>NC_044566.1:61018563-62218563 GCF_007565055.1 Rhinopithecus roxellana
TGGTGCCAAAATTTATGTCCCAGAAATTTCAGACAATAATTCCAAGAAGTTTAAAACTGCAACACACAGCTTTTCAGAGAGCTAATCAATGCATTTCTCAGAATTATTCTTGTATCTATTCTCATCATCACCTCCAAGAAGGAAATTTGGTGTCGTTTCAGATATGCAGAGTAAAGGGCACGGTCCTGCAGAGGGTTTCTTGGTGAGTTTACAAATAAAGTTCTTAGGCTGAGAGGAGCCCTGAGATGCTGCTCATGTCACACAGAAGAGGAAATGAGTCAGTAAATTCCATTTGGGCCACGTTTCCTTGTGAAGTTCCTCCTCCATGGAGGAAAGGGTGTCATTATCAGTTTCATTAGTTACTAACCTTGGATAAGTAATTATCCCCTGCACACCAATTTCCCTAGCTATAAAATTAAGATAACATTAGCTACACTGGATTTTAAGAGGGTCAAATGAGATAATGTGGGTCAAAGTATAATCCACCCAACACTGGATATGGAAGGAATATGGGTTAAAAATTCTGAATTTCTGCCACAAGCAAGATGAGGAGGGAAAATAGCCCATATTTGTGCTCTGGCACAATGGTGGATCCATCCTAGCATAGATTAAAAAGGAAAATCACCTCCCACCAAAAGAAACATAAGGAAGAAGGCTCTCCAACCAGGGTGAATGTAGACACAATTCACAGGAGAAGCAGCAGCAAAACCAATTAAATAGAAGGAATAGTCCTATGTTGCTCATCTATAACCAGTGGCAGAATTTTTGCATTTTATATTAAATGAAGCAAACATCATTACAGGTGACATTGACAATGATCCAGCACTTCAGGTCTTTGGGGTCAATAAAATTGACTAAACATTAGCAGGGAAGGGAGGAAAAAAAAAAAAAAAACCTCTTTAACCTCAGAAAATGAAGAGAAAACTCCAAGTCACAATAGTGAGTGAATGCTGAAGCCAAGAGGCGATCCTTCTATTGCACCTGACACGCAGGGAAGGAAGGCTGATGGGGAGGGAGTTCTGATTCTAGCCCACGTGCCTGGAGATAAGTCACAACGGGAAACTCCAGTTGTTTTCCCCTAAGGAATATGGAGGAAAAGAGCCACTCGTGAGAAATCTGAACCCTCCTCTTGTACCATGCACACGCGTGAAGTCTGAATTCATGATGTTTCCAGGTGGAGGAACACCAAGTTAAGAATGTAATAGAAAAGTGATCTGGCACTGTGAAAGCCCAGTGTGTTCCCAACGTGGGCAAACATAAAACTACTCTGTAAGATTAAAGTTGCAACCAGCACCCAGGAGATCCCCACAGAAGACAACCCAATGACGAAGAACTCATAGGAAAAAGTAATAGTAATAAAAATTGTAATAGTGACATAGTAAACAAAAGAAGAGAGTCAGGAAAAGAGATGTCATTGGAAGATGTGCCTTCCCAGGAACTGAAGATAACAAGACCACCTCAAAGAGGTTTTAAAATAAATACGTCTAAAATGTTTAAAGAAAGAAAGAAATGCAAAAAGATATTGAAGATGTTGGGGGGAGGGAAAGAACAAATCTTTGAAAGAACAAAGAGATATTCTTGAAATTGAATCTATGGCCACTGAAATTTAATAACTCAAAGAATAGAAAAATAGGTTTAGGGATGGTGAGAAGTAGTGAATTAATAGTGTTAAGGGGTGAATTGAAGCCCTAACCCTCAGTACTTTAGAATGTGACTGTATTCGGAGACAGGGTCCTTAAAGAAGCAGGGACGCTTGTGCAGTGTAACTGGTGCCTTGAAAGAAAAGAAAATTTGAATACACAAAGAGACACCAGGGATGTGTGCACACAGAGGAGAGGCCATGTGTCCATGCACACAGAGGACACAGCAAGAAGGCAGCTATCTGCACACCAGAGAGAGAGGCCTCGTAAGAAACTATAATAACCTGAAAGATTATTCCTGCCCACTGCACAGACAAAACAAGTTCATGGAGATCATGGCAGTGCAGTAAAGAAAAAGTTTAATTGATACGAGGCTGGCCATTCTATGCAGGAGATGAAGTTATTACTCAAATCAATCTCTCCAAAGACTTGGAGATTAGAGTTTTTCAAGGAGAGTTGGTGGACAGAGGGTTAGGGAATGGGGAATGTTGATTGGCTGGGGATGAAATCATAGGGGTGTGGAAAACAGTTCTCCCATCTGAGTCTGCCTCTGGATGGGGGCCACAGAACCTGTTGAGTCATGAGTCATGGGTCCAGGTGGAGCTATCAGTCATCAGAAATGCAAAAGTCTTGTAATCCCAGCACTTTGGGAGGCCGAGACGGGCGGATCACGAGGTCAGGAGATCGAGACCATCCTGGCTAACACGGTGAAACCCCGTCTCTACTAAAAAGAAAATACAAAAAACTAGCCGGGCATGGTGGTGGGCGCCTGTAGTCCCAGCTGCTCGGGAGGCTGAGGCAGGAGAATGGCGTGAACCCGGGAGGCAGAGCTTGCAGTGAGCTGAGGTCCGGCCACTGCACTCCAGCCCGGGCGACAGAGCGAGACTCCGTCTCAAAAAAAAAAAAAAAGAAAAAGAAAAAGAAATACAAAAGTCTGAAAAAAACTCTCAAAAGGCCAATTTTAGGTTCTACAATAATGATGTTATCTACAGTAGTAATCAGGGAAGTTACAAATCTTGTAACTTCTGGAACAATGGCTGGTGATTGTTTAGCAATGCCTACATCTTAGCAGAATTCAGGCCCCTCTCATAATCCTAATTCTGTGGCCTTTCACTAGTTTTACAAAACTAATTTAGTTTTGGGAAGGGCTCTTATCTTTCTTTTAGGGTTAAACTATAAACTACATTTCTCTCAGATGCAGCTTGGCCTAAGTTCAGGAATGACCAAGAAGAGCTTGAAGGTCAGAAACAAAATGGACTCAGCTATATAAAATTTCTCTTACTGTCATAATTTTGTGAAGACAGTTTCACAACAAAACATGCCCACACCTTGATTTTGGACTTTGAGCTTCCAGAACTTTGAGAAATAAATTTATGTTGTTTAAACTACCCAGTCTGTAGTATTTTGTTGTGAAAATATCCCTGTAGACTAACACAAGTGGGTAAGTACAACAACCAAACTGGAACACAGAGGAGAAAAGAAAGCAAAGTGAAGAGACACAGAGGATCAAAATGAAAAGATCCAACATATATCCTGTAAGATTTTCACAAGAGAATGTGGAGAACTGGGAAAAAGCAATATTTGAAGAGAAAATTGCTGAATTTTTTCCAGAATTGGAAAAAGACAACAGTCATAAAAGTAGCACATTGAGCAGGATGAATACTTAGGAGTGAGACTACAAAACAAGAAAGACAAAGACAAAATCTAAGATGCCACTACAGAGCAAAACAGAGATCACCCTCCGTGAAATTACAATTACAATTTCAAACAGCAGATATCTAAAACAGTAGCAGTTATCAGAATGATAAAATAACATTTTCAAATGCTGAGGAAAAAGGTCAACCTAAAATTGTATAAGCAACTAAATATTACTCCAGCAATAAAGACAAAGTAAAGATATTCTGAAATGTTAAAATATTGAAAGGGTTTACTACTCACAGATATTTACTGAAAACACTTCCTACATATGAAGGAGAATATTGAAAAAGATGTAAAGAAGAAATATTTACCCCAAAAATTACAAACATTAAAAATTCAAAGTAAAGACTGACTATAAACACTAATAATTCTCTATGATAATAACTGCTTTAGAAGGTACGTGAGAAATACTAGACAACAATCACCTGAAAGATGGAGAAGGGGATCTTGGACTTCAAATGTTCTAAGGTTCGGGAGGGGGATTAAGATTTGGGTTTAGATATATTTTTAAACATGTGTGTTAAATTTTAGTGATAACCACTGATATAATGGAAATAAAATGTATTTTTCTAGATCACTAATGAGTAAAAAAAAGAATAAAGATGAAATAGTCCAGAAGGCAGAAAAAAGATGGGCAACTAAAAAATATGGCAATTAGAATTCACAAAATAACAATGCAGTCCTTGACAAATGTATTTGTCCACACAAATAAACCTGGAAAACACAATAGTGAATAAAAAATAAAATTAAATAAAATAAATAAAAATAAAATAGGGAATAAAAAAGGAAACGATAGGCTAATACATAAAGTATGATAATATCAATGTCCATTTAAAAATGACACAAAGCAATATCATGCTTGAACATACACTCACATCACTAGAAGAGTATGTTCCAAAGTCACTATGGAGCTTGTTTATCTGGAAAGAAAGTAGAATAGTACAAACTTGATGAAGAAAGAAGACTAAAATTTATTATTATTATTATTATTATTATTATTTTTTTTTTTTTGAGAGGGAGTCTCGCTCTGTCGCCCAGGCTGGAGTGCAGTGGCCGGATCTCAGCTCGCTGCAAGCTCCGCCTCCTGGGTTTATGCCATTCTCCTGCCTCAGCCTCCAGAGTAGCTGGGACTACAGGCGCCCGCCACCTCGCCCGGCTAGTTTTTTGTATTTTCGCCTGGCTAGTTTTTTGTATTTTTTAGTAGAGACGGGGTTTCACCGTGTTAGCCAGGATGGTCTCAATCTCCTGACCTTGTGATCCACCCGTCTCGGCCTCCCAAAGTGCTGGGATTACAGGCTTGAGCCACCGTGCCTGGCCAGAAGACTAAAATTTAATCTATAGTGTCTATTTTTGCGAAAACAAAACAAAAAGCAACCAAAGAACTTTTTGAATCAGAAGGAAGGAAAGAAGAAAGGAAGGGAGGGAAAGAAGGAGAGGGGGATGTAGGAAAAGAATCTTATTTAAAAAACAGACCTTAACGCTATATGGTCACACTCTAGGTTGGTCAAGGGCGGGACAAGAAGGACCCATAAGAGGGTATGGATGTGAAAAGTAATCAGGGAATACTGAGATGCTGAAAAACAATCAAATCTGGGGAAGAGCCAGTATTGGTCCATGGCCTGTTAGGAACCGAGCTGCACAGCAGTGGGTGAGCTGTGGGCAAGAGTGAAGCTTCGTCTTTATTTACAGCCGCTCCCCATCGCTTGCATTACTGCTTGAGCTCTGCCTCGTGTCAGGTCAGCGGCAGCATTAGATTACCATAACAGCATGAATCCGATTTTGAACTGTGCATATGAGGGATCTAGGTTGCACACTCCTTATGAGATTCTGATGCCTGATGATCTGTCACTGTCTCCCATCACCTCCAGATGGGACCATCTAGCTGCAGGAAGACAAGCTCAGGACTCCCACTGATTCTACATTATGAATAACTGTACAATTATTTCATTATATATTACACTGTAATAGTAATAGAAACCAAGTATACAGTATATGTAATGCATTTGAATCATCCTAAAACCATCCCCACCCAGCCACCAGTCCATGGAAAAATTGTCTTCTATGAAACCAGTCCCTGGTGTCAAAAGGTTGGGGTCTGCTGCCTTAGCACACTGATTACCAATTAGCACTTTTTCTTAGAGACTGGAAACTAACTACTAATTTGAAAACATACAGTATCTTTGATGGTCTATTTCATGCAAGCATAGATAGTAAACTTCATGGATTAAAAAATAAAAGATAACGCTTTACGTGAACTTTGCCTAACCGTATTTACAAAGTCATGGGCTTTTTTTCCAATAATGGCAAGGGCCTCAGTACAAGCCTTGACACGAGGGGACAGAAAGAGAGGGCTGCATGAGGAATACCAGTAGGACCAGGATAACCAAGAATCAGAGAAGCCTAAACCAAGCTTCTGAATCAGAACAAGATTTTTTTTTTTTTTTTTAATACTTTAAGTTCTGGAATACATGTGCAGAATATGCAGGTTTGTTACAAAGTTATACGTGTGCCATGGTGGTTTGCTGCACCTATCAACCCACCATCTAGGTTTTAAGCCCCGCATGCATTAGGTATTTGTCCTAATGCTCTCCCTCCCCTTGCTCCCCAGCCCCTGACAGGCCCTGTTGTGTAATGTTCCCTTCCCTGTGTCCATGTGTTCTCATTGTTCAGCTCCCAGCTATGAGTGAGAACATGCAGTGTTTGGTTTTCTGTTCTTGGGTTAGTTTGCTGACAATGATGGTTTCCAGCTTCATCCATGTCCCTGCAAAAGACATGAACTCATTCTTTTTTATGGCTGCATAGTATTCTATGATGTATATGTGCTACATTTTCTTTATCCACTCTATCATTGATGGACATGTGAGTTGCTTTTAAATCTTTGCAATTGTAAATAGTGCTGCAATAAACATACATGTGCATGTGTCTTTATAATAGAATGATTTATAATCCTTTGGGTATATACCCAGTAATAGGATTGCTAGGTCAAATGGTATTACTGGTTCCAGATCCTTGAGGAATTGCCACACTATCTTCCACAATGGGTGAAGTAATTTACACTCCCATCAACAGTGTAAAAGCAGAACAAGACCGTTGTTTTTAGCTAATCTTAATGTAATGTTTCACCAGCAATTTAAAGAGAAACTTGGTATCAGATACATAAAAATACCTATAACACAGTGATATTTAACACTCTCATAGATTGCCAAAGTTGCATTGTCTAAGTGATATGAATGAATGGAGACAAAGTGCTGTAAAACAATTTGCGTTTTGGGTTACTTTCTCTTTTAGTTATAAACAACCAAAACTTTTCAGGCAAATAAGTCTGGTTTAACTCACAACTTTTAGCACTGGGGACACAAAGATGAGGCCCATGAGCATCGGCTTGGCTGCTCCTGCTGCCTCTGAGGAGATCTGAGTTTGTTTGTCCACCTGTGGGGCTAATCCCCCAAAGGCAGGGGACAACAGGCAGGGAGGCAGGAGGGGGCAGAAAAAGCCACTGAGCACTTATCTGTAGTCTCTATTAGCTGGCTTGATAGATAACATAGAATCCCTTTTCTAGCCACACTATGTGGTCTCTAAGTCACTCACCAATGTCACCTGTGGTTGTGGGCTCCCAACCAGTGCAAGGACTCCAGATGCGAACCAGCTCATTAAGAAGGAAGGCATGGAACTCCATAGTGTCTAGTTCAGAGAAGGTTCACACTAGCAATCAGACTCCACGAGTTCCCATAGAACACACATTGGAGACATGCGGCAGAAGAAAGCCAGGCAAGGGCTAAGGGAGCCAGAAGGTGAGTGAGCCTTTGAAACAGCTTGGGACAGTGCCAACCTTACCACCAGGGTCTGGGGGGCCACTTTCAACCCCATACCAAGAAGGCAGAGGCAGTTCAGTTTAATTATCAACACAGACAGGGCTATGCCTTTCACACTCTCCTCTGTGCTCCAACCCAAAGGAGTAAAGGCAAAGAAGGGGGAGAGAGGGAAGAGGGTGGAAGAGGACACCTGGTGGCTGATATGGTTTGACTCTGTCTCCACCATGAATTGTAATAATGCCCACGTGTCGTAGGAGGGACCTGGTGGGAGGTAATTGAATGAGAGCGGGTTTTTCCCATGCTCTTCTTATGATAGTGGATACGTCTCATGAGATCTGATGGTTTTATAAAGGGGAGTTCCCCTGCACATGTCCTCTTGCCTGCTACCATGTAAGATGTGACTTTGCTCTTCATTTGCCTTCCACCCTGATTGTGAGGCCTCCCCAGCCATGTGGAACTGTGAGTCCATTAAACCTTTTTCCTTTATAAATTACCCAGTCTTGGGTGTGTCTTTGTTAGCGGCATAAGAACAGACTACTATAGTAGCCCCAACCATGTCCCAAGACCCTCAGAGTCTCAAGTGCACTACACACTAGAGACAGGAGAAGAGCTTGAATGAGGTACGCATGACTCACAACATAACTTCTGGGGCCCAGTGCAAAATGTAAACGCTGGTCCCCTTGCTTAAAATTGTTAAGAATTTCAAGACAGTGACAGCTGAAGGGCCAAGCACTGGGCCCTGAGCGAATGTACGGGCTGCAGGCCCAGGAAGCCACCCCTGAAAACGCGAGAATGCATTTTCAACAGAACTAAATCATGAAACCTAGAATGAATCTGTTTTACCAACCAAGAGATGCTGAAAAGTCATCGAATCTTTTCGACGGGGAAGAGATGCCCTTAAGGCAGCGTTATCAGTGGAGAAGGTGTTTGACAGAAAACAGTTGGTAGTGATCACTAGGGGAAAAATATTCATATTTGATTCTATGTTGAAACTGTTCATTAAATAAAATATTCATTTTATGAATATCCATTAAATGAAATATTTCCTGTTTCAATGGAAATATTCTACACTTGGAGCACAGCCTTTTTATAGACACAATGACATGAGAGTTTGTTAGGAAGAGAGAGCCTGACACACACAGTTTTTAGGAGGAGGAAGGCAGCACACCAGTCCAGGTTTTCCACAATTCTCTCCTAGGTGATCTACATTACCCCCACTGTAGACAGGAATTGGAGGTTATGAGCACTTGAGAGATGTGCTGAGGGTCACAGAGCTAGGAAGAGGAGAAGGTCAAATTCCAATCCGGGTCTCTCGGCTCCAGTCCAGTTTATTCTGCCACTTAGTGGTACCCCTGGCTCTACTGCAAATCATTTGTACTTGGTTCAGCACCACTACACATAGGTTAACTGCAGAGCAAACTCTATATGGTTCTCATTCCATAGTGTGACTGATTTAGCCTCAGTGAATCCTTGGGTTGTCTTTATGAAATCCACAAAGATGTTACTCTCTTCACACATCTATCCAGCCAATCCCTACAGCAAACATGTATTTATGGATCCATATCTAGGCCAAGTAGACTCACCTCCACCATTGCAGTCAAGATTCCCGGGGCCAGAGGAGGGAGGGCAGGTAAGTTATATCCCTTAGAGAATGCCGGTTTAGCTAGACTTATTTCTCAATGTACTAAAAATTACAAACTTTTTATAACATCAAATCCTTATGTAAATTTAATGCATGTAAGTGCCCAGTGTAATGGAGATCTAGAGTGAAGTTTCCATGTATACAGTTGGGTTAGTTGATTTTCTTATTCCAAGTGTGCAACAGTGTTTTTATTCAGGGGGGAAATCAAAGAAGGACAACTCCCTGGGGCTTTGCTCTTCATTTTGCTAAGACTATACCCTTCTCCACTCCTGGATCTTGATGTTGTGCAAGGCAGAAAAGATTCCCCTAAGATTCCATGAAGGTGTCTTGGTGAAGATGCTCAACTTAGGGGGTATGCAGAAGAGGTTGTGCTGTTTCATAAAGAGAGTGCTCTCTTCTGAGTCTGTCAGATCTGGGTTTAGATCCACTTTCCTCCGTTGGCTAGCTGATCTTAGGCAAGCTTCTACTTAAAATTTCCAAGCCTGAGTTTCCTCATCTATAAAATGGGGATAAAATATATACTCCAGTGTGCTGTTGTTAAGATTAAATAAGATAGAATTCCTATTCTAGTCATATTATGGATTGCTTAAAGACCTCACAATAAAAAATACCCCAAAATGCTGGATAAAATAAGAAAGCGTCTGTTAAAATGTGAAGTAGATAATATCTACCTTACAGCAAGGAGAGAAAAACAAAGAAAGTGGCTTCTCTCTGCATGGGCTCTTCACTCAGACCTGTCACATCAGTCAGGTCTCTGTTCAAGAACAATGTCACCTCCTCTGCCCCTCTCTTCTCCTTACCTTGTTAAACTTTTCTTTCCAGCATTTGTCACTGCCTGTCATCATATTCTGTGTGAGCATGGGGACTCTTTTCCTCGCATTAAATCCCTACATCTGGAACGTGGTGGGTTCATAACAAAGATTCATTTGATGGATGAATCAACCTTTAGTTTATGAAGGGAAATCCCAAATCTAGTTGTTAAATCAATATGGTACCAATTGTTCTAGGACAAGAGTGTTAATATTTAATAATGAAACAATGGGAACAATTCAAACTTTTTTACCTAAAATCATGAAGTTCAATATTTACCTTAAGATAGAAAAGGTAGCAAGTTTTAACAAAATGAGCTTAAAATATCCACAAATGTGGCAGAGGGATTGATTGGACAGCTTGACCTTGTCATGCTGTTATTTCTGTGACTAATAACTGACAATTCACATATAAAAGGCCCAGGGGGCACATGGGAGAAGAAAGGTTAGGAAAATTCCCATTTGAGCAGTCACTGAGCTAAGCTCTAAGACCATCTCCTTTTCAAGAGAACTAATGTTCTGGCAAGAACCAGCCCAGTTCTGTAAGACTCCTCAGGTTGCCTGCCTCTGAGGAACAGGCAACCAAAATATTGGTTTCAAACTAGAACATACTACATTTATTTCCTAATTGTTAAATATTGATCTCACTTCTCAAACACACTTGAATAGGAATTGGTACATGCCCCCCTCTTAACTCCGAAGAGAATTCCAGCCACTCCTGCCTCATCCATTGATTCTGCTCAGTAAAGGGGGTGGGCAATGTGTTGGTAAATGTCAGCTCTTGCCAATCATTCTCCCCACCCATAATCTGTACCCGCACACACTTGTTCTCTCTCATCTGGAAATTACTGTGTTGGGGTTGTTGTACTTTATGTTGAGATGAGGATGCCCTTGGGCTGACAGCCAGCAGCACCCTCAAAGAGAGGAGGTGAGATGGGGAAAGCCCTGTGGAGCAGTGGTTCTCAAGCATGGTTCCCTGACATGCAGCATGGTCACCCAGAGCTTGTTAGAAATGCAAAATCTCAGGCACTGCCCTCCAGAATCTTTTTTTTTTTTTCTTTTTGATATAGAGTTTCACTCTTGTTGCCCAGGCTGGAGTGCAACGGTGTGATCTCGGCTCACTGCAACCTCCACCTCCTGGGCGATTCTCCTGCCTCAGCCTCCTGAGTAGCTGGGATTATAGGCATGCACCACCACGCTCATCTAATTTTGTATTTTTAGTAGAGATGGGGTTTCACCATGTTGGCCAGGCTGGTCTTGAACTCCTGACCTCAGGTGATCCACCTGCCTCGGCCTCCCAAAGTGCTGGGATTACAGGCATGAGCCACTGCACCCTTGAATCTTTTAACAACCAAGAGATGCTGGAAAGTCATCGATTCTGGGGAAGAGATGTCCTTAAGGCAGCGTTATCAGCGGGGAAGGTGTTTGGCAGAAAACAGTTGGTAGTGATCACTGGGGAAAAAAATTCATATTTGATTCTGCATGAAACTGTTCATTAAACTCATTTCAATGAAATATTCTACTCTTTGAAGCACAGCCTTTTGAATCAGACACTCTGGGGTGTGTCCATTCTTCTGTGTTGTATCAAGCCTCCAGGTGATTCTGATTCTCACTCAAGTTTGAGAACCAGTGGATAAGAACTAATCTTTGAGTAGCAGAAACTCTCAGAATGAAGGGATTTCATGTTCTTCAGAAGCAAAAGTCCACCCACCAGTTCAGTACACATGGGGTATATAAGCCACACCCTCTCGGCTGTACCAGGGCTGGCGTTTCTAATAGACTCCAAACCCAGATAAAAAGCCAACATTCTTCCAAAGAGTTCCCAGGCAACCATGACCAATTGGTTAGAGCAGGCCTGTGGTGTGATACTTATCTGCCACCTGACAAAGCCTCTCTCCTTGACCCAGCTTTAGACAGGCTCCTCTGAGGCCTGTTTTCAACTAGGCTTCATCCTTGGGTTGTGTCCTGGGCCTGTGCAGCCCAGTTCTAGCAAAATTCCTGCTAAGTCAGTTTAGGGAGACTCTGTCCACCTTTGTTATCTCATCAAATTCCTCAGCCCTATCCTCAATGTCTAATCCTCAATACCTTGAACAAGAGTCTCCCTAGACTTGATGGCTTCTCTTAGTAATTTCCCACCCAGGGTTCCCCTCACTCTGCTCCTTGGCCATAAATTCCCTGCCATCTTTCCTGCATTTGGAGCTGAGCTCACTTTTACCGAAGCTGCTCTCCGCTACTGCAAGAGCATTGAATAAAATCTCTCTCTATTGTCTTAACTAATGGCCATCTCTGTTTTTCTTAGACACATCTTAGTCATTGGTAAATTAAAACTCTATCTTAGGAGACTTACTTTTGTGTTATGTGATATTGCAGGCCGGGCCACAGAGTGAACTCTATACCTTCTCAGAACAAGCTGGGCACAGTGTCTCACACCTGTATCCCAGTGCTTTGGGAGGCTGAGGTGGGAGGATCACTTGAGGTCAGGAATTTGAGACCAGCCTAGGCAACATGGCGAGACTCTGTCTCTACAAAAAGTTAAAAAACACTAAACTAAAATAAAACCCTATTAGGACAGTCCAGGAATCGTGGCTCACACCTGTAATCCCAGTGCTTCGGGGTCTGCAGTGGGAGAACTACTTGAGACCAGGAATTCGAGACCAGTCTGGGCAACATAGCGAGACCCTGTTTCTACAAAAGTTTTGCAAAACTAAACTAAAATAAAACCCTACTAGGACAGAAACTGAACTTCACGGAGTCCTACCTCTCATAGCCCTACTATGTAATAAGCTGATACATATATATATACCAATTATAAGCAGAAAAAAAAGTTGATGTAAAGCTCATTTAATGCTCAGAAGACTTTATAAAGAAATACCTTCATTGCTTTCGGGAAAGTCAGCAGTGTCCCTCCCCCCATTTCTAAACCCAGTGACTCATGTTCAACTTTAGGCTATCTCAGGTTTTCACTACCATCATCAAATGCCTACATTTTGTTTCTCCAGTAATTTCCATATGATTCTTCGTGAGCACCAAATTCTATTTTGAAATACATTCATGTGACCTACTTATGTCTCGGAGAACCTGATTACTGTAATAGCGCAGCCTGCATCAAAGGAAAATAACTAGAGTTATTCAAATGACAAAAATTTAATTTGAAGAAAATCAGAGGAAGAAAGGGGAAAAAGTCTTTCTTTTTTTAAGGATACCAAAAAAGGCTCATCAGCTCAAATGCAAATGACATTTGACTTTCTGGAAAAGGAAATGCATTGCACTGGATTATGATTCAATTTCTATACTTCATGTACTCTAATTTCCCCCCGTTACAGTTACATAAATTTTAAAGAACAAAAAGGAAAGCAATTTTCTCCTTTCTAAATCAAAGATAAATGTAAGTGTGCCTCGGAATTAATTTCAAAGCATGGAGTGAATTTTTCCAATAGGTACTTTTGCATTTGTCTCAGGTATTTCATTAGAATTTATTTTTGACCAGGCGCGGTGGCTCAAGCCTGTAATCCCAGCACTTTGGGAGGCCGAGACGGGCGGATCATGAGGTCAGGAGATCGAGACCATCCTGGCTAATACGGTGAAACCCCGTCTCTACTAAAAAATACAAAAAACTAGCCGGGCGACGAGGCGGGCGCCTGTAGTCCCAGCTACTCGGGAGGCTGAGACAGGAGAATGGCGTGAACCCGGGAGGCGGAGCTTGCAGTGAGCTGAGATCCGGCCACTGCACTCCAGCCTGGGTGGCAGAGCAAGACTCCGTCTCAAAAAAATAAAATAAAATAAAATAAAAGAATTTATTTTTAATTTAGGTGAAATCAAAGTGCTTTTGCTTTCTGAAGGTTAGGGGAGAATAAGCACGCTTCCTGATGGGCCCTCTAGAAAGTGTTTCTGATAGATATATTTCAACTCTGCTATTCTTGAGACAAACCCAGAGCTAGGGAAGGAAGCTACACTCCTAGTATGCCAGAGTAGATGGATAAGTTCTGGTTGTGGATAAGTGAGTGAGCAAAGTACAGAGAGGCACTGCTAGGCAATGATGCTGGGGGTTCAACAGCAAACAACTTTTTCTGGTGAAAAGAGGTGCTTGCTCTGAGCCTGTCTAGGGTGGCCAAGTGCCCATAGGCCATGGGCCTTAGGTACAGAAATTCCAGAAATCCTCCTGGCCCGCAATCCATGCCTACCAACCCTCTCATCTGCCTCCATCACTCAAAGGTACCAGGGCAGCCCCGATGGCATTTACTCAACATTGTTTAGCTATTTACTCAGCAATCCTATGGTGCCCATTTCTCATGTGCACAGTGCTGGCACACCACTGGATTAATAAGTGAATTAGTGAATTAGTACATTAGTAAGTGAATGGTTAGACAACTTACAGACTGGGCCTTGGAGCTCAGAGCTCCAGACCTCGTCCACTTTTTCTGGCCTGGAAAGGTTTCTATTTTGGGTCTCATTTCGTCTGTCTGGAAGCAAGAGGTGATAAATTAATTCCTGCTAATATTCTAGCTTGCAAATTTGTTACTCCTTTCAGATATCTTATGGTCTTAATTCAGTTCAAACCTCCCAGGCGTATTTGGCAAGAGGAATATTTTGGATCTGGAGGGCCTGTTTGTGTCCCTCAGAGGACACCATGGATGCAGTGCTCCTGGGGAATTAGGAGCTGCCTAAAGTTTTCTTTGGTAGAGAGGAATTCAAGACACCTCAGTTGCCCTTGATACAAATGCAAAATACTGCCTCAGAGGAGAAAAAATGTTTACAGTAGTCGGAGTTCTAAAAATAACAACTATGCAAACATACACAGACTGTCTTAGAATGTACCCAATATGGAAAGAATCATTGAGGAGGTCCAGTGCTTTGCAGCCTGTGGTCAGCCACACTATCTGGTAGAGGAATAGCCTCCTAAATCAGAAACCTCTCATTTCCTCCTCTTTTGTCTGTTATGTTTGTGTTCTTCCCTCTCTCTCTCCTTTGTAAGACAAACACCTTTTCACTCTGTATCTCAGTACTTTCTGGATTCAAGCTGTGGAGTAGCTGTCAACAGGAGGCAGGCACTGTGAGCTTATAAAATATTTTAGAAATTACCGTCAACACACAAATAATTGTAGCAAGTTTAACATGGCAGGAGGGTGGGTAAACTAGGGCAGACTGCCTTCCCATTTGCTGTGCGTGTGTGTGTGTAACTAAACATCCAGAAGCTGTCTTAGCAAAAGGAATCAGGAGCATAAAACGTGACCAGTCCTGTTTGTGCTGCAACTAAAAGGCATGTCATAGTGATGTCAATAAATTACATGCTGAGGACAAAGCAGCAGACACAGAAATTAAACTTCTTGCCCCCTTCAAGGAGTAGGAGCAAAGCTTCCTGATGATGCTACAGATGGCCCAGTGAGGCATATCTCATACCTTTTGAAGCAGTGTTGGCACAAATCCACTCCAAAGAATTAACATTTCATCAGGCTCATCTGATGGTAATGAAATCAGAGATCCATGAAAGTTTATCCAAATTCACTAACAAAAACAAGATACCATTGTATTTTCCTACTAATCACCAGTGAGAAGTAATACATTTCTCCACTTTTTAATGGCAATATATGTTTTGAATAATATTCGCCATTCTGAATAGCACACATGTGCTAAATAATGCAAATTCAGCAGTGGAGATTAAACTTGATGCAGAAAATAAGAACGAGGTGAGAAAAGCAGTTTATCAAGATATTAATTTATTTTCCTATTTTGTTAAACTGAAAAAGCACTGCACAGTGAGCATATTTAAGCAATGATCTTGCTAGAGATCACTTTGGAACCCACTTTTTAAAGCACTCTAAATTTCTTAAGATTCACAAGGCAACAGGGATGATATTACATATGTGATGTTATGTCTCTATCAAGAAAGAGGAATGATTAGCGAATACAGAGGTACTGTGGATAGTTGTGATTTTAAGAGTATTTATTAGTTAGCATGGAAAAGACCATATGTCTTTTGGCAGGAGGTGAGAGAATAATTAAAGAGTCAACTCAAGTAACCGGAGAAAAAAAGTAAAAACAAAAGCAAAGCTGGAAAAGAGAAATTAAAATTTTAAGTTGAGAAGAATTAGAAAACTGAAAATAGTGAAATACATAGAACCAGAAAGTGATTTTTAAAAAATCTTATTAAAATAATAAAATTTCTAGCAAATAATAACAAACACAACAGCAAACAAAATTTAAGAGATGAGAAAACCAATTCAGAGATGATGAACAGATAATAAGTGGAAATTCTGTGGTTAAATTTTCCAAGCCATGGGCAACAGTGTACATGCATATTAAATAAAGAGATTGAAACCCAAGCTGATCTGTTATATCAGTGGAGCCAGTAGCCCTGATATAAGGCATGTCTAGAATTCTCTCCAAGGAGTAGAGTCTCTAAATATGGTAAATAAGTAAAGATCTGTACGTTTCCATAGTCCTCTGCAAAAGGAGAAGTTGCAGAATACTTTCTAATGCCCTCTGATGTTTTACACTGTATAAAATATTTTTGAGTATATTGTGTTATTTTATATTAAAAACAAAACAAAACCCTAGGAGGTAGGTATTATTATCACCCTCATATTTTATAGTTGAACAGTCATGGAAACTCAGGGTCAAAAAGAAGTCGTCAATTTCCCAAAGACACATGGCTGGTAAATGGTATAGGCAGGACTTGGGTCAAAGTTCTTGCCATTTGCTTTGGGAATAGAGCACATTCCTCCCCTGCCTTGCTCCACTGTCACTGGAGAGCAATTTAAAAACCTCAGTCACAAGGATTTCTTTTATTACAGAGTAAAGTATGTGTACTCTTAATAGTCTATAAATTAAGCAGATGGCTTGAACATGAAGCAAGAGAAAAGTTATTTCCAGAGAGAAACTACTTAATATAGTTTGCAGAGGCAAGTTCTTTAATAAAGGGTAGGTCCTCAGAAAAGCACTAATCAAGCTGATTGGTAAGGGGCAGTGAAGCAACATCAGGCCTCAAGTCCTTCAGAAAATGTGTGGCAAACGCTTGATCCCAAGTGTCAGCATTTAAAGTCCTTAGGGGATGGTGAAGGGCTTAAGAATTGAATTAGCATTTATTGTAGTGACCACAGGACCCCTACGTTGCCTGGGTTTTTTAACCATTCATTGATCTGGAACAGTAAAACAACAGCTGTTTGGTGGTGCTGGGCCTCATGAGCATGGGAGAGCCCTATCACCGTGGCCTTAGGAAAACCCTTAGCAAAGAGGAAGAATAGTGTTACATTTCCACTGCAGCTGTGAGCAGAATATAGGAGGATATATGACTGACAAGTTTAGCAAAACAAGAAAGCTTTCAAAGACATACCAAAAAAAAAAAAAAAAAAAAGAAGTCCAGATTTGGAAATGCCAGCAGTGCTGGGGAATAGAGAGGCATCAATCACCAGCATCCGTGGCCAGCAAGTCAGCTGAGCCAAAGGAGAGGCCAACGATCTCTCTGGACCTTTCTTTCTTGGTGGGGGAAGGAGTTGTTGAAGAAAGTAACTGAGAAGACACTAGAGGGTTAAAGGATTTCTGGAGTGTGTAGTCCATGTATAAGTTCACTTCACATGGTCACATGAAACCAAAGCAGATGACCAAAGGCCTCCCCGAGTGCTGATTACTTACAACAGTGCGGAGGGAAAAACCAAAGTTTAAAAAAGTGAATGTTTTCTTTTGATAAAATTTTCCGGATGTTAGAGAAGAAAATTGTATTGACTGTCAAAAACTTTTCCAAATATAGCTCCAAGTGCTGAGCAAGCTACAGGGTTCAGTTAATTTAAGCCACTCAGAACATGAATTAGCTTTAAACTGCATAGGTCAAGAGGAAACCTTTATTTCATGTCAACTGAGATGTTCGTGAGAATAATGAACATGGTGGAAGCTGTAGCTGAGATTGAGCCATGTGTGGAATGTTAACAGGATCAGAGTGAGGGCCAGCAGCCCGGTTCCTGTAAAGGCATGCAACCAAAATCCTTCGTATTTTCCTCAATACGTTCCATTTTCCTCTTAACTGTAGTACTTTGGGCTGGTAAGTGTGGGAGCCATTAAGCAATTCGCTCGTCAGTGGCCTAATGTTTCCATATAAGTTAATTCAACCATTAATAACAAAGCATATTTCTTTGGGGGAGTGGCAAACAAGATCATTGCTTAAATATGCTCGCCGTGCAGTGCTTTTTAGTTTAACAAAACAGGAAAATAAATGAATATCTTGATAAACTGCTTTTCTCACCTCGTTCTTATTTTCTGCATCAAGTTTAATCTTCACTGCTGAATTTGCTTTCTTTAGCACATGTGTGCTATTTAGAATGGTGAATATTATTCAGAACATATATTGCCATTCAAAAGTGGAGAAATGTGTTACTTCTCACTGGTGATTAGTAGGAAAATACAATGGTATCTTGTTTTTGTTAGCGAATTTGGATAAACTTTCATGGATCTCTGATTTTGTTACCATCAGATGAGTCTGATGAGAGAGAGACCCTGCCTCAAAAAAATAAAAAATAAATCAAAAGACACAAAACAGAAATAAGAGGTAAATTTATTGAAAGAAAAGCTTCCAATGATTTGCACACCATATAATTGTGTAAGTAGAAATCTCACTTATGCCAACAGTAACCAGGTGGAAAATGCCATTTGCTCTAGCAACAAAAATCACCAAGAAACCAGAACAATCCTAAGCAATAACAAAAGTGTGCTTTACTGAGAGGTCTGAGAAACTAATAACTGTAGAGGTGCATCATGTTCCTTGATGAGCAGATGTTATAAAAACACTAATTCCTTCCAAAATAATGTATTATTATGGTTTCAAGAGGGATCCCAATAGCTTTTTAAAAATTGTTGATAAGGGATATTTTTTAAAGTAATGACAGGTTAACAAATAGGTAAAAAACCTATGTACATTTTGAAAAAGAAGAGGAAGGCTAGGGAAGTCATCTTGCCGGATACTAAAATATACTTAAAAAAATACAGTTGCCAAGCCTGGTACAGATGCAAAAATAGATAAGTCAATGTCACAAGATAAATGGTCCAGGAATAACCCAACATACATGAATTTAAAATAATTTAAATCTTTAGGCAGTTTATTATACATATAAGAATTCCAAATAACATCACAAATTGGAGAGGAAATGAAAGATTGTTAAAAATATGATACTGGATTCGTTGGTTAGATGTAAAAAAAAAAAAAAAAATTGGCCTGAAAAATATTGTGAAATGTGAAAGGAAAGAGAGAACACTTAGTACTAGAAATGGAATATCTCCATTCTGGGAGTAGGATGAGACCAAATTTCAAAAGAAAGATACAACATTCCCACTTTCAAATCTTTCCAAATTCTGACCTGTTCTTTCTAATGTGTAGAAAACGAATATGCCTGATGTTGGGTTTTCTCCACCATTTCCAAAGCCTCTCCTTATGAGATCATTTTAATTTTAATCAAGTTTTCAGAAAAACTCGTGCTCCATTTGGACAGGGCCTGATTCCAGGAAATGGGGCAATTTATTTTAATCTCATCAGTTTCACTTACAAAAATTTGGAAATCTAGTTCAGCCTTTCAAATTTAAACTTCCACAAAGTTTAAATTTACCACCAAAGTAAACCTTTTGCTCGTGTTGTCTCTAAAGTGGTTTAAAAAAAGAGAATTGTTGGGGCTTGGAGGCACTAAATGTCAGGCTTATTTTGGTTTTTCGTTTGTTTGTTTTTAATATATTGAAGTATCTGCTACCAAAAGACTTAGAATGGACAGATTGATAATGATGATGGAGAGATAGATGATAGATAGATAGATAGATAGATAGATAGATAGATAGATAGATAGACAGACAAATCAACCATAAGAAAATGATGCTTGTTAATAGTCTTGAAAGCAAGACTTACTGTGAGTAAGGAATTACTGCTTGGGACTTTAACTTCCTGTATGGATATTCTCACCATATATCAGAGAAAAAGATTGTAGTTAATTCGAAAATAAACACAGTTTTATGTGAACCCAGAACAGAAACAATCAGTAACAAGCTGATGGATTGATCTGAGTTGAGTGAATTCTTCTAGCTTGTGACTTGGTAACACTGAGTGAAACTCCCCCGTGGTTCCAGCTGCCTGAGTTGCCTATCCAAATCTCATTCCCACCCCCAAACCCAGATCTTGGCTCCCCTTCATTTTCTAAAGCTCTTTTCTATCTTCATTTTGCATCAGAATCACCTAGGGCATTTCTCGAAAATACAGAGTCCCCAGTATGAGCTACTAGGCTCCTCCAAGTGATTGTAACATGGACCAAGGTTGAAAATCACCTTTCTGGCCGGGCGTGGTGGCTCAAGCCTGTAATCCCAGCACTTTGGGAGGCCGAGACGGGCGGATCACGAGGTCAGGAGATCGAGACCATCCTGGCTAACACGGTGAAACCCCGTCTCTACTAAAAATAAAAAAACTAGCCGGGCGAGGTGGCGGGCGCCTGTAGTCCCAGCTACTCGGGAGGCTGAGGCAGGAGAATGGCGTAAACCCGGGAGGCGGAGCTTGCAGTGAGCTGAGATCTGGCCACTGCACTCCAGTCCCGGCGACAGAGCGAGACTCCGCCTCAAAAAAAAAAAAAAAAAAAAAAGAAAATCACCTTTCTGACTCCCTGTTTATTCCAGCTCTTCCTGAACCCCTTTTTCTCCTATTCAGCATGCCAGCAATATCTCTGGTTTTAGAATACTAGAATTCAATAACTATGTATTTGTAAAGTGTTTTCTTTCTTTTACCTGTGTTGTTGGAATGTATCTCTCCTGTTATATTTTTTGGAATGATATGCTCATATTCATGAAATTGTTGTGGTTTCAGTAAGTGAATTATCCTGTTCAGCTTCTATGCTTTCTGTAAAGTCGTATACCAAAATGGCTGATACTTACATACATTTATTATGTACCTAGCACTGTCTAAACACTTTATCTAAATTCACTCAATCATCACAACATCCTGGAGTTAGGCACTATTATTATACCCCCATTTTCAAATTAGGAACTTGGGCCACAGATAAGTTAATTAATTCATCCACGGTCACAGAGCAGAGACACCTTCGAGCCTAAGTTTTCTAGGTTCTTACTTGCAATATCATTCTGCCTCTCTGCTGTGTATATTTGTATCTTTATTCAAACCTTTTCAGAACACAAAACACAGCAAAGTAAATAGCTTCACTAATGAAGATAGAATTAAAAGGCTTCCGTCTTCTTGGTTTGTGAACAAACTGTAACATGGCTTGTTTTTCTTTTGTCCACAAACAGACAAATCGGTTAAGATTACCAGACAGATAAATGATATAAGTGTGAACCTCTTAGGGCTTTTGGCGGAAATTAAAGATCCCTCACAACTTCTAACAGTCCTGCACCATGGCCAGAGGTGGCTTTGGTGGTGAAAGTTTGCACAGTAGATAGTTTAATGTGTCATTGTTTTCAACCATTGATTTTTAAAGTATCAAATTATTCTAGTCATGTATTACAGACTCTCTATCCCATGTGTAGAAAGAAAAAAAAGAGAGAGAGAAGAAAACAATGACCCAAACCCAAATATATATAAATACCTGTATTCACCTCTTCTCTCAGTAAACATTTATACAGCATTAACTACTTACTGGTCATTGTGTTGGATGCTTGTAGGAATACAAATATGTAGGAGACACCTCTGATCACCAATGCTCTGAAATACTGACCGACTTCATGCAACAATTCAAAATCCACAGAGGCTGAGTCCCACTGCTTGCCCAGAATGGTGCAAGGTGCTTCTCACTGATTCATGGGAGTCCTCTGAGCTGCTTGGTTTTATGGACAATAGAACAGGATAGAACATCCTCCCAAGTGGCAGACTAAGAAAGGCTGATGATACAGACATTGCTGGAATTGAAGTTAGATGCAATGAGAATTCATCAAAATCTTTTAGGCAGAACCAAAGCGATTACCATTAACGTTTAAATTAAATTGGTGTCTAGAGATAAACCATCCTTTCACTGTACTCTTCATTAGAAATGAGAGAGAGAAACTCTACCAGTAATTAGTGATAACTGCTTATACTAAGCTATTTGAGTGCAATTATGTTTATTAAATTATCTTTATTCCAAGTACACCTATGGAAAATGCTGCTGCTTTATGCTATTCATCAGGCATTAATACCCAAGTTATAGGCTTGATAGCTGAACAGAAAAAACTAACATCCTGAGGCTTTAGCTTTGCTAAACTTAAAACCCACCTATCTATAGCTAATATCTCCACAAGGTTTTTCTTTCATTTATTTATTTGTTAAATATTTATTCAATGAGACTTTGGAGCTCTTGACATGCTTTTAAATATTTTCCTTTTTCCTGCTTTTGCCTTAGTACTATTTGCAGTTATAAAACAATTTCATACAATGAAAGCCCTTTTTCCTATAAATGAGTAACTGCTGTATTTCCTAAACCCTCTTTAATTAAGGACTAAAACTATAGCTTGAATTATAATATCATACAGTGAGAAATAACCTTTTAGTAACTTAGTATATACAGAATAATGAGCAAATGCTTTATACTTTTTAAAAGTGACCCCAGAAACCCACTTAAATCAACATGGGAGATGCTTTCCTGAATTTCTGATTAATGTCACACTTATCTCTGGAGACAAAGACACTAGTGATTAATAAAACAGACAGCAAAGTTGTATTTTTTTTAAAGTTCTGGCAACTTACCATTTTCAAATGCTGAAATTCATCTGAGGATTAATGATGAAGAAGGCTTGTGAGGCAGTTTTAGCTTGCACATTTTGCAGGGTAGAGTTAACAAGAAAGGAACTAATCTCCAAAATGGGAGAAAGGAGTCAAAAACAGAAAGATCATAAATTCACTGAGGCCCGTGTACTTAGTTTGCAGAATGTCCCAACATCTGGGATTTTCCTGTCATTGGCTAGGATTTATTGGGGTTTTTACAGTTGGAGTATAAATTATGTCACATCATTTAGATTATACCAGTGATGCATTTTGTATTCATTGATCAAACTTTAAATAATCACTGCAAACCCACAAGAGCTGTCCCCAGCCTTGCCAGACCACAGCCATTTTGCAGCAGGGCATCTGATATTGCACACAGTGGATGTCCTTGTCTTATACACTCTGTGACCACAGAAACCAAAAGATAAAATAATAATGAATTTTAATCCTCACCTTTCCTATCAAAGGTCTATAATGTGTAAGTATTCTAGGAACTAGGTTGGCTATCGCAAGCTTATAAAAATGCATGAGCAGGAAATTTACCACAATCAGGAAGTAAACTTCCTTAGAGGGGCTTGTATTATAAAGTTGGATGAAAAATTTGCTCAAATGGAAAGAAGTTTAAAATACGTGTTGAATGGGGGACGATAGTGATAGCCAGAGCTCTGTTAAATGGTATATTTTTATCTGGAGAAGGCTTTTAAAGGTAGAATGCTTAACAGAGCTGGGCTACAAATATGGAAAATCTCTGGGGGTCCTCCAACTATACCGTGATCACACCATCTTGATCTGGCCATATGTCACTCATGCCCAGATTTGGGCCACTGGTTCTTTCCCGCCTCCAATTTATCGTTTATGTGGTCATCCTATAGCCTGCTGTGAGGCAAGTATTTCTAAAATACCGTTTATTTAACAGCAGTGGCTTCCCCTTGTTTATCATAGATCCCCAACTGGTCTTTCAAAGTTTTCGTTATCTTCCCTGCTCCATAAGCATGTGTCTCCATATTCCTCCCAGGGAAAAGCCATCTACTCAGTCAGCTAATTTGTCGTGTGTGTACATCATGCCACACTGAATTCCTGCATCTGTCTGTGCCTGTGCATATGCTGTTACCTCAACCTGGAAGATCACATCTTCTTCCAGCCTCCTATTTCCAGCCTTCCCTTATGGTACAGCACAACTTCTTAGGATGTTTGCATCTCAGCTGTTCTTTTCTCTCTCCCAGCTCCTGCTGCCTTCTAGCACAAGCCTAAGCACCCCACCTTCTTAATGCTTTACGTGAGTTAATTGTTCGTTACTTCCTGTAGAGAAAGAACTGTGTTTGACATATCCTTTGTGTCTCTCAGCATAAATACCATGCTGAGAACAGAGAAAATGTAAAATGCTTGTTGATTGAAGCCCATATGTAATACGTCAGGTTCTTTTTGTTTGTTTGGTTGGTTTTTTTTTTTTTTTTTTTGAGACGGAGTCTCGCTCTGTCGCCCAGGCTGGAGTGCAGTGGCCGGATCTCAGCTCACTGCAAGCTCCACCTCCCAGGTTCCCGCCATTCTCCTGGCTCAGCCTCCCGAGTAGCTGGGACCACAGGTGCCCGCCACCGTGCCCGGCTAATTTTCTTTTTTTTTTTTTTTTGTATTTTTAGTAGAGACGGGGTTTCACCGTGGTCTTGATCTCCTGACCTTGTGATCCACCCGCCTCGGCCTCCCAAAGTGCTGGGATTACAAACGTGAGCCACCGCGCCCGGCCATACGTCAGGTTCTTTACTTTACTATACCTATACAAAGAATTCAATCACTTCTAATCAATTCTGTATGTACTGTGTTCTATAAAAACATTTCTGTAGACGGGTGCAGTGGCTCACGCCTGTAATCCCAGCACTTTGGGAGGCTGAGGCAGGCTGATCACAAGGTCGAGAGATCGAGACCATCCTGGCCAGCATGGTGAAACCCTGTATCTACTAAAAATACAAAAATTAGCTGGGCATGGTGATGTGTGCCTGTAGTTCCAGCTACTTGGGAGGCTGAAGCAAGAGAATTGCTTGAACCCAGGAAGCGGAAGTTGCAGTGAGCTGAGATCACACCACTGCACTCCAGTCTGGCAACAGAGCAAGACTCCATCCCCAAAATAAAAATAAATAAAAAATTTAAATAAAAATAAAAAGTCTGCAACATGAAGACAGCTTGAATTTGTGAAGATGGCCCAGGTGCCATCATATGGATGCCCCCTAATCCTCCGGACTTACAGGAAAACCTTGTTCTTCAACATTTACATTTCAATAGCTCAGCACCCATCCCATAAATGATGGGAAACAGCATCACCACCAAAGGGTCCAGGGATTCTAGGGAAGGTAATATTTCTCTAAGTCATATCTTACTCTTATTCCTTGCCTCTGTAGAATGTCCCATTTCATACGTATTTCCCCTTACTGGTTTTGCTTTTCATCTTCTACTAGCCTAAATAAGCATAGTTTCCCCTTCTTGATTTTCACAGATACTGTTACATGCAGTCGTTTTATGTAGAGGTATTTAATTTAACATTTTGTAGCGAGAAGGCAGGAAAGTAGTAACATCACAAAGCACAGAGGATGATTTGAAATTTGGTCTCAGCCTTAGACACCTCTCAGTCATTCTCACAATTTCCATCATTCCCTCCTGGGGGGATTTCTCACTGACTTTCTTCTTCCATCCCCTGACTGCCCACTAGCTTGCTGTCCCTCTCTCTTTCTTCACATTTCCTTCTTAACAAGCTGCTCCCTGGTACTTTACAATCCTATGGTCCCCCACCCCCTCCCCCTACCTTACTGTGCAGAGCAGTTCCTAACCCTCCCAGACCACTTTCCCTTTCTACAATGAGAAGGTTGTCAATCAGCACAATCAGTCGACACTGTCCTCTCATTGCAATGAACTCTGCCATCAGCTTGAAAATATTGTGTTACCTTAATACATAAATGATTCACCAATCCTTAATAATTTAGGGGAAAAATTAATATATATGTTATATAATTTTGCTGATGCTTTTCTTCTGTGCTTTTCATTATTTTAGGTGCCTGGAGCTAATAGGCAACTACTTATTTGCAGAATTATATTAGACTGTTGAGTCAAATTTTCATTTATATAAATGTTCCACATTTTCCCTTAAGCTTGAATTTTCCTGATAATTAACACACGGATTCTCCCCAACTTTCAAATGTACCGCATAACAAAAATTTAACTTTAAAGTATTTATTACAAGACGTTATCTGCAAAAGATGCTTGGTAGTGGGGTTTGGTTTGTCTTGGTCCATCGCAGTCATTAAAGAGGTGAATGGTTCTTCATTTTCTAATGTAGATATTTCTTTGAGTAATCAGAAAGACTTGGTAAGTAGGTGAAGGAAGAGGAAGGAAAAGATATTATACACTATTGATCAGGAGGTATGGTAGAACCCTTCCAGGTAAAGTGCAGGATGACAACCTCAGTCACTACATACTGAGATTTTCAGGGTTGGGGGACAAACTCAGATAGTAGAGGGACTTGAGAAAGCTGCCAGGAAATGATTAGTGAGAGATGAAGCAGAAGATTTCAGAGCTAGTTGCCAGAATCGAGCTGGAGCAGGCCATTGAGGTATAGCGGTTGAAACCTCACTAATATTTGCAGGGCCCAAGACTAGGGTACAGGAACAAGCCCTAACCATTGGTCTAGATACTTAAAAGCTGCAATAAATCAAACTGGCAAACTACAAAATGAAAGATGTTTTATTCTCTTACCTTAATAAGTATACCTTCCTAATGACGTACAAGGCCATATTTGAATTTAAAATTCTCATACTCCTCAGAGTTCTACATTAACATGTGGATGTGCAGAGAGAACTGGTCCAGGCTCCCAGCTCCCCAAAACGTCTCTCTCTCTTCTTTCCCCACCTCAGGTCAGAAGGGAAAATGGGTTTGCACATGCCTGGGAATAACCCAGCCTCATATCCAAATGCCTCGGAATAACCCAACCCTCATATCCGAATGCCATCCATACCCTCTATAAGTAGCTACTCCTTGGCTGTCTGGGCCTACAAGTGCATACACAAGTAATATCTGCCTCAGGACAACACACCCAGGGGAGGTGCCCACCCAGGCTTTGAAAGGTAGCTTGGGGCTGTTTGGACAAGGGATTCTGAGGTGCTAGGTCCCTGGAGCACAGTGTAGAAGGGGGTCATGTCTCCTCGACCCTGAGCTCTCCTTGCCCTTTGAGAGTGGAGCACAGCAGGAGAAAGCCAGAACAGGAGGGTTAGGCCTAGGGCTAGAGCCCCTCTTGCCCAAATTTAATGGCAAGAGGCATTATATGTATGTTATATAATTTTGGTATATTATATTGCCATATAATGGCAGTATAAATTTTCTACCTAGCCAGAAAGCCTAGTTGACTCAAAGAAACTGGGCATTAGGATGGAAGGCAGACGTCCCAAGTAAATCACCTGGAAGATAACCTGAAGCTGGCCACCTCTATTGTTCCCCTCCAACTGGTTACAGTCAGCTGTACTCCAGTCAATCTTTAGTCTGCATAAAGAGTGTCACTTCAGAATCCATCACTCATTCCTTGTCCCCCAAAACCTGTCTCTTGCATGGTTCTGACCGAGTCCTCCACCAAAAAAGTGCCATTCATTGTGCTTCCTCAGCAGGGCTTGAGAACATACAATGGCAAGAATCACCTGCAGAGAGTGAAGCAATAGTCTACAAGATGTACACCAGGTTGACACCTGAGCGGGATCTATAGGATGCATGAGCTTTCTCTGGAGAGTGTCTGAAATTACTGGGGGAAGAGCTACAAAGGCCGATCTCCCTGTCGTGCAGGAAGGAGGCTCAATAAATATCAGTTTGGCATTAAAGGGAAGGATGTCTTTAAGCATCTCAGGACAATACCAGTTGTTGGAACAACAGGAACTCCCATACACTCCTGGTGGGGGTATAAATTGGTCCAGCTCTTTTAGAGAGCCGTCTGGTATTGTTTAATAAAGTAGAACACACAGATTCTCCAGAACCCACCAGTTACACTCCTCGTATACATACATGCACCAAGGGCATGTACAAGAATGCTCATAGCAACATTACTAACAAGTATCATTCAACAAGAGATTGGATATCTAATATCGTTCAACAAGACGTTGAATAAATCAATCTTGGCATAACCATGAACAAAATACTATATAGTAGTAAAAATGAATAAACTACTGCAACATAAACATCATAGCTATATCTCACAAACATACTATTGTGTGAAAGAAGTCAGACACAAAAGATTAAATATTGTAACTTCCATTTATACAGAGTTCAAAAACAAGAAAAATTAAATTATATCAGCAGAGGTTGGAAGAGTTGGAAATAGCTGGGCATGGTGGCTCATGCCTGTAATCCGAAGGCCAAGGTGGGAGGATCACTGCAGCCCAGGAGTTTGAGATCAGCCTGGACAACATAATGAGATCCCATTTGTACAAAAATACAAATAAAATAAAATAAATTAGCCAAGCATGACAGAACACACTTTAATCCTAGCTACTTGAGAGGCTGGGACAGGAGGATCACTTGGGGACAGGAGTTCAAGGTTACAGTGAGCTATGATCACACCACTGCACTCCAGCCTGGGCAACCAAGTAAGACTTTCTCTCAAAAAATAAAAATAAAAAATAAAAAGAGTTAGAAATAATTTGGGGATACAATCTCAGGCAAAATAACATTATTTTTTGTACATTCTCAGTTTTGATTATGAATTTAGCTCACTTTTTCTCATTTCCCTTCTATAGTAGCAGAAAAGCAGTTGTTCAAAGGAGCAAATAATGAATCTACTTTTCCACCCAAATGAGGGTCATATGTTAGAAATGGAAACTTGGAAAATAAACACAGCAAACCATGGTGCCTTTTAAAAGTTAAAATCAACACAATCAGGAAAATTTGGTGAAACTCCATAGCAAAGAAAACTATCTGCTTTCCCCTGGCTTTTTCTTTTCAGGGTGTTGATTGTCTTTCCTGTTGGGTTTGATTTTACTATGAAAAATTTCAAAACATGAAACTGGATCTCTGGGAAACAGAGAACATCAAGAAAACGAGAGACCAGGCTACTTCTTCCTGTACCTGCCTTCCAGTAATGTGTAATTTTTCTCAAGAAAATTAACAACTTCAATTTGAAATTGAGACTAATTAAAAGCCCTTTGGAAAGTCAGGATGGATTTCCTCTCTTCCTGGAATAGAGATGCACCGGCAACCAGGCTTTTCAGGAAGGAATTGCTAAAAGTGAAAAGCCAAAGGCCACCGCCCAGTGTGAGCCAGAAGAAATTTGGGAGGCAGGAACCTGAAAGCAGCAGTTCTATTATCATGGGCAAATGAATCCGTCAGAGAGTATCAGGGAAAAGATGGTGACAGCATTTTAAATTGTTCTAGTGAGCCATAATCTATTACATCGTGTTCCCCATCCACATCTTTGCCTATAGACATGAATACCCTTTCCTCAATATAGAAATGGAATAGATTCAAAATGGAAATGGAAAGAGAAGGCAGTTTTAAGATCCTCTAGGATTTGGAGCCAGTATGTAGTGATTGTGTAAATTTGCTGATAACTGGGCAGGCAAATAAATGGGAAGCAGCAGAGTGTTCCAGAGTACAATGTATTTGGGTTTTCATTGGGTTTTAATTCTCACTCTACTGTTTAGCTGTGTGACCTCGGTTACTTAACCTCTCAACTTACAGATGGTTTCTTCATCTGTAAAATAGAAATATTAGTACCTACCTGACAGGGTAATTGTGAGAATTAAATTATGAAAAGCACTCAGTGTAGATGCTGGCACATGACAAATATTCAGTATGTATTAGCCATTTGCTAGATCATGCAATATGTAGCATAGATCATCAATCTTTTTTTAAGATATGATCAATCTTAAAAGCAAAACTAGTGAAAGCATAAGTGTAAGCAGAGAGCACTGAAATTGCTTTGCAGTCAGTCTGTTCGTAATACAAGCAAAGTATTCATTAAATAAAGCTGGGTGCAGTAGCTCACACCTGTAATCCCAGCACTGTGGGAGACCAAGGCAGGCAGATTACCTGGGGTCAGGAGTTTGAGACCAGCCTGGCCAACATGATGAAGTTTTTATGTATTTTTAGTCTCTAAAATACAAAATTAGCTTGGTAAAAATACAAAAATTAGCTTGGTGAGGTGGCGCGAACCTGTTATCCCAGCTACTCAGGAGGCTGAGGTAGGAGAATCGCTTGAATCCTGGAGGCAGAGGTTGCAGTGAGCCGAGATCATGCCACTGCGCTCCAGCCTGGGATATAAAGCGAGACTCCATCTTGGAAGAAAAAAGAAGAAGAAAGAAGGAGGAGGAGGAGAGGAAGAAGAAGCCCTCAGCTAAGAAGTAGCTTTGAAATTCCCAAAGGCAAAGGTTACAACATACAGAGCTTACATTAATACATCTTTTGATATTTCTTATCTATTTCTCAGAAAATAGAGAAAAACTAAGAGTGGGTGTGAGGTGTCAGAGTGAGTGGCAGAGTTAACAAATGTATAGAGAACAGAAAAGACTTGTTGATTTGACTAAAATAAATTATCACAAAAGTAACACAGTGACCCTTGCTGAAATGTTTGTGAGGCTTCAACACCACCAGGGAGGAAGAGAAATAACATGGCCCTGTGGGAAGGGAACAGTGGAAAAGCAGAAATGACTCCCCTTGTACCAAATACCCACCACATGATTGTAATTTAGGGGCAATTCAGTAACGAGACTGGGAGGAGGGCAGAACTGCAAGAATTTCAAAAGCAGAAGAGGATTGCTTGTGGTGAAAAACAAAGATTGCTCCACCACCATATACATTTAAGGAGTATTACTAAGTCGTTATTTAACCATCAATTATCAATAATGTTTGAGAAAAGAAAATAGAAAATGGTTGCCAATCATAAGTTGAAGTATGGTTGTTTTTGCCAGTTTACATGTAGTTGAATGTGTTATAATGATTCTATCCTAGGATGTAATCTAGGATGACTCGATCACACAGATACTGGTAGAAGAGTTCAAGGCAGAGTAGCTGATTTGAAATAGACTTTATTCCCACTCCCCAGGAGAAGCATCTTACAGAGCAGCTGTTTTCAAAGTGTGGAATGTCAGCATCCCCTGGGAACTTGATAGAAATGCAGAATCCCAGGCCCCACCCCGAACCTACTGAATCAAAAGCTAATCCTTGTTTGAGCAAGTCTTCCATGGGATTCTGAAGCACACTGAAATTGGAAAACCACGTGTATTAGTTCATTTTCACACTATCATTAAGAAATACCTGAGACTGAGTAAGTTATAAAGGAAAGAGGTGTAATTGACTCACAGCTCTGTATGGCTGGGGAGGCCTCAGGAAACTCAGAATCACGGCCGAAGGGGAAACATGTACCTTCTTCATACGGTGGCAGAAGAGAGAGAGCGAGTGAAGAAGGAACTGTCAAACACTTATAAAACCATCAGATCTTGTGAGAACAGCATGGGGGAAACCAACCTCATGATCCAATCACTTCCCTCCCTCAACACATGGAAATTACAATTTGAGATGAGATTTGGATGGGGACACAGAGCCAAACCATATCACCATGAATATAGATGATACATTAGCAGCAAAGCATGGTGGTAATATTGTGAGCTCTTCAGCAGAGGGCTTGGACTCAAAACCCATCTCAGGTGTTATGAATTAATCTGTTCAAGGTACTCAAACCATTAAAGGGATGATAAACTTGTAAAGTTATTGTGTCAGTCTGTTTTCACACTGCTAAAAAGAAATACCTGAGACTGGGTAATTTAAGAAGGAAAGGGTTTTAACTGAGTCACAGTTCCACATGGCTAGGGAGGCCTCTGGAAACTTACAATCATGGTGGAAGGTGAAGGGGAAGCACGGACCTTCTTTACATGGTGGCAGGAGAGAGAAGTACCAGCAGGGGAAATGCCAGATGCTCTTAAAACCATCAGATCTCACGAGGACTCACTCACTGTCATGAGAACAGCATGGGGAAATCTGCCCCCATGATTCAATCACCTCCTTCCTTTGACACATGGGGATTATAATTAGAGATAAGATTTGGGTGGGGACACACAGCCAAACCATGCCAGTTGTTGTGAAGAAAAGATAATGTGTGTTAAATGTAGTGCTGATAGAAACTGATTAATATATGTTTGCTATTATTTTCATTGGTGAACAAAAAAATGCAGACTTCCAATAATACAAATTTCTCATGGCCATACAATGTCCATTGAACTATAGATTTGTTTGGACCCAAAAGAGAGACAGCATTGACAGAGATTATCTTTTAACTGGAACATTAAGGCCAGTTACATTTAAAGTAATTACTGATATTTAGGAACTAATAGCTTCTATCTTACATTATGCATTCTACTTATTTGTTGTTTCTTTTTCTGTTTCTTGTTTGTGTTTTATTAATTTTTGTCATTTAAATATTTCCCCTCTACTAGTTTGGAAGTTTTTGCATACTTCTATTTGTTTAGTGGCAATCCTAGAAATTACAACATGCATAATTAGCTTACTGATGTCTACAGTTAATCATTGCACTTACCCTTTGTCCACAAAATATGAGGATTTATGAACATTTTACCTTCAACTATTTCTGCTAATTAACTATATAGTTGTTTCAGTTACTCAGTGCCCCTTTCCATTAGGTCCATTTATTAAGGCCCCCTTCTGGTGACACTTTTTGGAGGGGAAGTGTGTATTTCTGCCATAATAATCATAAGGCTTTGCCATGTACTTGGCTTTGGCCAATTGATTGTGAGTAGCAGTGACGTATACCATATTCAAGCAAAGCAGTAGGAGCCTAATTTGGTTCAGCCTTTGCTTGATTGCCTCTGCCAGATACGGTTTGCTCTTATAACCTGTATCCCAGATTGAAGAAAACACAGAATGAAGAGCTGAGCTGCAGCTGGGTCCACCACTGATGTATAACTTAAGTGAAAAGTGAACTTTTTTTTTTTTTTACAAACCACTGAAATTTAAAGGTGGTTTGTTATCAAAGCATAACATAGCTCAGTGGGTGGCAAACATTTTCTGTAAAGGACAAAATAATAAATATTTTAGGTATCATAGGCCACAGACACTCTCTGATACTTGTACTTCTTTGTTTATGTTTTTAACAGACCTTTAAAAATGTAAAATCCATTCTTAGCTCAGACTCCATACAAAAATGGACTGAGGGACTTGCCGTAGTTTGCCAACCATTGACCTACCCTACCATGATTGATAAAACACTGAAGGAGAATTTGTATACAGGAAACTGAAGGTAGAAGAGATCAGGCTTCATGTTGGTGACATAAGTGTGTAGACAGTAATGGTAGTCATTAGAGAAGATATTCTCAAAGAGACTGGTTGAAGTGATATGCCTCTCCTGCCTCTCCCAACATATGTCAGTGCCATCATGTATTTAGTTAGCTCTTCTTTTTCTGGTTTCTTAAGGAGTAAAGTTAGATTACTGATTTGAGCTCTTTCTTCTTTTCAACATAGATATTTACAGCTAAAAATCTCCCTCTGAGCACTGTTTTTACGGCATCTCATAAGTTTTGATATGTTGCGTTTCATTTTCATCAGACTCAAAACATTTTCTAAGCTCCCTTGTAATATGCTTTTTGACCTATTGGTTGTATACGGCTGTGTTGTTTTATTCCCACATATTTGTAAATTGTCCAGTTTTCCTTCTATTATTAGTTTCTAGTGTTATTCCATTTTGGTTAAGGAAGATACTTTGTATGATTTCAGTTTTTTTAAATCTAATGAGACATTGTATGGCCTGCTATATGGTCCATCCTGGAGCATGTTCCATATGCGCTGGAAAAGAATGTGTATTCTGCTGTTATTGAGTCAAGTTTCTATATACATTTTTTAGGTCTAATTGATTTATAGTCTTCTTCTATTTTCTTGTTCATCTTCTGTGTATATGTTCTATACATTATTGAAGTCTCCAACTATTATTGTAGAACTGTTTACTTCTCCCTCAACTTTGTCAATGTTTGCTTCATACGTTTTGCACCCTTTGTGGAGTTGTGTGTATGTGTGTTTATATGTGTGTTTATAATTGTTATTTCTTCTTAAAGAATTGCCTCTTTTATCATATATAATATCCTTTTATGTTTCTTGTAACCGTTTTTGACTGAAAGTCTTTTTTTGTGTGATGTTAGTATAGCCTCCTGTCTTAGTCCACTTGTGCTGCTATGACAGAACACCATGGGAGGTAATTTATAAAGAACAGAAATTTATTTTCTCAAAGTTTTTGAGGCTAAGAAGTCAAAGATCAAGTCACCAGCAAGTTCAGTTGTCTAGTGATGGTCACTCTCTTCTTCTAAGATTGTACCTCGATGCTTTATCCTTTGAAGAGGAGGAATGATGTATCCTCACACGGCAGAAGACAGAAGGGCAAGAGACAGAAACTCCCTCTATCAATTCCTTTTATAAGGACACCTAGTCCCATTAATGAGGGCTGACCCCTCATGACTTAATTACTTCTCAAAGGCCACACCTCCCAATACTATTTAATTGGGGATTAAGTTTCAACATGAGTTTTGGAGGGAACAAAAACATTGAAATCATATCACCAGCCCTGCTCTCCTTTGGTTACCATTTCCATGGAGTATTGTTCTCCTTTCACTTACATCTTTTTCTGTCTTTGGATATAAAGTGAGTCTCTTGTCAACAACATAGAATAGGATCATGTATTTTCTTCAACCCATTCTGCCAATATTTCCTTTTTATTGGAGAGTTTAATCCATTTACATTTAAAATAATTACTGATAAAAGGACTTACTTCTGCCATTTTGCTATTTGTTTTCTCTATGTTTTATACCATTTTTTATACCATTTATGTTTCTTACTTCCTCCGTCTCTGCCTTCTTTTGTGTGTGTGTGTGTTTTGTTTTTTTTTGTTTTTTTTTTTTTTTTTTTGAGACGGAGTCTCGCTCTGTTGCCCAGGCTAGAGTGCAGTGACTGGATCCCAGCTCACTGCAAGCTCTGCCTCCCGGGTTTGCGCCATTCTCCTGCCTCAGCCTCCCACGTAGCTGGGACTACAGGCGCCCACCATCTTTTGTGTTTTGTTTTGTTTCTTTAGAGTGTATCTTTTTGGTTCCCTTCTCATTTCCTTTTTTTTGTATATTTTATACATATTTTCTTAATGGCTACCATGCGGATAACAATTTAAATCCCAAGTTTATAGCAATTTTGTTTGAATTGACATCAACTTAGCTTAAATTGCATTTAAATAACCTCTGCTCCTATACAGCTCCATTTCCCTTTGTTTTGTTATTGTGACAGATTACATTTTATGTATTATATACCCATTAACATGGTTTTATAATTACTTGTTTACATTTTGTCTTTTAAATGAAATAGGTAGTAAAAAGAGGAGTTACAAACCAAAAATACAATAATGCTGGCTTTTGTGTTTATCTACATTGCTACCTTCAGCAATTCATTCTTTTTTCACTTCTTTTGTTTTTTTTGTTTTTTTGTTTTTTCTTTTTTTTGAGATGCAGTCTTGCTGTGTCACCCACACTGGAGTACAGTGGTGTGATCTCAGCTCATAGCAACCTCTGCCTCCCAGGTTCAAGCAATTTTCCTGCCTCAGCCTCCTGAGTAGCTGGGTAGCTGGGGTTACAGGTGTGCACCACCATGACCAGCTGGTTTCGCCATGTTGACCAGGCTGGTCTCAAACTCCTAATCTCAGGTGATCCACCTGCCTTGGCCTCCCAAAGTGCTGGGATTACAGGCGTGAGCCACATTGCCAAGCCTCTTTCATTTCTGATTCAAGGATCTCTTTCTGTACTTTTTGTAGGGAAGGTCTACTAATAATAAATTTCTTTAGCTTTTGTTTATTAGGAATGTCTTAATTCCTCCTTTCTTTTTTCTTTTATTTTCTTTTTTTAAGAAATGGGATATCACTATATTGCTCAGGCTGGAGTGCAATGGCTATTCACAGGCATGATCACAGCACCATAGAGCCTGAAACTCCTGGCTTCAAGTGATCTTCCTATCTCAGCCTCTTGAGTAGCTGGGACTACAGGCACATGCCACTGCACTCAGCTCTCGTTCATTTCCGAATGTCAGTTTTGACAGATGTAGAATTCTCAGTTGACAGGATTTTTTTCTTCTGGCACTTTAAAAATGTCATCCCACTCTCTTCTGGCCTTCATGATTTTTGATGAAAAATCTGCTAGATCAATGCTCTCTGGTACGTCATGAGTTGTTTTGTCATGCATTTTGGAAGATTATCTCTTTGTCTTTGTCTTTCAACAATTTCATTATGTGTCTCTGTATGGTTCTCTTTACAGTTATCCTTCTGGAATTTTCTGAGATTCCCAAATATGTGATTTTATGTCTTTTATCAAATTTGGGAAGTTTTCAGCCATTGTTTCTTCTCTGCCACTTTCTCTGCTTTCCTGGGATTTTCATTATGAGTATATGAAAATGCTTGATAGTTTCCCACAGGCTTCTCAGGTCTTATTTTTCTTCAATTTTTTTTCCTTTTTGCTTCTCTGGGTAATTTAAGTTGATCTATCTTCAAATTTCCTGGTTCATTCTTCTGCCTGCTCAGATATGCTACTGAAACACTCTAGTAGGTTTTTCACATCAGTTATTATATTTTTCAGCTCCAGAATTCTGTTTGGTTCCTTTTTATAATGTCTATTTCTTTTCTTCACTGATTTTTATTTTTTCATACATGGTTCTTCTGGATTTATTTAGCTCATTGTTGACAGTTTTCTTTAATTTTTCTAGTATATTTAAGACAGTTGACTTAAAGTCTTTTTCTACTAAGTACAGCGTCTGTGCTTCCTCAGGGACCCACTTTCTACTGAGCAGATTTTAGCTATGGTTCTCTCTCAGATTTTCTTGTCTCTCCAGATTTCAGGGTGGCAGTTTTCCCTGTCACTGTAATCCTCTCATGAGTCCAAGAAAAGTAACTGATTTTCAGTTTGCTTAGTTTTTCTATTGTAAGAATGAAAATAGTAACTTCTGGCCCAGCGCAGTGGCTCAACCCTGTAATCCCAGCACTTTGGGAGGCCAAGGCGGGCGGATCATGAGGTCAGGAGATCGAGACCATCCTGGCTAACACAGTGAAACCCCGTCTCTACTAAAAAATACAAAAAATTAGCCGGGCGAGGTGGTGGGCGCCTGTAGTCCCAGCTACTCGGGAGGCTGAGGCAGGAGAATGGCGTAAACCCGGGAGGCGGAGCTTGCAGTGAGCCAAGATCTGGCCACTGCACTCCAGCCTGGGCGACAGAGCGAGACTCTGTCTCCAAAAAAAAAAAAAAAAAAGAAAATAGTAACTTCTAAGTTCCTTATAGGGCTGAAGTTGGATTTTTTTTCCTTCTTTTTTCCTTTTTCTTGTTTCTTTGTTTTAATTTCCTTGTTTTCCTATTATTTAAAAATATTTGTGAATTTCATTTTCATTTATTCAATTATTTGGAGTACATCCTTTTATATCACTTTTTCTAGTTGTTTCTCTAAATATTACATTATATATACATAACATGATGATATGGTTTGACTGTGTCCCCATTCAAATCTCAACTTGAATCATCTCCCAGAATTCCCATGTGTTGTGGGAGGGACCGAGGGAGAGGTAATTGAATCATGGGGGGTAGTCTTTCCCATGCTATTCTTGTGATAGTGAATAAGTCTCATGAGATCTGATGGGTTTATCAGGGGTTTCCACTTTTGCTTCTTTTTCATTTTTCTCTTGTTGTCACCATGTAAGAAGTACCTTTTACCTCCCACCAAGATTCTGAGGCCTCCCCAGTCATATGAAGCTGTAAGTCCAATTAAACCTCCTTTTGTTCCCAGTTTCGGGTATGTTTTTATCAGCAGTGTGAAAACAAACTAATACACATGGTATATATAATATATAATATATATATAATGTATTTTACACATACACACACACACACACCAAATTTTCTAATGTTTTGTATTTGATATTTGGTTATCCTATTCCTGGATGGACTGCTCCTCTTAGAGCTAATAAATTCCTAGAAATAGAAAATGACTGGTCTGTAAATGCACCTTTCATATACAAACTAACCAACCCAAAGCTCAAATTTCCAGTGATCTTCTTTCTCTAGTAGTTACATCTACATCTACATCTATCCATCTGCCATAATCACTTCAGGGCCAGGTACCAGACAAATCAGTACCCTACACCCTAAAGCCCACTGAAATTATTCAAACTAGCCAACCCTAACCCTGTTTATCCTGTCTTGCCTTGCCTTTCCCACAAAGAAAACACAAGAGTCGGCCGGGCGTGGTGGCTCAAGCCTGTAATCCCAGCACTTTGGGAGGCCGAGACGGGCGGATCACAAGGTCAGGAGATCGAGACCATCCTGGCTAACACGGTGAAACCCCGTCTCTACTAAAAAATACAAAAAACTAGCCGGGCGAGGTGGCAGGCGCCTGTAGTCCCAGCTACTCGGGAGGCTGAGGCAGGAGAATGGCGTAAACCTGGGAGGCGGAGCTTGCAGTGAGCTGAGATCTGGCCACTGCACTCCAGCCTGGGCAACAGAGCGAGACTCCGTCTCAAAAAAAAAAAAAAAAAAAAAAAAGAAAACACAAGAGTCTCTTGCCCACATTTTCCCTTTGCTCCCTCTGCCTCCTGGCCAACACTGGCCCTTCCCTGTATGGCCTCCCTGTGTCATGTCATGCCTCCTGTTTCTAGGAATCTATGAGTATAAAACTTTTGCCTTCATAAGTCTTTTTCATGTCTGTGTGTCTTGTCACACTGATTAAAACAAATCCCAGTACCACAAAAACAGTCTACTAGTGTGACTTCACCAAATAGTATGAAGTTAGGAAACCTACCTCCCTTTACATACCATTCCTATTTATATTCTCATTGTCTTAAGTATTTCGTCTGCATACATTTAATGACAACCAGACATTATTATAACTTTTGCTTCAACCATCAAACATAATTTAGAAAACCTAATAGGAGAAGGAAAATGTTTTGAAATTACCCTTATATTTACTCTATTATTCTTTCTTTCTGATATGCCAAAAAATGTTCTTCTATTATTATTTCTTTCTATTGAAAGAACTCCCTTCAGCCAATCTTTCAGGGTAGTTCTTTTGGCAACAAATGCTTCTGGTTTTTCTTTATCTAATACCATCTTAATTTCCCCTTCATTCCTGAATGATATTTTTGCTGGATGTAGGATTTCGGGTTGGCAGCTCTTTCAGCACTTGAGAAATGTGCCACTTCCTTCTGTCTGTCATAATTTTTAGTAAGAAATCTGCAGTCGCGCAAATTCTTTTTCTTCTATAGATAAGCAGTCATTTCTTTCTTGCTGCTTTCAAGATTTTTGTCTTTAGTTTTCAGAAAATTGACTATGTCTTGGTTTATGATTATTTGGGTTTATACTACTTTATATTTATTCAGCTTGTTGAATCTATAGTTTATGTCTTTTGCCAAATCTGGGGAGTTTCCATCCACTATTTCCTCAGGTGCTTTTATGGTCTTGTCTTCTTTCCCCTCTCCTTCTAGTAGTCCTATGAGACAAATGTTTGAGCTTTCGTTATAATCTTACAGGAGTAAGGCTCTAATCATTCCTCTTCCAGCCTACTTCATCTCTCTTGTTAAAAGTGGATAATTTCTGTTGTTCTACCTTGAAGTTCACAGATTCTTTCCTGTTTCCTTCATTCTGATTTTGAGCCTGTTTATTAAGTTTTAAATTTTAGTTGTATTTTTCAGTTCTTAATTTTCTATTTGGTTCCTTTTCCTATCTTTTTTTTTCTTTAGTAAGACCTTCTGTTTTTTCATTTGTTTCAAGCATGCTTGTGATTACTCATGGAAACATTTTTTAAAGTTAATACTTTAAGTTCTGGAGTACATGTGCAGAACATGCAGGTTTGTTACATGTGCCATGGTGGTTTCCTGCACCTATCAACCTGTCATCTACATTAGGTATTTCTCCTAATGCTATCCCTCCCCTAGTCCCTGACCCCACAACAGGCCCTGCTGTGTGATGTTCCCCTCCCTGTGTCCATGTGTTCCCATTGTTCAACTCCCACTTATGAGTGAGAACATGTTGTGTTTGGTTTTCTGTTCTTGTGTTAGTTTGCTGAGAATGATGGTTTCCAGCTTCATCCATGGCCCTGCAAAGGACATGAACTCATCCTTTTTTATGATTGCATAATCCTGTGGTGTATATGTGCCACATTTTCCTTATCCAGACTATCATTGATGGGTATTTGCGTTGGTTCCAAGTCTTTGCTATTGTGAACAGTGCCACAATAAACATACATGTGCATGTGTCTTTATAGTAAAATGATTCATAATCCTTTGGGTATATACCCAGTGATGAGATTTCTGGGTCAAATGGTGTTTCTAGTTCTAGATCCTTGAGGAATTGCCACACTGACTATGGAAGCATTTTTATAATGGCTGCTGTAAAGGTTTGTACAGGATCATTCCAATATCTGTTATCTTGATGTTTATGTGTAGTTTCTTTTTTATTCAAGTTTACATTCCCTTGTTCTTTGTGTGATGTACTAGTGAAGCTTCTATTTAAATCTGGACATTTTGAGTATTATATCAAGAGATTTTGAATTTTTATAAGTCTTCTGTTTTAGGTGACCGTCTCTGACACTATATTGGAAAGAGAAGAGGAGAAGGATAGTCCTGCTGCACTACTTCTAGGCAGAGTAGAAGTCCAGGTTCCCCACTGGGGCTCTATTAACACCCAAAGGGGTGAGGGTCTCCTTCATTACTGCTGGCAAGAGGTGGGAGCTCCCACTCCCTGAAAGGTCTCTGCTGATATTACCCTGACTGGGAAAACTGGGAGTGCCTTGTTCCTGCCCTCTACTGACACCACTTGGGTGTGGTGGGCAAGGGTGAACCTTCTCAGTCTTCACTAGGTCTCCTTGTACACTACCTCTATGTGTAGGAGAAGAAAGCATCTTTACTGCTAGGTGGAGACAGAAGTCAGTCTCCTCACTGATGCTGTGAGTGGGGGGATGTCTTCATCAATATCCAATAGGAATAAAGTCCCAGTTTTCTGCTTAGCTTGCTCTAACACCACCCTACAGCAGGAGCTTAGAGCACCTCACGACAGCATGACAAGGGTGGAAGTCTAGGCTCCCCACTGCCTTTTCTGGTGTAGGCGGGAGTGGGGCCACTGTTCTTTCTGTGGTTTTCGGCTGGAGTACAGCAGCTACTGCCTAAAAGGTTTTGATAATGCCAGGCTGCTTTTTCCTCTTTGGCTTGAGAGAGCGGCCTTTTGGGGGGGGGCCTTTTCTTGTCTGCATTTATTGGTGCTTCTGGGTTGCCATCTTCTTTAGCTCCAAGTCTGGGATATGTGATGAAAAAATAAATCCATGAAACTTACCTCTGTTTTATTCCTTTGGTCACCAAGTTTCTAGATGGATGCCTCATCTCTCTACTTCTCAGAGTCTTACATTTAGTTTTATATATAATATAGAGGGTTTTTAGCTGTACTTAAGAGGAGGAATAGGGAAAAGTACATATTCTATTTTCCCCAAAGCAGAAGTAATTATCTCATTTTTTAAACATGTAAATTACTTACTCTTTGGAATTCATCCTTCTAAGTAGACAATATGAGTCCAACTTTAGTTTATTCCAGATGGCCACCTAGTTATACAGAATTCATTTATGAGAAGTTTGTATTTTCCTCATTGGTTCAAGATACTTTTTAATACTTACAGATTTCTACATTTGAGTGTATTTCTGGACTTTCTATTCATTTTCATTAAGCTATCTCTTCATGCACTGGTACCATACTGTTACATGTTGGGTAATTACAATATTTATAATATGTTTTGAATCTTTTAGACAGCCTTCTTAATTTCTTTTTCATATAAACTTTAGAATCAACTTCAGTAGCTCCAGAAAAACACTATTCGCTGTCTTTGGATACGTTAATTTAAGAAGATTTGAAATATTTGATGATGAATCTTCTTTCTTTCTCTTTTATCACTTTTAATAAGTGTATTTACTTTCCAAAATTTACTTTCTCAACTGACATTTCCTGCCTCAGCCATACTCTATTCTAGTTTTGTGACCTGGCATCAAATATTTTGCTTTTCCATTTTGTTCACTCTGAGGAGAATGCTGACCTTACAGGCATAGCTTTAGAAGGTTGGGTCTGTTTTCTCTGTTATATAAGTGCATTTTTAAATTTAAAAATCAGAGTTTATTTTCCAAATAAATGTTTATTCTTTCCATTAAATGTTAAAAGACTTCTCTACTTGAAAGCCTAGCTTGTGTTTTATAAATTTAGTTTGAAATCTTAGAGAAGTATTTGTCATTCAGATAGCTATTAATCAATTGAGAAACAACTTTCTGAAAGCAGAGGCTGTGTGTTATTCACTGTTTTCTCTCTAAAGCCAGGCACAGTACCCAGAAATTCCATAAATATTTCAGGAGATGGGTTGAATACTAATATATGTACAAAGTAAATGATGAATTCATGTAGATCATAAACACCAGAAGAGATAAGCCATTTCAAGCAGCAATTTTTATGGTGAAATTTACCAACAAGGTGGAATTTGAGCTCTGCTTTAAAGAATGAGTTAAAGTTATAGAGCCAAAGATAAAGAGGAAGATAACTTTATTTGAATGTAGTGTGAGTAAAGGTACAAACACTGAAATGCACTAGACATTTTGAAACCATTAGTAGTCAGAAATAGGCTTATGAAGACAAGTAAATGAAAATAAAGTCATAAATTCATGTTGCAGCAAACCCAAGAGTTGTACTTTATTCTGTGTGCAATGGGGATCTACTGTAGGCTTTTAGAATGTGCTTGTTTAATCCATAAACACTATAGGAACTTTATTCTTTATATGATTAAAGGTACTTCATTCTAAAAAAATTGTAACAAAAATTAAAAATAAATTTAAAATTGGCAGTTACATTTGGGACCAGCTTTTATTTCATTGCTGCTCTAGTATTTTTTAAAAAAACAAATGTAGTTTTTTGGTCTTATTGGATCCTATTATGGATAATGTCCTGTGGAAACAAAATAAACAAAAAAGGTAATGTAAAATGTAAAAAGACCACCCTCATGAATATGTATATGCAAACATATTAAAGGCTGAACAAAGTCTGTTCACTATTCTGTCCTAAAGTTAATATATTCTTCTTCTTTAATCAAACGGAGATTTATTTTTCTCATATAACAAGAGATCTGGAGAAAGGTAGTGGAAAACCAGAATGGACTTCTACAGTGCTATCAGGGACCCAAAACTTTCTAGCTTTCTGCTGTACCAATATTGGTAGACATCTTTCTATCCTTCTATATCCATTCTCTTCTTCCAGTAGTATAATTTTTTTGGTGATAAGTTTAATATTTTATATGTATGTGTGTATATATATATATTTAATTTCAATATATTTAGAGTATGAGTAGCTTTTGATTACATGAATGAATTAGATAGTGGAGAAGTCTGGGGTTTGAATGTACCCATCACCTGAATAGTGTACACTGTACTCAACAGGTAATTCTTCATCCCTCACCCCCCTCCCGTCCTCCTCCCTTCTGAGTCCTCAGTGTCCATTATACCAGTATTCCTTTGCATACCCATAGCTCACTTCCCACTTAAACGTGAGAAGAATATGCAGTATTTGGTTTTCTGTTTCTAAGTTACTTCACTTAGAACAATGGCCTCCAGTTCCATCCAAGTTGCTGCAAAAGACATTATTTTGTTCTTTTTTATGGCAGAGTAGTATTCAATGGTGTACATATACATCACATTTTCTTTTTTTTTTTTTTTTTTTTTTGAGACGGAGTCTCACTCTGTCACCCAGGCTGGAGTGCAGTGGCATGGTCTCGGCTCACTTCAACCTCTGCCTCTGGGTTCAAGCAATTCTCCTGTCTCAGCTTCCCTAGTAGTTGGGACTACAGGTGCATGCCATGACAGCTGGCTAATTTTTATACTTTTAGTAGAAACAGGGTTTCACCATGTTGGCCAGGATGGTCTCGTACTCCTGACCTCAGGTGATCCACCCACCTTGGCCTCCCAAAGTGCTTGGATTACAGGCATGAGCCACCATGCCTGGCCATATATCACATTTTCTTTATCCACTCAGTGGTTGATGGGTATTTAGTATGGAACCAGCATACTAAAGGTGATGTATTATTAAAGAAGTAATAACCTTTTTAATTATTTGAAAATTAACCAGCCTCTCCACTCTACTTCGAACAATATTTGAGAGACAGCATAAATTGGTGGTTAGAATCTTGGACTCTTTCTCTGACTGGGTCTAAACCCCATCTCTGCCATGTATTAGCCATACAATCATGAATAAAGTATTTAAATTGTTTAACAGCAATTATTCATCCAAGAAAATGGCATTAGTAATTGTGTTAGTTTCATGTTACTGCATAATACATAAATTATCACAAACTAGTAGCTTAAAGCAGCACATGTTTATTATGTCACAAATTTTGTGGATCACGAGTCTGGTCATTATTTAGCTGGGTACCCATCTTATGGCTTCCAAAGCCTGCAGTCAAGGTGTAGGTCAGAGCTGCAGCCTCATCTGAGGCTCAACTGGGAAGTTATCTACGTTTGTTAGCATAATTCAGTTTCCTGTAGTTGTAAAGCTAAAGACTGCAGTTTTTGTTTTGCTTGCTTTTGCTTTTGCTGCCTATCACGAGATCACCCTCAGTTCCTTACCCAAAATAGGCAGCTCAAAACAAGGTAACTTATTTCTTCAAAGCCAGGAAAAGAGTGAGAGAAAAATCCATCAGGGTAGACAGTAAAGTCTTATATGACATAATGTGTACACAACATTACATATATCTCACCAACTTTAGAAGCAAGTCACAGATCCCACCCACACTCCAAGGGAAGGAATCACACAAGGCAGGAGTGGTGGGGGGCACCTACAGGAGCCTATCTGGCACACCAGTGATAGCTACTGGGTTTTTAGGGAGGGAAAATATCAATACTTCCATCTCCCTGCATGTATTCTAAGTCAGTTTCTTTTTCTTTTTGAGACAGAGTCTCACTCTGTTGCCCAGGCTGGAGTGCAGTGGCGCAATCTCAGCTCATAGCAACCTCCACCTCCTGGTTCAAGCAATTCTCTTGCCTCAGCCTTCCGAGCAGCTGGGATTACAGGCATCTGCCACCATGCCTGGCTAATTTTGTATTTTTAGTAGAGATGGAGTTTCACCATGTTGGCCACACTAGTCTCGAACTCCTGACCTCAAGTGATCCACCCATCTCGGCCTTTCAGAGTGCTGGGATTACAGGTGTGAGCCACCCCACAAGCCCAGTTTGTTATTTTCACAAGATATAATAGTTAGAAGTGCTGAAAGTAAAATACCATCTTAGTTAAGGACAAGCTTCAAGACTTGACTCTTCAGCCAAAGGGTTTTTCAATATTCCTTTACCCGCCCCTCCCACCGTCACCATAAGTAAATTTTCCCAGAAACAGAGCTGGATATGAGCAGGCCATCATGGCAGTCACTAGTCACTTAAAGTGAGGCAGAGCAAGAAAATATGGATCTTGGTGTTTTAACCCATCAGATGTTTTGATGTTTCAACCCATTAGTATTGTGGCATTTCAACCCATCAGGCTTACCAATCAGGCCTAAAGTTAATGGGTGTTGTGGCTATCTCCTCAAGAGCAAGGTCAGTCATTTTTCAGAAACTTCTGCTAACATCGTCATGAATTTTGTTCCCTCATACCAACCATTGCTTTTTTGTATGTCTTCCTGAGATCACTTGCAGGCAGTTCAGCTTTTGTCTTGAATTGGGTCAACACTAAGGCCATTCTATAATCTAAACTAAAAATGCATTCATTTTCATTTTCCAACGAAAATTTTGCCCATATATATAATGTGTTTAAATGACAGAATAAAGATACTATAATAATGCAAGGTCAATAATTTTTTAAAGGCTCAAGATTGCATAATACAGGTTCCTTCATATTATTTTATTTCTGAAGAAATACAGTAAAAAAAATTTGTGTTCCTATTTTTTCTGTAAGTTCAAGTTAAAGGCTCAAACTCTTTAATACAAAGAAATTAAAAGGCTGCAGGTCTTTCTTCCTCAATCCCTTATTTTGCACAGTGTTTGCCAGTAGTTTAAATATCAGTCTCCTGGATGCTTTAGAGGTTCATTCAGCTTCTTCAGCATGAGTTGTTGTTAGAAGGAATAAATGTAAGTTATTTGGGGAAAGTAGAAAATTGAAGAAATAATATTTGAAAACTTTCTAAGCTTGATAAACATTCCGTAGCCACAAATCAATGAGTCCCAAGCAAAAGAAACTCAAAAAAAAGCACACAAAGATGCATTATAATGAAACTGCTGAATATCCATTATAAAGAGAAAATATTAAAAGTAGCTGAAGAACACATTACATTTAAAGGCACAAAGATAAGAATGGTAGCAGACTTCTGAGATTAGGCAGGTCAGAAGACAATGGAATGGCATCTTCAAAGTATTGAAAGAAAAAGAAAATCTGTCAGGCTGTAAATCTACGCCTAGCAAACATATTTTAAAAATGAAAGAGAAGATAAAAACTACATTAACAAGCAAAATTGAGAAAATTCATTATCAGAGGAGTAAACTTCAAAAAATTAAAGAAATGTTCCAAGAAGAAAGAAAATAACCATATGGAAATTTATACTACACAAAAATTTAAAGCTAATTAGAAATAGTAAATATCTGGGTAAATTATTTTCTCATTTGCTAATCTCCTTAAAAGATAATGAATGGTTTTTAAAAATAATGATGTATTAAGGAGTATATATTTTATATATACATATATATATATGTAGATACAAATGTGTAAAAACAATAGAGCAAAGACAGAAGGAAAAGGTATTTTACGCTATACACAAAGTTATGCAATATTATTTGAAAATAGACAATGATGGCCGGGCGCGGTGGCTCACTCCTGTAATCCCAGCACTTTGGAAGGAGGAGGTGGGTGGATCACCTGAGGAAAGGAGGTTGAGACCAGGCTGACCAACATGGTGAAACCCCGTCTCTACTAAAAATACAAAAAAATTAGCTGGGCATGGTGGCAAGCACCTTAATCCCAGCTACTAGTGAGGCTGAGGCAGGAGAATCCCTTGAACCCAGGAGGCAGAGGTTGCAGTGAGCCGAGATCCACGCCATTGCATGCCAACCTGGGCAACAGAGTGAGACTCCGTCTCAAAAACAAAGAAAATAGACAATGGTAAGTTAAAGTTGTTTATTGTAAACCCTAAAGCAACAGTGCAAAACAAAACAAAGAGGTATAGCCAATAAGCTAATACTAGGGATAAATTGAATCATAAAAAAAACCAAACACTCAACTAACAAAAAGTAAGTCAATAAGAGAGAGAGAGGGGAACAAACAATAATTTAAATTTTAAAAAACTAGAAAGATGATAAATTTAATCTAATTAATGATAATTAAACATAAGTTGTCTAAATCTCTCCTATCCAATATGATAACCACTAGATACATATGATTATTGAATATCTCATAAATGATTGGTCTAAATTACTGACTTTGGAAGACCACACAAAAAATGCAAAATATCTAATCAGTGATTTTTATATTGATTACCTATTGAAATATTTTGTATGTATTGGGTTAAATAAAATACATACTTCAAATTCAACTTACCTTTCTTTTTACTTTTTTAAAGTGGATGCTCAAAATTTTAAATGTGCATATGTGGCTCACATTATATATATTTGTGACAGCTCTGATTTAAATATTCCAGTTCAATTGCAACTGCCAGATGCGATGGAAAGCAACACCCAGCTATATGCTGTGTACAAAAAGCCAGCTTTGAATGTAAAGACATGGGGTAAAAGAGAAGATGTTTTTAAAGTATGCCATTAGGTTGGTGAAAAGTAATTGCTGCTGCAAAAGTAATTGTAGATTTTGTCACTAAAAGTAATTACTTTTGCATCAACCTAATAGTAGACACAGCCTTAATCCAAGATGTGAACCTCAAAATTATATGTACTGTTTCTTTCCAGATATTTTTAGACCCTTCATGTTTTAGATGTCTGAAACCAAAGTAACTTCCAAGTGTTAACATTACACTAAAGGTCAACAGATACAATACAACACACCAAAAGTCAGGAAAGTTTCGCAGTCGGCAAAATGTATTCTTTGGTGTCTTCCCAATTCCCTGCTGCTGTCTTCATGGGAATGATATTGAGGATGCTTTTCATTTCATGAACTCTCTGCTGCCAGCTTTTCTCCCTTCCTGCTCTCCTGTAATTGTGAACTAAATCCAGATAAAAGAAAGGTTTAAATTATTGCCTATATCCAATGACATATTTTACTAAGGGAACTTAAAATGTGTGTAGAAAAAATAAACTTCGTCCTCAAGTGAATAAATCCAACCTTTCAGTCACTAGAGGTTGAAGTACAGACTCCCTGAAAGGCCATACTTGGGAACAAGAGGACTCCCCCTGCCATTCAAACAAGGCCATAGGGTTTAACTGATGAGAAAGTTAATGCCATGTCACTGTCATCAACAAATGCTTACCACCCAGTTCATAAAAGATTATTTTACTAGATTCCGTTCTCTGGACTGGTCACAACACATCTGTAGTAGCTTTTTGAAGGACACTGAAAAACAGAAGTATGTCCAGAGGAAGGTCATCAGGACCACAGTGGCACAGAAAGTGATTTCCATCAAGGAATATGGAAAAAGTTGGGAACGGTTAGCTTGGAAAAGTCTCAGGATGAAAATAATACTCCTCAAAAATGTAATGGATAATCACAGTAAACGAGAAAAGATTTACGCTGTGGTTTCAGAAAAAGCTGATGAGAATAAGATGTTGAAGAGGCAGCTATGAACTGTCAATCAATGCAGTGAGGGAATGGAATGGGGTCTGCCTCACCGAAGCATTCAGATAGCGGTGAATGAAGGAGATGTCAGGGATGATAAAGGAGTAACGTGTGACTTGGGGAAATTGTAACAAGATGCCCTCTCAGAGATTTCCTTCAACAGTTATGATGCTGTAAGTTCATGTCCTGTATGTTAATTTTGCCCCTAGAAGCAGCCACATTTTAAAAAGAAAAAATCCACTTTTTACATTTCTGTGAAACAAATTATTTTCAAATGTTACATGATACAGTTCTGCATCACTTAACAACGGGGATACATTTGGAGAAATTTGCCATTAGGTGATTTTTGTCATTGTGTAGACATCATACACAGAGTGTACTTAAACAAACCTAAATGGTATAGCCCACTATAGGCCATGGGGAATAGCCTGCTGCTCCTAGGCTGCAAACCTGTTCAGCATGTTACTGCACTGAATACTGTGGGCAACCGTAAGGCAATGGTAAATATTTGTGTATCTAAATATATCCAAACATAGAAAAGGGGCAGTGAAAATATGGCATTATAATCTTATGGGACCACTGTCACATATATGGTCCATTGGCCAAAACATCATGAGGCACATGACTGTATATAGAATGCATTTCTCCTATTTGTGTTTTAACATACTCCTCCTCTTTATAGGGTAGTCAGCTGAACTTCTGCATAGTAATAAAAGATATTGTAATAAGTAATAAGACTTGGACTCCATGTTCTTGTTGGGTGTGGCCTTCAAGTTATGCAAATAGTATTATCTCAACATTTTAAAATAGAAGTAACGCTTATAATTGTGGTTTTTAAATAATCTCTTTTATGAGGAGGAAATAGGTCCCTTACTCTTCTGTGAACTAGCATATGCGGCCAATTGTAATACCAACTTCACTTCTGCCAGTAATATAGAAAACATCAGAGGGATGTCAAAATAATAGGAGTTAAGGCCACAGACAATTTTGACAACTTGTATCAGGCAATATATTCAGTATCATGCCTATTAATAAACTGCTATATAACCTAATTATAAGATAAAGTAGACAAAATAAGGTTAAGTTATTGATTACTGATTTTACATTAATAAAGAAAATGCTGGCTATCACCATAGATGGTGGCTTTTCTCAGTAGTCTAGCAAACATTGTATATTTGACTGGATAGTGTTAGGACAGGAAGACTTTCCCTTGATTTTTTAATGCAATGTTTTCCATATACAAATGTGTTCTTGGGCCAGGCACAGTGGCTCACATGTGTAATCCCAACACTTTGGGAGGCTAGATAGCGTATTACTTGAGCTAGCCTGGGCAACATGCCAAAATCCTGTCTCCACAAAAAAAAAAAAAAAAAGAAAAGAAAGAAAGTAAATTAGCCGGGCATGGTGGCATGCACTTGTAGTCCCAGCTACTCGGGAGGCTGAGTGGGAGGATCACCTGATCCTGGGGAGGTTGAGGCTGCAGTGAGCCATGATAGTGCCACTGCACTCCAGCCTGGGTGACAGAGCAAGAACCTGTCTCAAATTAAAATAGTTAAAAATGTTTTTTGGTTTGTGTAGACCTTGAGGTAAAAGTCTCCAAGCGAATCTAAGTGTTTAAATAAATAGTATTCATATTGTTTAAAAATAGGTCTTCCAAGTATGTAGCAAGTTGTTATATTTTAATTGCTTGCATTGTTCTTGCACCCAGAAGAATAAATGAGCTTTCCTCTATCTGGCAAGAAAAGCATTGTATTGAAAGAAAATGCAAATACAGAGTTCTGATTTCATCATGACGTTATAATCTCATTATGTCTGTGTGAATACATATTTACTCATCTGTCAATTTCACAATCTCTAGAAGCTGTTACTACTACTTGCTCTCTTAGCTGTGGGCTGAGTCTTATCTTTTTAGCTGAGAGATAAGACACATTATAAAAATTTGTGAATACATACCGTTCATGGAAGCCTGCTAACAGTTCCTTAAAATTTGATCTTCCTTTCTTCCATATTAATTCAGTTTAAGCTGAGCCATGGCCACCTAGCTAGAGACTGTTTCTCAGCTTTCCATAAGTGAATAACTCCCATAGGGCTGGCTTCTCACGGATGAATTCTTTAAGCAGGCTGTTTTCTGATGCCTGGCAATGAAGTAGAGAGAACTCTGAGGAAATGACGTTTCTATGTCCTTCTCTTGCTTGATAGACCTAGAGTATGTGTTTAGTCTCTTTTAAACTAGTACTGTGAGATTATATGCTCAATTTTCCTAAACAATATTTTAGATCGGAGGATATGAATGAAAGTGATAAATGCTGCTTCTGTGTCACTTGCTTTAAAAAGAAAAAAAAAAAAAAGATCATTGGCCTCCACACACCATGGACTAACACAGGAACTAGGCAGTGGCTCAACTCCCCCACACGGATGAAACTGATATCCTTGGGATGGTGAAGCAATAAAATGCAAGCAATGACCTGGGTCTCTGAGTGGCCATGTGGAACAAAGTCACCCCAGTAGCAGGGATCTCTGATGAGCACTAGGGTTTATATTTGCCAATCCTTTGTCTTTTCAAATAATAGAGTAGGCAGGAGCTTCACATCTGCACAATGGCCACTGACTATCAACAGAAGCTAGAGAAACAGTTCTCTTGTTTGGTCAACTCTCAATACAGCTCTCAGCCATGTGCCGAATGTAACCATAGTAGTTTACTTCAACATTACCACTGAAATTAGGGCTACTCGTGTGAATGATTTAGAATGTTAAGGTGCAGTCATTCTTCAGTCAGCAGACTACTTGCAGAATCCAAAGCTTAGGGGAAAACAAGTGGCTTCATTTGATATATCATTATCTCCCACAAAGGCATATATTTTTTAAAACTGCTATTCAAAAACGTATAACAAAAAGAATGTTGAAGTCAGAAATCAGAATCCCTGAATAAAAGATCCCATTTTTACTAGTTGGTCAACTATGGACATATCTACTAGTCTTTATGAACTCTAAAGTCCTCATGGGAATACTGACCCCTACCTCTTCACAGACTTGAGATGCTCACCTGAGATAATTTGACCATAAATATATTTCCCTAGAAGATAAAGCAACTTATTGCAGTGCAATAAGAACAGAGAACAGAGTGGGGTGGGGGGCGGTGTTTCATCCATTAGAGAGGAATATTTTATCACTGACATTGTTTAGAATTTCTAATGCATTGTGACAATAAAAAGCAAACTGCCTTTTAATAGGTTTTATTATTGTTTTTAAATTCTCTGCAGTTGATTATCTCCCTATTGCCTGTACCAAGGAGTTTCACTCCCAACACTCCACGTATCCCATGCCACTGACATACCCGATTGGATTTTGCACAGCTGTTTTTCAGAATAGCTCAAACCTCTGAAAAGCCAGGATTCAACTTTTAGTGGCATTTGATAAAGCAAATTAAAGGAAACACCATTAATAAATACTAATAAAATAAATTATTCTCTGCAGATCCCTTTAGCAGACACTGTTAGTGCACACCAATATATCCTTAGCCATTTACCATTTCCATGCATGCCAGGCCAACTTTCAATTGCCCTTTATTCTCCCAGCCCCAGAAGTGGTAGATGCTTCCTGCAGTTACTATTTCTATATTACCTTTTTAGTCCTCTAATATCTGTTTAATCAATTCTCCATGTTAAATTATTTTTCTTAAGATAACTGGTGCCGTCTCCGTTTTCCTGCAGTGGACCTTGATTGATACAGCATCAAAACTGTGAATCAAAAAAATTTAAGTCATTTAAAAGACAGACTTTTATCTTCATGGTTAAAAGGAATTAGGAAGGATGCATCATGGTCTCTCACAAATGCATTTTTTTTTTTTTTTTTTTTTTTTTTTTGAGGTGGAGTCTCGCTCTGTCGCCCAGGGCTGGAGTGCAGTGGCTGGATCTCAGCTCACTGCAAGCTCCGCCTCCCGGGTTCACGCCATTCTCCTGCCTCAGCCTCCCGAGTAGCTGGGACTACAGGCGCCGCCACCTCGCCCGGCTAGTTTTTGTATTTTTAGTAGAGACGGGGTTTCACCGTGTTAGCCAGGATGGTCTCAATCTCCTGACCTCGTGATCTGCCCGTCTCGGCCTCCCAAAGTGCTGGGATTACAGGCTTGAGCCACCGCGCCCGGCCAAATGCATATTTTTTAAAAATCATTTTAAAAAATCTTATAAAGAATATTGAACTCAGAAATCAGACTCCTTGAATAAAATATTTCATTTTTACTAGTTGGTCAACCATGGATGTATCAACTAGCCCTTCTGGGCTCTGAAGTCCTCATGGGGATATAAGGACCCCTACCTCTTCACAGACTTGAGATGCTCACCTGAGATAACAGATGTTAAATGGTTTTGTAAACTATAATTTATTTTGACACAGAAGTTATTCATTATTTGTTAATAGTTACACCTCTGAGTATTAATAATATTCAGGTAACAGCATGCAGAACAGTCCAGCAATGATAGATCTGAAGATTGTAAAGAATTTAAAGACCTCCACTGTTCCAAGGATTCTACCCTAGCTGAGGAAGAATCTCAGTTCCCTTCTGCTTCTATCTCTGCAGTTCTGTCTGACTTAGCTGACTTGAGAAGTTGTGATGGCCAACCTCTGCCCTCCCAGGACCCCGAGGTTGCTTTATCTCTCAGTTGTGGCCATTCCAGAGGACTCTTCAGTCATATGCAGAAACGTGACATTTTAGATACCCTGTGTAGGACCACTGAATCTACAATCCATGTGGTCACAAGGATATCTGGCAAAGGAAACCAAGCTGCTTCTTGACATTAGGTGTGGCATGTCTGCTTTTAAGTCGCTCACCCCCACCCCCATGCTGTTTGTATACGTTTTGCTTATTTGTTTTTGTGCTTTGGTTTGTCCAGGGCTCTCTGCTTGAATGGCAAGATAGATTTATAGGCTTAATTCTTGGTCAGGCAGAACTCCAGATGAAAAAAAACTTGCATCTTCACTACACTTCCTAAAGGACAATCAGATAATGGATGTTCTCTGTAATGAAGAGTTCACTATAGTGGCTTTCATTTAATATGGCTGTCTGGGAAGAACAGCGTTCCCTAGCCCTGTACAATGTAATTTAAACTTACAACATTTTTACTGCGTATAATATGGTGTCCTTTGTGCCAGTTTTGTACCTCATAGAGGCAGATTGCCTCCTATCACGGTGGCTCTTATTATCTCAATTAAGTTTACTGGTATACGGAACAACCACAAGAAATTTGATTCTGTAAAGAATCCTCTTTAGCTATGGCTTGGCAGTATAAAATGGTGCTTTATTTAATAGAATACCTGTGGAGGAAATATAGTGTATATATATGTGTGTGTGTGTGTGTGTATATATACATATATATATATAACTTAAATTTTAAAGAATATTTTATTTTAAAATTTTATATTAATTTTATGTAAATAATTGAATTTTTGAAGGCTCTTTAGACAGAGCAAATCACTTATTTCCTTATCATTTTCTTTTTTATTTGTACAGAGGACTCTGTCAATTCACCCTCAGTGAGATTTTTGCTTCTGTATGTTTATTGGAGGTGAGTGGATAGTTGCTTTGAGCCACTGAAAGACAGCAAATCAATTCTGATTAAACACTTGACTAGAAAATAAAAGGATGTGAAAATAGTGTTTTTGACTCTGGTTTATTTTCCTCTTGTCAATGATATTTTTGGTGATTTTTCTACCATTGGAAAATGTATTATGTTAGGTTGTTAAATCCTATAACTAACCATTTTAATGTGCTTCATTTCTAAAAGTAAGGACTTCTATGAGTCATACCTATGACTGCAGAAGAAGACTGCATCTTGAGATTAAAAATATTAAAAAAAAAACCAATGGGCATTATTACGTGGATGCCTCACCAGCTCAAACTCAGCATATTTCAAAAACTCCTCGTTATTTCTCCCTCCATAAACGGCCAAGATAATGCTATTTCTGTCTCCCAGTCATTCACATTGCAGATTCAAAACCACCCAAGTCTCTATCATCCCTGGGAACTTTAGCTGCAGTAAGTTGCTAAACTCAATTGCTTCTCATTTTTCAACATCTGCCTCATATACTTCTCCTTCCTTCCTTTATATTTCCACAGCCCAAGTCCTGCCCTGGCCTGGACCTCCTTGACTACTACAGTCAACTTCCTCAACTCCTAAGTTGATTCCATGCTTCTTGGCTGGCCTCCTCTCCTCTCCTCCTCTCTTTTCTTTTCTCCTCTCCTCTCCTCTCCTCCCCTCCCCCTTTCCTTTTTTCTTTTATTTATTTATTTCTTTCTTTCTTTTTTCCTTTTCTTTCTTTTTTCTTTTTCTTTCTTTTTTCTTTCTTCCTTTCTTTCTTTTTTCCTTTCTTTTTCTTTCTCTCTTTTTTCCTTTCTTTTTCTTTCTTTTCTCTCTCTCTTTCTTTCTTTCTTTCTTTTTATACAGGGTCTCACTCTGTCACCCAGGCTGGAATTCAGTGGCATGATCATGGCTCAGTACAACCTCTGCCTCCCAGGCTCAAGTGATCCTCCCACCTCAGCCTCCCAAATAGCTGGGACTACAGGCACATGCCACCAGATCTGGCTAATTTTTGCACTTTTTGTAGAGATGGGGTTTCACCATGTTGCCCAGGCTGTTCTTGAACTCCTGAGCTCAAGTGATTGCCCAGGCTGTTCTTGAACTCCTGAGCTCAAGTGATTCACCTGCCTTGGCCTCCCATAGTGCTAGGATTATAAGCATAAGCCACGGCACCCAGCCAGTCTTTCTACTCTCTGATATAATCTATACAGTCACGGTGTTTTCTCCATATTACGGAGGTCCTCAAGAAAAAGTTGTATAACCATATGGCTAGGATTGTCTAGAGAAAATCCAGACAGTACAGCCACCCTAAAACTGAGATCCTACAATCCCATAAGTCTAACCCCACATCCTTTCACATCTCCACATAGGTGTCTCTTTGTTTTCCTTCTTTCTGACTCTTTCTAAGCTCTTTAAGGTCTATCCTATGGCACTTTTTACTAAGAAGTGGAAGAGCTTCTCTAAGTTAAAAGGGCTTCTGAAATGTATTCAAGCGTGCTTTGATTTCTTCTTAAAATTCTGTAGCATGAGTCTTTGTCTAAGTCTTCTCTAAAGAGGAAGATATTTAAGTTAGTCCTTTCAGTTGTTTGACATGCTAAAACTGGACTTTGCAGAACTTCTCAATGAAGTATGAAACTTTCCTTAGTTTTCCCTATGTGTAGGCAGGTTCATATGTTGAGGTCTTAGGTGTATTTATTCCATTATATTATTATGTAGCTTTCATTCAAAGCTTTGAAATAAATTAAACTTTGCTGACACTACTTGATATGGTTCGGCTCTGTGTCCCCACCCCAATCTCATCTTGAATTGTACTCCCATAATTCCCACGTGTTGTGGGAAGGATCTGGTGGGAGATCATTGAATCATGGGGGCACTTTCTCCCATACTGTTCTTGTGGTAGTGAATAAGTCCCACAAGATCTGATAGCTTTATAAGAGGAAACCCCTTTTGCTTGACTTTCATTCTGTCTTGCTGCCACCATGTAAGAAGTGCCTGTCACCTTCTGCTATGATTGTGAGGCCTCCCCAGTCATGTGGAACTGTGAGTCCATTAAACCTTTTTCTTCCCAGTCTTGGGTATGTCTTTATCAGCAGCGTGAAAACTGACTAATGTAGTAAATTGGTATCAGTAGAGTGGGGTACTGTTGAAAAGATACCTGAAAATGTGGAATTGACTTTGGAACTCGATAACAGGCAGAAGTTGGAACAATTTGGAGGGCTTGGAAGACAGGAAAATGTGGGAAAGTTTGGAACTCCACAGAGACTTGTTGAATGGCTTTGACAAAAATGCTGATAATGATATAGACAATGAAATCCAAGCTGAGGTGTCTCAGAGATGAGAAACTTGTTGGGAACTGGAGCAAAGGTGACTCGCTATGTTTTAGCAAAGAGGCTGATGGCACTTTGCCTCTGCCCTGGAGATTTGTGGAACTTTGAAGTGGAGAGAGATGATTTAGGACCTCTGGTGGAAGAAATTTCTAAGCAGCAAAGCATTCAAGAGAGGACTTGGGTGCTGTTAAAGGCATTCAGCAGTTTGTTGTTGTTGTTGTTGTTGTTGTTTGTTTGTTTGTTTTTATTTGAGATACAGTATTGCTCTGTCACCCAGGGTGGAATGAAGTGGTGTGATCTTGGCTCACTGCAACCTCCACCTCCCAGGTTCACATGAACCTCCTAAGCAGCTGGGACTATAGGTGTAGTCTCCACATCTGGCTAATTTTTTATTTTTAGTAGAGACAGGGTTTCACCATGTTGCTCAGGTTGGTCTCGAACTCCTGACCTGAGGTGATCTGCCCGCCTCAGCCTCCCAAAGTGCTGGGATTACAGGTGCCCAGCCTGCGTTCAGTTTTAATGGGAAAACAGAGCATAAAAATTTTAGAAAATTTGCAGCCTGACAATGTAATAGAAAATAAAATCCCATTTTCTGAGGAGAAATTTAAGCCAGCTGCAGAAATTTGCATAAGTAACAAGAAGCCAAAAGTTAATCACCAAGACAATGGGGAAAATTTCTCCACGGTATGTCAGAGACCTTGTGGCAGCCCCTCCCATCACAAACCCAGAGGCCTAGGAGGAAAAAATGGTTTTGTGGGCTGGGCCTAGGGTCCCTCTGCTGTGTGCAGTCTAGGGACTTTGTGCCCTGCATCCCAGCTGCTCTAGCCATGGCAAAAAGGGGTCAAGGTACAGCCCAGTCCATGGCTTCAGAGAGTGCAAGCCCCAAGCGTTGGCAGCTTCCACATGGTGTTGAGCCTGCAGGTACACAGAAGTCAAGAATTGAAGTTTGGGAACCTTCACCTAGATTTCAGAGGATGTATGGAAACACCTGGATGTTTAGGCAGAAGTTTACTGCAGGGATGGGGTGCTCACAGAAAACCTCTGCTAGGGCAATACAGAAGGGAAATGTGGGGTGGGCACCCCCACAGAGAGTCCCCACTGGGGCGCTGCCTAGTGGAGCTGTGGGAAGAGGGCACCATCCTCCAGACCCCAGAATGGTAGCCACCAACAGCTTGCACCATATGCCTGGAAAAGCTGCAGACACTCAATGCTAGCCATAAAAGCAGCCAGGGGTGGGGGCTGTACCCTGGAAAACCACAAGATTGGAGCTGCCCATGACCATGCATCAGCATGACCTGGATGTGAGACACGGAGTCAAAGGAGATCATTCTTGAGTTCTAAAATTTGACTGCCCTGCAGGATTTTGAACTTGCCAGGGGCCTGTAGCCCCTTTGTTTTGGCCAATGTCTCCCATTTGGAATGGCTGTATTTATCTAATTCCTATACCCCCCTTGTACCTAGGAGGTAACTAACTTGCTTTTGATTTTATACGCTCATAGACAGAAGAGACTTGCCTTGTCTCAGATGAGACTTTGGACTGTGGACTTTCGAGTTAATGCTGACATGAGTTAAGACTTTGGGGGACTATTGAGAAGGCATGATTTGGTTTTGAAATGTGAGGACATGAGATTTGGGAGGGGCCAGGGGCAGAATGATATGGTTCAGTTCTGTGTCTCCACCCAAATCTCATCTTGACTTGTACTCCCATAATTCCCACGTGTTGTGGTAGGGACCTGGTGGGAGATAATTGAATCATAGGGGCAGTTTTTCCCATACTGTTCTCCTGGTAGTGAATAAGTCCATGAGATCTGACGGTTTTATAAGGGGAAACCCTTTTTGCTTGACTTTCATTCTGTCTTACTGCTGCCAAGTAAGAAGTGCCTCTCGCCTTCCGCCATGATTGTGAGGCCTCTCCAGCCATGTGGAACTGTGAGTCCATTAAACTTATTTTTCTTTCCAGTCTCAGGTATGTCTTTATCAGCAGCATGAAAACTGACTAATACACTACTAATAATAGAAATTTCAGAATTCCCTAAGTCTGTGAGCCATCACTTAATTCCCAGAGTTTTGAAGATCACTTGAGAAACGAATGCTTTTGAGACACCACATGTTTTGTATAAAATGTAATCACAAACAAAACATTGGGATTTCTGCTTGCTTTTCTTTTCTTCTGGTTGAAAGAAGTTAAATAACTCACCCTTATGAAAACATAAAACTTTAAAAATTTACAAATATTTTGGTGATCTCACCCCCCTTACCCTGTAAAGCTGCAGTTCTCCCCCAATGTGATGCTGAGCTTAGCCATGTGACTTGTTTTCACTAATGAGACAGTAGCAAACTCAATGCAAGCAGAAGCATATAAAGGTGCCTTCACGTGTCTCCTTGCTCTCTTGGACACCTTATCCTCCCATGAGCACAAGCTTAAGCTAGCTTAGTAGGAAATGAGAGGCTGTGGAGAACAGGTAAAGTGCCCTAGCTAGTAGTCACTCAACTTTCAGAATCAGGGTCACTTAGCTGACCTCAGGTTGACCACCAATGCATGAGGGAGTCCAACAAAAACTCGAAGAATCATCCAATTGAGTCCAGCCTAAACTGTCGTTCTACAGAATCATCAACTAAACATAGTTATTATATGAAACCAGTAAGTTTGGAGTGGTTTGTTATGCAGAAATTGCTAACTGGTACACCACACCAAATAAGCATTCACCTCCTTCTTTTAGGAAAGCAGAAGAAAAATCATGGTGTCAATAAAGGGGAGCTGTGGTTCAAAAGAATCACAGAGGCTAACTCCTTTTGAAAGACATTTAACAAAGGAGGTGAAAAATCTTAGAAAACATTTCAGATTTTTTCATCTATCAAGTTAAAATAATTAGTCACAAGTAAAGAATAATCCACAATTAAAAGAACATGGAAAACACAATTTTTAAAATACTAGTTTAAGACATGAATAACAGATTTGATACTGAAAAAAATTAACTTTAAATGAGAAAGTGTCCTTCCAGAAATAGAGTAAAAGTAGAAAAAGATAGAAAAGGAAGCTCAATTTAAGATATCCAAATGACAGATCATAAGACTCCCAAAGATAACAAATACGAAATTTAGAAACAACAACCCCCCAAAATAGAAGGATGCTTTCCTGATCTAAATAAATACAACGTAAATCTAAAAATTGAGGCTGTACTTCATGTTATGAGAAAAACAATTTCAAAAAAGACATATTCTGCTTGAATGTTGGGAGATTAAAAGACTCTAAAAGCAATTAGAAGAAAATGCTCAGGCTACCCACAAAGAGAAACACATCGAGTTGGCCCCAAAGTGCTTCTCAAAATCAATGAATGCTAGAAGACAATGGTGCGACACCCAAAGCTCCCAGTAGAAAAAGAAAACATGACTGAACTTTATACATGAAGACCAAAGAATGTCACGAGCAGATGTTCAACGACAGAAAAAGCACATTTAAAGAAAATGAAAGAGCTTGAGAATGAAAAAAGTGACTAGAAAGGATTAGCAGAGAATTTTGAAACCAGGTAGAGATACAGAGGTAGACATAGCAGTTGTTTTAAATACTCACATAATTGATTTCACGTAACTTGTTTGAAATTTGAAGGGGTTGCCTACATTTTAAAGTTAGTAGGGTGTTTATTATCTCATATAATAAGGATCAGTAAGGGCAAATGGGGAAGAAAAGGGAAGTTATTTGCTACAAAAGGTATTCAATTATATTTATATTATAAATATGTACCTATATATGTGTATATATAAGAAGAAATTGGCTCATGCAATATGGAGGCTGAGGAGTCCCAAGATGTGTGGTTGGGGAGTGGTAAAACCACGGAGCTGACGCTGTGAATGCTAGTGAATCTGAAAGCATGAAAAGCAGGCAGAATTATCAGTTTCTGGTGTTATCTTGAGCAGCTGAACCAGCTCTGGGCTACTCGCCCCTTGATTTTTATAAAGTGAAAAAAAAAAGGCTTTCTTCATAGTAGAGATTTCTATTTATGTTGAATGCAATGCAAACTGATATTCTACAACAATTACATTTATATACTAATTGATATAAGAAAAGACATACAGAACTATTGGGCAAAAGGAGAATCCAGAAATGTAAGTTGTTATGTAACCTAATATAATAATAAGCAAAGTGTGATAAATTACTCAGAGGTAGATGAATTACATAAATTATTTCCTGTAAGTAAAAACAGAGCTTTCCATAACACACATTAAATTCCAGGTGGATCAAGAGATATATAAAATATAAAACTATAAACAAAAATATATTTTTCAAGCAGATGCATTTTATTATTTTAATATTAAATATATTCAAAATGTATTTTTAGAATTTTAATCTAACTTCAAAATGGAGAAAGAACTTTCCAAGTTTAAAATCACTGAAAGAAATCCTAATGAAAACAATGGATTCATTTGATTTCACGGACATAGATAAATATTTTGTATGCACACACAAACATAAATTTAAAAGTCAATCAAGATATTAGGAAAATATTTACCTCAAATGTGATAAACAAAGGCTACTTTCCTTAGCATATGAATATTTACATATTAGAAACAAAAATGACAAGGAAAAATGAGCAGATGACATTTCCAGGGCAATTCATAGGAGAAAAAAATGCAAATGGCCAGGTCAGGCGTGGTGGCTCACACCTGTAATCCCAGCACTTTGGAAGGCTGAGGTGGGTGGTTCACTTGAGGTCAGGAATTTGAGACCAGCCTGGTCAACATGGTAAAGCCCCATCTCTACTAAAAATACAAAAAATTAACTGGGTGTGGTGGCACATACCTGTGGTCCCAGCTACTCGGGAGGCTGAGACAGGAGAATTGCTTGAACCTGGGAGGTGGAGGTTGCAGTGAGCTGAGATCATGCCACTGCACTACAGCCTGGGTGATAGAGTGAGACTCTGTCTCAAAAAAAAAAAAAAAAAAAATGCAAATGGCCAATAGGTATAAAACATATTCAACGTCACTAATAATCAAAGACATTTAAGATAAAACAAACTATTGATCTCAATATTTTGAGTTTAGCTTATCAAAGAATGTATCATAAGAAAATAATCATAAATAGGAATCATAGTGTATGTACATATATGTTCATCGGATCGCTACCTGAGCTATTTACATTGGGGTAGTATAAGCAGTTGCATTTAACATAAACTTGAATCACAAATTATTGCTTCTAATGATTTAAAATTATTCTAGATGCATACTTCAAAGAAAAATTATTTTGTATGCAGAAAATTGCCTGTCATGCCCTTGGTTGGTCACACACTAGGCAATGGCATTAAATGCTGTAGAAACTGATCTCAGTCTTAGAATTTTGAAAGCTAGGAGAGGTGGCATGACTAATTCAAGAGTAGTGAAGGACTATTACTCAGGCCTCAAATCTATTTTCAGAAGCTCTGGCTGATCACCAAGAGAAAGTAGCTATTCCAGATAAGAAAAACTTGGAATAAGTTTAACCAAATAGGAAATGCAGAAAAACCCTGATTTTTTTCAGTATATGTCAAAATTATATTTTCATTTCTATAAGAAATGAAGAAATGATGATCACAGGCCTGGATTATAAAAAGCATCACATCACTCTACTGCTGATGATAGCTATTGAAGGCTCAAAGCCATTTATGACATTAACTGGACTAAACAAAATAGAAGATTTAAAATAATGCATTATGTGTTATATTTTAAAAATTGGTTTTCAGTAAAATGTTATGAAGTTAATAACGTATCTTCAAATTGAAAGCTTCCAAGATGAAGGCAATATGGTGCACGCATACATAGGTTCCCGGCAGCATATAAGACAAAACACTAAATATACTTACCCCTGGATTATGGAATTATGACTACTTTGGGTTGTCTTTTTACTACTTTTTTATCTTTGTCAGTTTTCTGTAATGAGCTTTATTCTTTTATAAAACCAGGATTAAGACAAATATTTTTACAGTGATTGAATGTCCTCTTTCACTTAATCAGAGTGTAGAAAAATTCCCCATTGACATGTAGTGTAGTTTTGGACCCTATTTATTTTTCAAGGTTGAGTCTACCTCTGAAAGGATGGTTTCCACCTAACTGTTTTTCCTACTGTTACACAGTCAACAATGACTACTTCATCACTGGTTACCAAAATGTGTGGGGAGTTCTCCCCACCAGCAACCAATCAGTTCTGCAGTGGACACCAGCTAGGTGTCCTCTAACTCAACTCACTTCTGTCACTATCTACCTGGAGATAGCATCAGATACCAAGTAGTAGGTTCTCACGTATACTCCTGACTGACCAGTTATAAATTGGGAGTTCTCACGATGGACCCCCCTCCTTGGGCTTGATTAATTTGCTTGAGTGGCTCACGGAACTCAGGGAAACACTTTACTTCCATGTACCATTTGTTATAAAGGATACTACAAAAGATACGGATGACCAGCTGGATGAAGAAATACACAGATAGTTGACATGGAGCTTCCATGTCCTCCCTGGCACACAACCCTCCAGAAACCACCATGTGTTCAGCTCTCTGGAAGGTCCCAGAAGCCAGTCTCTTTTAGGTTTTGATGGAGGCTTCATTACACAGGCATGACTGACTCTTTACTTCATTGGCCATTGGTGATCCACTTTACCTTCAGCCCTTCTCCCCTCCCTGGAGATTGGGGGCTGGAGCTTGATAAAAGAAAAACTTCAGCTGAATTAAATTTAAAGGAGTTTAATTGTGCAATGAACAATTGGTGAACTGGTTCATTTCTAGTTCGGCGCTGTTATGAATAAGGCTGCAATAAACATTTCCAAGTTAGCCTACTTGCTGCAGTTGAATTTCTGATGTTCTCAATGTAACAACTGCTTTCATTCAACTCTAAAGGATTCTTTGTCTTCAAAAGATGTGATAAAGGTGTTCAAAATAGCTTAGCATTGGCCTTAATTTTTAAATGCAGCTACTATAAATTTCAAAAGTAAGACTTAGTGACTATTACCAGTGGAAAATGTATCCATAGAAAAGAGTATTACTTATTCAATAAGCATTATCAATAACAATCTGATGGGAAGTCTTCATGGTAGATTATGTTATATATATATTATATATTTATATTTGTGTATATATATTTATATATTATATATTTATAATTAAATTAAATTAAATATATATTATATATAAAACATATTATACCATGACTTCCCTTCAGATTGTTTTTGATAATGCTTATTGAGTAAATATATACATATATAATATACACAAATATAAATGTATATTATATATACATAAATCTGGTCTTTATCCTGCTCTTTATCCATCATTGTAGGAATAAAACAAAGCATTCTCTGTATCATCTCTATAAATATAGGAAGCTGTAGATAAAGGTGCAAATAGCTAATATAGTAGGTAACAGTATCAAATCAGCAGCAGTATGTATAATAGGAGAAAATTTGCCAGAGAGTTTGTAGAGGTGATTCCAGAATCAGGGAAAAACTGAAACTTAATCAGTAGTTCCCCAATTAGACCATACACTGAAATCATGCAGTAGGAGATATAACCAGAAGGAAATAGAGGAATGTGATGAAAATAATGTTTTTTAAAATTAGAAATTACTATGCCCCTTTATAATCATGAGTATTATGATTCTGTGGATTAAGGTGGGGCTAAGAATTAACAATTTTAAGATGTATCTCTGGAAATTCTGACACATTTGTTTGGATGAGAATTTAAGACCTCATTTAGAATAAGGATTGGATGAGCTCCAAAACCTTTCTGAGCTGAAGATACTATATTCCTACTAATAGTTTAAATGCCTTCTGATATCCTTGAACTATGCTGAAGCCAGATGCCTTCTTAGCAATGCCAAAAGGAATTTACAATGATGTGATAATACTTCTCTCAAAAGACAAGGGAAACATCATAAAGAGCACAGGTAAGGATGGGGAGGACCAGAGGAGATGCAAGGATAGAGGAATTAAGACCAAGAAGGGATGATGACAAAATAACTCCCAGGAGTGTGGCTTCTGATTTTATAAATTCTCAAAGTTTCTACATACTTAAAATGTGAATGAATTTTCTGTCATTATCTGAAAAATGGACTGGCATTTCTCTTGTGTTAAATGGATATAAATGGAGTGAAGTACAGATTCTGCACCAGCAGTTTAAGCTGTAAAAATATAATTGCTCCCAAATTGAGATGCATTATCAATTTCTAGTTTAATATTGGTTCAGAATTAAAGGGCATTAATCAGCATGTTTGGCACAGGCAGAAGTGTAGAGCAATAGCAATAGGTTTTTAAATATAGAGATTCAAAACATTAGCTATTATTTTTTAAATTACCCACTATGGGATGGGTTTTGTCCTACGTATTTTACTTACTTTGTCTCTATTCTTTATATTCAGTCCTGCAAATTAGGTGTGGAGTATGCTATCTCAATAGACAGAGACAGGTACTAGAAAGAAACCTGGGCATAGGATTTTAGTCCTAGCTGTGCTACTAATTGGGTGATCTCTGTCTTGTAACTACTTAACTCTCTCAAATTAAGGTCTGCAAAATGAAGAGTAACTTTGAATTTTTTAACAGTGTGTTAGTGAGGATCCCCTGTACTACACAGCTGTAACAAACAGCCCCATTAACTCAGTGCCTTACACAGTAACAGGTTTTCAGCATGCAAAGTCCACTGTAGGCCTGGCTGACTTTCCAGACCAGATTTCCTCCATGCGGTGATTCAGTCAGCTAAGCAGCTTAGAGCCCCAGGTTTCACCATTTCACAGGAGGAAGAGAGACCCCAACAATCTCCAAGGCTTTTCACTGCCTTAAAAGTGACACCTCATGTCTTCTCAATTTGTCATTGAGCAGAACAAGACATAGGACCCCTCTGGCTGGAAAATAAAGACTCCTATATGTCTAAGAAGGAAAAAGTGGGTTTTGGAAAGCACTAGCAGGGTCTACCATAAATCATCCCTTCTCTTTAAGTGCATGAGTACATATAGCCTTCAGGATACTTGGTTAAGACAGGTTGGATTCAACATTTTTTGTAAATGGGTAGGAAAAAATAACCTCAATAATTTCCCAGGCTCTTGCTATTGATCACCTCCAATGAGGGTTTATTTTGTGTATTATTATTATGACAACAAGCAACCTTTAGATATTATGATGAGACACTAAAAATCTTAACTGAATAATAATAATAACGGCAACTTTTATGGGAGCTTGTGTCGTCCAGGCATTGGGACTAAGTGCTTTAATGAACTAAACTACTTCAGTCTCACAGCTCTATGACATAGGTATTTTTGTAATCCTCATTTCACAGCTTCAAAACAAAAATAAAATATTTTTTTAAAGCTTAGGTTAAATAACTTATCCATATTTAAATCATTAGTAAATGCCAGAGCCTAACTCGAACTATCTATGCCTGACCTTGAAGCTCAAGTTCATAACCAAGTCGTATTTCCCTTTGTTTTGCTAACAAATAAGGAAGCTGAAACTCAGAGAAATGCATGCTTTGAGTAATGTCATCTTGAAGGTTAAAGTATCAACTTCATCTTGAAGGCTGTGAACTACAATGCATGTATCCTCTGGAGTTGGAATATTTACTCTGCATTTCTTCTATGGCTCAGTTGCTTATGATAAAACAAGGTGACTCCGAGAATAGCCCCAAATGCAGAAGTTTTTCTGTTACATACACTTATACTCAACACCTTGGCCATGCCTCTTAGACCTACAGTCTTTCCCGTGTTTCTTTTCTTTGGGTTTATTTTCCTTGGCCATGTCTATTGTGCTGAAGGACATTCAGAGTCCATTCAAGGGCACATCACTTTTGACTACAGCACAGAAGAATCTTAGAGTACAAATTTCCTATTTTAAAAAAATATTTTAAAAGCTCTTCTCCTGTTCAAATCATTTCTCCTTGAGGAGCAATTGTATCACCAGCCAGTAAACGTTGGTTGAAATAAATGAATTGAACGATTAAATCAGAATTCAGTGGAATGCATTAATAAAGAACTTCTTTTGTATCAGGAATGAGACGTTGTTAAAAAGGTATTGTATGTACCTATCCTTCCATTACTCAAGAACAGCTGCAGTTAAACAAAAGAGAGGGTGAGAGACTTAAATTACTATTTAAGCAATTTAGGATTGGATGAGCACTAAGGCCCTTCAGAGCTCATCCAATTGCCATAAAAGTTGTGCTCTAAGAAGAGACAGTCCCTTTTGTTTCTGTCCTTTAGAACATCTTTTGTTTCAGTAAAATCTCATGTTTCCCTTTGCTTATCTTAAGAACCTAAAAATGTTCCTAGGGTCTCTTGAATACCGTATCAGAGTAAGATTTATAAGAAAAACTAAATTATATTTAAAACTGTAAGGACATACATTTCTCTCTTTTCCTTCCTTTCTCTTTCCTCTTCCTCCTTTTACTACTCCTCCTTCTTCTCTTTCTATTTATCTTTCTCCTTCCCCCTTTCTTCCTGAAATTTATGCTTATCCTTATATTAACTACTAAATGAAGTATGGGAGTTACCCATCTTGGGTGATAGATGGGGAAAATCCAACACAGTAACACAAAATATGAATAACATGTAAAATTCATTGTATCTAGAATGTTTCTGAAGGGTAAAATAGCTTCCAGCAGTGACTTGAAGGCTAATGTTAGATGTTAATTTTAACCAGGCCCTCTATGTTTAAACACTTGGAAAAGAAGCAAAATTAAAAATAAAGATAGGAGAATAAAATAAAATATGAAAAGAAAAAATCTAAACAGAAGGAAACAGGATGTAAGAAGCAATGGAAAGCATGATCAATTTATGGATAACTATAAATAAACTCTAAGAATAATTATAAAAATGACAAATACCTGTTATAAGCAAGATAGGATTAAAATACAGAGCATCAGTAATGTGAGAAAATATCTGAGTTTAAATGGTCAGAGATTCTTATATTGCTAAGGAGAAGGCAGAGATGTTGATTAACTGAGACTATGTCAAGTAAGTGGGAATCACTAAAAGACTAGAAGTAAAATATGATAGAAATTAAAAAGAAAGAAGAAAACTCCATCAGTTCAACAGAAGTCAGAGGAGGAAAAGAAGCACAGTAAATAGAAAGAACAAAATAAGACTGATAAAATAAATCCATGTATCCTGACAATTACTTTGTTATTTAATGAAACTTCTTGTAGAAGATGAAGACTCTCCAATTAGATTATTTTCAATAAAACAATTTGCTGTTTATAAAAATTACACTGAAGATATAATGACAAAAAAACATTGAAAGCAATGGATTAAACACGGTGACTTCAATATACAAGTTTGCATCTTTTTCCTACAACACCACTTTTAAACAAGAGAGAACTTTTAAAAGTTGTAGACAGGAAAAAAGATGACAGCAATAAAATTTTGCTGACTGTAAGACAGATGACTATTAATTGGTCTTACAGATTGGAAAATTTTGAAACCTAACACAGCATTGGAGAAATCCTAGTGAAGGCCAGAAGCAAACCGAGTCGTTTTGCAGAACCCCAGATACAGAGAAAGTAGAAGTGATACAGGAGTTAAAAAGAAATTATTTAGGCAGTTAGTGAGGGTAAGAGAGTCTTCGGTAAGGCTTTCCCTTTAACAAAAAGCAGCCGCCAAATCATTTCTTTTCTAACTAAGGGCAGCCTGTAAAATCAGGCTGCAGACATGAATAAGCAAACTGGACGCTTGCATAGGTAAATGTCAGCAGCTCTGTCAATAGGAAAAGGCTACCTGGGGGCCAGGCACGTTCAACATGGAGGTTCCCTCTTCCCTTTTCTTTGACATCCTATGTGCAGTAAAAAAGCAGGCAACATGGCGCCAGCCAGGTAGAGACCCCATCTGCATAATAAAATATTAGGGTGGGAGATGGCCAGCCTCTTCACCGCTATGTAAATGACACACCTGGTCCAACCAATCCTCTGGGCCCTATGTAAATCAGACACTGCCTCTTCAAGCTCATCTATAAAAACCCGTGCATTATCACCTCAGAACCAAAGACCCACTCGGCAGCCCCTTTCTCTCTGCAGGAGAGAGAGCTATTCTCTTTCTTTTTTCCATTAAACCTCTGGCCTTAAACTCACTGCTTGTGTGTCTGCGTCCTCGATTTCCTTGGCATGAGATGATGAACCTCAGGTATTTACCCCAGACAACGACACCACTTCGAAGCACCAGTCACCTCTGAAAATGGGCACGGAAGAAGCTAAAAACACAGAATTGATTGAAAATCTGTAACAGAAGCAGTTAAACCCCTAGATCCCTCCTCACTCCCCCTCAGCTAGGTAACCACCCTGCCCCAGCCCGGCAGGAGGCTGGAGGAGACTGCATCCGAGGTGCACTAGTCCTGGGGACCCTTACATACAAAAAGGGAGACCCTTAGCTCCCTCACTCCCAGTCCCACTCCCAGGCAGAAAATTAAAGAGCGACTTTCCGGTGAAATTTACCAAGAAAAGAGATCTACTAATAACTGATACTTCAGACACTGGACCCAAGCTTCCCCAAGGGAGACTTTCAGCCTGTCACTCTCAATGAGCCCTACCCATAACAAGAGACTTCTAATCAGTGTTTTAGAGTGATAGTCTTGAAATCGAATAGATGACTAACAGCACCAGACATTTGTAAAACACCATTAATATGGAAGACAGAGACCAAACAGAACAAACTGGAAGGAAGGAAGGAAGGAAGGAAGGAAGGAAGGAAGGAAGGAAGGAAGGAAGGAAGGAAGGAAGGTAGGTCAGGAATGGTGGCTCACATCCATAATCCCAACACTTTGGAAGGCTGAGGTGGGAGGATTACTTGAGACCAAGAGTCTAAGGCCAGCCTGGACAATGTAGCAAGACTCAGTGTCTACGAAAAAAAAAAGAAAAAAGAAAAAAATCAGCCAGTGCTGGTGGTGCGTGCCCGTAGTCCCAGATACTTGGGAGGCTGAGGCATGAGGATCAGTTGAGCCCAGGAGTTCAAGGCTATAGTGAGCTATGATTGTGTCCCTGCACTCCAGCCTGGGCAACAGAACAAGACCTTGGAAAAAGGAGAGGAGGGGAGGGGAGAGGAGGGGAGATCTTTGAGGAAACATATAATGTAAATAAAAAAAAGAAGAAACTTTGACAAGAGATCTTGGACATTACATCTATGTAATAGTTTCCTAGGGCTGCAATAACGAATTACCACAAATTGGGAGGCTTAAAGCAACCAAAGTTTATTTTCTCACAGTGTTGGAAGCTAGAATTGGAATATGAAGGTGTCAGCCAGGCCATGCTCCCTCTGAGACTCTGAGCAGAACCTTCCTTACCTCTTCCTTGCTCCTGGTGGTGGCTGTCAGTCTTCGGCATGTATTAGCTTGAGGCTGCATCCTTCCAATCTCTGCCCCTGACATTACACGTTGTTCTCCCTGTTTGTCTCTGTCTTCTTCCCATAAGGACACCAGTCAGATTGGATTAGACCCCACCCTATTACCCCATCTTAACTCTATTCTATCTACAAAGACCCTGTTCCCAAATAAAGTCACCTTCTGAGTCACTGGGGATAAGGACTTCAATATACCTTTTTAGGGGACATAATGCAACTCATAACAATGTATGACAGCAGGAAAAAGTCAGTAGAAGGTTTGAATTACAAAGATTTCCTGGGAAGAAAATCTCCCAGAAAGTGGAACAAAGGGCAAAGAGATGAAAATTAGGAGAAAAAATAGAATAAATTTAGAGGACAATTCCAGACCATCTAAAATTTAAATAGTAGGAGTTCCAAGGAGAAAAAAAAATGCAGAAGGGAATTACTTAAAGAATAATTCACTGAACGACCCACTCACAAAATGAAACACAGTTGCGGGCTGTTACAATATAGGTGATCAATACATAATCCTGAGGGGGGTCAAACAGGTAATATACAAGGATTGTCACAAAGAATGGCATAGGAATTCTCAATAGTGACATTGCAATCTAAAAGACAAAACCTTAGAATTTTGAAGGAAACTGATTTCGAAAGTAATGTACTCAACCAATCTCTCGGGTCAGTCAGGTATTAACATATCGTAAAGACAGCTCAGACATGGTAGGCCTCAAAGTGTCTCTCCCATAGACCATTTTCCAGCCTTTCAGCCATGTTCTGGAGGAAGTAAATCAATGCAAGAATTCAGGGGTTTCCCAGATGAGAACCCCAGGAAAGACATGTACAAGAAGTGCAGAGAATAATGTGTTTATATCGGTGCAAGAGAACTGAGGGCTCAAGTATGGGTCTCTCTAAGAAAATGAATCTGAGGATTATACTATATGTTTGGCTGTTTGGGGAAGCCAGTTAAACTTGCGGTAGAGAGTCCAGGATCAATTCATGATGATATTTAGTCACCTGAGCAGACAAAAATGAGGCACTGATTGACCCAAGCAAAAGAAAATTGTCCCATGTAAAAAGAAATATATCATAGTGCACTACTTGGTTCCACTGAGAGTAATTTTTTACATATTGATAATAAGGCTAACAGTTGAACTGATTTCATTTGGTCAGTCATAAGATAATTTACTGAACACTTACATCAAGTAACACTTACATCAGATTGGCATCAGGTACCCATCTCGGCACCAAGCATACATCAATGAGACAACTAACTTAACTAATGAGGTGAATATAGTTTTACTACCAAAATCAAAAAAAGATAGTAAAAACAGGTAACATACAAGGATTGTCACAAAGAATGGCATAGGGATTCTCAATGGCGACATTGGCATCTATCAGCTGTTTTTAAAATATATGCTGGATCTAACCAATTTCCACAAGCTTCACTGTTATCGCTGTTGGGGGAGACAGTCAACTATGGGCTCTGAGCCTTCCTGCATACTGCTGCCATGTGCCACACTGCAAGGATTATCCTTTCCTTAAATGTGAGTGGTTTCTATAGCTGGTAAAGAAGGCAACTAATACATGGAGGCAACCGTAGCTTGATTACCATGTGACTTCTTGCTCCCCTGGAGACATGGACTAACTTGTTTGCTATTTGCTACAAAGGGTTCTGGACCCTAAACCCTGGGTTCCTCTACTGCTGTGCAACCCTCTGCAGGCCGAGCATCTATCTAGGCTCTTTATGGGACTTGAGGACAGGGTAATCTGGCACAATTATGCTGCTGCTGTTTTCTGTGCTGTGAGTAAGTAACGGTCTTAAGGCTTGTTGTCTGCTTTCCTGGAGTACTCATGGAGCTGTGGCACCCTTCTTGCCTGCCATTCTCTATTAAGTTGAGGTTCTGTATACACCGCTGGTAAAAAGGTAAAAATCAGGGAGTGGCTTTGGAAAATGGTTTGACAGTTTCTTAAAATGTTCAACATAAACTTTCCATATGACCCAGCAATTTTACTCCTAGATATCTACTTAAAACAAATGAAAACTTAAGTCCACTCAACATAAATTGTTCATACAGCATTATTCATAACAGCCAAACACTGAAAACAACTCAAATACCTGTCAACTGATGAATGAATAAAAAAAGGTAGTATATTCACACAATGCAATACTATTAAGCGATAAAAAGGAATCAGCTACTCATACTTGCCACAGCATGGATTAATCTCAAAAACATGCTAGTGAAAGAAACCTGGTGCAAAAGACTACAATACAAATCTGTACAGATAGAAAGCAGATTAGTTGTTGTCTGAGGATGACCATGGGAATGGAAATTGACTGTAAATGGGCACAAGGACCTTCTTGAGGTGATGGACATATTATGCAACTAGATTGTAGTGGTGGCTGAACAACTCTAAATTTACCAAAGATCATTGAATTGCACATTTAAATACGGTGAATGTTATAGTATATAAATTGTACCTCAGTAAAGTTGTTTAAAGAATATATTCCATTCATTAAACAAGAAAAGGATACTATAAAATGGAAACCGTAAAAATAAAAAATAACTCTTGAAAAGTAAACATGATTTTGAAATATCTTTAAATGTAATAGAAGTTTGGAAGGTTAAAGTGAAATCTCCTAGAAAACGAAACTGAAATACTGAAGCATGAAAGATAAGAGAACCTAATCCAGGAACTTTAAGAGAAAACGGAGATCCAAGAAGAAGTAATGAAACATTTAAAAACCCTCCAAATCTATTGCCATGAAATTTCAAAATGCTAAGGGAAAGGAGAGGGCCCTAAAACGTCCACATTGCAAAACACAGCAAATGAGACTTGGCCAGAATTTAATGTCTCTTCAATAACACTAAATGGACATGGGAATGAGGGCACTGGACCATGGAGAATGAAATGAAATCCTAGCACTTTATTTTGCTTTGCAACAAACAAAATGCAAATCGCTATTCTTATGTAAATACTATTTATTCTTTTCAGCTTTTGGAGAAGGCGGTTACAAAGCAGAAGGTAAACATCATCAGATGTCTTGATATTTCAGCTCTGAGGAAAAGCGATTCTAAACCTAGACTACTGTGCCCGCCCAATTTTTCAATGAGAGTTAAGACAAACAAAAGCATTTTTAGAAAAGAGCTCAGAATATGCCCACCATACATTTTTCCCCCCTAAGGAGAATAACAAGGGTAAAGAGAAAGGAAATCATGGGCTATAAGAAATAAGGAACCTTACTGAGGAGCTCAGTGAAAATGTTGCCAGCATGATAGTTATGCAGAATATCTAGTAAACAACTGATTCAAATTAAAAATAAGCCCACCGGTTGTGCTGGCTCAGGCCTGTAATCCCAGCACTTTGGGAGGCCAACGTGGGCGGATCACAAGGTCAAGAGATAGAGACCATCCTGGCCAACATGGTGAAACTCTATCTCTACTAAAAATACAAAAATTAGCCAGGCGTGGCGGCGTGCACCTGTAGTTCCAGATACTCAGGAGGCTGAGGCAGGAGAATCGCTTGAACCCAGGAGGCGGAGGTTGCCATAAGCTGAGATCATACCACTGTGATCCAGTATGGTGACAGAGCAAGACTCCATCTCAAAAAATAAAAAATAAAAAAAAGAAGAAACCACTGGATTCTAAGAATAAAAGGGAATAGGATGGATTCCAAGCAATATATCAAGACTACAGAACTATCCTATATTAGTAAAAAGTGGTAAAAATCAAAACAAAAACATGTCTCTACTCACAATAAGAGGGGGAGGAATTAATTAGAACAGTTAAGAAAGCTATAAAACTGTGTAAGAAATGCACGTCCAAATACATTGCAAAGTAAACTATGGCATGATTTCGAACAATAGAGAAAGTCTAAGAAAAGAAACTCCACTTAGGTTCCGTGCTGTGAATTGTCTCCTTCAAATGACACGGGAGTTAGGGCATTGCACCCATGGAGAATGAAATGCAATTCTATTTTACCTGGCAAGAAATGAAATGCAACTAGTTTACTTACATAAATTTGTTTATTTCTTTTCAACTACAAGAGATAACTCATTGAATTAATCCTCAGCCTTAAATATAGTTAGAAAACAGAATGTAAACATCAACCTTGATGATATAAAAGAGGAGTGTAGAAAAAAAGGAAGTAAATACTAATATCCTCATCTAATATAGTAGAAAGTCAAGATATAATGGCTTAAGTTGGTGAAATAAGAAATAGAAGTTTAAATATGACATTTAAAGTTACAAAGGCAAGCAACATAACTAAAATAATCACTACCAAAAATCAAAATAGAGAGATAAAAAAAACTTGGATAAGTTATGGAAGTAAATCTTCATCTTTCATAGTGGAGAGTTATTAGAAACATGTTAAATGTATTAATAAAGAAATAATGACATATGCATATTCTCACAAATATGTGGGAGCTAAAAACGTTGATCTCATGGAGGTAGAGAGTAGAATGGAGAAACTCTCCTCTTACTGGAAATACTTTAAAGCTTCTACTCGCTTATGTAGTTGCATAATGTACAACTTTAATTCTAGCTGAATTAGCCAGGCGTGGTGGTGCACGCCTGTAATTCCGGCTACTCAGGAGGCTGAAGCATGAGAATTACTTGGACCCAGGAGGCGGAGGTTGCAGTGATCCAAGATTGGCCACTATACTCCAGCATGGGCAACAGAATGAGATGCTGTCTCAAATAAATAAATAAATAATTCCAGCTGAAGTTCCACTGAAATTGTCTTTGTACCAAACAGAACCATACTTCTCACTACTTCTCACTTTCATTGTTCACTTAGCACTTGCAATGAATCAAGTATTTCTGAAATACAGAGAAGCCGAAATCAAGAGAGAAAAGTCTTACAGCCTAGGCTGGATTGAGTATTTATTGATTATTTTTACCATCATTTACCTTCAAAAATAATTTAAAGGATTTTACAATTCTGAAATGGGATTGTTAAAAAAGAGAAAGAGGGAAAGGGAGTGGAAATCATTTTCCAGAAGAGGCAATTTTAAAAATACCAATAGACTATAACCCTGCTATGCTTGTTTGTGCAGTGCAAACTCTGATAAGTCACAGGTCACATGAAGCTGTTTATAAACTATTGCTACTTGCAGACAGGACCCAGGCAGCATGCTTTACCTATACAGCCAGGAAATGTAGACAGGAAAACATCTTCACTGGTGTGCACTGACAAAGAAGCTTGGGGAAGCCTTCCATAATCAAAAAGATGGGTGGGATCCTCCATAGGTCTCCTGTGTCCCGTCCTTCTCAATTCCTTCCATTTGTGTATAGGAAAGTTCCAAACAGGACATGAGATATGGTAACAATAAACAGTTCTGTACAACAGAATTCCTCCTCTGCAGCAGTTAATACACTGAAAACCCATCTGAATGTAGTCTATTTACGCCCTTTTTCTCAGCTGTTTCCTTGGGAGAACCGAACTGCTGTTCAGACTCTCATTGCTTTTGCTTTGCTATAAACATGATCTCCATGCAAGCCACCATTCATTGAAAAAACAGACCTTTCTCCCAAATTCACACAATTGACACTCCTTCCCAATCTAACGGGCACTCACTGTTAGACTTTATTCTTCTCTTGTTCTTGGCGTGTTTAGAGAGCATATTATATAAAGTTCTATTTGTAGGATATTCAAAATAATATAAAAGTCAAAGTCCACAAGAGAACTTTGTGTAGAGTTAGGGGCTTGCATAGATAGTAAAAGAATAAGAAGAGTTTATACAATGCGGATATATTACACCATTTATTTCAACCATTTTGGAGCAAACATTCTACCCTGTCACATATCCAGTGCAGGGGAATCTACAATTACCATACAGAAAAAATAATCTAAATTAAAATCAAATAATAAGGTGAATATCTGAGCCATTAATAGAAACCAACTAGCTCCCATTTTATTGAGCAGAATTTTTCAAGAAGGCGTTGTGCTGTAAAGTCAAGCGTGTGGAAAGTGAACACGACTGCATTGTGATAAATGCAAATAGCTATTCTTATTGGTAGAATAGGTTAAGAAACTAACTTAACACGAGCATTACGCTGAAGATAGTTCACAGGGAAAAAGGAGCTGGTGGAGAGCCTTGGCTGACACCAAGTTGCCTCCGATTGCATTTCTGCTCCTCCTTTTGCCTCCTGTGCACTTAAACTTCACTTTCCTGCCATGTAACACGGGGAATAATAATTACATGTCACACAAGGTGGCTGTGAGGAAAAGATGAGTGGCATTCATTAAACATGAACTGTAGTGATGATTATTACTACTTTTTCCTCAGTTAAGACTAAGATAATGAGCTCAGAAGAGATTGTTACAGCCACTTCATTCTAACTGGGTGGCCACAATAAATCTTATTTTATTAGCAGTCGTAGACTAGGTAAGCAAGTATTTTTAAAAATTGATGTGTTGCTGTGTGTTCCCTGCATTCATGGTATCCAAACCCAGAACACCACTTAGATATAATGATGGAAGGACTTATATAAGAGTTAGGAGTAATATTTACTTTGTCACATTGGAAATGGCTGGTTCGCTATTTTATTATGTTATTTTACAATAATCTATTAGATGACCTCAGAGTCTGAGGTATATGCAGGAGTGTGCTGAAGCCAGCCTGTGTCAAGACCCAATTATTCAACATTCAAGAATTTTGGAAGCTGGATGCTAAATTATTGATGGCTTGAAATCAACCACAGTGGAAGTATTTACACCATAGAAATTGGCAGCTGCTACAAATTGGAGTCTTTACCAGCACACCCCTCAGTGTGTATGTTTCCTGGATAACAGGTGGAAGGAAGTGAGGACACTCAAAAGTAGTGACTTGTTCTTTCCAAAGTGTGTTTCCATCCTATCCAAATAATCTTTACACCAATTTGATGACAGTGGCAGCATATTATTTATTCTTCCTATTTCACATATTAGGAAACTAAAACAATGACACAAAGTAACACCAGAATTAACCCAAAGTAATGCAGAGGTAGTACTAAAACCCAAGTGACTAGACTTAACCACAACACCTATTCTATTCTTGTTTTGAGATGTAGCATCACAAGATTTTATCTGTAGCAATTCAGGACTCCCAATTAATTTTAAGAGGTGCTACAATATTTTCTAAATAAAACAAAATAAAAAAGGGAAGGAAAGAACAAAGTAATCTAAATTAAATACCATCTATATATCATTTCATTGGGAGGGCAGAGGATGAAGAGACAGTTGACAACATGGTAAAGATTTCCTATGGAAGTAAATATTTGTCAGTATGAGGTGAAGCGTGTGCTTATTGCTTTTGGGTATGTACTATTATTTGAATATGGTTTGAGTTTGTCCCCATTAAATTTATGTTGCAATTTTATGCTCAATGTGGTGGTGTTGGAGGTGGGGCCTAGTGGAAGGTGTTGGGGTCATGGAGGCAGATCACTCAAAAGCAGTGTGGCATGGTGTTCCCAGTAGTGAGTTCTCACTCTGGCAGGAATACATTAGTTCTCTTGAGAACATTCCTCGAAAGTGGTTTGTTTTATTTTATTTTTAAAAAATTATTTGTTTGTTTGTTTGTTTCTTTCTTTCTTTCTTTCTTTCTTTCTTTCTTTTTAAATTATACTTTAAGTTCTGAGATACATGTGCAGAATGTGCAGGTTTGTTACATAGGTGTACACGTGCCATGGTGGTTTGTTACACCCATCAACCCGTCATCTACATTAAGTATTTCTCCTAATGCTATCCCACCCCTAGCCCCCTACCCCCTGACAGGCCATGGTGTGTGATGTTCTCCTCCCTGTGTCCATGTGTTCTCCTTGTTCAACATCCACATATGAGAACATGTGCTGTTTGGTTTTCTGTTACTGTGTTAGTTTGCTGAGAATGATAGTTTCCAGCTTCATCCATGTCTCTGCAAAGGACATGAACTCATCCTTTTTTTATGACTGCATAGTATTCCATGGTGTATATGTGCCACATTTTCTTTATCCAGTCTATTGTTGAAGGGCACTTGAGTTGGTTCCAAGACTTTGCTATTGTGAATAGTGCCGCAATAAACATACGTGTTCATGTATCTTTATAGTAGAATGATTTATAATCCTTTGGGTATATACCCAGTAATGGGATCCCTGGGTCAAATGGTATTTCTGGTTCTAGATCCTTGAGGAATCACCACACTGTCTTCCACCATGGTTGAACTAATTTACATTCCCACCAACAGTGTAAAAGTGTTCCTATTTCTCCATATCCTCTCCAGCATCTGATGTTTCCTGACTTTTTAATGATCGCCATTCTAACTGGAATGAAATGGTATTTCATTGTGGTTTTGATTTGCATTTCTCTAATGACCAGTGATGATGAGCTTTTTTTCATGTATTTTTGGCCACATAAATGTCTTCTTTTGAGAAGTGTCTGTTCATACCCTTTGCCCACTTTTTGATGGAGTTGTTTTTTTCTTGTGAATTTGTCTGAGTTATTTGTAGGTTCTGGATATTAGCCCTTTGTCAGATGGGTAGATTGCAAACATTTTCTCCCATTCTGTAGCTTGCCTGTTCACTCTGACGATAGTTTCTTTTGCTGTGCAGAAGCTCTTTAGTTTAATTAGATTCGTTTTGAAAACCGGCACAAGACAAAGATGTCCTCTCTCACCACTCCTATTAAACATAGTATTGGAAGTTCTGGCCTCGGCAATCAGGCAAGAGAAAGAAATAAAGCGTATTCAAATAGGAAGAGAGGAAGTCAAATTGTCTCTGTTTGCAGATGACATGATCATATATTTAGAAAACCCCATCGTCTCAGTCCATAATCTCCTTAAGCTGATAAGCAACTTCAGCAAAGTCTCAGGATACAAAATCTATGTGCAAAATCACAAGCATTCCTATACACCAATAATGGACAGAGAGCCAAATCATGAGTGAACTCCCATTCACAATTACTACAAAGAGAATAAAATACTTACAAGGGATGTGGTTTGTTTAAAAGCCAGGATGAGGATGCCCTTGAGTTTTCCTTCTTCACACATGTCCGCTTCCCCTTGGACTTTCTCTACCGTGTCTCATGTAAGCAAATGGTGGTCATCAGAAGTTCAGCAGGTTCGGTGTCATGTTTCTCATAGGTCCAGGCCTACAGAACCATGAGCTAATAAACCTCTTTTCTTTATAAATTACCCAGTCCTAGGTATTCTGTTATAGCAACACAAAAGGGACTAAAACATTGTGGAAAGAGGATATTAAAGAAGTGGAACACGTACACTTTTCCCTGAGGAAGATTTCATTATCATTAGGAATCCTGAACAGACATGAAATGCTTAAAAATGTTTACAAAAAAAAAAGCAATTTTTGTTTAGGAACTCATATGTTGAGAGGGTGACCAAAGGAGGCTTTCTGGAGGAAGGGAATTTTGTGGTGTGTCTAGCAGGTATCATTTAAATCCGAATTTCTGAAGAGGAGATGCAAAGATATTGACAGTCAAAATGCTAACATGGCTAATCAATGACTTCCTTCCCCCAAATACCTCCAGTCTTCTGAATATCGCTGTAGATAATGGAACTTCCTCTAGGGATAGGGTGAGGAAACTTCAACCAGACAATGTCATTAACCTTTTTCCAGTCCGTTAAAAAGACCGAGATTGAAAATTGATCACAAAATAGATTGAAGTCTGGAATTTTTATCTTCCTTTCCACCACTTTCCTTAGTCTATTGTGACATTCTGGTGGACAAGTCACTGTATCAGGCATGGAAATATCTGTGATAATTTTCCTGTTGTTCTCTCTGAAGCTACATGGCATATTGTTGCACCCCAACTCACGAAAACCTAACAGACAGATACTCAGACTCTTAACTAAATTGATTGGTGTATGGTTCTTTATATCATGAAAGAGCTCTTATAAAAGGATTTGTCATTGTTTTATAAAGTCATGTTTTTTAAGGGACATTTAAGTACTGTCTGTATTTCAGGCACTGTAGACACAAAGTGGTATAAAACAGGGTTCACTGCCCTCCCAGATCTCCGAGTATATTGGAGGAGACCACACTGTTCTGGCATAATTATAATCAAACCCAGGTGTTATAATAGAAAGAAATGCAAATGCTTTAGGATTAAGGTTAGGAAAGTTAACTGCTGCAGGTATTGGACAAGTTTACCAAAAAAAAAGGTGATGCTTCAAGTGGAAATGAACAAGTTCACCACATAAAAAGGGATAGCTTCCCTCAAGGATGACAAAACAGAACAGTAAGAGAGTGCTAAAAAAAAAAAAAAAAAAAAAAACAGTGTGTTGCCATGGTTTCCTCTGCATTCATGTTATTTCAATCTAGAAGACTACTTAGATATAATTACCAAAGGACTCATGTGGGATTAGCAGTAATTCTTACTTTATGTCACCAGACCAAGAAGTTTGTTGTTGTTACTGTTATAATTGGAGCAGGAAAATTGAAGTTTCTGGAGACAGAGATTAAGGGTAAGCAATAGGAAACCACTGAACTTTCTTAGCAAGAGAATAGTCACATGCTCTGATTTTTAGGGCTTTAAAAAGAAAAAGGTTATTTTAGACATGGTATAGAGAGTAGATTAAAGGGTAGAATTCTTTAAATAGGATCTCCCTTGTTACATTTAAAATATAAGTTTATTTACAAAAATTCCTCTGCATAGAGCAAACCCTTATCCACAGTTGCTTAGTCAACTGGCAGACGCGCCCTGTAGCAACTGGGATACACCACTAATAGGGGAGGTGATGTGTAATAAAGCCTAGCTTGTCTGTCATAGGGTTTTCATGGCTTGTTTCTTTGTTTTTCGGAGGCACACAGCGTTTTTGCTGAGAGCAACTGCCCCAGCTGTAAACCTGATAAACAACGATTGACTTTGTATCACCTACACTAAAAATATTTTCAAAGTATCAAAACAATGGTACCAAATAATTTAGATGTATAAGTTTTCTGTCATTTTTCTTCCATTTCCCCACCAAAAATCTCCACAAGTTCTTTGAACCCTACAGTAACATGCATTTTACCTCTGGACTATCTGCAACGTTGGAATAGGATTTAAATCATTCTTTAAGATGAACGAGGAAAGCCTGTAAGGAAATTTCTCAAAATGAGGTCAACAAGGCATATATTCCTAGTCATTTTTTTCCAAGGAATTTATAAATTGAGTTTCAAGTTTGCTTCTGATGGCTAGTATCCTGCTAAGTTAATAATTTGCAAATTTAGAAGACATAAAATAATAAAACTAAGTTGAAAAAAGCCACGATTGTCCGGGTTAGTGCTTTGGAACTTTCAGTGATATGGTCAGGGATCTTGGCAAGCAGTTGGTTTTATTCTTAGATTTTAAATAATATTAATGTGGAAATCTTTGGTCACTTATGACTCCAATTCTACTCTGATGACATAGTATAGGAATCTTTGGGCACTATTTTTCATTTTTTACTTTTAAAAGAGGTGACAGACTTTAGAAAACTCAATCTCAAACTTCTCAAAGCAAAGGATCCAGGAAAATGAAGCTCTGCCTGCCATTTACAAATAACCAGGAAGATCATATTGTAAGTCAGAGAGCTTGAAAAGCAGTTCACCCTGCTTCTTTTTTCTCTTATTTTGGTTGACAGACTGTGTTTGCCAAGCCAAGAAGGAGGAGAAAAGAGGTTAATAATGGTGAATTACCTAGGATTGATTCAGACTGGTGATTGATGAAAAATTTTTCAGCCATTGGCTAAAAAAAAAACAATCTAAGTGTAAGGTTGCTTGTATACATAAGTCATTTCAATCCCAGGTTTCTTTATCACAGTCCAACGGACTTTAGGCTGTGATTCATTCCTTTAAGACCCAAAAGCTTAGCCTTTGTTCATAGGAACTCAAGAGTCTCTGCCCAAAATGTTAGGTAGTTGGCTTTGAAAACTTTTAGTCAGTGCCATTGAGGATGGTGATGGGAAAGCAGTAGCCTGTTGTACAGAACTGCTCGAATAATCTTCTTAAAACACCACTTTGATCCTTCTTATCAGGTCAAGACTAAATTCTCTATTCATGGATCCATTTCCTTCCACACACAGCTTCACGGGCTATCTCTGAGCCTCTCTTACTCTCCCCTGATGCCACCTACTCATCAAATTGTACCTTACGCTTGGCTACTCCTTTCTTTTTTCTTTTTCTTTTTTTTTTTGAGACGGAGTCTCATTCTGTCACCAGGCTGAAGTGCAGTGGCGCAATCTCAGCTTACTGCAACCTCTGCCTCCCAGGTTCAAGTGATTCTCCTGCCTCAGCCTCCCAAGTAGCTGGGATTACAGGCATGTGCCACCACGTCCAGCTAATTTGATTTTTGTATTTTTCGTAGAGATGGGGTTTCACCTTGTTGGCCAGGATGGTCTCAATCTCTTGACCTCATGATCCGCCCGCCGTGGACTCCCAAAGTGCTGGGATTACAGGCGTGAGCCACTGCGCCCAGCCTTACTCCTTTATTTTTATGGCCTGTATTTTATATCTTTGCCTTTGGTTTACATGCTCAGCCTAGGATACTTTCTTAAATCTCCCTTAAACAAAACCTTCAAATTCATTCCAGAGTTTAGAATCTCACTTTACCAGACTTAACCCCACCTCTGAAAGATTTTGGTACCCCATGAGGGAAGGGAAGGTACCACCTGGTAATACTTTGAACTCTTTGTCATGCATTATTAACCCTTTCATTCACAGGTCATAGGACCTTAGAACTGAAGGGATTCTAGGAATCACTTACAGAAGGGATTATTGAGGCTTTTCCAATGACAGAGAGAGTAAAGGATTTTCCCAAAGAGCCGAAACAGTGCAGTGAAAACTGATGTTTCTGTAGACAGTCTTGAAGCTCAATGATCTCAGGAGATGATTCACAGTCCTCAAAGACAGTTCACTTATGTTCCTGACAGTTCAGAGTTAAATCTGAATCTCATAAACCATGTATCCCATGTTACTCTTGTGTGACATCTCTCAGTTCAGAAGGATAGATACACTTTAGAACATCACATTATCTACCCACTCCAAGAGCAGAGAGCAAGTGCTACATTTTGGAAAGTTTCCTTGGTTGTTTGATGTAAATTAAGACTTCTTCCACTTTCTTAAAGTAACCATTTACTCTCTCAGAGCAGACCTTTACCTTTTTATATTTGAATTTGCCTGTGATTATTATGTATTGCTATTATTATTTCAATAATAATTTAATTATTATATTATAATTGGACTGTAAAAATCATGAGGGCAGTGGCTGGGATTCCTTTATGTATCTTTGTATCCCAGTGTCTAGCACATGCTTTGAACATAGCAGGTACTCAAGAAATACTGAATGAATAAATGTATATTTGTGCCTTATTTTTCTAGTTTAAGTGTAAAGTGTATAGGAGAGGGACTTAGTGCTTGTTAGCTTAAAGTAGGTGACTTAATGCCAAATCAGGGTGTTTAAAGAAAATTCACTAGAAAAGGGGTCAAGAATTTAAACACCTTTAGATGCAAGCAAGGAACACGAATGAGGAAAACCAGGCTGGGTGTGAGAAATGCAGCATAACAGTGTAGGATTTTTCTTCTCAGTTGCTTTCCAAGCCAGGGACTCCTGGCTGGTGATGCCCCTCCCAGGCCTTGCTTGGCCACATTAGCATGCCTCAGCTCACCTGTGTTCAGTGGTTCCTAAGCTCTTGTACTGCGCCCATGAAGAATGAGGATACATGGGACATTGAAGGATGAGAAGGGTGGAAAGATTTTTATTGAATGATGAAAATGCCTTTCAGCAGAGAGGGGACACAGTTGCTGGGGGGGCGGGGATGGTTCCCCTCCCCAAAGACGGAAAAGATCCCCCTGGTGGCCCGGTCTGGGGCCTTTTTTGAACTCAGAGTGGGGAGTGTGTGCTGACTGGTTTGTGAGTATGCAAAAAAAGTTAAAGCAAAGGCACCACTCAAAGGTGGGCACGACAAAGTAGAAAAACCAATTAGGAAAGGGTAGGTATATGTAAAACAGGGGAAGGGTGGAGACCAATCAGAGGAAAGCTTGCCAAACAGGAAGACAAGATCTCAGTCTGGGTCCAAAGATTTAACTTGTAGGTTGGCTTTCAGTCTTTAAACTGTCTTCAGCTTGGAGGTGAGTTTCACTGAGAACCCACTTCTGTCTGCCTAGAATTTCTCTGCCTCCTGCCTCTATCACAAGCGCCATGATTAATAAATGATACCCAGAACCAGGGAGGCAATAGAGAGTGGAGAGAAATGTGACAAAGGAAAGAGCATAGTCCTCATCTAAATGGGCAGGATGTTACCAGGTAGAAATGGAAATCCAGCGTAACCAGATCTTCTGATTTTTCTAGAGATTGAAAATCTAGGTTTTGATATAAAATATCACAATATTAAAATATTGATAATTAGTTCATTTTAAAAAGAAAAACACTGTGTAGGTAAAACAAACCTTTCTATGGGAAGCCCAAAGGCTGTAAGTTACCAGACTCCTGGTCTAAAATCCAGGGAATGTGACTAGGCAGCTCTGTAAGGGTAATTGAACCCAGTCTTCCCCATCTTTCCTGCATACCATGGGACTGCCTTCGGTACATAGTGTCATGATCCAAATGCTGGGTCACCTGAGGGCCAGATGGGCCAAACCTTTTACTCTAATCCAGGACCTACCAAGGCCAAAAAGAGATGGCACAGATGTGCCCTGCTGGCAGACTCTGCAATTTGAGTCAGTGAATTCTCCCTATCACTCTATCCCGAGTCTTCATGTTTCATCTGAATTAGTGCAACAACCTCCACATTGTTCTTTCTGCTCCTAGACTGACTCCTTGCCGATCTGTCCTTCACATAGCCACTCCAGTTCTCTTTCTAAGAGGTCAAGTTGGTCACGCCACAGCTCTGCTTAAAACCCTGCAATGACTTTCCATTCTCTTTAGAAGCAAAATCAAGCTCCCTACCTGCTTTCAAAGCCTTCCAGACTCTGACAGCTGCCCAGCTCTCCTGCCTCCATTTTCTCCTGTTTGTCATCTTATACATAAGGCCAAATCCCCTCTTGCTTCTAAGCCTTTCCACATGCTATTCCATCAACTTGTGATGCCACATTTTCTCTTCAATCCAGACTGACACCTCCCTATGGCAAAGCAAAATCCTATTCAACCATCAAGTCTAGCTTACATTTTACTTCCTCAAGGAGATCTTGCTGAACCCCTAAATGGGTAAAAGCACCCTCTACCTTCCTTGTGATAGTAAATTTTATGCATTGTTGTGCAGTGTCTGCCCTCCCCACTACTCTATAAGCTCCATGAAGGGGGCACTCACTTTACATAGCGCTATTCCCCCAGTACCTAGCACAACATATTCTAGAATCTTAACAACACATACTGGTAGAGAAAGTGATCAGGTTAATATTTCATACCAGTTTTTCCCCCAAGCTACCTGTTGAATGCCATGATATCGGCTTCTTTATTCAGGGCTTGTATTTGTAATCAGACATTGTTCTTAATTTTGGCTTATGTTTGATAGTCCCTAAGTACCGACTTTATCCACTAATATCCATTGATAACCATATGCCACCGTATTTTTCACTTTCCAAAAGCACCATGAAATATTAGCAATCAATTACAAAACAAGGAGCTGGATATACGTCTACTCACATTAAAAATCTCTAGATATTTTAGTGAGTAAAGCAAGTTTTTAAAAAATACACAAAAGAATGTCACATAGTTCTACAAGATTATTTTAGAATATTATTTTAGAATAATAGTTCTAAAAGATTATTTTAAGATATTTGTAAGCTCTAGGAAATCTTAAATTTTGAAGACATTACTCCGCCTAATTTGAGACCTTTTTCCTAAATTAAATATAAATTTTTTGTTGTAAAAATTAGGAAAGATTTTTCTAATTTTGCTTTTGAAAAGACTTGGTTACAAGTAACTTATTTACTTTGTAATTAATTATGATTTTCCAATAATTATCGTTTGTACTTGGGAACATTTGTGAAGTAAGGAAAATGTAACCTACCCATTGTTTTCAAATGTAATGACTTATTTATAAATGCTAAATTTGGTAATATTAAATTTGGTAGAGTTTTAAGCATTATTTTGAAATTTTGTAACTTTCTATACTTTAGAGGCAATAAAGAACGTTAGGACTTACAAATGGCTTCTGTAAAGTGGGTAAGCATTAATCATTATGCCAATAGTGTCCAACCAAATGGCTATATGGCTATAAATATAAATACAGACATAGGTGAAAATGCATAGAAGAAATAAAAGATCTGGAATCATATACAAAGAACTGATAACACTGGTTAACTCTAGGAAGAGAGCCAGGACTGAAAATATAGGGCCGAAAAACACTATAACCCATAATGTTTAAGTTTTTCACAAAGACAATGTATTCCTATATTACTTTAAAATACTTGAGTGGGAGATCTCATAGATATGATTTTCAAGTAGATACGTGTGTTTTTTAATAATGGAAAGATTTCTAAGCCTGTTTTTGCTAGACTGTAACATACTTAAATAGATGAAATAGTGTTGATTTTATACAAAACAAACAAAAAATCTCCAAGATAATTGTACAAAAATTTCACTGAAGTATCTGACTATATCAGGTCTCTTAGAATAGATAATTCAATTTATAGCTTTTGTAATAAATCTTCCCCAATGCTAATATCTGATTTTATAGCTTCCGGGTGCTTGGAATGGAAAAAGAAATTGATTTGAAAATTCTAGTATTCAAATGATGATACTCCAGAGGAAAAAATAAGCAGACCATGTCTCATTAATGTTACTTTGCAGCAGTTTGGTTTGGTCTCAGCATTTATTCCAAGACTTGGTTAGTTGCAATAAAGCGAATTTTCTAAAGACTCTAAATCAAAAGAATTTTCTAAAGACTCTGAGATGTTATCTCAGAGAAAGATATTGGAATTTCATGTAATATTACCCTCATTCTTTCAACATATATTTTAATAATTACTTTTGAGAACATTTGCAAGCAGATATTTATATATGAGCATAGGAAGTGCAAGTCTGTTCAAATGCATCCAAGAACACCGTGCTTCCACCCATTCAGAAAAGACAGTATTCTTTTAAGCGTCAGAGTTTTATACAGTCTGTCAGTAAAAAAGTATTTCTCTAATAATCTAGTTACCACATGATGTTCTCCTGCATTACTTAATTAATTCTAAAAGGTAGTTCTTTGTATTCTCTTCTTGATAGCCTTCTTTTGTCCATTAATTTTCTCTCAACAGACCCAGAACCTGAATTGACCAGGATGAGCACAAGGAGGATCTTCTGTTCTATTTTTTAGCATGGAAGAATGTATTTATCTTTTTATTTCCAAGATGAGTAGAGAAAATGTTAATTGATTCCTTTTGGCAATACTTGAGAACTGGTAAAAGTATCATTCTAAAAACATGAGATAGCAAACAGTGCTAAAAAGAAGACTTAGAAAGCATTAAAGTCCAATTTTTCAAAATGACATATCATGAAACAGACAAGAAACAGGAACAAAGAAATCCATCAACCTGATGAGAAAGATTTCATTAAATGTCATAATATTCAAATGAAGCAAGCAGTAAGAATTTAAGTAAACTGTAAACACTAAAAAAACTAAGAATCATGGATGTAAAATGGAGTTGTGAAGAGGAAAATGTAAGATATTAAGAAAGTTAACAAATTGCTGTTTTTAGTGGGTTGCAGCACTTAGATAAGGAAAAGTAATATGGAAAAGAAATCTGTTTTTAGATATTGATTGTATGAATTTCGTCACCTGAGCCAAGTGCTATGAAGGATCAGTCAGCTAAAACTCTTAAGAGGAAAATTATCTTCTTCCCTATAGGAAGCCTTGGTCATCCGATTGGAGAATTTCATTCTATTTTGACATTGTATTGCTATTTGGGATAATGCCGAAAAACAGATAAAATCTGAGAACAAAATCTGAGCCATTCCAGACATAGATGTTCTGAGCCTGGGCTTCGCCCAGAGCATCTCATTGTTGCTCTGTTTGGGTTTGGGGTTGGCACAGCCAGGCATTTTGTGACCTCTGACCTATTTCTCTGAACACAAACACTTATGATTTCCAATTTCCCTCCTTTATTTTAGACTGACTGCAATGGCCATGCTTCATTTTGAGTGGGTCTTAATTTACGTTTAAAACTCTCGGAGAGAAACATAAAACTGAACCTAAACATTGAAGCCACATGTGCAGACCATCCAGCACCCCTCAACCCCGTCCCCATGAGCCTGCGTCCGCCCTAGCAATACATGAGCATTCCAGGTCTTCCTGGGCAGGGAGGCAATATTCATTCAAAATTACAGAGGGTGATTAGCTGGGCATGGTGGTGCACACCTGTAGTCCCAGCTACTGGGGAGGCTGAGGTGCAAGGATCACTTGAGCTCAGGAGGTCCAGGCTACAGTGTGCTGTGATTGTGCCACTGCACTCTTAGCCTGAAAGACAAAGCAAGACTCTGTCTCAAAAAAAGGAAAGAGAAAAATCCACAAGAACATTCAAAAATGAATCTCAACACTATCTGGTTTCTGCTGAAATAAGGTGGCTGCTCATGAGGGCTGTTTTAACTTACAAGAGTTTCAGCACATAAAAACAACTAGTGCTATGCCACCAAGGTTGAGAAAAATGAAGCTGGCTGTTAACATTTTTCTCTAAATCCATCCCAATGATTTTAAAGGGTTCCTTTTCCTTCTGTGCCCCCCTAGATGATCTTGACTTGATAGGCATGATCCCAGTAGCACTTAGCTACGTGCACAAGTGTTTTTCTCTGTTACGGCCTTCTCATTTTAATCATCAAAACAGGCCATCAACCAACATTCTGCTTGTGGTTATAAACATGAGAAAAATAAAATAAAAAGAGCTTGGCATGTCATCATTCCACGATTGTATTACTGAATGCACTTTAAACTATGTCTTTGTGGAGGACAGTGTGGCAATTCCTCAAAGATCTAAACCAGATATACCATTTGATCCAGCAATCCCATTACACCCAAAGGAATATAAATCATTCTCTTATAAAGGTACATGTACACATACGTTTATTGCAGCACTATTCACAATAGCAAAGACATGGAATCAATCCAAATGCCCATCAATGATAGACTGGGGAAAGAAAATGTGGTACATATACACCGTAGAATACTAGCCAGCCATAAAAAGGAGTGAGAGCGTGTCTTTTGCAGGGACATGGATGGAGCTGGAAGCCACCATCCTCAGCAAACTAAGACAGGAACAAAAAACCAACACCACATGTTGTCACTTATAAGTGGGAGTCAAACAAAGTGAACACATGGACACAGGGAGGGGAACATCACACCCTGGGGTCTGTCAAGGGTTAGGGGTAGGGAGAGCATCAGGATTAATAGCTAATGCATGTGGGGCTTAATAACTAGGTGATGGGTTGATAGGTGCAGCAAACCTCCATGGCACACGTTTACCTAAATAACAAACCTGCACATGTATCCCAGAACTAAATAAAAATAAAGTAAAATAAAATGAAGATCTCTTGAGCATAACATCCATGGGCCCTTTCTGATCAGGAAGGAATCACTCTTAAGCTTTTCTCTTGTCCAATGACTTGCACAGCATCTGTCCTGTTCTGGGGTCCACTCATCTTCCAGAAGAGTGTCTGTTTTAAATACCATGTCCTTCCATTGCTTTAAGACATTGGATGTAAAGTATCCCCGCCCCTCCCGGGATGCTCTTAGACCAAACTATCTATCCATGGGTTAGGGAAATGTTTGATATAGGCACTATTTTCTCACAAGTCTTCACAATAAGCTTTCCTATCGATCACTATAGTGATCTAGGGCATCCCAGGATATCTGGTATCCCAGGGAATCAAGCTTTCAGCCAAGGTTTTACCCTTGAAAAAAATGAGCATCACTCAACCATTTCAACAGTGAACTCAAGGATAGCCCATTACCAGAAGAATCCCATCACATTCACAGCCAATCACAAATATTCTCAGAGTACAAAGGCTGGTATAAAATATCTTCTCACTGGGTCACTTCTCAGACATGCAGAGGCCTTCTCACATGAGCATCCACGAGTTCCTCTCCCTTGGTTTCCTTTCTTCCTTTCTTTTTCTACTCTCTGTCCACCCCTAGAACCTCCTTTGTTGCTGGTCCTGTGTCTGAGCCCTTGGAAACCCATTCCTAGTTTCATTCAAGGAGGAGATGGTGAGTTCTTACCTTCTTTAAAGCAGAACACTTTCAAGATAAACAAATCCCTCTTGTGCATAACACGGATGCATTATTCTGCTGCAAAAATCCCCCCTGGGCGAGGTGAGGAAACATCAAAATGTAGGTGGTCCAGGGGACAGACATAAAAATATTTTTTTTTCCGGCAGTGATGGCTCATGCCTGTAATCCTAGCACTTTGGGAGGCCAAGGCAGGCGGATCACCTGAGATCAGGAGTTTGAGACCAGCCTGGCCAAACATGGTGAAACCTCATCTCTACTAAAAATACAAAAATAAGCTGGGCGTGTTGGCGTGCACCTGTAATCCCAGCTACTCAGGAGGCTGAGGCAGGAGAATTGCTTGAATCCATGAGGCAGAGGTTGCAGTGAGTCGATATCACGCCATTGTACTCCAGCCTGGGCAACAAGAGCGAAACACCATCTCAAAACAAACAAAAAACTTTAACTATTTTGTTTCTAAGAAACTACTCTCTCTATATATATATACATATACATATGTGTGTGTATATATATATGTATGCATATATATGTCATGATGCTTAAAGCTGAGGCAGTGTCTATTAAGATAAGCATAGTTAATATCCTTGAGTACTCTCTTTGTGCCGGATTCTAAGTGTTTTATTTCTATTATATTGTTTAATCTTCAAAACGACCCAAAGTAGTAGATGTTACGGTTGCCATTTTGCAGATGGAGAAGCAGACTGGAAAGTTCAAGTTGCTTGATTACAGTCAGACCACGCGTTCTGATTTGGGCCTGCATTATAGTTCTTTGAGAGTGACGGTTAATCCTTGATAAAATTGAAAGCATCTGGAAGTCGAACAGCTTCATACCACCTCTCCCCACTGCTCCACTAGAACTTAGAACAATGACCTGCATACACCAGGAACTGACAAATGTTTGTGAAATGCATGAAACCACAGCAGAATTCTGCATAAGTTAAGAATTAAATTCTGCAGAAACAGAGCCACATTTTTGGAGTTATATCCAAGTGTTCACCCTTTGAGGTCACACATATAGTAATAAGTGAAATATAGTGATGACAGGAACACAGTTCAAAAGGGAACAAAAAACTTGAGCCAGAATCAACAAAACAAATGTCTTCCTGCACCAGAAATGGAATAGAGATGCACAATGGTGAGGTGGCTGAGACCAGGATCCCAGGAGGCCCCCAGTGCGGAAGCAGGCAGTGGCTACCAAGAGATAATGTTCTGTTGGGTAATGGGGACTAGGAGTTCTCCATCAAACACAGGGCAAGGGCAAGGCTCGCAGTTTGAAGGCAGGAGCTGAGGAGGGGCTCTCCCTAATCACAAAAAGAGACTAAAGAAGGAAAAACTAACACAGCACATGTCCCCTGGAGAGATGGTTTTGGAGAGCAGCTCCTAGTTTCATTAGAATGTGACAGTAAACCTCGTTCCCAGCTGGCTGAGTGAGAGGATCTACCATCTCCAACATCACAGTGGAACAGGCATCTGAAACTATCATCTGAAACAACAGCTAGGGAAAGTGTTCTGAATCCTCTTAATCCCAGAGGCTCAGAGGACCAGGAGGAAGCAATTGCAAATCTGCTAGTCTGAGAGAGAGATGCATTATGCAATCTAATACTAAAAGAGACAGCCAACAAAATCAACCATCGAAATATGAATTTACTCCAGACTTAATTTTATAGAATTTTTTTGGCAAAACCTTCAAATATGTAGGCTAAATGTATTCAAAAAGATAAATGAGGCATAACATCTTTTAACAAGAAAAAGACTGCATAAAATACAAACAAGGAGAAATGAAACAAGCACAAGTAGCACCGAAAAGAACCTACTATAAATGCGGAAATGAAAGATGTAGTAATAAAAATTAATACAAAGTACACTCGATAAATTAGTACAGAGTTGAAGAAAGGTGAATGATCTGGACGGTATTTAAGAGGATCAAGCGTGCTTTTCAGTTCACATCAGGAAGAAAACACCAAATAGGTCTTGCTTTTTTCTTCCAAAAACAGCCTACTACAAGCGAGGGGGCGCTTTGGGGCTGCTTGAGCTTCCACAACCTTCGTTTAGCAACCATCTTTGATCCAGAAAATTAAAGAATAAATGTGTCCTGCGTTCTGTGCATTAAGTATTGGCTATTCAGTTGCTGTAAAAGTACAAGTAGTCCTTCTTTGCTATAAGAGTTTTAAAGCAGGCCGGTGGCAGTGGCTCACGCCTGTAATTCCAGCACTTTGGGAGGCCGAGGCGGGCAGATCACGAGGTCAGGAAATCGAGACCATCCTGGCGAACATGGCGAAACCCCGTCTCTACTAAAAATACAAAAAACTAACTGGGTGTGGTGGCCGGCGCCTGTAGACCCAGCTACTCGGGAGGCTGAGGCAGGAGAATGGCGTGAACCCGGGAGGCGGAGCTTGCAGTGAGCCAAGATCGCGCCACTGCACTCCAGCCTGGGTGACAGAGCGAGACTCCGTCTTAAAAAACAAAAAAAAGTTTCAAACTGGTTGGAAATGACTTTCCCATTCACTCTTTTCACATTCATTTTAGGGATCAGAGGCAGGAGACAGGAGCAGAGCCTCTGGGATGGGGGCTGCCACCCTGAGCAAATCACTCCTGTGTTCTAATAGGAGCCTACGGTATGAGGGGCCCAACCTATACGTCTCTTCAATCCCAAGATGGATAAGAACAAATCTCTCAATGAAGGATCTTTCATGCCTATTGCCAGGAGCTGCAGAGGAATCAGTGTGAGATTTAAAAGAGGTTTTTATTACCTTGACTGAAGAGAGAGCTGGCGCTGCTGTGTTTTCTGCATTCCAAGCTCTGAAAGAAGGCTTGTGTGTGTGACTCTGTGAGGTGACCCCATTCCTGACAGAGTCTCTAAGTACATGGGAAATATGGTGCATTGAAATGGCACTCATCTGGGACCCTCTCAAGCTGTTGCCTCTGCTGAAGGAGCCATCCCCCTCCTGACTGGGGGGGCTCCTAGCTAGGGATGGTGCATCACCGCTGTGACAGTTCCCCTTAAAGATGCCCTCCACTCAGACACAGGAGGCATGCTGAGGAACTGAGGGGCACTAGGAGACTTGGGCTTGCGGAATGGAACATGTACATTGGATTTTCTTTCAAATTATTTAGTCTTATAAAAAAATGCTATGGAGAGTATGCTTGACATTTGAAAGCTTGACGCTCGTCATCACTGAGGATTTGAGCAAAGTGAATATTCCCTGAAGACTTTTAATGCATAGGCATTAAAAAAAAAAGCTACATAAGTAACAATGGAGCCATGAAAGCAGATTGAGGCGGATGAGCCATTTTATTTGGAGGATCCTCTGAGCAGCGATTGCCTTGAATAGTTTTGCCTGTACCTTGACCTCGTCCAGTCTCACAGTGAGCGGTGAGCCCTCACCTCCTCCTGGTTTCTCCATGGGGCCAAATCCAAAGTGTGTACATTGGACCTGGAGTCACCCCTGCCGTCCCCGCTCCGCATGTGACCTGCTGCTGCTGCTCACCACCTCTGCGGTCAAGGCTTCCTTCTGTCCTTTACAGGCTTTTACCTCGCCAGAAAATTCTACCTTCACTCTGTCTTGCTTAGCAGTGTCTTTTTATATTTTCCTGTGTTATTTATTTTGCTTAGTTTCCATAGAAACATAAGACTGGAGGATACTGTGGGGTTTATCTACACCTACATCTTATGGATAAGAAAACTGAGGCCCAGGGAGATGAAGTTAGATTTTGTTTTTAGTGAGCCATGGGGGAAAGAAGGATCTTCATAAAAGGACCTGGCTCCTCTCAGAGAGCTGGCTGTGTTTCTAGAACTTTGCGTCAATGAGTTTCTCAGGATGGCAGATTATTCCTGCATCCCCAGAGCGCCCCAGAAGCCCGGCCTCAGAGATCATTCTGAGAGTATCTGCAATCCCTCTGGGATCGGCTGACCCTGCCTCTGACCCTTTTAGACTCTCGGTGTGGTCTGGTCAAGCAGGCTTCTTTCCCCAGCTTCCTGGCAACCATGATGTCATCCAGAATGTTCTCTCTCTGGCCTGACCTGATTTCCATCTTGCTGCCTCTGTCTCATGCTGCCACTCTCCTTGCCATGGAATTTGCCAGTGGGCCCATCAGCAGGGTGCTTCCTTCTGCCCCTCCTAAGTGTCTTTGGTGCCCTCGTGCCCAAGAGCAGGAGTCCATCATGAGGCTGCATTTGGACCAGCCCCCAGTGGAGTCTCACTGTTTTGTTCCCAGCTCCACAGCGAGGGCGACATGACCCATCCCCACCTGCACACAGTGCCTGCCAAGGCATGACGTGCTGTGGAAGATGTTTGCAGATATGAAGGCTGATGAGGATAAGGTTCTGATGAGGATAATGCTGATGAAGATTAGGAGAGTTCCTGCTGGACATCTGTGGCCCAGGGCTTCTCCTTATGGATAATAAAATGAGACAAACTCAATTGGCCTCAGAATTATAGAAGGTTAGAGCTGAGTCGTAGGAGATCATCTAGATGGGAGACAGTCCACTAGGGACCAAATTTCATGTCCACCCAAATCACCGTAGGTGGTTATTTAAAATTCAGATTTTTGGGTCCTACCCAGAGAGATTAGGAATTTAGTTGGTCCACAGTAGAGGCAAGGAAAATGACTTTTTAATAAGCATAAGTGGTTCAGATTTGGATCCCCTCCAAGGTGCAAATAAGGAAGGCAAGAGCCGGGTCCACAGCGTCCACTGCTTGTCGGTCCCCACCCAAGTGATGAAGGCTGTGACTCCCCAGCCTCTGCAGAGGGGAGCCTCTGATCTTGCACCTCTGCATGACCTGGTCTTCCTTTTGTTTCCAGAACTCTCCCTTCTGTGTGTCCCACCCTGGATCCTCTAGAGGCAGGCTGTGCTCCCAGAAAGGTACCCTGAGGTAAACACAAAGGTATGAGGGAGGGCAGCACAGAAAGGAAACTTAATGAGCAGTGAATACAGCTTCAAAATTACTTCATGATTTTGCCAAGGGAAATTGCTGAGCCCAAACATCCAGTCAATTGGGTTGAAAAACAACCATCAGGCCATCTGCCAGCCAATTAAATGTGCGGTCAGTCACTCACCTAATGCAACACCAAACAAAAAGATCTGCTTCAGCTGTTCCTTCCTCTTCCATCCTCATCCTCCCCACTTCTTGCTTATTTTACTTCCTGATGATGTGAGAAACCGAGTCAGAAAGAGAGATCAAAACAAAAGTTGCATTGTTTACCAGTGTTAAACTTGTTTAACTTATTTTGTCAGAGTTTTTCCATGTGACATTGTGCAAAGACAAATATGTAAATGTGATGCATGACCAGGTCATGCAGGAGTGAGGCCACAGGACAGAAACCCAGAGGGGCACCGATGATTGGATGTTGCAAACACAGGGAGTACAAAGGGTGGGGGAAGGGGATGCATTAGCCATTTTCTAGTAGAGATGTCTTTTAAAAAGTGATTTTATTGGCCGGGCACGGTGGCTCACATCTGTAATCCCTGCACTTTGGGAGGCTGAAGTGGGTGGATCACCTGAGGTCAGAAGTTCAAGACCAGCATGGCCAACATGATGAAATCCCATCTCTACTAAAAATACAAAAAATTAGCCAGGCGTGGTGGCAGGTGCCCATAATCCCAGCTACTCAGGAGGCTGAGGCAGAAGAATCTCTTGAACCCGGGAAGCAAAGGTTGTAATGAGCTGAGATCATGCTACTGCACTCCAGCCTGGGCAACAAGAGTGAAACTCTGTCTCAAAAAAAAAAAAAAGTTGTTTTATCCTTCGAAGTTCCTCTTTAAAATATAGCCATTCAACTCTTTTGCGCCTAGTGTGCAATTTCAAATGATTTCTTCTTGTAGTTTTCTCAGTGCTTGCCAAGACCTCACAGGTGAGAGAATGTTTTATACCTTCAGTATGAGTTTTGTTCCATTCACAGACATTAATCACCAAATGCCAACAAGGGGCTGATATATGGGACACAACCACTGGCATAAATTACATTTTAAGGCGCTCAGATAAGAGCAAAGTCAACATCTCTATGTACCACCTCAAATTCCTTTTGGAATTAGATGGTGGTATAAATCTCAAGTTATAAATAAATGAGACATTTCTATACTGTGTTATACTACCATTAGAAAAACAAACCACTCTTTTCCTTGTCTGAGCGTGCCTGAATTTGAACCAGAAGTAAAAAATAGTTAAAGAAACACAGAAGTTTGTTAAATGAAAGTGAATTTAAAATAAGAATTTAAAAATCATGAAATGCAAGTGGTCATCACACATCGTGGCTACTTAAGAACCTAAATCACATGGTAACAAAGATGGTCTCAGGCAAACGATCCTCTTCCTCTTCTTCCTCTGTTGGGTAATAGTTCACATGTGGATGACTTACTTAAAATGCTAAGGTTATAGGGAGATCATGGCTATAAAAGTTATCTAGTTAAGAAAAAACAATGGTGGATGTTTGATGATAAAATATGAGAACCCTTTGTGGGCCTGGAAAATCTCACACATAAATGTATTTTGTGAGCTCATTTGAGTATCAGTTCTCAAGATGTGCTAGAAGGAGGTCTGAACCACCCTGCTGCTGAAGTAGAAGTGAGGCTCACAGCCACCACTCAGAAGATGCTAAACAAACCTTAATGGAATAAAGATGTTACATGAGATAGTAACATCTGTATCTATTTATAGTTTATGGACACACAGAACACATGCTATGCACAAGGTACCTCTAGATTTTATGAAGAACTTTTGGGGAAAAATTAAGTACTTTTCATCAAATTGAAGGATTCAAAGTGATTTTATTGTGGTTTTATAGGAGAAATACTATATTACTTATAAAAATAAGGTATATTACTTATTAGAACCAATACAAAAATCATAATCAGCAATATTCCAACATTCTGGGCAAAAGGTGTAAAATCATAGGGATAGAAAGAAGTATATTGATATCAATAAATATAAAATGCAACAAATTAACTGATGGATAAAATCCTACATCTTTTATATGATACTATAAATGAAAATAACAATCTGCTTTTCAGAAAATGCTGGTACCTAAAAAGCCAGTCATGCTATAAAACACATGTAAATGGATGGTTATATTAGTGCCCTGGACCAAGTAAATATGTAAGTAAAAATTGAAAGAAGCAAGTAGCAAGATAGAATAAATTTGAAATTAATTTATATGGAGCTGAAGTACACATAAACAAAAAAAAAAAACTGATAGAAAGCTTTAAACTAAATAATAAATTTGAAAGAATTCCAATATCATGTTTATGCAGGCAGCAAAACCAGATACTTCCCTGATTGTGAGGAAACAATAAGAAACAAGGGAAAACATCATGAATTCTAATAGATACTGCCTTGAATCTGTTGTTATTTGTAACTATTCCATTGGTTTTAACTCATAGCTTATGCTAAGGCAAATTTATACCCAAGAGGTTAGTGAAATAATCCAAATCTGCTGCTTCTTATCAGCTGCGTGACTTGGGTTTATTATTTCTTCCCATGGGTGCCAGCCTCCGCTGTTAGGAGCAGCAACATCGCCTTCCCCTGTCATCCAACCCTCTCCACCTCCTCGAACCTTGGGGGCCTGGCTTGACAACTGGAGCAAGAACCCATTGAATAGAGGGAAAACCTTTTATGTTTGGGGAAGGGGAAGAGTTATAACCCAACAAGTACAGTACATGTGTAGAACTATAATAAGGATATAGGAAAGATAGGTTTTGTTCATCATTTTAATTGCCTCTTTAGCAACAAGACTCTTCAATATTCAGTAGCCAATAAGCCAAATGTTTTAGTCAAATACCTGAAGATTATACTAACACATGGCAGCTGGTTAATTTGCTGATCAGAAGGGAAGAGGACCCTGATTGGTTGTTCGATTAGGGCAGTGTTAGACCTGGGAACAGAAGGCACTGGGGAAGTGACTATAAAGACACATAACATGTGACATCAGAGAGAAAAGGGGTGGCCCACGCGGACTAGGAGCCTGTGGTCCAGGATGTGAACAACCATGTACTGAACAGTGCTTACAAGCAAAAGGACCTAATAGCAATCATTAGAAAGGCTGCCTTAATTAGATCACTAATGTTCTGAGAGGCAGCTATGCTCAACTCCTCGGGGAATTCATTTAGCTGGTGTAGCCTCAGGCCACACTTTCTTTATGGGAAGCAGGCAAATGACTGTGATGCAAGTTGATAACAGGGAATTTCCAAAGCACCCATCACAAAAACACAAACACATTTCAGGAGCACAATTGTGTCTGTGAGCCTTTGGTGCACAAGCTATTCAATCTATATCTACATCTGAGTCTATTAACTATGAACTGAGCGCTTGATACTTATATTCCCCAGGGCTAATTATGCTCCAATGTTCCATTTAATCTACTCTGTCTCATAAGACAAGGAAATGTACACTTTAGAAAGTTTCCCATTAAAAATAAATTAGAAAATTTAAGAGATTAACTAACCTTTAGGTATCTGGGTAAACTTGGCCATCCAGAAACTCTTACTCCCAAGCACTCTGGATTGGAGAATCGTTTAAATAAACAACATGTGGGTTGATCTGGATTATATGTAAATATTGTTTCCTTCTTAAAAATTATTTACCATGTCTCTTTTTTTAACCTCTCCATACACCATGAGTGTACATTTCGATGCACAGTTTAGTTTTTGAACTTGGCATAAATTTCATCTTCTTTTTTTAATGAAACTCTTTTCCTTGTTTTAGTCTCTTTCTTCTCTTTCTCTCTCCCTTTCCTTTCGGAAGCTGTACTCACAGTGATGACAAAATGCTGACCTGCTGCATATTCTTTATTACAATTCACAATATGCTCGCTGTTTCCCTGAGAAGAAAAATCAGAGAATCCTCAGTGTGAGGGGAGACTGTCCCCCAAAAGGGTCTCAGCCATTTTCTGCTGCTCTCTGAACTCCAATCCTAGAATTCAAGCTTGAAGAGGTCATACATGTCATCTGGCCTACCTTTCTTATTTTGTAGGTAAGGAAATTATGACCCCAAATGTGCTTTCCTCCAACATCACACTGCTGGCTAGCAGCAGGAGGGCGTCATATCATTTTCCCTAGCTGTTGTCCAGTGCTTGTCCCATTACGTAAACATGTTTCCCTCCACTTCCTTTCTGACTGATGGTAATGTCCACTTAAGGCTGTAATTTGCTTATTCTGGACGATGAGACTAAAGTGGGTAGTGGGAGGAGAGTTACATGGATACTGCATGTCTGTTTTCTGTAATATGATGAAAGGGTGTGAACATTTCAAATAAAATAATTATACTGTTACCAGCAGCAAATCCATATGGATTTGCAGCAGTCTCAATTCTTGCCTCCTCAGAAGAAAGAATTCGACTGAGGGGCATAAGGCAGAAGAAAAGATGGAGGCAAGTTTTAGAGCAGGTGTGAAAGTGTATTAAAAGCTTTCAAGCCGGAAAAAAAATGAAGGAAAGTATACTTGGAAGAGGGCTAAGCAGGCAACTTGAAGAACAAGTGTGTGGTTTGACCTTTTGACTTGTGGTCAAAAGACACCCCTCTGTGGTCTTGCAATCCTTCTCCCCTGATTCTTGCCTTGGCGGTGGGCTGTTTGCACGTGCAGTGACCTGCGGGCACTTGGGAGGTGAGCAAGCGCAGTGTGTTTACTGGAGGTGTACGCATGCTCACTTGAGGCATTCTTCCCTTACCAGTCAAATGTCAATGGAATGTCATAGACCACTTAAACTCCGTAATTTTGCCTCTTAATGCACATGCTGGAGCCCACTCTGCCCAGCTCCGGAGATCTTATCAGGAAACTGCTGATCACCAGTTTCAGGTTTTTTTCTATCACAGGGAAACTGCCTTTCCCTGGCACTGACTGTGACCAACTATTACTTTAGAGAGACAATTACCAACAGCCAGACCATCACCTGATGTCGCCCGACATTCTTGGGGCGGGGTGGGAGAGCCCTCTCCTTTCTTGCTCATGCCAGACCAGCTACTTACTATAACAATATCTCCTCAAGGAAAAAGCCCCAAAATAAATGTAAGGCATTAATAAGAACCAAAGAGGGTTTGCTTGATCACAGCATAAATTAATATCTAGATATGAAATGTAGAAATACATGCATTCAGAAATAATCTCCTTTCCTTCCAGAACACTCAGATTGACCAGGAACAGAATGTAAACATCTACAGTCTCTCTGTGGCTATGATTACGATTATGAACATTCCCAACAGTGTCGTAGATATGTAAGCGAAAGGCTGAGGAATTTCTTTTTCAGAAAGCATGTAAAGGCATCTATCATGGTGTTTTCTTCAAATCTGAAACAATTTGTAGGCAGTTACAAGTTATTTTTTTTCCCATCCCGTGAGCCAAGATGCCAGCACATATATCTGGTCAACCATATCTCAGGGGTTCTGCTTCAATTTTCCCAGGTTTCTTCTGTGTCCCCCAGTGATCCCTGGAAGCACGCTACCTCTTGGCAAGAATACGACATTGCCGGGAAGGTGCCAGGGCAGTTGGTTAACCATTGGTCCAAAGAACTTCCTGTAGCTTGCAGGGATCTTCCCCATCGAAACCCTCCTAGGTAGGTAAAAAACACCTGCAATTGACATGCAATGCAAGTCAGGGCCAACCAAAATTGCAACCAGGCAAGAGTCACTTCTAGCATATTCTATGCCCTTTGCCCCATGGTGACTTAGTGATTTTCAGTATTCCCACTTTTACAGAGCAAGTTTTAAGGGGTCTGTGAAGTTACTTTAGCTAAATTAGATATTATAAGTAAAAATTCGTGGTTCAACTCAAAGCATGTTTGTAGGAAAGAAATACTGAGCAGCAATTTGGGTATACAAAGAAACTTAAGAACTATCTACATTCACACCAAAATCCACATAGAAAGGCCTGCCCAGATGCAAAAATACTTTTGGGCTTATGAAAAAACTGAGGTGGAAAAAAAGGCTTTTCTCAGGAGAAAGACAGCATTAGTTATTTTTAAAAGGCAATTTTGCTAAGCTGAAAATCCATTAAGTCAATGAACTGTCACTTTCTGAGTTCAAAAAGTGAGACTTTTACTTGCCTAATTGTCCTTGCACTCAGTGCCTTCAAACTAAAAACGATCATTTTTTTAACACTTAAAAAATCCACTTCGTTCTCAAAGACCTTTGCATCTCCTCTTCATGCCATCTATATGTACTTAACATTTTTTTTTATTTCCTTTTCCAAAAGTCTTAAAGAAAATAAAGATCTAACAATTAGGGTCTTAAGTTAAAATCTGATAACACTTTTTATTCATCTCAGTTTCTGCATCCCTAACTGCAACAAATTGAGTGTCTTCAATAACTCTGAACAGCTTTTGACAATTTGGGAGAAAAGGGTGCTGATTAATCCACTGAGTCATTGACTTGTACTGGGTGACACTAGGAACTTGAGGAAGAGGTGACATTGATAAGGCCAGGAGGCAACATTGATAAGGCCAGGCGGCAGGGAAATACTGGGTAGAAGAGGGCAGAGTTCCTGACGACGGCTCCACCCTTAAGCCTAGACCCATGGCCCGCAGTGAGAACCATCCGTGTTTTCCTGGCCAAATGTTGCCTTTTGGCCCACCCCACCCCTTATCCTGTGCCCATAAGAACCCCAGACCCCAGATTCAGCAGTCATACACACAGAAGAGAGAAGTGTCTGAATATCAAGAGGAGAAGAAACAGCTGGATGTTGGAGACAGTGGTGGGAGAGGAGTTCAGCTAGGGACTGCTGGACTCCAGGGGAAGATTATCTTCCCACTCCACCCACTTTCCAGCTCCCCCTTCTGCTGAGAGCCACTTCTACCACTCAATTAAGTCCTCCACATTCACCACCCTTCAATTATTTATTGTGACCTGATTCTTTCTTGATACCAGATAAGAACTAGGGTACCAAGAGGGCATAAAAGCTGTCCCACTGACCCTTCACTGAGTTGGTTAATACTTAGCTGTCCATGGACAGCAGATGATAAAAGAGCACTGATTGCAACACCTGCCCTCTGGGGCTCCGGGGGGTTGCAGACATCCCCTCCCAGACAGCAGAATTAAAAGAGCATTGTAACACACTTGGATGCTGCCACAGGCTCGCACAGAATCTGCTCCTGCCAGAGAGAAGCGACCGGTCAGTTCCAGTGTTCGTTCGCTTGGGTTCCCATGCCCATGTGCTAGTCCCTTCCATAAGGGACTGAGTGCTGCAGGCGAGTAAAGGAGTCAACCCCTTCACAAGTCCTGCGAAGAGGTCAAGGGAACTCGCCCATTTCAGCATCACTATCAAACATTTCAGAAGCATTTACATGTGCTGCAGTGCTGGGACTACTACATCCTGGACAAGACCCTGCATGCGTCTTACCTGCCCACCAACCATACTTAAACTTCCCCAGACTGACCCAGAGCGGCAATCCTGCCCACCCCCCACAAGCCCTTCACTATCCAAATAAGCATCTTCCCATTTTCAACCAATATTTATTAAGCAATTATTATATACTAGGCACTGTTTAAGCTTCTCACCTTCACAGAATGCACATTTAAATAGCGGGGAGAGAGAGAAAGTTACAATGGCATCTCATTACCTCCAGAGTTCAGTACTACAAGTAAAAAGAGAATAAGATGTTGTAAAAACAGAGTGACTTCACTGGGTATCAAAGAGCTAATGAGGGAAGGCCCCTCGGGCTGTTTCAGATCCTGTGTTGGCTGCCTTTCTTCTGCTGTGCCACAGCTCAGAAGCCAGGTCTGAATTCCTGTCAGAAGAAACCAAACAGCTTTTTTAAAGAATATTGTGAAATACGCAAGAATATGCAAGCGTGTACACTTAGCATGTAAACACTGGAGAACAAAAGAGAGCTGAAAAATAAGAATATCTATTTTAACAAAACTGGTGAAGTTGTTAAAATGGCTCCAAAATATAAGGGTCTTGATTTTTGCCCCCTTTCACCCTAAGAGCCAGGGAGGCAACTGAAAAGTTGCCATGGGAGGTTTGTCAGATGTCCAAAATCTCCACGATAATGCTACCATCCCCTTCTGCCCCTAAAAGACACAGTGTCCTGGGAAGAGACAAGATGAATGTAGTTTAAGGGGAAAGGGTGTCAGAGGGGTCATCAGAGACTTGGCAGGATCCAGTTACAGCCTCACCTGGAGGCCACGTGGTCTCCACCTTTGGGCTTCCCAAAACTCCAGAGAGCTACAGCTCCCAAAGAAGGAAAGGGTGTTTCCTTTGGTTGTTGGAGTCAGATGATGAAAATGTGGTTCTAATTTGTTCCAATCATTGCTGTGTTTCCAATCCTATGTTAGGCTTGATATGGATTTTTTGTAACCTTTATTTTTTTTCTTTTTGATCCTAAGCAGCTGAAAAAGTGAAACATAGTATTAATCACACAAGCTTACCAAGCTGATCCCACTGTTTATGACGTCTCCTTCCTAAGGTCCTGTAAAATCTGGGCAGGGTGGCAGGAGGGCGGTTGAGGGAATGTTCAGCAACCCACATATAGGCCCACCAAGTCACTTTCTCTTTGCAATGATCTGGATTATATAGGGCATTTCACAGACCTCCACGAGGTCCTTTGTCACATAATCCTGTCCCTGATTGAAAACAGAGTTGCTAAAAAGGAGGGATTTCTCGTTCTCAGTTTCATCACTTGTGTTAATAGATCGTATTGGCTTTTAACAGAAAAAAATAGAATAGATTTTAAAAATACTTCTGTCTGAACCTTTCTTATTTATACCGTTTTTGGACTTTCATGATAATTGTTTTTGTGTCTTACTTTCTTTTTTCCTACGAACTTTAAACATTTTTTCCTTAACTAAAACATCTTCAGAATATATTCAAAGTATTTTGTTGAGCCTATGTATGTTGCTAATGCAGATTAAAATTCTGCACAAAATAATACAATTGCTTATCAGTCCGGGGGTTGACCTAGGTCAACAGTTTCTACTTCTTAATGGCCACGGAAACCATTTTTCCATAGAGAATCTCATATGGGGTACCAATACCTAAAAGGATAACATTTGGATGTTCTCACTGAAACAGGGACTGAAAGGTCTAACGTCCTCTCTCTCTTTCATCTTTCCCTGGCCCCCATCCTTTCATACCCACACACCACACAGGCCTCCCCCACACACGAGAGGTACACACACCACACGCCGACCAGCATCCTGGCTTGGAGGAACACAATTTTAGAGCCACAGCTCTCAAGGAGCCTCATTCCCTCTAGTCTCATGAGGCCACATTGTATCGGTGGCCACACCAGACATCCTGAATATGATTATCTTTTCAGCATGCCCACCACTAGACTTCTGCATATTCATCTTCAAAGACCATCCAAGAAATTTAAAAGCCAATGCATTTAACTCTTCTTTGTTTCTCCTTGCCCTTTTATGAAAACTGAAATAAAGATAAATTATTGTAATAAAGTTGCTTGGAAGGAAATTAGAGATATTACCTGGTACTGCTCTTAGGTTTAAGTTTATTGTTAATGTGTTAAACAAATATTCACTGAACTCCTCCTACAGGCAAGACAGTTAATTGTCTAAGCCAACCAGATTAAGGCAGCATGGTTGAATGGAAAGGATATGATCTTTCTGTCCCACAGGCCTCAGTTTCTTTGTCTGTAAATTGGGGATAATGATGTCTAACTTTCAATGTGTTTGCGAAGCTCAGTGAGATAAAGTATATGAAAATATCTGTTCTAGCACTTGGCCCAAAGCATACTAAATTTCCCTTGGGGTGGGGTGGGTGGGGTGGTGTAACAAGTTTTCTGTGCTGGAACCACAGGGTGGAGAGTAAAGCCTGCCATCTAGTGGCCAAAGTGACAGCTGCACTTCACTTCCTGTAGGGTTGAGTCTCAGAGGTTCCCCAATTTGGATGTGCATCAGAATCACCTGCAGAACTAGATCCCTCTCCTGGAGATTCTGATACTAGAGATCCAGGCCTTGAATTTCTAGTTTTAAGAGCTCTCTCAAATGATAGTATGTCACCTGCTGATCGTAAGTTGTTTGACATCACTAACCTGAGGTTTCAGGCAGGAGAGGCCAGTAACTGCGAAAGGTTATTTTAAGCTCTTCATAACAAGGGATCTGCAAACACAAGAAAGCACTTTATTAAAGAGTCAATTTCCAGGCCTGCAAAGCCAAGCAAACTAAGCTAAGAATGATCCCATGGAGAAAAAGCAGTAATTTTTGCTCCTTCTGTATGGTATATATACTTAAGATTGAGATACGCCTACAAAGAAATGGCACACTTACCTTCTTCTCACAGTTATTCCCTGAGAAACCTGGAAAACCCATTATATCATTTCCACACATCTGACAAGCATTCATCCAAAAAATATTAATTTTGCACCAGCTACGTTCCAACAGCAATGTTGGTCCTTGAGAATATCAGTTGCATAAGATTGACTCAGTGCATTCTCTTACAGATCTTATGGGCTACTTAGGAGACAGCAAGTAATAGAGCTATTGAAATAGAATCTGCAGTGTGAAGACATAGAGTGTGGAAGGTGTGGAAGCACAGGGAAATCCATCTGTATGAGTTTCCTGTTACTACTGCAACAGACTGCTACAAATTGAGTGGCTTAAAACAACACAAACGGATTATTTTATAGTTCTGGAGTTTAGAAGTCCGAAATGGGCTTTACAAGGCTAAATCAAGGAGTGTGCAGAGCCGTGCTCCTGTGGACACTCTATGGAAGAGTATGTTTTCTTGCCTTTTCCAGCTTCTGGAGCATCCAGTCACATCGCCTCTGATTCTGACTCTCTTGACTCCTTCTTATTGGGATCCTTGTGATCACACTGCTCATCTGCATCATCTAAGATTATTTCCCCATCTCAGTATTCTTGACTTAATCACATCTGCGAAGTCCTGTGGCCACACAAGGTCATATATTCACAGGTACGGGGCATTAATGACATGGACATTTCGGGGAGCCAGTACTCTGCCTCTCACACCATCTCATCCAGACTTGGGGAATCAGGGAGGCTTCCTAGAAAAAACCCCTGAACTGAAACTTAACTGATAAAATATTATATTTCCAGAAAATGTGGGATAAGTGAAGGAGGAGGGTCAGTCACAGTGAAAAGAAGACTTCCTAAACAGAGGAAAACGGAGATGACTCAGAGCTGAACCAAAGAAAGTGCTTCAGCCAGAAATAAACCCAAGCATTTGCAGTCAATTGATTTTCAACAAAGACACCAAGAACACACAATGGGGAGAATCTCTTCAATATGCGGAGTTGGAAAAACTGGATATCCACAAGCACAAGAATGAAAATGGGCCCTCATTTCACACCACATACAAAAACCAACTCAAGATGGATTAATGGCTTTGGTGCAGTGGCTCATGCCTGTAATCCCAGCACTTTGGGATGCCAAGGCAGGTGGATCACGAGGTCAGGAGATCGAGACCAGCCTGGCTAACATGGTGAAATCCCATCTCTACTACAAAAAAATTAGCCGGGCGTGGTGGCAGGTGCCTGTCATCCCAGCTACTTGGGAGGCTGAGGCAGGGGAATCACTTGAACCTGGGAGGCGGAGGTTGCAGTGAGTCGAGATCGCACCACCGCACTCTAGCCTGGGCAACAGAGCGAGACTCCGTCTCATAAAAAAAAACAAACACAAAAAACAAAAAGCAAACCAATAAAAAAAGGTGGATTAATGACTGGAATTTAAGACCAAGACCTGAAACTATAAAACTACAAGAAGAAAACATAGGAGGAAAACAACATGACCTTTTTCTGGGCAGTAATTTTTTGGATATAACCCCAAAAGCACAGGCAACAAAAGTGAAAACAGACAACAGGATTACATCACACTATAAAGCTTCTGCACAGCAAAGAAAACAAGTAATGGAGTGAAGCGGTGACCTATATATTGGGAGAATATATCTGTAAATCATATATTTGATAAGGGGTTAATATCCAAAATATACAAGAAACTCAAATACGTCAACAGCAAGAAAATAAATAACTCGATTATAAAATGAGCAAGGACCTGAATAGACATTTCTCAAAAGAAGACACACGAATAGTCAACAGGTATATGAGAAAATGCTCAACATCACTAATTATCAGGGAAATGAAAATTAAAACCACAATGAGATATCACCTCACACCTGTTAGGATGACTGTTATCAAAAAGATAAAGGATATCAAGTGTTGGCAAGGTTATAGAGAAAAGGGAACCTTTGCACACTGTTGATGGGAACGTAAATTAGCACAGTCACCATGGAAAACAGTATGGAGGGTCCTCAAAAAACTAAAAATAGAACTACCGTATGACCCAGAATCCCACTGCTGGATATACACCAAAAGAAAGGAAATTAGTATATCAAAGAGCTATCTGCACTTCCGTGCTTACTGCAGCACTATTCACAATAGCCAAGATATGGAATCAATCTAAATGTCTATCAATGGATGAATAGAAAAAGAAAATACGGTATATGTACAATGGAATACTATTTGGCCATAAAAAGAATGATATCCTGTCATTTTCAGCAACATGGACGAGCCTAGAAAACAATACGTTAAGTGAAAAAAGCCAGTTACAGAAAGATAAATATTCCATATTCTCACTCATATGTGAGAACTAAAAAAAAAAAAAGTTGATCTCATGGAGGTAGAGAATAATGTTTACCAAAGGCTGGGATGGGTAGTGGGGAGGAATGAAAAGAGGTTGGTTAATGGGTACAAAAATACAGTTAGAAGAAAGAAATCCTGATGTTTGATAGCACAGTAGGGAGACTATAATTTATCAACAGTTTATTGTATATTTTTAAATATCTAGAAGAGAAGATTTAGAATGTTCTGAACATAAAGAAATGATTAATGTTTGAAGTGATGGACATCTCAATTACCCTGATTTGATCATTATATGTTGTATGTTTATACCAAAATACCACATGTATCCCATGAATATGTACAATCATTATGTAGCAATAAAAAAGCAAGTCAGGTGGCTAATGCCTGTAATCCCAACACTTTGAGAGGCTGAGGTGGGTGGATCACCTGGACCAGACTGGCCAACATGGTGAAACCCCATCTCTACTAAAAATACAAAAATAAGCACAGCATGGTGGCAGGTGCCTGTAATCCCAGCTACTAGGGAGGCTGAGCAGGAGAATTGCTTGAACCCAGGAGGCAGAGGTTGCAGTGAGCTGAGATTGTGCCACTGCACTCCAGCCTGGGCGACAGAGTGAGACTCCGTCTCAAAATAAATAAATAAATAAATAAAGCAAGTGACTCCAACACAGTCCTTTTTTTTTTTTTTTTTTTTTTTGAGACAGAGTCTCGCTCTATCGCCCAGGCTGGAGTGCAGTGGCCGGATCTCAGCTCACTGCAAGCTCCGCCTCCCGGGTTTACGCCATTCTCCTGCCTCAGCCTCCCGAGTAGCTGGGACTACAGGCGCCCGCCACCTCGCCCGGCTAGTTTTTTGTATTTTTTAGTAGAGACGGGGTTTCACGGTGTTAGCCAGGATAGTCTTGATCTCCTGACCTCGTGATCCACCCGTCTCGGCCTTCCAAAGTGCTGGGATTACAGGCTTGAGCCACCGTGCCCGGCAACACAGTCCTATTTTTATCTTTTTCTAAAAATGATGAAAGCTATTAGTGAAAAAAGGATCAAATTACAATAAGGTCTTTAATAATATTATACCAGTGTTAATGTCTTGTTTGTAATTATTGTACTATGGTTTAACAAGATGTTCCCATTAGGGGAAGCCAGTTGAAAAATGTAAAGGAACTGTAGTATTTTTACAACTTTTTTGTGGGTCTAAATTAGTTCAAAATAAAACAGATTTAAAACTTTGGGGAAAAAATTAAAAATAAAAAAATTCATAACAGCATAAGTGGGGGGAAGTGTATTTGGGGAAGAGATTAGAGGGAGATGAATATTAAACAAGAAAAATTATTTTTCATGTAATGAAATGTTTCCTTTGGAATAAATAATACTTTTTTTAAAAAAAAAGTGCTTTAGGGCTGTGTGGTGGGTGGGAGAGGGAGGAAATGAGAAGGCCCTAAAAAGTAACCAGAGGTCAGATGGTGGGGAACAAGGTCAACAGCTGCATATGGGCTTTGGGATTTACCCTAAGGGTAGAGGGGAGCAGCTAAAGCACTTTAAGTAGGAATATAATTTTACTCTGGTGTGAAGTGAAGCTTAGAAAAGGGCATGGCTGGAGACCATTAAAGAAATCCAGATGAGAGATGACAGCTGCCTGAACTAAGGGCTCTGTGGTATTGGCGCAGGTTCATAGTGCAAAACTCCTTCACCTACCAGCTGTGTGACCCTCTCCAGAGTACTTAACTTTTCTGTACCTCAGCCTCCTTATGTGTAAAAGTGGGAATAATGCTAGCACTCCCCAGAGCTTACCCAGTAGTATTGTTCTGAGGGTTGTGTGAGGAAACACATACAAATAACTTATTACAGGGCCTGATACATAATAAAGGTCCAATAAAATTTAACATTTGCAATTTAATGATAATTTTAGCAGGAAAAAAAGGGAACTGTGGGATTTGAGAGATGCTTAGGAGAAACAAGTAATAGAACGAAAGACAGGCTGCTAACAATAGGGTGAGATCAACCAGGAAGCCCAGGCTAGAGCTCTGGTGATGGGGTGGGCAGCTGGCCCTGTGCTGCTGCAGGTGACGGTGGCTCAGAACACAGAAAAGCCTGGGTGTGGGTGTGTGTTGGAGGACAGGGAATGATTGCTTCTGTTTTTGACACATTGTCTGTGAGAGTGATTTTGAGACTCCTAAGAAAAGAGGCCCAAGAGACATTGTTTGGATGTGTTTAGAAAGATTTGAGCTGGAGATCTCTACTTGAGAGTCATTAATTGAATCCCAGCGAGTGAAAGAAATCACCTCGGAGCACATAGAGATTGAGGAAAGGAGGACCTAGGACAGAACCCTGGAAAACATGGATGAAGAGGCCAATTTCCCTCTCATGCCATTTATCACTTTACTGTAGTTGTTTAATGTCTCTGCCACATAAACCCATTAGACTGCAAGCTCCCTGAGGGCAGTCACTGTATCTAACTTGGTCACCATATATCTCCAAAGAGTAACATCTAGACGGCACACACCTCACTCAATAAATATCTCCAGTTCAATGATTAAATGACAGGCACCCTTTAAAGCCACAGAAAGAATAATAAGTATAATATATAGGTCTGGCCGGGCACGGTGGCTCAAGCCTGTAATCCCAGCACTTTGGGAGGCCGAGACGGGCGGATCATGAGGTCAGGAGATCGAGACCATCCTGGCTAATACGGTGAAACCCCGTCTCTACTAAAAAATACAAAAAACTAGCCGGGCGAGGTGGCGGGCGCCTGTAGTCCCAGCTACTCGGGAGGCTGAGACAGGAGAATGGCATGAACCCGGGAGGCGGAGCTTGCAGTGAGCTGAGATCCGGCCACTGCACTCCAGCCTGGGCGGCAGAGCAAGACTCCGTCTCAAAAAAAAAAAAAAAAAAAAAAAAAAAAAAAAAAATATATATATATATATATATATATATATATATATATAGGTCTTTGAAAGTTTGAGCATGAAAACAATTAGTCTTGAGCAATAGCAAATTGTATTAGAGAGTTTATAATGTTGGGGTGTATGAGAAGTTGGTAAGTAAAGGCAGAAGAATTACTCTAAAATGAACCATGAGGGAAGAATTGCCAGAATGTGGTTATTGGATGATGATGATGATGATGATGATGATGATGATGATGATGATAACGATATGGAAAAAATGAGACTTATGGAATGATAGTGTTATTAAGAATAGGACAAATGGTCACCTATATCCCTGGGTGATTCAAGTACAATCTTTAGTAGAGGTCTCTTTCTGACTCAGTAGTCCTGGGGTGATTGCAGCCCCACATGGGCATCCTAGGCCAATATCTAAAATACTCCCTTTTGTGTATTTACACATTCATTCCACAAATATTCATTGAGCATGCCAGGACACAGAAATGAGTGAGACATCATATTCCCTGTGTCTAAGAAATTATCAGTGTGATAGAAAGAAATGTAAACAAATTAACAAGTTACAATATTGGTTTTATAATCTGGATATGGAGCACTATATCAAAATTTCTTTATCAAACTCAATAATGACCTTCATATTGCTAAATGAAATAGTTCTATGTCCTCATCTTCCTTGCCCCATCAACACCATCTGACACAATTGATTACTCCCTGTTTCCACGGTATGTTCTTTCCTCGGCTCCCTAGTTTGCCTCCTGGCTTACTTCCTATTCCTTTGTAGTATTCTTCCATGACTCTTCCTCACCACCATGCCCTCTCAGCATTGGAGTGCCTCAGAGCTTACTGCTTGGACCTCTTCTCTATCAATACTCATACTTTGGTGATCTCATCGAATGTCTCGGCTTTAAGTATCATCTCTATGCTGAAGACTCTTACATCAGGTCTGAACCTTTCCCCTGACCTGTGGGCTGTGTAACCAAACATCAAACTGCCCTCCTCCTGGATGTCTATTAGGCATCTCAAAGTTAACATGTCCAAAATCCAACTCCTGATATCTTCCCCAAACCAGCTCCTCCCACAGTCTTCTCGTCTTCATAATGGCAGCTTCATCCCTCTAGTTGCTCAGGTCAACATGCTTGGACTCATCCTCACTTACCCTCCTTCTCTCACACTCCAGAGACAATCTATTGGCAAATCTTCAGGCCTTGCTGTCATGTGATATCCAGGAGCTCATCCCCTCGCCACTGCTGAACCTGCCCATGCCATGGGCGTCTGCTTGGAGAGCTGCAAGAATTCCTACCTCTTCTCCCTGTGTCTACACCTGCTCCTTACAGCCTCATCTTAACAGAGAAACCAGATGATCTTGTTTTTGTTTTTGTTTTTGTTTTTATTATACTTTAAGTTCTAGGGTACACGTGCAAAACGTGCAGGTTTCTTACATATGTATACATGTGCCATGTTGGTGTGCTGCACCCATTAACTCATCATTTCCATTAGGTATATCTCCTAATGCTATCCCTCCCCCCTCTCCCCTCTCCACAATAGGCCCTGGTGTGTGATGTTCCCCTTCCTGTGTCCAAGTGATCTCATTGTTCAGTTCCCACCTATGAGTGAGAACATGCAGTGTTTGGTTTTCTGTTCTTGCGATAGTTTGCTGAGAATGATGGTTTCCAGCTGCATCCATGTCCCTACAAAGGACACGAACTCATCCGTTTTTATGGCTGCATAGTATTCCATGGTGTATATGTGCCATATTTTCTTAATCCAGTCTGTCACTGATGGACATTTGGGTTGATTCCAAGTCTTTGCTATTGTGAATAGTGCCGCAATAAACATACGTGTGCATGTGTCTTTATAGCAGTATGATTTATAATCCTTTGGGTATATACCCAGTAATGGGATTGCTGGGTCAAATGGTATTTCTAGTTCTAGATCCTTGAGGAATCGCCACATTGTTTTCCACAATGGTTGAACTAGTTTACAGTCCCACCAACAGTGTACAAGTGTTCCTATTTCTCCATATCCTCTCCAGCACCTGTTGTTTCCTGACTTTTTAATGATCGCCATTCTAACTGGTGTGAGATGGTATCTTATTGTGGTTTTCATTTGCATTTCTCTGATGGTGAGTGATGATGCGCATTTTTTCATGTGTCTGTTGGCTGTATAAATGTCTTCTTTTGAGAAGTGTCTGTTCATATCCTTTGCTCACTTTTTGATGGGGTTGTTTGTTTTTTTCTTGTAAATTTGTCTGAGTTCTTTCTACGTTCTCGATATTAGCCCTTTGTCAGATGAGTAGATTGCAAAAATTTTCTCCCATTCTGTTGGTTGCCTGTTCGCTCTGATGGTAGTTTCTTTTGCTGTGCAGAAGCTCTTTAGTTTAATTAGATCCTATTTGTCAATTTTGGCTTTTGTTGCCGTTGCTTTTGGTGTTTTAGACATGAAGTCCTTGCCCATGCCTATGTCCTGAATGATATTACCTAGGTGTTTTTTTCAGGGTTATTATGGTTTTAGGTCTAACATTTAAGTCTCTAATCCATCTTGAATTAATTTTTGTATAAGGAGTAAGGAAAGGATCCAGTTTCAGCTTTCTACTTATGGCTAGCCAATTTTCCCAGCACCATTTATTAAATAGGGAATCCTTTCCCCATTTCTTGTTTTTGTCAGGTTTGTCAAAGATCAGATGGCTGTAGATGTGTGGTATTATTTCTGAGGGCTCTGTTCTGTTCCATTGGTCTACATCTCTGTTTTGGTACCAGTACCATGCTGTTTTGGTTACTGTAGCCTTGTAGTATAGTTTGAAGTCAGGTAGCATGATGCCTCCAGCTTTGTTCTTTTGGCTTAGGATTGTCTTGGCAATGTGGGCTCTTTTTCGGTTCCATATGAACTTTAAAGCAGTTTTTTCCAATTCTGTGAAGAAAGTTATTGGTAGTTTAATGGGGATGGCATTGAATCTAACTTACCTTGGGCAGTATGGCCACTTTCATGATATTGATTCTTCCTATCCATGAGCATGGTATGTTCTTCCATTTGTTTGTGTCCTCTTTTATTTCACTGAGCAGTGGTTTGTAGTTCTCCTTGAGGAGATCCTTCACATCCCTTGTAAGTTGGATTCTTAGGTATTTTTTTCTCTTTGAAGCAATTGTGAATGGGAGTTCACTCATGATTTGGCTCTCTGTCTGCTATTGATGTATAAGAATGCTTGTGATTTTTGCACATTGATTTTGTATCCTGAGACTTTGCTGAAGTTGCTTATCAGCTTAAGGAGATTTTGGGCTGAGATGATGGGGTTTTCTAAGCATGCAATCATGTCATCTGCAAACAGGGACAATCTGACTTCTTCTTTTCCTAATTGAATACCCTTTATTTCTTTCTCTTGCCTGATTGCCCTAGCCAGAACTTCCAACACTATGTTGAATAGGAGTGGTGAGAGAGGGCATCCCTGTCTTGTGCCAGTTTTCAAAGGGAATGCTTCCAGTTTTGCCCATTCAGTATGATATTGGCTGTGAGTCTGTCATAAATAACTTATTATTTTGAGATACATTCCATCAATACCAAATTTATTGAGAGTTTTTAGCATGAAAAGCTGTTGAATTTCACCATTGCTGAGGCTTAAGTAGGTAAACAAAGCCACCGGGAAGCTCAAACTGGGTTGGAGCCCACCGCAGCTCAAGGAGGCCTGCCTGCCTGCTTCTGTAGATTCCACTTCTGGGGACAGGGCATAGCTAAACAAAAAGCAGCAGAAACCTCTGCAGATGTAAATGTCCCTGTCTGATAGCTTTGAAGAGAGCAGTGGTTCTCCCAGCATGGAGGTTGAGATCTGAGAACAGACAGACTGCCTGCTCAAGTGGGGCCCTGACCCCTGAGTAGCCTAACTGGGAGACATCCCCCACTAGGTGCAGACTGACACCTCACACCTCACACTGCTAGGTACACCCCTGAGACGAAGCTTCCAGAGCAAGAATCAGACAGCAACACTCACTGTTCAGCAATATTCTATCTTCTGCAGCCTCTGCTGCTGATACCCAGGCAAACAGGGTCTGGAGTGGACCTCAAGCAAACTCCAACAGACCTACAGCTGAGGGTCCTGACTGTTAGAAGGAAAACTAACAAACAGAAAGGACACCCACACCAAAACCCCATCAGTACGTCACCATCATCAAAGACCAAAGGCAGATAAAACCATGAAGATGGGGAAAAAGCAGTGCAGAAAAGCTGGGAATTCAAAAAGTCAGAGCACATCTCCCCCCGCAAAGGAACACAGCTCATCGCCAGCAACGGAACAAAGCTGGACAGAAAATGACTTTGACGAGTTGAGAGAAGAAGGCTTTAGTCGATCAAACTTCTCAGAGCTAAAGGAGGAACTACGTACCCAGTGCAAAGAAACTAAAAACTTTGAAAAAAGAATGGAAGAATGGATAACTAGAGTAACCAGTGCAGAGAAGTCCATAAACGAACTGATAGAGATGAAAACCATGACATGAGAACTACTTGACAAATGCACAAGCTTCAGTAACCGACTCGATCAACTGGAAGAAAGAGTATCAGTGATTGAAGATCAAATGAATGAAATGAAGCGAGAAGAGAAGTTTAGAGAAAAAAGAGTAAAAAGAAATGAACAAAGCCTTCAAGAAATATGGGATTATGTGAAAAGAACAAATCTATGTCTGATTGGTGTGCCTGAAAGTGACGGGGAGAATGGAACCAAGTTGGAAAACACTCTGCAGGATATTATCCAGGAGAACTTCCCCAACCTAGCAAGGCAGGCCAACATTCAAATTCAGGAAGTACAGAGAACGCCACAAAGATACTCCTCGAGAAGAGCAACTCCAAGACACATAATTGTCAGATTCACCAAAGTTGAAATGAAGGAAAAAATGTTAAGGGCAGCCAGAGAGAAAGGTCGTGTTACCCACAAAGGGAAGCCCATCAGACTAACAGCAGATCTCTCGGCAGAAACTCTACAAACCAGAAGAGAGTGGGGGGCCAATATTTGGATGATCTTGTTAAACCTTCCACTCACTCTTCCACTCAGACCCTGCTGCTCATCTCACTCTGAGAAAAAGGCAGCATCTTTACAAGGCCTCGTTCCCTCTTCAACCATAAATATTCCCCTGCTCCCTCTTCTCCTGTCACACCAGGCCCCTTGATGTTTCCCCCACATGCCAGGCACTTGTTCATTCTCCTGCCTGGAGCAGTCTTCTCCGATAGCTGAGCAGCTCATCCCCTTATCTCCTTCAGATCTTTTCTCCCATGTGCAGTTGACAAGAGAGAGGCACAACTGACTCTTGTAAGTCAGTCCCAGCACACTCCGGGAGGTTGAGTAACTGGCCTGAAGTCATTCAATGTGTTACTTCTCTGTGATTTAAAGACCCATCTCTTCAAATGTCTGAAAATTTCTGAGAATACGAAAATATCCACCTTGGAAATAGCAAATGATGTCTCCTGCCTTGAAGATGTCCCTTCCCAGCAAAGCACAGAGAGTGACCTGATTTGCCTCAGCCCTTTGGTGTTGGATGCAGGGCAGAGGGAAAGTGGAGGGAATGGCTGCCCCGTGAACGCTGCTCACGCTCAGCTCCTGAAGACCAGACCTGGGAAATTTGCTAGATGATAAGACAGTTCTTGACCTCAGAGGCTCGTGAGAGAGATGCTCCACTCAAAAACCCCGCTGGGCAGGATGCAATGCCCAGTTAAAGCAGCAAGTAGACCCAGATATCAGAAAAGAAAAATGAGAACAGAGTTAGATGAGCAGATTTATCAAACCCTGTAATTGTAGAACTTATCAGTCCCAGGGCAGCTGTTTTCCCTTTGAAAGGGTTAGAGAGGGAACATTCTGCTTCTTGGAAGCACATCTAAGATGATCTAAATAAGGATTAAATATATACTCCCAGCCCCAAGTAGCCTGCCAATACGAACCCCAAAATATAAATAAAGTTTGAAGGGAATGAAAAGCCTTTTTAAAAATGCTTAAAATGTGCCACATACTGGGAGGACTATTTTACATAAATTAGCTTATTTAATCTTCACAACCACTTTCAATTTCTCCCATTTTGCACAGAGGATATTAGGTAAATTGACTCAGGTCAGTGGTAAATGACAAGGTCAGCCCTGTTGACCTCCAAAGCCTTGTCCCTCCACTACATCAGGCACTGTAGACAGGTAAAGGAGTGTAGGCACTGTCTCCCACAGAGGAGAAGGCTGAGGACAACGTTGATGGCCCCGCTGAACACTTCTCCATGAACTTCCTCCGTTCCTCTCTGAGCCACCCATTCGGTAAAGCGGCTGTAGATCACAGCCACTAGAGGGCAGGCACGGCGTGAGAAGCCACTAGCCCTTCCCGGCTCCTTTGCTGGTGTTGCTCAGACCAGGGTGGCAGGAAGAGGCACTCGGGCGTCTGCAGAACAAATGAGAACAAATGGCAGTAATGATCATTTACTTTTCTCAAGGCTTTCACAGTCCACAAATCCCTTCCAAGTCACATTTCATCTTTGGCACGGCTTTGTCAGGTAGTTTTTTTTTTTTTTTTTTCCAATCATCTTCATTTTACAGAAATATATATAAAGTAATGAGACAGATATCAATGATTTCACTTTCAATATTTTTTCTAGACTGCAGAGGCTTTCTAGAACTGTGGATTCCTCAAGGCAAATTGGTCCACAGGACAAGCAGGCCAAAGCATAGAGGGTAGGTAATTAGAGGGACTGTCCTGTTGAGCCCCTTGCACACAAGTGCTCAAGGAATAGTATTTATTTACCATTAATAAACACAATAACTAAACTAACTGAAGAAAACAGTCTCAAGAATCTATTGTGTCCAGGCCACGACCTTCAAGATTTTACAAATAGGGCTACTTGTGATTATTATCCCATTGTAAAAGCAAGGTGGCCGGGCGAGGTGACTTAACGCCTATAATCCCAACACTGGGAGGCTGAGCCGGGTGGATCACCTGAGGTCAGGAGTTCAAGACCAGCCTGGCCAACATGGCAAAACCCCATCTCTACTAAAAATACAAAAATTAGCCAGGTGTGATAGCAGACGCCTGTAATCTGAACTATTAAGGAGGCTGAGACAGGAGAAATCGCTTGAACCCAGGAGGCAGAGGTTGCAGTGAGCCGAGGTCGCATGACTGCACTCCAGCCTGGGCGACAGAGTGAAGACTCCATCTCAAAACACAATAATAAAGATAAAAATAAAATAAAATAAAAAATAAAAGCAAAGTATCTACCCTTAAGCCACAAAGTTTTTCAGTGAAAAAAGTGGGACTTGGACTAATTTTAGAACTCTTTTCACCACGTCTCACCATTACCAATAGATCAAGAACCCAGAAGAAAATCAAAGTTCAAAGAGACACAACTTGGTCATCAGATTCTAGGGGGCTGGCTACGTTCTGCTGGCTGTCACTGAGGTGACGAGTCATCAGTGGCTTGTCCCAGCCACTCGGTTGGACCAGAGTTAGAGAAATCCACTCACCTCACCTCATTTTCAAGGTTGTAGCAGGTAACAGATAACAACGCGGCACTGGCTGAATACTTTGAAGGCTTCCTGTTAAAGGAAAGGTGAACAAAAATGAACTCCAACGAGGTGGTTAAAATGACCTACCAGACTAACTGGTAAGAATTTCTATCAAGCTATGTTGATGATATCTGAACTAAGACAATGGCAAACAATGGTTTGAAACATCTCTAAATGAAACAGTAAAGGAGCAAAGTATCTTAAAGAGCTTACTCCACTTAATAGTTCTTCACCAACTAGGTTCCAATCTTTTAACCCTGGCCTCTCTGAGGAGACCCGTCAACCACACCTCCCAGCCATTCCTCAACCCAGCTGGCTTACTGTGCCTTGTTGAACTGTTGATTGCTGCCTCTTCAGTTGACATTTCCTTTGGACTATCTGTTTCGTTCTCAACTCTGACTTCACCCTGGGATTGTAGTTTGTGAGTGCCCTTAACACCATACCCTGACACTTTAGCACCAATCCACCCCTCCTGCATTTGTAGTCCAGCCCCCAGAGTGCCATGCTGTGTGGAACTCTGATCTCACTTTCAGTAAGGAAGTACCCACAGGAAGGGAGCCATGTTCACGCATCCATTCAACATCATTCAGCAAATATTGATTCCGCTTCACCCAACTGGTATTTATGATGCACATTCTATGTGCAAGGGTTGTGTTTGGTACAGGTGAGGATATAAAGAAAGTGAAAATAAAAATCCGTATCTTCATGAAGTTAGATAGTCTATTGGAAATGGGGACAGATTAGAGAAAGTTAATCCTAATATATAATGAAACAGATTGAACTTCATCATAAGTTTAAAATGCTATAGGTGTCCAGAGGAGGAACAAAAAACATTCAAAGTAAAAGGATCAGGAGAATCCTTGTAAAGGAGTTGACATTTAATAAGTCTTAGAAAGGATCAAAGCATAGGAACTTTCCAGAGAGAAATAACACCCGCAAGAGCACGTGCACGGAAAGCACTGAAAACGTGTGTAGATTTGCGCAATGGTCCAATGTGGCTGAAGAGTGAGAAAATGGGATTCTGGAAAGGAGTGGGGTGCTGGGGAGAAATCCATGTGGCTTCCTGAAATGCCAAGAAGGGGGTAAGAGAAACTGATCTTCTCAAACAAGAAGTACAATATGTTCTGGCACACCAAGTGTTGAGCAATGTTTAAGTTATAACTTTTCCACCAGGCCAGCTTGTGCTGGATGGAGTGGCCTGTTGCTGACAGACTCACTTCATGAACACTTGTCTGGAACACTTCTCATGTCCCCCATCACCATTCACTAAGCTCTTTCCCTCTGCTGCAAGACATCATAAAACTCCCACCTCTTCTTCCAAACCTTGACTCATTTCCTGGAATCAGGGTAGTAATTTCACCTTTACCATCAGTAAATACATCACCCTGGGCCATCTCTCAGAGTTCGCCTCATGCTCTCTCCTACAACCCTCCCACCCTCCATTCCTGTCAGGCACTTTTGTTCATCCTTTGTGTTAAACTGTGGTGATTAAATATTGGTTATGCCTATTTCCATCCCCATGATGCTACCTGTCTTCGATGGTGAGGTCTCCTTAATGTGGCTCCCCTCCACTATTTGACTGGAAACAAAGGTCAGGAACAACTCCAAGGCCCAGGCTGGTAGACCATTAATTACAAATAGATTCTTTTTATGGTTAAAATCTATCATAGTAACAGAAATTGAAACCTCAGGTAAGAAAACTCTTTTGAGAAGTAGCTCAGGAGTGACCCAAGAGGTGGTACCCAGTGATGGATTCATTTATTCATGATTTGCTGTTATTTCCTTGACCTTTGTCAAGTGGTAGCACTTTGGGCAATTTGAGAATGCTCTGAGAATTTGCCTGAGAAGGTGCTTGTTCTACAGGGACTAGGCATCTCAGTAAGGAACCTACTAATGGCTTTCTCTAGGTCGATGATGCATTCAACATTCTCAGAAGAAGAATGAGGTTGCTAAAGAGACCTTCCCTTCCTATCTGTGTGTCCGTTTCCATAAAATGTGTTGTGAAGTTGTCTGTAAGAGCCAGGAGACCTTACTGATTAAAGCTCAATTGATTTCAAAAAATCTCCACTGACTTAAAATTCAGAAGCCTTTGGAAGGGCACCATAATAGGCTGAAGTACATGTCCTCCCAGAAGTTGCATGTTTAAGTCCTAATCCCCAGTACCTCAGAATGTAACTTCATTTGGAGATACAATCTTCAGAGACATAATTAAGGTAACATGAGGGCTTTAGGATGTCTCGGGGGAGAGCTGGTGACAGTCACATTGGAGAGACCAGGAGGAGGTTCAAAGAGGCGTCTGAGGTTATAGGGGAGTTTGTAAACAGTGGGGAGTACAGGGGTGTCAGGTGTACTGGTTCAGAAGGGAGGATTATGAGGGCGAGTGGGACCAAGCATTGGAAGGATGATATTGGAGTGAGGAAGAGGCAGGAGGCTGGGCTGCAAGGACAAAAAGAAAGCATAACCCAAAGGAAGCCCAACTCAGATGGGTTTGCTTTAGCATGTTAACTAGCTGGTTTTGGAATAGACCTTATAGAAAAAAATACCACGTGCACATCCTGGAGTTTGGGGATTCACAAGAAGAAACCAAACAGGACATGTGCTGACAGCTGAGTGGTTCACACCAACCAAGGTGGGTTTGATGTGTCTGACAGATCTGGTTCTTTCAAGTTCTTGTGGCTTGAGGACAGGCCAACTTACTATGTCTGGCTTCAAGCTCATCATGAGATCATAAGAAAATGTCACCCAAACTGGGAATGCTGAAATCCTTCCTTCCTGTGTATCCAGTTAGCCGTTCTGAACACATGGCCATAGAGAGAAGGAATTATGTGCATATGTGTTAAAATAGTACCTAACAATGGTCTAGTGCTTGACCTTACCTTGCTCTGTGCAAATGAAGGCAAACTGTTTAAGGAGTAAATGAATGTCTGGAAAAAATAAAAGAAAACGCCATTAAACGTGTGTGCAGTTTAATCTGTATAGTTAATTACAGGTAAAAGAATGTACATAAGCCCTCATATGTACTCCTTACCTTCCTTAAATCTTTTGGTTGTTGCTATTTTCCTATATGCATAGTTTTCTCATAACCTCCTTAGCATTCAGATTTCTGAAACATGATGAAAATCATGCAGTCGAGAGTAAAACTCTAAGAATCTCACCCTACTTCTACATTCTATGAGAATATTTAGAATCTCTTTTTGTTTTTCTATTCCTTTAGTACCAGAGCCAATGTACCTTTTAATTCATCCTAACACCTCCTACTAATAATCAGATCAATTAGGTGGGAGAGAAATATATATATAAAATTGAGAAAATTTGTAAGAATATAAAAGGAGGGATACTGTAATCAAAGTTGCTTGCTTAGCAAAGACATCCCTCCCTACAGATGATATAAAACGAAAACAGGTAGAGATCCCAATTCTGTACCTTTAATAAACATAACAAAGTACCACAGACTGGGTGGTTAAAACAACAGAAATTTGTCCTCTCACAATTCTGGTGGCTAAAATCCAAGATCAATGTGTTGGCAAGATTGCTTCTTTCTGAGACCTTTCCTTGGCTTGTAGATGGTCATCTGCCTGTGTCTTCTCACGGTCTTCCTACTGTGTGTACCTGGCTCCAAATTCTCTCTTCTTATAAGGCCTCCAGAATTGGGAGCTATTAATATTCCATCATTATAATTATCATTGTTATTCCCCAGGTCAGGAGGTGAGGGTTATTGTCCTGTCCACCTTCCAGATCTCTTCTAGACCTTTATTCCCCCACCTTGTGGTGAAGGCCCCTGCCTCTGTGGAGCATCTGCTGCCTGGCACATGGTCCCAGGCTTTGACCTGGAACTGTCAGCAAGGCCCCCAACTCACCCATACTCTATCTTAGCCCTATCCACAGCCCTGCCTCTGTTCACTTCCCTCCATTCCTCTGCAATTTAGATTTCATGGTGCAGCACCTCCATCCCACTCTTGCCTAAACCCTAAACTCCCTTATCCATCTTCCTTTTTTTTTCTTACCTACCCAGGCAGATTGCATCCTTGAATGATACCAGGTTTGTCTTCTCTGCACCAGCACCTGAGTAAGGAAGCCCTGGACTCAATTTACTCACACTTACACAGGATTTTTCCATGACTTTGATAAGACGGATTATTCTGAAGTTTCTTTCTGTGCTATTATACAAATCAATAAGTATATACAAAGGTTCTGAGTTGATCCAAACTCTAATTATAGCAGACACTGCTTACAGAAGACACTGACCTGGCTGCAGAATTCCTGAAGCCTAAAACGTTGGCTGCAGGTCTGTAAAATCACTGGGGAAGCATTTCATCTTTGTATGCTGTTGACGAGTTTCAGCACAGGAATCAGCCTATCCCCTAACAGTTTCATAATGATTTGTGTTGGTTGGTTTTAATGTGGAGGTTTGGCCTTTGAAAATGAGAATCATTAAGAAACAGAAGTTATTTAAGTCAACACATATGCAGTAATAGAACCAGGAAGGAGCATTTGACTTCAAGTATTTCTTTGAGTTCTGGATTGTTCTTCAGCCATTTACTGTCAGGCATCTCCTGAGCCTTTGGTATTGAATTGCCTGGTTGCAGACTATAAATGAAAGCAATTATTTAAGAGGTTGCTGAGTTACTTTTGGGGTACAGAACTCCACCTCCCTCACCTCAAGACTGCAATGTGGAAACCCTGCCTGAGTTTCCAGCTTGCCGCCTTGCCCTGTAGATTTCAGACCCAAGACTGCAACAGCAAGTCCTGCCTGAATTTCCACCCTGCCAGGCTGCCTGACAGATTTCAGACTTGCCAGCCCCCACAATCATGTGAGCCAATTTCTGAAAATAAGCCTCTCTCTCTCTAAATATATATATACACACACACACACATATCTCCTATTGACTCTATTCTGGAGAACCATGACTGATACACATATCTCCTATTGACTCTATTCTGGAGAACCATGACTGATACACATATCTCCTATTGACTCTATTCTGGAGAACCATGACTGATACACATATCTCCTATTGACTCTATTCTGGAGAACCATGACTGATACACATATCTCCTATTGACTCTATTCTGGAGAACCATGACTGATACACATATCTCCTATTGACTCTATTCTGGAGAACCATGACTGATACACATATCTCCTATTGACTCTATTCTGGAGAACCATGACTGATACACATATCTCCTATTGACTCTATTCTGGAGAACCATGACTGATACACATATCTCCTATTGACTCTATTCTGGAGAACCATGACTGATACACATATCTGAAGGTTTGTTACATTTATAACTGTCCCTTCACTTTCCAGGGACCCTGGTCTGTTATTATTTTCCTTTCTTTGAAGTCACAAGCAACACAATCCATCATTCAGGGCCTAGAGTTTCATGAGCATTTGGGATTACCTAAACCCTCACATGCTTTCAAACAATAAACTCACAGAGTCGCTGGAGGATATAAGACCTGAGGAAACAGTCACAAAATAATATAAGCTTTTTACAAAATCGATACAAAATTTATAAATACTTGGCACATCATGCCAAGTGTACTGGTTCTTTCAGTTCTGATTTTTTAAAAAATCATTCTCATAAGGAATGACTCTAATTTTGATTTTTGAGGGTCAATAACGAAACTGTAAAAAAAGCGGGGGGCGGGGGCATTGTTAATCTCTTTGAGGTAGGATTACATACAGAAAGTTTTTTCTAAGTTGTTTTATAATGAACATATACAGCTCTTATAATAGAAGGATATAGGCCAGATGTGGTGGCTCATACCTATAACCCCAGTGCTTTGGGAGACCAAAGTGGGAGGATCACTTGAGGCCAGGAGTTCAAGACCAGCCTGGGCAACATAGCAAAACCCCATCCCTGCAAAAATGTTTTTAAATATTAGACATGGGGCCGGGCGAGGTGGCTCATGCCTGTAATCCCAGCACTTTGGGAGGCTGAGGTGGGCAGATCATGAGGTCAAGAGATAGAGACCATCCTGGTCAACATGGTAAAACCCAATCTCTACTAAGAATACAAAAATTAACCGGGCATGGTAGCATGCACCTGTAGTCCCAGCTACTTGGGAGGCTAAGGCAGGAAAATCGCTTGAACCCAGGAGGCGGAGGTTGCGGTGAGCCAAGATTGAACCACTGCACTCCAGCCTGGCAACAGAGAGAGACTCAGTCTCAAAAAAAAAAAAAAAAAGACATGGGGGTGCCCACCAAGTTCTATCTACTTGGGAGGCTGAGGCAGGAGGACTGCCTGAGTGTAGGAGTTTGAGGCTGCAGTGAGGTATGATAGAATCACTACACTCCAGCTTGTATGACAGAGCAAGACCATGTCTCAATACTAATAATAATAGAAAAAAAGAGTCTGAAAATAGAAATACTTGATTTTATAATAAAATAATTGATTTAAAATAAAACAGAGTTGGAGAATTTGGATAATGTGTATGAAATTAAAGAAAGGCTGAAAAGCATTAAGAAGTTGAGAACTCAGAGGTATAGGAATGTAAGTTGATTCCCATAACATCACAAACAAATACAGTTGACCATTGAACAATGCAGGCGTTAGGAGCACTGACCCCAGGTGCAGTGCAAGATCCATGTATAACTTGATTCTCCAAAAACTTAACCATTAATAACCTGATGTTTCCTGTCAGCCTTGCCAATAATATCAACAGATAACACATATTTTATATGTTCTGTGTATTATATACTGTGTTCTTATAATAAAGTAGCTAGAGAAAAGAAAATGTTACTAAGAAAATCATAAGGAAGAGAAAATATATCTACTCTTCTTTAAGTGCAAGGGGATCATCACATTGAGTAGGTGGAAGAGGAGGAGGAGGAGGGGTTGGTCTTGCTGTCTCAGGGGTGACAAAGGAGGAAGAAAACACGGGTGTGAGTGGACCTGCACAGCTCAAACCTGTGTTGTTTAAGGGACAGCTGCATATGTGTGGACAATGACAGGCCAGAAGTTACAGGTAGTAAGACTGACCATCGCACAATGGGAGGAAACAAAAGATTGAACTTTCTGGTAGAGCCATGGCCAAAGGTTCTGAACACTAGTTAATGGAATAGGGCATTCTATTAAAACATAAGGCTGTTAACTGGGGCCCTGGGCCCTGGAGTGAGGCACTGTCAGCTCATTGGCCCTGGCTGGGAATGATTAAAATGCAATGGAAAGACGAAGTTAGAAGTGGCTGAACAAGAAAAGAGGACTTGGGAAGAAAATGCTATCCAGAGAAACTCAATGATGAGAGGACTAAGAAAAGTGACTCAGCTCTTGCCCTGATTTTTTTCTTTAAAGGAATGGATGTCCATAAGTTAAACTGAAATGCGTTCCAGCGGAAAACACAGTAACAAAGATGAGAAAGACCTTCAGAAAGATATTTAAACTTTGAGAAACTGTATCAATCAAATGCTACCCAAGAAAAGGAACCCTTCTGGATAAAAATCCTTTCACCAAATCCTGTAAAGCCTTTATGAGTTCTTCAGTGGAGAGGCACCCTGGAAATTTAGGTTATTTTTATCGCTTTTGCTGGAAAGGCCATTTCTCTCCTCTTGGGCTGAATTCTTTGATGCAAGTTCTGTAGCTTTGGAGTGAATCTGAATGCAGTTTTCAGAGCGGTGAGAAAAATCAGGCACTGTTAATATTCCAAGCTTCCTCCAAGACATTTTTTGAAAAGAACTCGTAAAGATGTCTAGGTTTCCTGTGAGTTCTTGTGAGATATGCCTTTCAAAGAAGTTTAGAATAATACTTTAGTATGATTATATACTGTCAGATTCTAAAATGCCAGGTAGCAATAGAACAAAAGAAGCAAAATATATTCATTTTTAACTCATTGTGGACAAAATGCATAGATACAGTCTCTAATTTCAGGGTAAGTGGGTGGATCTGGATATACCTGTCAAGTTATCTTGTGGATGGAGCCCAACAAACAATATCAATGCCACAGCCACAGGTCAGTAGGAAGGAAATGATTGCATCGGCCACTTCAGGCATTTGTCAAAGAGGTATCAAATGCCAGGCAGAAGAAATGGGTTAGAACAGAAACAGTGTAACAAAAGTCCTCTTGAGACCTAAGCTAGTCTATGACCTCCATAATAGCACACAGTGACCAATACCATCCTAAAACAAGAGAAAGCATAGGATAGTTTTTGGAGTTTGGGCATCTTGTAGATTGTTTGCTTTCGGTATTGTATTGCTTCTTTGTAACACAATTTGAACTTTAAAATGTCTCCTGTGTACTAAGAGTCATTCATTTAATAACAATAGTCAGCACATACTATGCTTTTTATATACATAGCACCATGGTTTACAGATATTATCTCATTACAATCCTTTTAGATAGGGGATTGTTTCTGTCCCCATTTTGAGTGAGAAAACTGAGTCACAGTGAGGTTAACTTCCCCAAGGTTACACAACGATGCAGTAGCAGAACTATGACTTAAGCCTGGTTAGTCCAGCTAAAAGTCAAGGCCTTGTCACCACTACATCAATGGCAGCTTACGTTTTCACTGAGCATCCAGTAAGGATGTGGCACTTCAACAGCCTCTGTAGACGGTGTAATGCATAAGACAGAAGTGTAAAATTTTTAACGACTAAAATTCAATATTTTTCTACTTCGCAAAAGCCTACGTAAGTATATGCTTAGCATCTTGCCACATAGCCTTTGATACTATCTGTACTAAAAATTCACAAAACAATGAAAATCACTCACTGGCAGAGAATAGCTGCTAACAAAACACCTAATACTCAGGGGAGCAAACAAATGGCTCTGCGATGGGTCTCTGGGCTGAAGGCATAGCTTGCTCCTAGCCTGCCTGTCTGTAATGACAATCAGAGAGCTTCCCGTACCTCCTCATTGAGCCCACTCCATCTCCAAGAGACCAAGACCAGTGGCCTGTTCAGGTCAAGGCTCACTCTATGGTGCTCTTGGATTGCCTTTTGCTATAAAGTCTAATGAGGATAACAACAATAAGAACACATGTATGTTGCTTAGTGCAGTCCTATATGGCACTGATTTGCTGTCATACTCTGGTCATAGAAACATCTTTTAATTAAAAATATAGAGAGAGACTGTATAAATCCATTCCAGTAAGGAAGAGTACAATTATTAGGGTGAAGCATGTGAAGTTACCAATATTCAATCTTTTTGACTTGCAAAAATATTTTCTTATATAGAGTGAGTGCAGTAAATAAAGTGCTATCCAAAGCTCTCAGCCGATGAGCTGACATCTCCTAGGGTGCTTTGTCCAGTCAGGATGAAGTTCAACTCTCTGTGGTTGCTCTTTCTTCCATTATGGAATATTCTAGGGTTCAGTGTTGACTCACAAAACAACCACAAAGGGCGCACAAGCAACAGTGCCACAGGTGCTGCAGAGGATGGAAGAGGCAGAGGTTGAGGTTGAAGTGCAGCTTGGTGGCCAGTGGCCTTCTCAAGGAAACGTCAGAGAAGCACAGGGGGCAAATCAGCTGCCAAGTGGGGCGTGGTGCAAGACCTGTGATATTATGAAGAGCATCATAAGCACCATCACTGCACAGGAAAAACAAAACAAAACAGAACAGAGGCAGGTCACAACTGCAGGAGGTATGAAAAGAATGAATGACTGTTGAGTTTGCCTTTTGGTAGGGATTATCCTCTGACAGCTTCATGCTTCCAGAAAGCATTCTCTATGCTAATCAGATATGTGTAAAATAATAACGGTAGGCCAACACTTCCTGAGGACTGATGGCCAGCAAGGCACTGTGCCAGAGGCTTTGCGCATGTGTATTAGTCAGGGTTCTCCAGAGCAGCAGAACCACTAGGATATAAATACACATTGTGTCTTATTTCAAGGACCTGATCTATGCGATTGTGAGGCTGGCAAGTCCAAAATCCATAGGCAGCCAGCAGGCTGAAGCAGAATTTGAAGCAGAATTTCTTCTTCCCCTGGAAATCTCAGTTCTGCTCTTCAGGCTTTTCAACTGATTGAATTGAATAAGGCCAACTCGGATGATAGAAGATAGTACCCTTTACTTAAAGTCAGCTGATTGTAGATGTTAACCACATCTGCAAAATACCTTCAGAGCAACACCTAGATTACTGTTTAATTAAATAACTGTGTACTATGGCCTAGCCAAGTTGACAGGTAAAATTAACATCACAACATATATGTTCATTTTCTCCTCAATAAAAATCCATAAAGTAGTGTCATTTTATCCCCACTTTGCAGATGAAGAAATGAAGGCTCAAGAAGGTAAAGAGCTTGCTCAAGATCACACAGATTATAAGGAACAGAGCCAAGCTTTAAAACTAGTGTGGCTTCAGAGCCCATGAGTGTAACCACTGGGATTATCTGTCTCACCAAGTGGCAAGGATTTTCTGCTAAGGATGCTGTCATTTGGGAGTTGACTAAGGAAAAGCTGGCAAACAGTTCAGCCAAGAGAAGGTCAGCATCAACTTTTGTGCATCAGAGAATTGCAAGCTCTCCATTGTTATAGGCTGCACAGTTCAGTGCTCAGCCAGTATATCCAGCCTCCTTCCCAACCACGCCCCTTCCCCTTTCATCCCACCATGCAACAAGCACAAGTGAGTGCTCACTAAATTAGCCACTCTATAAATAAAGGGAAGGTTATAGTATAGTGGGTACAGGGAATACCAGCTTGTGTGAAAAAAATTAGATAAAACTGGATTACATATTAAGACAAAAATCACAAGGATAAATAAAAACGTCATTATTTCTGCCACTCCAAATAAACTTCTTCCGAAGTTCCAAATTAATCAGAACAGCAGCATTAGCAGGATCTGGGAAAGCTGCCCCTTGAAGCTGTGACAAAGTGGACATAGAAGAATGTGGGGATAGGGGACTCCAGGGAAAGACAGGCTGACAGCTACTTAAGGTGAGATTTTTTTTTTCCCTCACTTATGTTTTCAATCTCTTTAGTTTTTCCTTCCCTCCTGCCCACAAAAAGAATAAATGCTTCCACTATCTTAAAAATACCTTGCTTCTAGATAATTACAATAAACATAAATGAACTAAATGCTTTAGAAATGGCAATGTTTGATCAGAGAAAATAGGATTTTAAAACCATATTCTGATTCCAAGAGACAAGTCTTGAATATAAGGACGTAGAAAGATTGAAAGTAGAAGGATAGAAAAAGATATTCCTTCCAAAACCTGAGCAAGAGATAGTGAATATCAGATAAAGAACTTTAAGATAAGAAATATTACTAGAGATAAAGAAGGAAATTTCACAGCAACAAAAATTTCTACTTACCAAGAAGATATAAAAAAGCTCTAAATCTGTAAATGGTTAAATATATAATTCAAAATTTGTGTGTTTTTCTAAGACAGCAAAAATTAACAAAAGTAAAAGGAGACGTAGTTATCAATAATGTACTGTGGGTTTTAAGACACCGCCATCAGTAACTTACAGAACAGAAACTTACATAAATAGTAAGGTAACAGATGGTTTATCAACCAATGGCATGATGTAACTGACATATCAGTAAACTGAGCTATTGATTGAATATTGAAATGCACCATGACTATCGCTAGAGATGCTCAACCAAACTAGGAACACATATGCACCCAAAGACATTTGCAAGAATGTTTATAGCAGCATTATTTCTAATTGTCAAGAAGCTGGAAACAACCCAATGGTGTCACAGCAGATTGAATAAGTGAATTGTGCTTTGAAAAAAAACTTGCTTCAACTCTGATTTCCCCCTCCCCACCAAGGTGCCAAAACTTTTGTCTTCCTATTTGCCAATTTTAGGTAAAAAAAAAAAATTTTTAATTTGCTCTATTTCCTCACTTCACTACACTGCTCAATACTCAGCAATACTTTTAGTTAATCCCCATCTTGCCACAGAAATTGTTCTGGTCAGAGTGGAAGTTACAAAATTCTGTTATTTTGTTTCTTCCTATTCTATTTGGCCTCTCTATATCATCTGACACTGAGGATCCCTTCCTTTAATCTGAAAATCTCTTCTTTCTTAATTTCTTAATTTCTCTCTCTTGGCTTTCTGTTTGTTGCTAAGACCTTAGTTTTCAGGTCTTCCATAGCGTTTTGTTCCATCATTTCAGGTACGAGGAGTCCTGGTCCCTGCTCATTCTGGGTGGTGATATTCCATCCCATGGCTTTGGCATCATCTTTGTACTGAAGCAGTAGGCACAGTGATGTGATTGAAAATAGACTTTAAAGTCAGACAAAAGACAAGCGAATTCTGCAAATCATGGTGGCTAAACCCAACCTTTCTCCTGAGCTTTAATCCGAAAGGCACTAAAAATAAACTTGACCCAAGTCAAAACTGTGTTGAGGCCGGGCGCGGTGGCTCACGCCTGTAATCCCAGCACTTTGGGAGGCTGAGGTGGGCGGATCATGAGGTCAGGAGATCGAGACCATCCTGGCCAACAATGGTGAAACCCCATCTCTACTAAAAATACAAAAATTAGCTGGGCGTGGTGGTGCATGCCTGTATCCCAGCTACTTGGGAGGCTGCGGCAGGAGAATTGCTTGAACCCAGGAGTCAGAGGTTGCAGTGAGCCAAGATGGCACCACTGCACTCCAGCCTGGCCACAGAGAGAGACTCCATCTCAAAAACCAAAAAAAAAAAAAAAAACAAAAAACAAAAAACAAAACCAAAAAAAAACCTGTGTTGACAGCCGATTTTACATCCCTCCACATTCATGAATTATTGAAAGTCCATATCCTACTCTCACAATACCAGACCCAGTTCATGTACTTCTCAGATTTGGTTGGCTATGATTTTGCTGCTCAGTGCTATGGGTGACTCTCCAGGGAGATTTCTTGGCACCAATGGCATTATCGTTGGCACAGAGAGAAGATGTCCCTCTTTGCCCACTGAGTTTCGTCCCTGCCCACTCAGGGCAGCTGCTCAGCAGTTGACCCTACTGCAGCAAGCAGCTAGTCCTGAAGTCCCGTGAAGTTCGAAGAAGGACCAGGCTGTGTGTCATGTCACACCTCCGACCTCACACCACAGGGCCATCGCCTCCCACCCTTGAGCTTTCCTGTCAATGCTAGGTGCAGATGCCAGAGGCCTCCTAAGTAACCCAACCCACTGACTTTCCAAGATGGGTCTTCAAAGCTGCATGTTGCAGAGAGACAGGCATTAAATATTTCTGGCTCATGCCCTTTCATTGGCTCAATGCCAGCACTCTTGTGGCAAAAATAACCTAGAAATGTAGGTGAGTTGACAATCCAATTGTGCCAGTGGGGGCTGGATTTGGCCAACAAGCAACAGGAGAAAGAAAGGAGCCAACAGATAAATTATTCTCTCCTCCTCCTCCTGAGAACTTGTGCTGAGATGCACACTTCCATATGCCCTCCCTGGTGATGTCCTGCATAACTGAGCAACAAGGATGTTTTCTGGTCAAGTCTAGACAGCTTGGAAATGTACCATCCTGTACTTCTTCTCTTCCTTCACCTCATTTACCTGATTCCTTCACTTCTGCTTCCTTGAATTCCCTGGATTGCACTCACTCAATAAAGTGTTAGCCGCATAACTTTCTGACTGAGGCTCAGGCTACAGACACCATTCGTCAAGAAAGGAAAGGTAGATTAAAATAAGGATTAAACCTCTTGGTTCCCCACTAGGTGCCAGTATTCTTGCTAAGCAACTTACATTTGCTATCTCTTTTAATCTACACAGAAAACTATGCAATAGGTATTATTTCCCCCAATACAGTGAGGAACTGAGACTCAGTGAGGCGTTAGTAACTTACCCAAGATGACAGAGCTAAGATGCTGACTTCGGTGCATCTTGCTTCAAAGTCAGCATTCTTCCCTCTATGCCTGTCTCTATTATGGAACACTGGGGCTTAGGAATTCTGTGAAGGTTCCATGTGGTAATTCATTCGTAGGGATTTTCAGAAGCTTTAGGCTGATTCAGTGAAGACCCTTTAAATATCCAAGCAGAGCATGATAATAAAGTCCTAAAATGGCAGGCTGGGCAATCAGTTAAAGTGATGGTTAAATTACAATTATTATTTGAAATTTAGATATCATTTTAGGTAGTCATTTCTGAGTGGAATAACACTGATGAGCTAACTAAATTAGATCACGAAAGTTACTATTATAATGATGAGAGCATGAAGGGTTGACATATCCCTTGTGATAGAAGAGATCCAAGGAGAGAAATGAAGGAACGAGCCCTCCCCACAAACCCATCCCTATGCTGCATCCTCAGCATGAAGCCATTTGTCCACCTGGCCCTCTCCTCATCCACCCCATCCAGCTCTGTCTGTTCTGCCCATGAAGATCTTTGGGAACAAAAAGTACAAAGTTTTAGCTAGAAAATCAATCTCAAAACAAAATAGAGGGGTCCTGACTGCCAGAGACTAAAATGGAAAGGATTTCCTCATACTGCACAAGATGTCACTGGCAGGGTTCTATGCTTGTGCAGAGGTTTGGGCCAGAATTGCACTTTGAAAAATTGGAAAAAGACTGAATTTGGACCCTGTCACGCATCTCAGTTAGCATCTCTCCATGTCTTGGATTATGGAATGATCTGTGTCCTCCTGTGGGAGGAGGGAAATGTTTTTTGTGCAATTAAAAAGTCAGGCTATTTGTAGATCTAATTATTTTCTCTTGTCTGATCAGGTGCTGAAGGATTAGCCCCTTGAAGATGGCCGTTAATCCATAAATGCATCACGACAGACACATGGGTTTGCAAATCTGTGGGGAAAGCATTAATACCTCCTGCCTGATGCAGAAATAGGCAGGTTTCATTTAAACTTGGTAAGTGACCCAAAGGCATTAAGAAACTCCACTGTACCACAGAATGGGTTAGTCCTCTGAGCCTGGTTGCCACCAGAGGCTGTGATCTCAAAGAGGCTCTTTCCTCTTCTGCATTTTCCCAGTGAGCTGTTCAATTGCATAGCTGCAATGAAAATCTCCTCCCAAAGAATCAGCACTTACCTCTTAAAACATGGAACTCTCTCACTCCCTACCGAAACCTGTTCAAAGAGCTTAAAACAAGACTTAATAGGTCCAAATTTTAATATAAATCACCTGGGGATCTTGTTAAAAAGAACATTCTGATTCAGTAAGCCTGGGTGGGGCCCGAGATTCTGCAAGTCTAACAAGTCCCAGGATATGTCAATACTATTGGCCCACAATAAGCATCTTGAGTAGCAAAAGCTTAGAAGAGCATTTGGTTTTTCTTTCGAAATTTTTGAAGATTATTTGGTCCTTAGAAAGCTCCTTTCAAATGCCTCAGTGTTATCTAAAAGCTGTTCTGGGAACCACTGCAGAAATTTTCAACCAGATGGGGCTGAAGTTGGAAAGAGGACATGATGTTTCAGCTTTTCTCTTGGGCCACATTCTTAAACTCAGTGCTGACCTAATGACTTGCAATCAAAATTAGACATAAAAATGGATTTTACTAACACTAGTTGACTAACTGTGCTCATCCCTGTGACCACCAGATTCATTTTATTCAGTCTCAAATTGGTTATTTTCCATCAGGTAGTTTCAATTATTGCATGGGATAAGAAGATTTAAATGTTAAAGCACATAAACAGAAGTAGTTTAATTGTGCACTTAAATGTTATATTTGATTGAACAGAAGTAATACTTGTTATTCCGTCTCTATTTCAGGATTTTCATTTTCTGCTTGGAGAATTCAGTCATTTTAATATCCAAAGAAACTATTGTGGAAAATTCAACTGGTGCAAAGTAGGTTTAACTGTCTAGAACAGATGGGGGAAAGGGGTATTTTTCCAGATGCTTTAGAAATGTTTAATATGTATTTCCTCTTACTCAAAAAGCATAGCTACATATTATCTTATGCAGTGAAATGCCTTATTTGGAGAAAAATAAATATAAACATTATGGTTATGTATAAACTATGCCAATTCTTGGACTTATCCCTTATTGTTATTTTTGAAAACCACCTGCCTGGATTAAATCTTTGCCACCTGTATTTCAGGAACATCTTCTGGTTAGTGTCTCTGTCTCTAGGTGCTGGCGATTCTAAACAGATATCTGTTCCAAAACATATTTGCTAAAACAGTCTCCTTAACTTAAGGAGATTAAGACCTTAAAAATCATTTACCGTATTCTCCTACTTCAAGCCATTTGCTCAAAACAAAATTCTGAAAAGTGGCATCAGCAACATGAAGAAATAGTTGCTCCTGGCTATCCCTCCTCCCACAGATGCACCAGATAAACACCTATACATGGATCAGTTCCCTCCAAGAGAAAGCCAGAAACTAGTAGAAAGACTCCTGAACACCAAACAACTGAGAAAATATCCACGTTGAAACAGGCAGGAAGAGTGGAGATGTACTCATCCACAAATCCCATCTTCAGCACAGCTCCTTACAATCAGGAATGAATCCTCAACTACCAGCTTCTTCCTGAAGAGTGAAGGGTTTGTATCATGCATACAGCATCCAATCTTTTACTGTCCCTGCTGGAGGGTTCGGCTTTAAAATTGTTAACGGTAGTGGGTGTCCAGGTTCTTGGCGTCTTGAAGAATCAGACAAAACACACAAACAAAGCAAGGAAGGGACGAAGGAATTTATTGAAAATGAAAGCACACTCCACAATGTGGGAGTGGGCCCAAGCATAGGGGCTCGAAGGCCCTGTTACAGAGTTTTTGTGAGTTTAAATACCCTCTACTTGGGGTACGCCCTATGTAAATGAAGAGGATGAAGTAAAGTTACAAAGTCATTTACTCGGAGTATGCTCTGTGGAGAGGATATTTCCTGTCATAGCTGAAGTATGAATCGGCCTTATGTTCCCTGCCTCCACACCCTATTTTACTGTCTCTTCTCCCCTCTGAGAGATGTGATCCCCATAAATCTTTATGGGACGCAGAAGGACCGATGGTCTTTTTTCTGTAACTGCTTCATGCTGGCTCCAGGTGTAGTCCCCACCTACTGGGGATCATGGAACTCTCGCCCTGCTCCAACTAGTGGAGGCAGGGTAGCTTCCTGACGGCCAGTGGTGGTGTCTTCATCTGGAACTGACTGGAACCTTTGTTGCACAATCATAAGTGTGATGGTCTCTAGGCAAGAGGAAATGAATTGGGTTAAAAGATTTAACGGGAACTTCAGGGGATGGATACCTATGCTATCAGAAATGTTTGTTATAGAGATCTGTAGGAGGAAAAACAAAACCTGGTCTGCTCTAGAATCTATGTGTCTCCTTAAAATCTTAGCACAAGCGACTTCATTTTGGTTTGGTTTGGTTTGTTGGGGCCTAGTGCATGAACTCAGTCCAAAACAGTGGACTCCACATCAAGGATGCCATTCTCTTCTTGGGAAAAAGTTCCCTGGTTAGTTTTACCCTGAGGGTTCCAGTGAGTGCACACTCCAAGAGCATGTAAGGACCCTTCTCAGTTGTGAGATTATGAACTCAAAGTTCAAGGTTCCAAAGTTTTGTTGTAGCGTGGATGGCAATGACAGTCTTTCTCTGATGTTTCCAGAAGATTCAATCATAAAAAGTTTTCTGGCCAGGTGCAGTGGCTCATGCCTGTAATCCCAGCACTTCGGGAGGCCAAGGCAAGTGGATCACCTGAGGTCAGGAGTTCGAGACCAGGCTGGCCAACATGGCGAAACCCCCCTCTCTACTAAAAATACAAAAAAAAATAGCTGGGCATCGTGGCGGGCACCTGTAATCCCAGCTACTTGGAAGGCTGCAGCAGGAGAATTGCTTGAACCCAGGAGGCGGAGGTTGCAGTGGGCTAAGATTGTACCACTACACTCCAGCCTGGGCGACAGAACGAGACTGTGTCTCAAAAAAAAAAAAAAAAAAAAAAAAAAAAAAGGTTTCTTTACGCAATGAAAATACATTGTGGCATAATAATCTACTGCTATAACATCAGCTCTCTTGCATGGGAAAGCTTTTATACAACCAGAAAACATGCCTTGAAAATAACAGTTGAATGAAATCCCGTTATAAATGTTTACATGGCTGGCCTGAAGCTTTGCTTTCTCAGGAATATGGGATCAAACATTGATTATAAACGATTTCAAACAATTTCAGTATTAGCTGGTTTAACATGAAATTAATATTAATTAATTATATTTAATTAATTTTGTTTTATTTGCGTTAGTAGCTTTATACAATTTGGGGATCTATATTAGTATTATTCACAAAAATATAACCTAAAGAAGATTAAACGTCATTTTCGCAATCCCACGTATGTAAACATGTCAATCCTGCTTACCTCTTTTCTGGATGTTTTCAGGCATTAGGAAAGACAGCAAAAACCTTTTATATCCTTTTACAAGAAAAACTCCATATTCTACTGTTCTTACACACCTTGCATGTAAAACTGTTTCTAGTAGTCTTAATTGTATGCTACAATGGCGACTCTTAGCAATTTTAACTTTAATGTAAAAGCTGGTAAGTTATATTCTGGTAAGGTTTGACTATTTCCAGCACAGCTAGGGGCATGGCCAACTCCCCATGTCCCCAGGCCTTACCTAGCTGGAAAGCAGGCAAGTTAAACAATTTTCAAAAGCCAAAGAAGCAGCTTATGGCCTTAAAGCATTTATAAAACCTAATTGTTGAACATAATTTAGACCATGTTTACATTTTGAAGACAATTGTTTTACTAACAATCTTTAAAACTGTCTTTATTTCCCAAAGATTACTCAAGTCACATGAACTAAATAAAAGGCATATTACGTTTTTCACTTTTCTGACAAAATATTTAAGTTCTTCTTATTATTCAACCAATTAACTTACCACTTCACAGAGGAGATTAACCAGTTTGCATAGAGAGAAAGAGGCCCAAGACTGACTGGTAAGAAATTCTTACCCTTGCGCCTGCATGCCAGGTGTCTGGGTTCTCTCTCCCTGAGCGACCCTGGTGGCCCTGCTTAAACGTATGCAAACGAACACATGAATTAAGAATATTCAGGAATACTTTACAAATATTGGAGACGTTAGGCAGAGAGAAAGAAATATTACTTAAATTCTGTTTGTGAGAGTATACTCAACACACTTAAAATACCAGGGAGGCTAAAATCCACGTTTGGTTTAAGGATAAAAAGCTAGTGTGCTCCATTAATTCCTGCAGGCCCGGCAAAAGTAGTTCAGGAATTCCAGATAAGTGGAACGGATAATGACCTGCTAGAAGTGCATAGGAAACAAAATAACTGTTCACAGAACCAAATAAAAATCAAACTAAAATCATAAAAGCATGATTTTACATATGTGGATACACAAGCAAAACCAGAGGAAAATAAACAGCCAAGGAATGAAAACTAGGAGCAAAAGCAAATAAACAGGAAACCAACCCTAAGTGGTCATACTCAATTTAACCTGGAGCCTACAGTGTTACCTAGGGCCCCAGAAAACCAGCATAATGAATATTTTATTCCTGATACTCAATTCCACATCTCCAAGTTCACCAACACCATCGTACATCCTGTGCAATCAAGAAATTCACTTTAGGCACATGACCATGTACCGCACACCATCCATGTACCGCACACTATCCGTGTACCACACGATATCCATGTACCGCCCACTATCCGTGTACCGCACACTATCCGTGTACCGCAGTAAACATAGCATGAAGCAATGCAAGCATATATGTGAAATTTGGCTCCACGATAAATCCAGCTTCATGCTTAACTATGTTAAAAACAGAATTGTCAAATTGCCCATGCATTTTTACAATACTTCTTTAATGAAGACTAAGAGCTTTAACTATGAAAATGTTAATTAGCCAAATGTTTCCAATTCTTTATTAGGTTTTAAGGAATATTTTATTGTTTGAACTTTTCCACATCTTTCACCCCTGCTTAACGGTTCCTTACTATATTGCTTCATAAATAACCTTTCCTTTCTTTTAGAAAGAGTCTCGCTCTGTCGCCCAGGCTAGAGTGCAGTGGCACAATCTAGGCTCACTGCAACCTCTGCCTCCTGGGTTCAAGCGATTCTCCCACCTCAGCCTTCTGAGTAGCTGGGATTACAGGCATGTGCCACCTTTTGTATTTTTAGTAGAGACGGGGTTTCTCAATGTTGGCCAGGCTGTCTTGAACTCCTGGCCTCAAGGGATCTGCCCACCTCAGCTTCCTAAAGTGCTGGGATTACAGGCATGAGCCAACATGCCCGACCCATAAATTACCTTTTCAAGTCTGTAATTTGAACTAACTTCTAGATAACATCTGAATTAGACATCTAGAGACAAGAATTGTTTTGCATAGCTATCAGTTATTTACCATTTACAGAGTCTGAAAATAGCTTCAAGGTATTGAAAGCTGCAGAACTCCCACAGTCTCAGAATCAGATTACCCCTTGAGAGATATACTCTAGTTTTCCACTGAAACATAATTTTTTCCTGTAGTCTGGGCAAGTTAGGAAATAGATCAGGCTGCATATGTTGAAGGGTATCAGATTGCAGAGACTTTAATGCCAATGGGATGTGGTTTTAACCTATACGTACTAGCATCAAAGTGATCATAGTGGCTTGACATTACCTTGAGGAGACAGTATTCATGAAAGGAGTAGTGAAGAGCCCCTGGAAAGCTGGAGGTATTTCGGAAGCTTAGCATTGATAAAGATTTGAGGCTAAAAAGGTCTGAACTAAAATTGAGGTAGTGAGACTCACAGGAAAGGATAATTATAAATATAACTATGTAAGAAGAATCAATATTGGTTGAGGGAAAGGGAAACAAAAGGTAACTATAGTTTTAAACATGATTTGAAGCTATTTCCTTTGAATTCAACAATGAGTCCCTGAAGTATACGAGGATTGTGCAAGGTGCTGGAATGACAACAATGAGTAAGACTGTTTTTAAAAAATTCAAATTATACTTCCACAGAAAACCTTCAGACCATAAAGAAAGATTCCAAGAAAGGAAAAAAAAAAAAAAAAAAACAAAGAATCTACAAAACAATTGATCAAATAACAGTAGTAAGTCTCTAGTTATCAGTAATAACTTTGGATGTAAATGGATTAAATTCTCCAATCAAAAGACAGAGAGGAGCAGAAAGGATTTTTTTTAAAAAACCTAACTATCTGCTGCCTACACAAGGCTTATTTCACCCTTAAGTAAACACACAGATTGTAAGTGAAAGGATGGAAAAACATTCTGTGCAAATGGAAATCAAAAGAGAGCAAAGGTAGGTATACTTATATCAGACAATATAGACTGTAAATAAAAAACTATACAAAGAGACAATGAAGGTCATTATATAATAAAAAGAAGTCAATTCAAGAGGATGTAACAATTATAAATACATATGCATTCAATATCAAAGCACCTAAACATATAAAGCAAATATTGAAGGATTTGAAAGGAGAGAAAGAATGTAATGCAATAATAATAGGGGAGTTTAGTAACCCACTTTTGACATGGACAGATTTTTTGGCAGAAAATAAGTAAGAAAATATCGGACTTGAACTATACTTTAGAGCAAATGAACTTCATGACATATACAGAATATTTCATCCAATAACAACAGATTACAATTCTTCTGAAGTGTACATGGAACATTCTCTTGGATAGATAGTATGTTAGGCCAAAAAACAAGTCTTAACAAAATTAAAGAGATTAAAATTATATCAAGTATTTTTTCCCAATCATGGTGGTATAAAACTGGAAATCAACAACAGAAGAAACTTCTGAAAATGTGCAAATAAATGGAAATTAAGCAATATACTTCTTAACAACCAATGTGTTAAGAAAGAGATGAAAAGGGAAATTTTAAAATACCTTGAGACAGACAAACAAAAATGAAAACCAGGCATACCAAAACTTATGGGATGCAGCACAAGAAGTTCAAAGAGATAATTTTATTGCAATAAAAACCTTCATCAAAAAAGACAAAGATACCAATAATGACTTAATGTTATACCTCACGGAACTAGATAAAGGATAATAAACTAAGCTCAAATTTAGCAGAAAGGAGGAAATAACAAAGATTGAAGGAGAAGTGAATGTAAAAAAGAGACTATAAAAACAATAGAAAAGATAAACAAAATTGATAAGCCATTAATTAAACTGAATAAGAAAAAAAGAGAAAAGATTCAAATAAATAAAATCAGAAATGTAAGAGGAAACATGGTACAACTGATACCACAAAAGTACGAGAGTTATAAAATGATAAAACATTATATGCCAACAAATTGGATAGCCTAGAAGAAATGGATAAATTCCTAGAAATACAATAGACCAAAACCAAGTTATAAAGAAATCGAAAATCCAAGCAGACCAATACTAAGTAAGAAAGAAAATTGAATCAGTAATAAAATGTCTTCCATCAAAGAAATACTCAGGACCAGAAAGCTTCACAGATGAATTCCACCAAACACTTAAAGAACTAGTACCAATTCTTCTCAAACTCTTCCAAACAATCAAAGATGGGGAAACTTGCACTCATTTTATGAGGACAGAAATTACCCTGGTACCAAAGCCAAACAAGGATACTACAAGAAAATAAAATTACAGACCAATATCCCTGATTAATATGGATGCTAAAATCCTCAATAAAATACTAGCAACCCAAATTCAACGGCATTTATAGGATTGTTCACCAAGGCCAAGAAGGATTTATCCCAAGAACGCAAGGATGGTTCAACATATGCAAATTAATAAATGTGATTTACTATATTAACAGAACAAAAGACAAAAACCATATGTATGATCATCTTAATAAATGAAGAAAAAGCATATGACAAAACTCAACATCCTTTCATGACTGAAAAAAAAAAAACCTAAAAAATAGGTATAGAAGGAATGTTACTCAACACAGTAAAGGTCATACATGACAAGCCCACAGCTAACATCATACTCAATGGTGAGAAGTTGAAAGCTTTTCCTTTAACATCAGGGACAATACAAATGCCCACTCTCACCACTTCTATTCAAAATACTACTGGAAGTCTTAGCCAGAGCAATTAGGCAAGAAAAAAAAAAATCAATAAAAGGAATTTTGAAATTGGAGACACAAAATAAATTGTCTCTGTTTGCTGATAACATGATCTTACATATCGAAAAGCCTCCACCAAAAACATATGAAAACTGATAAATAAATGTAGTAAAGTTGCAGCATACAAACCAACAAAAACTGATCAGTAGCATTTCTATGGCAACAATTACTACCCCTCTAAAATTAAGAAAACTATCCCATTTATGATAGCATAAAAAATACAGTCAGCACCTTATATCCATAGGTTCCACATCTGCCGATTCAACCAATCATGAGTTGAAAATACAGTTAGGCCTACAATAGCTGCATCTGTACTGAATATGTACAAATGTTTTTTCTTGTATTATTCCCTAAATAATAACATATAACATGGCATTTACATTGTGTTAGGTATTATAAATAATCCAGAAATTATTTAAAATATATAGGTTATATGCAACAATCTTAAGATAGGGCAATAGAAACAATCTAAACTGAAACACAGAGAAGAAAGCCTTCAAGAAAGTAAAACCATTGGTTAACTATTCATCAATTTAAGGGTCTAATATTAGTGTAATTGAAATCCTTAAAAAAAAGGAGACTGGAGGAAAACAAAAATACTTGAAGAAGTAATGGTTAACAAAAAAACTTCAAAATTTGATGAATGCTATAAATTCCTACAACCAAGAAACACAATGAACATCAACTTTCTCAGAGACAATGATAAAGAGAAAAAAACCTTAAACTCAGTGAAAGAAAAAAGAGGATTCATTATGTACAGATAAACTAAGGATGACAGCAGTTTTCTTATTGGAAACAAGGCAAGCAAGAAGATAGTGGACAGTATTCTAAAAGTCCTGAAAGAAAAAGTATTACAGCTTTTCTGTATTAATTCCTGTTCTGTTTAAAGTAGGCTGAGACCTGTGGGTAGGGCATGTCTTGGGTGATCTTGGCACTAGTCTAGAAACTTCTCAGGACCCTGCATTCTCCCAGTCCTCAGCACTGCATCTAGTCCCATCTTCCTAAAGTGCAGAACTGACCTTATCCCTTCTGTGCTTAAAACGTTGCCCTGGAGCAGAGTGGATTTAGAGTCTGGCCCCACTTCCTGTCTGGGAGATTGAAGGCAGGTGACTTCTGAGCCTTTTTTCTACTTTACCTTGGGCCAGTGATACAGCCTCTTTGTGCCTCAGTCCCCTCACGTGCAAAATTAGATGACAGTAGCTCCTACCTCATTGAGTTGTAAGAATAGATGATAAGGGAAAAGGCTAAGAAATAGGCTAGCTGTATTAGTCCATTCGTGCATTGCTGTAAAGAAATACCTGAGACTGGGTAATTTAAAAAGGAAATAGATTTAATTGGCTCACAGTTCTGCAGGCTATAAAGGAAGCAGAAAAGGAAGTATAGCAGCTTCTATTTCTGTGGATGCCTCAGGAAGCTTCCAATCATGGTAGAATGCAAAGTGGGAGCAAGTTTCCTACGTGGTGGTGGTAGAAGCAGGAACAAGGCGGGGCAGGAGGTGCTACACACTTTTAAACCACCAAATCTCATGAGAACTTACTGTCACAAGGACAGTACCGAGAAGATGGTGCCAAACCAGTGGTGAGAAACCACACCTATGATCCAGTCATCTCCCACCAGGCCCCATCTCCAACATTGGAGATTACAATTCAACATGAGATTTGGGTGGGGACACAGATTCAAATCATATTACTAGCCAATAGTGAGCTCAAAAAATAGCTATGCTATAAAAAAAAAAAAAAAAAGAAAGAAAATTATTATGTAACAATACACACACAGGGAAAACATCTTTTGAAATTCTGGCAAAACAATTCATTTTTAAGACATACCAAAGCTGAAAAAATTTATCACCAGTTGGAAAGGAGTGTTAAAGAATTCCTCCAGACACAAGTTAACTGATCAAAAGATGAAAATATAGATATAAAAAGAAAACATTAGTTATGTAACTTTTAATTATTTAATATCTTTTGAAGATCATTGTTTATACCTATCAGATAATAAGTATATAAGAGGATCCAATCGTATGCTGCCATTCAAGACTATATACGTGTGTGTGTGTGTGTGTGTGTGTGTGTGTGTAGGCATGTGTCACTTAACGTGGATACTTTCTGAGAAATGCATCATTAGGCAATTTCATCACTGTATGAATATCACAGGGTATACTTACACAAACCTAGATGGTATAGTGTATCACACACCTAGGTTGTATGGTGTAGCCTATTGCTTCTAGGGCTACAAACCTGTACAGCATGCTACTGTACTGAATACCACAGACCGGGGTCCCCAAACCCCAGGCCATGGACTGGTACTGGGCTGTATCTGATAGGAACCAGGCCACACAGCAGGAGGAGGCATTAGATTCTCATAGGAGTGTGAACCCTATAGTGAACTGCGCATGTGAGGGACCTAAGTTGTGTGCTCCCTATGAGAATCTAATGCCTGATGACCTGAGGTGGAGCTGAGACACTGATGCTAGCACTGGGGAGCAGCTGCAAACGTAGATGAATATTAGCAGAGAGGTTTGACTGCACAGAGACCATAATCAATCAATTGCTTGCAGACTCGTATCAAAACCCTGTCAGTGAGTGGCAAGTGACAATTAAGCTGCATCTGGTGGGAGACTTTGAGTCAGAATCTGACATATATTTTAGTCCATGCGTGGTCTGACTATTATTTTATTTACCACTTTCATCTAGGCCTCTTTCCCACACCGTACACTTGTCTCAGTCACAGTTTTGGTAGGCCCACAAGCTAATCCTAGCCAAAATGAGTAATATACAAACGTCACTGGAGAGCTTCTTTGAAAAGGGTAATAGACTCAAATGATGAGACAGCAGAAGACTCTAAGGCTCCCAACAAAAAGAAAGCTGCATTTAAAAGAAAATACCAAGACTTCCACTTAAATTACAGCTTCATCTCAACAGGTGATTTACATTCTCCAAGCCCACTTTGTATTATATGTGGCTGCCGGCTACTCAACGAAGCCATGAAACCTTCAACACTGCTTCACCGCATGGAGACAAAGCAACCTGCATCGAAAGACAAGTGTTTGGAGCCTTTCAAAAGAAAACACATAGCCACAAAGAACAGAAGTAATTGTTGAAGGCCACCACTTCATCAAACGTGTCTGCACTGCGAGCATCATTCTTCGTGGCTAACCACATTGCTAAAGCTAAGAAGTCCTTCACTACTGGTGAAGAGTTGATCTTGCCTGCTACTTAGGACATTTGTCATGAAATTTTAGGAGAGGCTACAGTTCAAAAGGTGGCACCATAACAAGATGAATTGATGAAATAGCAAAGGATATTGAGGCACAATGTTAGAGAGGATTAGTGAGTCACCATGGTATGCAATCCAGGTTGCATACCATGTTATGCAACCTGGTACCAGGTCTACCAATGTTAAAAACAAGACAAAAATGCTTGTTTCTGTGCAATGTATTTTTCAGTAGGATGTGAATGAGGATAAGTTATGTGCATTTGTGTTGTTAACCAGCACCACCGCTACAGAGCTATACAAATCTTTGAATAATTACATATCAGGAAAACTGAACTGGTCATTTTGTGTTGGTACATGCTTGGGTGGCTTTCTGTTCACTACTCAAGTCAAAGAGGTCCCTTCTGAGTGTGAGTCTATGCACTGTGTCATTCGTGGAGAAATGCTGGCTAGCCAGACAATGTGACCTGAACTTAATGTTTTGCAGGATGTGATTAAAATTATCAATCACATTAAAGTACATGCCCTTGTCTGGGTGGGGTGGCTCATGCCTGTAATCCCAGCAATTTGGGAGGCCAAGTCAGACAGATCACCTGAAGTCAGGAGTTCAACATGGTGAAACCCCATCTCTATTAAGAATACAAAAATTAGCCGGGCATGGTGGCAGATGACTGTAATCCCAGTTACTCAGGAGGCTGAGGCAGGAGAATCGCTTGAATCCAGCAGACAGAGGTTGCAGTGAGCCAAAGTAGTGTCACTGCACTCCAGCCTGGGCGACACAGCGAAACTCTATCTCAAAAAAATTTTTTTAATTAAAAAAAAGGTACATGGCCTTAACTCACATCTGTTCACACAGCTTTGTGAAAAGATGGGCACAGAGCACCCACGTCTTCTCTTATATACAGAAGTGAGATGGCTTTCTAAGGGCAGATCACCAACCAGAATGCATCGGTGGAAGAAGACACAGGTAGCTGGAGGTCGAGAGGAACACATTAGGGGAGGAGCACACAGGAGGCTGGACACCAAGAGGAGCACATTGGCGGAAGAAGACACAAGTGGCTGGATGTCCAGAGAAAAACATCTGCAGAAGAAGACAAGGTGGCTGGATGACCAGAGGGGCACATCAGTCGGGGAACACATGGGCAGCTGGATGTTGAGAGGAGCGCACTGACAGACACCAGCACACCATCAGGCCATCGACTGGCAGAACGACGTGGAGTTTGGCTGGGGCAGTTGGAGGAGAGCCTAGGGCAGTTGGAGAAAAGCCCAGGCCACTGAGCGGCCTGACTCCAGGGAAAAATCATCTCCCTTATGGCTCCCCCATCTGCTAAGAGCTATTCCACTCAATAAAATCTTGTACTCATTGTCCAAGCCCATGTGTGATCTGATTCTTCAGGTACACCGAGGTAAGAACCCTGGAATACAGAAAGCCCTCTGTCCTGCGATAAGGCAGGGGTGTAACTGAGGCTAACACAAGCCACCTACAGATGGCTAAACTAAAAGAGCACTCTGTGACACACGCCTACTGGGGCTTCAGCTGTAAACATTCACTCCTAGACATTGCCATAGGGTTGGAGCTCCGCAGCCTGCCCATCTGTATGCTCCCCTAGAGATCTGAGCAGTGGGGCACTAAAGAAGCGAGCCACAGCAGCATCACGCACCCTGTGAGGGGGACAAGGTAACTTTTCCCATTTCACTTAGGTAAGATGTTTTATTTTTCTGGGTCTCACCAAGTTTTTTTATGAAAAATTAGATAATTGTATCTATTGCAATTTAACCAGATTTTGTAATAACTACGGTTTTTTCATGTTAACCTACTTTAAGAAGACTATTTTCTGTTTGTTAATTTAATAAACTCTCTTATAGTATTATTTGCCAGCCAGTGACCTAAGAAATTTACAAATATGAATTCATTTAGGTCTAATAAGAATCATATCTTCTTTATCCAGTCTATCATTGATGGGCATTTAGGTTGATTCCATGTACATATACGTCATGGAATACTATGCAGTCGTAACAAAGAATGAGATAATTCCTTTGCAGGGACATGGATGGAACTGGAGGCCATTATCCTTAGCAAACTGACACCCAGAACAGAAAACCACATACTGCATATTCTCACTTATAAGTGGGAGCTAAATGGTGAGAACATATGGACACATAGAGAGGAACAACACACACTGGGGCCTTTCGGAGGGTGGAGGGTGGGAGGAGTAAGAGGATCAGAAAAATTACTGATGGCTTAATTCCCGGGTGATGAAATAATTTGTACAACACACCCCCATGACACAAGTTTGCCTGTCTAAAAAACCTGCACTCGTACCCCTGAACTTAAAAGGTAAAAAAAAAAAAAATAGATCATGTAGATATTACTGTCTTCATTTTTAAAGATTAGGTAACTTACCCAATGTCACAATGCCAGAAGACGGCAGAGCTGGTATTTGAACCAAAGAGCACAGTCTGACTACAGTCTGTGGTTCTAACCACTAGGCATTGCTGCCTTATAATTGATATTAAAGTTAAAGTTTTAACAAGGAAAGAATCCATGTAACTCACTAATAATGGCAACTAACTTGTGTTTAAAAAGTAGTTTGTGGCCAGACACAGTAGCTCACATCTGTAATCCCAGCACTTTGGGAGGCCAAGGCACGCCTATCACTTGAGCCCAAGAGTTCGAGACCAGCCTGGGCAATATGGTGAAACCCCATCTCAACAAAATATACAAAAAAAAAAAAAAAAAATTAGCCAGGAGTGGTAGTGCATGCCTGTGGTCCCAGGCACTCAGGAGGCTGAGGCAGGAGGATCACTTGAGCCTGGGAGGTGGAGGTTGCAGTGAACCGAGATGCTGCCACTGCACTCCAGTCTGGGCAGCAGAGTGAGATCCTGTCTCAAAAATGAAAACAAAGACAAAACCTGTTTGTATTACACAACATTAAATAATGCATGTCTTTACATTTTTATTTTTCCTCAACCTCCTAGACTCAAGCAAACTCCCACCTCAGCCTCCTGAGTAGCTGGGACTATAGGCACACACCACCACAATTGACTAATTTTAAAATTTTTATTGTCTGTAGAGAAGGAGTCTTGCTATGTTGCCCAGGCTGGTCTCAAACTCCTGGCTCAAACAATCCTCCTGCCTCACCCCTACAAAGTACTGGGATTACAGGCATGAACCACTGCATTAGGCCTTACGTTTTTAAATATCTACTAGTTTCTACCACACAGTAGGCACACAACATGTATTGACTGGCTGACTGGTCACACAGTTAATTCTCAATTAGCTATACTGACAAAATGTAGAAATAAGTAGTAACAAATCATTTATATTTGGCTTTTGAATATCTAATATGCTAGAGCAGGATGGAGAAAACTCTTTTCTGTAATTCCTTTTCTTAAATGTACTTTCCTTAGGGCGTTTACTAAATTATCCCTCAGAAGTCCTGCAAGATATCAGTAAATTTCTTCAAACCTTCAACAAAAATATTATTTTCTATACATCTGAAGTCATTTTACTATCAGCCATCATGAGTCTGTAATTTATCTTTATTCAGCAAGATCTTTGAAACCAAAGCAGGTCTACTCCTGGTTCTATAGACTTCATCAGCCAGCTCAGCAATGGCAAATTCATCTCATCTAGAGTGTTCACGCTGGACAGTTAGTTGTCCCTGGGGGCAATGGATAGAAAAGAGGTCTGAGGCTGACCCTTGGCTTAATCATATAGTGCATCATCTCTAGGAGACCTGGGGATGCACTGCCACAGAGTAACACTCCTTCTGTCCCTATGGCCCAGCTCTTGACTCCGTGCTATTTGTTCAATTCTCAAAGCCAATGACTGTGAGGGATTCAAACGCCATTGTCAGAGGATCCTCAAATAACTAGAAAGACATCTTCACTTCATTACATTGAAGTCCAGTGAAGCTAAGAGCCGGCAATGTTGGTTTCTGTTGTCATCCTTAAAAGTCAACCAGGAATTCTACTCCCTTTATTTTCTGAACTTCAAGTGACTAGCCTCTCAAATAAGAGATTCCAGAAAAAGGTCATTAGAGATCCCTTTTCCCTCAAAGTCGAGAGGCTAGAGATGACACAGGTCAAATCGAGACTGGTAATGGGACCTGAGAACCTACTGATTTGGCATTTTAAAGTAAGGATCCTGGTCTTTTATGAACCATGGTTTATCTCTTTATGAAATAACACCCATTTCTCAGGATGAGTCACTGGAAATAAGCTGATATATTTATAGAATAAAGATGAGGAATTTGCTCAGCATCACTGACAATCAGGGAAATGCAAATCAAAACCATAAGGAGATATCACCTTACATCTGTTATGATAACCCTTATCAAAAAAATCAAAAGATAATGAGTGTTGGCAAGATTGTGAAGAACAGTGAACCCTGGTACACTGTTGGTGAAAACGTAGATTGGTATAACCATTATGGAAAAGTGTATGGAAGTTCCTTTACAAAGTTAAAAATGGAGCTTCCATATTATCCAGCAATCCCACTACTGGATATGTATTCAAGTAAAATAAAATCACCAACTCAAAGAGACATCTCCATGCTCATGTTTATTGAAGCTTTATTCACAGTAGCCAAGATACAGAAGTAACCTAAATGTCAATAGATGAAGGGATAAAGAAAATGTGATACACACAAACACACTATGGAATATTATTCAGCCTTAAAAAAGAAGGAAATCCGGCCATTTGTGACAATATGGATGAACCTGGAGGACGTTATGCTAAATGAAATAAACCAGACACAAAACACAAAATTCGTGTGATGTCCTTTATACGTGGAATATTAAAAAGTTGAACTCACAGAAGCAGAGAATAGAATGGTGGTTATCAAGGGCTGGGGTGGAGGAAAATGGGGAGATGTTGGTTAAAGGGTACAGATTTCTGAGTTACGAGTAAATTCCAGAGACCTAATGTACAGCATGGAGACTAGACTTAATAATAATGTGTTGTATACTTAAAATTTTCCAAGAGAGTAGAACCACACACACACACAAAAATAGTAACTAGGTGCAATGGTCTCAATGCTTATGTCTCCCAAAATTTATATGTTGAAACTGAATTCCTAACGCAATAGTATTAAGAGGTGGGGACTTTCAGAAGTTCTTAAAGGGATTAGTGGATTAGTGCCCTTACAAAAGAGGGCCAAGAGAGCTTGTTTGTCCCTGCTACTATGTAAAGATGCAGCAAGAAGACACCATCTATGAAGCAGACAGTAAGCCCTTACCAGACACTGGGTCTGCTGGTGCCCTGATCTCGGACGTCCCAGCCTCCAGAACTGCAATCAATACATTTCTGTAGTTTATAAATTTCCCAGTCTAAGGTTCTTTTTTTATAGCAGCCTGAATGAACTAAGACGCTAGGTGAGATGATGGCTATGTTAGCTTGATTGTGGTAATCGTTTCACAAAGTATACATCTAATCAAAACATCACATTGTACACCTTAAATATATACAATTTTTGTCAATCATACCTCAAGAAAGCTGAGAAAAAAAGACAAGAATAAAAGATAGGAAATATTTGAAAATTATTAGAATTCTTTTTCCAACATTAACTTAGACAAAGTCAGGGGTTTTTGTTTGTTTCTTGTGTACTTTTTTTTCTTTTTTTTTAGACAGGATCTCACTCTCACCCAGGCTGGAGTACAGTGGCATGATCGCACCTCACTGCAACCTTGACCTGCTAGGCTCAGGTGATCCTCCCACCTAAGCCTCCCAAGTAGCTGGGACTACAGGCACACCACCACACCTTGCTAATTTTTGGATTTTTTGCAGAGACGGCTTTTGCCATGTTGCCCAGGCTGGTCTTGAGGCCCTGGGCTCAAGCCATCTGCCCACGTCGGCCTCCCAAAGTGCCAGGATTACAGGTATAAGCCACCATGGCCAGCCCAAAGTCAGTTTTAAATGAAGCAAATGACCATACTAAAAAGTATATTAATAATAATACATTTGAAATGTGGGAGTCACTCAGTTTTCTTCTACCAAGTAGTCTGTTTCCAAGGAAACCAAGGGGACCCTCTCTGTAAGAAGAAAAGGAGAAATCCAAGGACCCTTCATGGAAGATTGAAGGAACAAAGATTGGTACGGCCCTGCTGTGTACAGAAAAGGCTCAAACCCGGAAGAGCAGTGATTATCTCAACTCAGCACTTTCTCCAGCTCATGTCTACTGTTCTTGATAGGGCTGTTCACTGTACAAAGGCACAAGATATACAGCCAACTATTTTCACCTCGGAGGTCTCTGACAGCACAAAATACTCTCCTGATGCTGGCAGTCTTTCTCCCATCATTGCGGCAGGTTTGGTCAAGGCAAAGAATTGAGGCACATAATTGACTGACCAGCCTGAGACATCCGTGGACACCCATGGCAGAAAAAGGAATTACACGGTGTGTGAAAATATTTCTAACATTTCAATTTTAGACCATTAGAAATAGACTTTTTAAATTGAAAGTAGCTTAATCGCTAAAAACTGTTACTTTTCTCATAAAACTGCATAAATGAATCTGGATCCTTTATCCATCCAAAATGTGGACACATTGTTTCATTTCATAAGGTGGCCTATTTTCAAAGCCTCTGACAATCAGCTATAAAAAGAATGGTATTCAATAGCGGCAAAAGGCTCCTATTAATCACTGGTCTGTGAACTTCTCTTGAATGTGGTCTCCAATCCTAGTGTTTCCTGGACAGACTTCCTTTATAACAACTGCCCATGGATCGATTAAAACGACGAGTGAAGGCCCACATGGCGGGCTGAGTGCACTGAATGCAAACTGACAAGAGAGATGACAAAAAAGTTTCCACCAGCCGGGTGCCGTGGCTCACGCCTGTAATCCCAGCACTTTGGGAGGCTGAGGGGGGCGGATCACGAGGTCAGGAGATGGAGACCATCCTGGCTAACACGGTGAAACACATCTCTACTAAAAATACAAAAAATTAGCCGGGCGTGGTGGCGGGCACCTGTAGTCCCAGCTACTCGGGAGGCTGAGGCAGGAGAATGGTGGGAACCCGGGGGGCGGAGCTTGCACTGAGCTGAGATCCGGCCACTGCACTCCAGCCTGGGCGACAGAGCGAGACTCCGTCTCAAAAAATAAAAATAAGTAAATTTCCACCACGCAGTTGCAAAGGTGCCTCTACACCTGGGAACAGAGGGAACTTTCAAGTTAGAGTGCAGAGTAATCTCTGACACTCCAGGCATTGGAAACGGATCTCTGAAGCAATGGCACCAAATCAATCAAAGGGATTTTAAGTTGATATCAGAAACCTAAGAATACAAAGTTTGTGAGAGGATTTGCTACAATAATGCTCCAATTATTACCTCCTGTTGATGGATTAACATTTAACTATTATCTTTATGAAGCTCTTTGGACATCATTCAGTAGATAACAGTATCCACCCTTGTCTCTTTAATTATAATCAAAATTAGATTTTTTTTTTGTTTTTTTTTTGAGACGGAGTCTCGCTCTGTCCCCAGGCTGGAGTGCAGTGGCCGGATCTCAGCTCACTGCAAGCTCCGCCTCCCGGGTTCACGCCATTCTCCTGCCTCAGCCTCCCGAGTAGCTGGGACTATAGGCACCTGCCACCACACCTGACTAATTTTTTGTATTTTTGGTAGAGATGGGGTTTCATCGTGTTAGCCAAGATGGTTTCAATCTTCTGACCTCATGACCGCCCACCTTGGCCTCCCAAAGTGCTGAGATTACAGGCGTGAGCCACCACACCTTGCCTCAAAATTAGATTTTAAAAAATTTTTTTAACTTTTATTTTAGAGACGGGGGTGGGGGTACATGTGCAAGTTTGTTACATGGGTACATGTGCACCCATGTAGTGGTAGTGGACATAGTTCCCAACAGGTAGTTTTTCAACCCACAGCTCTCTTCCTCCCTCCTTCCGTCTAGGAGTCCACAGTGTCTATTATTCGCATAAAACTAGATTATTTATACTAACTTACAGTTCGGATGGTAGACAAAGAACTGTGGGTTACTTTCTTGGGATTTTTTTTTTTTTTTTTTTTGAAGCCAAGTTTGAAAAAGATAAATGTGGAAACTCTGCTTTTTTAGCAGCCTTTTAAGGGATTCCATTCTAGTTAGTGTGAACCACAGTGAAGTGGATTGAGAGCTAAATACTGCTTGCTTTGTATCTGTTTCAGAAACAATTTAAAAATAAATAAAATGAAAATAAAAGTAGGAAGCAACAGTTCCATGTATTTTTTAATTTTTTATTTTGAAATGATGTTAGAGTCACTTGTCCAATTTCTTCCCCTTCCCCTACTGTAGCCAGGTGTTGATTTACTGTCTTAGTAGACATTTGAGTTGGTTCCAAATCTCTGAATTATTTTTTGTGGCTTGGCTTTTCATTTGTTTTTATTTAAAACAGACTTGGATCTATTTTGAGTCTCAATTATGAAACTCTAATTTCTAGAATAAAATTTTCAAACTATCGTTAAATAATCCTTTTACTAAAAGAGCTTTTCCAAAGGCAAAATGGTGCTTCTATCTGCCTCAGCTGTATGGTGTTTCAGCTTAAATTGATATAAGAAAGTATTTATTTGCATTTTTTTTCAAGGACTCTATATTGTTTACTTCTGTGAAAAAATAAAAAGTTAAAAAATCACTTCAATAGTCAAGCAAAATTGACAAGCACAATATTGTTGTGAGTTCTCGATATTACAACTAGAATCATACTTACATCAAATATACTACTCAGAGTCAATTTTCTACAGGTTGAATAGTAATATTTTATGTGGAACAATCTAATATATGATTGGAATAATCTGTTTCCTGAAAGTCTGGTAAAACTTCTCTATGAAACCCTGTAGGTCACACTCACACACACACACACACACACACGTACACACACAATAAGTTCATGTAAAATCTGCCAACAACTGAACAAGGTCTGTCATCTAGTTAATGGTTTTGTACCAGTGTGAATTTCCTGGGTATTTTTTGTGGGGGTGGTTTGGGTTTTTTTTTTTTTTTTTTGAAACGGAGTTTCGCTCTTGTTGCCCAGCCAGGCTGAAGTGCAATGGTGCGATCTCGGCTCACTGCAACCTCCACCTCCCGGGTTCAAGTGATTCTCCTCCCTCAGCCTCCTGAGTAGGGAGGGATCACAGGCTGCCACCATCACACCCGGCTAATTTTGTATTTTCAGTACAGATGGGGTTTCACCACGTTGGTCAGGCTGGTTTCGAACTCCTGACCTTGGGTGGTCTGCCCACCTTGTTTTTCCAAAGTACTGGGATTACAGGTGTGAGCCACCGTGCCCAGCCAGAATTTCCTGATTTCGATATCATGCTACAGTTACATAAGATGTCACCCTGAGGGAAAGATGGGTGTGATGAGTTCACAGGATTCTATGTGCTCTAAAATTATTGTGACTCTAAAATTAAGAACTTCTGTTAAACAAAAGCTGTCATAAAGTGAAAAGACAAGCAAGAAAAGCAAGAAAATATTTACAACAAATTTAACTGATGAGTGGTCATTAGGGAGAATTCTTTACAAAAATCTTAAAACCATGTACAAGTGAATAAAAAAGCTAAACCAATGAGGGAGGGAAATGGGAAAAATATTTAAACAGGTATTTATTTCATACTGAAGAGAAAACGCTAATGGATCTTAGATACTTGACCTCATTAGAAATCAGGTAAATGCACTTCAGATCATCCTGAAATACCGTTTAACCCCAGGGAACAATGGAATCCAGTAGGACCCCCAACAATTTCAATGGCATCAGTACTCTTCCAGTTGCCTTTGTACCTTTGTGCATTTTTCTTCATGACTTGCATATATTCTTTTGTATATGTCAAATATTGTATAATACAAAGTTAAAGAAAAAAGAGAAGCTTTCTCTTTGGCTTCTACAAATCTCCTTTTCTGTGGAGCACGTGTGTCTGAATAGCAAGCATTTGTTCCTGTCAAGACAGATCAGAGCCACGCCTTGGCTGATGTGTATCTGAACAGCAAGCATTGTTCGTTGCTGTCAGACAGATCAGAGCCATGCCTTGACTGACACCAGAGGCTCAGGTCTCAACCATTCTCCAGGTGGCCCCGCTGAGCAAGCCATCCCTCTCCACCTTCATTTGTTCGTGTGGTGAAGAAACGTCCTGCGTGTTAACAGTCTCCCATGCACCCGCCCATGGTGTGGGTCATAATGCTATCTCTCTCATAGTTTCCTCTTCCTCTACCCTACAGATGCAATGCTAGCATTTCAGCTCCTAATTTCCTCTTTGGGATGCCAGCCCCTTCTTATATTTCCTTGGCAGTTCCTATTCCCAAGTTTACAATCTTTGAGTTACCAATCAACTGCCAGCTCCATCTCTATTCCCTTTCCTCAATTCTTGTCCCCAACTCTGTGACCTTTCTTCACACCTGAAACAGAATTCTCTTTTGGAACTATCTGCCCCTTTCCCTTTGTTGCTTTTCTTTTACTGAGTCTTCTTCTTCCTCTTACTTTTCTCCATGAAACCCTTCCTGAATAACCTAGAAGAAAATTTAGAATCTCTTTACTTTAATTTTTCAACCATCCCAAGGATATATTAAAAATACTAGTTTTGGCTGGGCATGGTGGCTCATGCCTGTAATCCCAGCACTTTGAGAGGCTGAGGTGGGCGGATCACGAGGTCTGGAGTTTGAGACCAGCCTGGCCAACACGGAAAACCCCATCTCTACTAAAAATACAAAATTAGTCAGGCATGGTAGAGGACGCCTGTAGTCCCAGCTACTTGGGAGGCTGAGGCAGGAGAATCGCTTGAACCTGGGAGGTGGAGGTTGCAGTGAGCAGAGATTGCGCCACTGCACTCCAGCCTGGGTGACACAGCGAGACTCTGTCTCAAACACACACACACACACACACACACACACACACACACACACACACACAAACTTGTTTTCAGGCCAGGCACAGTGGCTCATGCCTGTAATCCCAGCAATTTGGGAGGCCGAGCGGGGGCGGATCATTAGAGGTCAAGAGTTCAAGACCAGCCTGGCCAACATGGTGAAACCCCGTCTCCACCCAAAAAAAATTAGCAGGGCATGATGGCACGTGCCTGTAATCCCAGCTACTGGGGAGGCTGAGGCAGAAGAATCTCTTGAACCCGGGAGGTGGAGGTTGCAGTAAACTGAGATTGTGCCACTGCACTCCAGCCTGGGTGACAGAGAGAGACTCCACCTCAAAACAAAAACAAACAAACAAAAAAATCTAGTTTTCAATTAAAAAAAGGGGGGGGAGATACAGTCTGCAAATATTGTCATGCCACTCTGCAGAAGGGAGGGCAGATTTTGAATTGAGTATCTGCTCCCTCAATCTTGGATAGGTAGCTGCTGGCATCCAACCTGGCCCCTTCTCGATAATTACCTGCCTCTGGTTCAATAGCAATAGCACCAAGTCCCACATGAAAGGAAGGGAGTCCCCCTCCACTGAAGGGGGCAGGGGGTCCATCAATAATGATCCATTCCAATGGGTCCTTCCCTTCATCTACATCTCGTTGTCTTCACTGCCTCACCGGGAGCACCCTTCTTTCTCCAACCCTCTCTTACCTCACCTCTCTCTAGCTTTTCGGTTTAGCAGTGTGTGGTGTCCAGTTCATCTACTTCTCTAGCTTCAACCGGTCATACCTCAATGTGTGACTTATTCCCTCCCTTCTAGCAAGATTTCTGTTGATGATTGTTTCAGAGGGTGGCCTCCCCATCCAACCACTGGGACTCTCTTTTCTTCCCTCTCCATATCTCTCCTACAGACTGGCCTGACAGCCTCGGACCTGGCCCAGGGTCGGCAGGTCAACGACTATTGTATAGGCACTAAGAATGTCTCTTTTTCTGACATCTTATTCTTTTATGATATAAAGATACCAAGTGGGCTCTTTGGGAACCTGGTGAGACATTTCCCAAGTCTGAGCTGAGACCCATTCTTCTCCAGTCAGAACACAGTCCCTGTTGTCTGAGGTAAGAACTGGTGGCTACTACTTCCTACATTCCTAACTATGGACCAGCTTCCCAGTACCATAGTCATCATCACCACAACAACGACTTACTCACTTGTAGGGACACACTATGTGTTTGACGCTACTTTTAAAGCACTTTGCAAATCGTCTTTTATGTTTATACAACACAAGGAGAAGATACTAACATGACCTCTAGATGAGAAAACTGAGGTTAAAAGAGTTGCTCTGCTAGTCATTGGTGAGGCATGGATTCCAGTCCTGACAAACTACCAGATGCCCCCAAATCCTGAACGAAATACAAAGAGAAAAAAAAAAAAAACTGAATCATGCCTGATTTACCAGAAAATTCTTAGCGTGTACAAAGCACACAAGGAAAGCCAGGTGTCCCTGAGTGGATGCTGTCAAATTCTAGTCTCTGCTAGTCAAAGACATCAGTCACAGTTTATGTGTCCTAGGAAACAGTTGTTATTTTTATTGAGGGATGTCAGAGAAATACGCATTTTAAAAAAATTTATTTAAATTAAAAAGATATTCTTGGCTCCTGTTATGCTAACAATTTTGGGGGACCATATACGTATATACACAGACATAAACCGTAAAGGACAGTCATCATAATCACTCCCTTGTATGGCTCTACCTCTGTATGGCTTCATCAAACTCACTAATGTAGCCGGAGGAAAACACAGCCACATTGATTGTCTTACTTTAAATTCATGATCTTGAAAGTCTAGTGGGCCCTGATGGCTGCCCAACAATGGTATTATACTTCCCTAGTTCATGCACTCTCCTATTCTTCTAGACAATATAGTCTATTTTTATCATTCACAGTAGCTATGTTCCATAAAGATGTCAGGAATGCTGAATTAACAAACACTAAACCATCACTGTTAGGGGAAATACAGAGTCAGATCTCTGCAAGCTTCTGGCCACAACATTTTCATCAACCAATAAGCATAATCTTATTTTAAGTATGTTTCTGTTTAAGGACACCTTCTTGAATATATATTATTGATTCATCAACATTTAACTCACAGACAAAAGCACGAAAATGCATTTCTGAATGGAGCTTCTCAAGCACACGTATTTTCTGCATAAGGCACATCACAGCCTTTCTTGCACTCAGGAACCCTGGGCAGCACTTGAGCACTACACTTGGACAGGGGGCATTTTAAACAGCAAAGTCACCAATAGAAAGCACCAAAAAATGCTAAAAACGTGGCACTAAAGAGACCATAAAGATGACAGTTGCTTATAGTATACAAGCTGAAATGGGAAGGCAGACTGTGGCCTTATTCAACCTCAGCTGGGAACATGCACCTGGGACGACTGAAATTTTTTGCAGCCCTGGGCATGCGCATGTCTGCAAATGACCAGAAAAGCACTACAAGTACTAATCTGGGGAATGAAAATTAACTTTAGCAAGTAGGTGAATGTGCAAATATAGAATCTACAAATACTGAGAATTAACTGTATTTTACATCTTCTCTTCTCACCCCAAACCTTCCGTATCTTCTCCTGTACTATCAAACTCATGACCTTGTTTCCTCTTTCACTAAGAAAGTTAAAGCAATCAGAATAGAACTGCTGACTCCTACCACCACCCTATCAGCCTTCTAGCATCTTCTCCCACATATTCTACCTGCCTGCTCATTACCTGAGATGAATTCTCCTTATTCTTGTTTAAAGTGCTCATCTGTGAACTGCTGTGGTTTGGCTATTTGTCCCTTCCAAATCTCATCCTGAAACTTGGTCCCCAGTATTGGACATGGGGCCTAAGGGGAGGTATTTGGGTCGTGGAGTTAGAGCCCTCATGAATAAATGAATGCCTTCCCTGGGGCAGGTGTGGGTGAGTGAGCTCTTGCTCTATTGTTTCCCCAAGAGCTGGTTGTTAAAAAGAGCCTGGCACCTTGCCCGTCTGTCTTGCTTCGCCTCTCCAGCACGTGGTCTCTGTACTCACTATCTTGCCTTTGCCCTCCACCATGAGTGGAAGCAGCCTAAGGCCTTCATCAGATGCAGACGCCCTGTCTTGAACTTTCAGCCATCAGAGTTGTGAGCCAAGTAAATCTCTTTTTATTTCTTTTTTGAGACAGAGTTTCACTCTTGTTGCCCAGGCTGAAGTGCAATGGCACAATCTCGGCTCACCACAACCTCCACCTCCTGGGTTCAAGCGATTCTCCTGCCTCAGCCTCCCACGTACCTGGGATTATAGGCATGTGCCACCACACTGGGCTAATTTTGTTTTTTTAGTAGAGACGGGGTTTTTCCCTGTTGGTCAGGCTGATTTCAAACTCCCGGCGTCAGGTGATCCACCAGCCTCGGCCTCCCAAAGTGCTGGAATTACAGGCGTGAGTCACTGGGCCCGGCCAATCTCCTTTCTTTATAAACCACCCAGCCACCACTTCTGGGTCAGTATCAGATCAATTGATCACCCCTGCTTCAGTCAAATATTCTTTTATAGCAACACAAAACACTCTGAGAAATGCACTAAGGTCCCATCTCTCTCACCTACTCAAGGACATTGATCCCACCATTCTGCCTTCTCTTCCAACATCAGTTTTTCTCTTACCTAGGTCAGTTATTCCCATCAGTACAAAAATACTGTTCTCTATCCTTTCTTGACAACCTGTTTGGAAGTTACTTTACAGTACTAAGAAACACTTTTAAGATTTTTTCATCCATTTTGAAAAAGACTCCTATGCCTGTCCTTAATACTAATGAAATAATAAGAAATAGGCATTAAGTAGTATCCACAAGGTTATTAATTGCAGATTTGTAAAAGCAAACAATTAAAAGCAATCTAAAGAAATAATAGAGGGTTGCTTAAATACATACAATAAAATACTATGAAATCATTATAAACTGGAAATGAATATTTACTTATGTGGAAATAGTATAAATTGAGTGGAAAATTAAGATTTATAAACAAAGTATAAAATATGGTTCTACTTTTATAGAAGTAGAAAATATGGATTTATTTTGCCTGTGTGGGTTTGCACACTGAAAAATAATCAGAAAGACATCTGGAATATATACCAACATTTAGCCCTGGTTTGCCTGACTTTATAGCCCAGGGTCTTAGTTACTCTGCAGAATTAAGTGTGGCTGCTTTCAGCTACGCTAAGAATGAAAGCCACAGGCACGACCCTACGTCTTGGCTCAGAAAGCCACCCTAAAACTACACATTTCACTTATTGGCTCCTTGAATGTAAAAAATAAGCTAGAGTTATAATATCTCTTTTTTCTTTATAGATACTCCCTATTTAATTGTGAACTTGGTGAGAAAACTAAGAGGTGTGTTAAATCTAATAAAATGGCTGCCAAAATAGTCAGCTGAGTTCATCCCCTCATCAGACTCAAGTCCAGCACACTCTGTTGGATAAAAACCAACAGCCTTTTGACAGCAAAATCAACCAAGAATTAAGTGTCTCCTGACCTGTGTTTAAAAACAAATAAACGAACTCCAATTTCAAAGAGCAAGTGGAGCCCTTTCTAAGGTGGGTGAGAGGTGTGTTAATTATAGGCTGAAGAGCTCAGTAGCAGACGTCCATCTTGACAGCTGTTCTAATTCTCACAGACTCTTGCCAGGGATACTCCTTGGCTAATCTCCACCAGATGTTTTGAGAGACTGTCAGCATTTCCCAAAGCTATCCCAATTCCCCAAGACAATTCAGACCTATAATCAGATCTCAAAGGACACCTTCATACAATATTAAACTACAGTACCTTACATCATGAGAAAATCAGAATAAACAATAGAATTTACATTCAGTGCTAGTTCAGTCTTCAAAGAGCTTAAGTAAATTATGTTTTCTATCTTCACAGCACTCCTATGGCACAGGAAGAGGCGGTACTGTGTGGCCCTGTCTGACTGCTGAAGAAAGTGAGGCTCGGTGGGAGCCCGTGCCTTAGTCACACTAAGATGGCAGCACAAGAACCCAGGCCTGCTGCTCCTGGTGCCCCGCCCTTGGCATCATGCCCTCCCGGGAAACATCTTCTCAGGCCTTTGAAGTATGCGCCCCAGAGTAATCACACACTTGCACCCCCATCTCCTCTCTGCTCACTCCAAACCCATGTACTCACTGCACATTCACACGCTCTAGCAACCCTGTGCCACTGTCTGCCCTGCAAGCATCAGCCCAGTCAAGGTCAAGAACCAGATTCTACCTCCACAGAAGGACACATACTCGGGTGACAAAGATGTTTGCTCAATAATTATCCTTTACATCAGACAGAGAGTTTTAAGTACTCTTCGGCATTCTATCTCCAAAAAGAGGAAAAATTAAGAGAACATTCTATGATAAAGAAAATGGTTCACTTTCATCTTTTTAAAAAATTATATTCTTTCCTTGCCTATATTTGTGGGCAGGTCTTGACAGAATTTTCACCCTTTCATGACCCCAATATTTGCCTGGGGGTTCCTGATCTCTGTCCAGTCAGCTGTCCTCTTTGCTCGTGACCTCCCCAATCTGGTCCTAGGTCACATATTCCCCCCCACCCCGGCAGAATGGACCTCATTTTTTTTTTTTTTTTTTTTTTTTTTTGTGAGATGGAGTCTGGCTCTGTCGCCCAGGCTGGAGTGCGGTGGCCGGATCTCAGCTCACTGCAAGCTCCGCCTCCCAGGTTCACGCCATTCTCCTGCCTCCGCCTCCCAAGTAGCTGGGACTACAGGCGCCTGCCTCGTCGCCCGGCTAGTTTTTTTTTTTTTTTGTATTCTTTAGTAGAGACGGGGTTTCACCGTATTAGCCAGGATGGTCTCGATCTCCTGACCTTGTGATCCGCCCGTCTCGGCCTCCCAAAGTGCTGGGATTACAGGCTTGAGCCACCGTGCCCGGCCCAGAATGGACCTCATTAACCAAAGAACTGGGCTCTTAAACTCAAGGAACCTAGTCTCAAGGTCCACTCGCCCAAGTGTGGACACAAGGAAACACCAAGATTTATTTTAGGTAGGGCTTTATGTGAAAATCGCAAAAAGGATATATTGAAAACGACCATACACATACTTTGAAATGGAAATAATACATAGTTGGTTATACACGCGGAAAAGGACATTGTATCCAGGCCAGAGCCGAGAAACCTTAGAACTCATGACCTCTGACCCCAAGGTCAGCCTCCCTGCTGCAAACGACTTCTTAACTGTCACAGAACTTTGAGAAAGCTCTTAACTGCCACTGACACGGTGTACAGCCACATCTCTTGATGAACTTGAAGGAGCAGGAGCTCCACAAGGATGTTTGAAACCAATGATATTCAGATATTTCTGCTGGACTGAGTGTCCCAGAAAGAAACCAGACTGAAGGGGAAAAGTAGAGCAGTTCCAGGAGAAAATCCTTACGAATAAAGAAGTTTATCCAAGGGCACAACAGAGCAGCAAAGCATGTTGGCCAGGCAGCAGGGGTGGGCGGCTCCCTGGGAGGCTGGGCAGAGCTCATGTAGCTTCCCCCTCCTCAGCGCAGTATGCTCCAGAAAGGAGAGGGCTGGGGTGTAAAGGAACCGTGCCATATGCACTTCAGTGCCAACAGAGGGGTGATCCGGGGAGCTGGTGGCAGCGGGGGAGTAGCCTCTGTGAGGGGAACAGAGTGGGAGAATGGAGGAAGGGGGGCTGTCAGGCACAAGAAGTGGCCATGCCTCCCTCCAGGTGCTTCTGGGAGTAAAGTGATCTAGTAGAAGGGGCCATTCAGATCCCGGATGAAAACACACCTGGAAATCCCGAGGAACATTTTGGAAGGGGGATCACGAAGGGGTAAAATAGAATTTTTGCTGGGAAAAGAAGCAGGAGACGGAGAATTACAAGGTCACTGTAAATGTGAAGTGTGTGTACTTTCTGACAAATGAAACTTGCTAGAACCTAAAAGGTTTGCAGGACGGGTGCTGCTATGAGCCTGGAATTTTTCCATGCTGTCAAATGGATGGTAAGCTTTAGCCAGAGCGGCAAGGGAAACATCCCAGTTAGGTCTCAGTCCTCTTCCTCGTGTCCCATGTTCCATGTCCCATGGAGCAGATTGTCACTGGGGGGCCTCTTCTTGCGGTGGTGTCCTTATTTCTGAGACCTGGACTTTGCCTAGGCAGGTGCTGGAGGAACAGCCTCTGAGTGCAATGTTGTTATTCACTTCATGGGCAGCTCTGCCTCTCTCCACTTGGGCTGGTGAAGTTTGTGGTGGCCACTAAAGGCCTCTCAGGCCAGCCCAAGCCTACTGTGCCTGTTTCTGTGTTCTCTTTGGCAACTGCACTCTCTCTTTGGGACCCAGCTTCTTCCTACATGCTGTGGTCATCAGAGAGGTTGTTTAAACTAATCCCAATAGCTAAATACAAACTTGGAGAGACTCTGTTGGACAAAGAAAAAAAAAATGGGCGGGGAGATAGGGAATGAGGTTTACATTTTAGCATAAAAAGCTCCTGCTTGAAATTAGAGGTGAAGTTTCCCCTTTTAGTCTAAAATATGGATACCCATCCACTCCTCATGCAACGAGTGACAATGAGCTTCTCTCCAGCCTCCCATCCCACACGTACTCTTGCCGTAGTCGCAATGACAAATGTATTTGGTCACTTTCGTGCCCATGAGTAAAAGGAACTTCTGTAGAGCAGGCACTCAGGCCAGCCCCGAGACTCCACTGACCACCTCTAGTCATTTTGTTTCTTAACTTGCCCATCCCAGTGTCCTGAGGCCCAACCTGTTGCCAACCATGACCTGGCTGAGCTTCTTGCTGGCCCCCCTTTTGTCCTTTTCAGAAGGCCAGCAGGACCCAGCTAACAGAGCTATCGTTTACAAGGAGAAAGGCCTCAAAGATGGGGTAGTCAGGATGTTGAACTCCAAAGTCGATTGAAGTTAAGAGAGAAAAGTAGACACTGCAATCTACAGAGGCAGGTTCAGAATTTGGAAATGCAGGTTTCCTGGAGAATCCCCTCGGGTGGAAGTTCACACCTCTGGCAAAGGCCTCGTAACACTATGGAAAGCTCACAGGTTTCGGTTCTTTATCTGCAGTGACTGGTGATCCGTCAGGTGAGTTTAGACAGGCCACTGACTTTCTAACCTCAGCATTTTATCTAGATTTCCGGGAAGTTGTGAGAAAGCTGCAGAGGGTAAACCCTGAGAACTTTGTGGCTCTAATGATTAGAAGTAGGGGCAAAAGAGAGCAAGGGGAGGCACTGTGGTGTCAGCTTCAGACAGCGTTAGCTCTGCACTCTGCTGTATAATACCCGCCAGTTCTGCATGGCCCTTCAAAGCTCCTGACACTGATGTTTCTGTGTCTCCTGACTTCTGTAGCTCATTAGGTCACTTGCTCCCAAGACATTCAGGACTCCCAAAAAGAGAGCCCAGTGAAGGGCACTTCTTATCTGTTTTCATTACTATTGTATTTCCCAGCATGTTGAACAGCATTGAAGAGAAATCTTCTCAGCTATAAAAAAGACACTGATGTCTGACACCAGAGCAGCCTTATTTATCAGCTTTTCCTTTCTTTTGATTACTTTAAAATATTTTTAATGTTTTTTATAAAAATGTCTATCTTATAAGTTGTGTGACATTTCCTCACTTGAAAGCTTAGATGAAGCCCCATTGTCAACAAGTTAAATCCTTGGCCTGAAATTTTTTGATTTTTTGTGGTCTGGTCCAAGCTTTCTAATGTCACCTCCTGTCTCTTCTTCCCTCTTTGTTATGTTAATAATTCAGAGCTTATCAGTGAGGCCTGATGCTAAACAAAACACTCTCATCTCTCTGATTTTGTTTATATCGCTAGCAGTTCCTTCTCTCTTCTGGGGAACATCTCCTCTGCCTGTAAAACTTTCTTCTACTATAATTTCTTCTAAATCACCTTGTTACCCCACTGCTTCATTTCTCCTTCAAAGGCACCTGGCCTCCCCACACCTTGCTGCATACTCCCCCTTCATTCACTGTGGTTGTACACAGCCTTTTATTCTTTAACTTTCCATATGTGTCTTGTCACTTCAACTCTTGTACGCTTTTTAGGGCAAGAGGGATGGTTCTTAGATTACTTTTATACTCCTCATGTTACCCGACACAGTATTCCCCATACAACTCTACAGTAAATATTCAATGAAAATATAGTAGGAATAGATGCCAAATGCAGTGACTCACCCCTGTAATCTCAGCACTTTGGAAAAAAGAGGCTGGGGGATCACTTGAGACAAGGTTAGAGACCAGCCTGGACAACACAGTGAGACCCCATCTTTACAAAAAATTTAAAAATTACCTGGGTGTGGTGGCACACACCTATAGTTCCAGCTACTTGGGAGGCTGAGGCAGAAGGATTGCTTGAGCCCAAGAGTCCAAGGCTGCAGTGAGCTAGGATCACACCACTGCACTCCAGCCTGGGAGACAGAGCAAGACCCTGTCTTTGTATACATATATGAATAGAAGACATACCAACCAATCCCTTTGAAAATATACCCACCTAGTGTTTTCTTTCTAAACGTGCCACATCTATGTCTAACCAGGCACTTTTCCATCTTTTAACTACCTTCAGTGTTCTAAGTCAATTGACCAACATCAATTGTGTTGTGCATGACTAACCCTTAGGCAGGAGGTAACTGAAGCCAGTTTTGCAGACACGAACCAACAGCCAGTAGAAGTGTTCTGGACATTGGTCTGTCCAGAACATGAGTCTGTCCCACTGATGTGGACTGAAAAGCCACGAAAGGGAAAAGAACAAGTGGCCTAAAGATACACCTTTAGCGAGTGAGGACAACAGTTAGAACCTCTCTAGCCATTCTTATTTTAGGTAGACAAATTTTGTTTATTAAAGTTCAAAAAGGAGTTCTGGAGAAAACAGAATGGGTAGCTCAATACAGCTTTCATTTTTGTGTATGTCTCTTAGGTGCCAAATTATGTCCTAAAAGTCTTTCTTCTCAAAAGAAATCCAACCGAGTTTCCTCTTTTGTGATTTCCCTTAGGAATGAAGAGAGTAGAACGATTTATTGTGGAGAATTGGAGAATTGAAAGGAGAATGATAAAGTAGGAAGAAAGCTACTGTAGCATTTTAGATCATTCTTGCCAATGATTCCTATGGTATATATCATAAATACTTACATAATATAGGTAGTAGTGTACATCAGAACCCAAACACAGTGTATACTGTCAGTGCACCTTGAAACTTAAAAAAATAGCCTTAAAATGAATGCTATACTCTTCTTGACTGAAGAAAGCCTTCGATCCTAAACTACAAAATTCTGCAAAAAAAAATTAACATTGTCTTGGGGTGACCTTTTCTCATATTCTCCCCTAGCATTCCTCAGTCTTACAAAACAGGGCTAAAAAATACAAGCCTTCCTAGTTACAGTAAGTTCATCCTACTGAGAAATCCCTTTTTTTTCAAAGCAAAAATAATCCATGAATTCAGCCACTCATCCAGACTTGGGGATTAGGAAGATTCCTGGCTCTTGGGCTATTACTTGCTTGTCAGAAATATCAAAAGACGTCAGGGTTTGTTATCCTTAACATACAACCTATTTGATTCGAAGATACTTTCAGAAGTAGTCATGCACACAATGATCATATCCTAAATCCTGTCTATGTTCTGGACAGACACTGGACAGCATTGCAGCAAGAGCCTATGACAGAGCGTTTTCCATCCTGAAGTCAGGATCCACTGGATAAAGTTTATCAAGAGGACTTTGTCTTCTTAGTATGTGATTTCCAGAAATGTGGACATTGAAGGAGAACACATATCCTCTTATCATTTTCACCTGTGATGCTCTTCTAACTGCACCCCACAGCTCCCTGTCCCTTGCCACTCCAGTCTGTTCTCCACAATGCAGATCAAAGTATCTCTGCAAAATGCCAATCTGATTATCTCTTCCCTATTGAAAATGACTTAAAAGCCCCCATTGCTCTTAGGATGAAGTCCAAATTCCTTATTTTGGCTTACAAGCCAAAATCCAGCCCTGGATCCAGTCCTGGCTTACCTCTCTAAAGTTTTTTTTTTTTTTTTTTTTTTTTTTAACTTTACCACCTACCACCTACCACCACCACACATCTCCACTGCTTTCCAACTATGTTGAAAAGCACTTAATTCCGTACACTCTCTTGTCTCTGTCTTTGGCATTTTGTTCCTTCCTCTCCTGCTCCCACGTATTCTTAATGTAGACTTTATTTCATAAACACACATGCTTCTGTTTGCACAAACTCATGTAGGAATACGTGTTTCCGGTGGCATGAAGAGTAAGATTTAACTGCTACTATTATACACTACCAATTCTCTAGTGATACTACACACCAGCATGTAACTTGGAAACCTAAACACTGTCAAATTTTTGTCTTGATGACCACCTTCCTCCTCACCAAGTGAGTTTGAATGTTTGACGTTAGAAAATAGGTTCTATTTCAAATCAAAGACAATGCTACTATGGTAGAGTGCTCTAGCCTCCTCTCTGGATGCCTTTCATTGTTCACTAATGAGATAAAATGTGGTGGCCCCATCTGTCTTTGTTTGTTTTGGCTTGGTCTTGACTATGTAAAATATCATACAGTAACATTAACAAGATATTTAATTCACTAAAGACGTCTTTAACTTCCTCATTTGCTAAATTAATAGGAAGATAATCTAGGGAAACAACGAAATACATTCATCTACCCAATTTTTAACAGACTTGACAGTCTCTGTGGGCCCTTGAAAAAAGCATCATGGTACTTTCTGTAGTTCCACAGAAAAGTCATTTTGCATTTGGATACATTATCTCTCTACCTCTTAAGCTTAAGCTTTCAACTACTGAAATGCAGACTCACATATAGTAAGAATCCAAATATTTTGTTGGTTATTGGTTATTGCCAACATACCTGGTAAATGATCTGAATTCAATTTTAAGCTGTCTTAATGCCAAAAAAGTATATCCTTAAATAACTCAACTTTAATCCAGTAGGTTTTTACTAAGAATTTACTGTATTTTAAGGCTTTTTGTTCCTTGAAAAAGCCCTCATTTAGATTGACGTCTCTGAGTAATTATTAGGTGTGCCCAGGATACACTGGAGTGAATGCTCAAACATTGACCTTGATGCTAGGACTCCCCTGGGTGGTGATCCGGCTTCCCTGAGCCTCCTGATGCTTTGGGAAGGGTTGGAACCCCTGCCTGGTTCTTTTCCCTCAGAGGCTTACATGGTTATATGCAGACAGCCTGTGTGTCACCTGTCTCACTATATGCCTTTGTAGAAGTGCTGCCTGGATAGGTCATGAGAATGAGGGATTTGCCATATTCTTAAGATTACTTCTTACAGAATTCCCAAAATCAAAGATTTATACCATCAGGGTCACTATCCAGCCAGAAGTGACCCAGAATCTCCTGTTTCAAGTCACCCAGGAGGTCCTGGAGTTGAATTAAACCAACATGTTTGTGAAGTGACTGCTGGGGACTGCACACAGGGCAAGGGGCCAGGGTGGTCTCGATAGATTCACAGCCCAGCCCTGCCCTGTCTGGACAATCTTACTCCAAATGGCAGGACCTGAGTCTTGTGCTCCCAACCCTGCCCTGGCATTCACAGAGGCACTACATTAATACCGAATCGACAAATGAAGTGGGAAGCTTTTCGAACTAGAGGAGCTTGTTATCCTAAAGAACAAAACCAGCCCTTTTTAAAATACTTGAGAACAAAGTCTAAACAAGATGCAACCAAACTTGAGAATTCATACACTCAAGGATAGATTCAATAGTATGTCTGACAAGGATTTCATTTTCTATCTAAAACACAGGCAGTCTACTGAGAGACAAGTTGCCATGCCTCTCTGCAAGCATGCTGCTAAGGGTCAGGGGAAAGACTCTAGAGGTGTTGCAATAAAAAGGTACCTCAGGAGGGTGTATGAACCTTTTAAATTAGTCCCAGATGGCCATTGCCAAATTGTATCTAGCAACTGGTAGGGGCCGCTCCTCTGTTGCCTCCCTAACACAAGCAGGTGAAGCTGTGGGGCCAGGTCCTCCTCAAACAAGGGAGATAAAGGGAGTTCCAGGAATTGGGGACCTGGCCAAGAAGGTGACAACTAAGAGGCTGGCCTTTTCCTGACCCCCTCACGGTCAGGCTAAAAGGGGGGCATAGGTCAGAGAAGAGAACTGGAAGGCCCACTTGAATCGAGGAGGCCCATCTTCCTCCCCTCAATCCCCAGAATCACCCAGGGCTCCTAAATGGCAGTGATGATCTGAATCCCCAAAGCCAGGAAAAGAGACCCTGGGACCCATCAGCCCTGCTGCTCCATTTGGGACACCAGCCCTGGACCCGGCGACCCATGTCTTGGGAATAGTCCGCCCTCCAACGGTTTACATTTGCAGCAGTCAACAGGTGCATCTTAGGAATTCTGGGGTTTGTGAGCCTGCAAGGTGGTTATTACAGTCTCTACCTTTTTCTTGAGTCGCCTTTCCCTCTCTTGGGCTTCCTGATTCCTACTGTACAAGACCAAGGTGGCCACTTTCAGGAGGTACTACTTGATTCTGTGGCCTATTTCTGCAGCTTCCTCCTGATAAGAGGGGTTGCCTGACCTCTTAGGACTGGCTGTCCCTCTATTGAATCAGGAGATAGAGGGGTGTATTTGCCAAGACCCCTCTTAGCCTTTCCAGGAAGGTACTGGAACTCCCATCCAATCCCTGATCTACCATGGATAGCCCAGGGCAATTGAGAGGCCCAGTCCCAGTCCCTCACAAGCCTTCCAATATACACACCTGAAAGTTTTTCCTTCCATTGTCCCATTTCATCACTGGGATCCTATTAGGGTCCTCCAGTGGTACTGCTATTCTTCCAACTGGATAAGGTTCCGCCCCTTCACTGGCCCTATACAAGATGTAAATAAAACTCATCCCCAACATTCTTCCCCACTTGCTGAGAAGGGCCTACTTTTCAGGGTTTGATTCAAAAAGGAACATGGCCATCCCTCCAGAAGAGTTTAAATACTTGGGTTAAGTTCTAGAAAGCCTTTATATACCCATCAGGGCTGTCTGAAAACCTGCCAAGATCCCTCTTCATTTGCCTTAAGTCCTGAAGAGAAAAGGTGACCTGGACCTTAATGGGGCCATATTCACCAGGCATCTGTCGTAGGGGCAGTTGAGACTGGGACCTGCCTAAAACCAGGATTCCTAGGCTGGGGTAAACTTGAGAGATAACCTGGATAGGGAGGAACAGAGAAGATTGATTCCCCTGCTGGAGGTAGCTCTGGGGTTTGCTTCCCTACTTCCCTGGGATTGCCCTTGTAACCTCTCCTGAGATGGCCACTAGGAGGGCTGAGTCAATCCTACAATGTTGGCAAAGGTCTGGGTTAGGGTTACACTGCAGGGCAAAGGAGGCCTGCACATAAGGGACCTTGGACTGTTTGCCCTCATGTTTACAGAAAGCTTCCTTCCTGAGGCAATGCTTTTTTTCTGTGCCTCAAGGTGGCAACCAAGTAAACTACGAGGACATTTTCACCATGAGTTTACTTACAGATACCAGAGCACACTTTGCTTTGTGCTACTCAATATTCTATTTTATACTTTCAATGACTAAGCTAAATGCTCATTCCAGGCAGTAACATCCCTAGTTTACAACAAACATCCTTAACATTTAACACTGAATAGAAAAGAGATAGGAACCATGACAGCCACCAAAGAAAATAAGAAATAAACAATAGGAAAGACTGGAAGTCCTGGTGCTGACAGGTAGTCAGGGACTGGAGTTAGTTCAGAGGCCTTGGGATAACACTGAGGCGTGGTCTTGGCCAGATAACCTCAGTTGCTCCAGGACATCCTTGCAGTCCCATGCAATGGGTAGACCTCCGGGAAGGGAAACTGGATAGGAACAAAGCCAACATTCCCAACACCTAAGGGTGATGGGGGATTGATGATGTCCTCCCCAGCAAGCCTGTCCTCTGTGTCTTAAGTCCTGCAGCTGCTCTAGTCACTTTTAACTGGCTGACAGAGGCCCGGTATTTTTCCTTCATTTTGACTATTGTGGAGTTTAGAGACTTCGAAAAATAGGACAGAATCATTTTTACCCTTCCACAGATCCTGAACAAGCCCCCAAAATGTTCACGGGATCTCTGAAGTGTCGATTTTTCTGGCCAAAACCCTCTGTGGTCATGGCGTCTTTGTCCAAGTTCTTGTCCTGCATCCAGGAACACAAACAAGTGAAGGGCAAAGAAGAGGAAATGTTTTACTTAGTGTTAGAACAGCTCAGAGGAGTGGGTAGCTCCTCTCTGTTAGCAGGTTGTCCAGTGTTTGGTTCTCATCAGAGAGGAGGCCCTAGAGAGAAAGACTCCTCTCCACAGGCAAGTCATTCGAAGGTCTCTTCAGGTCTCTGAACCTCTAAGCAGAGAGAGTAGCTCCTCTCTGCTGGCAAGTCATCTCTGCAGCTGGTGGTCCCATCTCTCTGCCCTCTTCTGCCTCTGGTCGTCTTCTGCCCTGCTCTGGCTGAGCCTATGGCTTTTACGGACCTCAGAGGGGAGGAAGTGCATGCCAGTTGATCCCTGGGTGGCCATGGGTGGGCCTGCAAGAGGCACCATGAGTCCCCACTCCAGTCAGTGGGACTGGCAGTCAGGCCCCCAACCTTCTGGCTCTCCCTGGCCTGAAGCTGGGGCCTTACTGGGCACCCACCCCTTTCTGGCCAGAAATCAATCTACCTCCTCCTGTCATTCATGGCCCCAGGGCTCTACCCCAATCAGCCTCTCAGAAATTTGAGCAGGCACCCAGAGCAAAAAGGCCAGGCAGTGGGAGCAGATACCCCGGGCCTGCAGGGATGGTGGGGTTGAGGGGGGTTCCTTCCTGGGGCCCCCAATGGTGCAGGCTGCAGTGATGCCAGCGTCCTGTGCCTTGGAGGACAGCCACAGCTGCACCCAGGAGCTCCCACCCTGCCAACTCAGAAGAGGCAGGGCTACCACTTGTCCCCTTCTCCTGCCTACTTCATGGAGTGGGAGGTCCAGGTCTGCAGCCGTGGCAGGAGGGCAGATCTTGCCTGTTCCCAAGCTCCCCCAAGAACACAGGGAGGCGCCAATCCACAGCTGCAGTTTGGGCGGCTGTACCTGCTCCGCAGAGCAGGGGGCCTGGGTCTGCAGCTGTGGTTTGGGCGGCTGCAGTGGCACAGAGAGCTCCCCTCCAAACTCAGAAGGGGCAGGGCCCTGCCCTCCCCCACCCAACCCCAGATCTATGGAGTATGCAGCCCCAGCTGTGCCTCCCTGCTGCAGCCAGAATGATGTCATCAGAGGCGTCAGGAGAAAAAGAAGCAATGGGATTTGGTCTCTGAATGGGTTAGGAAAGACAGATAGTCAGGAGACACACAAATAAAAAGTGGTTGGTCCCCGACTCCCCTGGGTGCCTGTTCCTCTCAGTGCACACAGCTATCCCTTAGCCCTGGAAGGAGGCCATGGCCTGTGGGGCACTGACTCACACACTTCTGTGTGGGACGTGGAAATGGGAGGGCAGGTAGGGTAGTCTGTTAGTATCTCTGCCATCCTCCAGTGCTCAGCATCCTGTGCTACAGGGATTGCTGCTCACTACCAGAGAAGGTTTTTTCCAAAAGCCAAGCCAGCTATAGTCTGTTTGGAAGCTGTGTGAGAGGAGGGGTTCAGGGCAGGCAGGGGAGGGGCAGAGAGGGAAGTAAAGGGAGGGGTGGGACCCACAAGAGACTCCTTGGATATCACTAATGTCCTTTCCTTGAAAATTCACACAAGTGTTAGCTTTACAAGTATTTGTTAAACTGCCTGAATTTATGCATTTTTCTGTATATTTTTTTTCCACACTAAAAAATGTTCAAATGAAAACAAAAAGAGCATAAGAGCATGAGTTAAGCAAGCTCCTTCTATGCATCTTAGTAACTGTAGGACTTTGGGCAGTGAAAATAAGAATAAAAGCTGCTGAATGTTGCCTGTGTCCCTGTACTAAACGTGCACTATCCAACATTCCTGTGAGTTAGACATATAGTGCCCTTTCTACAGAAGACACTGCCTTTAGTAAGGTGAGGAGGTCTGCCCTGTATCACACAGCCCTTGACAGGCAGAGCCAGGTTTGGACATCAGGTCCTCTTAGGTCTACCCAGAGCCTGCCCTCCTGCAGCAACGTGGAACATGCCCTCCAAGGCCTGCTTGTGACTGGCAGGGGCATTCACAAATAAAACCACACTGTCAGGCTCTCCCTAGAGATGAGTCCAGAGAAAGGTCCCTTCGTGAGGTTGGAATTAGGAGATTTGGTCTTGACAGAGAACTTGAAAGTCTGCATTGGCAGTGTACTTGAAAATCTGCACAGGCAAGGCATGCCTAATTAAATGTGATGGCTTTAATTGCTTCTAAGAGTGTACTTCAGGTTGACGCAATGTTTCTGCCGGGTTGTATAAAGGAAAACGCCTGTTAGGTTTGCTGCTTGAAATAATTATAGCTGGAAGAGTTTAAAGTGCTTCAAGTGATTATTTTTGTTAAGGGGTGTATCAAAATACGGATACGTAATTGACTCCCTCTGTGGTTCCTGGTGTGGCCTCTGGCTCTGAGACACATCAGCCAATACCCTGAAGTCAGTGTACAATAGTCCCTCTGTCCCTAAGGAGCAGTAACATGTACAGTCCCTGGGTCCTGATGACCCTGAAGAGCCACGGCTGATGGAACTCAGCTTCTCCCAGTCTGGAAAAATGACTCAGCACATGGAGACTGAAGACCATCTGAAGCATTTCTCCAATTGCTATCTTCTGCTGCATAAGCAAGGGTTATAAAACCATGCATGGATTGAGGTTCAGGACGTGGGGGCCTTGACTGACTATAAATGCCTCTACTTACTTGAGCCAAGTCCTCAGTTTCTGTGGAAATGTATTTCACTGTGACCCACCTGGTTCCTGAAAGTCCCTGTGCTTATAACCCCAGTACTATAATGGTATCCTCATATTTCCCCCCAAAAGAGGGGTGCTTAGGCCTGAATTTAAGTGGCAGAGGGAGGGTCAAGGAGACATTCAACCGCTAACATGTACATTTTCCTAAAGTTTTCAGTTAAATATTGTTAAGATTGTGTTGCTGAACGCCAGGGGTTTGGCCTAGGCCGAGTGGCTTGTCCCAAAGAATGCCAATCACTGAGACGATCAGTACTGCACTGAGACGATGAGTACTGCCAGGGAAGGAAGGCTTTATTGCAGGGGATGTCAGCCAGAGAGACAGGAGGCAAGTCTCAAATCCATCTCTCAGCTCAACTAAAGTTAGGGGTTCATACAGTGGAGAAGGAAAATGGGGGGCGGGCAAGGAAGAGGAGTTGGTCAACAGGCAGCAGGGGATCAGATGAGAGGTCTGGTGCATTGTAACCATGTGCGTGCAACAAAACAGGAATGAAGGAGGGGTAAGGAAGAGGAGCTGGCAAACAGCAAGCAGGTATATCTGCTGTCCAGATGCAGTCACCTGGAAAGCCTCAGTTCCCTGATATGGTCTGGGAGGCCTGATGGTCAATTTCCTGAGAAAGGAACTCAGAGCCAATCCACTTTTGGGGGTCTACCCATATCCTCAGCAGGGCAAGGGGAAAGTTATTTTCCCAGATGAGATTGGTCTCTTGGCAAATTTTAGAGACTTCTTTAATGTCCTATTCATTAGAGTTCTTAGGAGTCCATATCAAGGAATTGCTTTCTCTATCAGAGCTTTTACAACTTCAGTAGATTTCTCAGGCCTGGTCGGGTAAGCCTCAACCCAGCCTGTGTAAAGGTATCAACCAAAACCAACAAATATCAAAAATAATCCAGGGGCCAGGGGCATTATGGTGAAATCTGATTATGAGACTTCTCTAGGATTAGTACCTCTCCATTGAGTTCCTTGTTTAAAAGGAGCTTTTGTGCCTTCCAGGAGCTTTGGGTTATTTTTCAGGCAGATAGGACAACCTTGGACTATGGTTTGTATTGTTCATTGAAAGTCAGGCCCAACAAGATAAGACTGTATCCAGCATAAAGTAGCCTTGCACCCATAATGGGTGTTTTGATGGATTTTCTCAAGAATCAGTCTAATCAAAGTTTTTGGAAGGGGAATTTTTATTTCATTAAGTCATTGATGGTTGGCATGTTTAGAAAACCCCCATTCCTCAGCTCTTTTAAGACCAGCCTCCAAATATCTTGGGTAATGGGTCTCCAAACAGAGTGGGAACAAGAGCCATCTGGGTAGCGGGTTCCCTGACTGCCTTTTTCGTCTAGCTAGGCTAGCTTTCATATTTCCTTATGCAACATGAGTGCCTGCCTTCTGGTGTCCTTAACAGTAAACAATTGTTATTTCTCTGGGCATTTTTCTGTTTCTAATAATGCAAACACTTGAGGACTATGCTTTATTTGTTATTGAAAATGAGGGAGGCCCCTTTCCTTTGAAATTACCCCCATGAATAGGGCCATTAGAAAAGCATATTTAGGTGAAACATTGAATTGCTTTCCCTTACCCAGATGTAGAGCTCTGGCTAAAGCTCAGTCCTTTGGGTGCATGTCCCTGGGGGGAGGGCCTGCACTTCAATTACCTGCTGAGCAGTAACTACAGCATACCTGGCCCCTCTGACTCCTTTTTCTATAAAACTTCTTCCATCAGTGAGGAACTTTTCATTGGGTTCTGTCAATGGCAAGTCTGTGAGGTCCAGTCTGCTAGAGTAAACTTGATCAGTTATTTGAATGCAATCATAAACAGGAAGCTGGAGTTTCCCTGGTAGCAGGGTAGACAGGATTCAGAGTAGAAACAGCCTTAAGAGTTACATTTGGTAGCCAAAAACATAGGAGAAATGATCAACATTATTAATCATCATGGAAATGCAAATTAAAACCACTATGAGATACCACCTTACCCCAGGCAGAATGGCCATTATTAAAAAGTCAAAAAACAATAGATACTGATGTGTATGTAGTGAAAGGGAATGCTTATACACTGTTGGTGGGAATGCAAAGTAGTACAATCTCTATGGAAAACATGGAGATTTCTCAATGACCTAAACGTAGATCTACCATTTGATCCAGCAATCCCACTTCTGGGTATCTACTCAAAGGAAAAAGAGTCATCATATCAAAAAGGCACATATATGTTTATTGCAGCACAATTCACAATTGCAAACATATGGAATCAACCTATGTTCCCATTAACCAATGAGTGGATAAAGAAAATGTAGCATATACACACCATAGAATGCTCCTCAACCAAAAGAAAGAATGAAATAGTGTCTTTTGTAGCAACTTGGATGGAACCAGATTCCATTATCATAAGTGAAATAACTCAGGAATGAAAAACCAAAAACCGCATGTTCTCACTTATAAGTGGGAGGTAAGCTATAGGTACACAAAGGCAGAGTGGTACAATGGACACTAGAGACTCAGAAAGGGGGATGGTAAGAAAGGAATTGAGGGATAAAACATTGCCTGTTGGGTACAATGTACACTATTCAGGTGACATGTACACTAAAAGCCCAGACTTCACTGCTGTATAATTCACCCATGTAACCAAAAACTACTTGTACTCCTAAAGTCACTGAAATTTAAAAAAAGAGTTACATTTGAGTTATAGTAGCTTGTTCCAGCATCAATCAAAAAATTGACCAATTTATCACTCAATTTAATGGCTATCCTAGGCCCCTGGCAGGTAACATTAAGAAAGGTGGAAAAAGCCTTAAAGTCCCAACATTTCAGGTCATCTCCACTGAATCCAGCCTTTGCAAGGCTGGGTCTTGGCCCCCTTTCTATTCAACTTGGAACAATCTTTGTTCTACTGTCTCTCTTTTCTGCAATCAGCACACTGGTTTTTCCTCAGGTATGTGTAGGGGGGTGGCTTTTGCCCTTTTTGAGGAGGCCATTCCAGACTCTTAGCTAAGTCTGCTGCTGAGAACTTAGCCTGCGGCTTCATCTTCCTGCAATTTTTGTTTCTCCTTTTGTTGTTCCTAGTCTACTCTAGACTCAGAAGGACCTTGTATGCCACGTCAACCAAGTGAGATATTGGCAATGTTAGGGTGCCCTCTGATCTTTGCAATTTCTGTGGAATGTCAGGCATACTCTGCCCTATAAAGTCATATTAATTAACCTGGAATTCTCAAGACTGCAGCTGCATCTGTATCTTTCCAATAAGCCTCCAAAATCCTTACCCAAAATGCTAATGAGTTCTCCTCCACTTCTTGTCTAATTTCCTGAATCTTATTTATGCGTTTGGTTTTTCGGGACACCCTTCCTGAGCCGCATCAAAATAGAATCCCAAAAATGTTGGATTTTATCTTCCTCCCTGTCATTCAGATTCCACTTAGGGTTTTAAAGGGGCATTGCCAGATTGGTGCTAGCCCTCACCTGGTTATTAGGATCTTCTGTGTGTGACTGGTCAGCCTCCTCCTGAGCCTTTTCTAGCGTTAGACAATGTTTTTTGAATGCCAACAAAATGCTAAGGAGGCTCTGAACATCAGCCCAGGTGAGATGACGATAGACTCAAAAAGTTCAGTTACATGTTTCTGGTTATCCCTATAAGCCGGTGTATTAGTCCGTTCTCGCATTACTATAAAGAAATACTTGAGACTGGGCAATTTATTTAAAAAGAGGTTTAACTGGCTCACAGCTCTGTAGGCTGTATAGGAAGCATGGCACCATCTGCTCCTAGGGATGCCTTGGGAAACTTACAATCATGGAGGAAGGTAAAGTGGGAGCAGTCAGTTTACATGATGAAAGCAGGAGCAAGTGGGCGGGGTGGAGGGGGGTGGCGCTACACACTTGTAAACAACCAGGTCTCACAAAAAGTCACTATCACAAAAACAGCACCAAGGGGATGGTGATAACCATTCGTGATGAGGATGATGATAATAGTACCTACCTCATAGAGTTGTTGTGAGGATCAAGCGGGTTAATTAGTGTAGTACCTTTCAAAGGTGTCTGGCATAGAGCTAGCGGCAGTGGTGGGAGGCCTAGGAGCAGGAGAAGGAAGAGGAAGAGTAGCCATCCTCTTCAGAGATCCCAGCCTGGTGCTCAAGGAAAGCCAACTATGCCCTTAGCTGAAGTTCTCCTCTCTGATCTGTGCTCTATTTGCTTTCAGTGGCTTTCAGTGTGATCATGATGTTTTTAAATCCATAAGCAACTGCAGGGACTTCTTGAGCGAAATAGTTACGAGCTCTCTAGGGTCATGGGATAATATAACTCCTTATCTCTTCCTCGTAGAAGCACCTGAGTTCCCTGTTTGCCTTCCCCAGGTGAACAAAGCAAACATCAGGCTGGAAGAGGAAAACCTGGCCTCTGGATTCCACTTGATTTCATTTCCATTATATTCCCTTCCACCCAGATCCATGCCAGATGTTTTTCATTACTAAATAGAAAAAGAAAAGAGAGGAAAACAAACTCAGCTTTTTCACTGGATCCTAAAATGTTTTCCTCAAAGGCATGGGAGGCTACACCATTCCAGTTCAGTGGCGTCACTAACCACTGGAGGTCAAAAGTGGAAAAGACATTTCTCCCAAGATACCAATGTACAAGTTTTTCAAGTAAAGTGGAGGAACTCAAAGCATAGCCTCCTCATTTAACATGTTGGTGTAGGCATCCAGAAGCAGCAAAGGACAGGGTGCTGGGCAGCTGTGGCCTTCTCTGGCTTCTAGGCACTGTCTGAACCTTCCCTCTTCTCAGGCTGTCAGGCGAGAGCATCAGCAGTGAAACTCAGTAAGACTCAAAGCACTTGGTAAAGGAGAGGTGATGATAACAGAGAGCAGAGGAAAAAGATTATCTTCCCATCTTTTGAGTTTCAAAAGCCTAGTACTTTGTGGGAATAGAAAAGCCTCTGGCTCAAAAGATTTGACAGAAAACCAGGTGGATGGGTGCCCAACACCTTACTCCCCCAGGTGGCCCCAGGAATAATAGAAGATGCTTCCTGGGGGAACTGAAAGAAAGGAAGAGGTATGAGGGCTGGTTCATGGGTCTCTGGAAGAGACCCCACTCTCCTTGTCATGCCCTGCAAGGTTTGTGGGGACCCCAAGAAGAGAAGACCTGGGTCTGTGATTTATTTTCCAGGGAAACCCCTAGAGAAGCATCTAGACTAAAAATATATAGAGATGGTTGAAGGGAGTAACAAAAGACAGGGTCTTAGATGGCCGCCAAAAACTTCTGTACAGCTCAGACTAGCTTGAAAATCAGAAGTTGCTTCCTATGTGCCAGAGACATGGTATATCAATGGAACTGAAAGGGAGGGGGCAAGAGGGTGGGACCCAGGAGCATCCCTGCAGCACCCTATATAGTCCTGCAACTGTGGGCCCAATGCAACAATGGACACCACGGTGGATGCGTACAGATGACACAGAATCAGTGGGCTCTCTGAGGCCACAAGATATTATAACACCTTCTCTCTTTCTCATAGAAGCACTTGAGTTCCCTGTTTGCCTTCCCCAGGTAAACAGAACAAACATCAAGCCAGAAGAGGAAAACCTGGCCTCCGGAAGCCACTTGATCTCATTTTCCATTTTCCTCCTGAGCCTTTTTCAAACCCTTGTATTAGTCTGTTTTCACACTGCTGATAAAGACATACCTGAGACTGGGCAATTTATAAAGAAAAAGAAGTTTAGGCCAGGCACGGTGGCTCATGCCTGTAATCCCAGCACTTTGGGAGGCCGAGGCGGGCGGATCAGGAGGTCAGGAGATCGAGACCATCCTGGCTAACACAGTGAAACCTCATCTCTACTAAAAATACAAAAAATTAGCTGGGAGTGGTGGTGGGTGCCTGTAGTCCCAGCTACTCGGGAGGCTGAGGCAGGAGAATGGCGTGAACCCGGGAGGCGGAGCTTGCAGTGAGCTGAGATCACACCACTGCACTCCAGCCTGGGTGACATAGTGAGACTCCATCTCAAAAAAAAAAAAAAAAAAAATGAAAAAGAAAAAGAAGTTTAATGGACTCGCAGTTCCAAGGGGCTGGGGAGACCTCACAATCATGGTGGAAGGCAAAAGGCACGTCTTACTTGGTGGCAGGCAAGAGAGAGCATGTGCAGGGAACCTCCCCTTTATAAAACCATCACATCTCCTGAGACTTATTCACTATCACTAGGACAGCATGGGAAACCCCCACACCATGATTCAATTACCTCTCACCAGGTCTCTCCCACAACATATGGGGATGATTACAATTCAAGATGAGATTTGGATGGGGAAAAAGAATCAAACCATATCATTCTGCCCCGGCCCCTCCCAAATCTCATGTCCTTGCATTTCAAAACCAATCATGCCTTCCAATAGTCGCCTAAAGTCTTAACTCATTTCGGCATTAACTCGAAAGTCTACAGCCCAAAGTCTCATCTGGGACAAGGCAAGTCCCTTCTACCTATGAGTCTGTAAAATCAAAACTAAGTTAGTTACTTCCTGGATACAATGGCCGTACAGGCATTGGGTAGATACAACTGTTCCAAATGAAAAAAGATGGCCAAAATGAAGGGGGGCTACAGGACCCATGCAAGTCCAAAATCCAGTGGGGCAATCAAAGCTCCAAAGTAATCTCCTTTGACTCCATGTCTCATATCCAGGTCACGCTGATGCAAGAGGTGGGCTCCCGTGGCCTTGGGCAGCTCCGCCCCTGTGGTTTTGCAAGGTACAGCCCCCTTCCCAGTTACTTTCATGGGCTGGCATTGAATGTGGCTTTTCTAGGTGTGCGGTGCAAGTTGTTGGTGGATCTACCATTCTGGGGTCTGGAGGATGGTGGCTCCCTTCTCACAACTCCACTAGGTAGTGTCCTAGTGGGGTCTCTGTGTGGAGGTTCCAACCCCACATTTCTCTTCCACATTGCCCTAGCAGAGGTTCTCCATGAGGGCCCCGCCCCTACAGCAGGCTTCTGTTTGGAATATCCAGGCATTTCCGTACATCCTCTAAAATCTAGGCAGAGGTTCCCAAACCTCAATTCTTTACTTCTGTGCACCCATAGGCCCAATACCATGTGTAAACCACTGAAACTTGGGGCTTACACCCTCTGAAGCAGCAACCTGAGCTGCATGTTGGCCCCTTTAGCCATGGCTGGAGTAGCTGGGACACAGGGCACCAAGTCTCTAGGCTGCACCCAGTGGAGGGGCCTTGGTCCAGGAAACCATTTTTGCCTCCTAGGCCTCTGGGCCTGTGATGGGAGGGGCTGCTGTGAAGGTCTCTGATATGCCCTGAAGACATTTTCCCCATTGTCTTGGTGAGTAGCATTTGGCTCTCCATTACTTATACAAATTTCTGCAGCCAGCTTGAATTGCTGTCCAGAAAATGCGTTTTTCTTTTCTTTTGCATCGTCAGCCGCAAATTTTTCAAACTTTCATGCTCTGCTTCCTTTCGAATGCTCTGCTTCTTAGAAATTTCTTTCACCGGCCGGGCGCGGTGGCTCAAGCCTGTAATCCCAGCACTTTGGGAGGCCGAGACGGGCGGATCACGAGGTCAGGAGATCGAGACCATCCTGGCTAACACGGTGAAACCCCGTCTCTACTAAAAAATACAAAAAACTAGCCGGGCGAGGTGGCGGGCGCCTGTAGTCCCAGCTACTCTGGAGGCTGAGGCAGGAGAATGGCGTAAACCCGGGAGGCAGAGCTTGCAGTGAGCTGAGATCCGGCCACTGCACTCCAGCCCGGGCTAGAGCGAGACTCCGTCTCAAAAAAAAAAAAAAAAAAAAAAAAAAAAAAAAAAAAAAAAAAAAAAGAAATTTCTTTCACCGGATACCCTAAATCATCTCTCTCAAGTTCAAAGTTCCACAAATCTCAGGGCAGGGGCAAAACACCACCATTCTCTTTGCATAGTAAGGATGACTTTACTCCAGTACCCAACAAGTGCCTCATCTCCATTTGAGACCACCTCAGCCTGGATTTCATTGTCCATATCACCATCAGCATTTTGCTGAAAGCCATTCAGCAAGTCTCTAGGAAGTTCTAAACTTTCCCACATTTTTCTGTCTTCTTCTGAGCCCTCCAAACTGTTCCAATCTCTACCTGTTACCCAGTTCCAAAGTCGCTTTCACATTTTCAGGTATCTTTATATCAGTGCCCCACTCTGCTGGTACCAATTTACTATATTAGTCCATTTTAATGCTGCTGATAAAGACACACCTGTGACTGGGTAATTTATGAAGAAACAGAGGCTTAATGGGCTCACAGTTCCATGTGGCTGGGGAGGCCTCACAATCATGGCAGAAGGCAAGAGGCATGTCTTACATGGCGGCAGGCGAGTGAGAGCATCTGCAGGGGAGCTCTCCTTTATAAAACCATCAGATCTTGTGAGACTTATTCACTATCACCTGAACAGCATGGGAAAAACTCATCCCCACGGGTCAATTACCTCCTACTGGGTCTCTCCCAGGACACATGGGGATTATTACAATTCAAGGTGAGATTTGAGTGGGGACATAGCACCAAATCAAATTACCCCTGGACCCTAGCAAAGGCCCTAGCCAAGGCCCTGGGCTAATAAAAGAATGAGACTCCCTAATTTGTCTGGGATTCATTTCCCATTGCCCTATTAGACTGACAGCTTGAAAAACAAATTGAGCTTTATATTTGAAAGAGATATTTCTGCAATCTTTGGCCTGCAATACACATGCATTATACAAGTATGCATAATATTGTATAAACCATTGAGCCTATGTTATCACAACTGAAGACATCTCTTCAAATGGCAGATTAGTAAACTTATGAAAAATAAGTAAAATTTGTTGTGAGTTGATTATTTGGAGGGTTTATTCCATGTTTGGCAGGACACTGCCCACACCATAGCCATAGGTAAGGGTAGGCTAAAGAAGAACCTTACAAGCCATAACCCCCACCCTGTTCCCATGCAGTATAGAGAAAGTTGACTGACGTTCCCAGATTCCCAAGGAGATTTTAGAATTCTGAGAGGAAACGTGGCCCAGAAATGGTCTCAGACTTGGAAGAGAAAGTTACAGAGGACAATGGCAGGGACTTTCATCAGCAGGGGAGGGGAGTACCATATCCTAGTGGATTCCAGTATTAGACACCTGAAGCTCAGGCCCCCAGCCACACTGCAGCAGTTACTACAGGGGCAGAGAGTGACACCCATCGACTGAGCAGGATGAAGCCCTGCAAAGAGTGCCCACTGGAAAGCAGCTACCCCTTTTCCAATGCTGGAAAATCTATCCTCCCCATCCCGCTGCACTTACGTCACCATCAGGAAGAAAGGCAGGTGAAAATAAAGAGGAAAGAAACTGTGAAAAACAGTATTTATCCTACAACGATAAGCTTTGAACTTGACAGTGATTGAGAAAATAACACTTGAGTGTGGCTGAAAAAAAAATTCCTGGATTAGACTGGAAATGCCAGAATGGGAAAGATTGAATTATCTTTTTTCTCAAGAGCAAAGTTGAGTTCAGTATTTGAAAATAAAGCCATGTTTGCTCAAGCTCCTGTTCATGATAGTCTGATATAGACCAATACCGGGCAAGAGAAGTACAAGAAGAGTAGAATCGTGGAAGTGTTCTAGGAGAAAAGAGCAGAAAAACAGCAGGTTACTTTGAGCAGGGGAGTCCATATTACAAACAGATGTAATCCTAAAGAGGGGTTTTTATAGGGGGTCAACATTGCATTTAGGCTAGAACATCACATTAAGTTTCAAATTAGGAAATTCACAAAGGTAGCAATAAAAATAGATGAAAGACAGATGGTTTCTTCTTTGTTGGAAGCAAAGAAACCAGAAAGGCAGCAAACTTACCAGTCCAGGAGATAGGAATAGCAAGGTCAGAAGAAGAGATGGATTTTAGAGAAATTTAGAACGTGAAATAATAAAGAGAACTTGCTGTTTGATACCTGACTAAAAAGAGAGTGAGGGATTTCAGGTAATTTGGCAAGGGCGAGAGATTGCAGGTAATCTGCCACCAGCCCGTTTGGACAACTGAGTGCATGCAAGTGTTATTCACTAGTTTTACCAGGAAAGGCAGGCTGGGGGATGACTGGTTAGGTGGTGATAGGAAATAAAAGTGACTTGTTGAAGATGAGGCACCTTCGAACATTCAGTTGGACAGTTCTGCTAGCCAGAAATTCTGAGAAGAGATCTGGGACGGAACGAATTCTTGGGAGTCATGGACCTACACATGATAGATAGCGAAGGCCTTGCAGTGCGTGAGGTTACTTGGTAGCCAAACACAGAGTGAAAAGAAAAAAAGGGCTCAAGGGCAAAGATGTCAGGAGGACGGATGTTGGGCACAGCAAGAAGAGCGCATAATGAGCTCTGGTGATGAGCAGCCAGGAGGTTGGGGAGGAAACCGCGAACGAGGTTGTCCAGAGAAATGAACGGAGGGTTTGCAGAGGAAGTGGAAGCTGCATCAGAGTTCTGGAGGAGCAGGGTAAGCTGGCACCTGTGGATCAGAAGCTCTGAGTTACAGCATGGCTGCATTTCTTCTCTCTTCTATGGCTTCATGATTCTAGATGAGCTCGGGGCCGCTGTACACTGCCTAACTGCCTAACTGAACCACCAACCCAGAAGGAATTTTGCTTTTGTTTTTCTCCCATCAACTCCCCTGATTTATCTTAGAACAACTAAGTTAGCCTGAAAGTGACAGTAGAATGGCAAGGACTATGTACTATGCGGGGGCAAGTCCAACCTTCTGAGTGGATCCCAGCCCCACTGTCCCTGTGAGACTTGCGTCTTCTCAGCACCTCCCCTGAACTACAGATGCTGGAGCTAAGAGTCCCCAAACTACTTTGGAGAAAGATGGATTTTCTAAGTACCCTGAGAACGATGCCAAGGCTGTGGAGTGCTCTCACAGTGGCCCCCAGACAGGATAGATCCATGCTCTCAACTGTTTTCTTAAATTTTCTATAGCCTTTTTTGTCTCTTTAGGAGCTGGACAGCACTCAGTGCTAACCTTATTTTGCTTTCTGGACCTCCATAAACTTCTGGTCCCTTTTCATCCCACCGCATTGGTCATTCGGAGTATAGGCGAGCATTTTGTGCTTCGTCACAAATGGAATCCAAATGCACTAATCACACTCTGCTAGAAGGGCGCACGCGAGGAAGCTGAGGGGCACGGGAAAAAAGAAGCGAGAGTTTGGCTGAAGTCAGCCCTGCTCCCATCCCAGGAGCTCAGTGCCCAGCGAAAGGGGTCGATGGAGGAGCCTCTCTGCTCCCCTCGTGCCTCTGACGGTCTGCTGGCTCCTAAGCTGTTGGGGAGCTACTCTGCCCCCGAGACCCAGGGCAACGCTATCAGTGGCGATGAGACATGGCCTGGGAACAGGGTGGCCAGCTCGCGCAGCCCTGCCGCACCCCCTCACACCCAGGCTGAGGCGGGGGTGCTGCGGGGCTGTGCACCTTTGGCGCTGCTCCCCTTCCTGGAATCCCCTTGCTCTGGGGCCACAGCACCCCCAGACCACCAGCAGACATGCCCTGCAACCCACTCTGACTTTGGCCAACACAGGACTCCATTAGCCGTCCCCGGGGAGTTGTGGGTCCCCTGGATATTTAACCCTATGGGCAGACCACCCCTTAGGGAGGGGCAGCGCAGCCCGGCAAAGTCCCCATTGGGACAAAGGAAACGCAGAAGCGACGCCAATTGCTGAAAGCGGCACCTCCACAACCCCGGAGGGGACGGGGTCATCTCTCACCCCAGACCCCCTTCCCAGTGCAAAGCAGTCGTTCTTCCCGTGGGGGCCTGCTGAGCACGCACTGATTACGGATGCCACGAACTGAGGATGGGTTACAGGAGCAGATTGCTCCCCTGCAGCTGACAGTTTATAAATACAGACTTTCCGGGCCAACAGGAAAAGAAACTATTTCTTTGATGCTGCAGGTTTAGCCACAAGTAAAATTATGGTCAGAAGAAGGTCTTGCAATGTCTGGTCTCTCTTCTTTTGTCAACAAAATAAGGATTCCTGGCTTCCAGAACATCCGCTTTGCCAACAGTCATGCTCAATAAGTCTTTTATGAGTGCATTAAAGGAATGAATGAAACCAATGAAAAAGTGAGCAAGCAGCACCAAGCTCTCAGAGCCTGCAGGCTGGTGGTAGAGACATAATGGAATACAAAGCAATAAAATAATGCTCCACGGGGACTCTGCACTTCTTTTAATCCTTTTTCTGCATCACCTTCTTTTCTCCATGCCTCTTACACACCCACTTCATTCATTCAACAAGTATTTATTGGGCAGTACCAGTACACCCACCAGCAGTGAACAGCTTACATTCTGATAGAAAGGGGCTGAAAACAGGTTTTATGGCTGCAGATAATTTTAAAGAAAATGAGTGTTATTAAGGCCATAGCGTAGGGTGATGGGACAGTGATGGAGATTGGGGGACAATTTCAGATAAGACAGTCACGGAAGACTTCGCTGATGAAGCAATATTGGCCGTCCGCTGGCTACGCAAAAGGAAACGGGCCTTTCCGCAGATGATATCATCAAGAAGAGTGAATTTCAGACTGGAAAATCCCAGCAGAGGTAGTAAAGAGGACATTCAACTATGGAAGTAATAAAAGAGTCTCTAGCAGCTAATGATTTTAAATCCTGCTCAGAATAGCTAAAAGCATGAAGGAATGTACAGACATAACCCTGGAAATTGAGTAATCTTTGTAGTATGGAGGATAAAAGGGGAGCTAAACCCAAACACGCTGATTATTCACCACGAGGGAAGAAAATGAAGATTTGGGTCCAGGTTGCTGAGTTTAATACAAATTCTCAGCAAAATGCAAGACTTTTAAAAAGCTGGTTCACATGTCCTCAGGCATCTTCTTGTCTGCTTAGCAGATTGTCCACCTGACCCTGAGCTGAGTGTTCAGAGCATGGAATGCCTTTGTCCAAACCGGAGTTCTTACACCCCCAACTCATCTCTCCTTCATTTTCATTTAATGTACTCACATTCATTCATTCATCCATTCGTTCATTCATTTATTCATTTCACAAATACTTAGTGAACACTAAATGGCAGTCAGGATGCTACATGCTAGGGATACAAAGAAGAAGTATAAAGTGCAGTGTTGCCCGCAGCAACTTCAGGAATTAGGCGGTAGGAATTCCACCCCAGGGCTGCCGCTCAGCTGGCTATGTGCATATGGACAAATTCTTTAGCTTCTCTGCAGGCGGCTGCTTCCTCATCTATCAAATAGGGATGATGGCACAGACTTGACACTAAAGTATGTATGAAAGGAAGGAAGGACAGAGAGAAGATGGGAAGAAGGAAGGAGCTGAGAGGGGAGGGAGGGGCACAGGGAGGAAGCATTGGCACTTACCTCAATTGTGAGGCCTCGCTGAAATAGAAACACCTCACACAGTGCCTGGCACAAGGTAATATTTATAAATACTGCCCCTCACTTCAAAGAGCTCACCATTGAGTGAGGAGATAGGAACACAGTTCAGATAATGGCTAGCATTTATTGAGTGCCTATAATGTGCCAGTTCCCGTTCTAAACTGTACACATTTGGACTCACTTCACCCTCAGCACTTGGTGAGTTTGGGTCTCTTACTATTATTATCCTGACTCTATAAACGAAAACGGCAGGCATAGGAGGGTTAAGTAACTTGCCCGAGGTCACATAAGGAGTGAGTGGGCAGCAGAGCTGGGATTCAAGCCCAGACACTTTGGCTCCAATCACTGCACCCCACTGCCTCCTACAAGTATGAGCAAGCGTGAATACTGCCATGGGCACATGCTATTATGGGGGACTTGCAGCCCAGTAAGGAAGCGATGTGGCCAAGGAATTCTCCTGGGGCAGGGGGACTTCTGCATTTGGGAATTTCAGTATGCCCATGAGGAGGGAGTCAGAGGAAGAGGAGGCAAAGGGCAGCAGAGAGAAGACAAGAGGAGCAGAGAACTGGAAGGCACAGAGGAGCAGATCCATGTTGAAGCAGGGGCAGGTGATGAAGGTCATGGTGGTCATGCAGCCACATAGACCATGCGAGGGGCTTGGACTTTATCCTCTAAGCAATGGGAGTCACAGGAAACAGCGTGATCAGAATTACACTTTAGAAAGATTACTCTGGGGGCTGAATGGTCGTGGAAAAAAGAGGGTCATGGACTAGGGAGAGCCAGTTGGAGGGTTGTTGCCACGGTGCCTCCAGGATCATGGCCAAAGGTATGGACTGGTTCATGACATATTTGAAAAATATAATTAGAAGAAAGCAGTTCTTATCAAATGAAAAGGCTGAACAAGAAAGAGGGCATGAAGACATCTCCCATCCCTTTGGAAACTGGAAGAGGACGGTGATAGCAGCTCCTGGACTATGGAAATGTAGGAAGAAACAGTGATAGAAAGTTCTCAGGAGCAAGTAGCTGCCTGCATCCCAAAGTCAGGGAGTTCTCCACCTCCCTTGGAAAATATTTCCTTTAGAACAAAAAGCTTTAAACATATAGGAAAGTAGGGAGAATAGTACAATAAAAACCCATCACCTAGAGGCAGAAAGAATGAGGGTCATGATCAACTCAGTATACCAGTGGAGGCTATCTGAGTAAACAGCAAACTGTTCTCACGAAAGCAGGATGTTGGCAAACTGACAGACTGAGTCCGCTGCCCAGAAGGAATGCTGAGGGCAGTCATGCCCCAGGCATAGTGTTTCTTATGATTATCTACAGGCACAACTTAAGCCTGTTAGCAATAATATGAACCTGTGATCAAGCAGCTAATCAACTGTGAGCTCCTCCTCCCTGCTATTGCTATTCAATAAATACAAAGGGCTGTGGAAGCTCAAGCCCCTGGCTCGCTAGAAGCAAGGAGCCGCCGGCCTCTTCTTTAGAACAGTTTCTTTTGTTTTGATTTCTGCATTCATCCCCCTTTGTTCAGTCCCGTAGTAACCATCACAACTCTTCAACAATGTTTCCCACATCTGCTTCACATATACGTAATATATATTTGTATTGCTATGCAACATTTCATTTCAGTTTTTATTGTTGTCAAATCATTTTAAATAAGCTACAGACATCATTACATTTACCCTTAAACACTTTAGTACATATCACCAAAAAATATTCAGCTAAGCAATTACAGTAACGTTGTCACACCTTGAAAAAATTAACTATCGAATATCATCTAAGTCGGTATTAAAATTTCCCTAACAGTCTCAGTATTATTTTATAGTACTTTTATTATTTTTTTTTTTTTTTGAGATGGCATCTCATTCTGTCACTAGGCTGGAGTGCAGTGGTATGATCTCGGCTCACTGCAACCTCTGCCTCCCGGGTTCAAGTGATTCCCCTGCCTCAGCCTCCTGAGTAGCTGGGACTACAGGCGCATGCCACCATACCCAGCTAATTTTTGTATTTTTAGTAGAGATGGGGTTTCACCATGTTGGCCAGGATGGTTTCAATCTCTTGACCTTGTGATCCACCTGCCTCGGCTTCCCAAAGTGCTGGGATTACAGGCACGAGCCACCACACCTGGCCAGTACTTTTTTTTTTCAAAACAGGATTCCATTAATGAACCCATATTGCTTTTGTTACACTTCTTTAGTCTCTCTAAATCTCCAACTGCCCTTGCCACATGATTCTCCTGAGTATTTGATATTGACTCATTAAAGAAATCAAGTCAGATTGCCAGGTAGAATACCTCACAGTCTGGATTTGTCTGATTGTTTCAGCCCATGTCACTTCTAATTTGTTCCTCTCTTCCTCACATTTCTGGTAAACTGGAAGTTCTAAAGGCATGACAGGATTCAAGTGAGACATTTTGATGAGCACGTGTCATTGGTGACACCACGGCATTCACACAGCATCCGATGCCAAGGTTTTGGTTTCAAAATACCATCCTGCTATTATGCTACTAAATGGAACCTGACAGATTCCAGGTTTGGGATGGGGAATGAAGTAGGTGGGCCTTGTTCTAGAAAGCACAGAAGTACCCATTTACTCACAGGTCATGTCAAAAGAACCCAAGAGCCAGCTTAAGGCAACCTCTGGTCAAATCTGGAACACCCTGAGCATCAAAATGAATGACTGGAATTGATTAAAACACAATACATAAAATTGTATAATACTCAATAATCAATCAATAGTCAAAAAAAAAAAAAAAATCCTCTGTTACTTTGAGAAGCAGCAGTGGCCCAGGTACTGCTGAGGTCGTTTGCTCTCAATAGCACCTCAATCTGATCTAGGATTCTGTGTCTTGAATCCAGAATACTCTGATCTTGACTTAAACTTGGACCAAGAACATAACTACCCCTCATGTGTGTGTCTGGAACAATCTGGTTTAGGTATCCACGATGATTCCCTGCTGGCAGGAAACTAGTCTCCACTAATATTAAATAATTGCATGGTAATTTAAGCACCAGGCAACTTGACAGGTTCTATAAATCCCAATGTTACTTGTCAAGACTGTAAGGTTCTTGAATCAGTTCAAAGCCCGAGCGCACGCCAACAGACAACATGAGGTGGGGTGGAGCAACATGCTATTTTAATGAGCACCTGGGTGCAGGCAGGCTGAGGCCTAAAATGGTGTCAGCCCCAAGTGAGGACGGGACAGGGGTTTTATAGTCCTCTGTAAACAGGAAGTGTCCTAGTCTGACGTGACTGCTACGTAGTACCCGGATGGCCTCTTCTTCAGGGCTAGGTGTCTTCCAGCCAGGGTGGGTGCCTTTGGCCGGCTCTCTTCCTGCTTCTGCTATCTTGCTGGTGTATGCTGCTGACACAAGTGGCCTTATGCCATGGGACTGACCTGAGGAGGGACGAGTTACTTATCCCTTCAAGCTTTCAGGCCCCGGGGAGAATCTTTCAAAGATGTTCTAAATTAAGAATTTAGTCATCATTTTTGGAATTAACCTTAAAAAAACTCAGGTTACTAAGAGATGTAATTTTTTGTTAACTACAGAAGTTTTTAATGTTGCATTTTGCTGATGAAGCACTTCCTCAGGATTAACTGCGTTGCCCTCTCATTGTCAACCTGTACCTGAGCCACCTCCCAATCTTTGTAGCCGTCACTCAACATTAAGTTAAGAACATCTTGAATAGCCAGGCTTGTCAATTATTCAAGGGAAACCAAGAAGCAACACTAGCATATGATAAACAGACCTTTGTGCTGTTGGAGGAAAAAAAAAAAAAAAACACCTTTCTTTGTATTTTCAATTCCAGAGGAAAGAGGTAAAGCCATGATTCTCCTGGGCATTTAATCACCAAACCTATGTTTAATTGACAACTAATATGCAAGCTCCAGGGCCTCTATCAAATTTCTTAAGAGTAGCATGAAGCTCCTGATGTCTTCCTGCCTTCCCATCAATCATATTAATGGTCTCTACTGGAAACTGAGCTCCTGACTATAGACTAAGCTGTGACCCAGTTGCCAGGGTATCGTTAGAGTAGAAGAAACTCTCTTTCCTAGGGCTCCTCTTTCACCTTAAAGAGAATATTCTTCATAAGTCTTCATGGTTTAGGCAGTGTAACAAGTGGTTTAAGTCATCCTTACTTACAGCTTCCTTACTGGCCATTGTGAAGGCTATAATCTGACACTCCTTTAATAAGCTCCCTATACTCCTTTTTGAGACAAGCAGCCTTGGCAAGAAGTATAATTCAAAAAATGGACTGCCCAGAAAAAAATTCCCAGCCCAAATCACAGGCAGAGCGATTATCACACCCATTTTATATTTCTGTCTGTATATTTATATTTCAGGCTGTATTTCATGCTTATAGGCTCATGGCCTTCTAAAATCTGATGCTTTTAGTTTGGAAACTAGTTTCTTGAGTTCCATCTCTTATGTGCAGTCAGTTCTCTCCAAACCATTATGAAGGCATCCCTCTTTGCTGAGGTTACGGCAGAAGCAGATTCACTAGGCTCTCTCCATTGGGTGGTGGCTTTGGTTTCTCAAAAAGAAGGTCAGAGAAAGGTTCCCAGAACACAAACTCTATGGAAGCATGGATCACGGAGATTCAAATAATTTCCTTTGCAAAGACTTCAGTGAATTCCCTCTTCAAATCTTTTTTAGGACAAGACTGGGAGTGTGAACATTTCTGTCAGCTTCAACTTCTTTTCCCCAAACACTGTTAAGTTCTACCGAACATTTTAAGTTCCAAGATACATGTGCAGGAGGTGCAGGTTTGTTACATAGGTAAAGATGTGCCATGATGGTTTGCCAAACCTATGAACCCATCAATTAGATATTAAGCCCAACACGCATTAGCTATGTTTTCTGATGCTATCCCTCCCTCCACCATCCACCTCTGACAGGCCTGTGTTCTTCCCTTCCCTGTTTGTTGGCAGCATGTATAGCTTCTTTTGAGAAGTGTCTGTTCATGTCCTTTGCCCACTTTTTAACGTTTTTTTTTTCTTGTAAAAGTATTTAAGTTCCTTGAAGACTCTCAATATGAGACCTTTGTCAGATGGATAGATTGCAAAAATTTTCTCCCATTTTGTAGGTTGTCTGTTCACTGTGGTGATACTTTTGCTGTTCAGAAACTCTTTAGTTTAAGTAGATTCAATTGTCAAGTTTTGCTTTTGTTGCAGTCACTTTCCACTTTTTCATCATGAAATCTTTGCCCATGCCTATGTCCTGAATGGTATTGCCTAGATTTTCTTCTAGGGTTTTTATAGTTTTGGGTTTTACATGTAAGTCTTTACTCCATTCTAGGTTAAGTTTTGTATGTGGTGTAAGGAAGAGGTCCAGTTTCATGTAAAAAAGGGGTCCAGATTCAATTTTCTGCATGTAGCTAGCCAGTTCTCCAGCACCATTTATTAAGTAGAGAATCCTTTCCCCATTGCTTGTTTTTGTCAGGTTTGTCAAAGATCAGATAGTTGTAGATATGCCATCTTATTTCTGAGTTCTCTATTCTGTTTCATTGGTCTGTGTCTGTTTTTGTACAGTACCACACTGTTTTGGTTACTGTAGCCTTGTAGAATAGTTTGAAGTCAGGTAATCTCATGCCTCCAGCTCTGTTCTTTTTGCTTAGGATTGTCTTGGCCATATGGGCTCTTTGTTTTGATTCCATTTGAATTTTAAAGTAGTTTTTCTAATTCTATGAAGAATGTCAATGGTAATTTAATGGGAATAGCACTGAATCTAAATAAATTACTTTTGGTAATATGGCCATTTTCATGATATTGATTCTTTCTATCCATGAGCATGGAATGTTTTTCCATTTGTTTGTGTCCTCTCTGATTTCCTTGAGCAGTGGTTTGTAGTTCTCCTTGAAGAGGTCCTTCACATCCCTTGTAAGCTGTATTCCTAGGAATTTTATTCTCTTTGTAGCAATTATGAATGGGAGTTCATTTATGATTTGACTCTCTGCTTGTCTATTGTTGGTGTATAGGAATGCTTGTGAATTTTGCACATTGATTTTGTATCCTGAGACTTTACAGACGTTGCTTATCAGCTTAAGAAGCTTTTGGGCTGACGATGTGGTTTTCTAGATATAGGATGGTCATCTGCAATAGATACAGGATCATGTCATCTGCAAAAAGAGACAGTTTGATTTTCTCTCTTCCTATTTGAATATACTGTCTTTCTTTCTCTTGTCTGATTGCCCTGGCCAGAACTTCTAATGCTATGTTGAATAGGAGTGAGTTTCCATTTCTTTACCTTCATCAATTACTTTTTCTTTAATCTCTTGTAACCTCCTTGGGGTAACCTCCCATGGCCACTCACCCATCACCTGATTCATTGCTTCAAGAAGCAGCTCTCCTGTCAAACGGGGAAAGGCTGCCAGGGCATGGATTCACCTCATAACCCCCAACATCCCGATATTCATTAAGAATGCTGCCACTGGGACCCAGCCTGAAGCGCCACTTCCACCAGGCTTTGCTTTCTTATGGACGTTTCTATCTTCACATCATGTTTTCACTTGTGTTTTTTCCTCAGAAAACTGAAAGTCTTCCAACTCCACAGTCCTGCCAGGGCAGTTCAGAGCAGCCTTGCCCACAGCCACAAGGGCACCTCACCCCATCCGACTTGGAGGGCACTCGGGCAAATGTGGGGGCCCAAGTCCACACCCAGCTCTGGCCCCCACATCCCCTAGTCTGTGAGGTGCTGAAACAGCAACTGCTCAGTCTGACCCCAAAACACCTACTGTTATTTGATTCTAATTGCCACCCCTCATGTTCTTCTACAGGTAGTGTTGTCTCCCAATTGCATAAGAATGCTGAATAAGATTTCTGAACTTTCACAATAGAATGGCAATCCTATCCCTGCCTCTTCTAGTGTCCAGAACACATAAATGTATATTTAGCCCCATATGAAGTAGCCAACACACCAAATCCTTTTGAGGAATTGTAGTTTTTTGGTATCCACTGCCAGCAAAGGCTCCACTAAGACTTGACAGTGAACGCCCCTTAGGCAGCTTTTTTTTTTTTTTCTATACCCCACCACCAGGAGTTTCCATTTTTTCAACTTCTATCAACTATTTCTACCCATTCTTGAATTTCCTATAAAGGGAATCATATGTTTTCTTTTGTGTCTGCCTCCTGTTGTTCAATATACCTGTGAGAATCATTCACATTGTAATGTCTACCAATAGTTTTCTCATTTTAATTGCTGTGAAGTAATTATCCAGCATTGTATGCATATATCATAATTTGTCCATCTCTTCTTGGCAGACTTTTTTTTTTTCAATTTGGAGCTGTTATAATAAAGCAACTATGAACTCTTTTGAACATTTCATTTTGTGGAACTGTGCACTCAGGAGAGGAATTACTGAGATCTAGTGTACACCAGAGGTCAGCAAACATTTTTGGTAAAAGGCAGATAGGAAATACATCGACTGTGCAAGCCATACACTCTCCATTGTAATGAGTCAACTCTGCCATAGACAATATGTAAACAAATGGGCATGCCTGCGTAATACAATTTTGTGGACAAAAGCAGGTGGTGGCCTGGATTTAGCCCATGGGCAGCAGTTGGCTGAACCCTGGCATAGACGTTTGGTTTGCTTTAGTAGAAAATGCTGAATAATTTTGCAGTGTGGCTATTCATTTAGTACTCTTAAGCAATACTTTATAAGAATTCAATAGATGCTTCACATTTTTGTCAACACTCAAAAGTATCAAGTCTCTTTAGTTTTGCCATTGTTGTAACCACATAGCATGTCTTACGGTGGGTTTATGTGTGATCTCATTAACGATACTGAACACTCAAAATACACGTATTGGCCATTTGTATTTCGTCTCTTGTGAGGTGCTTGTTCAAGTCTTTTGGACATTTTTGACTGCGTTGTGTTCTTGGATTTGTAGGAGTTATATTGGCTATGAACCTGTATTATCTACTGCTGCATAGCAATATTACCATAAACTTAAGAGGTGCAAATAAGCATACATTTGTTATTTGACAGTTTCTGTGGGTCAAGAGTCTCACTCAGCATGGCTTAGCTGGGTCCTCTGCTTTAGGATCTCTCACACAGCTGCAACAGTTACATTGACCAGGGCTGTGGTCTCATCTTTTGCTCAAATGAGGAAGGATCTTCTTCCAAATTCATGTGGTGGCAGCGTTCAGTCCCTTGTGGTATATCCACTTTCCAGTCTGCTTCTTGCTGGCTGTTGCCTACAGGTTGCCCTTAGTTTCTCGCCATGTGGGCTTTCCCAACATGACTTCTTGTTTCCTCAAAGCCAACAAGGAAGAGTATCTTCTCATGAGATGAATATCACAGGCTTATGGAATAGAGTCACATACACATAGTGACATACATCCCACCACCTTTGCCACATCCTATTGGTTAGAATCAAGTCACAAAGGCCCATGAAAACTCAAGGGGAGAGGATTACACAAGGGTATGAATACCAGGAGTCAGGGGACATGGAAGCTATTTTATTAGAGTTCTGCCACAGAGTCCTTGTCAGGTATGTCACACATATCTTCTCTAGTCTGTAACTTGCCTTTTCCTTTTCTTTGATAGAAAAAAAATTTATTTAAAATAAAATCAAATGTATCCACTTTTTTAATTTTGTAGATAGCGTTTTGTTGTTGTTGGTTTGTAGAGTCAGGGTCTCATTACATTGCCTAAGCTGGTCTCGAACTCCTAGCCTCAAGCAATTCTCCTGCCTCAGCCTTCCAAAATGTTGAGACTGCAGACGTGAGCCACCACACTGGCCCTAGATAGTGGCTTTTTTTTTTTTTTTTTTTTTTTTTTTTGAGGCGGAGTCTCGCTCTGTCGCCCGGACTGGAGTGCAGTGGCCAGATCTCAGCTCACTGCAAGCTCCGCCTCCCGGGTTTACGCCATTCTCCTGCCTCAGCCTCCCGAGTAGCTGGGACTACAGGCGCCCGCCACCTCGCCCGGCTAGTTTTTGTATTTTTAGTAGAGACGGGGTTTCACCGTGTTCGCCAGGATGGTCTCGATCTCCTGACCTCGTGATCCGCCCGTCTCGGCCTCCCAAAGTGCTGGGATTACAGGCTTGAGCCACCGCGCCCGGCCGATAGTGGCTTTTTATTACCTGTTTAATAATTTATCGTTTACCTAAGATCATGAAGATATTTTAGTCTGGTTTTCCCCTAGACTAGTGTTTCTCAACCTTGGCAATACATTTGAGGCTAGATAATTCCTTGCTAATTATTCTCCTGTGCACTGTAGGGTGTTTAACAGCAGCTCTGGCCTACCCATCAGATGCCAGTAGCACCTCCTTCCAGTTGTGACAATCAAAAATCTTGCTAAATGTCTCCCAGGGCTAAAAGGCCCCCAGTTGAAAAGTACTGTTCTTAGATGCTTTATAGCTTAATTTTTGAATATAATGTCTGTAATCCGAGTTAGTTGCTTTATATTGTTCCATATATCTAATTTCTCTACATTTACTGAAAAGTTCATTTCCCTCATGAATTGCAACTTTGTCTTACATTAAGTAATCATATATGTATGGATTCTGTTCAATTTATCTGACTTCAATCATCATGCCAGTAAAACACTTCAGTAGTTTTTTGGTAGGTCTTGAAATCTGTTCTTGTAAATCTTCGAATTTTGTCATCATAATTGGCCTGGCTATTCTAGGTCCTTTGCATTTCCTTCTATATTTTGAACCAATTTGTCAATTTTTACACACAAAAAAGTCTGAGATTTTTAATGGAAATCTACACATCAATTTGAGATAATTGTAGTCATAACAATATTATTTCAGTACATAAAATGATAAACTTTACTTAGTTCCTTTTTAATCTCTCTCAAGATTTTCTGGTTTTCAGTGTAGAGATCTTGCAACTATTTACTTCTAGATATTTGCTAATGCTTTCCAGCTTTACTGAGGTATACTTGACATATAAAAAGTGTGTATACTTAGTGTACATGATCGCATATATGTATACATTGTAAAATGACTGCCACAATCAAGCCAATTAGCATATCCATCTATTCCTGCACGTTTTTTTTTTTTTTTGGTGGTGGTGGTAACACTTAAGATCTACTTCCTTAGTATTTAATATTATTTAAACCATCGTAAATAACATTGTTTTCCTAATTTTATTTTCTAATTGTTTGTTGCTAGTATGTAAAAATACAATTATTTTTTATATCAGTCTTGTATCTAGTGATCTTACTAAATTCATTATAAGATACTTTGGATTCTGTGCGTATGCAATCAGGTCATCTGTAAATATCTTTTTACTTCTCTTTACTCTTTATATAATTTTCTTTTCTTTCCCGTGACTGGGATCTCCTAAACGATGTTGAACAGAAGTAGTGATGGTGAACATTCTAGTCTTTCCTCCAAATTTAGGGGGAGAAATAATTCAATCTGAAAGCATTAGGTATTATGATACTTTTTGATGCTCTTTATTATATTGAGGAATTTACCCAGTTTCTGAAAATTACAAGGTTGGCTGCTGAATTCTGTCAAATGCTTTTTTTCCTCCTTTTTTGCGCTATTAAAATGGTTATACATTTTTCTCCTTTATTCTATTAATGTGGTCAATTACTTGATTTTTGAATGTTACAGCAGCCTTGCATCCCTGGAATAAACCCATTTGGTCATGAGTTACTATCCGTTTTATGTATCCTTTTTACATATTGCTGATAATTTTGTTTAGAATCACTGTCTTTCATGTTCATGAAAGGTGAGTCTGTGATTTTCTTTTGTCAAGTTTTGGTGTCAGAGAAATCTGGGTCTCATAAATTCAGCTGGAAATGTTTCCTTTTTCATTATGCTCTGAAAGAGTTTATGTTCCATAAACATAGTATTTCATCTTCAGATGCCTGGAGAAAATCACAGATGAAACCATCTGGGCCTGGAGTTTGCTTTGTAAGAAAGTGTTCAACTTTTAATTACATAATTTAGTCTATAGAAATTACATCTTTGATTATGAATGGAAGACAACAGAAACATTCTTGAAGATGTCAACTATGTTAATTTTTGAGGAAATATACATACAGAGATGTGGAAGCACAAGAGGTCTTCAATAAACCCAGAAATGCAGAGAGCACCGATATTTACATACCCATACATAGCATCGTTTTTAATTTAGCATGCTATTATTGTTTTCTGCTTCCAGGCGTCCTAGAAAGGTTATTTTCATGTCCGGATTTCTGATTTAGCTGCAAGATGTAAAAATCCTACATAGTCAGACAACCCGCTTTGGCTATATCATCAGGAATGGCTTAAAAGTAAAAATGACATTTCAGTTATTCCACACACAAATCCCTGATACTAACATCCCTATCCTAAAAACAGCCATTTGGAAGGAAAGCCTATTTCAAAGCAAAGGAAATGTGAATAAGACAATATCTGGTCCTGGAAATGTCAGACTCAAAATTGAGTTCTTTAGATGAGAGTCGATTCTAAAATAACATCTCTGATTTGTTATACAATAAAACATAATGGCTTTATAAACTTTATATAAACACTGTCAATTTCTGATGGTTTTCTCTTAAAAGGGTAGCTCTGAAGTGATTATTCTCTCTTTAAACTGTATTTACCGGGCTGCTGAGTTTTTTCTCTGATTTCATTCATTCCTTTTCCCCATTTCCCCTCCCCATTCCGAGTCTAGACTAATGAACACAATATTTGAGAAATATAAAACTTAGGCAAAGATCTTTTATTTGTGGTTAGGCTTACACAGTTCCAAAAAGTAAACGTAATTAACAAAACACTTAAAAGTACCAGAGGAGGTGCCCCGGTATCAGTAGAAGGCACTGATCAGACCAAAGAAGAAAGCTTGACACGGATCTTCATGTACGGATGCCAGCTTCAATCCTGTCAAATGAACATGTTGTTCTCTCAGTGGTAACAGTTAGTAGGCCGGAGCAGAACTGGAGACTCTTTTCCACTGGTGTAGGCAGCCAGGGCTCTCCAGGAGTATTATTATAGATGACATGAAGGTGACTACCATGGTGGCAATGACAACAATCTCAGTTACAATGACAACAAAGCTAAGGCCATCAGTAGAGGCTTGATGCGATCTAGAAATCCTTCTGGAGCCTCTCATCAGCTGATCATCCCTGATACATCTCTTGGATGGCCACAAAATCCATTTTCACAAAACTGAATCCAATGCATTGTGTTATCACTGCAACACACACGAGTTCTGGTAGTTGCTAATCTGGAAAAATGGTAAATACTAATACTATTGCATCATTTTGGGAATGAGTCAAATCTATACTACAAGAAAAACACATAAACACACACAGGTACTTTTGGTGGTATGGCTTTGAATTCTGTGCTTGGCTATAAAAAGCATAAGCAAAGTTAATGAATAACAGTTTTTATTAAAAAGAAAAAAATAAGTAATTTACTATACCAAAATCAGTTTAAGACATATTAAATCAAATTTTATGCAAATACCTTTACAAAAACTGAATTATATAATTAAACAGAGTGCTTTTTTATACATTAATACTGAATATGTTAAGTTACTATATATTAAAGATATAATTTGAAAACTAGAGCTGTTTCAAAATACTGTGTTCAAATGTCATTCTTTGGGGACCCAGAGAAATTGCCTGATTACCATGTTGTCCTTCCACAAGGGGTTTCTCTTCTGAGTCAGGAGAGAGTCATTAGGTAACATTAAGAAAAAGAGTAAAACATAAGGTCCAAATTGAATTCACTTCCTGAGACTCACATAGAGCTTGCTGACTTGAACAAAACACATCAACATTGTTTTAAAATATTGAGGACACTATTTTGTGGCAGCATCTACTACACTTTCATGTTAAAAGTAGGCCATAAAGACAGGGCTTCAGGGAGAAATAGAACACAAATGAACTTCTAAAGCAATACGAAGCTCTAGCAGAAGACCTCATTCTCTTTATGAGGCACAAACAGCAAAAGAAGAGATAAAACATAACCACCATGATTACAGACTCCAGGGGATTTCATACCTAGAGTTTCATGATGTTTTATGTACAGTATTATTCCTTAACACAGTATTATTCCTACTGAGTTCCCAGGAAATAATTTTCATCATCAATAATATGGTTTAAAAGTTCATACCATTGGTAATATCCATGTCAAAAGACTTTCACTCTTCTTTTTATATATACAAATAGAACTGTAGACAGTCACTCCAGGCTCATGCTCAACTGAAACTTCCATTATAATGAAGAGACAGAACAGGAAAGGGACTTCTGGTATCATTTATTTTCCTGTGACAATAATAAAAACTGCTGTATCACAGTTCGTAGAATAAACAGTCATCACTAAGTGTTAAAACAACTGCGTAAGTCAAAAGCAAGTGATTTTTCCCAGAAAAAAAAAAATGTTTCTCCTATGACCCCTTTTCTTCCTCTGTCAAAAAATACCACACATAAAATCGCCCCCTAAAGTCAGGAAGTGTCCAATGCCATGTGGTAGACACAAGCGTTGTGAGCACAGCACAGTGGGATGAGGTCACAGTCTCCAGTTCATTCCCTGCGCAGGCTATGCTCACAGGTCACCCTGCTTTATAACTCCTCTCGAAAACCTTTCTGTGTCTCCTGCCTGGCTTTGGCTTCCTCATTGGGTGCCAACCATGTGAAATACACCTTCACTGGATCGATGTTCCAGTGTTTGTGGAACGATATGGGAACTTGATGAGAAAGGTAGTCCTTAGGGTAATCCACTGGCCGAGCCTGCAGGAAAAATAGAGAGTTAGGCTTCCTTGTTGATTGAAAATAATTTTGCTGCAGAAGAACATCTGAGTTTATAAAGTGGATTGCTTTACTTCACTACTTAATATTGGCTATGGGAATCTAAAAGCAAAAAGGAAACTATTTTCTGATCTCTTTCTTCTAACTCCAGGTTCTTTGCTTTTGTGTCTCCAATTACCTTAATATCCCAAATGCACTGCTTTTTGCTTCTATGTTCCATAGTCTTGCCTCTGGGAGATTCCTGAACCATGGTAATAAATACAAAAAGCTTTTTTGGTAAGCCATTTAAGTTACTATTATCACTTCTGCACAAAGACAGAAAAACTGTTACGTTCCAGGTACTTCTAAGGAAACTCTGGCCACATGTGGGTTGTGGGGGGCCAGAAGTGGGTTGTGGGGGGCCAGGGCAAAGATTTCTCAGATTTCCCTTGGCCTGTCTACTGCTCTAATGTGTAATTAGGTGACGTCATTCGAAGAAAGAAAACAAGGAACTCACTGGGGGAGAAGGATAACGTAACTCATACTCTCTTCCTGCCCAAATATCTAGTCTAGTTCCAGAGGTGTAAATGAGGTGTAAATGAGAATTGCAAGTAACCCAAAATTGTCTGCGAAAGGACCTAAAAAGTTTTTATATTATCTACATTGCAACATTTTTTAGAAGTTAGAAAATAAAACTTAAGCAGAACTAGATACAGGTTAGAATAAGATTGAAGAAGTAACCTATAGGGTTAGAAAGTAACTGAAATCAGATACTATTTTGTTTTCTCTAAGCAAAGTATCCAGTTTCTCTTGGGAATCACTTTTTTTTTTTTTTTTTTTTTTGAGATGGAGTTTCACTCTGCCGCCCAGGCTGGAGTGCAATGGGGCAATCTCAGTTTACTGCAACCTCTGCCTCCTGGGTTCAAGTGATTCTCCTTCCTCAGCCTCCTGAGTAGCTGGGATTACAGGCACGCACCACCATGCCTGGCTAATTTTTTGTATTTAGTAGAGACAAGGTTTCACCAAGTTGGCCAGCCTGGTCTCGAACTCCTGACCTCAGATGATCCACCCGCCCTTGGCCTCACAAAGTGTTGAGATTGCAGGCGTGAGCCACTTTGCCCGGTCAGTAATCATCTTAAATTTGTTTATTAATTTATATGGGCCTTCTGTTTTATAAAGTAACTCATTAGGTCATCGATACTAAAACTGTCTTGACTATCAAAACTAGATGTGATGCATTTTAAAAACAAGGCTTTTGTAGGCTACTATTTTATTATAGTCTGCCTAAATCTTTGATATGAATAAACTCCCTTAAATGGTTTACAGAATACCTTTGTTAAATTTTATCTCATTTAATCCTAGAAACAACCTTGTAAAAGGGACAGAACATTATGGTTCACTTCCAGTTTACCGCTGAGGAAACCGGAGCTCCCAGAAGTAACATGACGAGCAAACACTGGACTAGAGACCAGAGAGAGGTGCTGAGCCCAGGGCCAGTGCTCCGCCAGGGCACGGGCTGCCTCTGCTCAAGCCTTCTCACCACCGGCTGGGTACACTCAGCAGCCCCTGGCCTAACCTACCTCCACCAGCACAAATACACTATTCAGACGAGTGTTTCAACAATAATATCTGTGGAGAAAAGGTCAAAAGAATCTAAGGGGAGAACTGTCACAACTGCTATTTTTAAGAAATTGTAACTGCTCATGGAGTTAAAAATCTAAAAGGAATTTTAAAAGGAAAAAACAGTGAGATAGACAAAAAATACACACTGGTAATAGAGTTGGGAAAGGTTTGAGTATTAGGTGAAGGAATTCATTTATTATACGATGTTTCTTTGCAAGGCCCTCTGAGAGAGTTTACTGGCAAGGAAGAGAACCAAAGACAGACATCCTCTCAATTCCGTTAGAAGATAATTCCACAACGATCCCAGAAGAAAGAAAGAGTAGTTCCCCCTTATCCATGGTTTCACTTTCTGAAGTGTGTCTCACAGTCAATTTTAGTCTGAAAATGTTAAATGGAAAATTACAGAAATAGACAATTCCTAAGTTTTAAGTTGCGGGCCCTTCTGAGTATCAGGATGAAATGTGGGGTGTTCCACTCCATCCCACACTGGACATGAATCCTCCCTTTGTCCAGCATTTTCATGCTGTCTACACTCCCCGCCCCTAAGTCGCTAGAAGCCACCTCATTATCCAGTCCACTGCAGCAGTATCACAGTGCTTGTGTTCAAGGAACCCTTATTTAAGAATAGCCTAAAGCAAGAGTAGTGATGCCGGCATACGGTTATAATTGCTCTATTTTATTACTGTTCATCTCTTATTCTGCCTACTTTCTAAAGTAAACTTGATCATAGGTATGTAAAGTATAAGAAAAAACAAAGTATACGTAGGATTCTGTATATCCAAGGTTTCAAACATCCACTGGGGGCGGGGGGAGGGGGAGTCTTGGAACGTACCCCTGTGGTTAAGGAAGGACTACTGTAAAAGCAATGGAAACAAATCCTTGCTTGTTTTTCACCTTTAAAAATGAACTGTTGAAGACAGAAATGCATCTAACAGGAAAAAAATAAACCGTAACATTTTTTCCCTCGATTAATGCAGATTCTAGAAGTGATTCACTGCATTTCAGGGAGCCTACGCATGCATTAAAAGAGCTGGCTTATTAAACATTACAATTTGCTGGTCATTTTTGACAAACGAGGTCATGGAAAAGCATTAGACAAAACTAGAAAAGTGAAATACATCCAAAATGGTATCTTTAATACCAAGAAGTCTATGCAGCCTCTAATAATCGTATCTCTACGCCCAAAATGCCAAGAGGAAATCCCAAACAGCAGGAGGGTGAGGGGCGGGGAAGAACTTGAGGAACAGAGTGTGGTAGGCATCTGCATACAGGAAGAGAGAGGAGCTGAAACTGCATAAGAAAGACCTGCAGCCGGGTGGGCGTGGTGGCTCAAGCCTGTAATCCCAGCACGTTGGGAGGCCAAGGCAGGTGGATCACAAGGTCAGGAGATCGAGACCATCCTGGCTAACACGTGAAACCCCGTCTCTACTAAAAATACAAAAAATTAGCCGGGTGAGGTGGCACACACCTATAGTCCCAGCTACTCGGGAGGCTGAGGCAGGAGAATTGCTTGAACCCAGGAAGCACAGGTTGCAGTGAGCTGAGATCATGCCACTGCACTCCAGTCTGGGTGATACAGCAAGACTTCATCTTGAAAAAAAGAAAAAGGAAAGACCTCCTACATTGGGCAAAATTAGAACTTTTCATCTGTAAATACTGGAGCACACTAAACAGGACAACAAATGGAGACTAAAATCACATTTCCTTAGATAAATGCATTTTTATAACTGTGTTAAAAAAATGATTTCCATACCATACAGTTCACCCACCATCATGGTGGTCTAAAACTTTTTGGGAGATTTCCAGAGCTGAGCAACCACCAACCATTGCACACTGCCATGTCCATTAGTGGCACATAATTTTGGAAGAACAGAAAACCACATGCTCTAGGTGCTGTACTTTCAACAAAGGTGGGAAATACTAGGTATTCCCTGGAGTCCCCTTCTAAATCTGTGAATTCACAGTAACTTTCTCTAGAAACAGAAGAGCTGTGACGGCCCAGGCAATTTTGCATTTGAGACTGCCTCCAAATGCCCACTCTGTCTCTAGCTCATCAGGATTCTTACATTTTATCTCTTTGCCTCATATTTCTTTGTGAAGATGAACAAACACAGTTTGGACCAGGGTTTAAACACTATAAATGGAAAGCAATGTCCAAATCGTTATCAAACTCTCTAAAAGAGGCTTAAGAATTGGAAGATACAAGCATTATCGGTTGGGGAGGATAGGTTTTAAACATATTTTATGATTTTAGAAGAGTTTAAAATGTATGTGAATTAGGGAAATCAAGGGTTCTGAAGTGGGGGAAACAACAACCTTTTTTAAAAAAAATTATCTTCAAAGGACTTTTGCCTATAGATGGTTTTCCTTCTTTCTTTTCTCCTTATCATTTTATTAGCCAATTTATTCTCCCCTAAATGAAAAGGGCTGCTATAAAAATCTAAGACCTGTCACACTAACCTTGATAAATTATTTCCCTTATACGCTAACAGTTTTAATTACCCCTTTTATTGCGTGACTGAAACACCATGAAACAGAGCGAGAGAGGGAGCCGCAGAGAATAACACCTTCTTTCCTAAGTCTTCCTAACACAACACAGGCTTAAAGTGGGTAAGACCTCTCATGAGAAGTCCTAAAGGACAAATAAGTATCTTCTAACTGACATCAGGAAGGAGGTTTCTCATACATTTCCTTATATTAAAGGTCTATTTTTATGCTCTGTTATTGTCTCAAGGATACAGAAATGGATTCTGCCTTTCCTGATGATGCAAACACTTTCTTAGTCTTATTCGAGTTGTTTTCTATAGTACTATTTCTGTCATGCTAAGTTTTCTATATTGCTATGATAATGTTTGCTACTGGTTACTAAATAAATAAAGCATGGGCCAGGTGCAGTGGCTCACATCTATAATCCTAGCACTTTGGGAAGTTGAGGTGGGAGGATCGCTTGCATCCAGGAGTTTGAGACCAGCCCGGGCAACACAGTAAGACCCCCATCTCTATAAAAAAAAGTTAAAAGTTAGTCAGGCATGGCGGTGTGTGCCTATAGTCCCAGATACTTGGGAGACTAAGGCAAGAGGATCATTTGAGCCCAGGAGATCAAGGCTGCAGTGAGCCACGTTGCAGTGAGCAAGACCCTATCTCAAAATAAATAAATAAAAGTAAGTAAATAAAGCATAAAAACTGTATTTTCAGTATAAGAGAAGGCACCTAAAATACATATGCATACACACTTCAAGTTTCAAAAACTTGAAATTTCTTGAAGGAGGATATTAGATGGGTATGAATCTATGTTTATTTTAAGTTTGTGAACATCTGCTATTATTCTTAGCAGAAAATTCACTGACTTGGTTCATAAAAGATACTAAAAATAATGCAGGATTTCCTTCTCCAACCCCCAAACTGCAATATGGGGAGGCTATAAGCACTACCCGTCCCTGGTAAACATAAGCTCATCTCTTCTGTTCCATAACCCCAAGAATATATGCTTATTGAGATACCCAATTGCAATTTAATAGATTTTAGCCATTCAGTTTAATGGCAAGTGAAGGAGAAAAATCTCAGTAAAAAGACAGACAGTGTAAAAACTGAGGATGGTGTAGAATTACATAGACTCAGTGGCCAGTAGGACAATATTAGGTCAGTACTATGTATTTCTAGGCAGCATCCAGTAATTTTTAAATGCCACCAATCTTTCTAACTAAAAAACAAAAAAAGCTGGGCACGGTGGCTCACGCCTGTCATCCCAGCACTTTGGGAGGCCGAGGCGGGTGGATCACGAGGTCAGAAGATCGAGACCATCCTGGCTAACACAGTGAAACCCCGTCTCTACTAAAGAATACAAAAAATTAGCCGGGCATAGTGGCGAGTGCCTATAGTCCCAGCTACTCGGGAGGCTGAGGCAGGAGAATGGTGTGAACCCAGGAGGTAGAGGTTGCAGTGAGCCAAGATTGTGCCACTGCACTCCAGCCTGGGCGACAGAGCAAGACTCCGTCTCAAAACAAAACAAAACAAAACAAAACACCCAGATTTTCCCTGGTCCTACATGTGAGGATCCCAGTCAAACGCCACTTGGTTTTCAATATGTTTTTGCCTCCCGTCTTCATGATGTACATGATGCAGTGTTACATCAAACAGGGTAACAGTCCTGTAAAGGATGTCTCCCACCCGCTGTGAGGGAAGAATAAAAACCATTTCCTCACCTGATGGAAGAGAGGGCTGTGTGTCACAGGGATTCCCAAGCCACTAAAGCACATTCCCAGGACCATATCATCGGGAGCATCATTGCTGTAGCACCGACATTTGCTGGCGAGAAGTCTCCTGATGGCTTCTCTGCTGAAGACCATTCTAGTGGGAGCCAGAGCAGAGAAAGGGGTTAGAGCAGCTCCACAGAGACCGCTGCTGCACAAATGGGCCCCGGGAAACAGGACTCTACTCCTCCAGACTGAGAGGCAACAGCAGCTTTCTCTAGTTACTGAGCTCAGGTAAAACCCTACCTGTTCTCTTTTAGTCTTCTGGCCCTTTCCAACACTTTCGTACCAAGTTCCCAAAATAATTTCTCTTTGTTTTAAAATACAGTTTGGTTTCTTGTTTCCATTCTGATCCTAAGGTAGAAATGAATCTTTTTATATCATAAAAAGCTCAAAAACTGAGAGGGCTGAAGGAAAAATATGATTCACAAGTTCAGTCTTGATCATCAAAGACTTTCCTTAAGGCAAAACTACTTAAAATTCATCCATACAGTCCCATTGCCACATATAAGGCCTTGCCCACAGCACTCAATAAAAGTTTGATGCATCAAACAAGCGAGAACAAAGTTGCCTTTGCAAAGACCTTCTTCCTGGGGGAGGAAACAGTCTATGAATCACTCTAGGAGGAAGGAAAAAAGGACAAAGAGCTTGAATCCCTGAATCAAAAACACTGATTCCACATGCTGGGCTCAATTCCGCAGTTTTACCTAATGTTAGCGGCCAACCCCCTCCCCCATCCCCTGCAACAGTGCAGGACTCCCTCCCTGCCCTTGACTAGACAAGAGAATTTCTTTACATAAGATGTTGTAACAAAATAGGAAGGTATAAAAAGAAACGAAGTTCCTGTCAACTACAGAGAAAGGAAAACTGCAAGTCTGAAAACCCACCATAAATTGCCTTTCTCTTAGAAAGCCTGCTGTCCACAGTGAAACCTCCCCCGCCACATTTTTTGTGGCTGAGTGGAACTCCTACACCCAATCGGCCACGTTGGGCTCAAGCTACTGAATCTGGGAAAAGAGCGTACATGAGAAGATGGGTGGACAGTAAATAGTAAAAATGCTTTTTTTCTTTTGTCAGCATCGAGTAGAATGAGAAAAATGAGAAAGACTTTCATTTTTTTGATCCGCTCTCTGAAAAACTAACTTTATAGGAAGATGAAATGCGAGCATGAACTTTTAATTTGTAATTATTTTATACTTTTGCCTACACATTAATTATCTGCATAAACTAAGTGAATATGAGCCGTCAATAATACTTGTTTATTAGCATGCTGATGAGTTCTTTCCAAATAAGGTTGCTCGCCAAAATGGAAAACTACCAGTCATATCCTGGTTGGAAAGAACACTTGTCTGCTCTGGCCACCAACTATTAAATGTTAAAAAGATGTTGAAAGGCTACAGGATTATTTTATTTCCTTCAATATACAATATACAAATGTCTAAAATAAGAAAAACTGAAATGAGAGTCTGGGACTTGCCCAAGAACACAGTGCAGAGCAAGAAAATGTAGGAAGGGAACATGCATGAGAAACACGCCTGCCCCTCCCGGCCTTCAGCCAATAAACAGGTCATGGTGGTCTCTTTGGGTAACACTTCCTGCTGCCTCTTCTGAGGACACTGCCCAACGTCTTATTCTGGTGTAGTCATTTGCTCCCAAGGCTGCCAAAAAGGCTGATGACAGATACCCTAAGCACAGCTTCCTACCTAAATGCACATATGTAAATAAGTATTTTCAAAAAGAAATGGTCAAAACATCACATGTTCTCACTTATAAGTAGGAGCTAAGTTATGAGGATGCAAAGGCATAAGAATGACACAATGAATGAACTTTGGGAACTCAGAAGAAGGGTGGGGATGAGGGATAAAAGAGTACACATTGGATACAGTGTACACTACTTGGGTGATAGGTGCACCAAAATCTCAGAAATCACCACTAAAGAACTTACTCATAAAACCAAACACCGCCTGCCCTCAAAAACCTAGTGAAATTAAAAAAAAAAAAAAAATTCAACTTGTTTTCTCCAAGTACCAAAACTTTCATGGAGTAAGCAACAAAGTGAAAAACAGACACTTGGATTCAAATAGTACAAAAGGTCTCATGCTCCAAATAATGCAAAATACCTACACAGAAACCACAGGAACCTGCATGTCTGACTCGGCTCTGTCAAAACACCCTTACCTACGACAGATGGTTTAAGGTAGTGGTTTTCAAAAATTTACGTGACTGTGACCCACAATTAGAAATCAAGAAATGAATTTCACATTGCAACCATTTATGTTTGGTGTGTGAGTCTGCATGGGTATGTATAAAGCTGAAACAAAAATGTCACAAACAATACCCACCCTTATGACATGCAATGAATGCACTCTGATATTTTCCATTTTATTCCATTCCACTCAATAGTTCATTAATTTAAAATGCTAGTTATGGTCCATGAATTGGTTTTACAAGCCACTGATTCTGACTTGCTGTTAAAAGGCATATTGGTTCTCCAGCTAGATAAGAGCATCAGAAAATTCTACTGTAATACTAGAGAAACTAATCAACATTACGTCTTACAGCTTTTATCAAAGGTTGACGTAAGAGACAATCTCATGAAGAATGTTCCTGCATCTTTGTAAAAGCGCTATTAAAAACAGAACATCACATTGGTCAATGTTAGTTATATAAAGATCAGTGCCTTGTGTTCATGGATTTGTTTATTCGTTTATTCCCTGTACCTTGAAAAACATGAGTCCTTATGCTAAGAAGTGAGGAAATAATGAGAAATGAAACACACAGGTACTGCCTTCAAATAATGCATAATTTAAGTGGAAAATAGAAAAGTAAATAGGCTATTAAATGATAATGGTTTGCATAATATGCTGTGAAAGTACATTAGAAATGCACTAAACCCAGATTTGAGAGGCTAGACTGTGCTAAAGGCATTCAAGAGTAAATGGTGATAGCTATGGTGAGTCCAAAGAACAAGGAGGAACTAGACAGGCAGAAAGTTGGGGAAATGGTGCTACACAGAGACTAGCAAATGTCATATCTTGGGAGGAAAGGAAAAAAATAGTGCTTCAGAGAAACTGAAACAAGTTCAGCAAGAGTTCTTTAAGATGAGGGTGTAGATGGATGAGGCTAGAAAGGTAAAACAGCATCTGCCAAGATCATGAGAGGTCTTATAAACCTTGGAGTGTGGACTTGATCCTAAAGGCAAAGGGAGAAGTTCTACTGCCAGTTCAGAGGATGCAAAGCAAAAGACTTTCATGCCATGGTAAAGTAACACTCAAAAATATTCAAATAATAGGAAAATCATATGTAATTATGAAACTGAAGAGAGGTAAATGCCATGAAGCCTAGATGAATGAATTGCTAGGGGAGTAGCAGGCCAGCCATGGCAGCTTTCAGTGGCAAACTGGGCCTAGTAAGTTGGTAGAAAACAAAACTCTTCTTGGGCCTTTCGGCCCAAAGCAGTGGCCTCAGCAACATCCAGGGAGGCTGTTAATCAGGCAAACCAGAGATGATCAAAACTGAGGACTCATCCCAGATCAACTTGATTCTTATTAAAATCTGAATCATCTCTTCGTCTTAGGTGTCAAAAGTAGAAAAAGGTTCATACTCTTGGGGAAAAATAAAGACAATGAGAAGCCACTGAGGACATCTGAGCAGAGGGGAGAGAGGACTAGATCTGCTTTTAGATAGGTCCCTTTGACTACAGTGTGGACAACAGCATGGAGTGCAGTTTAAGACAAAAAAGTAGGGAGAACAGGAGGCTGTGGCAGGAACTCATACAGGAGATGACAGTGACCTGGTTGAGATTACTGGAGGTAGAGAGAAGTATTGACGGAAGAGCGATTTAGGAAATAAAATGGACAGGACTGGGTGATTCAGTTGATTGCAGGGAGTGGGGAAAGGAGAGAAAGGGTAAGAGCTGACTCTCAGACTCCTGGGATAAGAACTCATATATGCCAATGTCTTCCCTAAGAGGGGCACATTGGAAGAACCAATCAGGGGTTACAGTCAGAAATGACAAGGTGCTGTGTGTGATGTGTCTGTCAATCAGTCAAGTGGAGATGCCCTTTGAATCTATGAATCTGGAGGCCAGCAGAGTTCTAGACTGGAGAAAGAGTTCTGGGTACATTCAGCATCAAGCCATACGATCATCCAGGGACAACACGGGGTGAGAAGGAGGACTAGAAAAGATGCCTGAGAAACATAAGACATTGAAGGGATAAGATAGAAACAACCAAGAAGGAATGACCAGAAAGAAGGATGAACAAGGACAGGATGCCGCTCTGGAAAGCAAGAGAAAGGAGTGTTTCAGGTCAACAGTCACCGGCGTTAAAGGTTGCTAAGAGGTGAAATAGGATAAAAACTGCAAATTATTAATTTGATTTAGCTACAGCAAGGTTGCTGGAAACCTTGGTGAGATAGTTAAGGAGGCTGGGAGTTAATGACTCTTAAAGGGCTGAGCATGGAGCTGAGAAAATGGAGATAGAGTAGTGAACTCAAGATGTTCTGCAGGGTAGGAAGAAGATGGCATGGTGGTGGTGAGAAGTTTTAAGATGGAAAAACTAGAGGTGGTGGGAAGTACCCAGGAGCAAGGGAGACGCTGAGCACAGAAGAAGTGAAAGGTGCCACTTTGGTGGTCTAGCAGGGCCTGCCGGGGCAAGGGAAGGGGGAGCAATGACAATGGTGCAACGCATTTGCAAATCTGGCACTGGCCTGTGAGCTCCTGTGGGGAAGGGCTATGCAGCTTTCATCTGTGCATTCCCCGTGTCTGGCCCACACAAGGCCAGTTGAATGAATGAACAACCAACTGGGATGATGAAAGGCAATGCTAGATAGGTAAGGTAAAGTGAGGTTTCAGAAGGCCTTGAGTGCCAGTCTTGGAAACAACAGCTAAATCCAATACGCAATGTAAGACAACAAAATGGTTTTCTTGCAGAAATCACGTAACAAGTCACTTCTGTTTTAAAAATATTATATGAACACTATCATGCTATAAAGTATATAAACCCATATACAAATAACAGGGCCACTTTCAAAGTGGAACATCCTGGCTCGATGGGTGCCATGCTCTGATCCTTAATCGGCCCTAACTCTTCACCCAGAAAGCCCAATGCATTACAGTAAGGCTGCAAATAGCTTGAACCTTTTTTGATAAGGAGGTCAACACTCCTTGGGCTTACTCTAGTGTCTTTTCAAAGGCCTCCCTGGACTCCCCCTACTGTTGTTATTGACCTTAGGCAGATGCAAGTCATAGACTAACAAAGATCAGCACACACGCTCAGGTTTGGTTATCACTGCAAAAGAGCCACCTCCATAACCCTGTAATCTTCACCACTGAATTGGCTAGACCAAATCAGGATGCCTGTCATATGACTGTTGAGAGCCTGCAGGTTCCTGTAGGAATTGTTCCAATCTAGGGAATTGCAAAGTAGGAATTTAAGGTCCTAGCCCTCCAGAAGCGTATCATCCATTAGATTATAAACTAGAATGCTGCCTGGCACACAGCAGACATAAATATCTACTGAATGAATATAAATGACTACAGTTGATAAGATTTTGCCTACACGCACCAATAGTAAGACTATAGAAGTAATAGGGAAAACTGCTTAATTGATTCACCCATATAAATCAAGTTAAAATCTTTCTTCATAAGAGATTAGGCAGACGCTTCATTTAAAACATTGATTTTTAACTGTTATTTAAAACCTATAAATCCTACACAAATATCACTTAATTGCCTAAGTAAGCTTCTATACTTTCCCCAAAGGTGATTTATTAAGCATTACAAAATTTAATAGTCTAATGGCTTATTCTCTGAGATTAAAATCTATAACCAATTGCTTTCTCCATTTAAACACAATCAAAACTAGTTGGCTGCCTAGAAGCAACCATTGTTAGGGACATTCTACCAAGTATGACATACTTTTTTGTATCATTTCTTCAAGGGCTAAAATATTTACTGTGTGTTCTTTTAATATTTAGCAAATATAATGTTCACTTTCCTATCATACTAACAACCACTATTCACAGAGTACTCACATATCAGTATAGATCCCAGTGCCAGAGACCCACCTCTCAAGTGGAAAAGACAGTTTATGTTCAAAGTAGTTGAAGAAAGCTGTGATCATAGTTACCCTCCTCCTCCCGTGATGTAGCTGTAGCCGCCAGTGCCCAGGCCGTAGCCGTAGCGCTCTCCCAGAAACACAGGCTCGCCGGAGTCATAACAGCTAAGCAAGTGCTGGAGCCTGGAGATACTGAGATGCCAAAGGGAACACAAATCATGATTACTTGATTCAAATGTGGTTACGGAATAGTTTATGGTTCTTACATCCCACTCTCTATACTGTGTCACACTAAACTGAAATAGTTAAGAAATTTGAGTGACTTATAGAATGAATAAAATTTTTAAACAACAAACAAAAAAAGAAAATGCATGAACACTGCACATTACTGGGAACAGAAGAGAAACTGAGACACGAGTGGCTTGTTCCTCAGTTTTTACAAGCCCCTGCCATAATACGGCTGCCTGATTTGCGTGGTGAGAGCGGCAGGTTACTGAAGTGAAGTTGGCCAGTGTGCTCTAGATCTTATTTCTGCCAGTCCTGTTTCCAAGTGAGTGTGAACTAATTCCTCATATCTTTTCAGATGAACTTGGTATTTAAGAAAAAAATTCCTGATGGCCTAAAAAGGAGCCACTGAGATGCAAATGCACGTTGGGCCCCTGGCTGGCAGGTGGGGAAGAGAATTTCCCCACCTAGGGTAGCAGTGAGGCTACCCTAGAAATCCTCAGATAATGGGCACAATCATGCTTATGTTTCCCTCAACAAGGCCACCCAAATCTGAGAACTTTCTGTGTCTAATTGCTTATACTTTTGAACACCTTTTGGCCCCTATCTGCCTTTAACACACGTTAGCAACAATAGCTTACAAAGGGCAGTGTATTAGTCTGGGTTCTCTAAAATGAGACTATCCATGAGTTGGTCATAAAAATGCCTGCAACTGCAGTTGCTGTTCGGATGAAAACAATGAATTTATAGGAAAATAAAATCAAAAAATAACTTTTTTAAGTAGACACAAAGGGTAGTGCTAAGAAAGGCTATTTTTTCTGTTTTAAGAACTTACACCACTTAGAAATGTCCCTTCCACCTATAAGCCTGCAAAATCAAAAGCAAGTTAGTTACTTCTAAGATACAATGGGGGCACAGGGGATACAGGAGGGAAATATTCCTGTTCCAAATGGGAGAAAATGGCCAAAACAAAGGGGCCACAGGCTCCATGCAAGTGCAAAACCTGGCCAGGCAATCATTAAATATTAAACCTCCAAAGTCTCCTTCATTCCATGTCTCACATTCAGGACACGCTGATGCATGAGGTGGGCTCCCAAGGTCTTGGGCAGCCCCACCCCATGGCTCTGCAGGGGACAGCCCCCGTGGCTGCTTTCACAGGCTCGTATTAAGTGCTTGCGGTTGTTCAAGGTGCACAGAGCAAGCTGTCACTGGATTTACCATTCTGGGGTCTGCAGGATAGTGGTCCCCTTCTGAGCACTCTACTAGGCAGTGTCCCAGTGGGGACACTGTGTGGGGGCTCCAACCCCACATTTGCCTTCTGCACTGCCATAGCAGAAGTTCTTCATGAGGGACCCACCCCTGCAGCAGACTGCTGCCTGGACATCCAGGTATTTCCATACATTCTCTGAAATCTAGGCAGACGTTCCCAAACTTCAACTCTTGTCTTCTGTGTACCTGTAGGTCCAATGCTATGTGGAAGCTGCCAAAGCTTGGGGCTTGCACCCTCTGAAGCAAAGGCCAAGCTGTATCTTGGCCCCTTTTAGCCATGGCTGGAGCTGGAGCGTCTGGGACACAGGGCACCAAGTCCCAAGGCTGCATAGAGCAGTGGGGCCCTGGGCCAGGCCCGTGGAACCATTTTTCCCTCAGAGGCCTTTGGGCCTGTGATGAAAGGGGCAGCCGTGAAAATCTCTGACATGCCCTGGAGCCACGTTCCCTATTGTCTTGGTTATAAACATTCAGTTCCTTGTTACTTATGCAAATTTCTGCAGCAGTGTTGAATTTCTCCCCAGAAAATGGAGTTTTCTTTTTTACCTCATGGTCAGGCTGCAAATTTTCCAAACCTTTATGCTCTGCTTCCCTTTTAAACATTAAGTTCCAACTTCAAACCATCTATTTGTGAATGAATATGACTGAATGCTTTCAGAATAAGCCAGGTCACCTCATGAATGCTTTGCTGCTTAGAAATGTCTTCCACCAGATACCCTAAATCACCTCTCTCAAGTTCAAGGTTCCACAGATCTCTAGGGCAGCGGCAAAATTCCACAAGTCTCTTTGATAAAGCACAGCAAGAGCGACCTTTGCTCCAGTTCCCAATAAGTTCCTCATCTCCATCTGAAACCACCTCAGCCTGGACTTCACTGGTCAAAACTATTCAACAAGTTTCTAGCAAGCTCCAAACTTTCACTCATCTTCCTGTCTTCTTCTGAACAATACAAACTGTTCCAACCTCTGCCTGTTACCCAGTTCCAAAGTCACTTCCACATATTTGAGCATCTTTTCAGCAACACTCCACTCCTGGTACCAATTTAATGCATTAGTCCATTTCACGCTGCTGATAAAGACATACTCAAGACTGGGGGGAAAAGGTTTAATTTGACTTACAGTTCCATGTGGCTGGGGAGGTCTCACAATTATGGCAGAAAGCGAAAGGCACTTCTTACATTGTGGCAGCAAAAGACAACGAGAAAGCAGCAAAAGCAGAAACCCCTGATAAACCCATCAGATCTCATGAGTTTTATTCACTATCATGAGAATAGCATGGGAAAGACCGGCCCTCATGATTCAATTACCTCCTACTGGGTGCCTCCCACAACACGTGCGAATTTTGACAGATATTATAATTCAAGTTGAGATTTTGGTGGGGACACAGCCAAACCATATCATTCCACCCCTAGCCCCTCTCAAATATCATGTCCTCACATTTCAAAACCAATCATGCTTTCCCAGCAGTCCCCAAAGGTCTTAACTCATTTCAGCATTAATTCAAACATCCACAGTCCAATGTCTCATCTGAGACAAGACAAATTCCTTCTGCCTATGAGCCTGTAAAATCAAAAGCAAGTTAGTTCTTCCTAGATACAATGCGGGTATAGGCATTGGGTAAATACAGCCATTCTGAATGGGAGAAATTGGCCAAAATGAAGGGGCCACAGGCCCTATGCAAATCCAAAATCCAGTGATGCAGTCGAATCTTAACTGTTCCAAAAGGATCTCCTTAGACTCCATGTCTCACATCCAGGTAACACTGATACAAGAGGTGGGTTCCCATGGTCTTTGGCAGCTGTTCCCCTGTGGCTTTGCAGAGTATAGCCTCCCTCCTGGTTGCTTTCATGGGCTGACATTGAGTGTCTGCAGCTCTTCCAGGTGCATGGAGCAAGCTGTCAGTGGATCTACCATTCTGGGGTCTGGAGGACAGTGGCTCTCTTCTCATAGCTCCACTAGGTGGTGCCCCAGTAGGGACTCTGTGTAGGGGCTCTGACCTCCTATTTCCCTTCCCCACTATCGGAGGTTCTCCATGAGGGCCGCCATCCTGCAGCAAACTTTTGCCTGGGCATCCAGGCATTTCCATACATCTTCTGAAATCTAGGCAGAGGTTCTCAAACCTCAATTCTTCTGTGCACCCGCAGGCTCAACACCACATGGACGCTGCCAAGCCTTGGGGCTCCACCCTCTGAAGCCACAGCCTGAGCTGTACCTTGGCCTCTTTTAGATACGGCTGGAGTGGCTGGGATGCAGGGCACCAAGTCCCTAGACTGCACACAGCATGGGGACCCTGAGTCCAGCTCATAAAACCACTTTTTCCTCCTGGGCCTCTGATGTGGAGGGAGGGGAGTTGGGGAAGGGGCTGCCGCGAAGGTCCCTGACATGGACTGGAGACATTTCCTCCATCTTGGGAATTAACATTAGGCTCCTTGTTACTCACACAAATTTCTGCAGCTGGCTTGAATTTCTCCCCAGAAAATGGGTTTTTCTTTTCTATCACATAGTCAGGGTACACATTTTCCAAACTTTTGTGCTCTGCCTCCCTTACAAAACTGAATGCCTTTAACAGGATCCAAGTCAGATCTTGAATGCTTTTCTGCTTAGAAGTTTCTTCCACCAGATACCCTAAATCATCTCTCTCAAGTGAAAGTTTCACAAATCTCTAGGGCAGGGGCAAAATACCACAAGTCTCTTTGCTAAAACAAAGCAAGAATCACCTTTACTCCAGTTCCCAATAAGTTCCTCATTTCCATCCGATATCACCTCAACCAGTAGTTTATTGTTCATATCACTATCAACATTTTGGGCAAAGCCATTCAACAAGTCTCTTGGCTAAAGTTCCAAACCTTCCCACGTTTTCCTGTCTTCTTCTGAGCCCTACAAATGTCTCTAAATTATTCACCAAGGTATCTTTTCTCACAGAGCAACAGTAACATTAACAGTTCTGGTGTCTCATTTTTTGGTGGGAGGGATGGGTAAGAAGAAAACAAAGTACAAAGATCACCTTTCCCATCCCCACTCGCGAGTCTTACAAAAATACCCTAGCTAACAAAGCTAAAGCTGAAAGTGAAGAAAACAAATTTAATATATGAAAAGAAACTCTGACCAGTGAAAAGTGTCCACAAGACTTCCAGTCAGGTTTATATCTGTCTGAAGATCAAGGCCTCTGACAATGTTGATGATTTCTGAGTGACTAGAAAATGTTCTTTGAATACTATCCTGTTTTCAGCATACATGGTGACTCTAGGACTGCCTCATAATAAGAGTGGCGTAAAAACCTGGTCTGCTGTTCTCTACAAGGAGTTTGCTACTAACCTCTGCTATTCTATCATTGGTTTTGTTCTAACTTTTAATTCTTGTAGATAGAGCTGGTTATATTTTTCCAACTCAGTTTTATTAGTCTTATGGAAAGTTTTCATTTTCAAGAGTTCAGATTTCAGATCTTTCTCAGCTCCCTCCAACTTCTTATTGAAGCAATTTTATTCTCTCTTAACTAAGTTTTCTCAAGATGCTGCTTATGTCTGCAAAGATAGATTTTCTTTTAACTTTTCTACTATATCTTGTTTTCTCTTTCTTTGGTCTCTTTCTTATACTAAATTTGTTTCCACATTCTTGTTGTACTAAATTTGTTTCCATGTAAGTTTTGGGGCTTTCTGTTTTTACTCTGTAGTCAAGATAATCCCTCTTTTACAGACTTCTGCTTTCCAATGTATTTACTTACTTTATCTTACTCATCCTAATACATTTGTTTGATTTACTTCATTTAACACTGTGTTTGGCTTACACATAGAGTATCCTTGACATAAGTAACTTCATCTCAGAAAAAGACTCCATCTTACATTTCATTAAGCACTTTGCCAACAGGGACCAGATGTTTTGCTTGATCAATAAAGACTCTATTCAATTAAATGAGGACATAACCAAGCACACTCCTTCATTTTCAGTCCTCACCAGAGGACTCCGTGGCCATAGAAAGAGCAAGACTTCAGCAGCTCAAATGGCCATCTTAACTGACAGTCTTGCTGTCACTTGTGATAAGCACCTGGTATCTGCCACTGAAGACTCTGCCCACATCAAAGTCTCTTCCTTGCAAGACTGAGGGACTGCCTGGCCCAGAACAGGATATTCTTTTTGTGTCTCTCTCCCTGGAGTGGTTCATTAACCCTTTTTCCTATCCCCTTTTTCTTGATGTTAAATGTTACCTTTGTTATGGGAAGTTTAATCTATAAAATTATATATTAAGTATACTATTAGGGTTTGCAATATTGACTCACTTGTGGAGTGGCTTGAACCTGTGTGCCTATGGCTCTACCGACTGAAAAGGAAGTCATGAGAATCAATTCCTTGGGAACTCCATGTAGCTCATGGCTTTTGTGGCTGAAATAGCATCAGTAAAAGTCTGACATTGTGGAAAGACATAAAGACATGTGGACCTGGTTATCCCTGACCTGGTAGCGTCACGCATGAGGGCTTAGGTTTCTTTGTACAGATCCTAAAACCAAGGTCTTTTCTCTGAGAGCATCACTTGCATGATGAAGATCAATTTCTAGGCTACTGAACTTACTTTCAGCTTTAGAAAGTGCTTGAGAAAGAATATGCTTGCAATCGTTCAGGGTAGTCGCATCAAAATTCACTGTGTCCTACAAACAAAACTACTCATCTCTTGTTCTCTGGAAAGCAAGTCCTAGGTCTCTTATTGATGTGTGACAGATCATAATCATGGAGAGCAGCAGCCAGTCTAGCATGGTGCAATTCAACTCTGTATCCAGGATTTCCTTGCTGTGTTTACATTCTCTAGTTTAGAATTGAGCATTATATTCTTGCTCTCAGACTACTGAGCTGTCCACTATCCTGGTGTGATATTATGATTATATACTGATATGGTTTGGCTGTGTAAAAATGGACGAATACATATATATTGGTTTTCATCCAGAGTTCCTGGCTTTTAACTCCCATAGCCCTCGTTAGTCTTTTGTTATAATGCTGGGTTGCTTTATTAGGCCTCAGGAGCAGATCTCAGGGAACAGTCTCTCTCTCTGACCTTCTCCTGTTGACACAAGATTCTTTCAGTGCTGCTTCACCAGCCAGAAATCTCCGGTTACCCAGCGGCACCTCTGGTCAGGGCCTCACTAGGCTCTGGGCTTGCCACTAGACTTGCTCTGCCCACTAAGCCTGGCAGGCTGCGCTTAGCTGTTACTAGCCCAGGTTCCATGCCTGCTGTGGCTCTGTGCTCAGCCCATAGCTGGGCTGGGCATGCTGAGACCAGCTTCTTCCTTGGGTGCCAGCATCTGGACAAGGGGTGGGGGACGCAGCAGAGCCTGAAAACTTGGAGATGCCAGCAACTGTGGAACCCCAAGGGTTGTTACCCTTTTGCTCAGGGAGTCCTAAGCTCTGAGTCCCCAGGAAGCATTGCAGCTTGTTCTTATTATAGCTCATTCATTCCTACCATCTGCATGCTTCGGTGAAGGGGGGCATGTCCCAGCTCATTTGGTCCTGCCGCCCCACTTCACTCATGGCTTCTGGGCTGGCCCAGCCCCATCACTGCCAGTTCTCATCACGTGGGGCAGCTGCCTGGCACCAGCAAGGGGTGAGAGGATTACAGTGTTACAGCTCCAGCTCAGGAAATCCTGAGGTCTAGGCCCCCAGAAGGGTTGCCACTCTAGTGAACGGGAGTGCATCACCGCCCTCAGCTCAGTGAGCCAGTCAGGAAAGTGTTACAACCTTTTTCACTCCCACTGTTCAGCGGGTCCCAGGTTCTTGTCCCACGTCCAAGAAGAATGAGGTTATACACACACACACACACTGGAGAGTAAGCCAGGTGGGGTATGGTTTTATTGAAGGCGAGAACAGCTCTCAACACGAGAGGGGACCCAAAGTGGGTAGTCCTTTGTGTGACAGGGTGCCGTAAGGCAGGTAGTCCCAATATGTGACTAAGTCTGGGTTTTTATGGGCTCAGGATCATGAGTGTGTGCTGACTGGTCCATGGGTGGGCCTGGGAAAAGCACCATTTGATTAGCTAAAAGGCACTGAGGAAGTTCTCACTCCTGGCCATGGACTCTACCCTGAGCTGATAGCCTGGCTGTCATGCTTTAGTCTGTCTTTGGCTTGAAGGTTGGGTTTCACTGGCCCTTTCTGCCTAGGAATTTGTGTGCCTCTTGCCACTATCAATGTCCTTATACCTACCCAAGGTAGGAATTTAATCTGACTGTGGGTCAAAAGACTCTAATTCCAGAGAATGTCCTGCTCCATAACTTAGAGGAAGAAATACTACACAGAGAGGCCAAGAAAAGTCGAATAAGGAGGTCTTTCTGGGTTTAGAACATGTGCTTTTTGTTCAATCACATTTTTATATGGTTGCCAATCATGCCTATATAAGGAAACCTCCATAAAACCCCAAAAGGACAGGGTTCGAACAGTTCCTGGATAGCTAAACATGTAGATTCCTAGGGGTTGAGCACCCAAGGGGGGCACAGAAGCTCCACATTCCTTCCCCCATACCCTGCCTACATATCTCTTCATCTGCATCCTTGATAATATCCTTTACAGTAAACCAGTAAACATAAGCGTTTCCCTGAGTTCTGTGAGCTGCTCCAGCAAATTAAAGGAACCTAAAGAAGGGGTTGTGGGAAACCCAACTTAAAGCCAGTCAGTCAGAAGATCTGGAGGTCTGGACTTTTATGACTGGTGTCTGGGGAAGCAGTCTTGGGAACTGAGCCCTCAACCTGGGGGATCTAAGGCTATCTCCAGGCAGATAGTGTCAGAACTGAACTGAATTAGAGCTGACACCCAGCTGGTAGAGGACTGCTTGTTTGCTGGGGGGAAGAAATTCCCACATATTTTGAGGTCATAGAAGGCTTCCTCATTGATTGTTGTGGTATAAGAACACACACAAAAAAATGTTCTGAGAGTTGTTCAGGAACAATTGGTGTTAGTGAAGTGGGATTAGCTAGAATGGCTCAGGTTCAGAGAAACATTTGGTTTGAGAAGAGGAAGGATAAAAGGCTAGGGGATGAGAAACCCTTGATTCCTGGGCGGCCAAATGATCACCCATGACATGGAGCCACAGTGCTCTGCTCAATTACTAAAAGTAAAAGTTACCAGTGGAATTTTGAGATGGAGAATTGGTTCACCAGAGGCACAAGAAAATGCAAACTAATCAGAAAAAAGCAAACTATTCAATCCCTTGATACTGTTATCTATATTAGCTAAAATAAAATTAAAAGAGAGTGCTGGGTTAGACCCTGATGCTACATACAACAAGCTTAGATTTCAGTGAGTCTGAGCTTCAGCCACTAGCCTCGGAACCACCGCACAACGGCAAAATTATGCAGGAACAACAGAAAGTACCTCTGAGACCTGTGGTGACCAAGAGGGTAGTCAATGTGGGAGAAGGGAAAAACCAAATAATTATTGAAACTAGAGGGTATGGTGTAAAGGAACACTCCATTTTGTTGATCTGTATCATCTGCTTCCTGAGGAACCTTTATAAAAATGGATTATGAGAATAACTAATTTAGGGGCAGTATCTTTGGTTTTGAATGCTGCAGAATGGAAGAACATGTTTGGGCTGATGAAGGACCCACAGCTCACTGCTGAACAACTGCACATGGGTGTACATAATCCAGACACACAGGAGGTTATTCCCAAGGGAATAGCAAGCCTGGTGGACTGAATAAAAGTCACTGTAAGATCTGTTTACCCTGAGAAGGGGAACTGCCAGACTCCACCTATAAATGCCAAATGGAACACCCCAAATTATGCAGCTGATACATTTCATGTGTAAGCCATATGGGACTAGCTTTATGATAACTGGGATATTCATCCACTGAATATGCCCGTTATCCAGGCCATGGTACATGCTGTTGTTAAAGGGGCCCATTTTGTATGGGCACCTCATACAACAACCTTACTGCTGCAAAACCAAGACGGTTCCAGAAGCCTTATCAAATCTGCTGTCTAAGCTTTACCTCGAGGTCTTACAGATGCTAATAAAAACATTAGACTAATTAACAAGAAAATGATGAAGGGGAGAGGGGAGAGTCAAAGGACTCATCCTGGGAGGTGGAAATTTTTAAATGGTTTGTAAGAAATAAGATGAATAGAGAAAACATTGATAGGAGTGAAAGAGGAAAAAGAAAGGGGAGAGCCATGGAACTCACCCCAGTAGGGGACATATTTAGGTGGTTATTAAAAAATGGAATGAAGAAAATAGAAATTGATGGGGTTAAAACAAAGGTCTTAATACAACATTATTGAAGACTGAGTGGAGGAAAGGGACCCCCAGCTGATCTCTCAACATTTAAGGGCCCAAACCAGTTTGCTGTATTTCCCCCAGTTTGGAGAATTTTAAAGACAAGAAGATAAAGATTAAAATGATTTTTAATCTTTATCTAGAATTACCTGTTAGACTGGTTAATCAAGGTAACAACTAACAGAGAGGCCAGGGTCTCCTGGCGGGACTCCAGACTGGAGATCCAAAGCCTTTTGCAAAAGAGAGGGTAAAATGATCTGGGGATAAAACAGGGAAATTCCTGGGACTAGAACATAAAAGTGTAAGGGTTGTTAGGATTATGAAAGCTGGCATATTTGAACATACTTCATGTGAAATGGTTTTATCTCTTTTACCTGATTGCATTATGGGAAGAGACATTTTATCTGACTGGGAAATGTTCCCCCTATCCAGTACTGTAAAACAGAAGGTATGTAAATCCTTTGAGCAGTATTAATGGAACATGCTAAAATTGCAACCAGTTAGGATTGCCCAGGCCCACATAGTGCAGAATAGAAACTGAAGAGCTGGTGGGGACAACCTCCCCATTTGATATAGCCCTCTGCAGAGTACCTCCTGGGGTTCATGGCAAAGGTTTGTGAGTGCCTCCCAGCAATGACAACTAGGACTTTGAACTAGAGAATTTCCACTTGAAGGGCATTTACTTCCTTGCTACAGGACATTAATTGAGGCTACACCTATGACTGAAGGACATAAAGTGATCTTGATGAAACCCCCTTTGCAAAGATTATGACAGTGAGAGAAATTTAGCTTGGCTGACTCCATCTTGCTTCTAGTCTCACAGGCTGGCTGTCTTTACTCATTCCTGGGCATAGGTCAAGCTGATCATGGCAGGAATTTAGTTTATAGTTTAACTTGGAAGCAAGGATGCTAACAGTCTCTCCCTAAAGCTAATCTCCTCCTTGCTCAGAGACCAAAAACTAATGAAAGACCACAAGATTATGATCAGGGGAGGGGCCTGAACTTTGCTAAAGTGTATTTTTTATCATCCCTTACTGCTCAAGAATCATGTAGACAGAGGTCACAAGACTTGACATTTCCGCAATTGCTCCTATAGAAAACATTACTATTGTAGAACCCAAGACTGGTCTTTTGAGATGTTTTTCAGATTTCTGCCTTCTGGCAAAGAACTGACCCCACTCAGACCCATGACTCGTGACTCAATCGGTCCTGTGGTCCCCAACCAGAGGCAGATTCAGTGTACAAGGACCGTTTTCCACATCTCTACGACTTCATTCCCAACCAATCAGCAGCAACCATTTCCTAGCCCCCTGCCCACCCATTAACCATAAAAATCCTAGTCTCTGAGTTCTCAGTGCGACTACTTTAAGTAATAACTCCAGTCTTTCCACTTGGCCAGTCTTGCATTAATTAAACTCTTTCTTTACTGCAGCATTAGGGTCTCGATGAACTGGTTTTATCTGTGTAGCAGGCAGGAAAAACCCATCAGACAATTACAATTATACCTGAAATGCCCAGGCTGTTTTGGGTGATGTCAGAGAAACACTCTAATAAGGGAGGCAATGCCCAAATGAGTTCCATTATAAAACAGAATTTGTATGGGATCATGCTACCTGGGGAAAGCAAGGAGGAGACCCTCACAAACAGAGGGTCTCTTTTCCCCTAAAACTGACTCTGGAACTATGTGAGGAGCCACTGGATTCTACAGTACCCTGTAAGCAGCTCTTGACTGACCAACCAAGAGCTACTTGGTTTGAGGATGGCAATTCCAGGGTAAATGAACACCATCCTGTTTGGAAGTTGCTATTTTGGCCACAGGAGGTAAGAACAAATAATCTTGATGAGCTGTATTGCATGCATTTTCCTAACAGTAATGGAAGAATTGAACACTGATAGAAACACCTGTGTTTGGGATTTTACTTACTCATAGGCAGTGACCAACCACCTGCCCATACAGTCAGGCAAGAGGGCAACGGATACTTGGTCTATTAAAAGGATGCCCATATGAAGCATGGCCCCATGGACATTTGAGGGGTGCATTAAAGCAGAACAAATTAACGTCAATCAGAAGAGCCCCTTTCCAGGTTTGGAAGGTGACTAGAATTGACAAGCAAGTATCCCTGTGTACTCCCTTGAGGTGGCCACCTGGATCCATGAAATTAGTGGATATGGGGGTACGGCAGCAGGCAGAGATGGGCTGAATCTAGACCTGTTCCTTTCGCATCCTCTCAGGCACAAAATGCCAATAAGAACTGTTCTGTACACCAGCAAAAAAGAGACTGATAATGACTATTGGGCAGATTCCCTGGTGCAAAGGCCCAAAATAAAGCTGGCAACACAGAGACTGATGCGAGTGGCCCTATGGGGCTACCAATGGGTCTTGACAGGAATAGACACTGACTCTGGCATGGCTTCTGCTTACTCAGTGGAACATGCAAATACTCCTGAGTACCATTAAAAAAACAACTAAACAGAAGATATTGCATGGATTTGTGTGGCCAATCGTCATTTCTTTAGACCAAGGAACACACTGTACAGCCTACAATGTCCAACAATGGGCACAGAGATAGTCTCCTTAGAGTCATAGTTTGATAGATGAGTAGAACAGGTATTTAAAACACTGGAAACATAAAAGGCTGGCTTACATGCCTTCAAGAGTGTGTGCTCATAACATGAGTGGGACTAAAGGAGTCTGCCCACGAGATGTTCCTGTTTTTTTAAAGCTGATCTGGAGAAGAAGGGATGAAGAGGATGCTGGGATGACTATGCAAATCTTGCCAAACCAGGAGCACACTGGAATAACAACCATTTTTTCTTTATTCCCCAAATCAACTCACTAAAACCTTTTCTTTCCCTCCTACCTGATGTAGTGGTCCTAGGACCAGGCCTGCAACTGCCAGTGCTGGAAGCAGGGCTGATTTCTAAGCAAAAAACCATAACTATGTTTTAAACCTTATGTCAAAATTCCTTAGGGCCTGATGTGACTGGGTTGCTCCTTCACCCCATTTAGCAAAACTGGGGCTAAAAGTGAATGCAGCTATATTGCCTGGTGGTAAAAATAACCCACTAGCTGTGCACCTACGTAACTTTACCCTGTCTGCATGGGAATGGACTGAGGAGGAGGTACCTGCCAGACAAGCACTGCTGACTGCCATCTAAACCGGAACGGCCGTAATTCTGATGTCTCTTCCAAAGGTGAAAACATTTGGGTATTAACGGAGAGAAAGAGAAATAGTAGTTGAGGGTAAAGGAATGAATAATGGATTATAAACTGAGGGAAATCCATTAATTACATTAACTCCTTGAAAGACACTCAGAGAAACAGATGACATTGTCTCTCACCTCAATTATAACAGATATCTAAAAAGGGAAAGCTATTTGTTTGCCAAGACTGCTCCAGCTTTGGAACCTCACGAGATTGAAGGGAAGCCTGCAAACCTGAGTGGACTCACCCTGGGAAATAGTAATACAATATAATGGACTAGACTAGTTATTAACGATGCAATGAGACTCTAATGTAGCAGTATCTTTTGAGTTATATGTTCTTTTCATGTAAGGTATCTGAAGACCAAGGGCAGACTGTGATATTAAGAAATACATATTTGGCTTTCATCACCCATCTGCTGACATACCAATCCTAAAATCTTTGGAACATCCAAATTGCTATCTTTTTGTAGGCTAATGTTCACCGACAGCTTCAAGATGGGACTGGTCACTAGAAAGACAAAGGCATGATTAGAGAGTTGGGACTTTCAGTCCCACCCCCCAGTCTCCTGGGAGGGGAAAGCAGCTGAAAGTCAAGTTGATCATCAATGGCCAATGGTTTAATCAATTGTGGCTACATAATGAAGCCTTCATAAAGCTCAAGAGAGCAGGCTTCAGAGAGCTTTAGGATGTCTGAACATGTAGAGGTTCCTGGAGGGCATGGAAGCTCTGCACCCCTTCTCTCATACCTCACACCCTACACATCTCTTCATCTGTATCTTTGTAATATCCTTTATAATAAACTGGTAAATGTGAGAAAGAACCCCGACATGAAGCTCATCAGTCAGAAGTTCTGGAGGCCTGGACTTAATGACGGGTGTCTGGTGTATGGGGTGGTAGGGCAGTCTTGGGGACTGAACCCTCAAACTGTGGGAACCGGCACTGTCTCCAGGTAGACAGTGTTAAAACTGAATTAGGGGACACCCATTTGGTGTCCACTGCAGAACGGACTGATTGTTTGGTGGGTAGGAGAAATCTCCCTGCTCCACACTTTTGGTCACAGAAGTTGTCTTCTGTGTTGATTATTGCAGTGTGAGAACAGAGGGGAAAATAGGTCAGTTTTCTCCTCATCAACTAATCATTACGGAAATGCAAATCAAAACTCACACCCACTAGAATGGTGACTATCAAAAACAAAAACACCCAGAAAATAATGGGGTTGATAAGGATGTGGAGAAACTGGAAACCTTGTGCACTTCTGGTAGGAATGTAAAATGGAACAACCTCTATGGGAAAACAGTGTGATGGTTCCATTACAAATAAAATTACCACATGATCTAGTCATTCAATTTCTGGGTGCATACCCGCAACCCCATGTTGAGGGAGTGTCCATCAACAGACGAATGGATAAGCAAAATATGGTCTATCCATACTGTATCCATAGAGTGTTATTCAGTCTTAAATAGGAAGGAAATTCTGCAATATGCTACAACATGGATAAATTTCGTGGACATTATGCTAAGTAAAATAAGCAAGTCAAAAAAAAAAAGTACTGTATGATTCCATTTATATGAGGTACTGAGAGTAGTCAAAATCATAGAAGCAGAAAAGAGAATGATGGTTGCCAGGGGATGGGGGAGTATAGACAGTTATTGTTTAATGGATATAGAGGTTCAGTTTTACAAGATGAAAAGAGTTATGGAGATGGCTGCACAACATTATGAATGTATTTAATACTACTAAACTGTACACTTAAAAATGGTTATGATGGTAAATTTGATGTTGTGTGTACTTTACCACAATAAAAAAAGAAAAAGAAACATACTGTGGATGAACCAGATGGTGATGAAAAAAAAAATGTTACATAATTTTACAGTGTTTCTCCATCATCTCTATTGAAAAATAGACCCTTCTTCTTCTTAGTATTTGATAATCTACACTAAGAGAAGACTAGTAGCTGTTATGGAATGAATGTTTGTGTTCCCCCCAAATTTTATCATATGTTGAAATCTAATTCCCAATATGAAGGTATTTAGAGGTGGGACCTTTGGCGGGGGTGAAGAGATTATGAGGGTGGAGACCTCATAAATGGGATTCATGCCCTTCTAAGAGGCCACAGAGCTAGCTTGCTCTCTTTCCACCATCTGAGGATACAAGAAGTCAGCATGCTGCAACCGAAAAGAGAGCCCTCACCAGAGCCCAACCATGCTGGCACCCTGATCTCAGGCTTCTAGCCTCGAGAACTATGAGAAATAATTATCAAAACAAAACAGGAGATGGTTGGCAAGATGGCTGAACAGGAACAGCTCTGGTCTGCAGCTCCCAGTGAGATCAATGCAGAAGGCAGGTGATTTCTGTATTTCCAACTGAGGTACCTGGCGCATCTCATTGGGACTGGTTGGACAGTGGGTGCAGTCCACAGATGGCAAACAGAAACGGGGTGCGTCATCTTACGTGGGAAGCGCAAGGGGTCGGGGAACTCCCTCACCTAGCCAAGGGAAGCCGAGACGGACTGTGCTATGAGGAATGGTGCATTCTGGCCCAGATCCTACTCTTTTCCCACGGTCTTCACAACCCGCAGACCAGGATATTCCCTCAGGTACCTATACCAACCAGGTCCCTGGGTTTCACGCACAAAACTGGGCAGCCATTTGGGCAGACACCGACATAGCCGCAGTTTTTTTTTTTTATACCCCGGTGGTGCCTGGAATACCAGGGAGACAGAACTGTTCACTCCCCTGGAAAGGGGGCTGAAGCCAGGGAGCCAAGTAGTCTAGCTCAGTGAATCCCACCCCCACAGAACCCAGCAAGCTAAAATCCACTGGCTGGAAATTCTTGCTGCCAGCACAGCAGTCTGAAGTCTACCTGGGATGCTTGAGCTTGGTGGGGGGAGGGACATCTGCCATTACTGAGGCTTGAGTAGGTGGTTTTCCCCTCAGAGTGTAAACAAAGCTGCCTAGAACTTCGAACTGGGTGGAGGCCACCACAGCTAAGCAAAGCTGCTGTAGCCAGACTGCCTCTCTAGATTCCTCCTCTCTGGGCAGGGCATCTCTGAACGAAAGGCGGAGTCCCAGTCAGGGGCTTATAGATAAAACTCCCATCTCCCTGGGACAGAGCACCTGGGGGAAGGGGTGGCTATGGGTACAGCTTCAGCAGACTTAAACGTTCATGTCTGCTGGCTCTGAAGAGAGCAGTGGATCTCCAAGCACAACACTGGACTTCTCCTAAGGGACAGACTGCCTCTTCAAGTGGGTCCCTGAACCCTGTGCCTCCTGACTGGGAGACACCTCCCAGCAGGGGCCGGCAGACACCTCATACATCTGGTGGGTGCCCATCTGGGACAATGCTTCCAAAGGAAGGAAAAGGCAGCAATCTTTGCTGTTCTGCAGCCTCCACTGGTGATATCCAGGCAGATGAGGTCTGGAGTGAACCTCCAGCAAACTCAAGCAGGCCTGCAGTAGAGGGGCCTGACTGTTAGAAGGAAAACTAACCAACAGAAAGGAATAGCACCAACATCAAAAAAAAAGGACATCCACACAAAAACCCCATCTGAAGGTCACCACCATCAAAGAGCAAGGGTGGATAAATCCATGAAGATGAGGAAAAACCAGCGCCAAAAGGCTGAAAATTCCAAAAACAATCAGAACGCCTCTTCTCCTCCCAAGGATAACAACTCCTCGCCAGCAAGGGAACAAAACTGGACAGAGAATGAGTCTGACGAATTGACAGAACTAGACTTCAGAAGGTGAGTAATAACAAACTCCTCCAAGCTAAAGAAGCATGTTCTAATCCAATGCAAGGAAGCTAAGAACCTTAAAAAAACAGAGGAACTGCTAACTAGAATAACCAGTTTAGAGAGGAACATAAATAACCTGATGGAGCTGAAAAACACAGCATGAGAACTTTGTGAAGCATACACAAGTATCAATAGCCTAATCCATCAAATGGAAGAAAGGATAGCAGAGATTGAAGACCAACTTACTGAAATAAAGTGTGAAGATAAGATTAGAGAAAAAAGAATGAAAAACAAACAAAGCCTCTAAGAAATATGGGACTATGTGAAAAAAACAAATCTATGTTTGATTGCTGTACCTGAAACTGATGGGGAGAATGGAACCAAGTTGGAAAACACTCTTCAGGATATTATCCAAGAGAACTTCCCCAACCTAGCAAGACAAGCTAACATTCAAATTCAGGAAATACAGAGAACACCACAAAGATACTCATCAGGAAGAGCAACCCTAAGACACATAATCGTCAGATTCACCAAGGCTGAAATGAAGGAAAAAATTTAAAGGCAGCCAGAAAGAAAGGTTGGGTCACCCACAAAGGGAAGCCCATCAGACTAACAGCGGATCTCTCAGCAGAAACCCTACAAGCCACAAGAAAAGAGTGGGTGTCAATATTCAACATTCTTAAAAGAATTTTCAACCCAGAATTTCATATCCAGCCAAACTAAACTTCATAAGCGAAAGAGAAATAATATCCTTCACAAACAAGCAAATGCTGAGAGATTCTGCCACCACCGGGCCTTCCTCACAAGAGCTCCTGAAGGAAGCACTACATATGGAAAGGAAAAAGCGGTACCAGCCACTGCAAAAACATACCAAATTGTAAAGACCTTCTACACTATGAAGAAACTACATCAACTAACTGGCAAAATAACCAGCTAGCATCATAATGACAGGATGAAATTCACACATAACAATATTAACCTTAAATGAAAATGGGCTAAATGCTCCATTTAAAAGACAGACTGGCAAACTGTATAAAGAGTCAAGACCCATCGGTGTGCTGTATTCAGGAGACCCATCTCATGTGCAAAGACACACATAGGCTCAAAATAAAGGAATGGAGGAAGATTTGCCAAGAAAATGGAAAGGAAAAAAAAAAAAAGCAGGGGTTGCAATCCTAGTCTCTGTTGGGAAAACTGGCTAGCCATATGCAGAAAACCTTCTTTACACCTTATACAAAAATTAACTAAAGATGGATTAAAGAGTTAAAGACCTAAAACCATAAAAACCCTAGAAGAAAACCTAGGCAATACCATTCAGGACATAGGCATAGGCAAAGACTTCATGACTAAAACATCAAAAGCAATGGCAACAAAAGCCAAAATTGACAAATAGGATCTAACTAAACTAAAGAGCTTCTGCACAGCAAAAGAAACTATCATCAGAGTGAACAGGCAACCTACAGAATGGCAGAAAATTTTTGCAATCTATCCATCTGACAAAGAGCTAATATCCAGAATCCACAAAGAACTTAAACAAATTTACAAGAAAAATACAAACAACCCCATTGAAAAGTGGACAAAGGATATGAACAGACACTTCTCAAAAGAAGACATTTATGTGGCCAAAAAACATATGAAAAAAAGCCATCACTGTCATTAGAGAAATGCAAATCAAGACCGCAATGAGACATAATCTTACAGCAGTTAGAATGGCAAGCATTAAAAGTCAGGAAACAACAGATGCTGGAGAAGATGTGGAAAAATAGGAACGTTTTTATGCTGCTGGTGGGGGTGTAAATTCAACCATTGTGGAAAACAGTGTGGCGATTCCTCAAGGATCTAGAACTAGAAATACCATTTGACCCAGCAATCCCATTATTTGGTATATACCCAAAGGATTGTAAGTCATTCCACTATAAAGACACATGCACACTTAGGTTTATTACAGCTCTATTCACAATAGCAAAGACTTGGAACCAATCCAAATGCCCATCAATGACAGACTGGATAAACAAAATGTGGCACATATACACCACGGAATACTATGCAGCAATAAAAAAGGATGATTTCATGTTTTGCAGGGACATGGATGAATCTGGAAACCATCATTCTCAGCAAACTAACACAGGAACAGAAAACCAAACACCGCATGTTCTCAGTCATATGTGGGAGTTGAACAATGAGAACACCTGGACACAGGGAGGGGAACATCACATACCATGGCCTGTTGGAGGTTAGGAGAGGGGTAGCATTAGGAGAAATACCTAGTGTAGATGACGGGTTGATGAGTGCAGCAAACCACCATGGCACGTGTATACCTATGTAACAAACATGCACATTCTGCACATGTACCCCAGAACTTAAAGTATAATTAAAAAAAAATACTACCAATGTTATTGGAAAATGCCAGATAAAATAATTTTAAAAATCCATTCTGGCAATCTGTATCTTTTAAGTGAAGCATTTAATCCAGTTATATCCAAGGTTAATCTTGATACGTGAGGCTTTGTCCCTGTCATACTGTTTACTGTCTTCTAGTTGTTTTATAAATTCATTCTTTTTCTCTCTGTTGTGGTTTGATGAAATTTTGTGAGATTTCCATTTGATTCCATTCTCTGTTTTATAAGACCTGTGAGTTTTATATTTTCATGTGTTTGGGTAATAGTATCAACTTGTTGTTTCCATGTTCAAGACCCCTTTGAGCACTTCCTGTAGGGTCAGTCTAGTGGTGACAAATTCCCTCAGCATTTCCTTGTCTGGGAAAGATTATTTCTCCTTTATCTATAAGGCTTATTCCGGCAGGATATAAAATTCTTGGCTCACAGCTTTTTTTTTTCTTTCTTTCTTTTAGCACGATGGCTAAAGTGTCATCTCATTCTCTTTGGCCTGTAAGGTTTCTGCTGAAAAGTCCACTATTAGTCCTTTATACGTGACTTGATGCTTTTGCTCTTGCTAATTTTAAAGATTCTTTCTTTCACTTGAATTTAAACATTCTGAATATAATATGCCATGTGAAGTCCTAATATGCCATGTAAAGTCCTTTTTTCAATGTATTTACCTGAAGATCACTGGATCTCCTGTATCTAAATATCTAACTCTTTTGCTAGATATGGGACATTTTCATCAATTATTTCCTTCAGTAGGATTTCTCAACTTTTCTATCTCTCTTTCCCCTCAAAAATATTGATAATTCATAAGTTTGGTCATTTTGTGTAGTCCCAGACATCTTGAGGGCTGTTTTCATTCATTTTTTCCTTATTTTTGTCTGACTGGATTATTTCAAAAGATCTGTCGTCAAGTTTTGAAATTCCTCCTTCTGCTTGGTCTATTACTGAAGCTTTCAAATGTATTTTGTATTTTCTTCAATGAATTTTCAGTTCCAGAATCTGTTTGGTTTTTTAAAGATATCTGTCTCCTTGGTATATCTCTCATTCATATCTTGAATTCATTTTCTTATTTTTGTACTGGTTTTCACATTTCTCTTGTACCTCAATGAGGTTCTTTAAAATCAATATTTTGAATTCTTTATCTGTTATTTCAAGGAATTCTTACTGATTGGGATCTGTTCCTAGTAAACTGTTGTGGCCCTTTACTGGTATCATATTTTCCTGCTTTTTCATGTTTCCTGTTTCCTTCCATTGATATCTGCATATCTGGTACTGTTTTTCCAATTTTTAAAAATTGCTTTTGTAGGGGAGAATATTTTTCCTGAAGATGTATATATGTTATTGGTTAAGTAAGACACTTTGGCTTTCATTTTTAGTGGTGTTGTAGCATGGTCTTTGTGTGACTTTTTCAATAGTACACAAGGTTCATGGTATGTGTAATTTCCTCAGTGGCTTAGGGTACGGTTATTAGCCAAAGCTGTGAAATTTTGCTGGGGACTTGGATGCCAACTGAGTCAGTCTTTGGGCCCCAGTGGTGGCAGCAGAAGGGTGAATACGCGTGTTTTTAGGCCCTAGAGCAGCTTATGCTGGCTGCAGTGTTACAAAGTTCTGTATGGTTGATTCTTGGGCCTGCAGGTGAATTGCTTGCTTAGAAGCTAGTAATGAGACCAGTGGGCTAGATGGGTAGACAAGTTGTCAGCCCCCTGAGTAGCTGGTATGATATGAATAATGGCAGCAGTGGTGGTGGAGCAACCCACTGAGACCCAAGAGGTCCATGCTGGTGTTGCAGGTAGCTGCAATGGGTTGAGCATGCTAGTCCTCAATTCCACAGCTGCCCGGAGCAGGGCAGTGGGTACTGCCGTAAGTGTCCATTATGGCATTCCTGGAGGTGGCTGTTCTCTGCTTTTGTGCTCATGGTGTGCCTGGGATTCACTAAGACTCTTGGATCTGTGGGTTTACAAGTTTCATTAAATTTGAAAAATATTTCTTTAAATACTTATGTGCCCCTACTCTTTGGAGATTTCAACTGTATATATTCAAGGCCACCTGAAATTGTCCCACAGCTCAGTGATGGTGTTAATTTTCTAAAATTATTTTTTATCTTGGTGTTTCACTTTGGATAGTTATTATTGCAATGTCTTCAAGTTCACTGATACTTTCTTCTTAAATGTCTAATTTGCTATGAAACCCATCCAGTGGGTTTTTCACCTCAATCAAGAATGTAGTTTTCATCTCTAGAGGTATGATTTCAACTTATTTAAGACTAAGAGGCATTCCATGTCTTTTTTGAACATATGGAACAGAGGTATAATAACTATTTAATAGTAACAGCTTAACAACTTCTAATTCTAACCTTGCATAAATTCTGTAACCATTTCAATAAGCAAATTTTTTTTCACTTCTGTATTTTCCTGCTGCTTTATATGCCTGGCAACTTTTGATTGGATGGTAGACATTATGAATTTGACTTTATTAGATGTTGGTTATTTTTGTATTTCTGTAAGCCTTCCTGAGTCTTGTTCTCAGACACAGGAAACTTGGAAACAGTTTCATTTTCTTGTGTCTAGCTTTTCAAATATGTTAGGCAGGACTAGGAAAGTGCTTAGTCTAGGGTTAACTATCCCGCCTATTGAGGTAAGACCCTTTTACATACTCTTTTCAATACCTTATGAATAGGGGTTTTCCAGCCCAGGCCTGTGTGAGTGTCAGGCACCATTCCCTCTAATCTGGTTGGATCTTTCCCCAGCATCGGGTAGTTTCCTCACACACATGCACTGATCAATACTCTACTGAATACACAGGGGGCTCTTCACCTATCTCCAGTATTCCCTTTCTGTATAGCTCTCTCCTCTCTGGTACTCTGCCCTGCAAACTCAAATAGCCTTGGTCTCGTGAGACTCTTAGCTCCATCTTTTCCGCCCACAGAGTCTGCCAGGTTCCATCTGGTGCTCCCTCCCTAAGCAGTAACTTGGAATTCTCTTAAGGCAGTCAGCTGTGGCAGTCACAGAACTCACCTCATTTGCTTCATGTTTCTTTTAGATCATTTTCCTTTGCACCTAATATTCAGTATCTTAAAAATCTTTGTTTTATATATTTTGTTCTTTTAGAGGGCTGGTTCAGATAAAAGGGTAAACCTTGTCCCCGTTAATTCATCTTGGCCAGAAAAAGTACCATCTAGTTTTTGAATATGAATATATGTAGAATCTAAAGCCATTTAGGATGAGAATGACTCCTTACCTTATTAATGTATCATCATCCACAATGACTAACCATGCTGTTTTGTCACGGCTACGATTCAGAAATCTTTCCAATATGGCAAATGTCTTTCCACAATGACCTAGGAAAGGCAAGAAAAAACTTACAATGTATTATTTCCTATAAAATATATAGAATTCATCAATTTCTTTTTAGTTTTGAAGTGTTGTAAGAGCTTACACACCAACATGCAGCTTAAAAGTTCAAAATTTTTAAAAATAGCCTTTCTAATTTTCATAGACACATTGAACCAGTAGGAACTTTACAGATAACGAAATTCAAGTCATTCATTTCACACACGAGGAAATGGAGACTTAGATTAGTGGAATTACACAGTCACACAGATAATTTGAGGTAGAGATAGAATTAGTATCTTCAGTCCCGGCAAGAAAGTTTTAAGACTCACAGCAATGAGCAATGGCATCCTTTCTTAGATACGCTTATTCTGAAGGAGCTGTTAGAACCCCAGGCACCACTGCCACAGGGAAGCAGCAGTGCAAAGGTGGACGCTTATACCTCTATTTGTTTTGTAAATACTTACTACCACTAAGTTTCTAATATGCCAGATACTGTGGCAGGTACTAAGATATGCACTGAAGATACAGTGCTGAGTAAGACAGAGTAACAGTCCTTTGGATACCAACAGATAAAATACAATGCTTTAATGGTAAATGCTGGGACCAAAATAAAACACTTGGGAAGAGTAGTCAAACTGATAAACAGGAATATGCCCCTCATTTTAATTATTTGGTGACACAGTGGAGAACAAATATTAACTTACATTAATGACTATGAAACCACTCAATTTGACCTTTATTTTCTTTACTCTTGATCTCTGTGTATTTTTAACCATTACAAGATGTATGTTTGAAAGCCATCTCAAATCCCTTTTAGAACAAATATAAATATAGGCAATAAGGTCAGACTAGAAATGAAGAAATCAAACAAGGAAGGTATACATAAATACATGATTATTAAACCCAATCTAAAACAGTTTTTCCAAATCAAACAGCAACAGACAGACTCAGTAATACACTTAACCTTTGTCAGAAGAACTGGTAACTACAGAAATGGCATATCTGAATCTACACTGTACTATATTAATGAAAGAATTATGAGTGACACTAACATAAAATAATTAAGATAAATTGTATAGAACATAATCAGTTTGCTACTTTTTTTGTTTACTCATGGAAGGGTATGGGGAACAAAAAAACTAAAGAAAAAAGGGTAGCAGGAATACTGGATAAAACTTAAGATGAATAAAGACTATCTGAAGATGAGGTGGCCAAATTTACACTTCCATTTTTGACACAATTTTTAAAAATTTTTTATAGATTTAAGAGGTACAAGTGCAGTTTTGTAACATGGGCATATTGCACAGTGGTGAAGTCTGGGCTTTTGGTGAAGCCATTACCCGAAGAGTGTCTATCGTACCTAGTGGGTAATTTCTCATCCCTCGCCCCTCTTCTACTCTCCCACACCTTTTGGAGTCTCCAATGTCTACCATTCCACTCTGTACATCCTAAAAAGTGTTTTTAATTAGAAAGCCTGCAATTTGAAGAGAAAAGCAGGTTTATTTCTAACAATTTACTAATTAAAATCTTAACATAAAGAATAGAGTTTATTCTACATACAACTAGTGTAGAATGTGATTAGGTGGTACTCACAGGTAATATAATATGTGAACTAGACTATAATACTGACAAGGATAGAAGTTTTGTGTGGGAATATGACAAATCAATTTTAAACACCCCATCATGACCACAAAGAACTATGAAGGTATGAAAAATCTATTGTTAAAATTCTGTTGGAACTATCATGTGCTCAATTATAGGATACAGTCTACTAAACACCTGCAACACTTTGTACTACAAAGCCCTTAGTTTGAAAGAACCAATCTATATCCGTGAGGGAAGAAGGGAAAAAAACTAATATGAGGCAAAAATTATAGCACTTACAAAATATTTCATTTTTATCCTAACCTAATTTACTGTATTTACAGAATGGGGGTGTTTAATAAGGAGACTAGTAAGAATTATGGACTCACCTCTATCTGTATTAGGAATTCCCAAATCCACAGTAGGAATGGAATTTTCAGTATAGTCACTATAGTATTCAATGAGACTTGCCTGGCTCTCCCAAGTCTGCTTAACAATAGGTACTGAAAAAATTACAGAGATGACAATCACCGGCACAGTTACACAAGGAAGCTTAAAAACTCAAAATGGCAGTATAATCACCTATAAAGGAAGAGAAACATTACTTGTTGTTCTTCAGGCATTCCAAGAGTTCCTTGCTTCCAATCCTGAGAAATGCCAACGGTGTTGACTAAAACCCTCTTCTTGAAGCATTTTCAACATTCTCTAGAGTAAAGCATTTCTCATTCCTGGTGATGAATGCACTTCCATATACTGACAAATTTTCTAGTTTGATTATGCTATTGTGTTTATATTAATGTTAACTAATTTTTCTTTTACCATGGAGCATGGTAAGAGAAAATCCATCCCTCTTACCATGGAGCATGGGAAGACCTTTGCAAACTATGCATGTCCCCACCCGAAGATTCTAAAGAACTACCCAACCCTACAAAGGGCATGACCTTGCCAAATGAGAATCACTGCATATGATGACTGATATTACGATGTTGTACTTTTGAAAAATGTAGAAGTGATAACATTCAAAACTACTACAGGCTTTAAAATTCTATCATTAGCAGCTAAATGTTTTAACACAAACACAACGGAAAGCTGTCATGGCTTTCTGTATTTTTGCTTTGGATGCTCAAAGACAGCTCTGTCTGCATACCTGACATAGAGACTTACCACTGCTTGATATTAATTCACCTGACCAAGTAATTATTTTCTTCTATACTTAAAAAACAAATTGCTGCCTATGCATCTCTGAATTTTAAAAAGTGGTTTCTTGTTTTTTCAATAGAAAAAAATCATTCAGATATTATACACTGTTAATTTAAGAATCAAAACTCTGATGAACCAAATCTTCACTTAACTTTTGAGAAGCTTTATCAGATCATGTATCTTTCCCCTGTTCCCAACTCAAATAGAAATAAATGCAAAAACTGATGTTTCAATGTAAAATTTAAGTGTTTAGCACTATAGTAAGTAAGCAAATTCTGAGTCCAGTTCAGACAACCCTTAAATAGAAAATACAAAAGTGCATCCCATCATTTCATAATCTCTCATTCATTGGCTTTTTTTTTTTTTTTTTTTTTTAAAAACTGAGTTCTGCACATCTACTAAATTATTACCAAATTACCAGTTAAGTATTATTTCCATATACTAAAATATAATTTTTCCACAACCATAAAAAAGCAGATAGTTCTAAAGGTTTCTACATGTCAAAATGGTCAAAGATGTACTAAATAATAGATAGGGCTACTGGGGGACAAAAAAAGGAAAAAAGAAATTTTAAAAAATTTTACTCTGTTCTACTTCCAAATTTCAGCACAACAAAAATGTTGACCTTGACACTGCTGTGGCAGTTTGCTTTGCATATAATAAGCAACAGAACTTACCCCAGAAAGGGCTCCCTGCAGCTTGCAGCCACTAAAAGTTCACACTGTTGGGTAAAATATCCTCCATTGCATAATGCTGGAAGAAGCTGTGAGGAAAGGTCAAGAACTTTTCTCAGTCCCCCAGCAAAGGCCCTGCAGGCTGTGTGAATTTTGCTTTCAATTTCCTCAGCCTTTAGGCCTTCAGTCCTTTTTTGCTCTAATAGATTTATTAAACAGCACAGGTGTTTCTTCTCAATTAACGGATTTAAATAAAATTAAAATCAAAATCAAGGGTGAATTAGCGCTTTTGCTTTCTCTTTTACTTTGAAACAGGTAAAATAGAAATTACACTAAAGGGCCGGGCGCGGTGGCTCAAGCCTGTAATCCTAGCACTTTGGGAGGCCGAGGCGGGCAGATCACGAGGTCAGGAGATTGAGACCATCCTGGCTAACACTGTGAAACCCCATCTCTACTAAAAAATACAAAAAACTAGCTGGGCGAGGTGGCAGGCGCCTGTAGTCCCAGCTACTTGGGAGGCTGAGGCAGGATAATTGTGTAAACCCAGGAGGCAGAGCTTGCAGTGAGCTGAGATCCGGCCACTGCACTCCAGCCTGGGCAACAGAGCGAGACTCTGTCTAAAAAAAAATTTTTTTTAATTAAAAAATAAAAAAGAAATTACACTAAAGATAAGAATTAATGCGTGTATGACTCATTTCCCAACGTCTGGCAGAGTGCCTAGTACATAGTAGGTACTCAATAAATAGTTGAATGAGGACTGAATGTTGTAGGCATTTCAATAAAAGGCCTAGGATTATTTGTGGAGACTTGTTAAAGGAAGGTTTTATTCATAAAGGCAATTCAGCCTTTGATTAATCATTTTAAAACAAGCCAACCATTTAAATATACTAAGATATTATGATTCTATAATACCTAAAGCATTCAACAGTTTGTACATCTCTCCCTTTGTCAATATAACCTCCATGTGTCTGTTGTATCTCTTAGCCGTAAAGGATTTAAAGTCTCCAAAAAAAACAGCTTAAGGCTTTATTTTCAACCACGGTTGATTCTAAATTAAGCTTTTAAAATAATGGCCTATTTTATTAGCATCATTTAAATTCTAAAATGAATTCATTCTATTGCTTACAAAATATTTTATATTGCATTGAGGCACTGTATTCCTAAAGATATTAAACTTTGAGAAATACTTCAATGTCACCTGACACATTATCTCCTTTTCAATAAAGAAACATACTTCCTATCACATAATAATAATGAATGCCTCCTTCAAGAAAGTTTGTCACGAGATAACAAACTTGAAGCAAAGTAAAAAAATTTTACTATAAAAATGCCAGCTGCACAGATGGCATACATCTTTCTTAGAGCTTTCTAGACTCTAAGCAGAAGATGTGTCTCACTGTGAGGACAGCACATGCATTTTTACCCCCAGTGAAGTGACTTGTAAAACTGTCTCAGGTTATAAATGAAAACGAACTTGACACTTGAACATTTTATTAAAACTACCACACCATCAAATGTGAATAGTTTTTATTTTAAGGAATCCACTATTTTCAGCTTGCAGATGGACCTTTTGTCTCAGTGTGCAAATCAGTGGCCACAAAATCAGACCCTGATTGCACTTCTCTTCTCAGGAGCAGATTAGGGACACACACACGAGTGTGTCCTAATTCCTCATTTTAAAGACTAAGGTGTACCTAAGCCTGAAAAGTATCCCTCCTGGATGACCTAACACAACACTGTAGGACAATCTGGAACATCAGCTATTCAACAGCCAGGGAAAGGCAACACCTGACTCCTCTCCTCTCTTCAGTCATTGATCTAATCACCTCATTTGATTAGAGTCTGGCCTTCTATCTGCTGTATTTTAATTCAAGCCTCGCCTTTTAAGTAAGCAGATTGTACCACAGTACGTGTAAGCCTCTTTAGTCAAAGAGAACACCAGCCTCCTAACACCCCTTTCAATCAGTTTGTTCAGATTTGCCTCTAGAGAAGACCACAGCAGTAAAGATAGCAGGGTTTTTTTTAAACTAAAAGGAATATAGTGCTAATTTTTAAGAGCTTAGGAAGCTATGGAAAGGAACTAAAGGCTGAGCAAACGGCAATTTAACCTCTTTAATTAGAGGCAGACTGCAGGAGAGCGTCCCACAACCCACCATTTGATGAACAAAACCAGTGGCTGCCACAGGGTACATGAGACATGTACGCAAACTGCATGGCAAAATGATGCAAAGAAAATTCTTAAGGTTTTCTGACAGCTCCGGTCCCACAGTGAGAAACACAGAACCCAAGAGGAAGCGATCAAGCTGAATATTAAAACATCAGAGATCATTTCCTTGCTTAAATATAATTTTACATGCTATGCCCAATTCATCACCTATGTAACCGTTCCCAAGTTTCTTTAAAACCCTACTAAATGCTTGCCTTTCAGAGGGTGTTGCTGTTTCAACTATGTCAATATGGATTACTTCCTTGAGTCAAAAGACAGAATATATTTTTGCTTGTGTTCTAAGAATGCTATGTTTTACTTAAGTCAAAATCCAGACAAAAACAATTACATAAATGTGTCATTGTTAAGCAAAGAAAGTACAATATTTAAAATATTTCTTTTCATTTTGAAACTTGGTTTTATTACCAATTCTTCCATGAGAGTATAAAAACTAAATGCAATCTATACTTTCCCTTGCTGTGACTAGGGCCTTGAACACAACATGTTCCGTCTCTCCTTCTCATCCCGGAAGGTGACCAACACTATAATGAACCAGGAGTGCCCACAATTAACAGTACAGTCCACTCTCAACTTGGCAAAGACAAGTACAGTTTCTCTAGATTTTTTTTCCTTCATCATTTGGCCTTTATGACTAAAGTATTTCTACCATAGAGCGCACAGGGAAAGGAAAATGAAAAAAAAAAAAAAAAATCGAACACCCCAGACCATGTGTTCTGCTTGACTATAGCAGTGACATGCTTAGATAGGAGTAGCAGTCTTAAATTCTCAGCTCAACTTGTATTTTAGATCCTGTGTGGGTTTCAATTCCTTGCCATACCCATTGCTACTAAAAATGGAAAGCCTACTTTCACAGCTTCTGGCCAAGTCAAAACTGACCTTGAGCATAGCAGGACATCGATGTGAACATCAAAGACTATTTATCAAGTATTGAGTTTGTAATACATCCAAGGAGATTACAGTATAGCTGTGCTGTGGTAGAAAAAAAAATGTGGGATTTAGGAGCCAGAAAACCCAAGTCCTTGGCTCTGCTACTCAATAGGATACAAGAAACTGGGCCAGTTGTGTATCATTCCATACTCAGCTTTTTCTACAACAAGTGAATAACAATAATTATCATATCACAAGGAAGTGTCAACATGAAATTAGATGATAGAACATATGTGAAAAACACACCAGAAAATGTAAAAAGTATTAGCAGTTAGAAGCAGTTAGTGTGGTGTCATCCTTGTAACTGATACTACTGGATAACTCTTTGGGCCAACTGGTGGCTGGACTAGGCTTCTAAAATGAGGGGCAGAGCCCAGTGGCCTGGCAGGCTACATGAAGTCATGCAAAATGGACTTCAAAGTCACTGAAATCCCGTTGCCTTAGACTATCTTTTCAAACAAACACATCCAAGTTGCAAAAGAGTTTACCACAGAAACCCAAATATGAAAACGTCATGATACAGTTTAGGCCTCATGCTTCAGTGATACCAGATTCAAATTAACAGCAGTAAACCGATGCATCTGGCTTTGGAAGGTTTGTTTCTAATGCTCCTAGTAGGCTTTTAAGATTTTGTAATTTTTAAAGACTTTTGAGTCAAACTTCAAATAAGAAAGGATTTCATAAATATCTAAAAAGAGTATCTCAAACTTATACAAAATAAGAAAGCAGTAAACTAGATTCAAAATTACTCAATCAAAATTAACAAACTATTTTTTTTCATTTCTGTAGAATATAAAAAATACGAAAGGGAGTGTCCCTAATTTTACTGCTTCACTGTGACCTGAAAAATGTGTTTCAAAGAAAAAGTACCAGCACCACCATCCTTAACATTCATATTGTAAAAATAATCACTACTCCAAGCGTAGCTTCAAGATCAATTAAATCAACTCAAACAGTTCCTGCTTGCTGTAAAAGAAATAAAACAAAAAACAGCATAGTTCATTTCCCCAATACCTATTTTAAAAAGGTATTTGTCAAAATAATCCCAAAAAACCCTTCCATATTATGAAAAAAGTAAAAGAATATTAAGTTTAGGGTAAATTTATGATAGAAAATCTTAACAACTATACTGATTCTTCATAGTATCTTAGGACTCGTTGCATAACAAATGTATATATTCACTTAGGCTGATTTAATAGGATTTGGAATTTAACGTGGCTATTTTAGGCAAATATGAAGGTTTATAGTTAATGCATTTTTAAGATATAATTGATTATAGCTGGATTCTAATTGATGTTGACGTCTTAGACAATACTATAATCTCAAATTACAATATTATTTTATTTGGAAAACATTTTCCCCTTTAAAATATACTTTGTATGTATCATATTATCACATAAAATACATAAATGAACTTCCTCAGTAGTTCCAATCCCATGAAAATGACAGTTGGTTTAGAAATCTCTCCTACATAAATATCACATTCTTGGTGAAATCGACAGTCTTTTCATGAGAAAAAAAATTAAAATATGCACTAAAATTAGAAAATGCAAAAGACTGCCTAATTTTCAATTTCGGAAAAGTGTTGCTTGAAATAAGGTGCAAAAAGAGAGAAATTATGTCTATTTATATTTAGGATGGGCTTTTTTTTTTTTTTACATTATCATCACAACTTAGCAGAATTCTGTAATGACATCAAAAACCTGAATAAAAACAACATTAATCTGCATGCCAGGATTTCTTTACGAAGAGATTCACTGTTTGTACAGCGGCTTTTTCTTCTTCTCCAATATTATCTACTCATGGGCAAATACATCTCTTAACTAACAAGTTCCAAGGTAAGCATTTGAAATAAATTGAAAAAACAAGAAAAAGTCTCTATTCTTTGTTGGCATGCTGTTACCTTGAAATCCTCTCTTGACATTCTTCATCCCGTGTAGAGACTGCGCACAGACCTCATATGTTGTTTGAACCTAATACGTTGTTTGACAAAATGGATTGTTTTTCACACAGTCTCCAAGACTGCCACACTGAGCTTTTCCATTTCCAATTTAAAACACTGCTATAAACAGTATCGGCTACGACCACTCATGTTTCAATACAAAATTTTCCTTCCTAATTGATCTTGGTGATTGAAATGGTGCAATGAGGAATATTGATTAAATAACTGCTTTCACCTCAACATCCGGATTGTCATTATCCCTTTCCTGAATTTACGCTCAAGAATTCATTTGTACTTTTTTTTTAAAGGTAGTTTGGATTTTAGCGTTCGATAAAATGAATAACCCAAAACATACTTCTGTCACCATGAAATTTCTTGCATGTTTTTACTGCAACAAAAATATCCTCCTTCTTCACTGGCTTTCCCTAAAAAAAAGAAAAGAAAAAATATATGCATATGTGAGTCAGCGTTAACTTCACACCCACATTAGATCTCACATGCTCTAGAGTTCAAATTAACCAGTGTCAAGGATATCAAACATATCCAGGATGAAGTTTTAGGGGAGAAATGGAAACATAGGGCAGCTGACAATATAAGCCTTTCTGTCAGCCAGCCCTGGACCTGCCTGCTCCACCGTGCATGGACTGTGCATCCCCTTAACAAGTTTCTTAAGCTCTCAGAATTTCAGTTGGCTTGTTTAGAAAAAAAAAAAATAACCACCACAAAGCTGCTATTATTACTATAATTTTTAAAGCACATAGTAAGTGACCAATAAATGTTAGTTACTTCTCATTTCCTTTCTCCAGCTGAAGATTTTGACAAAAAGAGAGAAATAGGAGGATTTTTTAGTGTAGAATAAGAGATGTTGCCCTTTTCTGGGCCTGGCCTTACTTTAATGTTGAAAACATTTTTACAGCAGCCTCTTTACTGGTGACCCAAGTCTAGGCTAAGGATGTTTTCTCCTCTGCCAAAGGTAGGATTCCTTCAAACACCTGGTGAAGGTGGGGTGGGGGCAGTCCTGGAGCCCAGGATGATCACACAGATGAAAGAGAGCACCAAGACACATTTGTCAACAAGGCACACCCAAGCCCTTCCTGACCCCTTTATTACCTGTCTTAGGCCTGCAATCATACTCAATCATGACTCCTACATAATTTGGGGCTGGTTTACAGTGACATCTAACTACAGCTTTGTCATGTCACTCAAGGCACTAGGAGAGCACTGAAAGAGCAAGCAAGCATTCTGCCTAGAAAGACTGGTCCCCGCCTCTGGAACTGCAAACACATTACAGATTCTCTCTCAATGCTGCACTGTGTTTTGGGGTGTGTGTGTGTGTGTGTGTGTGTGTGTATTTATCTCTTAAAATGGCACACACAGACTTCTGTGTGACTGACTTGAGAATAACGACAACATTTGAGGTTGGTGAACATATTTTTTCTTATGAGAAAAGCAGATAACAACGTAGTGAGTGTCAGGGTCTCGAGGCTCATACTGGGGCTGGATCTTGGGTCTGCCAAAACAAGTGAATTCATTCTGAAAGTTCTGGATGGCTGTCAGTGAGATGAAAGGCAGAGCCACCTGCTGAGAGAGTAAAGGGTGCAGGCTTGTGGAGAAGGCTTAGGTGTCACAGAAAGCACTGGAAATGGCCTTTCCAGGAAATGGAACAGAAATTCCAATCAATGCATCCTACATCATCAACAAAATAAATGACTCTGGGCACACTAACCCTACAGCGCTATGATGGGCAGTCCTTCACAAAGGCTCTGGAGTAAAGGGGAGCCCATCAGAACCCTTGTTTCCCTCCCTACTAGCTATGTAGTCATAAACAATTACTTGGCTTCTCTGTGCCTCTCTCTTCTCATTTGTAAGATGGAGTTACAATAATACTAACCTTGTATGACTGTTATTACTAGAGTCATGATATATAGTTCTTACCCGGCACAGGGAAAATGCCGATTTTCTTTTTAGATGTAAAGTGCTAGTGCAGCACTATTCACAATAGCAAAGACATGGAATCAGTGAAGACATGGAATCAGCCCATTAATGGTGGACTGAATAGAGAAAATGTGGTACAGATATACCAAGGAATACTATACAGCCATAAGAATGAAATAATGTACTTGCAGCAACATGGATGCAGCTGGGGCCACTATCCTACGTGAATTAATGCAGAAACAGAAAACCAAATACTGCATGCATGTTTTCACTTATAAGGGGAGCTAAACATTGGGGACACACAAACATAAAAATAGGAACAACAGACACTGGGGACTCTAAAAAGGTGAGGAAGGAAGAAGAGCAAGGTTTGAAAACTTCCTATTGGGTACCATGTTCACTATTTGGGTGACAGAATCAGTAGAAGCCCAAACCTTAGCATCACGCAATATACCCTTGTGACAAACTTGCACATGAATGCCCTGAATCTAATATTTAAAGTGCTAGGATGCCATTATGCACAGCACCTCAATTTTTCCCTTGATATGCAAAGAAGTTTCTCTTCTGTTACTTACACAAAGTGGTAGAAAAGAATGGAACGTGGTAGCACAGTAGAAGTCCACGTCATCTGTACAAAACTCAGGCACTGGGGTCAGGGGAGGTCCTCCGCCTTTGTCCCAGATGTAGAGGGCAATCTGCCACAAGACAGGAGACAGGCAGTGACGAAAGAACTCAGTCAACACAAGTAAAAGAAGGGACAAAATATCTCAAGGGAAAGCAGAACACACCTTCCACAGAGAGTAGGTTGAACCATATCAATTTGTCAGTATTCAACAGGACTTTTTAAAGTTAAAAAAATGACAATTCCATGTGAATAAATGTATTCTATTACTAACAATAAGCAATTAACTATGAATCAATATTCTGACCTCCAAAAAATTCCAAAGTATGCGGTTTTAGGAAAGAACACATTCTACAACATCACAGAGAGATGGAAGAAAATATTATTACGGCTCCAGTTTCCTTAATATGGTAATTACATACCCCGAATACTCAGCTTGCTTAAAACATCTTAAAATGTTGGGTAAAATGCCCTTAAATACTTAAATGTATTGCTAAGTTGGCACAAAAATGTAGAATCTGTGAGAACAAAAATGGGAAAGTGAGATCCTGGGGAAAAAAGGGTACCAAGGGTAGTTTTCCCTAGTAGGTATCAGCTGACCTCTGGCAAGGCTGAGTTTCTGATAGGAGTGAAGAGACTGAAGGCTATGTGACCCACCCAAGGTGGGGTGTGACTAACAGCAGTTCCATACATAAAGCTAGGACCATGGGTCTAAACGGAGGGAAAAGAATAATCTCTAAATCTCCTCTTAGATTTTGTAACCAAGAGCCAGGCCTCCCCAATTTGTGCTACCTATGAGGTCCCAAAACACGTCAAACTGATAATTTAAATTATCTCAAGTCAGTATAACCCACTAGCAACAGGCAGAAGCTAATGTAAATCCTTACTAAGGAACCACAACCTTAATAGAAGGCTCAGGATTTTCCCAAAGGAACAAGGGTGCTTACAGAACAATCACTCAGAGGAAAAAAAAAAAAAATCACACATAAAAAAGAAATAAGATAATGAACAAGAGCCAGCAGACATAATTTAATCAGACTCAAAAAACTTCAGATATCAGAATTATCAAACAGATTATAAAATTACTATGCTTAATATATTTTTATAAAGAAAAACTTTAAAACATGAGAAAAAATTATTTTAAAAAGATTACACAAAACAAGTAAGCACATGTGAAAAATAACTGAGGCTGGGCGTGGTGGCTGACGCCTGTAATCCCAGCACTTTGGGAGGCCTGATCCTGGAGTCAGGTCAGAAGTTTGAGACCAGCCTGTCCAATATGGTGAAACCCATCTTTACTTAAAAATACAAAAATTAGCTGGTCGTGGTGATGCACACCTGTAGACTCAGCTACTCAGGAGGCTGAGGCGGAAGAATTGCTTAAACTCAGGAGACGGAGGTTGCAGTGAGCTGAGATCACATCACCGCACTACAGCCTGGGTGACAGAGTGAGAGAGACTCTATCTCGAAAAAAAAAAAAAGAAAGAAAGAAAGAAAGAAAAAAGAAAAATAATTGAATAAAACTTGTGATGACAGAAAATGACTGGCAACCTAGAATCATCTACATGATGTAAGTACGCTTCAAAAACAAAGTTGAAATAAATATTGTTAAAGAAAAAATATTGGCCGGGCGCGGTGGCTCAAGCCTGTAATCCCAGCACTTTGGGAGGCCGAGACGGGCGGATCACGAGGTCAGGAGATCGAGACCATCCTGGCTAACACGGTGAAACCCCGTCTCTACTAAAAACGCAAAAACTAGCCGGGCGAGGTGGCGGGCGCCTGTAGTCCCAGCTACTCAGGAGGCTGAGGCAGGAGAATGGCGTGAACCCGGAGGCAGAGCTTGCAGTGAGCTGAGATCTGGCCACTGCACTCCAGTCCGGGCGACAGAGCGAGACTCCGCCTCAAAAAAAAAAAAAAAAAAAAAAAAAAAAAAAAAAAAAAAGAAAAAATATTGAGAGAATTTACCACCTCACTAAAAGAAATTCTAAAGGATACACTTCAGGAGGAATAAAAATGATTCAATCGGAAGGCCTAAGCAGCAAGATGGAATGATAAGCAAAAACAACGGCAAATATATGACGAGTTAATACAAATGTTAACTGCATAAAATAATGATAATATCTAAGTTTCCAGGGTAAAAAGAAAAAGGGACAAAAATATTGAACAACAATTGCATATAAGTTGGGAGTGGGATAATCAGAGTTAAATTATCCTAAGGCCCTCAAATTTTCTGGCTATTGGTTAATAAACCATTATTAGGTTAAGAATGCATGTTAAAATATTTAAAATAACCAGTAAAGTACAGACAGATTGAACTTCTAAAATAGCAGACAAGAAAAAATATGGACTAATAAGTAAATAAATAAATAAGAAGACAAGGAACTTTAAAATAGAAAAACAGAGGAGCTGGGCATGGTGGCTCACTCCTGTAATCCCAGCACTTTGGGAGGCCGAGGTGGGCAGATCACAAGGTCAGGAGTTCAAGACCAGCCTGGCTAAGATGGTGAAATGCCGTCTCTACCAAAAATACAAAAAACATTAGCTGGGCGTGGTGGTGGGCACCTGTAATCCCAGCTACTCAGGAGGATGAGGCAGAGAACTGCTTGAACCCAGGAGGAGGAGGTTGCAGTGAGCCGAGATGGCGCCACTGCACTCCAACCTGGGTGATAGAGCGAGACTCCGTCTTAAAAAAAAAAAAAAAGAAAAAAGAAAAATAGAAAATAAGGAGAGGGGAACAAAATAAAGTGATAGAAATCAAATATATCAGTAATTACAATCAACATAAAGGTAAATTTGCTATCTGGTTTAAAGCTACAGATTTTCAAACTGGAGGGTGGGGGGAAAAGGAATGTCCATAGACTGAGTGGAATCTAAACAACAAATTTATTTCTCACAATTCTGGGGGCTGGGAAGTCTAAGATCAAGGGACTGGCAGATTCAGTGGTGAGGGCCTGCTTCCTGGTCCATGGATGGCACCTTCTAGCTATGTCCTCACATGGCAGAAAGGGCAAGGAAGCTCCCTGGGGCCTCTTTTATAAAAGTGCCAATCCCATTCATGAGGGCTCCACTCTCATGCCCCTGTCACCTCCCACAGGTCTACTTCCAAAGACCATTTCACTGGGGCTCAGGTTTCAAGGTATGAATTGGGCATGGGGGGCGTGATCATTCAATCTATACTGGCATATGTACAACCGAAGCACCACGTAAGCGCAGAGTACTTCTAATGACATTTTTGCATGTTTTTAGAAATCTACCTGTGGACCCATCCATCTAGCTTAAAAGTAAAGAATCATGAATCACAAGATGTAACCTTTTTCGCTGTTCTGTCTTCACCTACATAACTGAAATGAGCTTAAAATAAAAGCACCTAATTCACTGGAGTGTCGTGAAATTATCTCTGTGGGGAGTAGACGTGGGTGGGGAAAACACACAATTAGGGAATGCAAAACACCTTTTACATCGAAGGACGTGAATGCTTGATTACTAGGACTTTTAATCAAACAAAACATGACATACCTCATGTTTTAAATCTATTGTAAAGTCGGATTTCAGGGATTCACTCTTTAGTCTCTTGGTAAGCCTAGAAAATAGAGACGATTTGATTTTTTTTTTTAACCAAAAGAAGTGTCAAACAAGACTAACACATTCTTGAGACTTTCCAGTGTTTGAAAACAGATAAACATACAGATTTAAAGATAAAAATAACAGTTTAATTTCCTTGAGGGAAAGGATTGTGAAAAATGCAACGGTTGGCTGACCAATAAATGAATGCAAGGAAAGTAGCATTCATTATTCCAACATCTGCCAAATAACGTACGATACAATACAATGCCTTGGGGGAAAAAGTCACGAGCTTTGTTGACTCCTGATAATCTTTACACTAAATAATACAGAGAAAGAAAAAGGAAAGGTGAAAATAAATTGTGCTTGAGAAATAGTCACGGCCACTTTTTGTTTCTTACTTTAATGAATCTTGCTGGGTTTCATGGGGGAAAAGCATGTGGTTTTGGGGAAGAATAACAGTTTTATTCCAAGTCACTGTCTTGTTTAAACATTTTCAATGGCTCCTTTCCCATACAGAATAAAGCTCCAAACTCCTGAGCCAGTCTCGAGGGCCCTACCATTCCCAACCACCTCTAGCATCACAGCGCCCACTTGCTACACCCAGTGCACACGCCTCCCCATTGTTCTCTCCTGCTGGACATCCGCCTAGACTGCCTGTACCCAACCTTTACCCAGGAAACTTGTAAACACCAAACTCATGGGTACCTTCTCTGTAAAACTTATCCAGATTTGCCCACCAGAGTAAATGGAAACTTCCTTGACTGCCAGAGTACAAAGCACAGACCTATCAGCTTTATCACATACATTAAAATCTGGTGCATACATAGCTCTCTCTGTGTTATACTTTCTTCTCTGTCTTGCCAGCACTGCCCACTGTACCTGACCACAATAAGCATTCAGTGAGCTCCCTGAATGAACTAGACAACACATTATTTGATTCAAAGCTAACGAGGGAGGAATACTTACCCAAATCACCAAAATACCATATGGTTTTGTATTTACTTACAGAGTTGAAGACTAGACTATTAGTTTAAATTACAAACCTCCTCATACATAATTTCACTACAAAGAAATAATAGTGATTTTAAAAAGGAAGAGTAGGTTGGGCACAGTAGCTCATATCTATCATCCCAGCACTTTGGGAGGCAAAGGCAGGAGGACTGCTTGAGGCTAGGAGTTAGAGCCCATCCTGGGCAACATAGTTTAACATAAAATTTAAAACAAAATTTAAAAAAAATTTTTAATTAGGCAAGCATGGTGCATCTGTAGTCCTAGTTACTCAGAAGGCTGCGGCGGGAGGATCACTTGAGCCTAGTAGTTGAAGGCTGTAGTGAACTATGATCACACTCCAGCCTGAGCAACAGAGACCTTGTCTCGAAAAGAAAAGGAAAAAAAAAGGAAGAAAGAAAAATTTTAAAAGAAAAAGGAAAAATAGCAGTAAGTTTCAATTTTTTTTCCTACTGTTTTTAATTACATCTTTCTGGTTGGGCCACAAAAGATTTCCATAAAAATTCACCTCTGATTCTCTGATTAGAAGAAGACAGAAAGCAGACACAGGATAAATGTGCTTCATTACAAAGCATTTGTCTCACAGCTGATACTAACATAGCTTAGTAGCAGGTAGCACCAAAAGAAGCCCCATATAATATCTGTCACATTCCTGCTCAATACTCACCCACAGATCTGTGAGTGTAAGTGGGGTGGACTGAGTCTACATCCTCAGACACACTCCAAATATATACTTAGAGAAAAAATGTCTGCCCTGGCAAGTGAGATCTTGTCCAATCTGAATTGTGCTCAGTTGGGGCATGTTTTCATAAATAAACTGTATCAAGGTAACTTTGGGATTTGGACTCATGCCACATGCCTTCAAAATCTAATCAGACCACAAAGAGTAAGTATTCATTTCATTCAGGCTCCAAAGACAGAAAAGTCATACCCAGGCTTATTGCCACAGGCGAGGAACACCAAGTTGTGATCAGAATACAAGAGGCATGTGACCTCCACAGTGAGGTGGCCATGTTTCATAGGCCCCTTCCCCTTCATAATCGTCAATAAACACCTTAGTACTGTTACCTTAAACATGCCCTCCATCTTTTTGGCTTTTCAAGTTTCTCATTCAATCCTTGAAAATTCTTTTTCTTTGAGGTAAACCTCAGAAGGGGAAAAAGTGAAAAACACTGATAGAATTTCTGAGACAGGGCCAGGTGTGGTGGCTCATGCCTGTAATCCTGGCACTTTGGGAGGCTGAGGCGGGTAGATCACCTGAGGTCAGGAGTTCAAGACCTTCCTGGAAGACATGGTGAAACCCTATCTCTACTAAAAATACAAAAATTAGTCGAGCATGTTATTGCACACCTGTAATCCCAGCTACTTGGGAGGCTGAGGCAGGAGAATTGCTTGAACCCGGGAAGCCGAGGTTGCAGTGAGCCAAGATTGTGCCACTGCACTCTAGCCTGGGCAATAGAACAAGACTCCATTACAAAAAAAAAAAAAAAGAATTGCCGAGACAGAAAAGGACTGATAAGAGGACATATGAAAATGTACATGGCTATCTTTCAGTGGCAATCTCTTGCAGTCCACAGAGTGTACCATAACCAAGTCATATTTATGTAAATACCACAGACTTCTGGTGGAAGAGTTAGCCTCAAGTGCCACCTCAGGCCTATGTCAGTCACCCAATCACCTTGCAAACAAGTTCAAGTTCTAAGAGTGTGCAGGTTGACCAACTAACTTAAAAGGCAATACCTAACAGTGCTAACTGGATTTCGTTTTTCTATGAAGCAAGATATGAAGCAGGGTTTTTCCAACGCTAGTTTCAGTAACCAACAATACCAAAAAACCAATGAAAGCCAGAAATTCCAGTTACTTAGATGAAATGTTTCCTCATTAAATATTCAGTTCCTGGCATATATGAAGTTTTAGCTTTCCTAATTTTTAGAAGTTATTGGGCCGGGTGTGGTGGCTCATGCCTGTAATCTCAGCACTTTGGGAGGTCAAGGCAAGTGATCAGGTCAGGAGATCGAGACCATCCTGGCTAACACGGTGAAACCCCATCTCTACTAAAAATACAAAAAATTAGCCGGACATGGTGGCGGGAGCCTGCAGTCCCAGCTACTTGGGAGGCTGAGGCAGGAGAACGGCGTGAACCCAGGAGGTGGAGCTTGCAGTGAGCCGAGATTGTGCCACTGCACTCCAGCCTGGATGACAGAGCAAGACTCTGTCTCAAAAAATACATAAATAAATAAGTTAAGTCATGCCCCCAATAGCACAGTTCTAACGACACAACCACCTAGGCTACAGACGTGCAAATGACCGAGGGCCCTTTCAACTCAATACCTAGCTGGCTTTTTCAATCCCACTTGTCAATCGGTCAACAGAGCAACCTGCTGAAGGAAATCTCGATAAGGTTTGCTGGTGGAAAAACAATGGCGAAAACCAGAAACAGTGTCCTGTAACGGCATATATTTGAAGAAATCATCTTATTGGAAGTTAATGAAAATTTCTCCAAAAAGGAAAGTATTTATTCATAAATAAACTGTATCAAGGTAACTTTGGGATTTGGACTCATGCCACATGCCTTCAAAATCAATTTGTTTTAATTGATCAAACGGATAGATTGCCAGGAAATATTAGGCAGTGTGAACTCAAAACTCACTGATGTGGAATTGTTAGGCCAAACAAAATTTTGGTGGGAAACAGTCTAAGAAAGTGTGTCTCATGAAATATCTTTAGGTAACCAGTTGTGCTGGAGACTAGGGCAGAAGAAATACTTAAGTAACTGTAAGTTGTTACGTTACCTACAATGTGGGCCATAAAGTCAAGGAAAGGACACGAAGGGAATCAACATTCCTGGACTGGCCCTGTTGGTTGTCCATATAAATAGTTTCCCCTTCATTCTTCCTAAACAAATTCCAGTTTTGACTAATATTAAGCCCAACAATTATACAGGCTCCAGAGTCAGAGACTGATGACTCTGGGCCAGCCAGAATAATCACTGAAATTCCCTGGCAACTGTTAATACTCTGGGGATTAGAACTGAAAATTCCAATAATTCTAATAATCAATGAAATTCCCAGGCAACTGTTAACAGTCCGGAGATTAGAACACACACGCAGTTGGCCCAATCAGACTGAGGATTAAGCACTTACCATTCATGGTCGGGAACAGCCTGTCTACTATTGGATACAAACAGGAAATATGTAGCCCTTATTGTCTTGAAACCACAAGAGGAACCAGATTTAGGATAAATGCATTCTGTATACTATAGGCTACAGGGACAGAGAAAGCGTGGGTCCTCAATGATATCGATAAACTGCCAGATCAACCAACCACAGATCTCACTCACCCCAATTACAGCCAAAGTATTTCCTTAATCCAGTTTGAATTGCTTCCTATTACTTGCATCCAAAAGCATGCTAATTGATATAGCTGCCAATAATAGGAAGAAATGAAGTCAGTACATTAGGGAAAAATTGGGAAAAAAACAACTTAGGAAGATCCAATGTTGTAGCTGATGGGGCTAATGGATACTTTATCCTTCCTTTAGTCCTGAGTATAATACCAATTTCTTGAAGAAATAAGAATCCCCATTAGAAAAGCCATTTAAAAATATATCTTGACCACAAGATAGTTGTTATACCAGATGGGTTATATAATTTTATTTGCTTGGATTACTTGTTGGCATCACGGGGAAAGGAAATATGATCTAAGATAACTAGAATTTTAAATATGGCACTATGGTAGAGTCTGCATATTTATTTTGCTTTGTCTTTCCTGGCAGGGGAAAGGGAGAGGAGGTAGGGAGAAGACCATGGATATCAATGAACTATACACATTCTACGGTTTGTTGGTCACTGTTCAGCATGCAGAAGACTATCTGGTGCCTCACTCTGCTATCATACTGGAGTCACGGGGCAAGTGCTGGGAATTTCCTGAGCTTTGTGGAAAAGATTAACCTCTTGGCTTTAACTCCCTTAGTCATAGTTCCTATTACTATGGTCTGAATGTTTGTGTCCCCTCTCAAATTCATAGGCTGAAGTCCCACCCCTCAAGGTGATGTTATTAGGAGGCAGGGCCTTTGGAAGGTGATGAGGCCACGGGAAGGGAACTCTCGTGAATGGGACTGCACCCTTATAAAAAAAGACCCCTCAACCCTTCTCCCAGATGAGGGGACGCAGGAAGAAGGAAAGGAACCAGAAAGCTGGCACTCCACCAGACACTGAATCTGCCAGCGCCTTGATCTTGGACTTCTAGCCTCCAGAACTATAAGAAATAAACTGCTGTTGTTTATAAGCTCCCTGGTTTACGGCATTTGCTTATAGCAGCCCAAACAGACGAAGATGCCTACACACCCTGCTGCAGTGACGAGGCCCTCAGTTCTCTCTCCTAAATACGGTTAAACTTGACTAGAAAGGGAGATGTGAAAACCCTGTGGAAGTTGGGCACTGGCCACCTTCCCTTGTCAACAGATATGTTCAATGATCTCACAAACACAACAGGGAAGGGAATCATGGACCTGTGGTCTCCTGTGGGACTACCTTGCAAAATGCCAGATAATCCAGAACATAAAGTCACCCTTTAACAAGGCTAACATCTCGGTTAGTGCATAACCTGCAACCCTGGTTCACGAACCCCTGGAAGCTAGTCATATGGTGAGCACGAGACAGTAATGAGGTGAGCGCTAGCCAGAGCCAACAAAGCCTGCCAGTCCTCTGGGTGATGCTACACCTGATGGGCAGTGAAGCAGAGGGCAGAAGTTTCCTAGAACAGGTTAAACTTAACACCAGCATGTCAGCCAATAAGAGTTAGGCTGAACTGCCCTATATAGGGATGCCAGGAGTCAAAAATGTGTTCAAACAGGATCACTTCCATCAACCTGCACCTGGTTAAGACAGTAAGTCAAAGGAAGCAAGAATAAATAGTTATTTCTAACACCTAATTCAACAAAAACTGAATTGAATTCAGCATCAAGAGGTCTCCAATAAAGTCTTGCTAAAGGAAGATAGGAAATTGTGATGGGAAGAAGGAAGGTAAAACTCTAGACTATAAGGATTTGCCTTCAGGATAAGAGGCCTCCTGGATCAGAAGGCAGTGATGAAGAAAAGAGCTATACTGGCTTCAAGGAAATGATTACACCCTCTGCTTGCCATATAGCTCTTCCTGGGTCCACTGGTTTCCTCTTTAGCCCTGAAGGAAGAAGCACCTGCTGCAGTTACAGCACTTCACAGGGCAGGCAATAGCTGTGTTTGTTCCTCTCAAGGGACTTCGTAGTATATAGGAAATGGGAGAGAAACAGGCTTACACAGACGTTGTAAGTCCCAAGTCAGAAAAAATCACAACCATGTGGGACTTCTCCCAAGGAGAGGTCAGACCAAATCTTTCCATACTATAAAACTAAGCAGAGACCAAATGAGGAAGGCTAGAGGAAGCCTCCTGTGGCCGAAGATGACAAGAATACTTGAGGAAGGGAGAAGGAACAGTGGCTCAGCCTACAAAGTGCAGATCACAGCTTCTATTCATTAAGAGTCCAGACTCAACAAAGGTGGCTAAACTGGCCCCAAACATAAGGCTGCTGGACATTGCAGGAAAAGAGTGTCCTGGGAACTCCCGGTGCTCAAGCTGTAGCAAACCAAAGTGTACTTAATTTGAGAAGAAACACGACCCGAGGCTGCTGAAGGGCAGCACATATTCCCCTCTCCCCTGCAGAGCACAGAACTAGGCAGACCAGCAGACGGTGAGAAAGGAACGACCACTACTTCTTCTTGTCTTCACTCCCCTTCCTCCTTGACCCTTCTAAGAATGAAGGGAGGGAAACTGTGCAGATGCTCTTAGGCATGATTGGTAGGGGCCGGGAGAAAGGCATCCTTGCCTGGCAGTCCCAGGACGGAGTGTGCAAGTCAAGGATCCTTTTTTTTTTTTTTTTTTGAGACGGAGTCTCGCTCTGTCGCCCAGGCTGGAGTGCAGTGGCCGGATCTCGGCTCACTGCAAGCTCCGCCTCCCGGGTTCATGCCATTCTCCTGCCTCAGCCTCCCGAGTAGCTGGGTCTACAGGCGCCCGCCACCACACCCAGTTAGTTTTTTGTATTTTTAGTAGAGACGGGGTTTCGCCATGTTCGCTAGGATGGTCTCGATCTCCTGACCCCGTGATCCGCCCGCCTTGGCCTCCCAGAGTGCTGGGATTACAGACGTGAGCCACCGCGCCCGGCAAGGATCTTAACTGGAAACAAACAAACAAAAATAATCCACTCTGGCTAGTTAAAGCATAATGTAAATTTATTAAAGCATATAGATGGCTCATGGAATTACCGGAAAGTCTGATTAAATAGGCTGTAAGCTAAGATTCCAAGAACCCCCAGATTTGTACCACAGAAATAAGCAGCGTAGGAGCTTCAGACTCTGCCGTCATCAGGACGTTGCCGTCAACCGCAACTGACTCTTCCTCTGCTACGAGTCTCAATTCAAACGGTCCCCCATGCTTTGTCTCCTTCCCCACACAATTCAGTTCCCAAAAATAATTGTACATAACACATCTACCTGATGGAACCTACAACATATGGCTGCTTCCTAGTGGCAAGGAAGGGTAGGAAACACAGGGGTTTTGTTTTGTTGTTTGGATTCTACACTGGAAAGGAGGGTATCACACTGTAGAGAACTTTCAAATGTGAAGGGAATAGTCAAGAAGTTTTGTTCAGCCATGAATGACAAGGTATGTACTACCCTGTATATCTACAATGGGCTAATAAGATTTTGAAGACCCCAAATCCTAGAGACAGGACACTTAATGACAGAAACTCTTTCATCTCTGAAGTTAAAAAAGCCACAAGTGCTTTATCAACTCTCCATTCCCTAAAGAACAAAAACATTTAATAATTAATCTGAAGGGCTTGTCAACAACCGTATTTCTCCTGAATTACAATGTAACCACCTTCACTTTCCACATCTAACAGAGCACCATTGTGATTATACACACAAATAGCTAGCTATGATTACCTATAGTACCTTCCACTAGCTAGCTGTCCTCCTGCCTGGCCTGTGTTTAAGTATGCACACCCATGCACCTAATGAATCATCAACTCTCAACCCCAGCATGTTACTGCTTCATTTTCTTACTGATGATAGAAGTTACACCTATAGCTAAGTAGATCTCTTAACAATAGTAATGATGCTTCCATGTGCATGGTTCTCAGAGCACTTCCGTCTTCTCCCTTAGTCTCACCGCTTATTATTTTGTGGATGAGTAAGAAGAATATACAGAGAGGCTGAATGATTTGTCTGAAGGGTCTAGTAAATGACAGTGCTGAAGCAGAAACCCTCAGGCATGTGGCTCCTTTTCCAGGTCTGACCACACACTGCCTCTGGCTGAAAAACTCATTTCAGATCCTGAGATCCATCAGTTACTGTACTCAATGAAATTCAAGTTGATGTACACCCTTCCCACCTCCCTGAAAAAAGTCCAATAAATTCTTACTTGTTTACAAGTGGAATACTTAAGGCCCAGCCTGCAGCAAAGTCTGGATACTTAAAAACTGTAGGATTCTCAGAAAAGGCATAATGGTGAATTATTGTGGATTCTTCATCATGTAATGCTTTTCCCAAAAACCATTCCTGTTAAATAAAGATATAACATGTCACTTTAAAAACAACCATTTCATGTAAGACCAATAGAAAGTTGTACTATTGGTTTTAGATAATTAAATATTTTTGGTGATAAAGAGTTATTAGCACAGATTAAATATTTCTAGAGAATGTGAACAAAAATATAATTAACACTAGTATGATAATGAATATAACATAAGCTTTGTATACAAAAAGTAGTTCAAGATCTGATCATCAAGATGAACAAGGTATTAGTCATCATTATACCATAAATGTATAAAAGTGGTATTTTATAGAATATTCCACATAAAAAGACTATTAGGGCAAAGCAAATAGTATGCCCTTATGCCCTACTGAGGTTTTGAAAGAATAATTTGAAAAATTCCTTTCAGAATCAGTGATTATCTATTTATTTACTCATTCATGCAAAAGATTTTTATTGAGAATCTACCACACACCAGGCAGAAACATAACTTACCCTACAGTGGAGAAATGGAAATTAAGAAAGTAAGTAAAATAACCAGGTAGTGATTGAAATGTGCTATGATGAAAACAAATCAGGGTGACTAGGAGCTGCCCTGAAAAGAGGGAAATCTCTTAGGATGTAACAAACTGAGATGCAATATCAAGGAGCTGGATCTATGCAAAAATCTGTTAGTCATATAATGATGACTAGCATTTTGTTCATCCTCAGTAGCGAACTGAGATGAAATAATATCAGAGAGCCAGCTCTATGCAAAAATCTGAGGAAGAGCCGTCAAAGGACTTCATGCAAAATCCCTGAGGTGGGAAAAAGTTTGATACAGTCAATGAAGAAAGAAATCCTATGTGGCTGGAGCTACTGGATGTGGGAGTAAGGTACAAAAGAGACAGGCAAAAGGCTGACCAGGGTGAGTTTTATGTGCCAGAGGAAAGGAGTACAGACTTTATTGAAGTGTAATGAAAGACTTCCACTTCTGACCACAATAGAATAATCTGGATCACATCTACTCTAACAAGTATAAAAGCTGGAGAAATTACATAAAGCAAATGATTGAAGCCATTAGAAAACAACAAAGGCAGACAGGACATAAAGGACTAAGATCCCAGAATTAGAAAGGCCATCCATGGGAGCCCCATATTGGCCTCCTCCTTTCCTCAAGGAATTTGCTGATTCCTGGAGCTGCAAATAGCACACAGCCAAAAGCAGCAGCTGGGGGCTTTTGCAGCCTCGCTGGACTAAAAGGTAGAGTCTGGAGCTGGAGACCTTGAAAGAGAAGAGATGTAAGGGGGTCCCAAGATGCTGCATGCAAGTTTCCGTCAATGACCTAAGCTGCACAAAAACCAAGGAAAAAAAATGAACCAAGCAGAAAGCAGCAGTGGAGAGGCTAAAAAGCTGAGCCAAGCCTTTAGCAGTACTCTAGTGCTGGGAAACCAAGGCTGGAGTTCAGATTGCCAGGGCAAAAGGGCTCTGGAGTATGGGCAGTCTGTAAATAGACCTACCCAAACAACATCCACAACCCAGAAGATTAAATCCTTCTACAGGAAGTCCTATCATCCATAACCTTCTTAATTTTTCACATAAAACATCTGAGATTTAGTTAAAACTTACCCAGCAGAGCAAGAAACAAGACCAGACCAGAAAAAAGAAAAGTGAAAAACAGAAAGAGATGCACAGATAAAACAGATGTTGCAGTTATCAAATAAGACTTTTAAAAAGATATGGTTAATGTGTCCTTTAAGGATAAAAAGATTTTAAAAATTGCACCAAAGAACTAGAATTTATAAACAAGAGCCAAATGAAAAATCTAAAACTTAACGCAAGAACTGAAGTTAGTAACTCAAAAAAATATTAAACACAATAGCAGAGAAGATTAACAGTCTGGAAAACAAGTCCAGTAAAAAATATCCAGACTGATACAAGAAAAAAAAAGGGAAGAAAAGAGCTACAGCAATATGAGACACAAGGAAAAGGGCTAAAATGCATGACATTAGAAACTAAGGAGAGATAGAGTGGAACTGAAGGAATATTTAAAGAATACAGGCTTAGAATTTTCCAAAACTAACTAAAATCATCAAGTTGTACACTCAAGAAGCTCTGTAAACTCCAGTGAGAACAAATACAAAGAAAATCACACATACACACATAACAGTAACACTGTTGAAAACTAAAAATAGAGAATATCCTAAAAGCAGCTGGTGGCAGGGGAAGTCATGGAGGGGAGAGGGTATACATTTTTTTTTTTTCAAATAAACAGAACAAGATATACAGCTGAGTTTTCAACAGGAATGATAAGAGGGGAAAGACAATGGTAGAGCATATGTACAGTAATGGAAGAAAATTGCTCCCAACCCAGAATGCTATACCCAGCAAAAATATCTTAGGTGGAATGGGAAACCACTGAAACAGGAGGCTCTAATAATGGTCAAGGCAAGATATGACGATAGCCTGAAACAGCGTAGTAGTATTAAATATGGACAGGAGATATATTTTGGAATAGAACCAGCTGGTCATGCCAACATGAAGTTGAAGAAAAAAAGATGAACCAATCTCAAGTCTTAGGTTTTTAATATGAGCAACTGGATAGACAGTGACAGTGATGCACTTCTGGATGAGGAAGACTGAAGATGGAAGAGGTTGGCCTTGAGAGTTCAGCTTTGAATATGTCGAGTTTTTGGTTCCTATTAGATAAGCAGAGGTATGAAGCAGGCAGCTTGACATAAGAAAGTACATAGCTGACTCCCTCAATTACTTCACTCTGTTCAAATATGACCTGATGAGTGAGGTATTCCTTGAACACCCTATAGAGATAGGTAAGCCCATTCCCAATACATCCCTTACTCCCTTATTCTGCTTTATTCTTCTCCATGGCACTTGTTACCATCTGACACATTATATATTTATTTGCATTTTTCTCTATTGCTTATCTGCCCTGAAATAAGAACACACCTCCTTGTGGGCAGGGATGTTGTCCATTTTGTTCACTGCTGTATCTCCAGTTCACCTAACATGTAACAGATGTGCAGTAACTTTTTGTCAAATGAACATAGCAAGTCTAGGAGAGATTTAAAAAGCAACTCTGCTCTACTGAAGAAACTAGAGCATACAATATGAATCAAGTACCCTAAGTTCTAAAAGTTGTGTATATTTTCTCTCTTACCCAACCAAGACCACCTCACTCTCTTATTATTTATCAGTATATAAAATCAAGAAGACACCATGCATGAGTACTCTTAGGTATTTCTTAAGAGCCTTATTCTGCTTGTGGTTGTATTGCAAATACCTCCCAGAGTCCTAGTTTTCCTCAATTTAGCAACAGATCATAACTGCACATATGTGGCAGCTGCTAATTTTTAAATCTAACATTAAAACTGCATTTAGATTCACAGATCCATATGATGACTTTCCTCTTGATACTTTGCCTATGGGTATAGTAAATCACCACTGGGTAAGAAGAATACCTTGTAACAACCAAGACAAACCACCTCAGCTTGAGATTCAAAATTCAGCACCTTTAAAAAAAATCTACAATAAAGCTCTTTATCAAGTGACTAAACCTTAACCAATATGAAAATCACTGTATTTTACATACCATGCCAATATGGCTTGTATAAAGAAAATAAACATCTCAGTATATTTTGAAAACTGTCTTACAAATCTTTCACTATTAAAACCTTTCACAATTAAAACCTTTGGTTTCAAACATCTTATGGAAAACATGTTGCTATGTTTTATCTCCTAATTGCAGTGTTCAGCTATTATATAGTATATGATTGTTTTTCAATATTTTTGTGTGGGTTATACTGTAAACTACCTTTAAAAGATTATTATAGAATCTATACATAGAGCCACTCCCCTAATCTTTCTTAATGACTTTCTTAAAGATTTCATTAAAAGGACAATTATAATCAAGAAAAACCTTAAAAGAATAACTCAGTGTTCCACTAGTATCTTAGAATTACTGGTTTTTATCTTTTTTTTTTTTAATTATACTTTAAGTTCTGGGGTACATGTACAGAACGTACAGTTTTGTTACATAGGTATACGTGTGCCATGGTGGTTTGCTGCACCCATCAACCCGTCATCTACACTAGGTATTTCTCCAAATGCTATCCCTCCCCAAGCCACCCACCGCCCATAAGGCCCCAGTGTGTGATGTTCCCCTCCCTGTACCCATGTGTTCTCAATATTGATTAACTCCCACTTATGAGTGAGAACATGCAGTGTTTAGTTTTCTGTTCTTGTGTTAGTTTGCTGAGAATGATGTTCCAGCTTCATCCATGGCACTGCAAAGGACATGAACTCATCCTTTTTGATGGCTGCATAGTATTCCATGGTGTATATGTGCTACATTTTCTTTATCCAGTCTATCATTGATGAGCATTTGGGTTGGTTCCAAGTCTTTGTTATTGTGAACAGTGTTGCAATAAACATACGTGTGCATGTATCTTTATAGTAGAATGATTTATAATCCTTTGGGTATATACACTCATGGGATTGCTGGGTCAAATGGCATTTCTGGTTCTAGGTCCTCGAGGAATTGCCACACTGTCTTTCACAATGGTTGAACTAATTTACACTCCCATCAACAGTGTAAAAGCGTTCCTACTTCTCCACATCCTCTCCAGCATCTGTTGTTTCCTGACTTTTTAATGATTGCCATTCTAACTGGCGTGACATGGTACCTCACTGTAATTTTGATTTGCATTTCTCTAATAACCAGTGATGAAGAGCTTTTTTTCATGTTTGTTGGCTGCATAAATGTCTTCTTTTGAGAAGTGTCTGTTCATATACTTTGCCCACTTTTTGATGGCGTTTTTCTTGTAAATTTGTTTAAGTTCTTTGTAGATTCTGGATATTAGCCCTTTGTCAGGTGGATAGATTACAAACATTTTCTCCCATTCTGTAGGTTGCCTGTTCACTCTGATGACAGTTTCCTTTGCTGTGCAGAAGCTCTTTAATCAGATGCTATTTGTCAATTTTGGCTTTTGTTGCCATTGTTTTTGGTATTTTAGTCATGAAGTCTTTGCCCATGCCTATGACCTGAATGGTATTGCCTAGGTTTTCTTCTAGGGTTTTTATGGTTTTAGGTCTCATGTTTATGTCTTTAATCCATCTTAATTCTTTTATAAGGTGTAAGAAATGGATCTAGTTTTAGCTTTCTGCATATGCCTAGCCAGTTTCCAAAACACCATGATTTATTAAATAGGGAATCCTTTCCCCATTGCTTGTTTTTGTCAGGTTTGTCAAAGATCGGATGGTTGTAGATGTGTGGTGTTATTTCTGAGGCCTCTGTTCTGTTCCATTAGCCTATATATCTGTTTTGGTACCAGTACCACGCTGTTTTGTTACTGTAGCCTTGTAGTATCATTTGAAGTAAGGTAGCGTGATGCCTCCAGCTTTGTTCTTTTGGCCCAGGATTGTCTTGGCTATGTGGGCTCTCTTTTTGTTCCGTATGAAATTTAAAGTAGTTTTTTCCAATTCTGTAAAGTAGTTTTTTCCAATTCAATGGTAGCTTGATGAGGATAGCATGGAATCTATAAATTACTTTGGTCAGTATGGTCATATTTACAATACTGATTCTTCCTATCCATGAGCATGGAATGTTTTTCTATTTGTTTGTGTCCTCTCTTATTTCCTGAAGCAGTGGTTTGTAGTTCTCCTTGAAGAGGCCCTTCACATCCCTTGTAAGTTGTATTCCTGTGTATTTTCTTTTCTTTGTAGCAATTGTGAATGGGAGTTCATTCATGATTTGGCTCTCTGTTATTGGTATATAGGAATGCTTGTGATTTTTGCACATCGATTTTGTATCCTGAGACTTTGCTTAAGTTGCTTATCAGCTTAAGGAGATTTTGAGACGATGGGGTTTTCTTTTTGAGATGGCGTTTTTGCACTGTCACCAGCGCGGGAGTGCAGTGGCGCGATCTCAGCTCACTGCAACCTCCCTCCCGGCTTCAAGTGATTCTCCTGCCTCAGCCTCCCAAGTAGCTGGGATTACAGGCACCCACCACCATGGCCAGCTATTTTTTGTATTTTTAGTAGAGATGGGGTTTCACTGTGTTGGTCAGGCTGGTCTCAAACTCCTGACCTTGTGATCCACCTGCCTTGGCCTTCCAAAGTGCTGGGATTACAGGTGTGAGCCCCCGCGCCTGGCCACGATGGGATTTTCTAAATATACAATCATGTCATTTGCAAACAGATACAATTTGACTTCCTCTTTTCCTAATTGACTACCCTTTCTTTCTTTCTCTTGCCTGATCGCCCTCACCAGAACTTCTAATACCATGTTGAATAAGAGTGGTGAGGAAGGGCATCCTTGTCTTGGGCAGTTTTCAAAGGGAATGCTTCCAGTTTTTGCCCATTCAGTATGATATTGGCTGTGGGTTTGTCATAAACAGCTCTTATTATTCTGAGATATGTTTCATCAATGCCTAGTTTATTGAGAGTTTTTAGCATGAAGGGCTGTTGAATTTTGTCAAAGGTCTCTTCTGCATCTACTGAGATAATCATGTGGTTCTGTGTATGTGATGGATTACATTTATTGATTTGCATTTGTTGAACCAGCCTTGCATCCCAGGGATGAAGCCGACTTGATCGTGGTAGGTAAGCTTTAAGATGTACTGCTGGATTTGGTTTGCCAGCATTGAGGATCCTCCCATTGATGTTCATCACGGATATTGGCCTGAAATTTTCTTTTTTTGTTGTTGTATCTCTACCAGGTTTCGGTATCAGGATGATGCTGGCCTCATAAAATGAGTTACAGAGGATTCCCCCGTTTTCTATTGTTTGGAATAATTTCAGAAGGAATGGTACCAGCTCCTCTTTGTAACTGGTAGAATTTGGCTGTGAATCTGTCCGGTCCTGGACTTCTTTTGTTTGGTAGGCTATTAATTACTGCCTCAATTACAGAACTTGTTATTGGTCTATTCAGGGATTCGACCTCTTCTTGTATTGTTGTGGGAGGCTGTATGTGTCCAGAAACTTATCTTTTTTTTTTTTTTTTTTTTTTTTTAGATTTTCTAGTTTATTTGCATAGAGTTGTTTATAGTATTCTCTGATAGTAGTTTGTATTTCTGTGGGATTGGTGGTGATATCCCCTTTATCATTTTTTATTGCATCTATTTGATTCTTCTCTCTTTTCTTCTTTATTAGTCTGGCTAGTAGTCTATTTTGTTAATCTTTTCAAAAAACTAGCTCCTGGATTCACTGATTTTTTTTTTGAAGTGTTTTTTTTATGTCTCTATCTCCTTCAGTTCTGCTCTGATCTTAGTTACTTCTTGTCTTCTGTTAGCTTTTGAATTTGTTTGCTCTTGCTTCTCTAGTTCTTTTCATTGAGATGTTAGAGTGTCGATTTTAGATCTTTCCTGCTTTCTCTTGTGGGCATTTAGTGCTATATATTTCCCTCTACACACTTCTTTAAATGTGTCCCAGAGACTCTGATACATTGTGTGTTTGTTCTCATTGGTTTCAAAGAACATCTTTATTTCTGCTTTCATTTCGTTATTTACCCAGTAGTCATTCAGGAGCAGGTTGCTCAGTTTCCATGTAGTTGTGTGGTTTTGAGTGAGTTTCTTTAGTCCTGAGTTCTAATTTGATTGCACTGTGGTCTGAGAGACTGCTCATTATGATTTCCGTTCTTTTGCATTTGCTGAGGAGTGTTTTACTTCCAATTATGTGGTCAATTTTAGAATAAGTGTGATGTGGTGCTGCAAAGAATGTATATTCTGTTGATTTGGGGTGGAGAGTTCTGTAGATGTCTATTAGGTCCGCTTGGTCCAGAGCTGAGTTCAGGTCCTGGATATCCTTGTCAATGTTCTGTCTTGTTGATCTGTCTACTATTGACAGTGGGGTGTTAAAGTCTCCCAGTATTATTGTGTGGGAGTCTAAGTCTCTGTGTAGGTCTCTAAGAACTTTCTTTACGAATCTGGGTGCTCCTGTATTGGGTGCATACATTTAGGACAGTTAGCTCTTCTTGTTGTGTTGATCCCTTTACCATTATGTAATGCCCTTGTCTCTTTTGATCATTGTTGGTTTAAAGTCTGTTTTATCAGAGACTAGGATTGCAACCCCTGCTGTTTTTTTGGTCTTCCATTTGCTTGGTAAATCTTCCTCCATCCCTTTATTTTGAGCCTATGTGTGTCTTTGCACATGAGATGGGTATCCCAAATACAGCACACCAATGCGTCTTGACTCTTTATCCAATTTGCCAGTCTGTGTCTTTTAATTGGGACATTTAGTCCATTTACATTTAAGGTTAATATTGTTATCTGTAAATCTGATCCTGCCATTTTGATGCTAGCTGGTTATTTTGCCCCTTAGTTGATGCAGTTTCTTCACAGCGTCGATGGTCTTTACAGTTTGGTATGTTTTTGCAGTGGCTGGTACCGGTTGTTCCTTTCCAATGCTTATTGCTTCCTTTAGGAGCTCTTGTAAGGCAGGCCTGGTGCTGACAAAATCTCTCAGCATTTCTTTTGTCAGTAAAGGATTTGTATTTCTCCTTCGCTTATGAAGCTTAGTTTGGCTGGATATGAAAATTCTGTGTTGAAAATTCTTTTCTTTAAGAATGTTGAATATTGGCCCCCACTCTCTTCTGGCTTGTAGGGTTTCCGCCGAGAAATCCGCTGTTAGTCTGATGGGCTTCCCTTTGTGGGTAACCCGACTTTCCCTCTGGCTGCCCTTAACATTTTTTCCTTCATTTTAACTTTGGTGAATCTGATGATTTTGTGTCTTGGGGTCACTCTTCTTGAGGAGTATCTTTGTGGTATTCTCTGTATTTCTGAATTTTAATGTTGGCCTGCCTTGCTAGATTGGGGAATTGCCCCAGATAATATCCTGAAGAGTGTTTTCCAACTTGGTTCCGTTCTCCCCATCACTTTCAGGTACAACAATCAAACACAGATTTGGTCTTTTCACATAGTCTCATATTTCTTGGAGGCTTTATTCATTTCTTTTCAGTCTTTTTTCTCTAATCTTGTCTTCTTGCTTTATTTCATTGAGTTGATCTTCAATCTCTGATATCCTTTCTTCCACTTGATCGATTCGGCTATTGGTACTTGTGTATGCTTCACTAAGTCCTTGTGCTATGTATTTCAGCTCCATCAGGTCATTTATGCTCTTCTCTAAACTGGTTATTCTAGTTAGCAATTCATCTAACCTTTTTTCAAGGTTCTTAGCTTCCTTGCATTGGGTTAGAACATGCTCCTTTAGCTTGGAGGAGTTTATTACCACCTTCGGAAGCCTACTTCTGTCAATCTGTCAAACTCATTCTCCATCCAGTTTTGTTCCCTTGAGGAATTGTGATCCTTTGAAGGAGAAGAGGTCTTCTGGTTTTTGGGATTTTCAGCCATTTTGCACTGGTTACTCCCCATCTTCATGGATTTATCTACCTTTGGTCTTTGAAGTCGGTGACCTTCAGAGGGGGTCTCTGAGTGGACGTCCTTTTTGTTGATACTGATACTATTCCTTTCTGTTTATTAGTTTTCCTTCTAACAGTCTGGTCCCCCTGCTGCAGATCTGCTGGAGTTTGCTGGAGATCCGCTCCAGACTGTTTGCCTGGGTATCACCGGTGGAGGCTGCAGAACCACAAACATTGCTGCCTGTTCCTTTCTGTGGAAGCTTCATCCCAGAGGGGCACCTGCCAGATGCCAGCCAGAGCTCTCCTGTATGAGTTGTCTGTTGGCCCCTACTGGGAGGTGTCCCCCAGTCAGGCTACACGGGGGTTAGGGACCCACTTCAGGAGGGAGGCTGTCCCTTATCAGAGCTCAAACACTGTGCTGGGAGATCCGCTGCTCTCTTCAGAGCTGCCAGGTAAGGATACTTAAGTCTGCTGAAGCTGCGCCCACAACCGCTCCTTCCCCCAGGTGCTCTGTCCCAGGGAGGTGGAGGTTTTATCTCTAAGTCCCTGACTGGGGCTGCTGCCTTTTTTTCAGACATGCCCTGCCCAGAGAGGGAATCTGGAGAGGCAGTCTGGCTGCAGAGGCCGTGCTGGGCTGCAGTGGGCTCTACCCAGTTTGAACTTCCTGGTGGCTTTGTTTACACTATGAGGGCAAAACTGCTTGAGTACTCAAGCCTCAGCAATGGTGGATGTCCCTCTGAATTACTTTTTACAAGTGTTTTATCTCTATTATCTCTATTAAATATTTATCTCTATTATCTCTATTAAAAATAAATTTAGGCCAGGTGTGGTGGCTCCATGCCTGTAATTCCAGCACTTTGGGAGGCCGAGGCAGGCAGATCACTTGAGACCAGGAGTTTAAGACCAGACTGGCCAACAGGGCAAAACCCCGTCTTTACTAAAAATACAAAAATTACTCAGGTGTGCTGCTGCATGACTGTAATCCCAGCTACTTGGGAGGCTGAGGCACAAGAAGTGATTGAACCTGGGAGGTAGAGGTTGCAGTGAGCCGAGATTGCACCACTGCACTCCGGCCTGGGTGACAATACGAGACTCTGTCTCAAAAAATAAAATAAAATAAAATAAATTTAAAGTCAACACACCTCATCAAATACACATATATTAACAGCATACTGTGGTTACAAAGGAAAGACTTCAAACAACATACGAAATTTAGAGAAATCACTGAGGAAGGCAATTTAACAAAGATTACTTTAATAAAAGTTAAAGTTTTACATTTCAAATATTTTATGACAGTATACATTTGCATTCGTAATAATGACTGAAAGATGAAGGAAATAAATCAGAATCAAACAAAATACCTTATACCCTCACAAATTATATAATTATTTTAATGTACTCAAAGCTTATTTGTGTAAATATCAAAGCCAGGTTTGCTTTATACTTTTTTCCTTTCAAATGGTAGGGGGAAAAAAATCACACTAGTTTGAGCTAACTTCAACATTATATAATCTTTATCATTTCTTACTGCTAGTTTCAAAAGAAATAAAGCATTCTGGATTTTTTTCTTTTTTCACATGGCAGAGTTCTGAAAAGAGGACGAAAACATCTCCTTTTACCTCTGTTCTGTACTTGTTTTTCATGAACTTGCTTTGAACTTTTAAATTTATCATCCCAATTTTCATTAAAAAGCAAAGTGAGTCACCATCTCCCGTGCAGAATTAGAGCTATGGATAATGGAAAAATAATCTCCAGGTGAAATGAACACTAGAAGGAGGTGAAAACTCCTACATCCTAAAAAAGATTTGGGAGTTTTTCCCAAGCCAAAAGGAAATATAAAAGCCTAACAAATGGTTTACATAAAACATGGCAGAAAGTACACAGATGCTGGTTAGTATCATCTGAAAAGACTGGATGACACAGGTTCATAATTCTTCTCTTTGAAGGAATTATTTTTTTAACCCAATGACCTTCTCATCCAATTATATCTAAAGCTTCCCAGAAATCAAAAGCATGAAGAAAAATCGTAATGGATCTTTCCAGCATTTAAAGATCATCAAAAGCAGTGGTTTCTATTATAGCAAAGACTTTCCAGCATTGGAGAAATTAATCTAATGATCACTGTTGCCCAGTGTTTGACATCTACATCAACAAACCGAGCAGCACCCAGAAGCTTGCCTTTTATCCCCCATGAGCTCATTACATCTGATTCATCTCAGGAGTGAGCATCCAAAGGCGGGTGGGACAGGTTTCCACTGGGACAAGAAAGGGCCCATCTCTGCTTATCTCAAGTTTAAAGAATTCCAAAAAGTGATCAGGTTGTAACCTGGGCTTCTTTTCTCTGAAAGAGAACTGAATGAGCTCAATTTACTCTTGACACATTTCCAAGGCAGCTCTCTAAACCTAACGAGCCTTAGAACGTAGCCCAGCAGCAAAACTGATTATTACAGGGTTATAAAGTCATTCACAAATATTCACTGACCACCTACTAAGTGTTAAACACTCTGCTCAGGGCTAGGGATTTCCAGGCAAACAAGATCCAGTTGCTCTATTAAATCTGCACAAAATAAAAATAAGATTTGAAAACGTAAAAGTTTTGTGGACTTCACTGTGGTGGACTTCACTGAGTTCCTCCAGTTCAAGATACATCCCTTCCCACCCCCATTCTTTCTCAAATAGTGTTCCCTGCCTGATAGACCCTCTTTTTCTCTTGCTAACTCCTACCCATCCACAGAACTCAGACTAAATGTCACTTCCTGTCCTGACCCTCCCAGGTTAGATTCCATGCCCCTGTTATATGCTTCTAACAGCACCCTAGTCTTCCTTATTAGAGATGTTTTGCTTCTAACCATAACTGCTTCTCTAATGGTCTGTTCTCCCTGCTATTCTGTGCCACCCACATGGTCAGAATCACTGTCTGTTTTGTTCTAGCCTCTGCCATCCACAGTACTCAGTATAGAGTTGGCACTCAAAAACAATTTTCTATCTAAAATAATATATGGTCACTGTCTAATAAGAAGAAATAGCCAACTTAAGTTTATTGCTAAGATAAGCAGTTTCTGAACTTTGAGTGATAGGTTTCAATTCTCTGAAATTGCTAACACATGTGTTAACAGATTCTTTTCATTTAAAATGGCTCATCATAAGCTCTGTCCCTCTATAAGCTACAAACTTCAAAGAGCATTACTTAACATATCTTCCAGAGATTCAACAATGTTTCATTCTGTTTAATTTTAAACTAAGTGGTTTTTTATTAGATTCAAAAGCTTCTTAATCAAAATTAAATCTCCTTTGAAACATTGTCCCCCAAAATAAGAACTCGCATTGAAGTTATATTCACCTTAGAGGGGTCGTATCTTCTGATGGTTTCCAAGAGTTTTGGAATCTGTATTCTTGTCTCTTCTTCACAGAAGAAAATCCAAGATGAATTTCTGCTGTATGTTACAGCAAAGCTGACCAAAAGAAACAAGTTTCAGTAATAACTTCTGTAAAATGAGTTAATAAGGTTTAAAACGGATCAGTAGGAAATGAATGAAGGGTACACAGAATGGCATATCTAGTTTTTTTTTCTCTAGATTTTTCTTCAGCTTATAGAAAAGCCAGATGCTAATGGTTTAAAAAACAGCTGGAGTTCTCCATAACAACACTAGTTCAGGGGATAATTTTCAAATATCAACTTGAAGCATTTTATCTTTTAAGAAAAAGCATATGTAAGGCAGGGTGCAGTGCCTCACGCCTGTAATCCCAGCACTTTGGGAGGCCAAGGCGGACGGATCACAAAGTCAAGAGATCAAGGGCATCCTGGCCAACATGGCAAAAGTCGTCTCTACTAAAAATACAAAAATTAACTGGGCATGGTGGCGGGCACCTGTAGTCCCAGCTACTCGGGAGGCTGAGGCAGGAGAATCGCTTGAACCCACGAGGCGGAGCTTGCAGTAAGCCGAGATCACGCCACTGTACTCCAGCCTGGCAATGAAGCGAGACTCCGTCTTAAAAAAAAAAAAAAAAAAAAAAAAAGGCTACTCATGATTAAGAACCAATCATCAAGAAATCTGGTTAAGGTAATAATCATAAAAAGTAAAACTCAAATTTATTTCACTTACTGACTGAGAAAAACCATATCCTCTTAATAAAACGACTAGGGGCATAAAAGTGTTCAGGTAGGAATGTCAGTCATCTACACGTGAGTGAAACAAACGTACTGTGGTAACAATGGAAGTATGGTCCATGCACCTTCTTGTTTAGCCAGCTGATGAAGGAGGAGGACACTGGGGAGCTCCTGAAAAAACAATGATCAAAGAAGATAAGTATGAATTGATCACTCCAAAAAAAGGAAAAAAAAAAAAAAAAAAAAAAAAAGAAGAAGAAAAGAAAAAAAAGAAAAAAGAAAAGGCTTAGCTTCAAATGCAGCTATTTCTAGAGACCTGACATGGTACTCTTCAAACCACTTCTTTTTCCTCATTTTCTCCAGGAGCTACTGGAAATGAAGTATTTTGGCTGAATCCATACAACCTCTGCACTCTGCACCACCCACGCACCCAAATAGGGCTCAAGACCTACAAGGAGGGTCTTCCATGGCTTGGAGCCAACCTGAAGTCTGTGAAGGTGACTTGAAGGGAAGAGCCTGGGGGAAATAGTCAGGGATAACTCAGAGGCACAGAAGCAGTTTTTTATTTTATATACAACATACGGAACATGTGAAAAGGAAAACCCTTTGGCTAAACTAGAGGATACAATATTTGATCTACCTCGTGCAAAAATTACTTTTCAAAGTTCTCTAAACACATTATAATACCCTGATAACAAAAAGTTTTGGTCTAGAAATATAATCCTTAATTACTCAGGCAATAATAGGAATAGCATAATAATGGAATTGACAAATTTATAAGCATAGGAGGAACTAAAAGTCAGAAATAAGGCACAACTGTGCTTACATAAATTATGTACACATATACAGAGATTAATATTTTCAAGGCTACGAGTGTTAGCTTTGAAGTAAAACACTATTCGCTATATTTCAAGTTGTTACAAAAGCCAAAAGTCAAAAATTCATATCTGATTTGCTTAAACCTCCTCCCCCAATAAACTTTATTATATCCTGTGTTTTATACTAGCTATAAAACTATATTCCTAGTAACCATTACAGACAAAAGAATTCAAGAAGAAGTACCTAAGTATCTGAAATATTACTGCACTGATGTGGATTTCACAGCAGTCTTAAAGTTCAGATATGTATTATTTAAGAAGAGAATAGTCTTTAATATAAATCTTTGGAATTAAATTTCAAGTAAATCTCATTTATTTTCCATATACAAATATGAAATGCAAAAAACAGCAATCACAGGTTAAATAAGACAAACAATGTGGTATGTTAGAAAGAGTAAACCTTAAGGCTGAATTAGCAGTTACCCAATATAAATAATTCAGGGCCTTCCTACAGTTACTTCTGAATTATGCAGTAATTTTCATTGTTATTTTAAAAATTCCAGCAAATATATATATTCATGAAGGATGACATAAGAGCAGAAAATCATGTGTAAAGAAACTAATGATGTTACTATTTGCGTAAAACTTTGGAATTATGGGTAAATGCAAATGTGAGCTAGACAAGAAAAACATAGCAAATACTTTTTAAAGTTTTACATAAAAGTAGCTAATGAGTTATGTATCAATTAAAATTATGCCGAAAACTTTATAACAATGGAAATGTCTTTATGTGTAATGGAAAAAAATCAGACATGATTCCAAGAATAAAACAAAATCCTAAATGAACAGAGTAGAGGAACCAGAAAGTGAAAATATTTGTGTCAAGATGATATAATAATGAGACATCCACTTTAAAAATCCTTCAATTAAACATAGCTAAGTTTTTTAAAAATTGAAGGAAAATGAATGCACCTCAAAAATTTACTTCCAAAGAAGTATTATACTTCCTAGTTATAGGATATATATAAAGTAACATCGACAGCTATTAACTGAGAAAAGGCTTCCTTTGATACCTAGACAGCAACCTCAGCAGAAAGGCTATAAGGCACTTTCCTGGGAGAGATTAGAAGACAAGCTTATGAATAACTCTGCCACAACATAAAATGAGGGAGGGAAAGGTTTAGGTAGTGCAAACAAGGAATCACATCCTAGATTGAAATAAACTCTATGGATTATCAGTAGATTAAATTCACTCATAGCTCCATTATATTTGTTTACTAAATCATATACTAGATTTCATATTTGCTTCAGTTTGTGAACACAAGATCAAATTATCTGTCTCTCTGCATCTCCATATAACAATACTTCAAAAGCTAGCATGCCTTGTTAATAACACTCTCCAAAGGTGAGTACTCAAAAATACAAAGTAGGTGCTACCTTGGCACTCAGAAACCTGCTCTTGATTAACTCTTGATTAAGCCAAGGTCATCTTAATTGTAAATAAATTTTAATCTACTAATCCCCAAAAATGCCCAAGAGCTTTTATTCTTGTCATATACATACATATACACATATAAATGTATGCACACAGAGACCCAAACAGATATAATATTACACTTACATGTAGTAGCACCTTAAAGGTAATTATCAAAAAGGGTGCAATAAAATTTTCTATCAAATGATCTTATCTCAGTTGCTACCACTAAGGATTGTAATAATTTATGTTCCCTCTATCGCCATCACAAGATTTAGACCTCCTTAAAGGTAGTGTCACTAAATGATACCATTTTTAGATTCAAAGCAAGTTTTTATTTTTATTTTTGGAGACAGAGTTTCGCTCTTGTCACCCAGGCGCAATCTCGACTCACTGCAACCTCTGCCTACCAGGTTCAAGTGATTCTCCTGCCTCAGCCTCCTGAGTAGCTGGGATTGCAGGGGTGCACCACCACGCCTGGCTAATTTTTGTGTTATTAATAGAGACAGGGTTTCACCGTGTTGGCCAGGCTGGTCTTGAACTCCTGATTTCAGGTGATCCACTGGCCGCAGCTTCCCAAAGTGCTGGGATTACAGGCGTGAGCCATCGTGCCCTGGCTCAAAGCAGGTTTTTAAATAAGTAACTGGATGAATAACTAAAAAATAGTTTTCAAATTAAAATTCAAGGGGAAAATAATAAAATGTTACATCAACATTACCAAGAGTTGTCTGGAATAAAGACATAGTAAAGCATTCATGCATGCAACAACTGTCGTCAATCTAAATGATGCCTAATCATGCTACTATTTCAAACCTAAAAGGTAATTCAAAATTCTCTCGATAATGAGATAATGCCCTAACAGGCAGACATAAAGGAGCTAAAAATACAAATGATCAAATATGGATAAATTACAGAAAAGGGAAAGAAAATGAAAAGGCTGATTGCAATAATTTAAACTTTAATGTCAACTGTATTTATCTCTTTGAATCAAAGTCTGCCTTTATCAGCATCCACTGGTATCATAATCACTTTGAAGACAGAAAGCCTAGTGAACTTTCAGTCAGTACTTCCTTGGAACATATTTGTTATCAAGTCATGAATTCATATTTAAAGCAGCTAATAATTATTGAGAGCAAACAAATTTAAAACCAACATTCTAATTCATTAGTTGGTTCTTATGCATATTCATCATCCTCATTTAGGAAAGGAGTTTGATTCCAATATCACAGCTGAGTATTCTCACAATATTTTTTAGAATGGAGAAGGGCCATTACTCTTGATATGGAGGGGAAATCATTAAAGATTTATATCTAGAATTGTTAATAGTATGAACGAAAAAGCTAACATTTGAACATGGATTAAAATAGATGAATATATAAAATAGCATAAATAACCTTAATTATTCAGCAGATTTGGTTTTGAACCATTTTAGTCTTTCTGTATGTCTGGAAATAATTCAACAATTAAACTACATGCTGCTGGTCTTCCCCTTGTCAACAGACTATCTGCCAGTATTTGTCGTTTGTCCTTAACTTCTCCTCTAAACCTAGAAGTACATGGGTTTATGGTCTCATTCAGTTTTATTATTCAGACTACATGCTAAATTAGAAGGTAACATGAGCACATTGGTTCAGTATTAGGCAAAGCTTCTAAAAAACTGAACTTTTAAGACTGATTCCATTTCAACTGCATGTCTAAATTCCAACTATTACATCATTCTAAGGCACTGAACTGAGCTTTTAGAATAACAAATAAATCATGGTAAAAATTAACATCTGTTTATTGTTACAGTTTCTTCTGTAAGAGGTAGGTATGTCTTATGAGGATAATAGAGATCTGTAACATGCTATTTGCAACATGTATCAGACAGATTTACTAGCCTTTAGAAATCCAGTATTCATTTATGGCCCCCTGCAGATTATATGTGATGTTATAATAACATACCTTCTAGGAATCTGAGACTGTATTACAAAAAAAACAAAAGATTTCTCTGGATACCTGTCTGAATCATTAAATGTCCTTTCCTAACAAGAAAAAATATTACTTCATTATTTAAAATTTTTATTTTTATGAACAATTTACTTTGAAATGCATTACTAAGTTCATTTTATAGCTCATACAAATCTATTTTAACTAATAATTCATTCGCTCACAAAAGGCTGTAAAGCTCAGTATTTAAGGATCTGATTTTTGGAGCCAAATTCCTTCCTCTGAATCCTGGCTCTATTCTGAGCCAAGCAACTTGAGTGAGTTTCTTATCCTAGTTGTGGCTCTGCCACCTCGTTCTGTCATGTATTGAGATGACAACGGCAAAGGGGAGCAAGTGAGTTAATACATGCCAGGCACTTGGCATGTGGTAAGCATGTGATGACTATTAACAATATCATCAATTTTGCAATATTTTTTGAGCAACTACTATGTACCAGGTACTGTTCCAGGAATACAGTAAACAGCTGTGATAAGACATGCAGAGTCCCTGCCCTCTTGGATCTCATGTTCTCGTGAGGGAGACAGGCAACAAGCAAACAAATCTACAATATAATGTCAGGGATAGAAGCCATAATGACAGAGCCATATGAAGGGACAGACTGAACAGGACACTGTTTACCAATCAACACTGGTCTGCTGCACGAGGGATCATGGCCCCACCTGCGTGTCAGGAGGAAGGCAGAGAGAATAAGCTTTGGATCTCCTCAGAACTAAGGAATAGGACTTACTCCACTATTTTATTAATCTCTCTAAGCCTCAGTTTCCTCTCTGCAAAATGGCAAGAATAACAGCAACTAATTCATAGAGTTCAATGAACTGATGCTTGAAAACAGCATAGCATACTGTACCAATATGAGCACTAAGTAAAATGATGATGAGCGCTCAATAAAAGCTACAATAACTACTGTAGTTTCCAACTCTCTCTACTCCAAATCCTGGGCCCATAAACTAGATGTCTCACTAATCCCTCAAACTCCACCTTTCCAAAAATGAACTCATCATCTTAGCTGAGGGTAGCTCATCCTCTTTCCTTCATCCATTCCCTAATTCCAGTGACACCCACGATGTATTGCCTCCTTCAGTGACAGTCCTCAAGCTGCCCAAGACAGGAGTCTACCAAACTCATACTACATTTCTTCAAGGCTTAGAACAAATGCCATAAAAAAGCCTTTACTGGCATTTCCAGATGGGGTCACAGCTTTCCTTGCCTATGTTCTCAGGGGGCCATGTTTGTACTGATTCATACAGCAATTCAACCAGTGGAATGATCAGCTCCCCCCACTAGAATGAGCCTCCTGGAGGACAGGTACCACTTCCAGCAATAGGCACTGGGCATGGCAGAGTCTACAGTGACCTACACCCTGGAGAGGCCGTCCATGCTGGGCATCACACACCACTGGCATCATGCTCATGGAGCCCCCACCTCCTCTGCACACTTTCATGTGCTGGCTTTGCATTGGCCTCCACCATCACCACTAGACACCCAGAGGAGGGAGGTCTACAGCTACCTTCTTCTTGGAGTCTCCAGTTCCATACTCATCCAACATGCCATGCTGGAAGGGAGGCCCACCCTCCCCTGAGCTTGGGAAGCTCAAGCACCTGGCCTCTGTCTGCCTTAATGGGCCGAGCCCCAGCTCCCTCCAGACACAGGGTGTAGACCTCTCCAGGAAGCGAAGGGGTTCAAATGCTGGGCAGCCAAAGAGAGACAAATGGTCATGACATAGCCTTCCAAATAGTATGAAGATTTCATTACTGTTGAGCAACTTGGCCTTGAATTTCAATGTTCTATTTCCTGTGATGCATGAAGTTATATATAAAGACACACATGTATGAAAAATGTTTCTAAGAATGCTAGTTATATATGTGAAAAAGGACAGTGTTACTTAAATCAGAGAATGTGTATAAAAAAAATTCTATTTTCTCCTGGAGCATCCTGTCCAGGCCCTTGCCCAAAGTAACCATTCAATCAATATTTGTTGAATGAATGGCTCGATAAATTTGCATTCAACAGCAATGTAATAAAGTATCGAATTTAATAAATAAAAATACAATTAATGCCTATCAATTTCTAAAAATAAAACTAACTTTTAGTAAACCATTAAGCATCCAACTCCTTTCACTTCAAAAGAAAAGTTTAATGATACACAGCATCAAAAAGCTGAGGCAAAATAAATCACTCATGACTCTCAAAGTTAACCTTTTAATGAAGTAACTCACAGAGTCTCCCTGTGAATAAAAAAAATTCTAAAATTAGAAAACGCCAGGCCATCTTTATCAAGCTTCTTTACACTAATCTACGAAAGGCTTTGCTAGCTCTTCTGGCTTAACAAATGAAAATCAGGTGGTTTTTTTTTTAAAAAACAACAACAACAACAACAACAAAAACTAATGAAGCAAGGGCCTAACTCTTCTCAAGAAAAATAGTGATTTCCAAAACTTTCTGCGAACAGCAGAAAAAAAAAAGGTAAGGTTGAGATTATGCCAGGTTTTAAATAAAGGGTTTATAGTCTCACCACAAAAGGCTACAAAATTAGAAGTGTCAGTTCTCTTCAAAAGCTATATAGTTCGGGGTGGAGAGTGTAGAGGTCTCTAAGCAGCTAGGTTAGCTCCATTTGGTCTAATGCAGAAAATGTAATCCAACCTCTGACCCCTCCAACCTCTGCCCCCAATAATGAAACCCTTTTAAGCATCCTGACTTCTGATTTTTTTTTTTTTTTTTTTTTTTTTTTTGGTCAGGAGAGCAGGGTGGTATTTGCAGGTTGCCTTGCCTGGAACCATAATTTATCTCTGGTTCTGGCTATTTCTCAGCTCCTGCCTTAATTCTAAACACTGTCCTACCCCTCTCCCCAAATATTCCTTCTACAGCGGCTGACTTCTCTGCTCCCCATCCAAAGTGATTCCCTGGGCAAGCATGACCGTGGCCTTGTGCTGAGTTCCTACTTTAGTGTCTTCAAACGGTGCCCGGATCCCTGCTTTACTAGAACCTACTGAAAGCAATGCAATTATGCTTTATCTTCTCTCCTTCATTGTTTCCAATTTAATCTTACATAAAGTTCCTTTGGAGAACAATAATGGTTTTAGACAGGTGTTAATATGCTTTTGAAACTACAGGAAAGATTATCTCCGCATGGGATCCCCTTGGTGGCTAGACCCCAGGAACCAGAAGGAAAAAAAAAAAACACTCAGGTGACAGCTTTGCCACCACAACATAAATTCAAGACACTTAACAGCATCATCTCTAGAGCCTGAGCTGTTTGCTCTCCTGTTTCATGTAACAAACAAAATATTTAATGTAAGAATTTTTACACAAATATCCACTCAAGAAGGAATGTTAAGTTAAAAAAAGAAGTCAAATCATAATTGACACAGACGCTGTGCACATAATAGGCATCTGAACAAAATAAATTCAAGCAGGTGATTTATTAGATCATTGCACAAACTCTCCCTATGGGTATCTGTTTGCCTCACCTCCACTTTGCTTTTTGCTCGCATAACTCTTTAAATAGTCAATCTTGATCACTTCATATTACCCCTCCACAGGGAGAAAAAAACAGGGAAAAAAACAGCTCTTCTTCAAACTCTGCAGTCTTCTATGTGCAGATCTGCATTTAGGAAGCCATAGTCATCAGCCACATCCCCACTCTCACCAACCCTCCTTTCCATTCGCTGCAATCTACAAAGATCACATTCCACTCCCAATACACACTTTACTCATCCCACAAACTGTTCCCTTACAAATTCCAGTTCCTACTTGGCATCCCAAAAGTAGACCTTCTGGCAATTCATGTCTTCATCTTCCAGAACTATGTTCTAAACCTATGCCCTCCAGCTAATTTTCCCTGTCTTTCCTACGTGATTTCACAAAAGTCTTCCCTCATTCTCCTCTCAGGCTTCACATGCACAATTAGCACAGGGTCAACTGAAAACTTTTTACATATTGCTATACAGCTTCAAAGACATATCGTCATTCTCAAGGCCCCCATGTGTTTTCTACAGATGTCTTTCTGTATTCAAAAATGACTAATATAACCATCGATGCCCAATTAATACTTGTTGAGTCAATTTTTTTTTTCTTTTGAGATGGGGTCTTGCTATGTTGCCCAAGGTGGTCTCAAACTCTTGGGTTCAAGCAATCCTCCTGCCTCAGCCTCCTGTGTAGGTGGGACTACAGGTGCGTCTGGCCTACTGAGTAGATCCTTTAAAACACTGATTCTGTACTTAGAATTTCTGCTTAATGATACACTCATTTACACTATGAAATAGTTACCATCTACCTTATAAAAACGAGAATACGAGTTCTACTAAATTCCTTTCTAATCCTTTGTGCCAGAGCAGCCTAGAATGATACTCTGCACATAGAACAGAACCTGATAAAGTCAGCTGAGTTATCGATTGGAAAGAACATATAATTATCAACTTCAGCACCATTATAACTGCATGATAAGCTTCAAAATTGGAGATGGAAATGACTACTTACAATGACCCTTGTTGTAGAAAACAAGGGAAACAGTTTAACTCTTCTACTAACGACTCCACGTACAGTATTAAATGTCAGATAAAAAGCTAATTTAGGCTCTTTCTTTTTATATTCATGCTGTAATGATGAAAAATGTTTGTGTTTTTAATAAGGCTGCATTTTAGCATCTTGAGGTAAAACAGGTATAGGTAATGACTTGCCTAAGCAAAGAGAATAGCTGGAAACAGATGCATAATCACAGAAATCATTAAATTTTTGCACCTTAATTTTTTGGCAGACTTTGTAGTCAAGTGCAACCTGACAGAGTAATGACTAAACAGCAGTTCTAGACATCTGGTATTGTGGGAGGAATATATATTTTGAGCTATCAGATAAATATTCAAATGATAAAACTTACTGCTGACTTCTGCCTCACGAAGCAACTTTTATGAACGTTCATGGTGGGCAAATTGATGAAGAAACCAAAATTGCAACCTTCATGCTTCATAGTTGGGGTCCCAGGTGACATGAGGGTCCCTTACAGACACAGCTTCCAGGTGACATCCTGTCCCTTATAGGCACACTGCATACCTGCCACACCAAGCTGCTGAGGCACCCCTTTGAGGAGCCAGCCTGCTCCTGCTCCCACAACAGCATTGGGACACCGACAACTTCTGCCTCTTAGTTTTTCCCTTTCTCAGCTCCCATAGCTGACAGAGTCACCAGTTCTTTCTTGAGCATGTCCATTTCTTAAAACAGCCTCCAGCAGACGGGGTGCGGTGGCTCACACCTGTAATCTCAGCACTTTGGGAGGCCAAGGCAGGTGGGTCAGCTGAGGTCAGTAGTTTGAGAGCAGCCTGGCCAACACAGTAAAACCCTGTATCTACTAAAAATACAAAAAATCAGCCAGGCAAGGTAGCAGGCACCTGTAACTCCAGCTACTCTGGAGGCTGAGGCAGGAGAATCACTTGAACCCAGAAGGCAGAGGTTGCAGTGAGCTGAGATCGCACCACTGCACTACAGCCTGGGAAACAGGAGCAAAACTCCATCTCAAAAAAAAAAAAAAAAAAAAAAAAAAACAGCCTCCACCTAGGTTTTAACTAAGGAGCCCTCCTGCCTCTTTAAAGTGATTTTGCCTCCCTATGCTTTGTGAATTTCAGCATTTAATTCTCAGAATTTGATCTTATTTCTCTATTTTCATTTAGTTCCAGGTCAAGTTATCTCATCATTGCCCCCTAAGTATTGTCTACAGACCCTATGTTAGCTGTCAGCCATTCTTGTTCTTGGAATTTTTTTTTTTTTTTTTTTTTTTGAGACGGAGTCTCGCTCTGTTGCCCAGGCTGGAGTGCAGTGGTATGATCTCAGGTCACTGCAAGCTCCGCCTCCTGGGTCCAAGCAACTCTCCTGCCTCTGCCTCCAGAGTAGGTGCGATTACAGAAGTCTGCCACCATGACCAGCTAATTTTTGTATTTTTGTATAGACAGTGTTTCACCATGTTGGCCAGGCTGGTCTTGAACTCCAGTCCTCAGGTGATCCGCTCGCCTTGGCCTCCCAAGGTGCTGGGATTACAAGCGTGAACCACAGCACTTGGCCCCATTCATGGATCTCTAGAGTGCTATTCATGGAATAAGGTCAACTTTTAATCACACATGTGCCATAAAAAAAACTCTGTAAAAGAAAAAATGATCCAGAATCAAGTATAATTGCAAACCCTAAAATCTTTCCGGACAGTTCAACTTCCAAAAGACTTGTTAATCCAAAAATGAAATTACTTAAGCTCTAAAGCTCACTCTGGATCTTGTGAGCAAATTAAAGTTTTGTCATACCTACTTCGGTGCTCTTAGCTGGCTTCATCCAAACAAAAAATTTCACAACAATAACAGACTATCTTATAATTAAAGGGAAGCTTCCTTATTGCTTTAGTCTAGGCTCTACTTACTATCACAGAAATTAAATGCTGGGGGTGAGGGGGGTGCATTGCTTAACGATATTGGTTAATTACGTGCCTTTAAATGTAAAACCAATGTTGCCACCTAGTGGCAATCTAAGTCCCCTATTCAACAGGTTGCCTAAACAGAAAATTGCAAATAAAGGACAATAAAAATTAAGTATAAGTGTTATAAAGCTAAATAGATGCAGAGAATAAAGCACTAAAAAGTCAAATACTTTAAAGAAATGTAGCTATTTCCTAAGCTTCAAAAGCTAAGGACAACGAATCAATGGAAATACAGTTTCTAATGCTGTGTGTGTCTGGCAATCCACTACATGCTATGGGGGATGCAAAGAGGAGTAGGGAACAGGTCCCACCTCCCTCTGGAGTCTGAAGGCAGAACAGATACACTGAAGGACACAGTACACCTTGGGGATGCATACGTGAAATGCCAAATGAGCATCCAAGGAAATAGGTGCTTACAGATGAAAATGTCCATCACAGTGGACTGAGGTTACCTACAACAACACAGAGTCTGTCATAAACCCTGAAGGCATTAGTAAGTGACAGAAGCCAGTCACAAAAGGACAAATACCCTATGACTCCACTCTTTGAGAGATCTGGAAAAATCAAATTCACAGAAACAGCAAATAGAATGGTGGTAGCCAGGGGCTGGGGGAGGGAGGAATGGGGAGCATTGAATGTTGTTCAATGGGTACAGATTTTAGTTTCACAAGATAAAAAAGTTCTGGAGATCTGTTGCACAACATGATTCCACTTAACACTGCTGAGTTGTACACTTAAGATGTAAATTTTATGTGTTTTTTATCACAATTAAAAACAAATAACAACAGCGGCAGTGCCAGCAACAACAAAGCACACTGAGTGGGATGCATCCTGAGGTCGGTGCACAGGCCGCCATCCCGATTAGTCAGGCAGTCTGAGACTGGTCTCTCTGAGGCCTCTCCGGAGAATGTCGCATTACTGATGGTGATTTGACGGGCCGGTCCTCAGGTCCCCAGCATCCCAAACCGCCCCTCCTCTCTGTATCCCTCCGTATGGCCCTTCAGTCTGCTGACTCTGCCCAGCCCCTAGACACTGGTCATCCCCCAGGGCCCATGGTTTCCCCTGGAAGCAGCACCTTCAAGCTTCCAGCCACTACCTATGTATGTTGCTGACTCTCAAATCTACCATCTTCTGGCCAAATCTTTCTCCTGAGCGTAAAACAAATATCCGGCCTCCAGCTGCTCACACCCTCACTTCAGATATGACACCTGAAGTCATCATCACCCTCTAAACCGGAGAATCTTTCTTCAGTCTCACTCAGCAGCCCCACCTCATCTGAGTCCCAGCTGGGAGCGTCCCTGACATTCTCTCCAGCCTGGGTCCATCTCTCACCATTCTGGCCCTGCAGCACCCCTACGCCACCCCCGGCCAGATCCAGGGCCCTGTCCCCAGCCCAGGGCTTCTCAAACTGCTGTGGTGGAAGGCACACAGCAGTCTGCAACCCGTCCTGAGCAGCATGGTCCAAGACTAGTCCCACGGCCTTAGAATGAGGTTCCTCATCCAGTCCTGGCTCTCTTAATGCCATTCTCCCTAAGGCCACCAGAGAGGATGGTTTTGAAACACAAACTCTACCAGGTCTACTCCCTAACGGCACTCCCTGGTAGTAATCCTCAACCAAGGGGCACTTTTAATTATAATAGCGATGAGGGTCACTGCTACATGTATTGCCACAGATGAGAGACACTAACCACCTTGTATACCAAAGAGATACACCTCAGAATACCAGGAGAGCCCTCACAGAAGCCCCCAGAAAAGTCTGGTTCCCCAGAGGATATACAATTCTATGTGACCATGCTCCCTCCTGACTTTCCAGGCCTGTGGCCCACACTGCCACCCCCCATCCGCTGGCCCCAGGACAGCATTAGGGCGCACACACCTGTACTCCCGCCTCTCACCTGGCCACCTTACCTGCTGTCCTCCTTACCCAGAAAGCCCTCCCCTCCCACCTCAGCCTCAACCTAGCTAGTGCCTAATAGGTAGGCTCAGTTCCAGGCTCAGCACTTTCAGAAATCCCTCCTTGAGCATCACATTCCCTCCTCGGCTCCCCTGCCCCACCTCACCATGGTAGGGGCCCTCCTCTGTGTTCCACGTATACCCTTCTATCACTGCCCTTCCACCTTGCTTGAAAACTGCCTGGTTGGCCGGGCACGGTGGCTCATGCCTGTAATCCCAGCACTTTGGGAGGCCAAGGTGGGTGGATCACGAGGTCAGGAGATCAAGACCATCCTGGCTAACACAGTGAAACCCTGTCTCTACTAAAAATACCAAAAAAAAAAAAAAAAAAAAAAAATTAGCCAGGCATGGTAGCGGGTGCCTGTAGTCTCAGTTACTCGGGAGGCTGAGGCAGGAGAATGGTGTGAACCCAGGAGGAAGAGTTTGCAGTGAGCTGAGATCACACCACTGCACTCCAGCCTGGGTGACAGAGCAAAAAGAAAAAAAAGAAAAACTGCCTGCTGATGGCCCTTCTCCTCTCTGGGACTGTGCATTCTTCAAGTACCAAGACTATGTCTTGTTGATCTTTGTGTCCCCAGTACTTTGCCCACAGTATGTCTTCAAATAGGAAAAGAATGAATGACAGGTTCATAAATAAATTCCGCAGACTAAGTGAGTCCTTGATATGGAAACAAAATCCTGACTTTGGCAGAGACATTGATTGTCCCTCTGTATCCATGCTCCCTTTCCCATCTAAAGATTAGAACCCCTTGAGTTCTAGCTGAATCCAGGACCACCCAACCAGACATTACACTTCCCAGCCCAGGGGTAACCCACATGATATATCCTGGACATAGGTACATAAAAGGACACAACATATACAATTGCAAGGTACAAAATCCTTAAAAGGAAGCAGCTGGGCTTCCACACACTGGAATGCAGAACATAGGTCAGCTTCAACCAAGCAGGACAAGACACTTCATCCAAGTAACAGGACAGAGGAACCTGGAGCAGAGCTGCCTCCCCAGGCCCCCAGCGACTGGACTGTTGGGTGGGGAGAAGCACATCTTCCATCTTCTTTTTTTTTCAATTTTGTTTCAATACTGAAGGATTTCCATCTTCTTTAAGTCACTGTTATGTTGTCTGTGTTAAAGTAGTCAAGTGTATCTTCTGGTTCTTTTTCATATTATCTCCACAAGATTTAATTATTCATAAGATCATATTTTTCTAGCACCACCTCATACCTAATTTTTTTTCTACTCTTATTCCTAAACTCTGTGGTTTCACTGAGAGAAGTAAATAGCTACTATATTTAATAAGAGGGAGGTTGGCCATTATCCATTTAAGAGTTAATAGGAATAAAATACATAAGTTACTTAAATTTTCATTTTCATTTGATAAATTTCTTAGAGTCAATTCAGTTGCCATATGCTAAATACCTACTATGTTCAAGGTGTTATGGAAGGATCCAAAGAAGTGTTTGCCTTCGAAGAACTTATGATTTAATACAGCATGTGTGTGCATGCTTGTGTACGTATGGCTGAAGGTCCACACTGTATGTAGGAGAAGTACAAGGAAACTTCTATTACAGTAGAGAAGAAAGTAACTCTGGGAAAGAAAAGATCATGAATTTCAAGGATTCAATGCTTGGTTCTGAAGAATCAACTCAGAAAACATAGTCTATTCTCTGCTCTCAAAATTTGTAAAAGAGACAGGTAACAAATAATACACAATGAAAAGTATACAATAGAAGTTTGTCCAAGATACAAAAGTGGAACCAAAAAAGAAGTAGCTTAGCACGGCGGGTCAAGATGGTGCACAGAAAACCTTTATGGGGATACATAAACTAGACAAGAAGATGGGATCTACAATATACAAAGCCAAGGGGCATAGCAGGTGATACGGTCTGAATCTGTGTCCCCACCCAAATCTCATGTGGAATTGTAATCCCCAACGTTGGAAGCAGGGCCTGGAGGGAGGTGACTGGATCATGGGGGCAGTTTCTCATGGTTTAACATCATCCCCCTTGGTGTTGTCATGAGGAAAGTGAATTATTGAGAGATGTGGTTGCTTAAAAGTGTGTAGCACCTCCCCTCTCTCTCCCTCCTGCTCCAGCCACATAAGATGTGCCTGCTTCCCCTTCACCTTGTGTGCCATGATTGAAAGTTTCCTGCGGCCTCCCCGGAAGCTGTCATGTTTCCTGTACAGCCTATGGAACCATGAGCCAATTGAACCTCTTTTCTTTATAAATGGCCCAGTCTCAAGTATTTCTTTATAGCAATGCAAGGATGCACTAATATGGCAAGTGATCCTAGAACCATATAAAGTTTGAAGTTACTGGCAAATAAAGCACCAGGGGGTGAGCGGTAGGAGATGAAGCTGGGATTCAGAGACAGGGACTTCAGTTAATAAGCTCTGGTGCAACTATTTTGGCACAAGGTAACAAGCAATGGAGGTTCCTTCTGCTCTGCTGGATCCACACCTGCTCAGCTGCCTACCGTCTTGCCTCAACCCTGACAGACTCCAAAGAGAACTACAACACACATTCTCCATTCCTATATACAACTGCCAAGTTCAGCTTACACAGGAACGTCTAACCATTCTCCCCAGAGCCTAGAGCCAGTTTTAAGCATTCAGTGCTCTTGTACCTGGGCCCTATCCTTTGCAGAGCCCCGGAGCCTCTCAAAGAAGCAGGCATACCCAGCCCCCAGCAGCACACTGCCAACTCTCATTTTTCCTAAGGGGAAGAGGAGAAGAAGGAATATTTTATAATTTCTATTGCTTCCCACCAAAACATACCCACATGCCTTATCCCCGCTGTAAACCAAGTCCCAGGAACACTGCCCTGCTCGAAGGTCCTCTGAAAACTACTCTTCCCAGAAGAACAGAAGCGGAAAGACAGGTAGAGAGCCAGCAATGAATATCCATTTGCACAGAAATAAAATTGGCCAAAAATAAAGTAAGAGTAGATGAACAGTAAAGGAAGTATAGGGGCATATGCAATCAACTAGGCTTGGATGGCAAGGGGCGTCGCTATCCATATCAATGTCAAGGACTGCTGGGGAAGATACATAATCTAAAAAACACAAATCTGTATCTGCAAAACGGAAGGTATTGCTGGGAGCAGCAGCACATGCAGGTGACATAGGGAAAAGTGTGCTCTTAATTCATATGAACAAGGGATGCCTAACTGTGGTTCTGATGTCATCACTGATCACACAGTTTGGGGTAACTGCCAAGGTCTGACTGAGCAAAATCCAGTTAGAGCTTCCCTGGACCCACCTGAGGGATGGATTAGCTGGGCTTCCGGCTCCTCCTCCTCCCTGCAGCAGCCTGCACTTGGCTATCCCACTAGTGCCTCCAGCAGAGCAGACGGAAGAGGCCAGCCAGTCAAGGTTGCTGCATGTCTCTCTAATACAATCCATGAAGGTTTAGTAGGAGAAAATCTCCAAAAGTTAGATTTCCAAAAAAAAGAAAAAAAAAAAATTTTTTTTTTTTTTTTTTTTGGAGACAGAATCTTGCTCTGTCACCAGGCTGGAGGTGCAGTGGTGCTATCTCAGTTCACTGCAACCTCTGTTTCCTGGGTTCAAGTGATTCTCCTGCCTCAGTCTCCTGAGTAGCTGGGACTACAGGCGCACACCACCACACCCAGCTAATTTTTATATTTCTAGTAGAGACAGGGTTTCACCATGTTGGCCAGGATGGTCTCGATCTCTCGACCCATGATCCGCCCACCTCGGCCTCCCAAAGTGCTGGGATTATAGGCATAAGCCACCGTGCCCAGCCAAAAAAGAAAAATTTTTAACTTATCAAGCTGCTCCTATCTCTGACTGCTGAAAAACAATCTATCTATAGCATGTATTACTTTCCTCTCCCTTGAGAAAGCATGATGTTTCAAGCAGAGCAGCCCAGAGAACCTGGCCTTGCAGGGACACAGGACAGTTCGATACAGTTTATATATAAAGCATTTAGAGATTAAGCATAATAAACCCTATTCCCAGCAGTCCCTTGCCTTGAATACTGTTAAGGCTATTTATGTTTCCACTGACATTTCTGACCCTTTATTTTCCAGTACCCATGAAGAGAAAGAAAGCAATCTGTCAGGCACATATGTCTCTTGTCAAAGAGTTCTTTCCTGGGAGAACAAAGGGATAGCATTTATCTACAGGCGAGCACTTCGGTCTTGAAGGCCATCACAACATGGTGCAGAGGTCTTGATGGACTTACTTAGCTAAAGAAGGAAAGGACCTATAGGGCAGCATAAGGTAGATCCTCCCTCACTCCAAACCTCCAGCATTCTTCAGAGCAGCTTTATATTCTGTTCATGCCTATTTTAAATGTTATTAAAATGTACCTACATGAGTAGATTTTTCTCTCCATAATCCTTCTGGAATATTACATTATAAATCAAATCAAAAGTTAAATTAATGACATCCAATTAAAAAAGCAGATTAACAGACTCATAGAGGAAGCACTGCACTAAGATTAATGAAAATGTTATTCCAACATGAAAATTGCCTTAGAACTTGTTACCAAAATTTTGAACGTTAATTATCTCTATTTTAAGCCTTGCCTTTAAAAAGTTATTTCTTCTACTTGCTTTTATCATACTTCGTGACAAATCCACAGTTGCCCCACACAATTATATAGTTCTCTAAAATTTATATATATATATATATATACACACACACACACACACACAATAATTCAGAATATGATAATTTGTGCATTAGGAATTAACCAAAACATTTTCTTTCTTTTTTTTGAGACAGAGTACCACTCTGTCACCCAGGCTGGAGTGCAGTGTTGTATCTTGGCTCACTGCAACCTCTGCCTCCTGGGTTCAAGCGATTCTTCTGCCTCAGCCTCCTGAGTAGCTGGGATTACAGGATGCGTCACCGTGCCCTGCTAATTTTCGTATTTTTAGTAGAGACAGGGTTTCGCCATGTTGGCCAGGCTGGTCTTGAACGCCTGACGTCAATGGATCCACCCACCTTGGCCTCCCACAGTGCTGGGATTACAGGAGTGAGCCACCACACCCAGCTGACCAAAAAATTTTCAACAACAAATACTCAATATTAAATAAGCAAAATGAACCAGAGGAGTTATTCTCGTCTAAATAAAAACTGATTCTCCATAGATCCAGTGTTTTGGAAAACATCAAGGTAATCAAGAAATACATAACTGGCAGACCGCCAGCCACTGCTACGTACCTGTGTAAGATCTGCAGCCTGCTTTAAGATGCTTTTTTTTAACTGTTCTGCTCTCTTTGCATGAAAAGAATTACTTTGACTCTGGATGACGAATACAATTTCTTTTAAGTCTAGAACAAAAAAAAATGTACTTTTCAGGTATTTCTTTTTACACAATTATTAAAACAAACTTGAAAACAAGTGAAAAAATAGTTAGAAGGCAAACCTTCAGGCAATAAACTCTTAAGGGGTAAAAAATCAATATGTACGTAATTCTAGAGACAAAATTTTCCCTCTTTTTAAACTGTTTGCCAAACTTCCTTCCTACAAGTTAGCAAGCAAATAAACTGACTGTACCAGACCCAGTCTATGGCAACAAACTGAGAATGTGCTCCCACATCTGTCAGAAAGAATGACTGCAAATATGTGAAAACATCTAGAACGCTAATCTTCCTAGTAGCTGAAAATCTAACGTTCACAAGTAGCTTTTTAACAATTCCCACATAATCCTACACTGTGCTGCTACCTGTTATGAGCTGAAACATGTCCTCCAAAGTTCATATTTTTTAAGTCCTAACCCCCAGTACCTCAGAATGTGACTTCATTTAGAACTGGGTCTTTACAGAGGTAATCAAGTTAAAGCGAGGTCATCAGGGTGAGCCTTAATCCAATATAACCAGTCTCCTTAGAAAAAGAAGAAATTTGGACACATAAATGACACACACAGAAGGAGGATGGTATGAGGAGACACACAGAGAAAATGGCCATCTACAAGCCAAAGAGAGAGGCCTGGAACAGATCCTTCCTTCCCAGCTCTCCAAAGGAACCAACTCTGCCCACACCTTGATGTCAGACTTCTAACCTCCAGTACTGTGAGACAATACATTTCTCTTGCTTGTACTAAGCCACGTTTTGTGGTACTTTGTTATGTAGTCCTAGCTCACTACTACACTACTTCAAGAATGTTCTGAATGGCGCTTTAAGGTGACACTCAACAGTAACTGCCCATTTCCCAAGAGCTCACAAGGGTTTGCAAATAAGTAACTCAATAATCCCTACCCTACCTCATAAGGCACCTAGCCAGGATTAGGTGTTATCTCCAGGAAACCAGCCACAGCAATTCCTCAGCAACAGGGCTTTAGCACCAAGTCTGCATAAAGACCATCTACAACACCCCATGCTGGCAGTATTCGCCAGTCTGCTACAGATGCACCTGAAGGCAGCCAGCTTTTTACAACGGCGAGCAGGAAGGAAACCTGAGTATGTCCTGCCCACAAAGACCATGAGAGGGCTTGCCAACGGCGGTAGCAAGGCTGCACCCCAGAGAAACACGTTAGGCCTCCCCAGGTTCTGAGCCTATAACAAAGAAATGGATAGAACAGTGATTGTGTCAGCACCCTGCCACCAGACAGGAATGCTGGCAGAGGAAGGTGCCACATAAATTGTAGCATTCAGCCAGATAGTCAGCGAAGCCATGTGGGGTTGTGGCTTGTACTAACTATATAATATATATATATAAATACATAAATATATAATATATAGTAACTACAAAAATCAATAGTTTGCAACAATATAAACATATATATATTAAATTGGTTGGTTCCTTGGGAGAGCTGGGAAGGAAGCTCTCCCCCACCAAGAATCTTTCTCTTTAACACCTCAGCTCAGAGACCCTAATTTGATTTTAATTTTATTCCATTATATTTGATGGTTCTTATGTTCTATTCTATAGCTCCATTCATTTCTTCACTTGCTCAAATACTCACACAACAGATAGTTCCACAGTGTAGCCATCTAGATTCTAAAAATAATCTAAAATGCTCTTTGGTTAAAACTCAATGAAATATGTAAAAGGAAATGCTGAACAGCCTACTGAATATGACCTAATTCCTTTCCTTTAGGAGTTTATATAAATAGGAACATTCCATATACCTGTCTCTATTTTAAACCAGCTTCTCAGCTTTATATGTTGGACACATGGGTAAGACTTAAACAGGTGTCTTCAGTTTCAACTGAATTCTTATCTTGGATGTACTACATCTGAAACATTAATATAAACTGACACATCTAAAGAGGGGTTATAAAGATGTCTTCTTGTTAAGAATGGAGTAAATAAGCCTCAGAGTGTAATTCTCCTAAAATTTAATAAAAAAGATGCACATTCCCAATGATCCAGAAATTCCACTCTTATTAATCATCCTTGAGAAACTCAGATGTGTGCACAAGGATACATGACAAAAGTGTTTACAGTGGCACCGTGTAAAACAAAAAAACGGGAAGCAACAAAAATATCCACTAACAAGATATATTAACTGGAATACTATGCAGCAATAAAAATCAGCACTACATGTATCAATCCAGATGGATATGGCAGATAAATCCCACAGTTATAATGCTAAAAAAAGCAAGCTGCAAAAGAATAGACAAATCAATACCTTGCAACAATATAAACATAAATATATTAAGATGTATATATACCAAACATATACACACATAGCATGTGAAGGTATAAAAGATTACATGAGTATGATAAATACTATATCAGGATAATGGTTAAAAGGTTTCAGCTGTGTTGATGGGATTTAATTTCTTAATCTAGGTGATATTTTATTTCTTAATCGAATGAACATATAATACATGAATGTTCATTATATTATTCTCTTTATAACTTCTTACATGTTCAAATCATTTCATAATACATTTTTTAAAGAGCAGATTTCTCTATCAAAAGGTTAATCCTAGCTGGGCATGGTGGCAAGGACCTGAACTCTCAGCTACTTGGGAAGCTGAAGTGGAAGGACTGCTTGGGCCCAGGAGTTTGATGTCAGCCTGAGCAACGTAGCAAGACTACATCTCTAAAAAAAGAAAAAGAAGTTTAATCCTGCACTCACCATTCATCACAGTAACCAACTCCTGCCACTTCTACCAGCTCAGCAAAGCTCCCACTGTCTTCTCATGAAGACAACAGCACTTCCATGCAGGGAAGAGGATTTGCAAGAAGATTAAAAAGCAAATTCTTCCCATACATACCCAGGTCATGTCCTGTCAGTTGCATCTGTCCTCTTTTTAACATAGCTACTAAGAAATCATGCTGGCCTCTCCCTTTTTCCTATACTTCAATCATGCACGCTTCATTCATTCATTCAGCAAACATCTTCTGAGTACCTCCTCAGTGTAGAGCTCTGTGATACAAGAATGAGTGAGCCCAGTTGCAGCCCTGGAGTGTCTGAGCCTCGTTCAGAGGCAGGCCATTAGAACGCAAAGCAGTAAGAGGAAAGCCAGAGCTAACTGAGCACAGGGCACTGGAGCCCAGAGGACAGGGGACGAGTGCAAGGTAAGCTTCCGGGAGGAGGTATGTCCTGAGTTTCCTTTAAAAAGCAGCAGACACACACACACACAGGGTAGCAGATCAGTGCGATCACCACAGAGCCCACAGCCTGTGATATCTCTGCAGTATCCCTGAGGGAACGACCATGTCTGGCAGGCATTTCTGAGAAAAGGAGCGGGGCAGGGTACAGTAGGTGATAAAGTTAGAAAGGGAGGCAGATCCGTTAAGTCAAATCATGAGGGATTTATATACCATGCTGAGAGGCTTGGGCTCTAGATTAATACTTTCAAATGAGGGAAGGGCCTCAGGAGTGAAATGGGGTCCCAGGCAGTGGGGCCTTCCCAAAGGAGGGAAGGAGGACACTGCCCCAAAGATGGGGAAAAAAAGGTGTGGGAAGACCCTCCCCACAGAGGCAGTGGTGAAAGTTTGGGACAGAGAATCAAATTTAGGGCTGGAAAATACTAACGGTTAGGTATGGCCAAGGAATAGGATGCAAGGGGGGTATTATCGACGACAAGGCTAAAGGGGAGGGGAGCTCCTGTAACCCTGATCATAATGAATGCCCAAGTTCACTGACATGTTAGCCCCAACCCAATCCAGAAAAGAACTAGGTTAGTATAGTTTGTACAGTTTGGTGCTGAAAACAGCTTATGTGTTTAAATTGCTGCATTCTTCACACCAGTACCAAGAAATATTTTCTGACATACAGCCTAAGCCATCCCTTCACTGAATCACATTCTGGCTGAGTCCAGATCCCAGAGCTTATCTTGGTAGCTGTCTTCTCTGTGTATGCCATCCAACCACCTGACTCTTAAGCTCCTGCTGCCCAGTCGACAGAGCTAAATAAGACAATTCCACGATTTCCTTATCATCTTGGCTGCCCTTCTTTAAACTCACTGCAATTTGCCTTCGGCAAACACTGTCACAACTCAAAATGGATCATCACTGTTTCTCCTCCAGGAATGGGCAATAAATGGGCCGCACACTAAGTGCCTGACAATAATAATCAGAGCGACAGGCTAGAAGGAGAAGATAAAGAAATTAGTCAAGGATACCTAAAGGGCCAATGCGATGCCAAAGCCAATGGTGAGTGGCAGAGAGTTCTCAGGAAAGGCAGCAGGGCAGAGAGATAGAATAGAAAATGGATGCTGGAGAGCAATGATTCTTCTTTGAAAGCCCCAAGAAACCAAATGCTCTCCATGTCTTCGGTTGCTGAGCACCTACCATGGGCAAAACACTCTACTGTAAAGTGCTCATCTTCCTGGTCAGAAACTACCTAGAAAAATGGGTTTCGTCATGCTGGTGTTTTTCTGATGAGAAACCAATATGATGTTCTTCTGATAAAAGCTGAGTAACAAGCAGCCTTAGGATTTCAAGCTGAGGGATAAATATGCATGCATACACACACACCCGAAAACACACATGCACAAAGCGCCACTCCAATTATGTCTACTTGGTGAGAATAATCATACACTAGTGAATCTATCAATCAGGCAGCAAGCAGAAGGAGAAACAGCGTCCCGTGTGTGGAGGCGATCTCCCAGCTCTGACTGTGAGCCATGCTCTCGGTGCCCTGAATCTACTGTTGTCGCTGCAACTGCACAGGATCTTTAGTAGCCTCCTGGTCTTGCAGGCTCACACAAAGCTTGTGACAAAGAAGCCCCCTGGGTCTTTTTCAGATGAACTGATACCAAGTCAGGTTTCACTCAACTTGCCATGTGCAATTGCAAGAATATAAACTTACTTGTCCAAGGTAACTTCCTCTTTGCAGTTTCAAGCCCATGTTCCAGACTTGCATCATTAATTCATTTAATAACCAGAGACTCATCTGCTCCCACAAACTACAAATAAATGTTCAAACCCACCAGAGTTGGTAGCAGGAAAGAAAATCTCCACATGGAAAGGTGTGGCTAAACCATACAGGATGTGATAATACAGAGAAGAAAAAGCAACAAATTGACGTGGTTCCTTAAATACAGCTGCTGTCAGACCCCACAGACCCTAACACAGTCCCCTGTGGGCCCTAGACACGCCTCCCCAAAACAGGTCATCCTCCCACTTCCACCAGGGGGCAGGGCAGGCTCTCCTGCACTTCTGTACCCCTCAGAACCCAGGCCCAGGAAGAGAAGGCCTAGAAAGGAACACTTTCCTTTATCCTTTTCCCTCTTATCTAGAGCTCGCCTTCCAGGTCTCCACGGAAAACAGTGGAGAGGAAGCAAGAAGAGTATATTGTTCCCTTCTTGTTTCCTGGAACCCAGGCTTATCCATCATGAAACTAGAGGTGAGCCAACCACCTGTGTCTGCAGGGAAACTTCTCCCATGGACCGCACACCCCCTGACATCATGGGCCTCTTGTGAGGTTCCACTGCTTCTGGTGTCCAGGTCCTGGCTCATTGAGTTCCAGACTTGGGTCATTCTTCCTACCCCGGGAGGAAACACACTGACAGAGTTCATACCCTTCAGGGACAGACTCACCCCTACACACAGAAGTGTGGCCTTACACACTGGGTATGCTTCCGATGAATTTTTTTTTTTTTTTAAGTCTAACCCATGGTCACATTCCTGAAGATATTTACAATATATGGCGGGGTGGGTGTTTCAAAAGGAGTATAAATAAGGAATGGGCTATGATAGAAGTATAATGCCTTACAAAGGAAGGGCTTACAGCTTCCAGGCCAGGATGCTTGGGACGAGTCTGGCAGACATGACTGGTGAGCTGACTCCTGAAAGGCATGGAGGTGTCTGCAGGCCAGCGAGTGGAGAGCCTACTCCCGGAGGGCATGCGTAAACACCAGTTTGTCCTTTTCTCCCACACTGTGTGGGTCCTTAATAACAGACACCACGTCTCCTTCCTCTCTGCATTCCTCCACAGAGCCCACCAGGCATGGGACTTTATCCTTATCAGAAGCTCAATGAATGATGCCAGAGGGACTTAAATCCAACATATCTCACTGAGTAAACAGAAGTCCACCACATGCCAACATGTCCATCTGAGAAGTGTTTGCCCCACATCTTCAGGAGAACAAACGTTAGGCTGGGCCAAAGACAGACTATTTGGACAACAATATTTACCCCATAAATAAAATCAGAAAAAGAATCACTTCATGGAAATATAATTCATACAAAATACACCTGAGTACACACTCTTAGGTTAAAAAAATCATTACTTACCTAGGTCATTTTTCCTTGATATACCACTTTTCTCCAAATCCTGTATTTTAAATGAAAGAGAAAAAGATGAATCTCGGTACATAATGAAGCCAGCAATACACTGAGTAAACATGCATGGTGCATGGTGTGTATCGGTACATGGGAGGAAGATTTGAAAACGGGGGCTTGGAAATACTTCCCTAAAGAAATGAGACCGAAACCTAAGGGACCATGGAGCAATGATGTACTTCTGTATCATGACAGACCTCTTAGGTTGGGCTGTGCCCTTCTCATGCGATTTTGGGCAAGTCGATTGAGCTGAAGCTCTTTCCTACTGTATAAGATGCAGTGAACGCCTAACTGGTTCATGATATTCTCAGGAGGGTTCATTTTTAAAGCCCTGTAAACCATAAAGCATTATGAACATATCAGAGGATAGTCTTGATTCTGGCAGGGTGCTCCTCATGAAGATGAGTTCCACTAATTACCGCACTTCATCATCTTTTGGGTGCAGACATATTGTCTTCCAGAATGTTACCACAATGTTCTCTCCTACCTGAGGAGTAGTCCTAGGGGCCTGCATAGGGCCTCGGAGGCCAGCCCATGGCAGTCACTAGAATTCAGGAGCACAGATGCCGGGTGCAATGGCTCATGCCTGTAACCCCAGCACTTTGGGTGGCTGAGGCAGGTGGATCGCAAGGTCAGGAGTTCGAGACCAGCCTGGTCAATACGGTGAAACCCCGTCTCTACTAGAAATAAAAAAATTAGCCAGGGATGATGGCGGGCACCTGTAGTCCCAGTTACTCAGGAGGCTGAGTCAGGAGAATCGCTTGAACCCAGGAGGCGGAGGTTGCAGTGAGCTGAGATTGTGCCACTGCACTCCAGCCTGGAGGACAGAGCTAGACTCCATCTCAAAAAAAAAAAAAAAAAAAAAAAAAAAAAAAAAAAAATTCAGGAGCACAGAAGGGGCATCATAAGAGCTGGAGAGCTCCAGACATAGAAATCTGGATGTGGGCAGAGAAATACCTGAACTCGACTCTGTGTAAATTAAGGGAGGAACTCTCAAAAGATTTCTCTGGCAAAGTGCAAAGCGTCAGCAGCTAAATCTGCAATTTTCATTGTCTTCTCTGCAGACTAAGAAGGAATTTTCTCCCTAATTGCCCTTTCCTGCTTTCAACAGCCATATGCTATAATTATGACAATTGGACGGTGGCAAATATCCTCCAATTTTCTTTACAGACTGCAACAAGAAATGTGGTCATGAGCCCTTACCAACAAAATTGGGAGCAGCTTAAAAGCCAAGAGATGTATCCACAGAGATGCATCCTCTAAGAATATCAAAGGGACCATGACAACACTCGGGGAGGAGAAAGCTAAACACAGGGGAGCGACTACCTTTAGTGGCATATTCTGAAATTATCTTTGTCTCGAGACTAGAAATGCCACTGAGTAGAGGAGAACCTATAGTCATATGCTGATTTGTTAACTCTCAGGATGGATCAAGTGACACCTAACTTAATCCTGATAAAACACGTAGACCTGGAAGAAATTACTTTAAAAGACTGGAAAGCTCAATCCAGGTCGCTGAATGCACTGAACCAAAGCCAGGCTATCACCTAAGTCAGCATGTGCAGACTTACTCTAAATGCCACTCTTGACCAGGAAGACAACCTGCCATCAGGGAAGGGGCCAGCCTCAGCTCCAGAGGAGCCATTTGGCTCCACTGGCAACCCACCACCTGCCCCAGGCCAAGCTGCCTTCTGGATGCCACAGCTTTGGCTGCCAGCTGAGGCTCCTAGAAAAATAGAATTGTTAGATCTAAAAACAGCACTGGAGATGATTCAACCCAGCACGCCCCTTTTGCAAATGAGACAACAGAGGCTCAGAAAAGATAAATCATTTTCCCAAGGTCCACCAGTCATTCTGGCCACAGAACCAGAATTACAACCCAGGTCTCCTAACTCGGTCCCAATACTCTTCCTCACACCACCATGATAACGCCTGCCCAGCCTTCCTCGGGAGGCATGCTTTAGGAAATACACATCATTAGATGTGAACAGATTTTGAGAGTGAGCTAAAAAATAATATAGAAAGCAAAAGTCACCTTTATCAACAAGTTAGAAGATGAGAAATACCCAGAATGCTACAGTTCCAGACTGAGCAACTGAAGCTGCGAAACCAAATGGACTTTCCATCAGATAGCTATCTTTCTGAAATCAAAGAAAAGCAATGAAAATGATACATCCTTCTCTTTGCTATTAAGCACAGCAGCTCTGTTGACTGACACAACAGCTAGGAAATGATTAGCCATTTCAAGTGGTTCAATCTGTAAACTGTAAAAATAAAATACGCAAGAAACAGTTGAATTAGGTGAATTGAGATGGAACCAAAATGGTCTTGACTAATTTCCCCTGTGAGAAAGAAAATTAGACTAAATTAACAGAACAATTAAAATTCTGTCTCCAGCTTCCCTTGTGAAAAGACTTAGTTCTTCCTAAGATGAAGGAAACACATGGTTTGTTTTATTATTTCTGCTGCCACATGTTTCTTACGCTATCAATATCAATCAAAATGTGCTCACTGTCAAGGTTTTATAAGTCAACTGAATTGCTATTCAGATACAAAAGAGATTTGCTATTAATCTCTACCCCACAGACAGCTCCTATGCTAGTCAGGAAAACGCATATTGAAGTCACCCTTTGACACAGGTTTTATTTTTCAAGTCACAATAGATTTGAACACTTGCAATCCATACGTGTAATGCTTAGTTTATAAGTCCTTCATTAAAAGAAGATAAGACATCCTCAAAGAATTTGATATGGAATATTTTAAAGGGAAGAAGAATAAAATGGAATCTCCCACCAGTGCCCTAGAGACTCTGAATAAAATAATCAGACGTGATCATGATTACACTCAGTTGGCCCTGGGCGCTAATTCTGCCTGTACCACCAACTATCTCAGGCCTGTTTCAACCAGAATAGGAATAATAATGACAAGACCCACTTCACAAGATTGTGTTGTAGGTTGAACAAGATAGTAAAATGCTGAGCACAGGGTCTGCACAAAGCAAATGCTCAATAATTATTGGCACCTACCCTTTTTTCATCATTATCATCAACTACTTCATGTGAAGTCAACTACCTCTACAACAGAAATGTAACAGACAAAAGCAGTTCCTCTTTCCTTTGATTTGTTCAGGTAGGAAAGATGGCTTATGCAACCTCCTAAAAGGCTGCTTATAGGATTTGCTGTTGTCTTATCAGGTAACATGTAAACAGGACCTGGCATTGTTCTAAGCCGTAAAAAGGCACACTTAATCTTCAAAACAGCCCTTTGAGGTAGGTCCTACTACCCCATCTTACAGATGAGGAGGCTGAGCACAGAGAGGTTCACTAAGTCCCACAGCTGGCTAGTGGTGGAGAAGACATGAACTTCAACACTTTGGGCCAGGCGTGGTGGCTCATGCCTGTAATCCCAGCACTTTGGGAGGCCGAGGCAGGCAGATCTTGAGGTCAGGAGATGGAGAACATTCTGGCCAACACGATGAAATCCCATCTCTACTTAAAAAAAAAAATTAGCCGGGCGTGATGGTAGGCGCCTGTAGTCCCAGCTACTCAAGAGGCTGAGGCGGGAGAATGGCGTGAACCCGGGAGGGGACGCTTGCACTGAGCTGAGATCACCCCACTGCACTCCAGCCTGGGCAACAAAGCAAGACTCTGTCTCAAAAAAAAAAAAACAAACACAGAACAAAGAACTTCAACACTTTGGTTCTCACGACCAGTGTTAACCTTATGCCTGTCATTCAGGACTCAAAGTCACAAGGACTTTGAGTGCTACCACAGGACTAGGTAGCACTTTAAATGTCACAAATGATCCTCATTATTGCCAAATACACACATCATAATGCATAGGGCTGCGTAATATAAAACAGTAAAGTGAGAAATATTCAAGGATTCAGAAAATTTGGATTCTAACTTTACTTTTTAATAATCATGTGTTTAGGTGATGAATCACATTTATTGATTTGCATATGTTGAACCAACCTTGCCTCCTAGGAATAAAGCCTACTTAACTGTGGTGGATTAGCTTTTGATGTGCTGCTAAATTTGGTTTGCTAGCATTTTTGTTGAAGATTTTTGCAACTATGTTCATCAGGGATACTGGACGTTTTCTTTTTTTGTTGTGTCTCTGCCAGGTTTTGGTATCAAAACAATACTAGCCTCACAGAATGAGTTAGGGAGCAGTCCTTCTTCCTCTATTTTTTGGAAGAGTTTCAGTAGGATTGGAAGCAGCTCTTCACACATCTGGTAGAATTTGGCTATGAATCTATCGGGGCTTTTTCATAAACCACATGATCATCTGAATAGATGCAAAAAAAAAAAAAGCCTTTTGATAAAATTCAGCATCCTTTCATGTTAAAAACTCTCAACAAATTAGGCATCAAAGGTACATACCTCAAAATAATAAAAGCCGTCTATGACAAACCCATAGCCAACATCGTACAGAATGGGCAAAAGCTGGAAGCTTTCCCCTTGAGAACAGGAACAAGACAAGGATGCCTACTCTCACCACTCCTATTCAATATAGTATTGGAAGTCTAGCCAGAGCAATCAGACAAGATAAAGAAATAAAAGGCATCCAAACAGGAAGAGAGGAAGTCAAACTCTCTCTCTTCACAGACAGTAAGATACTATACCTAGAAAAGATCTAATAAACTTCAGCAAAGTTTCAGGATACAAAATCAATGTACAAAAAGCAGTAGCATTTCCATACACAAATAACATCCATGCTGACAGCAAATCAAGAAAGCAAACCCATTCACGACAGCCACAAAAAGGCTAGGCACGGTGGCTCACACCTGTAATCCCAGCACTTTGAGAGAGGCTGAGGCAGGTGGATCACTTGAGGTCAGGAGTTCGAGACCAGCGTGGGCAACGTAGTGAAACCCCATCTCTACTAAAAACACAAAAATTAGTCAGACGTAGTGGCAGGCGCCTATAATCCCAGCTACTCGGGAGGCTGAGGCAGGAGAATTGCTTGAACCTGGGAGGCAGAGGTTGTAGTGAGTTGAGATCACGCCACTGCATGCCAGCCTGAGTGATAGAATGAGACTCCCATCTAAAAAAAAAAAACAAATAAGTAGCCACAAAAAAGAATAAAACACCTACGAATACAGCTAACCAGGGAAGTAAAAGATCTCTATGAGCATTACAAAACACTGCTGAAAAAAATCAGAGACAACAAAACAAATGGAAAAACATTCCTTGTTCATGAATAGGAAGAATAAATATTGTTAAAATGGCCATATTGCCCAAAGTAATTTACAAATTCAATGTTATTTCTATCAAACTACCAATGACATTCTTCACAAAATTAGAAAAAAAATTCTAAAATTCATTTGGAACCAAAAAGAGCCCAAGTAGCCAAAGCAATCCTAAGCCAAAGAAACAAAGCTGGAAGCATCATATTACATAACTTCAAACTATACTTCAAGGCTACAGTAACCAAACAGCATGGTACTGCTACAGAAACAGACACATAGACCAATGGAACAGGTTTGAGAACCCAGAAATAAAGCCACACACCTACAACTATCTGATCTTTGACAAAAACAAGCAATGAGGAAAGGACTCACTATTCAATAAATGGTGCTGGGATAATTGGCTAGCCATATACATAAGATTGACACTGGACCCCTTCCTTACACCACACACAAAAATCAACTCAAGATGAATTAAAGGCCAGGTGCGGTGGCTCAAGCCTGTAATCCCAGCACTTTGGGAGGCCAAGACGGGCGGATCACGAGGTCAGGAGATCGAGACCATCCTGGCTAATACAGTGAAACCCCGTCTCTACTAAAAAATACAAAAAACTAGCCGGGTGAGTTGGTGGGCGCCTGTAGTCCCAGCTACTCGGGAGGCTGAGGCAGGAGAATGGCGTAAACCCGGGAGGCGGAGCTTGCAGTGAGCCGAGATCCAGCCACTGCACTCCAGCCCAGGCGACAGAGCAAGACTCCGTCTCAAAAAAAAAAAAAAAAAAAAAAAAAAGATGAATTAAAGACTTAAATGTAAAACCTGAAACTATAAAAACCCTACAAGAAAACATAGGAAATACCATGTGGACATTGGCCTGTGCAAAGACTTCATGAGGAAGACTACAAAAGCAACTGCAACAAAAACAAAATTTGACCAGTGGGGCCTAATTAAACGAAAGAGCTTCTCCACAGCAAAATAAATTATCAACAGAGTAAACAGACAACCGACAGAATGCAAGGAAATATTTGCAAACTGTGCATCTGACAAAGGCCTAATACCCAGAATCTATAAGGAATGTAAGCTAATCAACAAGCAAAAAACGACCCCATTTTAAAAATGGGCAAAGGACATGAACAGACACTTCTCAAAAGACGACGTACATGCAGCCAATAAGCATATGAAAAAAAATGCTCAGCATCACTAATCATTAGGGAAATGTAAATCAAAACCACATGAAATACCATCTCACACTAATCAGAATGGCTATTGATATTAAAAAGCCAAAAAATAACACATGCTGGCAAGGCTGCAGAGAAAAGGAACACTTACGGCTGGTGGGAATGTAAATTAGTTCAGCCACTGTGGAAAGAGATTTTTCAAAGAACATAAAATAAAACTACCATTCAACTCAGCAATTTCATTACTGGGTATATACCCAAAGGAATATAAACTGTTCTGCCATAAAGACACATGCACACATATGTTCATCACAACACTATTCACAATAGCAAAGACATGGAATCAACCTAGATGACCATCAGCAGTAGACTGGATACAGAAAATGTGGTATGGATACACCATGGAATACTACGCGGCCATAAAAAAGAATGAGAACATGGACTTTGCAGCAACATGAAGCTGGAGGCCATTAGCCTAACCCAATTAATGCAGAAACAGAAAACGAAAAACCACAAGTTCTCACTTATAAGTGGAAGCTAAACACAGTGTACAAATGGACACAAATAAGGGAACAATACACACTGGGGTCTATTTGAGAGTGGAGGGTGGGAGGAGAGCAAGGATCCAAAAACTACCTATCAGGTACTATGCTTCTTACCTAGGTGACAAAAAAATCTATCCATCAAACCCCTGTGACATGCAATCTACCCCTGTAACAAACCTGCACATGTACCCCTTGACCTAAAACAAAAGTTGAAAAGAAAAGAAAAAAAATCATATGACCTTGGTCAAACCAGGTAACTTCTCCGAGGCTAAGTTTTCTCTGTTGTAAATGGGAATATTTGCTTTAACAAATAACAGGATCATTGAGAAGATTAAATTATATGTGTGACATGCTTTATTAATCATAAAAGGTCTTAAAATCGTAAGCAATTAGTATTATCATTTCCCCTGTGTAAGAATCTCATAGTACAATTAAAATAGTCTGTTGATAAAATAAACATACTATTAAAAAAACGCATTTACACCAATTGTGGGTTAAAAAATAGAGTCAACTGAGCTTTAACTAATATGACAAAAACAACTGACATTTTAAACTACTGTTTTTCTTTTTTACGTGCTAAACTGATCTAGTGCAAAGCCCAACTAATAAACATTTAGAGCTGTTCCCTGACTACAACCAGTGATTAAAAAACAGCAGCTCTGAGCCTGGGATAAGCACTGCCTGCTCTCTGCGAGTCCCCTGGCCTAGCTTTCTGGTTCTGACTGTCTGGTAGTAGAGTCACCTTTGGGGTCTCCCACCCCGCCCCCAGCACACCCTCTCACACATTGCCACCTTCAAGGTGAGACTAATCAGGTTTCTGTGACATAGTAAAATCCTTTCACAGACTGAGATAATTAAACCCAAGGTTAAGATATTTGGTAAGTCTGGGCCGGGTGCAGTGGCTCATGCCTGTAATCCCAGCACTTTGGGAGGCTGAGGTGGGTGGATCACCTGAGGTCAGGAATTTGAGATCAGCCTGGGCAACATGATGAAACCCTCTGTCTACTAAAAATGCAAAAATTAGCTGGGCATGGTGGCACACTCCTGTATTCCCAACTACTGGGGAGGCTGAGGCAGGAGAATAACTTGAACCCAGGAGGTAGAGGTTGCAGTGATCTGAGATCGTGCCACTGCACTCCAGCCTGGGCGACAGAGTGAAACTCGGTTGCAAAAAAGAAATAAAAAACGGTATTTGGTAAGACTGGGGAAAACTATGGTATCCATGTAAGACTATTAAAATGTACAACTCTATGTCAAAACACCTTTTTTCTCAAAATAACTTTAAAACCAAGTTGATAAGCCTTAAATATTAAAGGATTTTTAAAAAGCAAGTCTATCTATAGGTTGCGTTAGGGATTCAAAATGTGTTTACCAACATTATATGAATTCGTATAACAATAAAAATAACAATTGAAGAATGAAATGATTACAGTTCCCATTAGAGAAAATACAAACGAATCTTGGGAGGAAAAGGTTTGATCATTGGGATTAGTACCTGAGACTGCTTGACCTCTTTCTTTGTATCTTCAGAAGCCAAACCAAAAGCTGGAAAAAAAAAGAAACATTTTTACATTAGAATTAGCAATTCAGGTTAATTCTTATTAACAGTTTTGCTTATAATAAAAAAAAAGATACTTTAACAAGACATATTTTGCTCATTTTTAAGCAGCTGCATTGCTGCAAACTTGTTATTACTGGCTTTCTTCATCTCAGACCTAAAATTATTCATCAACACGAAGCCAACACGCTTCGGCTACCAAGCAAAAGAAATAGTACATCAGACAAATTCAAATCTGTGTTTGCCATTTGTGTCTATAGACACAAACCACAAAATAGATGTGTACAAAATACTACTTCTTAGAAACCTTAAGTCTGGTGCCTTCTTAAGCAAAGGGGAATTCCTGAGAGTCCAGGAGGAAGAAGTACAAATTCTCACCCTCAAAATCACTGCCAGAGCCTGGCAGGCAACAGAGCTAAATTTAGAGCAAGTTTTTTCCTAAGGGCTGCAAGGTTACAAGTGTGATGCAGATACTGCTACCAGCAAGCACAGAACCTACTAAACCCTAACAGAACCCTACTAAAGCAATGGGGCTGGGAGAGTGAGGGGAATTAAAATCACTCTCCATTTAGAATGAACGAATGTTTTGAGTCAGAGCCATAATAGACAAAGATATCCCTAGAGCCACATTTAGGCTCTGCATTAAAAATAATAACAACAACATGACAGTAACACTCTGAAAATATAAAGCAAAATGACAAGCCAAACAGGAAGCTTAACAGAACAAAAAATAGTACCCTTCATTTTACAGTACATTTCTCCTCAACAGCTAAGAGGAAAGCATTGCAGAGTTCACTTTCTCCAATTAGCACTCACAGGAGTAAAAGGCAGTGCCATAGGGCAATGATGTACTAAAAGAGTGGGAGAAGTGACACCAGGGAACAATAATGTACAAGGAGTGTCAGCAGAGGGGCTCCTGGTGGCAGAGGAGACCCTACTCAGAAGCAGGAGACCACTTCACCCATTTGGATCCCTTCTAATTCCTCCCCATCCCCACCCCCAAACATCCATTGCCTCAAATATTGCATTAACATTTGCTCAAAAGAAAGAATCTAAAACATCTTCACACTAAGATGCAAATGACTAACATGGTTTCATCGTTTCCATTTCCAGAATGACATTTCAAAAGGCAGGGTGAAACTGAAATCTAAGCCATACGAACCTCTATGTGAACAATTTAGGTAACAGTAGACATCATACAAGGCCTCCCTGAGACCACCTCACATAAAATAATAAATCCCCAATTCCACACCCTCCTTATCCACCTCAGTCTGCTTTACTCTTCTCCAGAGCACTTATCACCAACTGACATATATATTTATTTATTACTTATCTTACATGTCAGCTGATTATAAGCTTCACAAGGGCAGGAATACACTTATACTGGGTTTTGGCGGGGGCTGGGGGGGAGGATTGTTTTGTTTTTGTATTTTGAAACAGGGTCTCACTCTGTTGCCCAGGCTAGACTGCAATGGCACAATCTCAGCTCACTGCAACCTTCATTCCTGGGCTCAAGTGATCCTCTCACCTCAGCCTCCCGAGTAGCTGGGACTACAGGCATGTGCCACCATGCCCAGCTAATTTTTGTGTTTTTTATGGAGACAAAGTTTCAACATGTTACTCAGGCTGGCCTCAAATTCCTGGGCTCAAGCAATCCGCCCACCTCGGCACCCCAAAGTGCTAGGATTACAGGCCTGGCCTACTACCCCACCAGGAATACAGTTTTATCTACTGTTTGCCTCCACACCAAAAGCACAGCTAGCACACAGAAGGAACTCAATAAATATGTACTTAATAAACGAATGAGTGAGTCTTCACTATGCGGGACCCTAGGGTCACACCACACAAGGACTGCCTGCTCCCCATACTAGGCAGCGCCAACCCAGTAGAACAAAGAAGCTTAGTGCCTCTCACCTTTATTTTCAACAGGATCTAATGCATTTTCTCACTTTACACACACACACACACACACACACACGAAAAACAAAACCCAATTGTTACTTAAAGTTCTAAGAAGAAAGGAGAGATTTAATTGCAAAGCCATTTAAATTCTGCTTCTGGGTACTTAACTTTTTGGTTTTATTTTATTTACTTCTAAGCTAATATGCACATTTAAAACCCTGCAGAAGATATCAAAAACAGAATTACTTAAAGAATATCATACAGGGAGGTTGCAACATGTTAACACATCGAAGCACCACAGAATTCCAGAAAACAGAAGATTCTGAGAACTTGCAAGATACAAAAACTGTGATCAAACTAATTCATGACTTTGATTCAAAAATCCATCTCCTGCTGAGCACGGTGGCTCACATCTGTGTAATCCCAGCACTTTGGGAGACCAAGGCAGGAGGATCCCTTGAAGCCAGGAGCTTGAAACCAGCCTGGGCAACATAGGGAGGCCTTGTCTCTACAAAAAATAAAAAAATTAGCCAGACATGTGGCTGAGCATAGCGGCCCATGTCTGTAATCCCAGCACTTTGGGAGGCTGACGCGGGCGGATCGTGACGTCAGGAGTTTGAGACCAGCTTGGCCAACACAGTGAAACCCCATCTCTACTAAAAATACAAAAATTCGCCAGGCATGGTGGAAGGTGCCTGTAGCCCCAGCTACTAAGGAGGCTGAGGCAGGAGAATCACTTGAATCCGGGAGACGGGAGTTGCAATGAGCAGAGATCACACCACTGCACTCCAGCCTGGGTGACAGAGCAAGACACCGTCTTAAAGAAAAAAAAAAAACCAGTTATACTAGAGCATGCCTGTCATCCCAGCTACTTAGGAAGACAAGGTGGGAGGATCCTTTGAGCCCAGGAGTGAGCTATAATCATGCCACTGTACTCCAGCCTGGAAAAGAGTGAGACCCTGTCTAAAAAAAATCCATCTCCCCCTCCCCAATTAATTCCTAATTTCAAACAAGGACAGTCAAATATCTCTGGGGTTAGAATGTCTTCTTTTATCAAATAAAATAACTTTCTTAATGTAACAGGTCCAGTAGCATCATCTAGTAACACATGTTTACTTTTACCTCACTTTTTTGCAAGGCCAGACTGAGCTATATGACCACAAAGTGCATGTGAACACAAAAGTCCCTAGCCCTTAGAATGCAGAATATAGTGCAGGGAAGGTATCTTTCTTTGGTACTGGTTCTTAAAATTACTAATGTATCACTTTTTGTAAGTAAGCAGCTAATATTATTTGATGATGTAACTGTTTAAAGTAGGAATTACATACAGGAAAGATATTGCCAATACGTCAAATAAATTCCACAAATTCTGCTTGTCGTAATCAACACACCGTTCCTTTAGCCAGACAAAGCTTAACTGAGCTAAGTTAAACTAGATTCTGGCTCTGTCCAAAAATATAGACCTAGAGTTAAAATATCCATTTAAAAAAAAAAAAAAAAAACCCAAACCAAAAAAGCCTGTCATTTCTCATCACTCTGCTGTGAAATGTAAAATTCCTTTTTCCCATGATAGATACAAATTATAATATTTAAAACAATGACATAAAAAATGTATCAGAGTTACTTTCAGTTGTAGGAGCAAATCATAAAACAAGATAATCCTTAGAAAAAAATGTCAGTTGTTTTTTGTTATATTTTGTTTTGTTTTGTTTTGAGACAGGTCTCACTCCGTTGCTCAGACTGGAGTGCAGTGGCACTATCTCAGCTCATCGCAACCTCCACCTCCATTCAAGCGATTCTCTCCTACCTTAGCCTCCTGAGTAGCTGGGATAACAGGCGTGTGCCCTATGCCCGGCTAATTTTTGTATTTTTAGTAGAGATGGGGTTTTGCCATGTTGGCCAGGCTGGTCTCAAACTCCTGACTTCAGGTGATTCGCCCACCTCAGCCTCCCAAAGTGCTGAGATTACAGACGTGAGCCACCATGCCCAGCTGCCAGCTGGTTTTATCTTTACATTTCTATAATCTAAATAAATCAAAAGAAATCATCAAGGAACCAAATGTGGCCGGACGTGGTGGCACATGCCTGTAATTCTAGCACTGTGGGAAGCTGAGGCAGGAGGATCACTTGAGGTCAAAAGTACAAGACCATCCTGGGCAAGATGGTGGGACCCCCTTTCTCCAAAAAAAAGAAAAAAATTAAAGCTTAGCCAGGCTTGCTAGTGCACGCCTGCAGTCCCAGCTACTTGGGAGGCTGAAGTGGGAGGACTCTTTGTATCCAAAAGCTCAAGGCGGCAGTAAACTATGATCATGCCACTTCATTCCAGGCTGGGTGACAGAGAGAGACTTGGCCTCTTCACAAAATATAAATAAATAAAAATAAAAAGGAATCAAATATACTGTGAAGGCACAGAATATGCTATACCACTAATAAATCCAATCTTAAAATAACTAACCATTTACAGAATTCTTACCCATAAAAATCCTGGTTTCATGGAAATGAAAGAGAAATGGTGCAAAGAGATGAGCAAAGTGAGAAAAATTAGCAAGGGAGGTAAGAAATTGCCTGTCACCTTCAACAATGCTAACAAGAGTGCATACTGCAATTTGAGTCTGGGCTGGTGAGTGACAAAGAAAAGGAGAAGTGAGGGAAAGATCTCTCCATCCTGCCCCCAACCAAAGGAGGACACAGGAGTGGCTACCTGAGGCTCAGTGTTAGCTGTTTGCTTTCATATTAATTTCCAGATTCAGTAGGGAAAATATTGTTGAAAATTTGGCCCTAGTGCTTTAATGTGCAGTTGGAGAAATATTCCAGGGTAAATCATGCTTTATATGCCAAACTGCTGTTTAAAAGTAATTTCCCCTTTTCTATTTTCAACATGAATTCTGGTAAATTGCAACAGAGAACTATATTTAAAGTGCAAATCAGGGCAGGCAATAGAAATCGGACCTTTTTCATGATAACTTTAAATAATTCAAGCCAACAAATGTGTTAGCACACCTAGACGGAGAGATAAATCAAGATTTTACAACCAACCTGGGACTAAGATTTATAGGCCAGCCTAAGCCCCCGAGTGTAAGAAAATTGGTGAGTAATTAATTGCAATGCATTTAAGCAGCACTAATCAACTATCTTTCCTTGTTCCTGTGAGGGAGCAAGGGACCCCCATTCCCACGCAGGAAAGATGATTGTGCCTTCTACCTCCTCATTTGATTTTGTTCCAATTCTCTTAATTCGTTTTCCCAAACTTTCCCAGGAACTTCTATCATAGAAACCAAATGAAATACTAAAAACAAGAAAACCACTAAACTGCCAAAAACTCCACCTCAGAGGGCGCTGTCAGGAACCAATGAGATAATGCCTAAAGCCCTTGGCATCAGCTCAAAATATATAAAAAAGCTCAGCCAACAGCTATGGCTGGCCATGCTGGTGACCACAATGATAATGACTAGCAGTCTGGGAAGTGTCTAGGTGGTTGCCTGTCCTGCACAAAAGCTAGGGGGGCATAAAACCCGGTACCTGTGGCTCTGCCACCCAGGCCAAAGCTCACAGAGAGCCGTCCTGGAAGCACCCATGGCTCAGGTACTCCTTCCAGGCTATGCAGGCTGCCACTTCTTCTCTAACACGCTGGGGGAGGAAGCCTTTGGGGCTTCACTTTCCTGTGACCTACTTACAAAGCATGTCACCCAGCCGGCTCCAGCCTCCAGCAGCTGCCTCTCTGTGGAGCTTTCCAGGATTAATTCCAGGTCCTCCAGGGGGCCTTAAGCTCCAGGATGCATGGCGCATAGCCAGCTTACTTGTTTCCAAGTACCCACTTGGAAGATAATCCATGGCAGCAGAGGGACAGAAACACACACCCCTGCAGCCCAGCGACAGGGGGAAAGTCTGCCTTTTCTCCCCCCTACTGGGACAAATCCACTGTCTCCTGTCTCCACAGCAGCAGACAAGCTGGGTAGCAGCTCCATTTACCACGGGACACCACCTCCAACCATGGGATGGAAGGCCCCGCCACTCCACACTTGTTTTAAAGGGCATCGGGTTTTATTCTCCCCTTCCTGGGTTTTATACAGGGCAGGCCAAGGGCAGGGTCAACACACATGGTGGCAGAAATACCTCAGAAGTGGGAGTGACCCACGCAGGGTCCGTTGACGGGAGAGGGTGACCCGGCCGGGCAGGGACCCCTGTGAGGAGGGGGTGACCCGGGCAGGGACCCCTGTGAGGAGGGGGTGACCCGGGCAGGGACCCCTGTGAGGAGGGGGTGACCCAGGCAGGGACCCCTGTGAGGAGGGGGTGACCCGGGCAGGGACCCCTGTGAGGAGGGGGTGACCCGGGCAGGGACCCCTGTGAGGAGGGGTGGCTGGGGCTAGAAATGAGGCTGAAGGTACCAGGGGCCATATCATAAGAGGGGGTGGTACTGGGGGGTCAGGTTTTTCCTGAGCCAGGAACAGCTGTTTGAGGTTTTAAGGAGGGTATGCCATGTTGAGACGTGTGCCCAAGCCAGCTTTCTGGAGGCAGTGTGTGGGATGGCTGTGGGAGGACAAGAAAGGACACAAACATGCCAGTGGGAAGGCCACTGGAGCCAAGCAAGGAGCGCTAAGGGCCTCAGTTAAGGTGGCAGTGAGCCGGGGAGGGGTGGGGCCACTAAAGAAGCAGAAGCTGCAGACTCTGAGACAGAGCACCAGGGTGGGTGGTGAGACGGGAGGGGAGGGCCTGGGGCTTCTGAGAATAAAGGAGGATAGCACGTGAGGGAAGGCAACTTGGTCCCCAGCGTCCTGAGGATACGCGAGTGCAGATACACAGGACAGCCGGGTGCAGGGGTGAGCCCAGCACAGGGGTGTGCGTGCGACAGCAGCTGCAGCACTAGAATCTTCACAGCGCATCAGAACGGAAGCCAAGGCTTGTGAGGCCAAGGATGGCTCAGGGGAACCCCAACATTTAAGGACAAAACTGCAAAGGAGACTAAAGGAATGGCCAGATGGGGAGGAGAAGCAGGAGAGAAGGCAGCTGTTTAAGAACTCGCTCCTTAAAAAACTCGCTCCTTAAAGCTACACGGTACAACAGAAAGATGTGGCAGCAGAGGAGACCCGGGCCAGGGCCCTGCCTGAGAAGTCGCACAGCATAAGGTCAAAGTACAGAGTACAAAAGTACACTCAAACCTCCTAGGTTCAAATCCAGGCTCTGCCACTTAACAGTTAAGCCACCTCTCTGAGCCTCTGTTTCCCTCCCTGTAGAGGGAAAAAATGGAATAAGAATTAAGTGAGTTCACGTATGTTCAGGTTCAAAAAAGTACCTGGTCCATGGTAAAACCTATTGAGTCTTTTGCTCAAGTGCCAAACAGTAAACTCTTAGGAAAAGAGATCTGCTGCTGGGAAAGATGCCAGGACAATTCAGCCAGCGGGGAGAAGTAGTGAGGAAGGAGGCCAAGCCTCCTACCACAGCGAGGCAGCAAGTGTGCAGACACGACACTCCCCCTTTGAGCCCACTATCGACTCGGATACGATCTAGCTCCATCTGAAACTCCTCTCCTGTTTTATCACAGAAGTCATGGGAAATACTGGAATATTAGCTTTTCTTCACTTGACAACAAAGTTTGAGGAGACCAACATATTCTATGGGCCAGAGGTAAATATATTTACAGGAAGGACAGTAGATGTTAAAAAAAAGAGAGAGAGAGAGAGAAATAGAAAATAACTATATATATTTAAGAGGGAAAAGATCATTTCCTACTTTGATTTGTATCTTGTTTAAAAACAATCACTCAGGATATGCAAACCAGAAAACTGCAACTCAAAACAGTTTTGGGGGTGAGATTTAAAACCCCACCCTCACTAGCATGTTCCATAGCCTAAGTCATAAGAAGAGTCAGAAAAATCCCTGGTCACACAGCCTACTACAGAACACACCAACGAGGAACACAGCAAATATTCAAACAAACAAAAAAAAATTAGCACTTTACGCAATTCCTTCAAATTGCAAGTGTACTACTGAACAGTTAACTGTCAGCCTTAACTTACAAAAATGTATGATTAACTTTTGGGCATCTTATTAATTACAAGAAGTAGTTTTTAAAAGTACCCCTAGTGTGCAGATGGGTGGATGGATGGATAAACAGACAGACAGATAAGGTAAGCACTCCTGTCAGTATCACTCAATCCATGGTACACACAATCTCAGACGCTCTAAGCCTTTAGAACCTTATTTGTATATTGCCCAAAAACCTTTGCTTTAATAACTCACGGCTCTAACTTTTGATACTCAAGCTCCACGGACTATGGTTTCCTCAACAGCATTTAAAAATTTACCAAATGATCCTGGAGCCTGAGACAGACTTCTTAGTTTTAGTTCTGCTGTTTCCAGTTCCTTTCCCAAGTACACAAAAGACCTGACTGAGGAGTAGGCCTCAGTGCCACACTTTGCTCTCTCCAGAACAACTCCTTACTTTTTTTAAGGCAAAACAACCATCAACCATCTTTTGTTTTGTTTTGTTTTGTTGAGATGGAGTCTCGCACTGTCGCCCGGGCTGGAGTGCAGTGGCGTGATCTTGGCTCACTGTGACCTCCGATTCTCCTGCCTCAGTCTCCTGAGTAGCTGGGATTACAAGCACCCGCCACCACGCCCGGCTAATTTTTTTAGAGACAGGGTTTCACTATGTTGACCAGGCTGGTATTGAACCCCTGACCTCATGATCCGCCCGCCTCGGCCTCCCAAAGTGCCGGGATTACAGGTGTGAGCTACTGCATCCGGCCTCGATCATCTTTGTATTCCACAGATGTTCACAGAAATCACCCAGTAAGAGTCTTAGTTTATACCTGGGCCTATGGTGGCCCAGGTAGGATTCTCACACCTGGCTCCACAGACAACTTACCTGGAGGTCTCATTTCAGATCTTCTGAATCAGAAAATCTGGAGCTGGAATGCAAGAATCTGCATTTTAACAAACAGGAGCTTCTTTAAGACACTCAGATGATTCTCATGTGTGCTGAAGTCTGACAGGCACTAAGATGCGCAACTAGACAGGAACTCAAGGTAACTGAATGTGGCTATTTTCACAACAGGCTGTGGCCGTTTAACTTCCTTGACTTCATTCAGCTCATAAACGAAAAACAAGCTCCTCCATCTCCCCCCTCAAGGATCCGGAGAAGACAAATTCAACGTGGTATGTAAAGAGCCTTGAGTTTCTTACGGGGAAGTAATGATTTAAACTAAAATATATCATCTTTTCAGCTACATAAAATATTCTTTTAGGAGTGAAAATAAGTCATATCCCTAGAAGGAAATGACACTGCTATACTTAAGATACGTTCACCTCTTATTTGATGACACTTATACTTGCTTTTGTTTTCATTTTTGTTTTGTCTAAACCCTCAGCTTCACAACATGTAGATATATGTAGATAAAGACTACTTTCCTCTCCAACTTCTACCAAATCTTGGTATATATACATTTTGAGTAAATGCTTAAATGAATTTATTCTGTTAATCAAGGCTCTCTTCCTTTAAAACACACACACATACACACAAAACCACAAAAAACACACAATAAAACAACCAAGTACAGTGGAACATGCCTGTAGTCTCAGCTGACTGGGAGACTGAGGCAGACAGATCACTTGAGGCCAGGAGTTCAGGTCCAGCCTGGGCAACATAGCCAGACCTGCCAACTTTTTTTTTTTTTTAGATAGAGTCTCACTCTGTCACCCAGGCTGGAGTACGGTGGTGCAATCTTTGCTCACTACAACCTCGGCCTCCTGGGTTCAAGCGATTCTCCTGCCTCAGCCTCCTGAGTAGCTGGGACTACAAACACCATCACCACACCTGGCTAATTTTTTTGTATTTTTAGTAGAGACAGGGTTTCACCTTGTTGGCTAGGCTGGTCCTGAACTCCTGACCTCAAATGATCTGCCTGCCTCAGCCTTCTAAAGTGCTGGGATTACAGGTTTGAGCCACCATGCCCGGACAGACACCCAACTCTTTAAAAAAAAAAAAAAACCTACTCAAATTGCCACCTAATATAATGACCCCCCAAAATACCTTCCAGCCAGACCTGTCCTCTACAGACCCAAATATCTAACTGCTCACCTGACACGGTACCTGGCCATCTCACAAGCATTCTGAACTCAATTTGTCCAAAACTGAACTTATTCAGCTTCACCTCCCACTAAAATTAAAAGTCAAAGTACATTTCAAAAAATGGTGTAAGTACTTAATGCCACAGAACTATACACTTAGAATTCATTACACTTAATAAACCATATGCTATGTACATTGAACTACATAAAACTGTTTCTGGAAACCTGGTCCTCCTCCTTCAGTGCCCAAGTTAGTAAACAGCACTACTACCCATGGTGGATGTGACAGAAATGTATGACTCATCCTTGCCCCCATCCTTTCTCTCAGCACACTAAACCCAATCAGTCCCTGAGTCTGAGAGATTCTTAATCATGTCTCACAACCTGTCCCCAGCAGCCTCCTCACAGTTCCCCACATCCACGACAGCCCCCTCCAACTCCTGCTCCATGGGACATCCATCAGGAAATGGCAGCCATATCACATACTGCCCCATTACAACCCTTCAAACACTTCCCTCTGCTCTAAGGACGACCCCAAAATACGTCCCCCTGATCTGCAAGGCCCTGCCTAACCTGGCCCCTACTGATCTTGCCAGCCTTTCAGTCCTCTGTTCTCTCTCCACACTTGGCTCTTTCACCACCAAGCTCTGCTCCCCACTTACCCGATCTCTGCTTCCCCTTCGGGTCTGAGCTCTAACGTCACATCTTCTAGGAAGCCTTCCTTGACCCTTACCCCACAGTTTCTCAACCTTGGCACTGTTGGCATTTTGGATCCAATAATTAATTGTTCGATGGTAGGGTGGAACTGTCCTGTGCCCCTGTAGGATGTTCAGTGGCATCCCTGACTCTAGATGTCAGTAGCACCCTCTGCCAAACCAGCCCCTGGGATAACCAAAAAGTATCCAGACAGCAACAAACGTTCCCTGAGGTGCAAGATGGCTCCCTGTTGAGATCCATCTCCCCAGTCTAGGCAAAAGCCATCTGTCTCCCTGCAACATGTTCTCACAGCATCCTGAACATCTCTTCCACAGCATTTAGCACAGACACAATTCGTTCTGCAGTTGTTACTGTTTAATTATCACCTTGCCTTTTGGGGTGCAAGCTCCCCAAGGGTAGAGACAGACTAGATCTGTCTTGTTTCTGCAATATCATGATGCCTGACACATAGTACCCACATTACTCTGAATAAATGAGATGCTTTGGGCAGTTTTTCCTTTTAATATGATTTTTAAATTGACATTCTTCTAGTAGTTCAAGTCAACACCTACATTAAATCAGGTTTCTTTGGGGGCTGCTTAGTGACTAGAACTTTGAAATCATGGTAGCAAGGAAGAACTTCCTCAATAGGTCTGATGAACCCTTGAAACTCACAACTTTTCCTTTACCATGCGAAAGATAGGATTAATCTATGGAGACTCCCAAATATTGTTCTTAAGAAGTAATCTGTGCAAAGCCAAAGATGGATCACATGGAGTGCTACAAGAGGAAAAACATAAAACATTTGCAACTTTTCTCTAAGTAATACCTTTATGCCTAAAAATTATGCTCGCTTGCTTGCTTCATAACAAGTCTAGTAAAACACACAAAAAAACCTGGCTCCAAGAGCCAATTATAAGGAAGTGCTCAAATACCGAGCCCACAATGTTTGTCCCCAAGGAAGTTACCACATCTCCTTTCAATTCACACTGCTATTTGAAACAGATGCTCTCCCTCCCTCCCACTAGCTTAGCTGTCGGCTACTGGCAAACTCCCCTGGGTCAAGTCCATGACCGGGGGGGCCATGCCAATTTGGGGGTCCTGGATTACCTGGATGACAAAGAATCCATCCAGAAGATTAAAATCTGTGCCAGTAATATCTGCATACTGCTTAAGAAACAAATAGGTTTTAAGAATCAAAACACACAAAACAACCTGGAATTAGGTCTGACTCTTGGTGTCCTAAAATTTCTGACTCATTGCAATGAGAGGAATCTGGGCAAGACCTGGCTCAGAATGAAAAAGCATCCCCAATTTTGGCAGGTGCTAAGAAATACAAAATTGGCTCACACAGAGAAGAGACAGAGTTGTGAAAAATAAAAGCTAATACCTATTATTTTATCAATATAATTGGTTCAAATAAGCTTCTTCTATCAATTAGGATTAGGTTTGGCAATAGGATTGGGTTTGGCTGCATACAATCTCATGCAATACAAGTCTGCAAACAGGCAATGCAGAGTTGGCACGATGCTCCACATCCATCTGGCATCCAGGCTTCTTCTACCTTTCTCCTCTACCATCCTTATGCTGGCTTCCATCGTCAAGGTCACCTCATGGTCACAAGATGGCCACCATGGCTCCATCCATCAGATCCACTTAATAGGCAATGGGAAGGAGGATACCACAGAACAAAAAGGCGTGCATCCCAGCTGAGCCGGCCACCTTGAATGAGCTTTACCAGGAGCCCCACCTAACAATCTCTAAAGATAGCTCTGTAGAGACTAGCTGCCCCCATATGCAAAGGCCACTGAGAGAAATGTTTCACATGGCTGCTGCCACCGTTGCCACCACCACCCCACCATCATTCCTCCACCCTTCCCCCCAACCCGGATTCTATTAGTTTTGTTAGGAAAACAGGGGCCAAAGGGTTACTGCGCAGGCAGCTGGCAGTCTCTGCTACAACGGGGTATGTTAAAACTGCAAGAGATGGCAAAGTGCTAGCATTCTATCCAGTTCGTGCGCCCTGTTCATACGAGAAAACTGAAGCTCAAAACCACTAAAAGCCACACAGCTAACAAATGGAGGCTTGAATCAATCTTCCCACTCTGAAACTGGTGCCAGACTTTAGAACCAAAGTTGCAGTGAACTGTGTCTGTATATGCATATGGGTTTAAAAGAAATTTTCTATATTGACTTTTCTCTAAACACATAGACAAGTATGTTCTAGTTTGTAGGGAAACTATATAGTCAGGCCCATTTTATATGGGAATATTTAAGGTATTTATAAACTATCAAGATTGTTCACATGCCTCAAAACGGCTGTCACATTGTCTGTTTCAGCAAGACTCCAAGAACATCGTTAAGTGGGGACATCTTTATACATGTCAGTGCCCTTCCCCTAAATTGAAGCAGAGCTCCATAAAAGGTATTCATGATTCACTTCAGACCTCGAAGAATACAGCCTCCCGTCTGTGCCAACCCATGAAAGCCAGTTCACAAAGCCCAAATGTCTCACAGGGACCTTTTAATGCATTTTATGTCGTATTTATTGTGCTTATCTGACAACTTCACAAGGCTAACAGACATCTCTAAAAATGTGTTGACATTTTAGTGCATTCTGAATGTCCTTCAGTGTATTATCAAATTTGGACAGTGCAAATATTCCCCTACGGGCAGTAAAAAATACACAGCAATACAAATGTGCATTTCAGCCCATATGTTGTATATATTATATACAAATATTATACCCCCAGTACAGCATTATAAAGTGCAGTGCTATAAATAGAATGCCAATTTCAGCTACCACCCACCCATTTGGTTAGTTGCAAAACATCCAGGCAACAAGCCAACTGATGCAGCCAGGAGTCACCCAGTCGCTTTCCCAAACCTCCAACCTCCCTTTCTCCCAGGGCTGCCACCTAGCAATGCCTTTCTTCCACTGAAGCCGATTCCAGCCAAATTCAGTTGCCCCCAAGACCAACCACAGCCTTCTCTGCCCAAGTGTCCTAATATTTTAAATTACACTGCTGGCTAATTAATCATGCATGTAAACAATTAATTACCAACGAATCTTGCTCTTTTCCCACACTTACTGAGCGGCTATAGAAATGCCAGAAGTACACAGAAGCAGCAAATTAATCCTTATTCGGAGAGCTTAAATACAAATAAAAACGGGCTTTAAAGGCTCAGGTGGGCTAACAAGAGCAGTGCGCAATAACGCTACGTCTTTTCCTAAACTGCACCATTCTGCCATTTCTAAAAAATCTGAAATTACTGCCTTTTCACAAGCTGGAAACATCAGCAAGTCTGGGTTAGAGGACAACAACTCTGCAACAGTCTGAAAAGAAAATAATTTTTCGCTCAAGATTTCAAACTTGAACAAATCTTATCATGAAAGTCAATTACAAGGCTGCTTTTTTTTTTTTTTTTTTTTTAACTTTTATCACATCGTTTGACAATAAAGGAGGGAAATGCCCTTGCGAGGAGAATGGAAATAAAAAAGGATGGACATTACAGCAGCAGGAGACCGGGCAAGCACTGCTCGCAGACGTGTCCCCTGATGTCCCCAGCGGAGACCTGAGACAGAAGCAAGCCTCCCCACGGCGTCCTCCCCGCCGCGGCCGCTCCCGCGGAGGCCCAGCGGGCGACCCTGTCCTCCTCCGGGTCGGAATCCGGGAACTGCTGGCGCGGAGCTGGCCGCTTATCCTCAGGGGCCAGGGCACGTCCTGAAGGCCCTGCGGAGAGGCGCGCGGACACCGGGACCGCCGTCCTCGCCCCTGGGGGTCGAGCAGGAGCCGCGCGACCTCGGGGGCCGCCTCGCGGGCTCCCGTCCAGCCTCCCGCCCGGCGCGGGGCGCGCAGGACGGCGGAGCGCGGGCGGAAGGCAAGGGGGCGGGACCGCCGCCGCCGCCGCTCGCGCTCTTTCAAAGTTTCTTCGGTGGCACAGTTCCTGCGCGCTTCCTGTGGGGGCGGCCGCTGCGCCCTCGCCGCCCCGCCGCCAGCCTGCTCGGGGCGGAGGAAGCATGGAGACGCAAGTCTCGGGCCAGGGCGGCGGCGGGGACCCAGGACCGAAAGGGGCCGAGCGGGCACGCCTTGGGTCCCGGGGCCGAGTCCCACCTGGGCGCCGCGAGAGGGCGCTGCTGACGGCGCGGCACGGCGGGGACCGGACGGCGGGACGCGCGCGCCGGTGGGGCAGGGCTGGGCCGCCCGGCGCCTTCCTCCCCGCGCCGACCGGGGCACGGGCGACTGTGCCCGCCTACCCCACGCCTCGCCTTTGCGCGCCTGGCCGCCCGCTACTTACCCAGGGAGCAGGTGAGGAACGCGAGCAGCGCCGCCGGCGCAAGCAGCCACCAGCAGGCGGGCGGCCGCATCCCGGCAGCGGAGGCTGCGCGCCCTACCTGGGCGCGGGGACGGGAGACGCGCGGGGAGCGGAGCTGCGCCGCTGCCGCTGCCGCCGCCGCCCTGCCGCCGCGGCTGACCCTTCTCCGCCGGCTCCCCTCCTCCCTCCTCCGGCTCCGCCGCGCCATCGCCGGCCGCGCCCTCTGGCGGCCGGGAGCGGGAGCGACCCTGTGCGCGTTTCCAGCGTCCGCCCGGCTCGCTGCAGCGGCCCGACGGGCTACGGTAGAGGTGGCCGCAGGTTTGCCCGCACGGCGCCCGCCTTCGAGGCGTCTGACCTCTGCCCGCTCCGGCCACCAGCCTCCACCCCTCCTCTCCCTTTCTCCTCTGCGTCCCTCCTGACCTAGACCCCGTCCCCTCCCTTCATGCCCTCCCACCTTACCGCGTCACCCCCATCAGTAGTTACACCTGTAAAGTGGAGGTGAGCAGTAATCAGTTTTCCTCCCTGCTAATGTATTATCTGCTGTGAAAAAAAATGTAATCAATAGTTCAACTCTTAATATTGTTGGCACCAATGCTCTACTTTGATGAAGGTGTTTTTCATCAGCTCAACTAATTTACTTAATATCCCCTTTAAATGGATTTTGGCCAATAGCCTAGGTCTGGGATTTGGCTTTTAAACAAGTTTGTGTAAATGTAATTTTCTATAAATGTAATTTTAAGTGTTCACCATAATGGAAGAGAGTGGGTGTAATTTTATTCAAAATATAAAAATTAATTAAACTGGAATACAAAGAAGTGGAGCGATGTGGGAGTGCCTCCTGTTCCCGCAGGACTGCCAAGGGCCTCCCTCCCCAGCCCGGCAGAGTGGTGGCCCTGATAGGGGACTAGCCCTGTTGTGTTGTGTGGTGCACTGAAGGGGAAAACAATTACAAGTAGGAACTAGAGACTCCTTCAGTGGTTCTGAACTCCCTCGTGCCTCCCTCAAGCCTTGACTCACTTCTATTTCCAAGGAAGTGCACAGGGCCAAGTGCTTTTCCCGGCCCTAGTTTAGCCCATGACCTCTCAAAGGCAGTATCTGTTTTCCTTCATATTTAGTCACTTGTTGGATACCTACTATGTGACTGCAACTCTGCTAAGCACCCTAGGAATGCCAGTATCTTTCACATGGACATACAACATTCACCTACTTGCCAAACATTTAATGAGGCTGAGGCCCTGGGAATACAAGTAGGATGGCCCTGGGAATACAAGTAGGATGTCGTGGAGACAGAGAAGCAGGTACAGAATAATCATTTGTAGGCCTCTTAACTTGAATGCCTTTAGGGGACTTAGGCTCTAAGGCATTAGGACATTATTGTCTGCAATTGTGCAGTACCTGCTGCAATTGGTTTGAAAAGGAGGCCTGGAGACAATTTTCTCTCTGTGTGGTTTATATTGACTTGTTAAAACTGGGAACTAAATATTTCACGTGTGATCCATTTAGTGTGAATGCAAATAGTTCCCTTTTGGTCCATTCGCCCAAGGTTTGTGGTCTTGTGTCAATACTATTTTGATGGGAGGAAAAATAAATGTAGGGATCCTTCCATTTCATTTCTTAGTGAAGCATGTCAAATCTATGGTTGACTGAAGTCATTGCTTTTATCCTTGGGAAGTTCTCAAGCTTCCCTGCCTAGTTGAGAGTTCTAGGTTGTTTCCAATTTCCAGAGCTGTTTTTGCTTTTTTCCAAGAAAGTATTCCTTGCATATGTGGGGTAGTAAACATGTAACCAAACCGTGTTTAATTAGACACAGAAGACTAATAAGCAAGATCAAATGCCTGCTCCACGTGGGTAAGCAACTCCCGGTGCTTAATTAATGTTTTCATGGAAATTCATCATGTTAGAGTATTACTATATTTCAGAACAAGGTGTGCAAAAATTAAGCCCCAAAGACAACAGAAAACACACTGTTTAAGTAATAAACTTGCCCTGGCGTCCTTCCTTTCCACTGTCGACATAGATAAATGACACTTTACAAAGCTCCATAACTCAACATTTTAGAAAGAATTGCCTTTCACTTACTCTAGTCATATGACAAATGGACTTCTGGGAGTTCTCTCTCCCAGTCACATGTCGGGAGAGCTTCCTAGAGAAACATACTCATGAGGATACTGGCAGATAACGTGATAGGCACTGCTTGCCTATAACATTGACTGTAAAGGAACAACTCTAAGTAGAAAAAAAAACCCATAAACTCTAAGATTGTGATATGAAAACAAGCAAGCCATCTACTTGAGATTCACTCAACATAATCCCAGCTGTCACCTCCATGCTGGCCCCTGAAACTTTCCTTGTTGAGGGCAGGGGAAGAAGCAAGGAACCATCTTTTGTTAGGGAAGGCGCTGTTGCAACCTGGTTAAAACAGACTGGTCATTTTAAAGATAATTTTGTAAATACTAAAAGAGAACGTAAAGACATACTAAAACCATTGAGAGCCAAATAATCTAATGAACAAGTTCCAAACAGATAGTTTCTGATCTTACAACAGCTATACTTGAGGCCCAAAAGGCTGAACTCCATTCATTCATTCAAATGATAGGGAGCACTTCTAGCTGATGTGCCCTTTGCTAAGCTCTGGGGCAAATATTAAAGAGCATAAAACATGGCCCTGGGCCCAAGAACTCAGTCCAGTTAGGGAGACAAAAATGTTCATAACTAACTTTGCTACCTTGTTATAAATGCATGGCATGCGTAGATCAGAACACTTTGAAACACACAGGGAAAAACAAAATTTCTCAGGGCCTTTGGAATCTGTAAGAAAATAAGCGACTGTTGCACAGGATCTTAAAGGAGAAATAGCAGGTTCCTGAGCTGAGAGAGGAAGACAGGTGCCCCAGGCTCAGGCACAGCAGGAATGTGCAAATCAGACAACAGCAGTGCGGCGGTGGGGAGAGGGGCTGCAGGACGGAACAGCTTCTCACTCTGCCCCCACCAGCCTGCTGCCTCTCTCCTGTGACTTGGAAGGGGCCCCCGCGGCACCCTGTTTCTATACTAGCAAAGCCCAAAAGGCATATTCCAACTTTTCCCAGTCTCTGGGCCCTCTCAGTATCAGGCCTAAAGTGGATTAGCAGTCAACCTGTTTCAGGAGGACTGCTCTCTTCCTGCATACAACAGCAGCTTTATGAATTATGAGTGGTCTTGAGGATTATTTTCCAAACCTAAAATCAGGTCTTAAGGTTTAACAGTGAAATAGAATGTCTAAAACAGGGTCTTCGGGACTTAAGGTCATTATAATATCAGACGTACGCTGCAATACTTTCATCATCTGCTGACCATCCCTGCACCCCACAATCAGTGCACACTGAGGGATTACAGGAGAAACACTCATCACTTGTACCTTATGCTTTAGTGTTTGGGGAGGAAGATAATCTAGTTCCCCGTGGAGAAGAGCGAGACAGGAAGAGAAGAGAGAGAGCAAAACTTTCATCACTCAGAGAGGACCCGGGGCCACAGCCCCACTGCACGTGCTCAGGAAGAATACTTTGATGATGTACGATGGTTTCTTTAATGCCCTCAATGACCTTGTCTCACATTGTTTCCAAAGCTATTCAAATATTACAGGCAAGGCCGGGTGCAGTGGCTCACACCTGTAATCCCAGCATTTTGGGAGGCTGAGGCAGGTGGATCACTTGAGGTCAGGTGTTCGAGATCAGCCTGGCCAATGTAGTGAAAGCCCATCTCTACTAAAAATATAAAAATTAGCCGGGCATGGTGGCGCACGCCTGTAATCCCAGTTAATCGGGAGGCTGAGGAAGGAGAATCGTTTGAACTGGGGAGGCAGAGGTTTCATTGAGCCGAAATCGCACCACTGCACTCCAGCCTGGGCGACAGAGTGAGATTCTGTCTGGGAAAAAAAAAAAAAAAAAAAAAATTATAGGCAAAACCCATTCTGTCAAACCAAACTTTCAACCAAGATTTTTATTCAGAGGCTTAACGATGGGATTCTCACAGCCTAACAACCCTGAACAAAAAATCCAGGAAATATAACAGGTTACCATCTCAGCAGACCACCCAGGAAAGCCCAGAAATCTGAAGCCATTGACATTTGAAGACACAGAGTGTTATAAAGCCTGTCTATAAGAATGAGCTATCCTAGAAACTTCTAATCAGAAATAGATGATCTACTTGGCTGTTTTGCTCTTGTTTCTAGAATTACATGTCCTCGTGTTCTTAGTAAAGATCAGGAATCACTCATAGCAAGCATGACAGGAAGTGTCTGCATTTGACTTTTACTAAGAACAGAAGGCGTGGGACATGACTGTTCAGCAGCCTACACGAAATGTGTTGGTGTTTTTGGTGCTGTTGCTAATAAGTAGTTGTTCATTTTACAACAGCTGCTTTCAGATGTAGGATCCTGCTTAATAAACTCAACAAAAATTTTATGTATTTGTGACAAATGTATCACAGAGTAACTGCATCTGCGAGGCCCTCATATGGCAGGCTGAGTTTGAAGGAAAATGCATTTTCCTGGGGGAGACCACAGTCTAGTTAGGAGGGCTGGTTAGGACCACACTGAGCAGGGGCTCAGGCACCATGCTAGGAGAATGGCCTTCCCTTGAGTGGGGCAATGAGCAGTGGATAGACGGAAGGATGTTTCAGCAGGTGATGACCAAAACCTCCCCTACAAGACTAGCTCGTAAGGCCTACCTGGTGTCCTAACTCGGCAACCCTTATCAGAAAAATAATAAGTATTTCAATTGTGATGAATTCACACGATGAACACTCAGTTCATGTGAGTTCAGTACTGATTTAATGATTGATCAGTGCTGTGAGAAGTTTAATTCAGTGGTAATGTTGTGGATGGATTAGAGGGGAAGGAAAGAAAAAAGCGTGGCTTAAAAAAATTACGAGGAAAGGGGAAAGGAAGGAAAACTGACATGTACCGAACACATGCAGTAGCTAGGCACTCTGCTAGTTACTTTCAAATAGATTATTTCAGTTAACCCCACGCCAAAAAAAGAAAAACCCATGATAGGACTATTATTCCCACTTTACAAGATTAGTAAACTGAGTCTCAGACAGGTCAAATACTAACAGCCAGAACTGCCTTTAATGGCAACCCTGTTATTTAACGGAGGTAGTAGCAACAGGAATAGAAGGGAAGGGATTGCTGTGAGGGCACAACAGAGGTCAGATCAATTGTACTTGTGAGTGAGTCAATACTGGCTGGAGCAAAGAGAGAGGCCACAGAGGAGACAAATGAGGCAATTAACTAAAACGGAGATCTGCCAGAGGAATGAGTTTGTGGAGAAAAAGGAAAGATTATCATTACTGCTAGTGTGACAGCAATGCCCTCACATTATCAGCAGATGCATAGTAATAGCTAACCTTTACTGAAATGCTTGTTATATACCATGCACTATACTAAATGCTATACATACTTTATTTCATGTTGAATAATATTTAGTTTTCCAAACAGCTTTATGACTGTCATTCTTACTTTAGGGAGATTAAGTAGCTTGCCTAAGGACAGTGATTCTCTTAGGGGTCCCTGACACTCAGGGTATCCAGGTTTGCAAGGTCAAAACTACTTTTATAGCAATACTAACACATTACTTGCTTTTACTGCGTGTGTATTTCCACCAATGGTGCAAAAGCAATCATGGATAAAAGTGCCATCTACTGCTGTAGCACTAGTCAAGGTAGTGGCACCAAACTAGGCTTACAGTGGGAAAACAGACAAACAAAAGAAGCCAAGTTCACTTACAAGGTCCTTGATGAAGTAGTAAAAATTACTAAGTTTACTAAATTACACCCTTGAGTATTCATCTTGGTAATATTTTGTGTAGCGAGTTGAGGGGTAAGCATAAAAGTACTTCTACATATTAAAGCATGATGTCTCCAGAAAAAACACTTGTGAGATTGCTTGAGTTGCAAGCTGAACTAGCTGCATTTTTGATGTAATGCCATGTTTAATTGATTTAAAAAATGGCAAACTTATTCAGGTTATTCAGATTTAGGTACTGGGCATTTTCTCAAAAATAAAAGGAGCCTGTCACTTTAAGGAAAACAACGATGTAATTTGTTTACAGTAATACAAATCAACCTTCCAAGTGAAATGAGAATTTTGGAAAACTTGTATGTGCTGCCATGAGTTTAACAGCTTCCCCATCCTTAAAGACTTTGTAATGAGATCAATGGTAGTGTTCACAAATGTGATTTTAAAATACTGTGTAATGAAATGTCTCAACCCTTGGAAGATCTGCATACTTTGATGAAACAGTATTTTCCAAATTACCCTTTTTCAACTACGTATCTGTGTGAGGCTGCATTTTCTTCCTTTATGTCGTCCAAAATAAATGAAATGAAGAAACAAATTATGAGAATCTACCTGTCTCCTATTAAGCCAGACACTATAGGGATCTGCAAAATTGTAAAACAATGATATGCTTCTCATGAATTTTTTTGTTCGGAAAATATATCTTTCATAAAAGCATAACATATTAACTAATATGGCTTATTGTTCATTTAAAATGAATTTATATATGTGTTTAAATTTCTGTTTTAATTCTAATACAGAAAATATTCACAGATGTAACCCAAATAAACGAATGCTGTTTGGAGTCCTCAATTTTTCAGAATGTAGAGCGGTCCTGAGACCACAAAGTTTGAAAACTGCCAGTTTAGGACGCATAATTTGTACACTGTGGAAGCCAATATTAAAATCTTGATCCACCTAACTCCAAAACCCTTTCTCTTACCCACTGCACTTGGTTACTCCCTGTTTAGTTTTAGATCTGCTGTATTTGAGGTGCCAGATTCCTAAGAAGCCAGCTCGGGCTCAGAATCACCTTTTACCCCCAATCATTAGAGATTTAAAATAATAAGTATCAGATGGGCAAGGTTATGCCATGGTAACAAACAACCCGACATTTTCAGTGGCTTAACATAACAAAGGCTTTACTAGTCATGCCAAGTCATGCCAAGCCTGCTGCAGTGCGGGCGACCCTCCAGGCCAGCTGTTCCCCATTGTTAGTGCTCTGGGCTGGCCGCATCTCAACTCAAGTTCTCCACAATCGTTGTTGCCAGGGAAGGGTGTGCTGGAGAGCCAAGCACCAGCAATCCAATGCTCCCAGTGAAAGTGTCACAAGTCACTTATGCTCATGTTTCACTGAAGGGGGAGAAAGTGCTGTCCCAGAATAGAGGATAGCTGGGTTTTGTTGGTGGTTACCAGTTGACGGTGTCCAGATTCTTGGTGTTTTGAACAAAGAATTGGGCAAAATGCACAAATAAAGCAAGGAAAGAATGGTGCAACAAAAGAGATTTATTGAAAACAGAAGTACACACTCTGCAGAAGGGGAGTGGCCTAAGCATAGGGGCTCAAGAGCCCAGTTGCAGAATTTTTGGGGGTTTAAATACCCTCTAAAGGTTCCCATTGGTCACTTAGTGTACACCCTATGCAAATGAAGTAGTGGTCTGCAATCAGAGGGTTAAGTTAACGTACAAAAGTTACACCCTATGCAAATATCTGATGGGTTGTGGAAAGCAACCAATCAGAGGCTAAAGTGAAGACACAAAGTTACACTTCCATGCACACAAAGACTTGACCTGCAATCAGTCTGATTGGTTAAGGAAAGCAGCCAAATCGGGCTGAAGCGAAGTTACAAAGTTACACTCGTATGCAAACTGATTGGTTGTGGAAAGCAACCAATCATTGATACTTTCAATTTTCCATCTGCCACACAGAAAAGGGGTTGGGGGTTTGCGAAAGTAGTAGTCTCAAGTCCTTTTATTACTTGGGTGTGGAAAGTTGGGGTTTCCCTTTTGATTTAGTTCTAGGAAGTTAGCATGAATCGGCCTTAGGTTCCCTGCCTCTAGACCCTATTCTCATGCCTCAGTGGCACTGCATTGCCAATAATCCTCCCCTTGCTCTACACATCCAAGCTAAAACACCTCATCTTCTGCTTTGAAAAGATGCTGTGCTAGATGCTAGGGCATGAAACAAGGCTGAGAATTCAGCTTCTGCCCTTCAGGAACTCACAAAATATCTGAAAAGATAAAACTACAAAGAATGTCATCTTACTTTAGTATAGCTCTTTACCACCTACCAAGTAACCACACAAATAATTACTGAACAGAGCAGTTATAGGAGAGGCCCAGATGGAGTGTGCTTGGTGAAGGAAAACTCTGATATGGATGATTGAGGATGGTTTCAGGGAGAAGGTGGGATTTCAATAGAGGTCGGGAAATGAGGGAAGACTCCAAAGTATTAGAAATAGAAAAGGGGGAAAATGAAGAAGACATGAAGGCAGTGAAGCAAACGATATTTACAGGATGGCAAGCAGACCAGTGTGGCCACAGTTCATCATGTCAGGAACAGTATTGCTGGCACACAAAGATGGGGTGAGAAGACAGGAAAGGTGTCTGGAGAGGCCAGTAGCAAGCCCAGCAATGGGGCACTGACCTTGGGGAGGACCCAAGTCCCAGCCGAGGAAGAGAAGGAATGGCTGACCAGATCCACTAGAAAGGAGGCCACAGGGCCCCAAGGACTTCTAGTCATCTCCAGGAGGAATGTTAGGCATAGAAATACATCATTTATTTTAATTGAAGAAGCTAGAACCAAAATATTCTTTATGTCTTTTTTTCCCTAAAAAATGTATTTTCTTCATTAATTTCCCAACTGCCATAACAATAAAATAGCTGTGGCAAAATTGTTTCACACAAATGAAAATATAATTTTCAGAAATAGCATTTTACTAGCATTAAGTCAAACGGATGTTGGAATTATCTTGTTTAAATTAAATTGTCATGTTCTTTGGCTCTACAGAGTAGGCAAGTCTTGTTTCCATCTCCCTGCTGTGTACATTGACACCTACTTTGGGAGAGACATGAGATAAAAGAGAAGAAAGCAGGAAACCCCACGTTTTGAGATGCATGTGATGTCATGTGCTCAGGGAAGCTGCTTGATTCATTGAAGGACCTTGGGGGACCGATTGACAATAGGGAGATACTGAAGTAGGGCAGTAGGTAATAGAAGAGAAGATACTGCAAGATGAAACATTATAGGTGTAGAATTTAAGGGACCTTGGAATGATCGGAATCAATGTAGTCTTCTTTCTATCATCCCACTAGGTAACAACCTTTAGTTTGTTTAAATGTTTGAAGTAAATTTTAGACTATACAATGTTAGAACAAGTAAGGAAGTTGTGGCAAGACTTTTGACGGCTTAAATGGCAAGTTTACAAAGCTGTACTTTCTTCTGTAGTCAGTGGGAACCATTGTGTGTTGAGAGACTGACACTCAGATCTAAGTAGCCCACTAAGAAGACTGTAAGGGCAGAGTCCAGGATGTACTGGGGAGAGTCTAGACAGATGATAGTGAGACTTGCTTGAAGACATTTGCGATAGTCTAGACATAAGTTAATAAGGAAATGAACTAGAGTGGTGGCTACAGAATTAATAAAATAAGGTGGATGAAAGAGCTATCATGAAGGATATATCAAAAAGTCTTAGGATTAACCACACTGAACTAAAAATGATTCTGAAGTTTAGAATCTGAATGGCTAAGTACCATGGTTAGAGAAGTTAGAGAGAAGAGCTTGTTAATTGAAAAGATCTGGTTTTCCATTTTGGACAAATTGCATTTGAGGTGAGGGTGAACCATCTGCAAAGAAACGTTCAGTACTCAGGTAGACGCAACGACTGGAGCTTAGAGAATAGTTATCAACTAAAATACAGATGTGAAGTAACCCACAAAAAGATGAGAAGAGAAATGGGAGTTATTCAGGATAGAGAGAGGGGGCGATTGGAACAACACCGAGGTGGAGACATCAGCTTGGAGCTGTTCAGTTTTTTTCCTCTTGACACCAAACTCCGTGTCTTTTCCAACAGTACTCCAACTCTCTGACACCAACTGGGTGTCCAACAATTCAATTCAATTCTGACACTATGTACCTGAAATTAGCATCACATCTCACAGGTTAAAGGGCTCAGTCCCAGAAGACTGACCCCACTTCAGATGCTACTCACAAGTCTGGGGTACTTCTACTTCTGTTCTCACGACCTAATCCTCAGGTTCAATAATTTGCTAGAAAGGCTCATGGAGCTCAGGAAGGCACATTGTTTATGTTTACTGGTTTATTATGAAGAACACTATTAAACATAAAAATGAGCAGCTAGCTGAAGAGGTACATAGACTGAGGTCCAGAAGAGTCCTGAGCATAAGAGCTTCTGTCCCTGTGGAGTTGGGCTGGGCCACCCTTCCAGCACATAGATGTGTTTGCCAACTCAGAAGTTCTCCAGATCCAATTATTTAGGGTTTTTTGTTTTTATTTTTGTTTTTGAGATGGAGTTTCACTCTTGTAGCCCAGGCTGGAGTGCAATGGCATGATCTCAGCTCACTGCAACCTCCGCCTACCTGGTTCAAGCGATTCTTCTGCTTCAGCCTCCCAGATGGGTAGCTGGAACTAGGCGTGTACCACCATGCCCAGCTAATTTTTTGTCTTTTTAGTAGAGACAGGGTTTTGCCATATTAGCCAGGCTGGTCTTGAACTCCTGACCTCAGACGATCCGCCTGCCTTGGCTTCCCAAAGTGCTGGGATTACAGGTGTGAGACACCCGCCTGGCCTATTTAGGAGTTTTAATGGAGGTTTTGCCACACAGGCATGATTGACTACATAATTGGCCATTGCTGATTAACTCAATCTTTAGCAGCTCCTGCTGTCCCCCCAGAGGTTGTTGGGGGTGGGGCTGGAACTTCGAAGCTTCTAATCAAGGTGGGGTCTTTTTGGCAACCAGCCCTCATCCTGAGGCTATCTAGGAGCCCACTGAGACCATTAGAACAAAAGAAGCTCTTGTCACCTCTATCACTTGAAGTTTCAAGGGTTTTAGCAGTTCTGTGCTAGGAACCAGGGACAAAAACCAAACATCTTTCTATGGTATCACAAGGGCCATTGTCATGAGAAAGAGAAGCTAGTGGCAAAGCAGAGAGGTAGGAGGGAACCACACTAGCCTGTGTGATGGAAACAACACAGACGTGTTTCAGAAAGGGACAGAAAGTGAACATTTAGCTTTCTTTTTGACTCGCCAGCATCTGAGCACCTTTGCTATGTTTGGGGAATTTCTCATCTATTAGGTAAAGTCTGATTACTTTCCCAGCCTCCCTTGCAGCTAGGATGCAGGGGTATAACCTGGACTCTGCCCATCAGCACCTGTGCCTCAGGCTCTGCGTAAGAAATGAGGGATGCTGCAGGATACACGACAGTGAATGGTGGCAGCAGTGACAGCTGCAGGTAGCGTTGGTGCCTCCCACAGTGTAAGCAGCAGCATCCAGGCTGGCAGCAGATTCCCTGGATCCATCTTCGGCATGATTTTGGGACTTATTCTTGGCTTCCTAGCCTCCTTGACTGATTCCCTGCCCATCCACCACATCCACCCCGTTCCCCTACATTATTTGAGCCACCTAATATTCTTCTCTTCCTTTTCTCCCTAAGTCAGCCACAGTTATTTCTGTTGCTTGCAACCAAGACCCACAAATAGTATGGAAAGACTGTCAACAATGTCAAGTACTGCAGGTTGTCCAAGAAGGCATTTGGTTGCATGATTTGGATATTTGTGATTTTAGGCAGGTGTCTAGTAATCAGTATAAAGTATCACTAGGAATAGAAAAGAGAGTGAATCCAAAGATAACGCTTATCTGACCCTATGTCTGAAATCAACACTGTGCTAACCAACAATATGGATTTGGTTATAGACTGCAGGAGGACTCATTATGGACCAATTGTTAAAAATATGAGGGCTTCTCATTCTCAGGGCTACATTTTGTATGCTAAGGAGTTTTTTGATTATTCTTCCTTCTTCCTCCAACAGAGGCAGGCCCACTCTTAGCATCATAACTAAGAAGAAATCCCACAGATTTGTCCAGTGGGGCCGTGGAAAGATCTGATTATCCAGAAAACCACCATGTCCTTCTCTTTCCCCCCACTCTTCTCCTTCACTTGATAGGGTAAACCTGAGTCTTGAACTTAGCACCCTAAGTTCTTCACACTCTGGGCTCAACCTTTCTACCATCAGTTCTGCCTCTCTCTTCCCTCACTTGCCCCAAGGTGCATCAGGACTCTTCTGGGCCACACCACATTTTGTAAAAGTCTTTTCTTCTTTCAACCATATAAGAAAACAATGCAGTGTTTTCCTTCTTTTTTTTTTTTTGAGACGGAGTCTTGCTCTGTGGCCTAGGCTGGAGTGCAGTGGCACCATCTCGGCTCACTGCAACCTCCGCCTCCCAGGTTCAAGCAATTCTCCTGCCTCAGCCTGCCTCCTGAGTAGCTGGGATTACAGGCGCACGCCACCATGCCCAGTTAATTTTTGTATTTTTTTGGTAGAGACAGGTTTTCACCATGTTGGCCAGGCTGGCTTCAAACTCCTGACCTTGTGGTCTGCCCTCCACGGCCTCCCAAAGTGCTGAGATTACAGGCGTGAGCTACCGCACCTGGCCGCAATGTTTTCCTTATAACTAGTATACCCACCCCTGACAATTGTTCTGCCTGGAGAAATCACAGGGCCCCATGTAAGATTCAGGTGGAATATCACTTATTCAGAAATGTCATCCTGAGTCCTCCACACCTTGGATCAAATGACAGTGTCCCTGTTTCTGTTCACTTTTATCAGAGCTCCCTACACAGGTAGCTGTGCACCGTATCTGCCTATATCTAGTTATAAATTGTGTGTGTGCTGCTGCCACACATAGTACCAATCATGTATATTAAAACACACAAATTTAGAACAAATTAAAGGACGAGATAAAAAATGTTAAGGCAAGTTTTTATAGTTTTTCTTCCCATATCTCAATAGATTGTCTTGTCTCCACCGCCACCCCCAGCCCAGGGTGCACATACTTCATCCATATTTCTACCACGTTCATAGCATCAATCATGTTCTATTATAATTCTGTTGTGATACCTTGTCCAGTTTGTCATTGCACCTGCACAGTACCTGACACAAAGAAGGTCAGGTACTTATAGTGCTGAAATACCTGCTAAATTAACTTATATAACATTAGAAATAGTTTTTTGTTTGTTTGTTGGTTTGTTTTTGAGGTGGAGCCTCCCTCTCTTGCCTAGGCAATCTCGGCTCACAGTAACCTCCGCCTCCCAGGTTCAAGTGATTCTCTAGCCTCAGCCTCCCGAGTAGCTGGGAGTACAGATGTGCAACATCATGCCCAGCTAATTTTCGTATTTTTAGTAGAAACGGGATTTCACTATGTTGGCCAGGCTGGTCTCAAACCCCTGAGCTCAGATGATCCACTCACCTCAGCCTCCCAAAGTGCTGGGATTACAGACGTGAGCCACCTCGCCCAGCCCTTAGAAATAGTTTTTTAAAATAGATAGTTTTGAGTTCTCATCATTTTCTTAGTAGTGACAGATTGCAGAAGTTGGTGTTTTGACTGGCTTATCTGAATAACTGCAGTTTAAAAGTCAAGTGAATTCCTTTCTTTCATTTACAGTCCTGACACGTGTGTTCAGTTTGGTTGCCTCTTCAGTCAGTCATGGATGGATGCCTTAGAGCACAAATGAATGACAATCCAATCCATAGTCTATGGCTATTTTAAAAATCCAGACATGGGTTTGTTTATTAAATGAAGTATTTGGATATTACCATCTCAGCTAGGACTGGGTCATTAAAGTGCAAATGTGCAAGTCTTCCCCCAAACAAGCCAAAAACCCAGTTATTCATGCAGGTCTTGAATCAGAGTGAGAGAGAGAGAGAGGGAAAAAAAAAAACCAATAGGAATATACTTTATACGGTCACAATTCCCATTTCTGAAAATTCCATTCAGTCTGGACATTCAAGCCTCAGTGCCTTTTCTTATGAGAATTATCTGACTGTGAAGTACTTGTAGAAAATAGAATCATTTAAAAACACTCTCATATTGTGGTCCTCCACAGCTTTCTGCCCAGTTGTTTAAGTTGTATTGCTGATAGCAGAGCTACGTAGGCAACAATGTATTAATGTGTTAATTAGGCATGTGAGTCCAATGAGGACAGCTGTATTCACTTGCTCATGTGTGACTGCTTGGTGGGGACGAAGCTGGGTGGATGTGTCTTGGCTCTGCCCTGTGCTCTATAGCTTCATTACTCAGCATCCCTAAAATTAATCCCCAAAGCATAACCTCTTTTATTTTTTTAATTTGAAAAAAGTGTACTTTGAAATACGTCTCTAAAGCGTCTTAACTAAGTATTTATTCTTTATTTTATTCCCTGTTCACTTGTCCCTCAAGACAACATTAAATTTCTGCTAAGAGCTACTCTGTAACAATAACATGGGTGAATACACATGCTGTCTGTTTGGAATGCTGCTTTCGTTTGGGAAACTGATAAGGACATTGGCTGTAGACTGTGTATAGTTACAGGAGTCCAGGTTTGCACTGGGGTTTGGGGTAATCAGACGACTCATTCAATCTTCCCTCTGGAGGTTTATTCCTAAGTGTCACACAACCAAGGAACAGTAGCCAAATACTGCTTGATCAGTAACTAGGAAGGCCCTATTGCCAGATGAACAGTTAAGCTGAATAAATATGGTGGAGGTCAGGAGGCTTGAGTGAAGTATCTTGCTCTTTATTCCTTCCCTTCCAAATCCTACATGGCTGGGTCTGCATGCAGAGAGAGTCCACCTATCCAGGTAGTCAAATAAACAGGAATGATGCACTGCCTCGGAGCAAGGCCCTGTGGAGGCCAGAAGTCAAACAGGACATGTCACCTGTTAGTCCTGATCTTTAGGACAAGTAGCAGAGCACAGGCCCAGGAAGGTCTTAAACCTAACCAATCAGGCCACCAGGCCTCACTTCTGTGACAATGCTCATCACATGGATATTCGGTTCTGTGATTTACTTGGGTTTCCTAAATTTTGTGGGTTTGATGTTGTGTTACCAGGTTGTCGTGACAAATGACGCCGATACTCTCAGAGGCTTACATAATAAAGATGTGTTTCTCTCTTACCCTACATCACCATCAAGGGCCAGGTGTAGTTCTGCTCATGTCACCTTGACTCTAGGACCCAGGATGACATAGCAGCCTCTTCCTGAGACTTTAAAAGTTGCTATGGGGGAGGGGGAAAACACAGCAAATTACATATCATTTTTGCTCCATTTCATTGGTCATAGTAAGTTGCATGGCCACATGTGAATTCAACAGCAAGGGGGTGTTCATCCTTTCATAGAAAAGGTCACCACAAGCACACCATTGCATATGGATAAATAGCATTACAATCTATGGGTGCTGTTGCATTCTTATCTTCTACATTGACCCCAAGAACTTCGGAAAGTGAGACACAAAAGAGACCTGGAAATGAAGAAATGCAACCATGGAAGTGTTTTAGGTTAGGTTATGCTTCATTGTCAAATAAATCTTTGGAAAAGAGGCTTATTTTTTGCTCACAGGACATGTTCATCTCAGACAGTCAGGACCTTGGCTTCTCAGAGACACAGGCCTCCGCCTGCACCATCCACAACATGGTGGACCCAAGGCAGGTAGAGAGAACGTAATTGCACACTGCCTTAAAGACTTTCACCAAAAGGTAACACAGCACGTTTCTATTCACCTTCTAGTGACCAAAGGACATCACATAGCCATGCACAAATTTAAATGGAAAGTGCTACCACACAACGTGCCTGGAAGGAGAACAAAAGCATAAGTGAATTGAAGGAGTTATATATACATATTTTTTGAGACAAGGTCTGACTGTGTCACCCAGGCTAGAGTGCAGTGGTGTGGAGTGAAGGTGGTGACCGTAGCCTGGACGCCCAGGCTCAAGCAAACCTCCCGCTTCAGCACTCCAAATGACTGGGACTACAGGCGTGCGCAATCATGCCTGGCCAATTTTTTTTTTTTTTTTGTAGAGACAGGGGTTTTTGTCATGTTGCCGAGGCTGGTCTGGAACTCCTGAGCTCAAGTGATACACCAGCCTCAGCCTCCCAAAGTGCTGGGATTACAGGCATGAGCCACCCGGCCTTGAAGGAGTTATATTAATTGAAGTGGCTCATAGCTCAGGCTGGGCCATTAAATCAAGAACCTAGACTACCAGGCACCTGAGACTCTCTGGCTGGTCTGCCTAGAATAGGGGAAAATGGAAAAAGTACATCATTTATATGTCTCTTCCATTTTAATTTTTTCTGTGAGAAAAAATCAGAGTCCATAAAGTTAAAATATCATATGTGACACAAAGTCACATACAAAGCATTGTATTCCTTCAACTGGATTCATACCAGTGCTCTCTATAAAACATAGTTGGGCATCGAAATGGTTTATAGATGACCTCTCAGACTGTTGCAGAGTGGGACCCCGAGTATAACAATGAACGCCTTGTCTCCATCCACCTTAGGGGCCTCTGGAGCCACATCTAAGAGACATTCATAAAGGCCTCAAGGGGCTCAAATGCCCACTTTACTGATTCGGGAGGGTGGAAGCAGCACAGAAAGGATGGGGAGGGCAATTATGTAAAGGGTCAGGGCCAACTTCTCTATTAGGCATGGCAGGCACAGTGCCTAGGGTTCATAATTCTTTTAGGGGCTCTTGACAATATGTTCTTTTAAAATCATAAAAAAAAAGGCCGGGCGTGGTGGCTCACGCCTATAACCCCAGCACTTTGGGAGGCCAAAGTGAGTGGATCACCTGAGGTCAGGAGTTCGAGACCAGCCTGACCAATACAGAGAAACCCTGTCTCCACTGAAAATACAAAATTAGCTGGGCGTGGTGGCACATGCCTGTAATCCCAGCTACTTGGGAGGCTGAGGTAGGAGAATTGCTTGAATGGGAGGCAGAGGCTGTGGTGAAATGAGATCGTGCCACTGCACTCCAGCCTGGGCAACAAGAGCGAAACTCTGCCTCAAAAAAAAGAAAAAAAGAAAACGAAAAAACACAACTTTCATATTGAATTTTTTTTTTTTTCCTTAAAGACAGTCTTGCTGTGTCACCCAGGCTGGAGTGCAATGGCCCGATCTCGGCTCACTGCAACCTCTGCCTCCTGGGTTCAAGCAATTCTGCCTTAGCCTCCTGAGTAGCTGGGACTACAGGCGCCTACCACCACACTTGGCTAATTTTTGTATTTTTAAAAAATTTTTATTAGTAGTATTTTCAAGACAAATACTGGGGGTCTTGCTCTGATCCCCAGGCTGGAGTGCAGTGGTACGATCTTGGCTCACTGCAACCTCTGCCTCCCAGGTTCAAGCGATTATCCTGCCTCAGCCTCCCGAGTAGCTGGGACTATAGGCATACGCCACCACGGCGGGCTAATTTTTGTATTTTTAGTAGAGACAGGGTTTCACCATGTTGGCCAGGTTGGTCTGGAACTCCTGACCTCAGATGATCCACTCGCCTCGGCTTCCTAAAGTTCTGGGATTACAGGCATGAGCCACCACGCCCAACCTTTTATATTTTTAGTTGAGACAGGGTTTCACCATGTTGGCCAGGCTGGTCTGGAACTCCTGACCTTAGGTGATCCACCTGCCTCGGCCTCCCATGTTCATGGGTTTACAGGCGTGAGCCACTGTACCCGGCTGAAAATTTTTCAATATATTAGTGTAGACATCAATTTACCAGCCCAGTAGTTAACATACATATATGTATTTTTTTCTCAATGGAGGAAAGGGTTCATGAAAATTATAATGTGGCCCTAGAATGGGCACCCGGAATTCTCCTCTAAGCTTTCCTCTGGAGAGCAACCGAAAGTTGGTGGGACTCTGCTTGTTCATCCAGTGCATTGGGGTTAACAAGCTATAAAAGGAAAAACCTTAGACAAGTTAAATTTAACTGAGTTTACTTGAGCAAAGAGCAGTTCTCCCATAGGACAGCCCCCAGAGCCAGACAAGTGCTAAGAACCCTGGCCTACAATGTGGTGGGGCAGCATTTATGGACAGAGAGGCTGCTTAATTGGCTATAGCTGGCCTTTCACCTTATTTGAGTCCTTTGCCACCTGTGATTGGCTGAAGTTCAGCTGCTGTGACTTGCTAAGACACAGCAATTTGTTACAAGAGTATACTCTTAAATTAGGCTTTCAGTTAGATTAAGTACTAAACTAGGTTGCAGTCTGTTACATAAGGCATTCTCATGTAACAAATTTAGTTGTTGACTTCTCAAATGTAATTGTTTTACAAAGACAAGAACAGGAATGAGGAAATTGTGGCTTCCAGGGAAAAATAGGGCTTCCTCCCCTCCCCTCTCCTCAGAGGACACTTTGTGGAAGAGTGCTGCTGAGGTCGGTCAAGCTCTACATGAATTATCATGTAGTGGGTGGGAGGATGAAGAGGTGGCAGAGCCTCCAAAGTGTGGAGTGTGATGAGGATGGATGGCAGTTCTAAGCCAGCTGAGGTCTTCTTTCAGATTGTTTTCTTCCAGTATGGCTGTCATAGGTATGCCCGGAGCTGTTCCCAGTAGGGATCTTTCATCTCCCTGCAGGGAGCAGGGGTGAGTCAGCAAGTTGTACCCTACGCCTTAGGAGAAGCTATTTTTTAATGAATTGCTCACCCTTGGAGTGCTTTTGTCCTTAGCTTCGTCATTATCTGTCATCTGGACCAGTGAAGAGCATCTTTCCTGGGGACCCCATGTTCACCCGGCCCCCCTATAGTGTGAACCTGTACTATAGTACCATATGGTAACGAGCGGAGTTGGGGAATTAAGCCCTTGAAATGTGATGATTCTGGATTGAGATGTGCAGTAAGAGTAACATGCACACCAGATTCCAAATATTCTGTATGTTAACAAAAAATATAGGCTGGGTGTGGTGGCTCACGCCTGTAATCCCAGCACTTTGGTCGAGGCAGGTGGATCACCTGAGGTCAGGAGTTTGAGACCAGCCTGGCCAACATGGTGAAACCCTATCTCTACCAAAAACACAAAAAAAATTAGCCAGGGATGGATGGTGGTGGGCACCTGTAATCCCAGCTACTTGGGAGGCTGAAACAGGAGAATTGCTTGAACCCAGGAGGCAGAGGTTGCAGTGAGCTGAGATGGCACCACTGCACTGCAGTCTGGGAGACAGAGCAATACTCTCATCTCAAAAAAAAAAAAAATATATATATATATATATATATCTCAATAATTTTATATTGATTGTATGTTGAACTGTTAATAATTTAGATATATTAGGTTAAGTCAAATATATTAAAATTATTTTCATCCATTTCTTTTTACTTTTTCATGTGGCTACTAGGAACTTTTAAAATGACACATAAACCTTGCATTTGTGGCTTACATTATATTTCTGTTGGGCAGCACTGCTCTGGACTTCATGCCATACCCAGAGTGAGCCTTGGAAAATCACGAATATCACATCGTTCCTCTGCTCAAAAGTTTCCAATGGCTTTGCGTTTCGCTCAGAGGCAAATAAAAGATTTGCTCTGTCTTACAAGGACTTAGGTGGTTTCAGATGACCCTAACTGCCCTCTCTGACCCCCTCTCCTATCACACTTGCCTTTGCCTCTCCATTCAGGGCATACAGGCCTCCTTGCTACTCAAAGAACATGCCAACCAGGCTTCGACCCCAGGCCTTCTGCATGTTTCCCTTCTGCGTAGAATCCCTCTTCCCAGGTTATCTGCACGTCACTCCTTCACTCTTTTCAGGCTTCTGCTCACCACCTCCTTTAAAGTAGGAGTGCACACACATGCACGCACACACACACCATTCCCTGTACCGCCTGCCCCCTTACTCTGCTTTAGTTTGGTTTTGTGTGTGTGTGTGTGTGTGTCTGTTTTGAGACGGAGTCTCGCTCTGTCGCTCAGGCTGGAGTGCAGTGGTGCCATCTCGGCTCACTGCAAGATCCGCCTCCTGGGTTCAGGCCATTCTCCTGCCTCAGACTCCCAGGTAACTGGGACTACAGGCACCCGCCACTACGCCTGGCTAATTTTTTGTATTTTTAGTAGAGACGGGGTTTCACCGTGTTAGCCAGGATGGTCTCAATCTCCTGACCTCGTGATTCACCCGCCTCGGCTTCCCCAAGTGCTGGGATTACAGGCGTGATCCACTGCGCCTGGCCACTCTGCTTTAGTCCTTCTTGGTGCTTACCACAGCGATTTTTTTGTTTTGTTTTGTTTTGTCCATCTCCCTCTGTCAGAACATTCGTGTCTTAATCAATTTGTGTTGTTACAGAGGAATACCTGAGGCTGGGTAATTTATAAAGAAAAGAGGTTTAGTAGGCTTATGGACCTGCAGGCTGTACAAGAAGCATGGCACTAAGCATCTGTTTCTGGTAAGGGCTTCAGGAGGCTTCCAGTCATGGCAGAAGAGGAAGGGGAGTCAGCATCATATGTTGAGAGGAAAGCAGCAAGAGAGGGGAGGGGTGCCACATGCTTTTTAACTATCAGTTCTCTCGGGAGACTTCACTCATTACCGAGCCATTCATGAAGGATTACCCCATGACCCAAACACCTCCCACCAGGCCCTACCTCCAACACTGGGATCGTGGCGCGATCTCGGCTCACTGCAAGCTCCACCTCCTGGGTTCATGCCATTCTCCTGCCTCAGCCTCCCGAGTAGCTGGGACTACAGGCCCCGACCACCACGCCCAGCTAATTTTTTGTATTTTTAGTAGAGATGGGGTTTCACCGTGTTAGCCAGGATGGTCTCGATCTCCTGACCTCGTGATCCTCCCGCCTCGGCCTCCCAAAGTGCTGGGATTACAGGCGTAAGCCACTGCGCCCAGCCTAAATTTCAACATGAGATTTGGAGGGGACAAATACCTAAACTCTTACCAGAAAGCTTCAAAAAGGCAGAGATTTTGTCTGCTATTTACTGCCAAATATTCAGTGCTTAGAACAGCGCCTGGCACTTAGTAGACACTCGGTGAATGCCTGTTGAAGAAATGAGTATCAGAGTGTGGTAAATGTGTGTGGATCCAGCGAGGGAAAGGCCAGGAGGCCCCCTCTGGTCTACTGCTAGCCCTCTGCCACCACACCAGATTTCTACACTGGGGTTTGAGGCAAAAGCCTCCCAGAAGTAGAGATTTTTTTTTTTTTGCCTGACCTTGTTTTCTATAGAAACTCGAGGAGGTGGCTGTGGCATGACAGGACCTGGGGACGTTTGGCACCTTCCAAATACCATCAATCCCAACACAGCTCACAAAAAACCTGCCCCCAACTTTTCTCTTTGCAGCACAACTAAAACAAAATATCGCCTTTTAAAAGTTTTAGGTAAAATAAAAAGAAAGAAATGCAAGTAGCATAAAACCAATTACTGCTGGGCTTGGGCCATGCTCCTAGAGTAACTGGAGTCAACTCACAAATGGATCACATTTCCAAGAGGGAGGCCTAGGTTCCTCTGGCTTCAGCTTTCATCTGCCTCCAGGTCACATCGGCTCTGGATGTTATCTCATTTTCCACTGCCTAGTGTACTCCTGAACACTGTCCTCAATTCAAGGAGAAACTGAAATGCCAACTTTTCTTACTACAAACCCTTTCCAGAGACCTCTAGTTCACAGTTTATAGTCAAACACACTCTAAATGCAGTTAATCCTCATTTCATCCAGTCAGTCACCTTCTCTGCCCCAACTGGCCTCCAGATTCATCTCTGTGGCCTGCTCACCCTCTACTGGTCTCAGCGCAGCCCTCTGACAACACTTAGCAGCTTGGTCTCAATTACCAGGGAGATTGAGCAACTGAAGGCTGAAGGCCCCAGAGGATAGGGGAGTCTCTTAGGGCTGGACTCATCACCTAAGGCAGCTTTCAGACCCCTCCAGGGCCACTTCACCAGAGGCAGGTTAGTGATCTGCTCTGTATGAGATCAGACCTGAGGACTGTCCCACCCAGAATCCTGAAGCCTCACCACCCCCTCCCATCCCCACAAATTTTTTTTTTTTTTTTTTTTTTTTTTTTTTTTTTTTTTTTTTTTTTGAGACGGAGTCTTGCTCTGTCGCCCAGGCTGGAGTGAATGCAGTGGTGTGATCTCGGCTCACTGCAAGCTCCACCTCCCGGGCTCACGCCATTCTCCTGCCTCAGCCTCCAGAGCAGCTGGGACCACAGGCACCCGCCACCATGCCCGGCTTTTTTTTTTTTTTTTTTTGGTATTTTTAGTAGAGACGGGGTTTCACCATGTTAGCCAGGATGGTCTTGATCTCCTGACCTCGTGATCCGCCCCCCTCGGTCTCCCAAAGTGTTGGGATTACAGGTGTGAGCCATCGGGCCCGGCCAACTTGCACTTCTAATAGAACAAAAATTGTGCCCCATTCACCAGGACTTACTTGTCAGAGATTTGGTGGCTTAGGCTCTGCTGAAGAAAGGGAAGAAATTATTGAAAGCGCTGTGTTCTGTTCTCACATTGCATGTGTCCCCACCCACCACCTCTGTGGCTCCCAGTCTGCTGAGGCCAATGCCCCTTCCCCTTCACTTTTCCTCCCCGTTTGATCAAGCAAGGGTTTGGGTCGTTAATACCTGCCTCTACTATCAGTCTAATTACTGATTGTATCTTTGTGACTCTCTTACAGTAAGAACTATGTTACCCTGAAGCTGCAAGATCTGCCTCTGCCCCTGTATAAGGAAGGCCCATCTGAGAAGAGAAGCAACGCAGAGCGGAGTGTAGCTGAGAGATGGGCAGAGAGAAAGTCCTGAGGATGTCACTTGAGCTCCTGGAAATGGCCGAGCCTAAACTAGATACCCCCTAAAACTTCCAAATTAGGTGGATCAGTAAATTCCTACTTTTGTTTTGTTTTGTTGGTTGGCTGATTTTTTTTTTGTTGTTGCCTGCAACTGCAAAAATCCAAACTAAGATACTGTTTTTCCCTGCCCTGGCTCCTAACTTTGACAGCTTGTGTAAGATTTTCATGAGTCTCTGGCTCCCCTGGGTGGCAAAAAGAATAAATTCACATTTCTAGGAGTCCCAGTCTGCATTAGCATGCTCCTTTCTACAGTTTATTATGTTTCGACTCCTCTAGTCTCAAACGTACTTGTGTGTAATCTTAGCCTACAAATGTTTTGGCAGAAATTTCTTTTTCATGGTTATACTGCTTTTCTAGCTGTGGTGGTTCTGGGTCTGCAGTCGGTCAAATCTCATCCCTGGTCCTGCTTTGGGTGGCCATTGAATTGGGTTTGAGTCAGTGGTACAGTGAGTGGCCCGAGTTGGGGGAGAGTGGGTCACCCTCTTCCAGAAGCAGTCAGGGACACAAAGCACCATCTTGGTATTGTTAGAGGGTTGTGCCAACCAGCTACAGGAACCAGCCCAAATACCAACATGATTTTAAAAGTCCTAGCCAGAGGAATTAGGCTTATCCAAATTATTCTGTCTGAGGAAGAACAATTAGAAAAAAATTACAAGTCGATAGCCGTTTTCATGATGTAATTTGTAAGAACCTATTTAAGAACATGAAGGTGTGGCCATATTGGTTTTATTTTGTCAAGATGAATTCCTGGGGAGCCATTGCTACTGCAAAAAGGTCCCTGGAACACTTAACAATCTTTTAGTACTCAGAGACAACCTGGAAACACATCTGTAGTATGTGCCTCTCTGAGCTGGGCTCACCTATTACATAATTGTTGCTCATTCCTTATTTTGACCCTTGAACTTCAGAATCGCTAACCTGCTCTGCATAGGTATCTGTTCATCTCCTCTGTATTTGCATACTCTGGCAGAGAAACGGAGTCCTCTTCCTCGATCCTACTCACTTCAGCTCAGGCGTCACCCACCTTATTCCCCGTTCCCACACCCTTGGCCCAGGTAAGCTACGTGTCCCACGTCTGTGTCCAACGATTTTCTGTGCACAGAGCTGTCATTATAACGATTCCATTGCATAATTATGTTTATGGGTGTGTCCTCAACCAGACAGAGAAGCTTGAGCCACAGTTTTTAACTCTTTTTTTCTTAAAGCCATGTGTCTCCTGGCTCAGGGTATGGCCCATAGCAGACACGCAAAGTTTGTTGAATTAAGATGTTCATTAAAAGTACAGGGTCGATAAAATAGCATCTGTTGAGGAACTACTGTCTAGATGCCTTAGAGAACTGTAGTGAGAATTTAACGAGAGCATAAATAAATGACAGGGAGATGTACCTAGCACAAAGGCGACATGGTTGTTGAATGAAAGATGGAAGATCCACATTTTGAAGATGAAAATGATGAAGTTCAGAGAGCTTAAGCTTTTTCCCAGAGTCACACAGTTAAAGTGAGAGAGGTGAGACTTGAATACAGCCCTCTCTGACCCCTGAGCCCTTGGCTTCCCCTGCAGCTCCTTGTCATCTTCTGCATTATACATCTTTAGGTCTCTTGCCCCAGCAGGCAGGCAAACATTTTCATTGTTGACAATGATCCTTCAATCAACTGTAACACTTTCACACGATGGCTTTTCATGGGAGGAATTCCACAGATATTTGTTGCATGAATGGATGAATGAATAGACTTGGGAAATTTCCAGTGCTGAACAAAGGTGCATGGACTAGTCCATTTAGTGCATGATACTATATATCTCTTTAGAACATGTACCAACATCACTGTAGCAATCCACTGAGCAGAAATATAACGTGTTATAAAGTAACACTGGAGACAGGGCCAAAAGAACAATGTCATAGAAATAAAGGTAAAGAAAAGAAAGTTAACCTTTCCAGGACAGTAATAGATTTTAAATCCGTGGTATTCAGAATATTGTTATGAATTTTTCACAATGGAATGGAGGTATTTTGACCTCCCCTCTAAAATCTGATTCTCTGACTTAGAATTATTTGCAAAGATATTCACACAGATATATGTAGTTTTTTTGAAATTTGTGGACTGTCAATTATATAAGCAGTCATGCAACATGAACAGCACAATAGGAAAGATAAGGATAAGGAAACAGTTTTGCTGTTCTCTCGCATAATCCTGGGAAAGGGTTATGAAGGGAATGAAGTCACTTGGAAGTGTCTTAGGTAACCAAGCATTAGTAATCAAAGCAATAATAACCATAGCTGTCAACTATCTGTGCCCTTTTTATTGAAGACATCTGGCTTAGGTGATATTACTTTATTAACTGGTCCCCACAATACCACAATGAGGCAGAATTTCTTTTTTTTTTTCTTTTTTTGAGATGGAGTCTCACTCTTGTTGCCCAGGCTGGAGTACAGTGGGGTGATCTCGGCCCACCGCAACCTCCACCTCCCGGGTTCAAGCGATTCTCCCGCCTCAGCCTCCCCAGTAGCTGGGATTACAGGCTCCCGCCACCCCCACCCCCCGCTAATTTTTGTATTTTTAGTAGAGATGGGGTTTTGCCATGTTGGTCAGGCTGGTCTTGAACTCCTGACCTCAGGTGATCCACCTGCCTTGGCCTCCCAAAGTGCTGGTATTACAGGCGTGAGCCACCGCGCCTGGCCGAGGTAGAATTTCTTCTCCACATCTTACCGGTAAGATTTTAGAGGAGTTAGGCAGTTTGCCCAAGAGAGGTTGCAGATACCAGGATTTATACCCAGCTCTGCCTGACTCCAGACACAGTCTTTAGAGGGTTGTCTTGTTACTATTACTATAATACCAAATGCACAGTACAGCTGCCCAGGCCCTTAACCTTGCTGCAGTTCTGAGAGTTGGCTCCCTTTCAGTTTCCTGAAGGCAGGAACGTGGGCTGTTCGTCATGGTATCACCAGCACAAAGCAAAGGGCTGCCACATTGTAGGAGTTCTTCCAGATCACTCTGTATGAGGAAAGTGCGAAGACGACTTACTAGAATAAAACATTTCAAGTCAAAGGCTAATAGGTATTTTCATTATGTAATCTATAAGGACATTTAAAAGCATAAAGGTTTGGCCATGTTGGTTTTATTTTATCCTAATTAATATAACGGAGACCTACTGCTCCATATTAATAAGAATCCAAGGACCTTATTCAAAAAAGCCAATAAGGTCCTTGGATTCTTCCTTCTGTAACTGGTGGAGGGTGTCTAGGTTTTTGAAATCTTGAACAAAGAATTGGACAAAATGCACAAACAAAACAAGGAAAGAATGAAGCACCAAAACAGAGATCTATTGAAAATAAAAGTACACTCCACATGGTGGGAGTGGGCCTTCGCATAGGGGCTCAAGGCCCCAGTTCCAGAATTTTCTGGAGCTTAAATACATTCTAGTGGTTTTCCATTGGCCATGGTGTACACCGCATGCAAATGAAGTAGTGGTCCACAGTCAGAGGCTGAAGCAAAGTTACAAAGTTGCATTCCTATGCAAACATCTGATTGGTTGTGGAAAGCAACCAATGAGAGGTACTTTCAATTTTCTGTCTGCCATGCAGGAAAAGGAGGGAGGGGCTTGCAAAGTTGGGGTTTTCCTTTTGATTTAGTTCTAGGAAGTCAGCCTAAATCTGCCTTAGGTTCCCTGCCTCCAGACTCTATTCTCCTGCTTCACTTTGGGAACAGCCCAGGGTTCCTCAATGTTATAGTCCCCACTTACCATCCCTGCCAAACACCCTCACATCTCCTTACACACAACAACAGACAATGGTACCCTGCCCCCAGGGAAGAGTTCTGGGTCTATTCAAAGACAAATGTGATCCTTAAGGACAGGCCATGGGTCACAGTAGTAAGGGTCGAGCTTCCATTACTCCAGGGGAGAAGCAAAACCTTTTTTATTCATCTCTGCCACCAAAGGCGATAGTCTAGAGTGGATTTCCTCCTCCTAATGAGTTGTCCTCCCCATTGGAAAGCCCAGAAAGGCCAGTGCAGGTCCCAGGTAGGGAAAAGGAGGAATGGTTTGTTGTTTGTTCTAGCAGACAGGGACGGACACTTTTTTCACTTTCTTGCAGCTGGTGATGTAAGAAGGCCTGGCTCCCACTTGCTGGTTAGGCCTCTTAGCCACGGCAGGTCAAAAAGTAATCAGATAGGAAGAGAACATGCATGTATGGCTTAAGAACCTTGGCAGAGGGCTGGGCATGGTGGCTCATGCCTGTAAATCACCACTTTGGGAGGCCGAGGTGGGTGGATCACAAGGTCAGGAGATCGAGACCAGCCTGGCTAACACGGTGAAACCCCATCTCTACTAAGAATACAAAAAATTAGCCAGGCGTGGTAGCATGCGCCTGTAGTCCCAGTTACTCGGGAGGCTGAGGCAGGAGAATTGCTTGAACCTGGGAGGTGGAGGTTGCAGTGAGCTGAGATCGCACCACTGAGCAATGGAACGAGACTCCGTCTCAAAAAATAAAAATAAATAAATAAAAAAAGAACCTTGGCAGAGGTAGGTCAGGGATTTTCATTCTGGGGCATTTAGGAGACACAACCAACAGTGAATGATTAACAAATGACGAAGAGAGAAAGGAAGGCAGGAAGAAACGAAGGAAAAGGAAAGAAGCAATTTTTGATTCATTCAACAAAGGCCTATAAATAAAAAGAGAAAGGACAGTGTTCGGGAGCTCACAGCCCCTGGGAGAATCAATAAACAAAGCCCTAAAGTTTGAACAACTCAGACAGAAATCAGAGGCAGCTAAGCAGAGCAGGGAGCGCAGAGCAGTACTCCCCTTTCTTCTCAAGACGAATGGAGTTGGGGGGTGGCGGGGGCAGTGGGGAGCTGTTGGAAGGGTGCCATAAAGATTCTAATGCACCCAGCCAGTCTGACCACGATAGTATAAGGGAGAGTCCTACAGAGAGCCATATGTCCCTTGGATAGCTTCCTTTTTTTTTTTCTTTTTTCTTTTTTTGAGACAGAGTCTTGCTCTGTTGCCAGGCTGGAGTGCAGTGGCAAGATCTCGGCTTACTGCAACCTCCGCCTCCTGGGTTCAAGTGATTCTGCTGTCTCAGCTTCCTGAGTAGCTGGGATTACAGGTGTGCACCACCATGCCCAGCAAATTTTTGTATTTTTAGTAGAGACGGGGTTTCACCGTGTTGGCCAGAAGGGTCTCGATCTCTTGACCTCCTGATCTGCTTGCCTCGGCCTCCCAAAGTGCTGGGATTACAGGCATGAGCCACCGCATCCAGCCTGCCCCTTGGATATCTTCCTATGCAGCCTTTAATATAACCAACTAGGGAAATTGGTTTTATTTAGGTGGAACTTATTTAATAAAAATATCTCCATTCTGGGAGTGGAAACATAAATCTATATGACTTGGTTTTTTCATATGACTGGGAATGACTGGGAGCACCTGTTTGATGAGGTAGCTGTGCTGGCAGTAGGCGGAGCCACAACAGAGTTGGGGAGGGTGGGGTGCTGGCATTTAACAGCAGCAAATGGCGTGAGGGCTGGCTACACACCTGGCTCGGTGGAGGGCACTGGGCAGAGAGAGATGTGTAAGCGTGGATGGCACCACAGAACCCAGGAGAAAGGAGCTTTGGGAGTTGGGAGGCACCAGCTGGTGGGGTATCTGCCTGGGCCTGGGAAAGACAGAGGCTGGAGACACGGCAGGGACAAGCTCAAGACACTCTCCTGTCTTTTCGTCTTGGGCCGATCCTGTTTCCTCTTTTCAGAGACAAAGGAGAAAACATTTATATTGTGAAAATATAAAAAGAGTTGTTAAATGGTGAAAGGCTAGGAGAACTTTTGTAAGCAGGAAATAAGGTGGACTAACATATTTATGGAGAGTGCTTCTTTAATGAAAGTAACAAATTACACACTTCCTTGGGAAAAACAGAATTGTAACTGTTTCTTCAGGCACATGTGAAAAGAAGGAAAGGGAGAGTTAGTATCCTGTTTCTTTTCTGTTCCAAATTATGATGAGGTCAATTCAAAGTCCTGTACATAAAGATGAGTCATCTCAGTACAGACTCTTTGGGTCTAACTTACATTTCAGAATTTAAAAAGCTGGTTTCAGTGTTGTTGGTCAGCAATATTAGCTTTCTAAGAGTAACTTAATTTTTTTCTAGGAAGTCTCAGTTATAAATACCTTATCCAATGCTTTGCTTCTTCCTCTCAACGTGTTTTAACCTCATGTTTTCTGGTGTGGAAAGCAGCTGAATGGCATGTAGAATAATGAGTGCCTCATCGTTCAGAATAGGCAAGAAATGCCCTTTTTGCTGTTTTCCCATTGATGTCAAGGAATCAAATAAAGCAACTTTAATTTGTATGGCTTTGAGTTATGTCTCTCCTTTCCACATTATTCTAGTCATCCACCACTGGACAAGTGGTTATATATATCCTTGCCAAGATGTAACTCTGCAATCAGATGGTCAGTTCTTCTGAAGTATCTGGAAGGAGGAATTTCATTTCACTTGGTACAAATGAGCTAAGAACAGTCTGACTTGTTCAATAAAAACAGGTACCCAAAATGTTTTTCATTCTACCACTCCCACCCTCCCTAGTGGATTATTAATTAGTTTAGGGGAACTGAATGCACCCTTGGTTCCAACAGCTTAACGAGCTACCCAATGAGGGCATCTGTAAAAATACGCCTCAAGAGCTCAGACACATCCTGGTTTCAGAATCTCTTTGACCCACAGAAAAATACACCAACAATTTTTAGTTATTTTCCCACCAAAATGAAGGTGCTTTTTTTTTCAACACAGCAAACCCAAAGAGTCTGTACTGAAATGACGCATCTTTATGTACAGGACTTTGAACTGACCTCATCATAATTTGGAATAGAAAAGACACAGGATACTAACTCTTCCTTTCTGCTTTTCACAAGTGCCCGAAGAAACAAAGGAAATAAGAAAAGAGGAATCTATTTCTGGTATATAAATTTAGTTTTCAGGGTGGAAAATCAGAATATTATGTAGGCTAAAACCCCCGTTTCTACTAAAAATACAAAAATTAGCCAGGCGCCGTGGCAGGTGCCTGTAATCCCAGTTATTCAGGAGGCTGAGGCAGGAGAATCACTTGAACCCGGGAGGCAGAGGTTGCAGTGAGCTGAGATTGCACCACTGCACTCCAGCCTGGATGACAGAACAAGCCTCTGTCTCGGTAAACAAACAAAAAAACCCAAAGCAAAGGAAAACAGTGGATTATATGTACCTTTCTGAAGGAAATAATTGACAATCACAAAAATACTTTCAAACACAGTTCAAGATTACCTTTTTGGAACAGGCAGTGCACATTTGTACAACAGTAGGCATGTCTTGTAGCCAAATGAGAGATGTGTCCCTCCTCTTGTAATCTAATACAGGTTGTTGTCTGACTCATTCAGATCTGGGTTACTGTTCTCCCATCTCTTAGCCTCTGTGGCTCAGAAATCAGATAGTGCTCTATTTTCTTTCAAACACATTCTGAAACTCTGCCTTTTTTGTATTAGGCTTAAATCAAAGCTACAGCTCTTAACCAGGAACAATTTTGTTCATTGGTGACATTCGGCAATGTCTGGAGACATTTTCGGTTGTTGCAGTTGGGCCAGGGGTGAGGTGGGGGGCGGGGGCAAGAGGAAGAACAGGACACTGCTGCTGGCATCTAGGGGGATGTGGCCATGAATGCAGTTAATTATTCAAGGCGCAGGACAGCCCACAGGACGACTATCCAGCAAAAAATGTCAACGGTGCCAAGGCCAAGAAACTCTGCATTAGAGAAAAGCTTTTCCCAATAAGTTAGCTTTTTCATTCAACTATTCAACAAATATTGATTGAGCATCTATAATGCACTATAAAGAAGAAAAACAGTCACTGCCCTCTAAGTCAGACAATTCAGAGAAGGAAGTCACACCCCCCCCACCCCTCCCCATCCCCACAACTCCTCCCCCCCTCCACACACACACCAAGATCACTGCAGCTATATGTTGTAGTATAGAGTGTGGCAAATGTTGTGAAGGAAATCAGTGGATGACAATAGAGTGAACCAGGATGTGCTTTAGGTAATATGGTCATGAAAGACCTTCCTGAGGAGGTTACTTGATTTGGGTAGCAAGCAACAGAAACCCCAATTCAAGTTGTCTTAAGTGGTGAGGAAATGTATGGCTGGCATAACTTAAATCTAGAGGTAGAGTGGGGTTCTCAAGACCGAGTTAGCCATAGGCTCCAACTTAATTTTCTTAGTTCTATCCACCTCCATGTGTCATTTCCTTTTCAGGATGATAGTAAGGTTGTTGTAATGGTTCTGGGCCTCATCACCTCACACAACAGCACCTGGAGGAAGAAGATGGAGGGAGTAGAAGGAAAGGGGTGAAAAGGGGCAGAGAAATACCCCGATATCCAGGCATTCTAAATCACAGTCCTGAGAGTCACCCTGACCGGGCTGCCTAGGTCACCTAACCATCCCTGAACCAATGACTGTGGCCAGGGGGAACAGGATGTGCTGATCGGCCTAAGCCAAACAGTGACCACCCTGGGCGCTTGGGCTGGCACCAGCTTCTCCTTAACTGAACAAAAACTGGGTATACTTTGGGGAAGGGTAATGTGCTTACTGGGTGGGCATTCAGAAACCTTCTCTACAGGTGGTGAAGATTTCAATAGAGCCTTGAAGGATGAGGAACTGGCCTAGCCAGGAGCCTGAGGAATAATTTTCTAGTCAGGGGAATAAAGGAACACCCTGTGTTTATGGGGGGTAGGGGGCCAGTGTGCCTGAGCACGGTGTTCCAATGGAAAAGTGGCTCACAGTTAGTTTAGGGGACAGACATGAACATTTTCCTACACATTGAGTTTTTGTCTGCCACATTTATTTAAAAATATGATGATCCTTTTTAGATTAAAAGAAACAACATTTTACATATCTTTTCCATATCCTTTTCCATGTCCTAGCAGATAAAACATACTTACCTTACTTCTAGGTGTACCTTTTTATAAGTCTCTGCTCCCTGCATTATTTCCCCATGCATTTCTATTTTTAGATGATCATTCTAATATAACTTAAAATAAGGCCAAAATAGGTTTTAGCAGAACCAATTAAGGTTTAAAGGATAAATTTTCAGGTTAATATATATGAAGAAAACAAAAATCTTTTGGTAAGCAAATACGGAAAACGGTTCAAACGGACAAGATTTCAGATAATTGAGTATTCACGATGCCCTAGCATTGTAGAAAAGCGACAAAACACATCTTGATTTAGAACAAGTTTTATACTACTTCTGTAACCCTCCAGCCCCTTGAATTATGCTGGTCATAGAGAAGACCGCCATACTGGTTGATACCAGAAATTCAAGGTCATATGCCCTTTCATGTATATTACTCTATCTGCATATCCCCTCCTTTGCCCATCTCTTCCTCCTTTTAAGGAAGCCTGGCATCGTTTTTTATATCTACTGCATATTATCTCTTTGAATGGCATTTTTGTTTGGGCTTAATTTTGCATTTTTGTTTTATTGTTCTTTGGAAGCAGTCTTGTTTCTGCTTCCACTTTTGACGTCTTTGGTATTCCCTAAAACAAATATGGAATGAAATCTAATTGGATTCATAATTACATAACAAGGATTTGTAGGGATTGTCATTATTTGGTCCAAGTCTCATTTAAAAATTTTTTGACATTACAACAGAAAGTGTGATAAATTCTATGTGTAATAAAAATATATAAAGTAAACATATAAATAAAATAAAGTGATAAAAGTGAATTAATTAATTAATTTATTTATTTTGAGATGGAGTCTTGCTCTGTCGCCCAGGCTGGAGTAGAGTGGCACGATCTCGGCTCACTGCAAGCTCCAACTCCCGGGTTCACGCCATTCTCCTGCCTCAGCCTCCAGAGTAGCTGGGACTACAGGCGTCCACCACCACGCCCAGCTAATTTTTTTGTATTTTTTTAGTAGAGACGAGGTTTCACTATCTTAGCCAGGATGGTCTCGATGTCCTGACCTCAGGATCCGCCTGCCTCAGCCTCCCAAAGTGCTGGGATTACAGGCGTGAGCCACCGCGCCCAGCCACCTTTTTTTAATAGTAGTCTTGCTATATTGCGTGGGCAGGACTTCAACTCTTGGACTGAAGCAACCCACATGCCTCAGCCTCCCACGTGGCTGGTACTAGAGGCAGGAGCCACTGCACCTAGCTCGGAATGATTATTATTTTTTATTTTTAGAGAGGGGCTCTTGCTCTGTTGCCCAGGCTACAGTGGAGTGATCATAGTTCACTGCAGCCTCTAACTCCTGGGCTCAAGGGATCCTCCTGCCTCAGCCTCCCAAAGTGTTGGGATTACAGATGTGAGCCATTATGCCTGGCCCAGCTAAGAATTTCAATTAGAAAATAAATAGGGTAGATTTTACAACCTCTTATCACTTACCTGTTGTGCTAAATAATTAAGGTGAATCGATTAAAGGGGCTACAACGTGACTATACAACGCATCCACAGCAGTACGAGATTAAAGTTTGTATTTTCACTGAATGATATTACTTCTATTACTACAATTTGTTAGATACCACCATACCCTATGTTTTATTTATATTGAATCCTTCCAAAATCCTAGCAAAAATAGGTATTACTTCCATTTTACAGTCGAGGAAACAGAGGGCAAAGAGGAATTTGACAAAGATTACAGACAGTACATAGTAATATTATTAATGATATCTGTTTAGTGCTTTACATACAGTTTCCATCATTACATAAACACTATGAGGTGGAATATAGAAAGGCTTAGTAATTATCGCAAGGTCACACAGCTCACAAATAAGAATAGCCAGGATTCAAGCCCATGAAGTCTGACTCCAGGAGGCCTCGTGCCCTTACAAGCTGTACTTTATATAAAATATCTTAGTATAGTGCCAAGGATTTGAACCTGACCCAAATCTGTCTGGCTCCAAAGACTGAGAACTGTTCATGTCTCCTCTTCGTACAGCAGTTAAAATGTGGGAAGCAGACCAAATAATCTCAAAGGTTCTTTCTCTTCAAAACTGCTATGTCTCCATGGATTTTAATCACAAGGTTTGGATACGTAAGAAAAAGTTGGTGGGTGGGGGGTGGGGACAGAAACCAAGTTTTTGGGATGCATAACAAAAATAACTTATAGTTACAGCTAACTGTATGTCCAAATTTAAGAACAGAACCCTGTGATAACGGTTATTGCTCCCATTTTAAAGGTGAGTTAACTGAAGCACGTTAAGTAAGCCACCTAAGTGGCAGGAAAACTAGCAAAAGCACATACAATTTACATGTAACATAAACCTGGGCCTTTGTAAACCTGCCTCTGACTTAACCTACTTGTTTTGATGGACAAGGAGGAATTCTCACACTCTTTATGAGTTAGATTTTTCTAACTTTAGGTTACAACTCCTTATTCAATTACACGCTTATCCAACAACACACTTGAACTGTGCTTATACTTCCACGTGCCTGACATAAGGCAAACTCAGGGATCAGAAGCAAACGTAAAAAGACACAGAAGGGTATAAAAGACCTGACAGTTATCAGCAACACAGTTCCACCTTTTCTTACCCCGTCTCTTCACTGAACAAACGTTAACGGGGACATCGCTTTTGAGGGAAAGAAAGAGAAACCGCTTCACATCAAACAAGAAGCAAAACTTACACACAGCACCAATTTATGTAGGAGTGGCAGGGTAGAACAGCGTCGGCTTAAATCAGACGTATTAAAAATAAGCAGAAAGTGATACTGTGAACAGCCTGCCAAATGACGTCACAACTAAAAATCGCTTTCTTAAAAAAAAAAAAAAAAACCTGACATTTTACTCCACAAAAGATCATTCTGCTGGTTGATGAATACAAGAACACTTAACACAACCCCTTTGCTTTTATCATAAGCGGTTTAAACTGGTGTTCCTTCTCCTAAGTCGTAACGCACCAGTTGTCCGGGTAATCCAGACAATAATAGAAGTGAATACAAAACAAACGAACAAAATGACGCTTATTGCCAGGGAACCCGCGCAAAGGCGCCAGACAGAACCCAGCCCAGCCTCTCCCGCGAGTCCCAGAAGACAAAGCCGGGTCCCAGCAAGCACTGCGGCAAGGACTACACATCCCAGAATGCAAGGCGTACACTTCTCCCGGCCGGACTACGATTCCCAACATGCTCTCCGGACAGCTGGCCGGCCTCCCCACCATCCTGGTGTCTGGGGTCTCTCTCTGCCCGTTCAGCTTCCCTTTAGAGTTAAGGGTCGGGTACCACCTCCCAGTAGCAAACTGTGATTATTCCGAGTTTTGGAGTCATTCTTCGTTGCCTGTTTTATTAGGGCAGCAAAATGCCTCCGGCTAGGGCGGGAGTGGGCGGAGGCAGGCTTGAGCCAATGGCACGGGAGCGGCCCTGTCGCTGCCATGGCAACGGCGGCCGTTCTCGGGGGACCGGCCGCCCATTGGGTAGAATCTTTCCAGAAGGCTCGAGAAGAAGGAAGCGGAAGTGGCACGTGGAGGGGCCGGTGGAGGCGCCGGTGAGTAAATGCCGCAGATTCTGGAAAGTTCTGATCAGTGCGATACATAAGGCTGAGGAAGTGGGACCTCCCCTTTTGGGTCGGTAGTTCAGCCCCGGCGACGGTGTGCGAGCTGCGGCAGAGTGAGGCAGGCAACCGGAGGTGCGGAGCGACCCGCGGAGACTTGAGCCCGGCTTTCTCCCGGGGTTTCTCGTCTGCCAGCCGCCGCTGTCATCGGGAGTAGGAGGCGCCTGCCTGACAGGCTGTCTGTCTGTGTGTCCTTCTGAGTGTCAGAGGAGCGGCCAGACCCCGCGGGCCGGAGCCGAACGCGGCCGGGCAGAAAGCGGCGGCAGGAGGAGCAGGCAGGCGGCCGGAGGACGCAGACCCAGACCCGAGGCGGAGGCGGACCGCGAGCCGGCCATGTCGGTGGTGGGGTTGGACGTGGGCTCGCAGAGCTGCTACATCGCGGTGGCCCGGGCCGGGGGCATCGAGACCATCGCCAATGAGTTCAGTGATCGGTGCACCCCGTAAGTAGGAGCCTGCGAGGGTGGATGGGAGGAGGTTCTGGGCCCTTAGTGTGGGGACCCCAAGCTGGTTGGCTACACCGATCACCGCGGCAAACGGAGGCGTTTGGGCAGCGGCGCATCCCTCCGTGGAACTACGGACCAGCGACCCGGCCAGAGGAGGGATGCGGGGCTTGCCACCACGAATTGGAGAAGGGATTGTCTCAGGGATTCACGAGGGCGAGAGGGAGTCCCAGAGTCGAGACACCGGGTCGTCACTTTGTGCGGGCTTCCTACTGGGGGATTTCAAAATCTCCTGGGGGTCGGGCTGCGGCAAAGCCCGCGACTTCACTCCCTTGTCTTGGCAGGCTGCAGCCTGCGCCTTTCGCGGCCGCCCCCATAGCCCCACCCGGCCTCTCTGAGCTGGCTGAGCCGCCTCCAGCTTGTCCTCCTCCCTCCGCGCATATCTTTGCGCACCGCGGAGCCGGGCTTTTTCTTCCGCATTGTGAATCTCTAAATGAATTGGAAGCTTCCAGAGCTTGTGTCGCTGCTTGTCCAGTGAGCAGGCGAACTGTTGTTAGCGACCATGGAAGCAGTCCTCTGAAAGATTAGCCCACCTCTTTTTACCCAGTCTCTCCGTTGCTAACATTGTTGGCCTTAATGCCCGGGATCATTGTTTACATTGTATGTAAACGTCCTCGTTTTTGCTCTTTGCCTTTCATGAGGAATTGTAAACCATATTTTTAAAATTAATTTTGCACAGTTTATGTAAAAGAATAAAAATTGCATACTTCTGGGCTAGAACGCCACAAGAGAATGGATGTCGTCACTGAACTAAATATTCTGTGGGAGCCTAGGGTGGGCAAAGGGCAACATTTTAAAAAGCAAGTTTCGTGAAGGGATATTTTCGTACAAGAATATATACAAACATATCTGCATGTGCACTGATGAAAACAAATGCTTCCATCTCAAGGCAATTACTGTACCTAGTAATTTTTTTCAAATGTCCCAAGCCCAGGATGAAAAGTGCAAAGTGAAAACATTGAATCCAAAGGCAGAATGACTGGGCTAATACAATTATTTGGGTGCTGAGAACGTTTATGAAAGTTGAGTGGAAAATCTGAGGCAAAAATATTTGGCAATGTTAGTAACGTTAGGAAGACTGTTTTGAGCAACCTGCACGTCTACCGCTGCAGATATAAGTTTGTTTTTTGGTTGTGTTAAGGTTTTTCAATTGGAGTTTGGTAAGAAAGAAAAGAGTATTTCAGGCTTTCATGCTTAGGTGCAGTTTATACTTTGTTCTGGTCGATCCAATAAAAGAAAAAGCTTTTCAGAGGAGAGTAGGAAAAAAAAAATTGTGCTATACAGTGACTACTGTGTGAAACCAAAGACAAAAAGTATGGTCCTGAAAAATGTGAACTGAGGGCTGGAGTTGCCCTTAATATGTTTGTTAAACTGTAACTATGGTTGACATTATTGCATCAGCTACTAATTGCCATTTAGTACAATTAATTTGATTCTCCCCTAGGAAAATGAGTAGATCCATTCTGCACGTCTATAGTTATTCTGAACTTACAATGATGTTCTTGATTTTGGACGGTTTCTTGTCTAGCTTCTGCTTGGACACTTCTCTGGCATTTAGGATGCTGTCCTTTTTAACACTTGCTCAGATAATGTAGTTCGAGGATGTTTCTATTACAGCAAATTTAAACTGTAAGGTGCTACTTAATGCCGTCAGTATTTTCCCATTTTGCTCATCTCATTTACCGTTACTCCTACCTAAGCAGGTAGGAGTAACTCACCCAAAATTAGATTATATTTGAATTAGTAATCCAGAATTAGATAACTACTTTAATCGAAAACCTAATTCACTTACTGTCTCCTCACAAGACTTTTGAGCTTGTCTCTGCTCTGGTTACTGTGCGGTTGCATTTCCATGGTGGCTGAGAAGGTTGTCTCACGGTTACAAGTCACTTCCCATCTCTTCAAAGCAGATTTGATGTAACTGATTAGTTACTCCTTTTCCTCGACGTTTATATTGTTTTGCGGTGGTACTTGTTGTGCATCATTTTTTTCTTTCTCCGGTAGAATCTCCCAAATGGGAACCTCTTTGTGCTCTTAAGCTTCAGAGGTGTAACTTGGGTTCATTTGTTTGCGTTTGCATAAAAACTTTTGATTCCTAAAGAAGCAGCTGGTATATCAGAACAAAAGTCGGTATGACAATGACATTTAGATTTGTACAGAGTTGGTGACTGAAAGGTAGAGTCACATCCTATTTTTTGTTAGTCATGTGTGTAGGGTCAAGTTAATAATACCCTTTATGTATTTAAAACATTTTCAAAGTTAATGTTCGGTTCATAATAACTGGGAACCTGACCTGGAGGATTCCTGAGCCATGAGCAGACGTTTTTGGGGTGGTAGAACTGCCACCTAGGTTGGATTCTCAGAGCAGCAGTTAAGTGGAAGCCCCCTTTGAGTATCTAATGAAAGCTATAGACCTTAAAATTGTGCTATGCTTGTTCCCTACCCCCTCATGGGTAGGACATTTATATTAGAATTTTTCTCTCGTCAGTTCAAAATATCAACATTTATGCTTTTTAACATTTTTGAAATATATTTTTTTCTAGGTCAGTCATATCATTTGGATCAAAAAATAGAACAATTGGAGTTGCAGCCAAAAATCAGGTATGTTCCTTGAAAGAATTCGGATCACTTTTTAAGGGGGAGTTTTTAAAAGGAAAATCTCAGGAGACATAGAAGAGGGTGATAAAGTGTGCTTAAGCTTACGTATTTTTGAGTTTTAAAAATGTAATTATGAACCTTCAGATGATGATACTCTTTCCTTCTGTTCCCTTTCTCTTGTTTTATTAAGATCGACTTTAACTTTCTAATCTACCAACCTTCACTTTTTTTTTTTTTTTTTGAGATGAAGTCTCGCTCTTGTCGCCCAGGCTAGAGTGCAGTGGCGCTATCTCGGCCCACTGCAACCTCCGCCCCCTGGGTTCAAGCGATTCTCCTGCCTCAGCCTCCTGAGTAGCTGGGATTACAGGCACGTGCCACCACGCCCAGCTAATTTTTGTATTTTTCGTGGAGATGGGGTTTCACCATGTTGGTGAGACTGGTCTGGAACTCCTGAGCTCGTGGTCCGTCTGCCTCAGCCTCCCAAAGTGCTGGGATTACAGGTGTGAGTCACCACCCAGCCTGCCAACCTTAACTTTTAGTAACTTTTTGCTGCCTTTCATTTATCTAATTTTTAGAAATTATACACGACATTTTAAGTTCGTGTGAATTTTCTCATGACACTCATTTAAGAGATTCCTTTTGTAAAAGGAATTTCTAAGAAGTTACGTGTTTAAAAGCCTTTTCAGGTTACTTAGTAATTAAGGTAGGACTGGGAAAATTTTTTTTTTTTTATTTTACTTTAAATTCTAGGGTACATGTACACAACGTGCAGGTTTGTTACATATGTATACATGTGCCATGTTGGTGTGCTGCACCCGTTAACTCGTCATTTACACTAGGTATATCTCCTAATGCTATCCCTCCCCCCTCCCCCCACCCACGACAGGCCCAGTGTGTGATGTTCCCCACTCTGTGTCCATGTGTTCTCATTGTTCAATTCCCACCTATGAGTGAGAACATGCAGTGTTTGGTTTTCTGTCCTTTTGATAGTTTGCTCAGCGTGATGGTTTCCAGCTTCATCCATGTCCCTACAAAGGACATGAACTCATCCTTTTTTATGGCTGCATAGTATTCCTTGGTGTAGATGTGCCACATTTTCTTAATCCAGTCTATCATTGTTGGACATTTGGGTTGGTTCCAAGTCTTTGCTATTGTGAATAGTGCCACAATAAACGTAAGTATGCATGTGTCTTTATAGCAGCATGATTTATAATCCTTTGGGTATACGTCCAGTAATGGGATGGCTGGGTCAAATGGTATTTCTAGTTCTAGATCCTTGAGGAATTGCCACACTGTCTTCCACGGTAGTTGAACTAGTTTACAGTTACACCAACAGTGTAAAAGCATTCCTGTTTCTCCACATCCTCTCCAGCACCTGTTGTTTCCTGACTTTTTAATGATCACCATTCTAACTGGTGTGAGATTTTATCTCATTGTGGTTTTGATTTGCATTTCTCTGATGGCCAGTGATGATAAGCATTTTTTCATGTGTCTGTTGGCTGCATAAATGTCTTTTGAGAGTGTCTGTTCATATCCTTTGTCCACTTTTTGATGGAGTAGTTTGATTTTTTTCTTGTAAATTTGTTTAAGTTCTCTGTGGATTCTGGATGTTAGCCCTTTGTCAGATGGGTAGATTACAAACATTTTCTCCCATTCTGTAGGTTGCCTGTTCACTCTGATGATAGTTTTAAACTTTTGCTGTGCAGAAGCTCTTTAGTTTACTTAGATCCCATTTGTCAATTTTGGCTTTTGTTGCCGTTGCTTTTGGTGTTTTAGTCATGAAGTCCTCGCCCATGCCTGTGGCCTGAATGGTATTGCCTAGGTTTTCTTCTAGGGTTTTTATGGTTTTAGGTCTAACATTTAAGTCTTTAATCCATCTTGAATTGATTTTTGTATGAGGTGTAAGGAAGGGATCCAGTTTCAGCTTTCTACATACGCTAGCCAGTTTTCAGGACTGGGAGAACTTTTTGTCCTGACCTGTGCTGTTTAAAAAATACAGTAGCTATGTACTGTATTGAGCATTTGAAATGTGGCTCGTCTGAATCAAAATGTGAAGTATAAAACACACGAGATTTTTACTTTTTAATCATATTGAAAAGTAAAGTATGGTATCTCATCAATTTTTTTTATTGACTACTTACTGAAGTGATAGTTTTTAAAATATATTGCCGTAAGTTAATTGAAATTAATCCAATCTCTTACTAGTTTTTAGTGTGGCTGCTAGAAAAGTTTATGTAGGTAGCTCCCCTTTATGCTTACATATAATTCTGTTGAACAGCACTGATCTAGGCAAGCCCCTTGGAGGTGTAGAGAAAAGCAGTAAAAGATATATGAAATGCTCTTTGAAATAGAAGACATTTTTCTAAATACAGAAAATAGTGTTGCTAAAAAAGAACATTTTGAACTGTATCTTAGTACTGTATTATATGTTACGGAATGTATTTAGTACTGACCTATTAAAAAATTAGGTCAGGTTTAAAAACAAAAATCTGTCTCTTAAAATGCTTATGTTGTAATAAGAAATTGGCACTTTATCAAACTTAGGAATCTGCTTTCATTAGAAAATTCTTTCATGTTTTCCAATCCTTTGGATATCTAGATTGGATTTAACTTTATTTCCTTTTTACATTGGAAGAGCGATATAACAAAAAGGGGTGAAAAAAGAAAGGAGAAATAGGCACACTCAAAATGATGTATTCAAAAGGATAGTGGGTCTTCAGTTGTAACAATCCTCTAAATGTGCCCATTGAGGATATTGATAGCCTAGACCTAAAATTCTGTTACATCTTTGTGGTTATGTGAGAAAGATCTGTTGAGACTCACATTTGACCAGTAGACTACATCTCAGTTTTAGACGCATAAGGAATTTTAAGACCTCAACTTGCTTGAATTCTATGTTGTTTGAAAATTAGTACTGCCAAGCTAACTGTATTCTTCCTTTATTCAAAGAACTAGGTAAGAGAAAAAGTAAATAGTAGACTGTTTTGTTATTTTTAAGCTAATAATTTCAGAATTCTTACTTTTCAATCTTAGAGTTATTTCTTGTTTCATATGAGGTACGTTTGAATGAAATGTGCTCTGAAGTGGGGCTTTTCAATCTAGAGTTTACCTAAAATATTTAACCAAAACTATGGATTAAAAAAACACCATCTCTTACAGCAGTTTAACAAACATGTGCACCAGTTGTGTAAGATAGCAGTTCAGTGTCTTGTTTTTAAAAACCATGGCTCTCAAGTCTTCACAATATGCACATGCTGTTGAAAACATTGGGTCACTTAGAAACTTTTTGAATTACTCTTCAGTCTCCTTTTTGGTGTAGATAACTAGCATTTCATGCTGTTGCTAGGAAAAGTAGTGATCCATGTATTTTCTGGCACAGAATGTTTATCCTGGCCACTTAGCAATTTATTAGACTATAAAAATCAACTTTTTTTTTTTTTTTTTTTTGAGACTGAGTTTCACTCTTGTTGCCCAAGCTAGAGTGCAATGGTGCTATCTTGACTCACTGCAACTTCTGCCTCCCAGGTTCAAGCGATTCTCCTGCCTCACCCTCTCAGTTAGCTGGGATTACAGGCATGTGCCGCCATGCACAGCTATAAAAATTAACTTTTTTAAACAAAATTATAATTTGACTATAGTGCTACTATATCTGTTCATTCATTGGGTATAAAACTTCACAAGTTTAGTGGGGGAAAAAAGGAATGAAAGAAGTGATAAAATTCTTGTGTGTTCAGAGCCTTTAGTGATAGTTTCACTGTCTTTTTATCTTGCAGATTTTGAAATCTGCTTTAAAGTCTGTAGTCACACTATTTTGCTTCTTGTTCTGTCTTGCTGCTTACCTTCTGGCATTTTCTATAGGAGAAGAAAAAAGTATAAATAAAATCTGTTCATAGATGGGAAATTCAGTGAAACTGATGGGCGGGCCTCAGGGCAGCTTATGTGCACTCGTAGGGTTGGTTCGAATTGTAAAGTGACTAAATAAAATTACTGAAAGTACTGGTGCTGGGGGCGGGGTGGGGGGGAAAAAAAAAAAGAAAGTACTGGTAGGTGGTGAAATTAGAGAAAAAAAATTAAAATCTCAAACCTCTTTTTGCAGCAAATCACTCATGCAAACAATACGGTGTCTAACTTCAAAAGATTTCATGGCCGAGCGTTCAATGACCCCTTCATTCAAAAGGAGAAGGAAAACTTGAGTTACGATTTGGTTCCACTGAAAAATGGTGGAGTTGGAATAAAGGTAATATAATTGAGCAACCTTAGATTCCTTGATAGGAGACTCTTTCATCCATCCATAGAGAAAAATACTGACTTATTAATACTTAAAAAGACGAACTTATTTGAGTTACTACTCAAATTTCTTAATTACACCAGGTGGTCTTTTTGTTTTTTATTCAGCTGTTTTTAAAGTATCGTAGATAGATGCTAAATTGTCTTTGAAAATTATTCAAATGGTAGTATATATGCTATAACTTAATTTGTGTTTCTTCTGACTTTTTGGCAATTATAAAATTGAGGTTTATTTGATGTTGGAAGAAAAGTCGACATTGTGTTCATGTATCAAATAAAAGTCTGTTCTGAGACAGCCCAGTTGCAATTGTGGGGAGAGCAATAGTGTAATAACACCAGGAATCTTTTTTTAAACTTGCAGAGGTATTCCTGTCTTGTGATCAACACACAATAATATTTATCCCAGTGATTCATCTCTTCAGTTAGAGTGGAAATTTACTACCTTCTTTAATGTTTTGACTAAGACTTTGGGTGGGGTATGTCTGCCCTAGCGTTCTTCCCCTCCCCTTCGTCTTTAGGTAGAAGTTCTTTCTTCCTTTTTTTTTTTCTCTTTTCCTTTCTCTCCCCCTTCTCTCTTGCCCCTTCCCTTTCTCCTCCTTTTCTTCCTTCTTTTCAAAACCACTACAAAAATGAAGATTTTATGGAAGGGAATGTGTGCTAATATTTGGAAGCTTAATACTGGCATGTAGTTTCAAGTACTACAATGTTTAAAACATCTTTTCCCTTCAATCTAGGTGATGTACATGGGTGAAGAACATCTATTTAGTGTGGAGCAGATAACAGCCATGTTGTTGACTAAGCTGAAGGAAACTGCTGAAAACAGCCTCAAGAAACCAGTAACAGATTGTGTTATTTCAGTAAGTATAATTCAGCAAGGCAGTGTGTTTTATTTCATTTGGCATTCTTTGTATTACTTTTAAGTATCAAATGTGTGAAAGCTGTTCTTTTACTAGAGATCATGTTCCACTGGACTGTATTCACATGTGTTCCAGAGCATTACAAAGTAGATTTGAGTGGTATTTTTAGCCAGAAGCTGCAAAGGTTCTTGACTGGAAATCAAAATCTCGTGTGAGGCTTTTTGAAAATACAGATTTTGACTGGTTCCATTTGGGAGTATTCTGATACAGTTAGTTGCTGCACTATCCGGCTTGTACATTTAACACAGGAGCTTTTCACAGGTGAAAGAATTCTACCCTTCGTTGAGAAATGAGTGCATTAGGAGTTTTAAAATGTAGCCTACCAGTAGTGATGAAAGCTAAATTTTTAGCACTAGCAAGCCTGTTACCTTCAGTGGACAATTACTAGTTAGACTATCAAGGGGTACTTGAAATGAACAAAAGTCATCTTTTTTTCTGGACACCAGAAAGGTAAATTCTGCTCACCCAGATGTCTTGGGTCACTTCTTGATATGCTGTGGGGTATGCTTTTGGACTTAAATACAGCATGGTCTTTGCCCAATAGTATGAGCAATGTGGCCAGCTGAGATCAGTCAGCAAGAAGCCTTTATGAATGAATGAGGCAGAAGGGCTAACATTTCTCCTGTTGTCCTTGCAAGATGGGAATTGTTTTAATGTCTGCCAAATTAAGGAATTAAGTTACAAGTCAGTGGCTTCTCCCTCCCCACTCTCCCTTCCTTTTTTTTTTTTTTTTTTTTTTTTTGCCACAATTTTTTTTCCCGTGGTGAACTGAGAAGCTGATGGAGGAAGTGTTCTGATTTGAAAGGTGAGCAGAGATTTACCTTTGCTCTTGCTCATGTCTCTCTCTCAAGTATCTACAAATATTTTGGACAACTTGGAAAAATCACTATACTAAACTTAGGTACTTTGCACTGAAATGATTCTGAATGTGTTGTTAGATCCTTTTTTTCCTGAATAGTAGTATCCTGAAGTGCTGCACTAGAAGGCAGTCAAAAAGAATGACAACTAGAATAGCACAAGTCAATGCTGTAAGAAACTTCAGCCCTGAGCTGTTTTTACTCTTAGGAGAATCAAAAGGCTGTGCCACAAAGTGATTTTGTAATCTTAACACGTTGACTGAATTAAGGAGTACCTCTGAATAGCAGAACTGAAAGGGTGGTGGCTGGCATGTGTTAGAATTCGCTCTTTAAGTTCCTGTAGTTTTTGCGTATAGTTTAATTGTATTAAAAATTAAATGTTGACTTAGTGTTATAATTTCCTAATGCCAATAGAAACTTATGACTAGTTTGGAAGCAGATTTGATCCGCTTTAATATCAAGTTTTCTCTTAGATTTATGTAACTTTTAATATGTCTTACGAAACTCCTGATTAATTTTTATTTCAGCTTAAACTTGGTTATAATAAAGACTATTTTGATCTTGTAATTTTGGGACAGTCTTTTCAAAAGTAGTTACTGTTTCTGAAGGTTAAGGAGCTTGCAGGAAACTAAAACCCTATTTCTGTTTTGTGACTTGGTGAGACACCTACTTAGCTGGACTGTTGTGAATTTATAAGTGGTTTGTGAGGAATTTCTAAGTATATTTTGTGTTCTAGATAATTCAGAATTGTTTGTTTGTTTGTAGGTCCCCTCCTTCTTTACAGATGCTGAGAGGCGATCTGTATTAGATGCTGCACAGATTGTTGGCCTAAACTGTTTAAGACTTATGAATGACATGACAGCTGGTAAGGAAAAAGCACTTGTCATGTAGAAGTGAATACACTATCAGAATTATGGATGTTCAGTGCTATTACTTTCGTATAGGTACAGAAACACAGCCTATTAAAAAATCAAGTCAGATTTGAAAAAAATCTACCTCTTACAATGCTTATGGTTAATGAGAAATTGGTACTTTATCAACCTTATGAATCTGCATTCATTAGATAATTCTTTCATGTTTTTTCTTCCTTTGAAAATGTAGATTGAATTTAACTTTGTTTCCTTACAATGCATTTGTAGTTAGGAAACAAGTTTTCCCACAAGCTTAAAATTGTGGGCTTTAAAACTGCCTTGGCTTACAAGTAATTGGTTTAGTGTAAAAAAAAAAATTTACTGAACTGTAGACAGGTGATCACTTATCAAATATTGCTTTAAGCCTGTACTATCTGAATGTGTTATGCTAGGTATTGTGGATATACAGTGGTGATCACAGCATCTCTTCCTTGAGCTTTCATTAGTTTATTATGGTTACAGATGAACAAAAAATCACTTAAGGAAAAAAGTCAGTTTTTATGCTGAAAAGTTTTACTCACATATTTGTTAGGTTTTTGGAAAACTGTTAAATATTAGTAAAAATGCGTTCTTAGGTATACATGTTTAGAAATACGGTTGTTTAAAGTTCAGAAGAAAACCAGACTTTAGGGTTGATCAGCTGTTTACCTCGGATCTAAAAGAAAATTGGTAGGCACTGCAGTTGCTGTAGTTGTATATTAAATTCTTAAGTTTTTTGGATAAGCAGTGTCCTAGCAGGTTGTGGTTGAAATGTAAGTATTGTATAATGAGTCTGATACTCTGACACGTGGTTATGTTTCACTGTATTCACGCCATATATGTTTTGTCTAGCACATCTCCATATATTGCAAAGCGATAGAGCATTGTTCTGAAATCAGAAAGAGAGTAATAATTAATTCCAAGAAAATCAGTGTGAAGTCAGGTATAAAAGGAATGTAATGTGTTCACCTTTAATTGTTTCAAGTTAATAGTCAAGCTTCCTGCATGTGTAATTTTATGTAACAGTGAGATTCCTAAGAAAATGTGAACCGAGGAATTGAAACATACTTATTTTTTCTAGTTGCTTTGAATTACGGAATTTATAAGCAGGACCTCCCAAGCCTGGATGAGAAACCTCGGATAGTGGTTTTTGTTGGTATGGGACACTCAGCTTTTCAAGTGTCTGCCTGTGCTTTCAACAAGGGAAAATTGAAGGTAAAGTCATACACTGGAACTCAGTGTCCAAAACACATTAAGTGTTGTGACTTTAAGCTACTGAGCCTCTTTACTAGGCTTTTTCTTTTTGGTAATGAAGAGTTTTATTTTAGGTAAAGATGTTAACAAGAAACGGTTGCTAAGGTTGATCTCCATAAAGATGATGTAATTGTCTTAGCATACTCTTTAAGTGTTCTTGTTTCGGAAAGAAGAGGCTTTTGCAGTTATTTTCTATGTAGTCATTTAAAGGCAAAAATATCTTCGAGATTTATTCCTGACTGATTTGGATTTCATGTTATAATTTAAATATAGTCTTGAGTCTCTTAGTCTTTAATTGTTTGAGTAGTAATATTGAAGATACTAGTTACAAATGTGATTGAAAATAACCAGACTATTTGTTGTTTCAACCAAATTAGGTACTGGGAACAGCTTTTGATCCTTTCTTAGGAGGAAAAAACTTCGATGAAAAGTTAGTGGAATATTTTTGTGCAGAATTTAAAACTAAGTACAAGTTGGATGCAAAATCCAAAATACGAGCACTCCTTCGTCTGTATCAGGAGTGTGAAAAACTAAAAAAGCTAATGAGCTCTAACAGCACAGACCTTCCACTGAATATCGAATGCTTTATGAATGACAAAGATGTTTCCGGAAAGATGAACAGGTGTGTCTTGAATTCTACAGATTAATTAGATGGAACTTTTTTTGAAACTAGCCCAGGTGTCAGTTCTAGTGGGTGTCGTGAGTCTTGGCCTGCATTTCAGAATTGTGTGTTACATGCCTGTGGCTGGAGATGCTGTTGTTTTTATCACCACTAGCTCTAGGGGCCCTTCTGTGAAGAGAGCTTTTAAAAATACCTTTTTTAAGTACTCTCGTGGGTCTAAGTACTACTCTCAAGTCTTCTTGGTATTTTCACTTTTTAGTATTTCTGGGCCAGTAATTGAATACTGGTTTCACAGAGATACTGTGCAGGGACTGGAAATAACCATTGAAAGTAATGAGAATCAGATCAAAACATTTAGAAGGGCTGGACCTGTTGGTACATGCCTGTGGTCACAACTTTTCAGGAGGCTGAGGTGGGAGGATCCCTTGAGCTCAGGAGTTTGAGGCCTCAGTGAGCTATGATTGTGCCACTGAACTCAGCAAGACTCTGTCTCTAGGGGAAAAATTTTAGAAGTAAAATGGCAGTCATAAGCAATATAAAATGATTTATTTGAGTAATAGGAGAACTGATTGTCTTCCTCATTATCTTTCTGCACCTGTTTGGTATATTTAGCAAAGACAAAAGAGCTGTAAACTACAGTACAGCTAAACTTGGCCCATGTGGGATCCAGGGTGTCTGAGGGGGAAAATAATGAAATTCATTGGGTTATCAAAAGTAGGACAGGATATTGGTCTTAACCTTTCTAAAAACAAGTTTTTATTTGCTAAGGTCACAATTTGAAGAACTCTGTGCTGAACTTCTGCAAAAGATAGAAGTACCCCTTTATTCATTGATGGAACAAACTCATCTCAAAGTAGAAGATGTGAGTGCAGTTGAGATAGTTGGAGGTGCTACACGAATTCCAGCTGTGAAAGAAAGAATTGCCAAATTCTTTGGAAAAGATATTAGCACAACACTCAATGCAGATGAAGCAGTAGCCAGAGGATGTGCATTACAGGTACTTTCTCAACTCTGCTTTTGCTTGGTGTACAGTCCTTAAACAGTTTCCAGTGTATGTCATCATGGTAGGATAATAAACAGAGACCTGTGTCTAGGTAGCAGAAGGACATTTTAAACAAACCCGTAAAACTGTAGGGAGATAAGGCCACTCAAATCTAAAAGATCCAGTACATTTCAATTAAAAGAACTACCAAGCTGGTGTTTCTCAAGCTGAGAATCAAAAACAGGTATGATTCAGAGGATATCACAGAAAACACAGCTGAAACACTAATAAACCGTGTGGTGGTGGCAGTTGTTACTTACAAAGCACATAGGGAATTAGAATGCTAATCGGATATAATAAGGAATTGATTTGGGGCAAGTTTCAGGGTGTTAGGAGTATTAACAAATGGTGTTAGAAAATAGATAACCTTCTCTTACCCCCAAATTGAGTTTTAATCTGCCTATCAGATAAAAAGGCAGCCCAGAAGCATGAAGTTAGTTTGGTGAGAAACACCAAATCTAGAAGTTATTTGCTATAAAAGAAAATACTAGTTCATATTTAGGATATTACAGTCAAAAAAGATCTAAATAGTTGTAAATAAAGTTTCAAGTTAACATATTTGAGTTTTAAGCTAGTTGGCAGTTTTTAAAATATAAAACAGGATTCTGTAAACAAAGGTATTTAGACTGACTGCCTTTGTATACTTATAAAAGGAAGAATATGTAGATACTAATTATTAATGATAATCCGTTGTATTATCCATCCTGTTCTATGGGGTTTTTGTTTTTGCTTTTTTCTTCATAATGGAATATGCCTCCTTTAATTAACTCTGATTCCTTCAAGTATTGGAAGTTTATATTTTCTTCAGAAGTAGAGCTAATTTTGGCCTCTCTTTTGAAGGATCCTATTCTAAATGATGATCTTTTTTGGTCTATTCAGCTTAATCATCTATTTAGCTATTTTTATATGTCCTGTCCAAATCGGGAATTGTCTACCTATCTGTTGGGTGTTGCCTTTCCCAAATTTGAATTTACCTTTGCTTTCTTCATTTGCAAAATTATTTGAAAATATCAACATTATGGCCCTTTGGGGGGTTTCTCAGACATTTGGAAAGCAGTGTAGACAGAACTGTTCGTGTATGTATGTGTACATATTCAAAAGTGATCTTGAAATTGCTGTCAGCAAGGCATTTCTAGAAAGACCAGTCTGTTTTCCTAATCCCCATGAAACCTGTTGTTGATTAACTGTCATTATCTTAAGATATATTATTTGTCTTTGTACCTAGTAATTGGCAGAGTATTTAGATGGTAAAATAAATTCTTTGTTTAGATGAAATACACTGGAAATGATTTTGGAATGTGAGTTTTTTTTTAAAAAAAAAAAAAAAAAAAAAAAAAAACCCCTGTCCATCCATTAGAATTCAGTTTTATATTAAAAGATGACTGGGAAGTGTTCATGTGCTCATGATAATTTTATTTTATTTTTTTTTAAGTGTGCAATCCTTTCCCCGGCATTTAAAGTTAGAGAATTTTCCGTCACAGATGCAGTTCCTTTTCCAATATCTCTGGTCTGGAACCACGATTCAGAAGATACTGAAGGGTATGTAGCAGAAAATAGCATTCAGATACTCTAATGTAAAGAAGAAAAATTAACAGATGACTTCTCTAGTGGGGAGTCATTAATTTACCTGGAATATTTCAACAACCAAATCTATCAAAATCTTTCTCTCATTTTGGTATTGTAAATGATGAGATAGAATTGATAAAGATTTTAGAAAGTCTCTTTTCTGTTTGTATAGCACAGTAAGCATATTTAAGTACTTCATCTGCTCAATGCCTTTTTCTTTTCTCTCCAGTGTTCATGAAGTGTTTAGTCGAAACCATGCTGCTCCTTTCTCCAAAGTTCTCACCTTCCTGAGAAGGGGGCCTTTTGAGCTAGAAGCTTTCTATTCTGATCCCCAAGGAGTTCCATATCCAGAAGCAAAAATAGGTAAGCAGTTCACTGTGTATATTTTACTCTTTTAGTTAAAGACTTAGCTTCTCATTCATTGTACAAACTTTAAAAGCTTTCTTATTCTTAGCGATGTTGAGGGGAACATAATTCTGTGTGAAGACATTTTCCGTTTAGAATAATGGTGGTGGAGAAATAACTTCATTTTATTGAGTCATCTGGTCTAGAGATAGAATGACTTGGTAGTTCTGCTGTTACTTGGAGTTTTGCCGTTACTTGAAAGTATATATGTGTACATATATATATATGAACGCTTTAGGATTTTCACTATTCTGATGATACAGTCTGTATGTAAAGGATTATCCCTGCTTTTAATACTAAGTTTTTCTCTAGGCTAAGTGTTATTTGTAGTCTGTTACTTCTAATTTAAAACCTGAGTTAGCGACCATTGGGAATCTACTTCTCAAGTGTACCTTTGTGTTCTCTTTTCTAAAGATAAGTTTTTTTGGGTACATATTTTGGGGGGACACTTGACACCATCCATCTACTTTTACCCATAGTAAGTCTCTTTCCCAGACCATGGGTGAAATTTGCCAATATTGCTAGGTCTTTTCAGGACACACCCTTGCCTCACACCTTTTCATAAATAAACTGTTTGAAGGAGTCGAACCTGATCAATTGTGTTTTCTTTCTTACTACTTTAAAGGCTAAAATGTTCTGACCCAGAGTTGTGATGTATTGTTTTTAAAACAGTTCTCATGAATTTATTGTTAGGAAAAGAAATCATTGCATGTAGACTTGTAAGATTTTGATAAATTGGAATCTGTGCATTAATTACTGTGTGGAAGATAAAATCCCAGCTTTTTGGCATGGCATCTAATTTTTCATGTTTGATTGAAACTGAAAACGTCGCACATACTTGAGCCATTTTACATCCCACTTTCCAGAAGAAATGCTGTTTCTTTAGATAGATGGATCTTTTGGGAAATATTTCCTCAGCTACTGATTTGACAATTAATCAAGGTGTATTCTTTCATCTTTCAGTGACATTGTAATTAAATCTGTAGCTCTGTGTGTTTATATAGACAGCACTTTAAATACTAGGCAGTTAAATCTCATTGAGAGCTTCGCACATAATAGGTTCAGAGTACTTATTTTTGACTCAGTGGTCTCTAGAGTAAAAGTACTTATTTGTGGCTATAACTTAAACCTAGCACTTGCTTCTGTAGTAAGTGCTCACTGTACTCAATCCTCAGAAGCATAGAAAAGTTAGGTAACTTTTGTAACAGGTCACACAGCCAGGTTTCAAGCTCAGATAGTCTGGATTAAAGTCTACACTTTTAACCATTAGTAATGTTCTGGAACCCGATTGTATTACACATAATAATTTCAGACTTTCATACAGATTTTGGCTCACCTCCCTTATTTAAAACAGCTAAATGTTTTGATTATTTAACCAAAAGAATGGTATTCTTTAAAAGGTTATAGGATTAAAATTCAGCATGTGCTTGCTATCATTTTCCTTATGCTTTCAAACAGATTTTCATGTCTAGTTTGTGCTCACCCATTTGGAGAAGTAGGGTAGGAGGAGGCAAGAACTGCTTGTTATCAGTGTCTTACACTCAGTGTTTGCCTAGTGTTAAATAAAATAGTTATAAGGGTGCCCTTATCTTTGAAAGCTTTTATGGCATGCTAAGATTAATTTCAAGTATATACATTTTAAGAAGTCATAATTATATATTAGAGGACTTCAATTTGGTAAAGACTGGGTAGAAAATTTTAAAACAGCAGTAGTTAGCAGGTGTTTTTTTTTAGGTTTTGTATTTTTCTTATCTGTCTCCTTTACACAGATAGATTTTTAATGATTTATTGAGAGACAGGTTCTCACTTTGTCACCAGGCTGAAGTGCAGTGATGTGATCACAGCTCAATGCCACCTTGAAGTCTTGGGCTCAAGGGGTCCTCCTGCCTCAGACTCCTGAGTAGCTGGGACTACAGGTGCATGCCACTGAGCTCAGCTAATTTATTATTTATGTTTTTATTTGTACTTTTTTTTTTTTTTTTAGTAGACACGGATCTCACTATCTTGCCCAGGCTGGTCTCAAACTCTTGGGCTCAAGTGACCCACCACAGCCTCCCAAAGTGCTGGGATTACAGACATGAACCACCCTACTTGGCCTCCTCTACAGATTTAGACTTAATTCTAAAATTGTGATTCTGTGATTGTTGTTGTTGTTGTTCTAGGCCGCTTTGTAGTTCAGAATGTTTCTGCACAGAAAGATGGAGAAAAATCTAGGGTAAAAGTCAAAGTGCGTGTCAACACCCATGGCATTTTCACCATCTCTACGGCATCTATGGTGGAGAAAGTCCCAACTGAGGAGAATGAAATGTCTTCTGAAGCTGACATGGAGTGTCTGAATCAGAGACCACCAGAAAACACAGACGCTGATGTAAGTTTGTGGATAAACCCTTGTGTTTGAGTAGAGTTGACTTAGTTCTAAGCTATAGGAGAAGTGGGTAGGGAAGGGTTAAAATGAATGTTTTCCTTCATAAATAATTTTGATCAGAATTTTAGGTAATGAAAATAGCACTTGCCAGTTAGTGGTCATATACAGCTTGAAATTTGGTGAATTGTGACTAAATTCTGTGTAACTTAATTTGAAGTAACTAGTATATGACAGAGTAGGTGATGTTTCATTGAGTTGGGATTTTTTTGGTTTTTTGAAGATGTAGACCACACATTGAGAAGTCGAACGTTGACTGACGTTTAAGAAACTTAAAAAACAGACTGCTACAAAAACTGTTTGAAATAGCTACCGAATATTAAAGTTTCTAAAATTATATGACAAAATTGGCTTTGATATTTTAGAACTTGTTTTTGTTTTTACATGGTTTTCTGTATTGTGGGAGGAAGGACGAGAAGTGTCTGTGTAGCATATAGTAAGAGTTGTTATCATTAGCATGAGTGCTAGTTCTGTGTGGTCAACAGAAGAATTTTAGGAAGCTAAAGTATTACAGTAATTACAGTTTGTTTCTAGGGAATAATTAGAAATAGCTTAAGAGGGAGGCAGTGTGGTGTTTTAGTAAAGAAGTGAGAAAGTGTGTTTTCTAGTGATCACTGTGTTACCTTTCTAGAACATCTAAGGAACATAAACATTCTGAACCTTAGTTTTATTCTCATCTAGAAAAATTCTAATGTACAGTAGTTGGTTAAATGATGAGTGCCATATACTTTCTCAATCTCTTTAGTACCTTTTGGATATCAGGAATGCCTCGTTTCTAATTACTTCAGTGTCTATCTTAGAATCTTGAAGCTAAGAGAAGAAAAATATGAGAGAGTTCAGTGTGGGCAGAAAGTAGTTAACCTAGAATATTTCCGCCCTCTTCCAAAGATGGGTAAAGATCAAGCAAGCACTAATTTATTAGGGATTGAGGGCTACTAAAAAAGAAAATTAGGAGACTCTTAGGGTTCATTCTTCTTTTTCTTTACCAAATTTTTAATTAGGATTGTTACTATGTAGCATTTATTCTTTACTGGTTATAGCTGGATCACAAAAATTGGGGACAGAGTGAGTCTTGCGTATCTATAAACTGAAGTGATGAATTCCGAAATAACTGATAATTGCCCATTTTATGTAACTGTTTAGTATATTGAAAATGGAGATATGTTGAGATCCATGATGGCTGCTGGTAAAATAGGTTTGGAAGCTTGTTTCTAGGAAAGAGGCCTGGAGTAATCTATTTCCAGTGCCTTAGAGAATTAGTATCTGTGCAAGCTTAGATGAGCTTCCTAAGGGAGAGTTCTTGATTCTTACCACATCAATTAAATGCTTGCTTGTGTTATTTAACCATATTAACTGCTGTCATTCAAAGAATTTTTTACAGGTTTAGAATATCTACAGAAGTTTTCAAGTGCTTTGTGTTCATTTTGTTTTTATCCAGTACCTTTTCTCCCCACCTGTTAAGATTTCAGAAATTGAGTGTACTGTCTTTGGTGCCCTATAACTTTAGAAATTTATACAAGTACACCTGCTTTCTACATCCTTTGTGCCTGGGCTTTCATTTCAGAAAAATGTCCAGCAAGACAACAGTGAAGCTGGAACACAGCCCCAGGTACAAACTGATGCTCAACAAACCTCACAGTCTCCCCCTTCACCTGAACTTACCTCAGAAGAAAACAAAATCCCAGATGCTGACAAAGTGAGTGACTCTTCTAGTTCATTCCATTAGACAATGTTGCAACATGTAATCATTAATGATATCATTAAATTGCAGTTTCAAGAGCAAGCACCAAATAATTTCATTCTGTGTAGGATTTTTTTCTGTTGATTTTCTATGTATTTTTCAACTAAAACCAGTTAGAGGTATTTAAGTTCAGTTAAGGGAATTGAATATCCTGCTTTAAACCTAAAAGCTTCTCTTGATTAACTGCCACTCGAAGTAACAAGAGACCAATGTATACTGTTTGTTGTCTTTCAAAGAGCAGAGGTATCTTCTAATACCAAAGGCAGAACTTGATATTTCCCAGGGCTACATGATTAGTTTTCACTTGAACTAATCAGTTGATAAATACATGGGCTATAGGAGTCTAGTAAACTTCTTTCTCCTCTCAAGCCATCGGTCAAATTTAAGTAAATTAATTATGGTGGTCTGGTAGTAACCAGATTGCATTTCAAGGTAATTATTTTTTTGTCCTGCTTCCACAGTAGGTATTGGAAGCTAACTTAAATAGTGGTGTTGTGTCCCTTGGAAAATGACAGCTTGTAATCAGACCTTTAAGAGTCATGGTCAGATGGATATTGAAAAATTTCTGTTGTTAACTGTGAATCACCATATGTTTTGTAGAACTTTATTTTCTGTACAAGTTACATGTAAATAATTAGCCTGCTCTTGGTTGTTTGGCTTCTCTTACATTCTGAGGGTAGAGTTTTTTTACCCTCAGGCAAATTACAGAATCTTTCACTGGGTCAGGATAGGTTTTTATACTATGTAAAAGTTTCCAGTCTTTAATTTTTCTGTCCCCTCCTTGATCCTGGGGGCTCCAGTGTGAGCTATGGGTCCTGACTCTGATTTCTGAAAGCTGCTGTCTGTTTTCTGCTGTTAAGTTGTATGATGATGGTGGTTATTTGGAAAAATAGCTGCTTAGTTTCAATAGCACACCCCTTGACTTGGGATGAGCATACACATCAGCTCTTGCTGAGAGTCTTAGTACTTGTCTAGAACATGACATAGGTAGGATCTCATGCTCCTTAGTTGTAGGTGTGACCACTAGTCTGAAGCCTTTTGGAACATTATTACCCCTTTGGAGAGGGTTCCTCATCCATTCTGTGTTGAAATGCCATTTTGTGGTGCTGGTTTTGTCAGTAGTTGGTTTAATTGGTTACTATCAGGTTGTCTTGTCTTGATTTAACTTCCATACATGTACTGTTATGCATTTGTTTCCCAACATCTGTTGCTCTTGTCTTCCTAGGTGTGTGTTTGATTGGATTCATGTTTCTTTCCTGTGGCTCATGCCCTCAGAGCATGCATAATATATTGAAGGGTGGTGTGCATTAGAAGGAAAAGGATGTGTGGAGGGAGGACTGCAGGCTGACTGCCTAGTTCATCCATAGTGATACAGCTTATAGCACTTGATAGGTGATTTCTAAGGAACACTGAGATCAGTCTCTGAAACATGGGATCTAGTTCCGTCTCTTTAATTTTAGGCAAGTCATTGAACTTTCTAGACCCACTTTCTTCGATAAAGTGCCTAAGATTTTTAATCCATTATAACTCCTCAGAATTATCTATGGCTATGATTATTGTGCCTCATGGGCTAGTCTCTTCCCATTTTACCATCCTACCTACAGGATACATGTTCACACACCGTGGTTGTCATCTGATCTGTCATAGAACTGAGTCTGCTCAGTTGTGTTCTTTGTCATTTGTATTAGTAGGAACCTGCAGAAATGGAAATGCATAGCAAGGGCTTGGAAAATTGAAGGCCACAGGAGATACTTACTTCTTTAGCCCTGTATTTACATAATTTGAAAAAACTACATAAATGATTGGCATGTGTCACATCAGTCCATTTGCTACTTTAAGACTGTTATCTCTTTTTACCTTGCAAAGTCGCTATGAGAAATGATACAATTCAAAGGTGGATAGTAAGAATAATGTGTGTGTGTGTGTGTGTGTGTGTGTGTGTGTGTATGGAGTAGAGATAGATATATATATATTACTCCAAGTTCAATAAGGAAATTTTAAAAGGCAGTCATCAGCGTAGTGCTAGTTGTAATTGAAGCAGGCATACTGGCATATAGGGCCTATAATATTACAGGAATTAAGATGATCCTAACCTGTTTTGCATTGGTCGAAGCTTATCCTTAGGTGACAGGTTCTAGAATCTATAAAGATAAGAATAATTTAGTAATTTTCACTTTTTGACTCATGGGATTTACAAGAATATTTAAAGGGGTTAGAAAATAAAGACTTGTGAAAGCTTTAGCAGGAGAGATTGTTCAATATGAGAAGAGAAAAATATCCCGGTGAATTCCCGAAGGAAGCTATGGCATATTTAATAGCAGCCCTGATTTAAAATAGCGGGAATTAGGTGATTCTGTAGACCCTTCCAACTTTCTGATTTTCAGAGATTTTATTTTTGCCCAAGTCATCAGTAAGTGTGAGGAGATCTTTTTTGTGTTTTTCCAAGTGGGTTGTTGAAAATTTTTTCCTTTTTTTTTTATTCCCCTTCCTAAGGCAAATGAAAAAAAAGTTGACCAGCCTCCAGAAGCTAAAAAGCCCAAAATAAAGGTGGTGAATGTCGAGCTGCCTATTGAAGCCAACTTGGTCTGGCAGTTAGGGAAAGACCTTCTTAACATGTATATTGAGACAGAGGTAAGTACTTCAATTAAATATTTTTATTTTGAAATATGTTTAGTTTCTTGGCCCTGTTACCTATATTTCTAGTAGATAAATGGCCATAATTCTTTCTCATCCCAAGTTTTATATAGTTTTAGGGATAGGATGAAGCCAAAACTAATGAACTTTACAGTTTAATTTTTTTTAACAAGTTTGATGAATTTTTTTTTTTTTTGTATTCATATTAGAGAGATCTATGCCATAGATAATTTTATGCTTGATATAACATGATTGGCTGAGTTCTTGTGAAAAAATTGGATGGCAGTAAATCGTAACAGAGCACAGTACAGTTGGTATTTCATGGCACACTAAGTATTTCTATTAAAATACATTGTGGTTTTTAGTAGTCTGAAATTCTAGAATAATATGTGAAATAATTGAGATTTGGTTTTTCCATACTGAGGTGGGAACATTGTATTTAGGAGTTTATTTAACAATAAACTGTAGTCCATGGATTTATCTTTGATTTAAAAATGTGGCAAAGTGGTGTGGCTGTTATACATTGGCCAGTATTAATCCGAATATGGACAACCATTTATAAACAAGAAAACAAAATTACATTTAAGCAGTAGCTTGGTTTTTTTGTTTGTTTGTTTGTTTGTTTGTCTGTTTTTAGCATTAAATATGAAGTCTGTGTAATCTGTTACAATGTTAAAAAATTCAAACTTCAGCCTGAGTATTTAGAAAACAGAAATGTCTTTTGGGTTTGTAGGAAGAGTTTGACGAGGTATGAATTGGAACTGTGTTAACACTAAAATTTGTTTTGTATCATGTTTTTTAAAACCCCAGAGTCTACACATTTAAAATTTAGTTTGAGTTAACTAGAAGACTGGAATTAACCTTTCCTGTTTCCTGACAGGGTAAGATGATAATGCAAGATAAATTGGAAAAAGAAAGGAACGATGCTAAAAATGCAGTTGAGGAATATGTGTATGAGTTCAGAGACAAGCTGTGTGGACCATATGAAAAATTTATATGTGAGCAGGTATGTCTTAGAGCTCTGTTTTTGTTCAGGTAGTCTCATATAAAGAGTTTAATATCAGAATGGACAGTTGAGGCTTAAGCCTTTACTCAGATAACTTGAACTTTTTGGAAACAGAAAACAAAAGTAATGGAGATAGAGGCTCATTGGTGATGAGCAGTTTTATTTTGTACTAGCCTACCCCTAAAACTCTTCATTTTTACCATCTAGAAGAGAGACCCTATCAAATATTTACGTAGAGTCCATGGCATTACTGTCATAGGGTCAGGGTCTAGGATAAATACGAGAAAAATCTTTGCTTTTAAAGACCTCAAATGCAGGGACACTGCTGCCTTGGTAGCTTTCGTGTCATTGTTTCATCTCATAATGTGTCATTCCGAGAGCTTACTAAGCCCCGTTATTCCCCTTAAGCCTTTTCTTGACTCCCAGTTGGTATGGCTCTGAGAAAATCCCAAAAGCACAACTATGAAAGATAGGACTTAGAAAAAAGAAACTGGATAAAAATCTAGAATTTAGTTAAGTATCATTTAAAGTGAAATTTGGAGTCTGTTTTATTAATAGTTCTAAGGTCTCCGGGCTACCTGGTAACATACTTCAGTTTTAGCTGTGTCCTGACATTCTCTGAATTTCTTATGGTGGGGACTCTGAAGTCGAGATGACTGAACCAGGCAGGACCTCCCAGGGCTAGAGGAGAAGTTCATACCATACATGAACCGGTTAGGAATGATTTTTTCGTGTGTTCAGTGATTGGCAACTTGTATAGCTTCCCCTTCAGTATTTGATAGTTGTGTAAGTTAACAAAAAATTACTAAGACCCGGGTTTTTTTGGGAAGTAAGAAGATAATTGCTCTTCTATAAACCACATTTCATAGTACAGATTGGGCTTCTAAGATAAATATTTTAAGTCAATGAGAGCCATTTTCGATGTCTTTATGTAACAAGGCAGAGAAGCCAAATCAGAGTGCCTTCCTAGATACGATTAGCTACCTAGTGTGAGAATACCTCTGAGAATGCCCGTTTGTTTTGTTGTGAAAAATTCTGAAGTATGAGTGCCACTAATATTGTCATATTTTGTGTTAAGGATCATCAAAATTTTTTGAGACTCCTCACAGAAACTGAAGACTGGCTGTATGAAGAAGGGGAGGACCAAGCTAAACAAGCATATGTTGACAAGTTGGAAGAATTAATGGTAGGTCGTTTTCTCCCCCTGAAAGGTGGTACTTGTGTTTTAAACTAGAGACTTTAAAATAAAATTATGATAACTATTAATTTATTACATTTTATTTTAGAAAATTGGCACTCCTGTTAAAGTGCGGTTTCAGGAAGCTGAAGAACGGCCAAAAATGTTTGCAGAACTAGGACAGAGGCTGCAGCACTATGCCAAGATAGCGGCTGACTTCAGAAATAAGGTGAGTCAGTCTTTTCGTACATAGGGAGGAAGCTAACCTAGATTTTAATAAGCTAACATTTAAGCTGGGAATCATTGTGAATAGTCTTAACTTTGAGATTTTGGGATTTGAGGTTAGAGGTAGATTTGAACTTCCTGGAAAGTTGGGTCAAATGAAATGTTCAATAAATTCTACAGAATGACCATGTTATTTCTGTTCAGGATGAGAAATACAACCATATCGATGAGTCTGAAATGAAAAAAGTTGAGAAGTCTGTCAATGAAGTGATGGAATGGATGAATAACGTCATGAACGCTCAGGCTAAAAAGAGTCTTGATCAGGATCCAGTTGTACGTGCCCAGGAAATTAAAATAAAAATCAAGGTGAGTGTTACCGTCTCATGTTCACTGCTGGGTTCGCTTACGGACTCAAGTTGCAGTCATTTGAACCTTCAACATAGCCATTTTTCCTATAAATCTTTTACCTCATCCTGACTGAGACCAGCTTTTCTTAGTTTATTATTCTGTCACGAAATACAGAAGACCTCGTAAGTTTGTTAAATTTTCCACTCCTCTATTTATTCATTCATTTCAACAAGTGTATTTGTTGAGCCCGTCATGTGCCAGTCCTTGTTCTCAGGATTAAACAATTAAGTGTGCAAAGTGTAGTCTCTGACCCTATGGAACTCATCTTGTAATGGGAAGGAGACCAACAGAAAACAAGTCTGTGTCATCTATCAGAGATGTTAAGTGCTATAGGGGAACAAACTAAGGAAAAAGGCCTTAGGAAATTCTAGGTCTTGTGTGTGAGGCTGGAAGGAAACTGGGAAAAGTGTTCTTCTGGAATAAAGTTCAAACACAGTGAAGGTCAAGGAAAAGTGACCCTTTTAAGCACTGTCAGTTTCAAGCTATAAACTTGAATTCTAGCTCTTTCCTCACTAGTTTTCCTGATCTTGAAGTTACTTAATAACCTCTTTGAACCATTGTCTTCCATGAAATGGGGATTATAATTTCTGTCCTTTAACACTGTTGTGAGGATTGAAGGAAGTAATATATGTAAGTACATAGTCCTAACACATCATAGAAGAATATTAATACTCTCTTTTGGTGAGACTGTAAACTGTGGTTTGGGGCAAGTGTAATGAGAAAATGTAATTATTTGATGTATAATTGGAGTTGTTAGAAAAATAATGGGTCAGGTATGTGGAGAAGCAGTGGAAAATGAACTGGATGGATCTGAGTTATGATAACTATTTTCTTACAGGAATTGAACAACACGTGTGAACCCGTTGTAACACAACCAAAACCAAAAATTGAATCACCCAAGCTGGAAAGAACTCCAAATGGCCCAAATATTGATAAAAAGGAAGAAGATTTAGAAGACAAAAACAATTTTGGTGCTGAACCTCCACATCAGAATGGTGAATGTTACCCTAATGAGAAAAATTCTGTTAATATGGACTTGGACTAGATGACATTAAATTGGCTTATTCCTTCAATTAATAAAATATTTTTGCCATAGTATGTGACTCTACATAACATACTGAAACTATTTATATTTTCTTTTTTAAGGATGTTTAGAAATTGTGTGTATTATATGGAAAAAGACAAAAAGCTGAAGTCTAGTCTTTATGATCCTAAAAGGGAAAATTGCCTTGGTAGCTTTCAGATTCCTGTGGAATTGTGATTCTTACTAAGCTTTCTGTGCAGTCTCACCATTTGCATCGCTGAGGATGAAACTGACTTTTGTCTTTTGGAGAAAAAAACTGTACTGCTTGTTCAAGAGGGCTGTGATTAAAATCTTTAAGCATTTGTTCCTGCCAAGGTAGTTTTCTTGCATTTTGCTCTCCATTCAGCATGTGTGTGGGTGTGGATGTTTATAAACAAGACTAAGTCTGACTTCATAAGGGCTTTCTAAAACTATTTCTGTCCAATAGAAAATGACTTTTTGCTTTAATATTAAAGATTCAATGAGTAAAACAAAAGCTAGTCAAATGTGTTAGCAGCATGCAGAACAAAAACCTTAAAATTTATCTCTCACTATACAGTATATTGTCATGTGAAAGTGTGGAATGGAAGAAATGTCGATCCTGTTGTAACTGATTGTGAACACTTTTATGAGCTTTAAAATAAAGTTCATCTTATGGTGTCATTTCTAAACTGTTGATTTTGTCACTAATTTAAAAAATGAGATGGGGGAGAATATGAATTATTCTAGCAGAAATGAAGTTAGTGACTAGTTTTTCTTTTTTACTGCTTCTGTTACCTCTTTTCTAAGTGAAAACGTTTTTCTCCTGACAGAAAAATAGCATATGTCTATTACATTAAAGCATTTTAAAAATACTGTAAAGTGAATAAAACTTAAAATCTCGCCACCCAGAAAAAAAATTGCCACTTTGTTATACATCCTTGGAGCCTTTTCCCCCTAATGATGGGGGTATATCTGTGTGGGTGTCTACGTTACAGTGCTGTAGGCTGTTTTTAAAACTCTATACCAGGGAAATCGGTAAAGTCAGGTGTTGTAACTGCATAAATGTGGTGAGTTCATTATAAAGACATACTTAAAAATACGTCTTGCTATTGGTAGATTTAGGTGTTTAGTCTCATTTTTGCTGTTCTAAATAATGCTGCAATGAATCTATCTGGTTATTTTGTAGGCACAAAATTGAAGTAGTGTTGGAGGTAGGGGAGAAGACACATGCACTTAGGATAGATGACAAGTAACCAGCTGCTCACTAGGGTGCAAGAGTAGATTTTTTTTTCGGTAGAGATGGGGTTTCGCTATGTTGCCCAAGTTAGTCTTGAACTCCTGGGCTCAAGCGATCTGTCTGCCTTAGCCTCCCAAAGTGCTGGGATTACATGCGTGAGCCACCATGCCCAGTCATTTCTGTTCTTGATGAGGGCCAACTTTCCCTCTTCCACAAAGGATTAATCTTAGATCTATAGCCAATTTATTATAAGTACTATTTAGCTACTCTGTGCTCCACACATCACATGGAGTAGTATCTTCAAACTATGAGGTTTCATAACACTTGACTGCTGAGGTGTATTTCCTCAGCTCTGATGCTTCCTGGGTGATGATATAAGTTATTAAATAAACTCAAATTTTAAAGCTAACAATTCATTCCATCTAGACCAGGTAGCTTGTCATTTGTACGTCTGATAGGTGCTTTCAGCATCTCAGAATCGGCTTATTTTTCATGAATTGCGTATTGTACTCATTTGTAATATTGGAATGTAAAATGTTCTTACTAAGGATGTTAACTATGTCAACTATTCAGCATTTCCTTACTTTATAATTTCTAGCTGCTTTACCATTTAGCAACTTTAAATTTTTATGCAGTTAATCTGTTTCTTTGTGGTTTTTATGTTTTCTGAATGTCTTTAATGCACATTAATGTATACTTAGTAGATACACATTTACACATTAAGAAGTGAAGATAGGTTTGTGTTCTGTGTACAGTTAGGAAGTCCACCAGAAAAGATTTTTAAAAACTATGGGAAAACACGTTTTTCCTCCTGTCCTAAAATAGAACCTGATGATGGGAGGGAGCATCAGTCTGGCCTAGATCAGTGAACTGCGTTTTTGGATGCAGGCAAAAGTATTGTCATGTTGTTTACTTTATAATACATATTAATATCATTGGCTCAAACAGTTGTGATATATACCTAGTAATCATCTAGGGTCTCAAAGATAACGCACCAGTTTGAATAAATGCTGTTTCAGGATTAAATTTTACATTTCACTTTAAATTGTCACTTTGTGACAATATTTCTAAACAATGTCCATTTTTAATAGCAGTTGAATATTGAGTCTCCTTTGTCATGAATATTGGTTATGTCTGAGCGATGATTAACTTAACTTTTCTTGGGTAAAATCCCCAACGTTTGCTTGATTATTATCTTTGATTATTCATCAAAAAGAATAGTACAATTAATTTGACTAATGTAACCTGCCTCTACAAAATAGCCTATTGGAAGTTAGTTTCTGAAGGGCCAAAATCTTTAGCTACTGTGATTAATGACTTGGTTTTGTAAGCAGCATTCAAGATACTTTTTTTCTACATTATTACCACTTGTTAATTTATATCCAGACTTCTATTTTGCCTGTGGTGTTTGATTGCTGTGGAGTAATATGTCTTGCCATCTATCATACGTTTTCATAGCACAAAACAATGATACCAGCTTTTCTAGGAAGATGAAGTCTTTACAAATATTTGGAGAGAGGTTACTTTCTCTAAGTACTGAGTAATTTTGGTTCAATTCTTCGAAGTGGGCAGAATGAGGAGAAGTGTTCCCCATTTGCTCTGGCATGTGTGCTGTGGTTTTCTTGTAGTGGTCCAGATTGTTAGCCTTAGAGACTTCCTAAAAGACAACCAGTCGAAACTAGTTATCTCTTAGTCCATATTAGCATGTGATTTGGAAATGACATAAGAACAAGGGGCGTACTTGAAAGCTCTAGGATAGCAGCTTTTCAGTCACTTGTGGTTTGGTTTTCTTAGAACTGCATAGCATGGGCCTCTTAACAGTTCTTATACTGCTTCAGGGCAGGTGGCAGGCAGTATGGTGTAGTGGAAAGAAGATCTTTTGGGGTTGGAAAAGATTTTGTTTCACGTTCAAGAGCTCATGCTGGCCCCGCAAGTGCTATGGTTTTTAGGTAACCCAGTTTCTGTGAATGAATGCCCATTTTCTCATCCAAATCTATATAACCTTGATTGGGCCAGTCTCTGCCATGGTGGATTCCTCTGGTGCTGGTTTGGCACATTAACATTTGGGGCTGGCTAATCAATTGTGGGGGCTGTCCTCTGCCTTATGGGATGTTTAACAGCATCCCGAGCCTCTACCCATCAGATGCCAGTAGCATCTCTACCCCAGTTGTGACAACCAACAATGTCCCTTGTCCTTCAGTTACAGGGAAAGTGACTTTGAACTTCAAAATAATCGAAGAGAAGGAAGTAAACTGGCCCTTTCTGAGTATCTTTCAGCAATCCGGCACTGTGCCAGGTGTCTTTACTCAGGCTTCATAATGATCTTCTCAGAAAGGCATTGTTTCCCCCAATTCCTGGTGGGAAAATGGGGTGACACTCTGACGAAGCTAAAATATATGTTGATTAGAACTTAGATCTAATTGTAAGGCCCATTTTCTCTCCGGTGGAGTGATCAAAGTTGGCATGCACATAGCCAAAGATGAAAGTTGACCAGCACTGTGAAAATGCACTTGTATCATTGAAAACTCCCTGGGAGGACTCGAAATCTCTTCTCTGAAATTAGCCATAAAATTCAACCACGTTAAGATTTGCTGTTTTTTCACCAGGCTATATCCGGTTTTCTAAACTCATGTATAATTATATGAAACACTGAAACTTTTCTTTACAAAGTGCAGATTCTTAGTCCAGTGTTTTGTAAAGCCGATCGAGACCAGTATTTTAAAAAAAATGAAAATTCAATGAAACAAAATACCAATGCATCATAAGGAGTCAAGGTGAGGATTGGGGTTTCTGTTTTTTGTTTTTTGGTTTTTTTGAGACGGAGTGTTGCTCTTGCTGCCTCGGCTGGAGTGCAATAGCACAATCCGTCTCACTGCAATCTCCACCTCCCAGGTTCAAGCGATTATGCCTCAGCCTTCTGAGTAGCTGGGATCACAGGTGTGCACCACCACGTCCGGCTAATTTATGTATTTTTAGTAGAGACAGGGTTTCATCATGTTGGCCAGGCTGGTCTCAAACTCCTGGCGTCAAGTGATCTGCCTGCCTTGGACTCCCAAAGTGCTGGGATTACAGGCATAAGCCACCACACCCAGCCAAGGATTGTTTCTTGATGCTTTAATCTGTTAGGCATAAATTAGGTACAGGCTTACTGAAGATTGTGTCCCAGAATGTTTGAGAGAGACTGGCTTAGACAATTGCAATTATTCATTAAAAAAAGAAGAAAAAAAAAAAAAAAGCCCAAAGCATACCTTTTCATTGAGCATTGGACTAGAAACTGACTCTTAACCCTGGTTGCATATTAGAATTTCTCAGGGGCTAATTGTACAAAATACTGACACATACCCTCAGAGATTGATTCAATTGGTCTGGGATGGGACCTGGGCATCAGGATTTTAAAAGCTTCCCAGGTGAGTCCAATGTACAACCACAGGGCTGTTGACTGTATGTGCAGTGTCCTGTTTGATAACTGATGTCTCAGTGTTAAGAATTTGAAGTTTCCTTTTCTAAGCCCTGATGATCTATTCTGTAGATAAACGGATGATAGGCTCATCCATTTACATTTTTTCTGTAATTAGCCTTTTCACATTGGCTATAGATGTTCAGGTATCACTTACATACACGAAACTTCCTTATACCTCTCCCGCTTCTCACAGGAGGAATTTTGGGATTGATGCAAAATGACTTCTGCACCTTTCCATAGGTTTTTGTACATGTTTAGCTGGCTTCGGCATTAATCACTGAAGCCTTGAGTCCTACTGAGAATGAGCTCTGCAGCCGAGTGAATGAAGGCAGTTGAGTATCTCGCTGTAGTTCTCTACTCTTGGACTGGTGCTTTCAGGGGCTTCTTCCCTGCATCACCACCACCCGTCACCCCCCAACATCCTCAGACACGCACACCATCCCCCACACGGACATACACACCATCCTAGGGGTTTCCTATCAATGTGTTTTAGTTGCTTCTGACTTTTATTATTAATAACATACAGAAAAGCATGGATAATTGGGAAATAACCACTTCTTGCACTCAGTTCTGGCCCAGCTGAGCAGGGAAGGAGCACTGGAAAGTATATTAAGTGGTTGTTTGGCTTTTAAGTCAAACATACTTGGGTTTACATTCTGGCTGCACTTTCCACAATCCACATGGCCTTGGCATTAATCTCCCCAGCTGGTTTCCTCTGTGAACTCAGTTTCTACCTCCACAAGGTGGTTGTTGAAGATTAAAGGAATTTGTGCACATTGATGTGTTGAGTGATCTTGGCACCGAGTGGGCACCCAGGAAGTTGTACAAGTTATGTTGGCTGGGGAGGTGCTCCCTCATTTACCTCTTCAGTGTCAGCTTTCTTCTCCGATATCAGCATTCACTTTTTACTTCTCCTTGCCCCCGTTGCATACACACACGCTGATGTTTTATTTCCCCAATTCGTGTTTTCTGTGGAAGTGTGGCTTTTTAAATAGACGTTGCCAGGCAGTCAGAGCATGGCTTGCTTCCTGCTTGGTGAACCAAGTGGCTGCTGTGAGTTTAGTGGAAACTCAGGAGTCTTATTTATGATTGCTGAGGTGCCTGTGGCTCATCTTGACTGCCTGTGTCTGAGCGTTTGGGGATGTTCAAAAGCCGAAGGGTGCCAAAAGTGTCTCTGGAGAATTGAGACTTTACAGTCCATAAGCAGAGGACAGTATTTTCCCAGTCCTGGAGATATAAACTATTGCCAGAGTGTGTAAGTTGTTTGGTTTCCTAATAAAATATCTCAAGTCTTTTAATAATACCTCTTTCCCTTCTAACAATGACAAATACCAGACCAGCATTAAAAAAAAAAAATGCTCCCACCTTTCGATTTAGAAAAGTTGAAAGAATAGCACAGTGAACATGTGACCAATTACTGTGACACTTCTCACCATGTTCCTTCTTGGGACAGGGACCTTCTCCTGAAACACAGGCCATCATCAAACCCAAGAAATCTCATTGACACAATAGTATTACCAGGTCCAACTGTGCATCAAAAATGTCCTTTACAACTGTATTTTTGGATCCAGGATACAAAGATTATATACTTCGTTTGGTAGCCATGGTCAGCCCAACACTTTTAAAATGATACAAATTTTGTTTGAGAATGTTGGAGATTTTATAGCTACTATACATAAGCATGTTGCCCAAAGGATTACTTGATTAGAGGAATTAGATGATGTTTCTTTAATAGTTGTTTTTAGGCATTACTTGTAACCACTTGTATCAAAAAGCATTATTAAATGTGGCCCATCAACCAAAAGGTTGCCATAAATTATCTTCAATGTATTTGTTGACCTAACCTTAATAAAAACTACTGGAGTGGTCTAGTGATCAGAGTCATAACTGTTCCTCCATGATCAGGTGATACAAGTCCAGGAATAAACGATTCCCACTGCTTCACAGCCACAAGAATAGAATCTAGAATAGCAGGTATTGACTCTACAGTTGCTGTGGCTCTCATGTGTTTATGGCACATCTATTGTGTGTCCTGCACACAGGGGGGTTGATGTATTTTCCACACACAGCTGATGTGTCCTGGTTACACTCCCCATGACTGCCTGCCTGCCCATCTGGAATTCCTCCCTACAGGTATTAGTCCTGGTCCTCCGAGAAGGGGCATTGCCTTCACCGTACTTGTCAGGACATTCAGTTGTAAAATGTCAGAAACCCACCTAAAAGTACTTCGGTTCAAAGGGGATTTATAAGCAGAAGGATGGCAGGTAATGAAAGAAAGCATTCACTAACCAGTCTGTGCATAACTCAGGGCAGCCGAGCTTTTGGAACACTGGGACTCCTCTCCACTATCCTTGCTGATAACTTGCTTCTAGGGGAGGTTGGGAAGCACAGCCGCCAACAGCAGTCCCCAGGAGACACCACTAACACACCTCCCAGGGGCAAGAAGTCCCAGGGTGAAACTTCCATCCCTCCTGGGGATGAAACTGTGCCCAGAGTGAGCTCTGCAAGAACACGACTGCTGCCATTCTAACCATGAGTAGGTAGAGGGAAGAACATTTATCAAAACAAGTGGGATGCTGCTTCCAGGAGAATGGAGGATGCTGGGCAGACCCAGCTGCACGTCTGCCCGGCAGGTAACCTAGTTTTTCTCGTTCTCCCCTGCATCCCAGGGCACATGCATTCTCCCATTGTGGCACAGAGGAGACTGGCCAGGAAGTGGTTCTTCAGTGCTGACTCCATAGGCATTAGCACCTCATGTGTAACCAGCAGACCCTGAGGTTGCACAAAGTGAGTGTGGCCCAAGATGCTGAGAACCTCCCAGCTCCCAAGGATGGAAGTGGGGACTCATTACTCCTTTCCCGCCACTGGGAATCATGCCCTAGTAGCCTAAGCAATTCACCAAGCTGTTGCTCTGAGCAGGGCTCTTTGGCCCTCACAGTTTGCCTAGAAAGCTCATCCTCCAACCCCCAGACCCTGTCGTCCTCATCTGTGTTGTGCATGGCTCCTCCTGCCCTGGTACTGTGTGGTTCTGAATACAGGGAGAGGGACTGGGGAGTCCAGGCTGACTCCCAGGTCTCTCTGACTTTGGTCTCTCTCTTTTCAAGGTGAAAAATGGCGCCCTTCCTTGAAGGAGAACACGCAGACAGAGAGCCAGAGAAGAAGGTGAGGGAGAGCTAGGTTTACCTCGATACATGTTGAATTTGAGGTGTCTGCAGAGCCAACAGCCAGCCAGTGAGCAGAGGCTCCTGGGTGTGGAACTCAGTAGAGAGCAGAGCTGAAATACAGACTGCAGTTGGAGTGGACAGCCGGGCTCTGGGTGCAGACACACAAGCCGGCTGTGCACGCAGCCCAAGTGAAGGACTATTTGTCCTGTGTGTGCCCCCCATGCACCTGAGTCACATGCACCCTCCTCTACTGAGCTTTCAGCCTCATCTACACATGTGAGAGGGAAGAGGCTCAGTTCTATTCATTTTTTAATAGCCCAAGTGCCTAGCACAGGGTTTGCATTTACTCAGTCAGGATTTGTCAAAGAACTGAGGTTTGAAACAGAAACCCTCAGGAGGCCTATGTTAAGAATCAGGGCAGAAGAGCATCTGAGGAAACAGTGGTGGGAGAGCTGGAAGGAAACAGGTGGTAGAGGTCACAGAAGCCAAGGGAGAAAAAGGAGGAAGGGATGGAGAGGGATGAGTGTTACAAAGTGGCCAAAGGAGATGAAGACCAGAATGTGCACTAGACTGAAGTGCAGAGTTCCCTGGCGATTTCTGAGAGCAGTTGCAGCTGAATGAGTGTGAGGAAGCAAAGGACATTGCATTTGGAGAATGCTCTCCCGGGTGTAAAATTAGAAAATAGAGTGGGAAACTGGAACAATAAATGCATTCCACTAGAGTCTGGGGTGGAGTTTGGGTGGTGAATGCTCTGAGGTCAGAGGAAGATGGTTCTCTCCTTGTTCAACTTACCTCGGTCTTCATATGCTTGGCTTTGGTCCCACTGAATCAACAGAGCCTGGAAGTCAGAGGCACCTGTTTCAGCCACCATCAAAATGGAAAGAACCCACAGGGTGTCCTGGATCCTCCCTTCTGTCCATCTGGCCTCACCCAGTGCTGGCGCATTCCCCTCTGCCCATTTTCTACTTGGGACCTGGATTAGTCTGTTCTTATGCTGCCAATAAAGACATACCCGTGACTGAGTAATTTATAAATAAAAAGAGGTGTAACAGACTCAGAGTTCCACGTGGCTGGGGAGCCCTCACAACCATGGTGGAAGGCAAAGGAGGAGCAGAACATGTCTTACAGGGTGGAAGGCAAGAGAGAGCTTGTGCAGGGGAACTCCCATTTATAAAACCATCAGATCTCATGAGACTTATTCACCATCATGAGAACAGCATGAGAAAGATCCAATGACCTCCCACCAGGTCCCTCCCATTATGTGGGAATTATGGGAGCTACAATTCGAGATGAGATTTGGGTGGGTACACAGCCAAACCGTATCAGGAGTCTCTGGGAGATCTCAACTGCAGCCACTCACTCAGCCTCCCCCTTCCCATGCTCCTCAGAGTTTTAGCCAATAGTGAACTATAAAACCATTCCTCACAGAAGCTAAAAAATTGCCTGACACAAAGACTTTTTGAGATAATAGGCTTGGAAATAGGAGTCTACAGTGGCCCAGTGTAGACTGCCATCCGTGGCAGACTCTGTTTCATGGCAGTGGGGGCTGGAGGGCACACACTGGTCTGGGGGCTCCCCCTGGCCCATGAAAGCAGGTCTGCAGGCCAGGGGCTCTAAGGTCAATGAGACCTACCCAGGAGTGACAAGTGCAGAGCTCAGATTTCTAACACAGTGCATCTTTCCTACACAAGCTCATAAACCTCTTGCTTTTAGGAAGAGAGGTGGGGGCATCACAGCTAGTTTTGGCAACCAAGGAAGAGCAGTCCTCAGTCTGAAACTATCCTCTGTGGTTGTTGGGGAGGTCCTGCACTGGTTGAAAAGGATCCCTACAAATGGTAATCAGCCCTTCCTCAGACATGGTGATGTTGGAGCAGGACCATAGCTTCAAGGAGGAAGGAGTTACCCCCAAGGGATACTGTGTACCCCAAATCCTATATCCCTGGCCATGGCAGCCCTGCTCAAACCCACCCAACCTCCCACCCTCAGGTGTACATACATGTGCATACACTCTCTCTCTAACACATACGCACTGCACCATACATACCCCATGCATATGCGCGCACACACACACAGGCACACTGCACCACACATACCACCCAACCCCACCCTCCGCCAGTCTTCACTTATCCATCGTCCCTCTGCTCAGGCCTCCCCCTCCCCAGGAATCCCTGGCCAGACCTCCTGACAATGTTCCAGTTGGTCCCCAACCCCTCCATGGAGATTTCTTTGTGTCTCTCCTATTGTATTTAAAGCATTACTTTATAATCTGTTTGTAACTCTGCTGCTAGACTGTGTGTTCCTTGAGGACAGGAATAGGTTCTTAGTCCTATTCGTGTCCCCAGAGCTTAGCACAGAGCCTGACACATAAGTGAAATGTGAACTAAATGAGCAAAAGAAATAATTTATGGATAAGCACTGGCCAGATTTCACATGCCTGAGAAAACTGTGTCCCATTCCAGAAGCCTCAGTGTCTGTATCAGCTTTCTAGGGCTGCCATAACTAATGACCACAGACCAAGTGGCTTGAAACAACGAACATTTATTCTCTCTCCGTTCTGGAGGCCAGAAGTCTGAAGCCAAGGTGTCAGCAGGGCCGTGCTCCCTCGAAGCCTCTAGAGAAGAATCCGTCCTTGCCTCTTCCGGCTTCTGGTGCTGCCCTGCATTGCTTGGCTTGCAGCCACATCTCCTTATTTCTTCTTTCCATTACTTTTCCACATGTATTTCTTGTATTTCTGTTACCTTCTTTTGCCTCTCTCTTGTAAGGACACTTATGACATTTAGGGCCCACCCAGGAAATCCAGGGCAATCTCCCCACCCCACGATCCTAAACTTAATCACATCTGCAAAACCCCTTTCCAAATGAGGTCACGTTCACGGGCTCCAGGGACCAGAACTTGGATCTTTGGGTGGCCGTTACTCAGCACACTATGGAGCTCCCAAGTGGATGAGAAAAAATACTGCCTAAAACTTTCTTGCAAAGTTTTCCCGTATTTCACCAGACGGGAATCTCCTGGACAAGATGTGCTTGCTTTGTCATTGTCCAGGGACATCCAACCAGCAATTAAATTTGTAAGCCCTCAATCATACCCCTGTTGGTAATAAAAGGTGCACAAAAATGACAGCTTTTCATGAGAATCTCCACCAAGGGCAGAAGTGAAAAGGGAGACAGAAGGGTGTGCTTCAGGATGAGAGGCAGGGGAAGGTGCAATATGTCAAACCGGCCAAATTATTTCAGACTAGCATCTAAGCCACAAAATAGAGTCTTTGGGATCTTGGGACTGATGGCAAGGGGAAGGCAGGCCCAGGCTTAACCTTAGCTCCTAAAAGGAGGGGCGGGATGAGGAACAGGAGATGGAAGAAGGTCTGAGTGAGGGGGAGTAGTCATGGTCAAGATGAGACAGAGTGGCCTCCAGGGTCGAGAAGAATGATCCTATCCCCTGTCCTGACAACAGAAGGACCTGACCAAGCTTCTAGGAGCTGTAGCCAGGCACCTCTGAGTACTGGAGCCAAGAGGAGACCAGGTCCCAGCTCTGCCACGCTTGCTGATGGATCTGGACATCTTTCTTTCTCCCCTGAGCCTTTATTTCCTCAGCTGTTAGTAGGGTGTGAGAAGCATGGTCCCTCCTTGATGGACCCCTACCTTTTACCAAAGCATCCTAGAAAAGCAAACAAACGTTTGCCTGAGAGTTGGCCAAGTGGTGCTACTTTGAGTTGTCGTAGACAGGAGAGAAGGCAGCTCCATTCCTCGAGTATCACTGATTAGAGACCAGGATCCTGACTACACTTCATTTACCAGTGTGTGGGGTCTCTCATACCAGGGTCTTCAGCCTCTTGTAGATTTGGGTAAGGAGGAGGGAAAGACCCTGCCCAGGCTCTGAGCCCAAGATAACCTCCAGCTTTGGGGGACTACCAGGCGTCCCAGCTCACAATAAAATGGTGCCTTGGTTCCATATTTCCGTTGTTCTTCATTGCATGTCTTCCTCTGGGATCTCACCAGGAGACGGGGATAATGGCAGGTCAGATTCAGACTCTCCCGGGACCCTAGCTCCAATGCCAGCCAACAGCATGCTGAATCCCATCTGATCCCCTCTTCCGACAACATCCCAGTCCCATCCTCCCTGCCTGCTGGCTGAAAAGCCTCATGCTTTTCTTCATGGAGAGTGAAAGACGACAGATCCAGGAAGCCAGGAACATTGATCCCTGGCTTGCTTGCAAACTGGAACAGGTTACCTCTCTGTGCCTTGGTTTCCTTATATGTTCACCAGGAGTCATCACATTTGCCCAGCCAGGTTCTGGGCTTCCTGGAGGTGACACCTGGGACAAGGAGACTCCTTTGAGCTCCAGTTTCTTCATCTGTAAATTCTGAGGAACAGCATTTGTCTCACAGGATTGTTGGGAGGGAGAATTGAAAGATGAGATGTGGAAGCTCTTTAGCAAAGTCAAAGCAAAATAAGTTGACAATTAGATAGAAAACAATGTATAAGAGGTTGAACAAAGGAGTGCCTTAACGCAGATGAGTTGCAGTTCAGACAACATTTCTCAAAGGATACTGCTTGGAACACTTATCCCAAAAAATGCAGCTTGAATAAGGAGCTCCTTGGTCAAGTAAGTTTGGGAAACTGTTCCTTTCCTGGGGATTTACCAGGTGCTTGAAAATATTAAGAGCTCAGAAAAGTACTGAGCTTAACAGACCCATTGAACTGTCTTTAATCCAGCATTTCCCAAACTCATGTCTTCAGGAACCACTCCCCTACCTGACATGCCCCCACTTTAACACAGGGAACCGAGGGTACTGGTTACACTTGTCCCTGCCCCTGCTGTGATGGACCCGAGGGAGATGGGAAAGTAGGATGCTGGCTGCGGAGGCAGGAGGGAGTGGGAAGGGAGCAGAAAGAGCAGCTGGGTCAGGAAAAAGTCAGATGTGTCACTACTTGGCTCCATTTTCTTCCATCCAGGTCAGACCAATTGGAAGCTGCACCTGGAGGTATCTGGAACCCTGCTTGGCGTGATTTATAGAGGTGGGTTTTGTTTTGAACACTGCTGGCTTCATATAATGGTATTCTTTCCTCAAAGGATTAGTTAATGGAGGGAATACTGCTCTCAGAGAAACAGCATCAACACAGATCTCTCAACTTAAAATAGTACTGAGTAGACAGGCCATGACCCCAAGATTGAACTCGAAATGCTGCAGTCCAAAATCAAGGATGAAAAAGGAACACTTCATTGAGGAGAGACAGAAATCCATCATTGAAAGATTTCTAAAAAGCAGGGTGGAAAAAGGAGTCTGGACTTGTGAGACTGATGGTTTAGGAGGCTCAAAGGCTCAGCAACAGAGGGGGAAAAACTGTGGGGGTGTGAAATGCCCCCCACTAACAGCTGAGGAAACAAAGGCTCAAGGGAGAAAGAAAGATGTCCAGACCCATCAGCAAACATGGCAGAGCTGGGACCTGGTCTCCTCTATGCCTCTGGAGCTTGGGAAAGAGAAAACTCAGAATTCAAATCCAGGTCAGGAAGGAGAAAGGAAGGGAGGAGGGAAGGGAGGAGGGAAAGGAGGAAAGAAGGGAAAGAGGAGGAAAAGAAGGGAGGAAGGAAGGGAGGCAGGGAGGGAGGAAGGAAGGAAGGAAGGAAAGGAGGGAAGGAAGGAAGGAAAGGAGGGAAGGAAAGAAGAAAAGTAGGGAGAGGAAAAGAGAGAGAGAAAAAAGAAGTCAGGCAGGAACGCAGACAGGCATAGTCTGATAGTTTTGTGGCAAAGGAAACCAACTGTCTAGCCTCAGGAGACATATGAGACACGCACATATTGTCCGTGCCCCAGCATCCTTCTCCTCTCCCAGTAATGGCTGGGCCTCCTCAACCCTGTGGCTCCATTTAGCAACCATTTTTGAAGGGACCAGCCCACAACCCTCAGTTGGCTGGGCCAAAGTGAGTACTGACCAGAGATATGCCAGCAAGCTTCAATTTGGGACTTGGAACCCAAGAGAAGTCAAAAATCAGTCTCTCTGTGGAGCAAAAGCTGCCAGTGAAACCTGGCAGCTGCTGTGGCCATGCTTCCTGCAGTGTGGGGAGAACTGGTCTCCAGAGAGAGAGAGGACACGTGAGACAGCGCCACACAGGTGCGCGAGATAGAAAGACCATCCCGATGAGGTTTTCACGTCCCTGGTGACGGTTTTTCCCACAGTCCTAGGAGCCAATATATTTCTCATTTTGCCTAAGTTTGTGTAGCTTGGGGCTACCCCAGGGGCAACTGCGAGTCCTCACTGAAGAGCAGGTTCTCCACGAGCACCCAGCTGGATGTGCCAACAGCTCGGCTCCTGGCTGGTGGAGTTGGAAAAATGCTAGGACACAATCAGTCAACTTCCCCACGAAGGGGCAGCACCTCCCCCCTGACTGCTGGAAACACAGACACACGCTGAAATGCCCAGTGAGAATGCAGCATTCTTTGCAAGGGGTGGTCTGTCAACAGGGAGGCGGTCACAGGGCCCTCCAAGTGTGGGATTAGAGGAAGCAGAGCAGTGAAAGAGAAGGCAGAGACAGGCTCACCCTTCAGATGTTTGAGGCCCACAGCAAGGCCTAGCACAAATAAAGGCAGTGTTTAAAAATGCATTAGAAAGTTGACAAACTCTTCGGTCAACATTTAGCAGATGCTGAATGTTCTGTTCTCCTACTCTGTCAGCTTCCTAAGGCCCCAGATGGCCAATGTGGATGTCGAATTCTTGGGGTCCTCATATTTCCATGGCAATTGTAGCAATGCAGGGAGAGCCACTCTCAGCCTCTCACTTTCCTCCTTCTCCCTCCACCCCAGCTTCTTTCTGCACTGTGGAGGCTTTAATGTGCATATGCATGAATATCCCTGATTTGTTTTTCTAAGACCACCAGAGCGGGCACAAAAGAACTAGTGAGTAGGCAAGGGTAGGAGCAAAACTGCAAGTTTATTTTGGTCACCTAAGGTGTGGGGAAGAGGTCTGTCAGCCTCCGGCAAAGAAGGCCGACAGAGTCCCCCGGTGGGGCTCTCGGACGGAGTTCCTGCAGTCCTGACATCCCGACAGGAGTGGAGGACTGAGGAAGGCCGCGCCTGGCGTCCCTCCGGAGCGGCTTTTCTAGGAGTGGGAGGGCAATAGGCGGGGCATGGGTGTGTCAGGGGGCGTTCCGCAGGTGCGACCAGGTAAATATTGGTCTCTTCGGATTGACGTCACCTGGCGCATGCCCAGTTGGTCTGCACCTTCCCGGCGCCGGCTGCATTTTCGCGCGCGCGGGAAAAGTTGGTGAAGAAGAACCCGGAAGTGCACCATCTTGCCTCCGTTCGTCCAAACAATCTCCACCCCAGCTAACATGTCTAGTATAGGTCTTCACCCCAACAAACCCTGGCCCCTTAACCGCTTCTCTGGGCCTGGGACTGTGTGGCTCTTCTTGGGATTGATGGATGTGGGAGGAGGCCGTGCAGGCTCTAAACATAGACTTCAGGCCATCTGGGCATGGGATTTCCTGGTTCCATGACCTGGAGAAGGAGGTGTGGTTAGGTAGGGGCATGGCCGGGGCAGGGGTCCCCTTGCCCTGCTCCAGGAGGGGTATTGGTCATGGAGAGACCAGACAGCGTGGAGCGGGTGCTGGAAAGTGTTGGACTGGAAGAGGGGCCAAGAGACTGTCTAGCTTTGCAGTTAGGGGCTCTCTGCCCCTTGTGGTCTCCATTTGCAAAGTGATGGGTTTAAATTATAGGTTGAGGTTCACAGCTCAGTGTTTGGGAACAAAGGTTTGAATTGTGAATTTTTTTGTTTGTGTGACTTTGGGCGAAACCTTCATCTCTCTGAGGACCAGCTTTCTCATCTGTGAAATTGGATGTTCCCTTTCTAGGCTGCGGTGAGGATTCCACGATGTTGGTGAAGAGATCAGCACAGTACGTGCTTGGGAACTGGCAGCCACACTATTGTTCTTTCTGAGGTTGCTCGCTTACAGCTTTAAAGTGGCTGCTCTGGGACCATCCTTGGAAAGAAGAGGGCAACTGGCCTCCTAATTTTATTCCCAGAGCCGATTTCCCTCCACTCTGGAGTCTGGTAGTTAAGAGCACGGGCTCTAGAATCTCCTGGGTCATTTAATTGTTAACCATTGGTGAGTCACTTAACTTCTGGGAGCCTCAGTTTACTGGTTGGTAAAATGAGATGCTAACAGTATCTATTCCCAAAGATGTTATTAGGAATAAATGCAAATACATCTAAGCTCTTAAGCAAGGCCCACCTGGCACACAGTTAATGTTTAAATCTGCCAGTGTTTTTCACCAATAGCCTCATGGTTCTCTCCCACTGTTCTCAGCCCACCTATAGGCAGATGCTGTAGGTGGCATTTGGATCCGTGGCAGAGCTGCTCGGGGAGCCATCGGCTCAGTTCATCAGCCCTGTGCTCTTTGCTCAATGGAACAACGGCCTTCAAGGAAGAAAAACCTCAAATCCGATTTGTTCGCTTAAATTCAAGCTCTAATTGTTTTGGGAAGAAGCCCGTGGTGGCTGAAATCATTCCTTGTTCTGCTCTTCTTTGCTCCTGTCTAGCAAAGCTTAATCTCAGTCAGACCTTTTGATTGCACAGGGAAAAATTTGCCAAGAAAAGAAAATAGCAGCTGGGTCTCTTTAGAACTCAGACAAGGAAATTGCCTTATGATCAGGGCTTCTGGGCAGCTTCACTCCCTTCTTCTTCCTGTGTAAGAAAATTTGAATTAAACAAATCTGAGCCAGTAATAGACAAATCTGGCTTCTCCCTGAGGGCTGACATGCGGATGATCTCATGGCACTGGAAGGTCTGGTAAATGCTGGGCCACCCCCAGCACAGGTGCTCTCCAGGAGGGCTTGCTCTGCCCCAGTGGCAGCCTGGTGAGAAAGAACCAGGTAAGTACAGGGTGCAGATTCCTCAGGCACCTGAGGGCCCCCCGCTTCCCCTGCTTAAAGCGAAGACCCCAGGTGGAGCATGGTCATTGCACATTTTCCATTAGCAAAAAAATATTTACGTCAATCCCTTCTACTTGGTCCCGTGTCGCCCACTCTTTCCTTCCTCCTGGATGTGTCTAAACCCCTTGGAAAGGCCATCTGCTTCCACTCCTCAAACCCTTTCCCTTCATCATCTTGTCCTCACATCTGCCACCCCCAACTCTGTGCCAACCACATTGAACTACTAGAAATTTCCAGGACATCCCCTCTCTCTTGCCTAGTGGCTTTGCCTCAGGCTCTTCTCTGTCTCTAATTGTGGAAAAATGGCTGGGCATGCTGGTTCACACTTGTAATCCCAGCACTTTGGGAGGCCGAGGCAGGCAAATCACGAGGTCAGGAGTTCGAGACCATCCTGGCCAACATGGTGAAACCCTGTCTCTACTAAAAATACAAAAAATTAGCTGGGTGTTGTGGCTGGCGCCTGTAATCCCAGCTACTCAGGAGGCTGAGGCAGGAGAATTGCTTGAACTCGGGAAGCGGAGGTTACAGTGAGCCGAGATCGCGCAACTGCACTCCAGCCTGGGTGACAGTGCAAGACTCCATCTCAAAAAAAAAAAAAAAAATTGTGTTGAAACACGCATCTTAACCACTTTTAAGTGCACAGTTCCACAGCATGAAGTACATTCACACTGTTGTGCAACCACCACCACCATCCATCTCCAGAGTGCTTTTCATCTTGCAAAACTAAAACTTTATACCCATGAAACAACGATTCTCCATTTCCCTCTCCCCAGCCCCTGGCAACCACCATTCCACTTTCTGTCTCTATGAATTGGAATACGCCAGGTGCCTCCTGTGAGTGGAATCAATATTTGTCTTTCTGTGACTGGCTCATTTCATTAGCATTAGGTCCTCAAGGTTCATCTGCATGGTAGCAGCTCTTCCTTCTCTTAAGGCTTCCTTTCAGATGGCCACATCCTACTCATCTTTCAGGTCTCAGCCTAAGTTCTCTCCCTCTGGAAAGGCACCCTGCTGACCTCACAAGTGAGCACCCCCACCATGCTTTGCATTCCGATCCTGTCAGGGATGTGTGAGCTCCTTCACACAGCTCCTTCACACAGGGATGTGCCAGGGATGTGTGAGCTCCTTCAGTACACAGACTCCTTTCCATCTGTGTTTGTATCACTGCACAGCGCCTGGCACTGAGTGGTGGCCACCAAATATTGCAGAGGGAAATGTTGAACAACCTTTCCTTGGAGATATTCATGAACAATTTTCAACAAAAACCTTCGGACCAGATCTGAATGCTCTTGATCTACTGGGGTTACCAGGTATCAACCACCCTTTCCTGGAGCATAGTTGGCCTCTGTGGCACTGTTGTCTGCCTGTTCTCTCGTTCCTCTTGCCTGACCTACAGTCTCTGCTCAATCCATCCCTCCTTCTCTTTGAGCACTTGAGGTGTCTGCACCCACTCTGCTCCACACACATCCCCTTGGGTCATCCTGGCCCCATCTCTCTGGAGATGATTTCCAGTTGCCTGTCCATGCCTCACTTCATCCTGCACAGCCTGGGAAGCACCTCATCCCGGTCATCTCTCTCCTTCTTTCTGTGTAAGCTGACCCAGCCTCTGCAAGTCTGCAGGTTAACACCAGCACCATCACTTGGCTTGCAGTTTGCAAGGATGTGCTTGATTCCACAGCAATGTGCCGGTTGTCCAAATCTTCAAAGTGTTCAGAGCATTTGTAAGCAACACCCCTTCCTTTGTATGCTCCTATAAAATTCCTTCTCCAAGACCTTATCACTGTGGGGTGGCAGAAAGAGAAGTGGGATCCTATTCCTGCCTTGCCACATATTGGTGGTTTAAATTTAGGCAAATTACAAGTCCTCCCTAAGCCTCAGTTTCTTCATCTGTAAAGTGGAGATAACAAATAGAACATCTCCAGGGATGTTGTGAGGACTAACAATGGAATTCAGTGATTTCCTACCTAAATGTGTGAGACATCCCTGGGTGGAAGATCTCCAACATTTTTTTGATGTTGAATAAGGTGTGTGCTATCTGAGAAACTGGGCCCCACTAAGACAATGTATGTGAGGTATCTTGTAGAACCAACATGAGTGTGCTGACCACAGGGCCATCGCCTTCCTCCCTCCTGGGTTCTCTCTCCCTGTCCTTGGTCCCACAGCTAAGCTGCCCAGGGAAAGTGTTGATTTTATTTCTAGGGAATCCGTTGCTCAAAGGATCGCTGCAGTAGTAGACACTCTCTTAGGTGAGTTGATGGATTAGCTGGCTCTCTGTCAACACCCTGCCAAATGCCCACGGCCCTCTGAATGCTAATGCCTGGAGGGTGGTGAAAGTGGCCAGTGCACTTCTGCTCCAGCAGGTGACTGATTGAGTTGTGTGCTTAGAATCAGGTTTGTTCTCAAACCTGTTTGCGCCCATTGTGCACTTCATTGTGCTGATAAATTTATTTAAACAAAATGAAAATTCATGAAATTCATGTGAAATATAATGAAAAAAACAGTGAAAGCTAAGATGAAGACTTTGAAAAGACTAGCTGAAGGGTGATACTGAATTGAGGATATGTGAAACCACTGTTAAAGTGTGGGAGAAATTATAAAAATCTGCAAGGATATTGCACTCACATTGCTTTGCAAATACCGTTAAATTCTTACTCTACTTTTACAAAGTGGAAATTGAAAATCATATATAATGCATTACAGAAGATCATGCTGAACTCATCTCTCGGTGGAAGAAACAACCTTGGCTCTACATCAAAAGATTGGCGAATGAATGTACATCTTAATGTTGCAAATTGAAATAAAATGTTTACGGGATGTGTGCATCATTTTTTAATGGTTCCTTGCCTTTAAAGACATACAGTCATGCATCTCCATTCTGAAAAATGCGTTGTTAGGGGGTTTTATCATTATGCAAACATCACAGGGATTGTGACCCAAGAAGGCCAGTGTGGGACCCAGGGAACGAAATAACACGCAGAGCTAGAGAGAGGCACTAATTTGCCCTGCTTCCCTGTAAAACCCACATCACAGCACAGGGAGACCGGGCAGGCGCACAGAGTTTCTGTGGTACCCCAGGTTTCCATAGCTTTGGGAGCCTCAGGGCCCGCCCTCCACCTCATGCTCTCAGGAGCCCAGGGTGTCTGCACAGGGGTCCTAAGGAGGAAGAGTGAGGCAGTCATACCTTAAGTGGCACTGGGGGAAGGAACATCGGCCATGGAGCTTGGGTTGAAGAACTGAGGGGGGCCTTGATGGTGAAACTGGGGGAGCCTTAGAGTGCCCTGAATCCTGCAGAAGGACATTTGACGTGTGGGATTCGAGCTGTGACCTCAGTTATACTAACAGGATGGGGTGGTGGGGTTGGCTAAGGGACAGTGACTCTTGCAGATGACAGGGAGGCCTGGGATGCCCCTGCCAAGAAAGGCTGCATCATTTCAGGAGGGCCCTCTCTTTGACCTGGGTGATTCTTTCAGACTAATCGCTATTGCAAAATGCATTCTGTTTGTTTATGCCTTCCTTCATCTCAGCTTCAAGGATGGAATCTTCTGGAGAGAGAATGTTATCAGTCTTTTCAGGCTGGAATAAGGAACAGATATGGGAACAGGAACCCATGATCACATTGGTCATGGGGAACAAGGGCCACCTGTCCGTTACACGAATTTTCTGCGTTGGAACAAGATGCAGCCTGACTGAATCCATTAGATAAAAAGAGCCTTTTCTCCTGAGCTTTGACTTGATTTTCAGACTACCAACTCATATGTGATATTTTCCAGGTGAATGATTTTCTGCATCCAGTCAACTTATTTTTGTTATAGTCGTGTTTGATCTCTGGCATTCCAGAAGAATCGTTACTGAGATCCAGAATCCAATCAACACATTGCTTTTTCAAAATAGACATTCAGAGAAACCTGCCATTTTTAGGGCTGGAAAGAAACTTAGAGATCATGTAATCCCACTCCTCATTCGATAGCTAACTCAGTGGACATGACTGCTAGAGAAAGGCACAAACTAATTAGGGTGAACTTGAAAGTGGAACCCAGGAAACCCTGACTCATGAAGAGTGCTACAAACATTTTATTCTGTAACTGTACAATTTGGATTCCCATTGACTGGCCCAGACACGCTATAGAAGAGCTTAGGTTCTTTTTTCTCTGTGTATTTTTCTTGGAAATAATTTACAGACAGTTCCTCAGGTATCCATGGTCCAATTGGACAGAATCATAAACAAAATCACCCTATGGTTTTCTTACACAAGATCAAGGTCACGTGCAAAACCTTTGCTCACCCTCTCGCGTGCTTGGGGAGTGAGCATCGTGTAACTATTCTGAGTTTCTTGAACTGGGTATCCTTTCTCCCCGATTCCTCCTCCATCCCTCCTCCCTCTCCCTCTGCCCTTCCACTCTTCTTTCCCTCCTTTTCCTCCCAGCTTACCCCCTTTCCTCCCTAATCCTGAAATTTGAACTTGCAGGCAGGTTTCTCCCTACATCTGCTGTAGCTCACAGTCAACCTACCAGGGTTTTTGTCCACATCAGCACCCCCACCACGCTCTTTTGTTCTTTTCTTTCCCCCACCAAACCCTTTGTTCCTTTCTTTCCTCTCTTCTCACCTCTCCCTGTACTTTTGTTTTCTAAGTTGCGGGTCTATCAAAATTGTTTTCTCCATATTAAATGCACACTGAAATGACTGTATTTCTAAATCGCCCCAAGTGTCACACCGACACATTCAGAGTCTTCTGGGAGTGACCAGAGCACCCCTTGATAACCTTGGGAACATATCTGGGAGCAACATCGTGGAGATGCGGCTTTTGACGAGATAGAAGCTTTTCCTGGTCTGTGCTTGGCCTGTCTCTTTGTTTCTAATTTTGAACATGTTTGGAGCTCTAAGGAGTCAGTGACTAGGTTATACTGTGTAATAAGTATTCCAGCAGGCTCCCGAGGAAAAACCTACGACACATGACTTTGCTGGCAGAGCAGGTGTTCTGCCTTCAGTTGTGACATAGCTGGTGAGCAATAGCTCATGAAATGACCTTCTCTTCAATTTATTAAAGGGCAGGCATTTCTTGGAAATCCATATATTTCACAGAATTCTAAATCAAGACTGCATTGACCAGGGCCCTCTCAAAATCTCTTGCTTTGACTGACTTTCATAGAATTGGTCATGAAACTGATCATTTCTGCCTTTCACTGATTAGGAAGCCCTACTTTTAAATGCATCTCATAGCAGCGAGGTGTATGCTGCAATTGAATGTTCCTGGTCTGGCTTTCTCAGATGTGACAGTGGGTTGTGTATGGTGCCGTGTCTCCTTGTGTTCCAAGGTCAGGGGCAACAGCCTTTTGTTGGTCAAAAGGAGGACAAAGCTGGAAGTTCAACCCTCCCACAGGTGAGCCAACAAGTCCTCCTGGTCCCAGTGAGTAGCATGAATATTGGGATGGAAGGAACATACTTTCATTCCTGTATTTACTTGCTTCTCCAGATCATGCCTTGACTCTTTCAAGCTACGCTTTGTATTCTCTGCTGATCTGCCTGCAAGCTACAAAGTAAACACAGGTGCAACGGATGTGCTAGCACCAACCTCAGCACGAGCTTTTTCCTCTGTCACATTCTCCTGCTCCTCCTTTCCCCTGTGCCCAGCAGAAACATCTCTCTTCCAGGGTGAGCGGGCATGCCCTGGGGATCTGTCAAAATTTCATAGGGGACTCTCAGGTGGCTCCAGGAGGCAGGAGTGAAAATATTCCAGGGACTGCTCTGCCCAAAGGTCTCTAGAAGGATAGAGATAAGTGAATAAATTTTATGCATACGATCAGAGCAAAGCTTATTGCTAAGACTGCTAGGTCTTTTTAATCCTTGCTAGGTCATCTTAATCAAATTAAGTGCTGCTTCTGTATTTCCTTAAGAAACAATTCCAGGGCAATTGGCCTTGGACACTGAGGCCTAGAATGTCTCCTACAAAACACATCACAGGAGTGCATAGTCTACTCAGAAATATACTAAGAACCTGCAGGATAAATTCAAAATAGTCCTGGCACCTGCTTTAAGGAATATAAGCTAGGGGACAAGACAACCCTACTGAAACAAGGACAGAGTCCCTCTGGGCAGCAAGTCAGGCTAAGCTGGTCTCTACATCCCACACACACCAGGCCTCTTCCCTCTGACCCCCTAGTCCTGAACTGTTCCTACCAAGAGATGACTCTCATGATAACCCAGCTTCTCACCAAAGTTACTGCCTTCAGTTAAGCTGACTTCTATAAGTACAAATGTCTTTGATTTTACTAAATTTTGTGAAAGTAAGGTAACTTTATGCAATAGACCAAATCATGTTTCCCATTTCCCTGCCCCCAATTCATCTGTTGAATCCCTAATCGCCCAGTGTGACAATATTTGGAGATAGGGACATGAGGGAGGTAATTTTGGTTAGACGAGATCATGAGGGTGGGACCCCGATCCTATAGGATTAGCATTCTAATAAAAAGAGATGCGAAATTGCTCACTGGCTGTTCACCATGGGAGGGCACAACCAGAAGGCAACCGTCTGCAAGCCAGGAAGAGAGCCCTCACCAGAGCCTAACCATGCTGGGACCCTCATCTCAGACTTCCAGCCTCCAGAGCTAAGAGAAAATGTCTTTCTGTCTCTTAAGCCACTCAGTTTGTGGTATTTTGTTATGGCAGCCTGAGCAGACTAATTCATTTTACCTCAGAGAATTCATAAATCAATGGAGGCTACATCTTTGGCTACATCAATGGCGGACTGAGACTAGAAGGAGGCCAGGTGGATGTCTCCTAGGAGGAGGGACGGGTGTATGCCCTGTCCCTCCTCCACAGGCACACAGTGCAGTCAAGGGAGGGTGACAGCAGAAACTTTTCTTCTATCAGTTCCAAACTAATGAGATAAAAGGGGAGGATAAATTCTCCAAGGCTGCTACCTCATTAAAGGGACATCAGATCAATATGTCAGTGCTCCTTTAACTAAGGTTGGGATACAGATGCCAGGTTTATCTCCGGAATGCTTCTTGATACCTTTCTTTCCCTAATTCCTACCACACCATGCTCCCTCCAAACTCCCCAACTCCAGCCTTAGACATCAAATGAGATCTTTTAGAAAACACTTTGTGGATGATGGATCTGGCAGGAAGATCAAGAGGTTGAAAACAACCATCCAGCAAGAGTTCAGATCTCATCCTTGGCACTGACTCCTTTCAACCCCAGTGAAGAAAAATCTTAAACTTACTAAGCTTATAAACTTACACTACAACACCAGGTCAATTCAAGGAAAACAATCATTAGTTTTTTTTTTTTTTTTTAAAGAAGGCTTCCAATCTCTTCCTTTAGTTCTACGCATGCAATATGTGTCTTGTTTTCATCATCAGAAGAATTGAAATGTTGCTTTCCTCTTTTGACTAATTCAGAGAGCTTCTGAGCTGACTGATTGATTTGATCAAAATTGAGAAAATGATTTTAACTCTTTTACAAATTCTTGAACTTGAAAAGAATGGTACTCATGATGTCACCATGCTGACATGTGCCCTTCAGAATGTCACATCTAAATTAAAAGAAAAAACATATCTAAATATGATGGGAGAGTTAATGCACCATGATGCTAGCTGCTGTGTAATCGTTCCTGCAGGACGAGGTCAGATCGGGATGTACATCCAGCAGGGAGAGAGGTGCTGCTGTGGCAAAGTATTGGTTGTTAATTTGGTAAGTGTTCATTGAGCACCTGCCGTGTGTTAAGACCTTATGCCAGGTCCAAAGACCTACGAAATGAGACCTGTGCAAGGTGAACATCTTATTATTTTTTTTTTCAGTGCTTACAGGTTGGTAAACATGCAGAAGTTTCCAAATAATCAAAAATCATTTTTAAAATAGCCAAGTGAAAGCTACTCTTCAGTTCTTGGAATAAAAACAAACACAAGCCACACCATTCTTACTTCCAAATTCTGATTTCTCTCATGGTAGCACTTAAAGTTCTCCTGTGGTGGAATAGAAACAGGTAAATAAAGAGAAGTATGTGAATGTCTACCTCTAAATTGGCTTTCAATTTTACCTCTAAATTGTATTTAATGGAATATTACATAGCCATTTAAAAATGAGGTAGAGCTAAATATGATTATTTGCAAAGTTGTTCAAGAGATACAAAGAAAAAACTGGGTTCTGAAAAGGTATTGTGTTGTGGTGTGTGTGTGTGTGTGTGTGTCTGTGTCCCTGTATACACATGTATATAGATACATATGCATGCAAACCTTCTGGAAGGAAATTTAATTCATTAACTGTCTTACCAGGAAGCAGATATGGGAGGTTAGGGTCATAGGGGAGGTCAGAAAAACAACTACTGTTTTTCATTTTTCATTCTTTCGTACTGTTTGAGTTTTTTCTAAACATGAGAACTTTTATAATTGTATAAGAGTTTTAAAATTTTTAAACATATTTTTGTTACTACCAAAGCAATATGTACACAGAAAAATTAGAAAAAACATATTTCCAAAAATAAAATAAAAAATCCCCATAACCTCATCGACAAAAACTTAACGTATCTAAAACTTGGGTGTATATTTTTTTCAGACTTTCGATCTTGTGTTTACCTCTGTTTTAACAAAGATAGAATCATATTGTGATACCATTTTGTGATTTGATCTTTTTTTCACTTAACAATTCGTCATGAATATTTTTCCTGCAAATACATTGCCATATATAGCATCATTATTTAATGACTACATTATACTCCAATGTATTATACCATCTTGTATCTAATCCATTTCCCTTATGTTGGACAGCTACACTGTCCATTTTTCTCTCTCTTATAAACTATGTGCCAGTGCACAAACACATAACTGAATCTCTCGGCATATTTCTTATTATTTCTTGCAGCCAAATCCCTAGAAGTCGAATTGCCACTCATAGCTTTAGATACATATGGTCAACTTGCCCTTTAGACAACACACAGCAATTCCTCCTCTATTCAAGAGTGTGTGAGTGCCTTTTTTCCTGCATCCTTGCCAACATTGAATATTTTCATTAAAATATTTTCCTCTGAATCTGCTTTTAAAGATTTTAAAAGAATCCCTCCTTGCTGGTACAATTTAATTTGACCAACCAGAATATTACACTAAAATTGAAGCTGTGCTCATCAATAGAGTTTAACATGAAGTTCATTGTCTACTCTTGGGAGGCTGGAGCTCTGGTCCCTGCAGAACATACTCCTGGATGTCATAGACATGCACAAAGCCTTGCTGGTCAGCCAGGTGGGAAAGGGCATCTCTTGCGGTCACCAAGATGCTGCTGACTGGGGCTTTCCCTCTGGACTGAGATGCACACAGGGCCCATTACAGACAAAGCTTTCCTGCCAGGCAATGGCTAGTGAAATGCTGTATTCAATCAATCAATAGTCATTGTGCCTATGTCAGTCCACCAGTGAGTTAGAAACACCGTGAAGATAAATGAAACCTAGGGCCTGGCACCTGGCAGAGGTGATGTGTTACACAATCAGTCTAGTGTCAAAAACCAAACCAAAGCGAAACACCGAACCTGTCTCTGAAAGCGATTTCCAATGGACTCCCCAGCTTACAGGAATGAAGTCCGCAATGAGGCCCACTCCATAGAACAGCCTCCGGGAGGTGACGGAGCCTGGGCGGGAGGGAAGCGGTAGGAAGAGGGCCATGGCTTTTGCACTTTGCTAGGTTCCCACCAGGAGCTGGTGTCTGAGCCTGTGCGGAGAGGACACTGCAGCCTCATGACTCCTGGGGCAAACACCTCTTCTTCCTTTTCGTTTATATATGTTTTCATCAGCTAGAATTCTCAGTGTATATCAGGGAAGGGGGCTCTTCCTTTTTGTGGGTTTTTATTTAAACAACTTGAGTAGCCTCTACTCAGGCCAGCTTTGGCTACAGAGGAAAGTGCAGAAGATTTGGGCTCTGATGGCAATTAATGTTTTTCAGTTTGGTGCATGTGTGTGTGCATGTTTATTGTAAATACACTGTGGGACTTGCCTAATAAAGGAATTCGCTGGGGATTCTATTTGGCCTACCAGTCACAATTCTCGCCTGTGGTTCATGTGTGGGTGTTCACATAGCAAGCCTTTGTGTGTATGCATGTGTGTTGCGGGTGGGATGGGTGCTGTGCAAAACCACTTCCTCTTTCTTGGAAGCTCCCTAAAAGATCGCAGAAGCCTCCTCCTCTTTCCTCAGGGGTGGCAGGAGGTGCTCTGTGCTCCCACCCAGGTAAAACAGAAGCGATGGATGCCTCAGAGAGGAGGGTGGAGAGAGAGAGGTATCCAAGGGCACCTGGTGCCCACAGGCCAGAAGCGTTGTAGCTGGGCTGTGAGCCAGGGCCGCGGAGGTGGCCTCCCTCACCAGCAAGGAGAGCACAAGTAACTAGCTACCCCGGGACACCCAGCTCCTGGCCTCCAGCAACCAGAACATCACTGGCGGCTTTACTTAAAATCCTAGAGCTTTGGAGCTGGGCCCTTGGCCCACTTGTGACATTTTACTGCAGCCTGGCTCATGTTGCTTGCTTAGTGCCAGCCAGCCCGTTACCAGCAGTCTGGACTCAGAAGCCCGTTCTCGCTCCCGGGGGCCCGATCTCCAGCTCCATAAATGAGCCAGCTCGGAAGCGGACCCCCCAGGCGCCGCCAGCTCTGCCCTGCAGGGATTCTTTGCCCAACTCTCTTGGCTCCTCTGTCAGGTTGCCTGGGGCTGTGATGGCCACTTCCCTTTAAAGGCTGTGCGTGGTGTTTAGGGACACTACGTGATGTCCTTGGTCCATTTGGCCTCAGAGGGCCTGGGGCCCCATCAGCCCTCAGAGAGTGCAGAGAGGATGTGGGTGTCGGATCCTCGCTCCCCAAGGGACTGCTTCCCTGGATGGAGGTGGAGGCGGAGCAGGCTGGGGGTGCCAGTCAGCTTGGGCTCTACAGAGGGAATACACCCCGGGAAACAACAGGGGCGCTCCAGGTGCGGGGTGGAGGCTCAGGGTCTCCTGTGTCTCAGAAAAGAGCACAGTCCAGGCTCCAGGCTCACCTCCCGGCCCACTGGCCACTAGGGAGCAGCTCTCACACTCACAGCTCTCTCACACAGCTCTCTCACACAGCTCTCTCACACTCAGCTCACATAGCTCTCACACTCAGCTCTCACACACACAGCTCTCACACTCACAGCTCTCACACTGAGCTCTCACACACTCACAGCTCTCTCACACAGCTCTCTCACACTCACAGCTCACATTCACAGCTCTCACACTCAGCTCTCTCACACAGCTCTCACACTCACAGCTCACACTCACAACTCATACTCACAGCTCACACTCACAACTCACACTCATAGGTCTCTCACTCACAGCTCACACTCAGTTCTCTCACACTCACAGCTCACACTCACAGCTCTCTCACACTCACAGCTCTCTCACACAGCTCTTCTCCCACAGCTCTCTCTCTCTCACACAGTCACATACTCACTGCTCTCTCTCAGGTAAGTGCCCTCAGCAGCACTGGCCTCTCTGGTCGATGGGGTAACATCAAAGAGGAAGGCTAATGGCCGTCCATAATTGATTAGGGGACTTGGATGTTGCCCCAGGACCCATAGGACTTTTGCAGAGAGACAGGGAATGGGAACTTGGTATAGTCTGTGGGAAGAGGCTGAGGTATCTGAGGAACTAAGCAGGTGGGCTTTCAGGGGCTTAGCCTGGGAGTCTGCAGGCCCCTCCCAAGAGGACGCTTTTCCAGGACCCCCTGGGCGGGGGGAATGCTGTTTAACCTTAATGACGCCTCTTAAAGGTCGCTGGGACTCTTGCCCACATAGTGATGGATCATTATTCCTATTGCTGGATGAGGAAACGGAATCATACACAAGTTAAAAGATTTGCTCAAGGCCATAAAGAGATGCCCATTCTTTCACTCACTTATTTTTTATGGAAGTCTGTTAACTATGTCTAGGGACTAAGCGCGGTGCTGAGAGCAGGGGAAGAGGGAGAAGCGGAGATCAGAACCAGTCTCCCGAGAACTATCCCAGAGGAAGGAACAAAATGCCATGGGCACGCACAGGAGGAAGTTTGCTGTGTGTTGAAGGAAGAGGGTTAGAGAGGGCGCCTCAGGGGAAGCAGCATTTGATCTGGAGTCTTGAAAGATGGAACGGGCAGGGGCGGAGAAGGGCGCTGCAGGGAGTGGTAAATGTCAAACCCGGACCGCCACCACACACTAAGCCAGGAATCGCTTCTAAACCCCTTCCTACCTCCCTGGTCTTCCACTCCTCTGCTGGACTTAAAGTGCCATCAACACAGGAGCCGCATCTGTCTTTTCACTGCTTACCCCTAACCCTCTCAGAGTGCTTAGTACATAGAACTGAAATATTTGCTGTCGAATGAAAATCCTACAAACCTACTTAGAGTCAAACCTCCAAGAGCTACAAAGAATGTTGCTACTTGGATACTGGGAGGCTGGGCAAAGAGCTCTCTTTATCTTACCTTCCTTGAGCCTGGGGGGTTCAGGGGGACATTGCCCAGGCTGAGGGAGAAATGGATGTCTTATATAAATAAGGGTTTGTTAGGGAATGAATGTTTATGTCCCCCAAATTCATATATTGAAATCTTAACCCGCAGTACGACGGTATTAAGAGGTGGGGCCTTTGGGAGGTGATTTGGTCATAAGGGTAGAGGCCTTACGAATGGCATTAATGACCTTATAAAAGGGGCCCAAGAGGGTTCTCTTGCTTTCTTTATGCTATGTGAGGGCACCAGGAGAAACCAGCATTTTGCACCTCAGACAAGAGTCCTTACCGGAACCCAAACATGCTGGCACCCTGATCTTGGACTTTCAATGTTCAGACACTAAGAAATAAATTTGTGTAAGCCATTTGTTTATGGTATTTTATTATAGCAACCTGAATAGACTAAGACAAAAATTATATAAATCATGGGGTTGGTGCTGGAGTTGTGCTCCCAAGGCTCACTATCATAACTCAGGATGTTAAGCATTCAACAATATTTATTTCAATCTGACCATGAGCTTAGCACTGGGCTGTGCACTTGGGGAGCCACAATAAACACAGCAAACTCAAGCCTCGCCCTCAGGTGGATGATGGTCACAGCCAAAATTGTCCATATCATGAACACTTTGTATGTTCTGGGCACTGAACTGGGCACCTTCTCGACATTACCATATTGCAGTATCACAGTCCTAGGTGGGCATTATCCTCTGATTTTACAGGGGGAGAGACTGCTATTTAGAAAGAACCATGATGTGCCCACAGTCAAACACAGCTACTAATGGAGGGGCTGGGATTCCACCCCAGCTGTTTGCCTCCAAAGCCCATGCCCTTGATGTTGTCCTTTGTGATTGCCCTTAGGGGGTGGAATGCTCTCAGAGGCAGGATGGAGGGTCACCTATGTGGAGATGTGGCTCCTGCCTTGCTCTTCGGCCCAGTATCCTCCCTGATTCCCAGAAAATAACACTAGTGATTTGTGCTAAGCATTACCTTGCTCTCAGGTTACCAGGCTCATGGGAATATTGCACTTAGGGGGCAAGGTGGGAGAGGTGGAAGAGGGGAGGACGCAGCAACCATAAGCTTCCTTTGCTTTGCTTATACTCATTCCAGGGGAGAGGTTGCAGAGGCACAGAGATATGGGCATGCAGCTGGCTTCCCCACTTACCTGGGTGGGGCCTGGAGGAGCATTTCACCTCCCTAAACCTCAGTTTTCTTCACCTGTGATGTGGCAAATTCCTACTTTATAGGGTCTGAAAAGGGATTACACAAGACACTATGTGGCTAGTACTACATGACCTTCCTGAATGGATTTCGTGAACGTCAAGTGTCGGGCACAAAGATGCTCAACAAATGGCAGCTGTTACAACCATTGCCCTTTAATTCTCCAGCCTCAGTTTCCCCATTCATGAAAATGAGTATAATAGCACCTATCTCTCAGAATCAATATGAGCAGTAAATGAGATAAAATATTAAAAAGCACTCTGGAAAATGACTGACATAGAAGAGGTACCCAACAAATGTTGTTATATTATTTTCCTAGATAAAATGCCTTAGTCTCCCAGTGAATGCACAGATTTCCTGGATTTTAGCCTGGTTGAAATTTCATGATCTTTCTCTTTCCCTCTCAAATTCTTTCTCTTTGAGGTGACAGAAAGAATCACGTCCCCAGTGTAAGGAAGAATTAAGTTACAATGTTGGAAAGTCAGCAGAAAAAATATGTTCTCTACTCACTTGGCTTTGCTTGTACAATTGCCTTTCTCTCTTAGCTTCCCTCTTTCCTGAGAATGACTTCAGAACAGCTGTCCAGATGGTTTTCCAAATAAGATGACAACCTCCTAACCAATCCCATATGCAAAGATCACTGTGTTTTGGTTTGACCTTCAAGAAGAGCCAGGACTGTTCTTTTCTGGAAGTGTGGAGAAATTTTCATATATTTCTATCTCATTTTTGCAATTGTTTTCAATACAAACATGTGAGTCATTGGTGGCTATAGTTGGCTTCGCATTATTGGAGAAGACCGGCTTCTGAAAACCACCAAAATGTCAAATAACTTTGATCAATAAATGCTTCTGTGAACAGGGTCTTACATTAGAACTGCTAGCTGAAAGGTCAACATTGCATTCTTGGCCAGTAGTTAGTCTTGTTTTCATTTTAATGGCAATGAAAATAAGTTTTAGAAGAAAATGCTGCCACTTTTTCTCCCCAAAGGGCCTAAAGAGGTTTGTTTTTTGTTTTGTTTTTGTTTTATTTTGTTTTGAGACAGCATCTTGCTCTGTCGCCCAGGTTGGAGTACAGTGGTGCAGTCTTGGCTCACTGCAACCTCCGCCTCCCAGATTCAAGCGATTATGCCGCCTCAGCCTCCTGAGTAGCTGGGATTACAGGCACCTACCACCATGCCCAGTTAATTTTTGTGTTTTCAGTAGAGATGAAGTTTCACCATGTTGGCCAGGCTGGTCTCAAACTCCTGACTGCAGATGATGTGCCCACTTCGGCCTCTCAAAGTGCTGGGATTACAGGCATGAGCCACCGTGCCCGGTCCCCCAGGAGACTTTTTAAAACTCTTCAACACGCTCAGAAAGAGCTTCATAGAATAATCTTTTTAAAAATATGTGCAGGAAAGGAGGATAGGAATAGACTCGATGATAAATCTAGAGCTAAGAATTTCTTTTTAATCTCAGTGGTCCAGTGGTTTCAGTTTTTAATCGAGCAGCAGTGAGGACTGACTGCAAGGCTTTATCTTTATTTTACCTGTTGGGCATGCATTCTTGTTTCTGAATTTAGACTACGAGCCCCTTGAGGATAGCACCAGGCCTCATATCTCTGTTTCCTCTTTGCATCTCTCATGGGTTATGCCCATGAAGCGGCTCAAAGATATTTTCTGATTGAATAAGTCATCAGAGCTTCTCCTTGACTAATGAGTTATCAAATGTCTGAAGCAAGGGATTGTAATTTGGGACTTACCGCTCTCAGTATTTTCTGGTTGGGCTTCAGGAGATGCAAGAAATTCCTAAATTTAAGCAAAAATGTCCAATTCCCTGTGTCTCCCCTATTGGAGCTCCATGGGCCTGGGGTGATAGAGCCCCTGGCTGTTGGCAGGTGAGCATTTGTGGCCTGCTGCTTGGGAAGGATGGACCTAGACTCTGGAGGTGAGGGAAGAGTGGTAGGAAGGAAGCCCACTTGGCTGTGGGGTCCAGCCAGTTCTCCAATCCAGCACAGTCAGCAACAAAACTGGTAGATATTTGGATCCTATGTTTCTTTCCCATATGTATTTGTCAAATGGTTCAGGGCGTGGAGGGAGAGGAATGTGATTACTAGCTCTAAGCCCCAACACCTAGCACCATGCCTGGCACAGAGCAGGTGATCTTCAGTATTTTTTGAATGAATATTTGAATGCATGAACCTATGATTGCATTGGCAGAAAGAAATGGAACCCGGGCAAAAAAAAATAGGGGTAGTGGGGTAGGGGGGGCACATTTTTGTAACACAATATACAGGCATTAAGGACAGACCCAGGCAGACCCAAGTGGGAATATAAAGGTCATAGGTCACCAGAGGGGGTTGAGGATGAGGATGGCATAAAAGCCTGAGGACACCCAGTTGGATAAGGCATCAGAGAGATGATGTCTGCACTGGGCTTGGGGAGCAGGCTTGCTAGCTGGATGGAGGAAGCACATGGGGAATGGGCACAGAAAGCAGAGGAGTAAAAGTAAGAGCAGAACCAGCAAGCCTGAGGGGCTTAGTAGGGGCAAGTTGGCAGCTGATGAGAAAGGGCTCCTGGAGGTGGTGGGCTGGCCTGGCTTTGATGGACAGGTGCCTGGGGATGTGGGCTAAATTAGGTGGACTCTTCAGTGTCCTTCCAGCTTTGGGAATCTCCATCTGACAAATCAAACCTGAAACCAGGCCAATCCCTTCTAACTGGGAAGCAGTCCAGAACTGAGACTCCGTCAGACAACTCGCCAGGAGTTCCAGCCAGCAGGGCCTGTGCAGAGTGGCCGTGGAGTCTACCCCTTCATCTACTCTATCGTCTGGGCCATCAGAGGGGCTGGGAGTGTTCAGCTTCCATGATATGTGGCCTGAGATGACTTTTCAAATAACAATCTCCCCATTGTAACTGGAGAGGACACAGAGGATGTCCTCCTTGTGCCTATGGTTCGGAGAAAGAAAAAAAAAAAAAAGAGGGACAGAGTTAAGAAATCAAATCCCGGCCGGGCGAGGTGGCTCAAGCCTGTAATCCCAGCACTTTGGGAGGCCGAGACGGGCGGATCACAAGGTCAGGAGATCGAGACCACCCTGGCTAATACGGTGAAACCCCGTCTCTATTAAAGAATACAAAAAACTAGCCGGGCGACGAGGCGGGCGCCTGTAGTCCCAGCTACTTGGGAGGCTGAGACAGGAGAATGGCGTGAACCCGGGAGGCGGAGCTTGCAGCGAGCTGAGATCCGGCCACCGCACTCCAGCCTGGGCGACAGAGCCAGACTCCGTCTCAAAAAAAAAAAAAAAAAGAAATCAAATCCCAAGTCACTCACAGTTAACTTTTATTTCTTTAATCCCTATGACAGAGAATGCAGAGGGGTCCCTCCTTCTGTGGCTTCCCAATCAAGGGTTCACCTGGAACCCACACCCCTCTGTGTTGGAGTCTGTCTGCAGGTCAGCCAGAGAGAAGCTACCTCTCGTTGGGCCCTGAGGGCCTTGCCCCTCCCAGGGAAGTGCTAGTCCTAGCAGCTTCCTCACCTCACCACACTGCTGGCAACAGAGTATTGACAAGGTGCCCTCGCTGGGCTGAAATGCAGATGGAAATGGAACAAGGAAACCCAAGCCCTGGCCGGGAGTTTTAGATACGTACCCTGAAGAGGCCGGGCGCGGCGGCTCACACCTGTAATCCCAGCACTTTGGCCGAGGCGGGTGGATCACCTGAGGTCAGGAGTTCAAGATCAGCCTGGCCAACATGATAAACCCCGTCTCTACTAAAAACACAAAAATTAGCTGGGCATGGTGGTGGGTACCTGTAACCCCAGCTACTCCGGAGGCTGAGGCAGGAGAATCACTTGAACCTGGGAGCCGGAGGCTGCAGTGAGCTGGAGGCTGCAGTTAGCCGGGACGGCAACATTGCACTCCAGCCAGGGCGACAAAAGCGAAACTCTGCCGCAAAAAAGAAAAAAAAAGATATGTACCCCGAGGAAAGGTACAAAACCAAAACGGACTTTTGAAGACCATTTTGTCTTCAAAGTGCTGCAGAGTTTAAAAAGTCCCTGATCATTCCCTGATCTTTCAACCATCCTCATTGCAGGATGATTACAATATGAAAAGAACTGGCTTCTCTTGGTCCGGTAAAGATATTCTTTCTCCCGGCCGGGCGCGGTGGCTCACGCCTGTAACCCCAGCACTTTGGGAGGCCGAGGTAGGCGGATCACGAGGTGAGGAGATCAAGAACATCCTGGCTAACACGGTGAGACCCCTTCTCTACCAAAAATACAAAAAAATTAGCCGGGCGTGGTGGCCGGCGCTTGTAGTCCCAGCTACTCTGGAGGCTGAGGCAGGAGAATGGCGTGAACCCAGGAGGCAGAGCTTGCAGTGAGCTGAGATCGCACCACTGAACTCCAGCTTGGGCGACAGAGCAAGACTCCGTCTCAAAAAAAAAAAAAAAAAAAAAAAAAAAAAAAGGATATTCTTTCTCCCTTGCCACAGAGCACCCACTGGGGACTTATCCTTGATCACCTAAGATGCCCCTTCTGCCTGAATGTAGCTGAAAAAATGCACTGTGAGACTGTTGGAAAAGAGAGGTCAATGCCATGTCCTCCCCGACAAGCCTGGGCTGCCAGGTCCCCCCACCAACACCCTGCCCCTCCACAATTGTGAGCTCTTCGGTCTGGTTTCCTCCTTCCATAACCTCCCCACCTAGAGAATGAAGTTTATGCAGCTGTTACGGACTGAATGCTTCTGTCCCCTCAAATTCACATGTTGAAGCCCTAACCTCCAATGTGATAGGATTTGGAGGTGGGATCTTTGGGAGGTGATGAGGGTTGGATGAGGTCATGAAGCTGGGGCCCTTATGATGGGATTAGTGTCCTTGTAAAAAGAGACACCAGAGAGCTCACTCTCTCAGCCATGTGAGGGCACAGCAAGAAGGTAGCTGTCTGGAAGCCAAGAAGACAGCTCTTACCAGAACCCAAATATGCTGGCACCTGATCGTGAACTGCCAGCCTCCAGATCTGGGAGAAATAAATTTCTGTTATTTAAGCTCCCCAGTCTATGGTATTTTGTTATGGCAGCACAAGAAGCCTAAGACAATACCTTAGCTTGGCTTTCAAGTTGTAATTTAAATTTCTAACCTCATTTTCCTTCTGTACCCAATGCTCTAGCCCCTCAGACATTCCATAGTCCTTCCAAACAAGACTCTCATGCATCCAGACTTTGCTCCTGTTTTCCCCCTTTCCCCTCATCTAGACTGCCTTTCTCACCTTGTCCTCAATCCTATAAATCTTTTAATATCCTGTATGATATTCTAGCAAAGTTAGCGGTTCCCATCTCTGTGCTACCCCAGCATTTCATGCCTTATTATGTCATCTGTCACATTGTATGGTTATTATTTCCTCAGTAGTTTATCTCTTTGCCAGTCCATGAGATTCTTGAGGCTAGGAATCATGTTTTATTCATGTTTGTAGCATCTGTGCCTACCCACTGAGCTATGCAAGTGCTCAATAAATATGCATTGAATGAATGGAAAACTGAATGAATATGGACTTCACTGACTCATGCATGATTTCTGCCCTTGCAATGGCCGTGATTTCCTGGGGCATTGTCTGCATACATTTGTTCTTTCACTCAACATTCACTAAACTGCAAGCTCCATGAAGGGGGCGACTGAGCCTGGTTTTGCGCCTCACTGCCTCTTTAGTGAACAACACACACTTGGTCCACAACAGGCATTTAACAGATGCTGGTTGAATGAAAACATATTTATTGGGCAGCTGCTGTAAACCAGGCACTGGGCCAACTCCTGGAAATACCGCAGTGAAAAAGCAAATGAGGTGTGTCTTCATGGAGTTTGTATTCTAATGACTTTTACCTTTTGGAATATTTACAGGGGACTTAAGGTAGGTGAGGCAATGGCAGATAGTGGGGCACAGTGACTTTTTTTTTTTTTTTTTTTTGAGACAAGGTGTCATTCTGTTTCCTGGGCTGGAGTGCAGTGGCATGATCACAGCTCACTGCAGCCTTGACCTCCTGGGTCCAAGCGATCCTTCCACCTCAGCCTCCCGAGTAGCTGGGACTACAGGTGTGTGCCACCACACCTGGCTAATTTTTAAAAGTTTTATTTTGTAGAGACGGGGTTTTGCCATTTTGCCCAGGCTGATCTCAAACTCCAGGCTCAGGCAATCTGCCTGCCTTGGCTTCCCAAAGTGCAGGGATTACAGATGTGAGCCACTGCACCCAGCTGACCTTGCTTTCATAACATATATCTTACCGACTTGGCATCCAGACAATTTTGAGGGAGGTCAATCAGTCCAGGGAAGCTGTGTAAAGTTGGAGACATTTTGAGTCCTAATAAGAATGACAAGCAGTCTCCTGGCTATGGGCCCCTAACAAGCCACAAGGCAATAGGAATGTCATCTCTTAGGCTCCCTGGCTGCCAAAGGATGGCACAGTGAGTGCATACAGTTTGGTCCACCAAACAGAAGCACAGTGAAGATACTTCCTTGGGGAAAATCACACCCAACACACCCTGAGCCTCCCTTCATGCCCCCCAGGACTCCCAGGTAGATTAATGGACTCTGTGCCTCTGGCCTCATGCCCCAACCTGAACACTGGGCTGTCACTCTTCCGAAAGAGGAAGTGGATCCCTGGCACTCAGTGCTTTTGGCTCAACTTGGACCTCAATCATGAATCCTGCCATAGCAGACGTTTCTGAGATGCTGTGAGCCCTGAGGCAGGCCCAGAAGACTCAGGGGGAGCTCCTGGAGAAAAAAAGACCCTCGTTGTGTGCCAGACAGACAGGGGACCAGGGCTCACCAGGTCATCCTGGCAGTATGGCTGTGGCTTCCAGAAGTGACAAAAGTCACGTGGTATATCCTGTACCCAAAGCCAAAGAGGAGACATTGTACAAGCAATAAAATGAGCTGCCAGACACTTGCTGCTTCAGAGGGAAGGTGTCAGCACATTTTATAACCCTACCCCTCCCCCCCACCCACCAGTGATGCAGATTTTTCAAATGTCAAAGCAAATTCCCCGAGTGCTAGTAGGAATAAAAAGCAATCTGCTCCTGACGTCTGGGTGATTGCATTTCAGCAAATCATATGTCAACTGACAAGCTCTCCTAGATGGTCTGCATAGCTTCGGCTTCGTAATAAGACCCTTTTAGCTGTTGCATGTGCTAAAACCAAAGCCATCAGCCCAGGAACCTGTAATTCCAAAAGACAAATTCAACACCAAGACTTCTCAGGTAGTCCTCTCTCAGATCATTCTGCAGATGCCAGGCTTACGCTGTGAAATACAGCAGACTTTCAAATGAATAAAGAACTTACAGGGTTTAAAGACGTGGAAAGCCATGACTACACAGCATAGCAAGCAAGAGAAAGAAAATGCCACTGGGAGATTTAAAACTTAGTTTTAGTCAGCACTTTCAACTTCCCCTCTTAATCCCCTTCCCCAACCTAAGCCACTAAAAAAAGTTCTTTCCGCAGAGCTGTCTGTGGATAGCATCACATCTCCTCTTTCCATTTGGAGAGGAGCTAGGAGGTAAGGGTCAGGCAGAAGCAAGAAGGAAGAAACCGAAGGTGGGACAATTGACAGACCAGTTAATGGCAGCTGGGAGTGAGGGGATGTGGCCACAGCTGGAAGACCCTGCAGGCTGGGAGGCAGAACCAAGACCAGCCTCGACAAAGGGTAAGAAAACAGAGAAAAGAGTGTGAGACCAGGTGAAGCACGGCCGGTGTTCAAGGCACAGGCTTGGTTTTGATTCCCAGGGATACCCTCTGGCCCTGAGAGCTGTTCTAACCAGTACTTCGTCTTATGGAATGGAACTAGAGAACTCTAAAGAAACTGTGCAACAAATGCAGTAAAAAGGTTTTAGACTCTTGTTGTCCAGGCTGGAGTGAAATGACATGATTTTGGCTCACTGCAACCTTCAACTCATGGGTTCAAGCAATTCTCCTGCGTCAGCCTGTCGAGTAGCTGGATTACAGGTGCCCGCCACCATGCCTGGCTAACTTTTGAATTTTTAGTAGAAACATGGTTTCGCCATGTTGGCCAGGCTGGTCTCGAACTCCTGACCTTGTGATCCGCCCACCTCGGACCTCTGAAGTGCTGGGATTACAAGCGTGAGCCACTGCACTTGGCCGTATAAAGGTTTTCAAAGGAAATAAGGAAGGAAAGATGGGAGGACTAAAGGAAGGCAGGCAGCGGGGAGGAAACTCTTCTGTCTATATCACAACCTGACTTCTACCAGAAAGCAAAGGTGCAAAGGATTTCTCCAAAATCTAAGTTTAGAAGAAAAAGAATTAACAGAAAGTGAGAAAGAAGGTTCGAAGAAAAAGAACAGAGTGAGAAAGAAGGAGATCAATCTGACGGAGGGTTTTGAAATATCATCATTTTATGTTTCACTTACAAAATACATAACTATACTTCTGTCTCACTCAACAGCTATGATACACCTAGAACAGTAACAGAACTTTCTATTTTGATATTTAAGCTTTTCATCTGTTTAATGTTTGTGGGCAATTAATACTATGGTTTAATTTTGCATATCCATCTGATTAACGAAGAGAACAAGAACATAATCTCTTTTGTTTATGAAGAGCAAGGTAAAATGTGATTTGATAAATTACAATCAGTTTTTTTTAACCGTGTTTAAGGGATCAGGAAACAAGAATAGGATGCCCTGTAATTTCTGGGTCGTCAGATGCTGCTCCATCAGCAGCTACCTTTCTGAGGCTTGCCTGGTCCTAGGAGCATGGATCCATGGAGGTAAGGTTGAACTATGAACAGAGCTTGGCCAAGAATTGCGTTTACCCTCTGAGTGTACAGGAGGGAATTTGGTAGATTTTTAGTCTTTGATTTATGGCAGCTGAATTTAATTACTCCAGTCTCTGACTTCTTCCTTAACCACGCGTTTGGTTGGGGGATAACAGTGCTTGCTTTCTCTATTTCTAAACAATTGTCGAAATGTGCAGAGAATTGCTTCCAATGTTCTGGAAGAGAATGGTTGCCTAAATTACCACTGGGGAGCAACTGGGGTCCTCGGGAATGCCTGGACACATTTTCTTCTGGAAAATTCCCTTCATTGTCTGGGTGTCTTCCTCCAGGAAAAACTTCACATTGGCCGGGCACGGTGGCTCATGCCAGTAATCCCAACAGTTTGGGAGGCCGAGACAGGTGGATCACTTGAGGTCAGAAGTTCAAGACCAGCCTGCCCAATATGGTGAAACCCCATCTCTACTAAAAATGCAAAATTAGCCGGGCTAATATCTTCATCCCTATTCAGCCTGAAGAAGTTATAGAAGATGGATCTTCATCCCTTTGCAACCCTTAGGATTAAGGGTTCTCTTATAAAAGGGAGGAGAAAAATATCAGAGGCATTTGAACAAGGGCAACTCCATCTTGAATAGGGACTGGGTGAAATAAGGCTGAGACCTACTGGGCTGCATTCCCAGACAGTTAGGCATTCTAAATCAGGATGACATAAGAGGTCGGCACAAGATACAGGTCATAAAGACCTTACTGATAAAACAGCTTACAGTAAAGAAGTAGGCCCAAACCCACCAAAACCAAGAAGGTGATGAGAGTGACCTCCGGTCATCCTCACTGCTACACTCCCACCAGCGCCATGACAGTTTACAAATGCCATGGCAACGTCAGGAAGTTACCCTATATGATCTAAAATGTGGAGGCATGAATAATCCAATCCACCTCTTGTTTTGCATAAAATCAAGAAATAGCCATAAAAATGGGCAACCATTTACATTCTTAATAAACTTGCTCTCACTTTATGGATATGCCTTGAATTTTTTCTTGCAAGAGATCCAAGAACACTCTCTTTGGGTCTGGATAGGGAACCCCTTCCAATAACAATCTGACTAAAACTAGGGAATTTATATAGCAGGGAATGTGGGAAAACAGGGACTAGGGAGGAGTAAGAAAGCAATCAGGAAACCAACCCTCAGGCAAGGAACAGATCCCCCAAAATTAAGGGTCCCATTTTATACCAGATCCTGGACCCCCTCAAAAAGGGGAATTGGCCCATCTCCCACGGGAGTCTTCTCCATCAGTGGGCGATAAGAAGGTATTTCCCTACCTTCTAGGCAGCCAGGAGTATGTTTCTCTGATTCAAACATGCAAAGAGCTGTGTATCACCCCATAGCTGCCATTGGTCATCCATAAAAGTATATTTCCTACCTAGTTATTACACACCAAGGCTTTCTCATAATTCAAAGCAATTTTTGATACCTGCAAAAGTTAAAAATGTCAGATAACACAATGCAAAACAGAACATAGCTTTAACTTTTGAGAGGGATCTATCTACTTTCAATTCCTGGGGTTTTATGAAGAAAACAGAGGTTTTTCCCAAAATGGGTTCTGTGGCACCTCCTGTTTTGTTCCAGGGAGTTGCAGGCCATTAGAGCTTGCTTGAATATTCACTTTTAATTAAGCTGACTTTTAACTATAGCACTGTCTTAAAAAGTCCTTTTAAATTTCTTATTACCTGACTTTAGCCAGGCCGAACGGCTGATATTTCTGGCTTTTGAGCTTTACCAAAGGTAACTTCCTAGGTGCTCAGAGAAAGAAAAATTCAAGACAGCTTGTGGAGGGGTAGAGAATTAACAAATGGTAAAGCTCATGCAGATATCAAACCAGAAAGTACTCAGTCCCTAAGCCAGGACTGAACTAGGGCTGCTGTTGTGAAAAGAAAGCCTGAACTGCTGAGCTATAGCACTGGGCAGTTTCCACTGCTTTTCCCAGAAGGAACTTAGAGAAGCCAATTTTGAGCTTGCAATGTCTTTTAACTGCTTAGGATAGTTTTTAGGGGTAACTGACGTGAACCCCTAAATTCCTGTCCTCCAGATAGTGGCGACAAGCGAAAGCATTGCGACATGGTTGCAAGGTCAAGCTCTCAAGGACATTTTTCAACATGTGGTTTGTGGGCAAGATGGTCACCCTGAGTAGTAGAAAAGGTAAGAAAGAGAAAAGAAAGAAAGGGAGAGAAAAGCATTCCCTGTGGCAGGATGGGGAAGGTGAAGAGCTCAGGGAGGCCAGAGAAAGACCCACCCGTTATAGCAGACACTGAATCAAAAGTTCAGGCAGCTGCTTTTTGGTCACAAAAGGATCTTTTCCAGCAGTCCCATCAGCTCTCAAGTTTCCCTCTTTTGGGGAGAAAAAGGCTTCCCGTGTCCCATTATCCTGTACATGCCTAATCCTGTCACCCATAGCCATCTGCAAAGAGATCAAGACAGATGAACCAAAAAGAACAGTGGTTAACATCCTTTAGTGCCAAACCCGTTCTTAGCTGAGGGGGACTTTACTGAGAGTGACCTCCAACCCCCTAAATCTTAGGAAGGACTCTAACCTTCCTAAGTCGGGCCTCGAGCCCAGGTTCGGTCAAGCGTCCTTGCCTTTTATTAAGAGGGGTCTTTAACCCCCTTTGTCTTAGGAGAGATTCTACCCTAAGTTGGGCCTCTAACCCAATCCCATCCTTTACCCGGGAAAATGTACCCCACTTACCCAAAGTCAGCCAAATGGTGCTGCAGTCTATTTCCTTTGGGTTGGGCGGGGGAAGTCTCATCAGTATTGTCCCTCATGGTCACCAGAAAGATGCTACTGGAAAGGGGTCCTGATCCAGACCCCGAGAAAGGGTTTTTGGATCTCGCACAAGAAAGAATTCAAGGCAAACCCATAGAGTAAAGTGAGAGTAAGTTTATTAAGAAAGTAAAGGCACTCTTTGGGAGGCCGAGGCAGGCAGATCACGAGGTCAGGAGATCGAGACCATCCTGGCTAACACGCCTGTAGTCCCAGCTACTTGAGGGGTTGAGGCAGGAGAAAGGAGTGAACCCGGGAGGCAGAGCTTGCAGTGAGCCGAGATTTCGCCACTGCACGCCAGCCTGGGCGATAGAACAAGACTCCATATCAAAAAATAAATAAATTAATTAATTAATTAATTTTAAAAACAAAGTAAAGGAATAAAAGAGTGGCTACTCTACAGGCAGAGCAGCTCCAAGGGCTGCTGGTTGCCCATTTTTATGGTTATTTCTTGATGATATGCTAAATAAGGCATGGATTATTCATGCCTCCCTTTTTAGACCATATAGGGTAAATTCCTGATATTGCCATGACATTTGTAAACTGTCATGGTGCTGGTGGGAGTGTAGCAGTGAGGATGACCAGAGGTCACTCTGGTCACCCTCTTGGCTTTGGTGGGTTTTGGCCAGCTTCTTTACTGCAACCTGTTTTATCAGCAAGGTCTTTATCACCTGTATTTTGTGTGACCTTCTATCTCACTTTATGACTTAGAGTGCCTACCTGTCTGGGAATTTGGCCCAGCAGGTCTCGGCCTTACTTTGCTCTATTCAAGATGGAGTTGCTCTAGTTCAAATACCTCTGACACGATGGGGAGATGGATTTTAAGACTTTATCTCTCTTTCTCCTTGGGGCAGCCCCAGATTAAAGCTTTCTTCCCTGGCAATACTCATTGTCTCAGTGATTGGCTTTCTGTGTGGTGAGCAGCAGGACCTAGACTGAACCCTTGGTGTTTTGATAACAGAATCTCTACAAGACAGTGATAGTGTGGGAGGAGAAATCACATGAGGACCGCATCTTTTCTAAAAACTATTGAATGTTTCTTCTGATCTGCCACTTTGTAAAAGAGGCAGCAACATTGACATGAAAGTTCTGGGTCTCCAAACCAAAAGCCAGAAGATATCCTCTCATTGCTGTTGATTTCAAATCCCTGAGAACAAATTTTCAGTTGTGCACACGTTGTTTACTTCCCTCTGTCCTCTAACAATGCCAAGGTTTCTAGGGATGTCTACCACTCAGGTGCTTCCATCTGTTATCTGTAATATTGCAACAGACCCAGAGCATTACTGGAGTTCACTTCAGTGGTTTCAACCACTTGCAGATAACCCAAAGTTCTACAACATGCAGTGATTTGTAATATGGTTCAGGACGCAAACTGCCTTTGCAAAAGTTATATCAGAGAGAAAATTGTGACAATAAGCTAAGCTAACCCAAACCCCATCTTGCCGTTCCTTTCATTATTCCTGGGCTCTTGGGTCAAGCTAACTTTGGAAGACATTTAGGCTACAGTTTAAATGATAACAGGTCTTGCCCAAAACTCAACTGCTTTTATAAAGCTAATAGGAGGCCATTAGGCTGCTGGGGAGGATAGGAACCTGGGTCCTGCTAAGGTGCAGACATTATTCCAGGGGTTATAAGACATGTAACTTCCCCAATTACTCCTGCAAATAACACTACTATTGTAGATTGACCTTTTGAGATCTATTTCCAGGTTTTTTTGCATTTCTGACACTGATGGTTTCACCTGGACCAACAATCCCGCTGTTGTGGCCCCACCCAGAAGCGATTCCCTCCCACAGGAGGACAGCTTCAATATCCTATGAGTTCATCTCTACCCCAACTAATCAGCAGCAAGTACCTGTTACCTGGCCACCCTGACCCCTTCCCCCAAACTGCCTTTGGAAAACTCCTAACCTATGAGCTTTGAATAAGATGATTTGAGTAGGAACTCCATCTCCCATGTGGTGTGGCTGACCTCGTATCTATTAAACTGTTTCTCTCCTGCAAGGCTGTGGTTTTTCCTGATGCAGTGGGCAGGAAGAACCCCTTGGGGCCTTACAGGACCAGATTTGAATTAAGTACCCCTTGGCTGGTGATGAGGTGCTGGCATGAAAGAGTGAGCCAGAGCACGTGTGGGCTGGGCAGTTGGGCTGGGCAGCCAGCCTGGAGCCACACCCAAGGAAGGCATCCTCCCTCTCCACCTGCCTTTCTAGGTTCAGGTGTCCCATTAAGTGCTTAAAAAGGCACTTCTTTGTTTCTTTAAAAAAAAACAAACAAACAAACAAACAAAAAAAAACAAAGAAAGCCATCTGTTACTGCTGATAACGGAAATGAAAAGATTGAACAATGAAAATGTCTTTCAAAATAACTTTAGGGTTCTATTTAGAAATCAAGAAAAGTCTAATGGTATTATTTATCCTTTCTCAGGTATACCTTACTCGCACTTTGTAGGGGGAGTTTTATACCACAGCAGGATTGACTTAAGAACTTCACAGGCTCAAGTGTCCTTCCTTTTGGAGATTCTATTCAATCAAGCATGTTAAAAGGCAACCACATCCCATATTTAAAAAATATTCCTATTTAATATTACAATCATGTAAATAATATTTATAGTTTTAAGGTCTGTTGATAAAAATTATTTATGTTATTGTTATAAAAAAACTTCTATATTCTATATAACTATATATATAAATAAAATTATAGGTGGTATGTAATATGTTATAAACATTTAATTAAAACTTTTACTAGTTTTCATTGTGCAGTTTTCAAACATTTTCAGAGGCACTAAAAGTTGGTGGTCCCGAGTGCTATATGACCAAATGGACAACATTTATAATGTTATTTATAAATTTGGGCTTCTTGAAGACCTTGGTCTATATTCTTTCCTCTTCAAATGTCAACAGTGTAATGTAGTTTAGATCCTATGGATTATGGCAGTGGCCATAATGATATTATAAAGATTTCACACAGCACCATATCTGCAAGGTGAGCAAATACTCAAATTAACAATTTCATTCAGTCATTATTGGAGAGTTTATTAACAGCATGTACCTGCTAGAGTAATAGCTATGTGAGTATTTGTATCTCCATTCAACATCCACTTACCACCTACTGCCAGGGGAAATGTGCTTGTCAAAAGTAATGTTATGGAAGAGGTGGGCTGCGTTTACCATAGAATTAGAAGCTTACTTGCTAATGGGGCCATTCATTCTGCCTAGATGGGGATTGGTGGGGGAGGGTCTAGGAAGGTTTCTCTCAGGAGCTGATATCTGAGTTGTGCCTTGAAAGAGAAGAAGGGTTTTGAAAGATCAAGAAAGAAAGAAGGCAAAACACAGATGCTCAGATCCCTGGCCTCAAGTGCCCACTGACTTGTTGGAGAGGGGATGTTCACTCACAGGAAACAAGCTAACACCATGATGTTGTAACCGCCTTTGCAAAAATCATAACTGAGGAAATGATGACAGTGAAAGCGATCAGACCTAACCGATCCCATTTTCCTTCTGATATCTAAGCTGTCTTCGTTCATTCCTGGATGTAGGCCGAACTAGCCTTAGGAAGGAATTCAGCTTGTAGTTTAAACTCTGAAACAAAATTGGTAATAGCTCTTTCCCCTAAAAACTCCTTGCCTGGGGACCAGTCTGCCTTGGAGGACTAACAAATTAGCTACAGGATTAGAAATTACTGCTTAGAGGCCATGCAGCCTCTGCCTGCAAGAGTCTCTCCAAATTGCTCCTGGGAATAATATCACTTGCAAAACCTAGGATTTGTGCTTGAGATATTTTGCAGACCTTGTATTCCGATGTAGCAGATGACACCACCCAGACTGACAGTCTGGCTCCATCAGTTCTGGGATCCCATCCAGAAACAGAAGTCAGCAAGAAGAACTCAGTTTGACCCCCTATTATTTCATCTTCAACCTGACCAATCAGCACACCCCACTTTCTGAGCCCATGCCCACCAAATTATCCTTAAAAACTCTTTTGAGTAATAATAAAACTCCGGTCTCCTGCACAGCCGGTTCTGCATGAATTACTCTTTCACCATTGCAATTCCACTGTCTTGATAAATCAGCTCTGTCTAGGCATCGGGCAAGGTGAACTCATTGGGCGATTACAATATGAGGGACTAAGATGGGGTGGTCAGGGAGAGGGAGGAGCCTGCATGAGTCAGGGTAGGGAAGAGAAATTCCACGGAGATGCTGTGACTTGAGTTGGACCTTGAAGGAACTAAGGTACGCAGAAGAGAAGGGCAAGAGGCAGGAAAGTTCCAGGTGAGATGGGAAATGGCTGGACAGAGCCACAGGGCAGGAACATGCAGGATGCTGAGAAGGTAAAAGGTCAGCTTCATTGGAGTCACAAGAGAATCTGATAAATAGAAGATAAATACTTCGTTATGAGCATGAACTCCAATACGTAGGAGCTGACCTTCTTTGAGATGTATTGAGACTGAGTTATCATAAAATAATTTTGAACAGGGCCGGGCGCGGTGGCTCAAGCCTGTAATCCCAGCACTTTGGGAGGCCGAGACGGGCGGATCACGAGGTCAGGAGATCGAGACCATCCTGGCTAACCTGGTGAAACCCCGTCTCTACTAAAAAATACAAAAAACTAGCTGGGCGAGATGGCGGGCGCCTGTAGTCCCAGCTACTCGGGAGGCTGAGGCAGGAGAATGGCGTAAACCCGGGAGGCGGAGCTCGCAGTGAGCTGAGATCCAGCCACTGCACTCCAGCCTGGGCGGCAGAGCGAGACTCCGCCTCAACAACAACAACAACAACAACAACAACAACAAAATAATAATAATAATAATTTTGAACAATAGATCTTGATACCTGTAGAGAATGGATTCCAGGACCCCTGCAGATACCCAAATCCAAGGATGCTTAAGTCTCAAATGTAAAGGGGCATAGTATTTGCATATAACCTAGCACTTCTCTTGTATATTTCAAATTGCCGCTTGATTAGTAATATTACCTAATATAATGTAAATAGTTGTTATGTTGTATTGTTTTTCATTTGTATCATTTTTGTTGTTGTATTGCTGTTTATTTATTCGGAATATTTTTCATCCACGGTTGGCTGAATCCATGGAGGCAGGACTCATGGATGCAGAGAGCCAACTGTAATCTATTTTTAAAAATACTTAATAAAACCATGGTGATGACTGATTTCTGGAGCAGAAACTGGGCAAGAAAGTGGGAAGACAACTGAGTCTCCTTGGAGTGAAGCTGGAATGCATGTGACTATGAAAAGGACATGGACATGGCGGGGCCTGTGTGGGGATGCTCTAAGGCCCGGGAAGGAAGAAGGAGAGAGGGCATGGCCACATGCCCCAGGGCTGCTTTCATGTAACATCAGAGCCCAGGCCAGTGATTCAGAAAGTGACTGAACTAATATTATGAGACTTCAGAGCATTAAACCGTCATGGGTGTAGCTGGGGTGTGCCTTCCCATTAGCTCCAGGACAAAAGAACATGAATCATGGGATCTGAGTGTTTTTCCCATTCAACGAGCACTGATTACGCCCCACCCCCTTTGGGGGAACGCTGCCTCACGCCAGTGGGCTGCATTTGATCCATGAACAGGATGCAGATGGCATGGGCCTCACAAGGCCAAGCCCTTTTGAGAGGGGCAGCAGACACAGAATGCTCTGCAGAATCCTCTAACCTGAATTAGAGTTACAAGGTGTTAGGGTGGTAGTCACCATCTCACACCATACAAGAGAATTGCAATGAAATAATGCTACCAGGATTATCCTTCCAGATAGCTCACACTATGGACCATGGAGAAACAGTACACGCTTTCATCTGACCATCATAATAGACTGTCCAAACAACACCTGATCCTCGGTAGAGTAGAATTGATTCTCCCATTGTTTACTTCTAGGGACAGAACATCCCCAGAACATGCTGTTCAGTTCTAAGGTGAGGACAGAGAGGCCAGGCTCATCCTGTCAAATATATCATTGCTGAAGAGAGCAGGATGTGATACTTACAGATGCTTGGGAGAAGCTGACCACGTGCCTGAAAGCGGGGTTGTACCTGTAGCACCCCATGAGCTCTTGGTGGGAAAGTGTCAGGTGAGGCTCCAGGGCAGTTCTTGCTCAAGAAAAATAGAAAGAGGATGAACACTTGAGCCAACTGCATGACATGGATACCCAGGGTGAGGCGTCCACTGCGCTGTTAAAGGATGATCATGGGGAGAGGCTTTTGGTTCAGATGATGGATCTGTGACCTTGGGCGAGTCACTCCACTGCTCAAAACCCAACTTCCTTATCTGTAAGATAGGGATTGTGACATCTACTTTAAAGGACTGTTTGGAGGATTAAATGAGAAAATATATAATGGCACGAGCACAGAATTTCGCGTATGTAATTGGCATGCGATGAGCGGCAGTCACTGGTAAACCTTAGAACTGAGAATGCACGTCTCCTCTCCAGGCATGAGGCTTGTGAGCCTGCAGAATGGATCTTCTTCCCTATTCACTTAGATCTTCCCCCACACACAAGTGCGTTACCTCATTCTGAATCCTCGTGCATGAAAGGCAGTGCTTCTTGCTCCCAGCAGCGAGAAAGCCAGGTCAGATCCTGGGGGGCCCTGCTGTGTGACTCTGGTGGGCATCCAGGTACGAAGATCATACCTGAGCGTGCAGGGCCTTGCTCCACCAGCCGTCTCTGGAAGGTCAGCACACAGAAAGTCAGCCAGCCCTGGGGTTAAGCAACCCAACCCCTGTGGACTAATTTTCTCGTCAGCAAAACGGATCCTTGATGGAAATTTGTGAGGAGTAAGCGAGAAGGATATGAAGTGTTTTTATTTAAAGGAGGAGCTTGGCAGGCAGTGGACATCTAAGAAAGGAATGTTGGTTCTGAGATCACCACTCCACCCTCTGCCTTTATCGTGGCTCCTGCTTAGCCCCAAGGCTTGGCCACAGTGGAACAGGTGAACTTCCCACAGATCCCAAGCCTCAGACCTGGTGCCCAGATAACTCGTGGTATGGGAGAATCCTCTTCAAGAAAGAGCAGAATTTGGCATAGGAAATGTTTTTATGAAGGGTCTCTGGGCTTCGGGAAGCAAAGGTGGAGACTGGGTGTGGGAGGAGGAGGGAAGGCCCTGGGAAGTCCAGGCCCAACGAGAAAACACGGGTTGCGGGCCAGCACCCTATTTCCTTTCCTCCTTTCCTCTTGCAGCACTGCGGGGAAAGAGCTGAGGCTCCTCACTTCACAGATGAGGGTTGGGTAACTGGATCCAGGTCACACAGCTCCTGAGTGACAGAGCAGAGATGCGGGGAGTGGTGGGCGGCAGGGGGTTGGGAGGTGAACTATCTAGCGCTTAAGCATTGGCACTAGAGATTGAGGCTGTGTTTGCCATGAAGTGGAATTTCAGTCACCTTGCTCCAAAAAAATCAATCAAACATGCTGTTTGCACTACACAATGCTGTCATGTAGACCAAACAGCAGCTTGATTGATGGAAGCTTCTGTTTCTCAGCTGGTTATTTTGCCATCTTGAGTGAAGACCCTGCTCCCGAGCCCGGCTGTGACGATGACTTGGCAGCTGCTCTGCTCGGGCTCTCTTGGTCCTGAACAGGAAGGCTGTTTCACGGCCTCGGCGAGCACATCCGAAAGGGAGGGGACAGACACAGGCAGACGCCACACATTCTAAACTTCTCCATGTAGTTCTGGTGTGGTGAGGTTTGATCACTTTTCCCCGAAGTTAACTCTTGACATGTGATTGAATCGTGGAGTCCAATCACTGTATTTGACAGTCTTCTTGTGCCTGTGCTCACAAATCAAGAAAAAACATTGGGGAGGCCACACGTCATGATTTTTGGCTCGGGAAATCCAGTCATCATTACCATATAGATGGGATTTGAAATATGTAAGCTGTAAGAATCAGCTGAAAGTAAAAGCTTTCCTGCATCCTTTTTTTAGCTCCCATACACTCCTGAGTTTGGACTGGGGATATAGCTGAACACCGAGCGGGCAGCTGCTGACAGGGAGCGAGGAACGTGTTTGTGTCAGTGCGGCAAGGCGGGTAACGGGGCGATGACAGTGGGTTACTCTTGACCCATGAGTGGGCTATGATGGCAGATTTCAAAGTGCAGGTGGTGGTTGCTGACAGCTCCGCTGGGTGGGCGGAGCTCTACCCTGGGACAGGGTAGTCTGGGAAAACGGGCATGACTGACCCCACGTCCCCTGGGCCTCTCAGGACCATCTGAAAGAAGCCCTCTTTGCAGGGTCTGGAAAAAGGAGACTAATCAATGCACCTCCGATTGTCTGATTGTTTTTTTTTAAAAGCGTAGGGCTTCTCTTTCCCTTTGAAGTCACAGAGAGCTCAGCCTTTCCAATGAAAGTGGCCCAGTGCATAGAAAGTTGTGTACTGGGCGTCCCAAGACAGGACAATAACCCGCCGCAGTTCTCCTCTGTGCCCTGGGGCAATGCATTCCCTTCTCTATGCCTCTGTTTGCTTCTCTGTAAAGCTTCAGAGTTGGGCTAGATGACTACTGGGTATCTGGCAGGTAGAACTTAAAACTCTTCAGGAAGATCAGGCAGTCTCAGCATAGGCAGGACAGAGACGGGAAGCTGGAGCCGATAGGCATTCAGCGGCCTCAGTGGCCTCACTCGGTGGGAAAAGGTAAGGCAGACGGCCACTCATTTTCTTTACTGAGGAGGCAATGGCAACTTGGCTTGGCAAAGATGTGCCAAAGAAACCAAGCGTGGTTTGGTTGGAAACCAAGCAAACCTCACCTGCAGAGGAATCAAGGGGGCTTGGGTCTCGAGGCATTAGAGCTCCTGGATGCTGAGGCCCTGGGCAGAAGCAGCCCACCCGGGAACCCTCCATCCAGCCTGCCTCATCACCTAGCTGTGTGCTATCCTTGCATGGCTGTCCTGCCTCAGGGACAGGGGTCTCAGACACGGGTCACTGCTGAGGCAATGAGACTGGTGGGCTGGCCCTCCAGGGCTATCTCTGCTTGACATCTGCCAGTCAGGTCAGTGTTTTTTGGCTGAATAAACAGCCCCCCATAGTAAATTTTAGGACAGTTTACTATAGGATATAGGTCAGTAGGTAGAATAGGCCTAAGAGATAGATTACAAGCTTTTCAATAACATAGGAAGGTGGTGCTGGAGTAATTAATGGAAAATGTTAAAGAGAGCTCACCAAAAATATCCTACAGGCTAGGGACACAGGGCCTGCAGTTCGGGAGCCTACACAGAGATCTTAACTGCAGAACATTAAGCAGAAAGCTGAAAACAGCTGCACAGGGCTCCACTGAACCCTCTAGAGAACTGAGTGCTTGGAGCCAAGAGGACAACTCCTTACCTCTGTCTCAGGCACAGGAGTGCAACAGTGTCAGTGCCCACACACAGGGCTCGGGGGCCAGGGAGGTAGAGGAAGGCTGCGAGCTCCCCTTTAATCCATGGGCTTTGGACAAGGCCATAAACAAGCAGCTGTAGGCTTCCAGATCTCAGATCTGAGAAGGAGATGGGGGAAAATGTAGTTAGAGGTCTTGAACAGCCTGCCGTGTAGCCACTATCTGTCGTGGGGCCTGGCTTGGCTTGACCAAAATTTAAACACTGCCCTATACCCATCCCACCAACATAATATGTTGAAATGGGTTCATTCTCCTTAGTTGTTTGCAAAGGAAGCAGACAGGGAGGCCTGTGTTCCTGGTCCCTTCTGCCATGCTGAAGCTGCCTGAGGAGAGGGGATACCTGCCCCCAGGCCACTCGGGGGATGTGCTTTATGTCCCCTACAAGGAGAAAACCAGTGACATCTCTTTCCGCGGACCTTACTTTCATAGCAGAGCTGATACCATGCACCTGATTTGCAGCACAGAGCTACCTCTGCCCTCATATATGTTCCCCTTTCTTAAAACAGGTTTTCAAAACCAGTCACTAGAGAGATATTCGAAGGACACAGGGAATACACTTCAGGGTGGATATTGACTGAGCACCTAAGTCCAGAGCCATCTGCTTGGTTTGGAATCTCAGTGCTATCTCCTAACAGGCAAGTGATTACACTCTCTCTCCCTGGTTTTTCATCTATAAAATGGAAGAACAATAATAGTACTTACCTCATAGAATTGCTTTTAGGAATTAAAAAACTAAAAAAATAGAATGCTTACAACAGTGACTACAACATGGCAATAGTACAACAAGATTAAAATGATAATAGTGGCTGGGCGTGGTGGCTCACCCCTGTAATCCCAGCACTTTGGGAGGCCCAGGTGGGCGGATCACCCGAGGTCAGGAGTTCCAGACAAACCTGGCCAACATGGCGAAACCCCATCTCTACTCTGGCCAACATGGCGAAACCCCATCTCTACTAAAAATAAAAAAATTAGCCGGGCACGGTGATAGGCACCTGTAATCCCAGCTACTCGGGAAGCTGAGGAGAACTGCTTGAATCCGGGAGGCAGAGGTTGCAGTGAGCCAAGATCGCATCACTGCACTCTAGCCTTGGCAACGGAGCGAGACTGAGTCTTAAAATAAAACGAAATAAATAAAATCATGATGGTATTGCCAGTCGTTTCTTGTGATTGGTGTGTAAATCATGGCATAGTTCTTGTAGTATCTTCATGTGCTGTGACCTGGTGAGGGCTGCAAGGGAGGACTGCATCCCTTGGGGAGGAGCAGTCAGGCCAAGTATGAATCTGGGAAGATGATGTTTGTCACAAAGGCAGTGGTTGTTTAGTGAGACGACACGTACCAGATGTTGTGCTAAATTCTTTACATGCATTGTTTCGTCTACTCTTTGTTGTGGGTTAAATTGCGTCCCCCTCAAATTCACATGTCAAATAACCCCCGTACCTTGGAATGTGGCCTTATTTAGAAACAGGGTTGTTGCAGATGTAATCAGTTCAGAGAAGTTCCTTGATGAGTAGGTTGGGCCCCGAATCCTACATGACGAGTGGCCTTATAAAACGGGGAAATTCAGAGATAGACACACACAGAGGAAGAATGCCATGTGAAGATGAAGACAGAGATCCCAGTAATGTTTCTACAAGCCCAGGAATGCCAAAGATCACCAGCAAACTGCTGGCTATGAGGTGTGGAGCACGGGACCGCAGAAGGAACCAATCCTGCTGACACCCTGATTTCAGCCTCTCAGCCTCCAGAACAGCGAGACAATACATTTCTGTTGTAAAGCTGCTTGCTCTGTGGCACTTTGTTATGATAGACCCAGCAAATTAATACTCTCTTAGACAGACTTTGGGAGGTAGGCATGGTCCTTTGAGTCCCAGCAAAGTTAAATAACACAACCAAGCTTACAGAGCTAGGAAGGAGCTAAACCAGGGATTAACCTCAGGCCAGACTCCCTCCAGAACATCACAGGGAAATGTAAGAATTAGAGTGGGTGGGATATGACTGAATGGAGTTTTTTTCCTCTTCCGAGTCTCCAAGAAGCAAATTAGCTATGGTGAGATTTGAAGCCTTTACCTCCTAAGCCAGACTCTTATTTGTGGTTTTTATACTCTGTGTTTATTTTTCTGTAGTTCTCCCTAGCAGTTAGCGAACTCATTTTGACAGTCCCAGCCTTTTTAATGCATGCTTTTAAGTCATGGCATAAAACAGGGGAGCTGTACTTCCTAGCAGGGCAGCATGGGGACAGCCGTAGTGATCACAGTCCAATAATCCCATGGAAAAGGTGGCCCTTAGAGCTGCTTTTTCAAGGAGCATCCTTTCTCCTTTCTGGAATATTGGTTTGTTTGATGATGCTCAGTTTTCTGGATAGAAAGGTAACATACATAGCTATTATCAGTCACTAATACCTCCATGTGAATTCATTTATCTGCTGATTTGTTTCACACTTAATGACATAAGATTGCTTAGAGAAGGAGGGTTTTAATGCTGGGGAAGGAGCACAGAGCTATTTCTGGAGCCTGGAAAGAAGGATGTCAGGTGGGATGCTACACAGGGACTCCCACCAAAGTCCAAGAAGGGAAGGTAGGAAGAAACTCTTCATATTGAAGTTGAAGCCGATTCAGCAGATTGGCCTTAAATCCTCCAAATATAAATAGCTATCAAAAAGTAACCATCACTGATGTATCTGTTGTCAGTCCAGCACCCACCTTTTTTCTAAGAGTGGTCTTGGCACCCATGCCTCGTCAGTCTGTGTCCTTTCCTCTGATTTTTCCAGCTGGCGCTGGTAGTGAAACTGAAATTGGAAGATGAGTTCAGGGCTGTGGGCATCTATGCTCCCTACCATTTGGAGGGAGAAAAGCTGTCTGCAGGAGGAGCTGAGGAGGCCAAGGTGTACCAAGGAGCAGAAATGAGAAACGCAGGCAGAGAACATGCTAGCAACAGTCCCATCTCTGAACCCAGCTGCCCACGAGGCCAACTGTTCCATGATCTGGTTTCAATCACCAACAAATCCTCCTTTATTTAGCTCCAGCTATTTGAGTTAGAGTTTTGTTTCTTGGGCTCAAATGAGTCACTTGGTAAAACTCCGTGTTAGTGAGCACACTTTCTATATGACTTTGAATGAGCTCAACTACCCTACACGGGGGTCTTTCACCCATTTAGTCAGAGAGTGTACAAGTGATCAAAAGAGTTAAGGAACTCAGTTCAGAAGGATTGAATAATTCACCCTAGGTCATCTAGCCTGTGGTAGTTTCACAGTTGAAACTCATGATTGTATGTCTCCAAAGCTTTCTGTCCCCCGCAGAATCTATGCTTCTCTGTCTACATGTAGAGTTGTTGCTGAGAAGTGCTGCCAAACGAAGGCATGACCCAGTTTCCCTTTTATCCAGAGTGGTCGGGAGCTCAGCCATGGGATGTGAGAGGCAGTGATGCATGTGATTTCTGGCTGGGATTCATAAGAAGCAAGCATGCCTTCTCTACTGTCACATTCCTTGAATGTGGATGCAGAGGACTCTGAGGACCTACGGCAGGGGAGCCACCCGCTGTACAGAGGCTGGCCCTCGGGTGGGAGAGAAGCGCCCACTCACCAGGGGCACTGGTGTTGGATGTTACAGAAGACAAACAAACTTTGGCTTTAACCTATTGAAAACGTGGGGTTTATTTGTGACAGTGGCAAGCCTTACCACAGCGAATACACCATGCCTATCTTCCTTACAAGAGATCACTTTCTTTCCATCTGAATTCCGGTCGACACAAAATAGCTCTGTTTGTGATATGCAATTTTAAATTCACAGAAAATAACAAGTGAAAAAGGAAATCTGAATCTGTCACTTTACTCTCCTTCAGAGAATGCCAGAAACCAGCAGACTTCCGAAATGTTTTGTGTGTCCCTGTGATTTACAGGAGTTAAATATTTGGGCTGAAAAAGCAATTCAAAGAATGAAGACTCTCAGATCAGGCATGCTAGAAATCTAGCTGTTTGGCTTCTAGTTGATTAGTTTTTATTTGATAGGAATAATATATTCTGAAATAATGTACAGGCCACATTTCCAAGATAGGATTTCAATATATTTTAAATACACATTGGGAAGTGATTCAATATGCCTGAATCATCACAGGCAAGATGCTAATCTTGTAATCATGAGTTTAGATTGGGAGAAAATGGAGTGGCACTAGGAAAAGAAAATAGGATATAAGACATGTCCCCACATACAGAATTATGATTATCTGAGGGCGGCAAATTTCTGGGGAATAAAAGAAAAGCTCATTAAAACTATGAAGTCTCCAACTTTGTGGCTTTGGATGATGCTTTTGGATGAATTTTATCTTTAAAATAAATAAAAAACCAAAGTTCACAAATCTTACCATTTTAATGAAGTTTGCCCAGAGGACTGAATTGAATTTGGATCCTTGCTGTATCACCAACTTAATTTTATATCCTCATCATCACCAAGGGATGGACTCTAAGCTCACTATACAGGAGCCCTACTGGACCCACACACACAAAAATCCCAGCACATCCCAGGGCCCCAGTATGCAGTGTCTGAATGTTTTTTTCTTCTTTGCTCACTCTCACTCCCTTTGAGATTTCATTCATTCCATGGCTTAAAATTCCATCTAAATGCTAATGATTCCCAAATTCATGTCTCTGGCCCTGGCACCTCCCCTAAACTCAGGACAACTCTATCCAACACATCCACATGGAGCTCCTGGTTTTATGCGCCTCTCACTCACCGTATTGCTTGTTTTAGTTTTTAGCTCACACCCCAAACCTTGGTGTCATCTTTGGCTCCCCTCTTGCCCTACTCCTTTCAAAATGCTTTCAGTGGTTTTCAGTACATCCACATAATTATTCAGCCATCACCACCACCTAATTTTCAGAGCATTGTCATTATTCCTAAAAGAAACCCCATACCAATAGCAGCCACTCCTTACTCCTACCTCACCCCAGCCCTGGCAACTTCATAACTCCTTTCTGTCTCTATGGGTTGGCCTATGCTGGACATTTCATATAAATGGAACAAAATACTATGTGGCTTTTTGTGACTGGCTTTCACTTAACATAATGTTTTCAAGGTTAATCTGTGTTGTAACGTATCAGTACTTTATTTCTTTTTGTTGCTGAATACTATTCCATTCTACATTTACACCACATTTGGTTTACCCAATCACCAGTTGATGGACATCTGGGTTGTTTCTACTTTTTGGCTATCATAAATAATGTTGCCATGAATATTCATATGCAGATTTCTGTGTAAACATACAGTTTCAATTCTCGAGTATATTCCTGGGAGTGAAATTGCTGGATCTATGGCAACTCAATGTTTAACATTTGAGAACTGCCAAAATGTTTTCCAAAGTAGCTGTACCATTTTAATTTCCTACCAGCAATGTGGAAGAGTTCCAATTTCTCCACATCCTTGTCAACATTTGCCTATCTTTTGATTTTAGCCATCCTAGTAGGTGTAAAAAGAAATCTCATTGTGGTTTTGCTTTGTATTTCCCTGTGACTAATGATGCTGAGCATCTTGTCATGTACTTATTGGTCATCTTTGAAGAAACATCTATTCAGATCATTTACCCATTTTAAAACTGGGCTATTTGTATTTTTATTGTTGAGCTTAAGAGTTCTTCATACTCTGCATGGACAACAAAAGCTAAAATAGGCAAACGGGACTCTATGAAACTAAAACGCTTCTGTACAACAAAGGAAACAATCAACAGAGTGAAGAGACAACTCGTAGGATGGGAGAAAATATTTGCAAACTACTCATCTTACAATGGATTAATTTCCAGATTATACAAGGAACTCAAAAAACTCAATAGCCAAAATAAATAAAATAAAATAAAATAAAATGGATTTTAAAATGGTGGTAAGAACAGGTATTCATGTCTGCTTCCTGCTTCCTGATCTTAAGGGGAAGGAGTTTTCACCAGTAAGTGTAATGTCAGCTGTGAGTTTCATGTAGATACCTTTTATTGGGTTGACATATATTCCTTGTATTCCTAGATCGTTGAATAGTTTTATTATGAAAGGGTATTGGATTTTGTCAAATGCCTTTTCTGCACCTATTGAAATAATTATATGGTCGATTATCTTTTATTCTGTTAATATGGTATACTACATTGATTTTCATATGTTGAATCACGCTTGCATTCCTGGGACAAAATCTATTTGGTCATATTGTATAATTCTTTTTGTATGATTCAGTTTGCTAGTATTTTGTTGATAATTTTTGAATCCATATTTGTAAGAGACATTGGTTTATAGTTTTCCTGTGATGTCTTTAAGCTTGGCATCAGGATCCTGGGCTCATAGAATGAGTTAGGAAATGTTCCCTCCTCTTCTTTGTTTTTTTAAAGAGTTTGTGAAGGATTGTGTTAATTCTTCTTTCAATGTTTGAGAGAATTCACCTGTGATTGCCATAGACGTCTAGACTTTTCTTTGTTTGAAGCTTTTTTTTTCAACTAATAATTCAATCTCTTGATTTTCTTTTTCTTCTTGAGCCAATTTTAGTAGTTTGTGTTTTTAGAAATGTGTACATTTCATCTAGATTATCTAATTTGTTGGCGTATAATTGTTCATAGTATTTCCTTATAATCCTTTTCAGTTCTTTGAGATTGGTGGTGATGCTCCCTCTTTCATTCTCGATTTTAGTAATTTGAGTTTTTTTTCTTTTTTCCCCTTGGTCAATCTAGGTGAAGTTTTGTCAATTTGGGTGATTTTTCAAAGGAATAAAAAGTCTTGGTTCTGTTGATTCTCTCTATTGATTTTCTATTCTCTATTTCATTTATTGCCACTCTAATCTTACTTCCTTTGGCTCTCTTTGGATTTAATTTGCTCCTCTTTTTAAGTATCTTAATGTGGAAAGTGAGATTATTGATTTAAGATCTTTTTTGTTAACAGGTGTTTATGCCTCTAAGCACTGCCTTCGATGCATCCTGTATGTTTCAGTGTGTCATGCTTTTGCATTTTTGCTCTTATTTTTAGAAACTTATCTAGTGTATCACCAAATCCTCTTGTCTCTGCTTTTAGTTGCCTGTCTTCAATATCTTTTATGAAACCCTTTGGAATAGGTATGTTTGGAAATTCCAATAATTTTGAACTTTTAAAGGTCATATAGCACACTAATGCCCCCAGTGGACTTGGTGGCAGCACCACATAATCAGACACATTTATATTTCTGTAGCAAAACCTACAAATATTAACTTCAAGTGAGATAAAGACTGTTAAACGGCCTCAAATCAGTTCAGGTTGTTTCATTGCCAAGTGAATGTGGCTCAACCTTATTAAAAGAAATTCAGTTGTCGGGACTTTCTGAAGTTTGGAATTGTGAATAAGGGATTGTTAATCTGTGTATCCAGAACCAAATCACTCTCCAGCTCTCCTGAGGCCACCTTGTGCAAGCCAGTGTCACCTCTCACTCAGGCTGTTGCAGAAACCTCCAGACTAATCTGTTGTTTCAGCCCTGGCCACCCTATAATCTATTAGCAACACAATAGGATGAGAGTCTGTGAAAATGAAAATCATATCATGTCACAAGAAACGAGAAACAAAACCAAACAACAACAAACTGAAGCCCTTAGCCAGGCCTCTACGGCCCTCTGCAATACACCTCTTGTATAATAACATCATGTTTCCATTCGGTCTCATCTCCTCTCGACTCTCACCTCAGGGCCTTTGCACTCGCCGGTTCCTGTGCCTGCAACACTCTTTGCAGATAAATACATGGCTAGCCCCTTCATTTCTTTCAGACGTTTTTGTATATGTCACCTTACTGTGGTCATTCCTGACCAGCCTATTAGAAATAGGAAACAAATTTCCTTGCTGCTTCTCTCCCCCACTGTCTGCCTTACTGCCATAGCACCTGTTACCATCTAACATACTATTTCCTTGATTTATTTTACTTATTTTCTGCCATCCCTTCTCCATCCCTCCTCCCCACAAGACTGTAACCTCCATGAGAGCAGGATATTTGGACTATTTTTGTGTGTGCTGTATCTCCCATTCCTGGAACATGTTTGGCACATGGTAGACATTCAGTAGATGTGTTGAATGAATGAATAAATGAATCAGGCCTGTTCCTTGTGATTGCAGACTAGGCAAATCTATTGCATTAGTTTCCTAGGCTGCCATAACCATCTGGGTGGCTTACACAACAGAAATCTATTTTTTGCACAGTTCTGGTGGTTGCAAATCCAAGATCAAGGTGTCAGCAGGGTTGGTTTCTTCTGAGGCCCTTCTCCTTGGCTTGCAGACGGCAACAACGTTCTTGTCTTGCAAGTCTTCTCGCTCTCTTCACATGGTCGCTCCTCAGTCTGTGTATGTCCAAATCGTCTTTTCTTATAAGGATACCAGCCACAGTGCGTGAGGGGCCCACTCTACTCCAGTATGACCTTTGTTTAACTAAATATATCAGCAATGACCTTATTTCCAAATAAGGTTTAGGTGCTAGGAGTTAGGACTTCAACATATGTGTTTTGGGGAGGGAAGACATAATTGAGTCTCTAACATCTATGAATCATTTATGATGTGAGTGGTCAGTGAGCTGGCTTCTGTATCTGTACAAAGCAGTGATATTAATCTTCCTAAGTATTCCGCGCTCCGTTGATTCACTCCAAACTCCCTCCCTCCAGCCCCATGACAGTCCGAAATAGAAGGTGGAAAAGTTAGGAAAACTTGTCATTTTCATTAGAAAAGCATGTGAAATGATAGCTGAAGCAGATCAACGAGACTTCTTTTTGTATAAAAAATAGCGCGCTATGGCAGTCACAGGGTTGCCAAATTTTAGAGGTGGACAGGATCTTAGGTGTGAAGAGAGGTGGAAAGGCAAGTGAAATCAAGACGGTAACATTACTTCCTCCAGAAGGCTCAGAAATTCTAGGCCTTACAAGTGACATTTCAGAAAGGGCCCAGTTGCCATGTGTGTTTTTCAAAATAAGGTGATAAGCAATGGTGGCAAGGGCCACTGCCTCCCTGAGGCCCCATCCCATCCCCAGCAACACTTCTCCCTCCTCCAACACACACTATTGGGACTATTTGGGACAGGGATTACTTGCACAGTATGCATACAGGGCCCTAAATCCTGCAGAGTCCACTCACCCCGACACAAAGCACCTGGTATGGAAAGTTCACTGAGAGTTCAATTGCCTACATATCCTCTCTTTGCAAAGCAATCTCACACAGGTAAATACCATTTGAGTGTCTGCTGAGGCAGAGGGTCCTCAAACTGTCAAAGAGGGAAAAAGGAAAATATGAAAAGGAGACCTTCCCTATCTGAACCTGTCTTGGAGGATGCACCAAAATACGGAAGAGGGAATACCTTAATCGTGTTGTTGGTGGACGTGGAAAATATTTTGTTATCCTTACCAGATACGTGGATGTGGATCACTGGAGCTGTGCAGCTTCTCAGCATACCTGTTGGTTTTCTGGAATGGAAAAAGAACAGATGAACGCGAGGCAGCTCTATCTGCTATTTCTAAATAAAAATGCAAGACTAAACTTGGCCTGGATCTGGCAGTTCTGTTCAGCCTGGAGGAGGGTTACGTCTCCCTCTGAAATTACACAAGTATATCTTGTGTGATAGAAGGACTGAAGCAAATAATACCCAGCTATAGCAACAGAACTCAGGGTGAGATGGAGCCTTGGGCTTTGTTTCTCCAACTGTTGACAATAATCACTATAAAAGGAATCCACGAGGAAGAGCCCAGGGTGAGGTTGGAACGGATTCCGTGGTCGTTTGTTGCCACTTTATGCAGGCCGGAGTGAACAGTATGAAAATCTGGGGGGGATGGCTTTTTAATGTAAGTTTGTTTTAAGGATCTCTGAGGGATTACAGTGCTCTTGCAGGGTCTAAGGGCTGGGAGGGTTAGAGGTAGGGAGAAGATAAGCAGGGCCGAGGTGATATTTTTAAGAATAACCAAGTCATTGAAAAGTCAGCAAATTGTTCTCAATTACCAGACAAATGGGAGTCTTAGTAGAAGTGGGCAGAAAATAACTTCTTTCTTATTCTGCATCTGACATTGTGCTGAGTGTTTTGTGTGGCTTACCTCATTTTCAGTCTTTATTACTGCTCCGGAAGGTGGATCCTCTTATCACCATTACAGGTGAGGAAATGGGGGCTGTAGAACTTGGTCAGGTTGGAAGGCAGCAACACAGACCCACCCTGCTAACCTGTGACACAGCACCGTCCCAGCACCTCCTGCCACTGCTGAGCACAGGGTCCCCTTGTGGACCCCCAACCAATGCCAGGGAGGGAGGCTCTGCTGGGAACTTTGGCATGTCCTCCATGCCTTGTCCTCATCCCTGGTTCCCACTATCAACGCAGGAGAGATCAGCTCCCCATTTCCCACTCTCCTCCCATCTTCACTGCTCAGCAGAAATGACAAGCCTGCGTTTAAACCCTAATTCTGCCATTACTTCTAAGAACTTACTTTACTTCTCTGCGCTTCAGTTTCTTCATTTCTAAGTAGGGTTGATGGGAGGATTAGAGATAACGTACTGGGTTGTAGAACCCAGTAAAATGCTAGTTAATTGTCATTATCAAGAAACTGTTCTGGGAGCACTTGCTTGGTAGGGGCACAGGATGAAAGGCAGGGGCTGATTGTAAAGAGAACGATGTTATCCGTTGAGGGTGTGATGTACCGCAGCTTCACTGATTACACTGATTACCCTGCTACCCCAATTCCAGGTTTTCCAGAACAATCCATTTTCTTATGTCAGTTTCACCTGCCCTTTTATGTCAATTCTGCTACACCTTAGGGGTGGTAGAGTCTTTCACTGTGACAGGGCTAAACAACCCCGGTGGAGAACTGAGTGAATACTTAGGGACATCTGAGTGAGGTACACTGAAAAAGGTCCACTGATTGCACATCAAAATTCATAAGTGCTCTGTACCACTGATAATGGTCCATTGGAGGAAAACAGTAATCTGATTGTATTTTATTTTTATTTTTTTTTTTACACAGAGTCTCTCTGTCACCTAGGCTGGAGTGCAGTGGCACGATCTTGGCTCACTACAACCTCTGTCTCCCAGGTTCAAGCAATTCTCATACCTCAGCCTCCCAAGTGGCTGGGATTACAGGCGCATGCCACCACACTCAGCTAATTTTTGTATTTTTGAGTAGAGACGGGATTTCACTATGTTGGCCAGGCTGGTCTCGAACTCCTGACTTCAAGTGATCCACCCGCCTCAGCCTCCCAAAGTGCTGGGATTACAGGCGTGAGCCACCGCAGCCCAGCCCTAGCAATCTGATTTTAAAAATCCTCAGCTCTGGTGAATGATGGCTCCACACAGTCTCTTTGTCCTTGTAAAGTATTTACATTTTAAATGAGTTGTAATAAACCCCAAGGAATGAATCTTTAAAGGCCACAACAGGAAGTTTTGCAGGCTGTGCATATGGGGGATTACTTTTGGATGTAAATTCTTAAGTTATTCTAATAGGGATTTAGTGCCCTGGGTCCAGCTTTCGTGCACCTTACTACATCAATGGCACTCTTGGTTGGAGAAAAACAGCTTACCCAGGCAGATAAGCATTCCAGACTCTAATTGTTTGATTGTTTCCACCTGTCAGCAGCAAGCTCTTTCCCTTATGGAATGAAAATGCCCTGACTCCTTTGTAGATACAAAAGATTGTTTGATCACATTCTGCTCGCCTCTGGGGCAAACCAAGGAATGCTTGGCCTTTTCTTGTCTTAACATCTTTTCTAACATTCCTTATCTCTTTCGTCTTTTGCTTGACATTTGTTGTTCCCATAGTGCCCCCTAACAATATTCACAGAAAAACAAAATACAGTTGCTTAATATGATCAGTCAATTTCCTGACAGGTTGCTGGTTTTTAAAGGCCTCAGGTTCATTTTCAGCGATGACTAGTGTTTTCTTCTTCTTTCACCCCCAGGTGTTAAACCATAGATACTCTGAAGGATAAAGGTGATGTGGGTAGGAAACACAAGATGTTTCTCCCTCCTTCTCTAATAAGAGACAAGAAAAGTCACCTGGGAAAGAAAAGTGACGTAAAGAAAGTCATTTTATTTGGAGAAAACTTTTTATTAAATTTCTACCCAGCGCCAAGGCCTCTCCAAAAACAATCTTGTTTGAGCCTCCCTCAGCGAGGAAACCATCCTCATCTCCATCTCACAGGTGAGAAAACTTAACCTATAGAGGTTAAGAAGCTTGTCATCAAGAATTGGTGCAACCAATACTCAAATCCAGACTGACTTTTAAATTGGGGCTCATTAAGTTGACCTACGAGTTCCATCAACCAACCAGCAATTTTGTCCTACGATTCTTTTGGCAGATATTTTCAGCCAAATGAGTTACTGGCTTATGAATCTACTGAAAACAGAATCAAAATAGTAGCATCAAACAGAAGCAATCAAAGGTCCTCCTATAGGTTTCAAACATCATTCTCACCAGAAGGTCATGAATGAAATCCTCAGTACACACATTGGGGCCTCTCCCATCTCCCCTCCACACCATCTGGCTTACTCTGATTGCTGACTTCAGCCTTGTCCAAGGGGACTGAAAGTGCCTTGGAGGAAGAAGGTAGAAGAACAATCTTCAGCTTCCCACTCCCTTCATCCCTAGACAAGAACTCTTTTCTGTCATGTGTGACTTCAGCTATGAATTGAGGGATAATTGGTTTTGTTTGAGTGTTGTGCCTGTTACTACAAGTTACAATCCAAATATTTTTCAGGAATCATGGAGAAGAATTTTCTATTTAGGAAGGCTCAGTCAGCTGTAGTGGCTCACACCTGTAATTCCAGCACTTTGGGAGCCTGGATAGCAGGATATAGCTTGAGCCCAGGAGTTCAAAACCAGCCTGGGCAACATCATAGCAAGACCTTGTCCCTACAAAAAATAAAACAAATTAGCTGGGTGTGGTGGTGCATGCCTGCAACCCCAGCCACTTGGAAGCCTGAGTTAGGAGGATCACTTGAGCCCAGAAATTTGAGGCTGCAGTGAGCTATGATCATGCCACTGTACTCTAGTCTGGGCAACGGAGCAAGATCCTCTCTCTAAATTTTTTAAAAATAAATAAATAGAAAAGTTCAATCCAAGTGAATGTATGCTTAATCTGGAAGGATCCAGTAGACCCTTGTCAAGTAGAGCTCTAACACAGATCTGCTGATTTTTCAAGAGTAGTGGGAAGTCTCTATTTTTGTGAGAAAGTTCCAGAACTTTAAATATTACCCAGTTTCAAAACATGTTTTAAACACTATGCTTATCCATGACTGCCTTAGCTCATGCTGCCTCTTGGGACCCCAGGTTTAGGGGCATGTCACTATAGTGTAGTTCAGGGATGTGTCCAGGAAGGGAAAGGGTGCTCTCTTAGTCTGTTTGTGTTGCTACAAAGGAATAACTGAGGTTGTATAATTTATTAGTAAAAGGGGCTTATTTGGCTCCTAGTTCTGCAGGTTGTATGTGAAGCATGGCATCAGCATCTGCTCCTGGTGAGGATCTCAAGCAGCCTTCACTCTTGGCAGAAGGCAAAGTGCTCCTGGTGAGGACCTCAAGCAGCCTTCACTCTTGGCAGAAGGCAAAGGGGAATCAGTGTGTGCAGAGATCACATGGCAAGAGAGGAAGCAAGAGAGAGGAGGAGGAAGTGCCAGGTTCTTTTGACTAGTCACATCTCACAGGAACTAATTGAATGAGAACTCACTCTTTACTGTGAGGATGGCATCACACCACTCATGAGGGCTCCTCCTCCATGACCCAAACACTTTCCATTGGGCTTTACCTCAACATTGGGGATCAAATGTCAACATGAGATTTGGAGGGGACAGATGTCCAAACTGAAGCAAGTTATCTCATCTTTCTACTTCTCCTGAGCTCTCTGACTGGCCCAAAGCCCTGACATCAAGAGGGGTTACTCTTTCTTCCGTGAGTTCTGATAGAGAATGTAAAGCCATTTCCCAATGACTCAGCTGTGTGATTTCCACATGATTTGGGGCTGCGATCTGAATCTTGGACCACCCCGGCCAGTCTATTGACAGCGACTGGAAGTAACAACGATGCTCTCTGTGGCATCTTTCCACAGTGGTGAATGGCTAGCTGGGTAGGGTGGCTGGCTGGTCACTCTGGCCCTGTCCTTCCCTTCCTCCTTCAACAAACAGTAGGAAGGTAAACAGCCTTTAACTTGCAGGTCTTCACTTGCCAGGCAGTGGGGAGGGAGGATAAGTGGTGAGTGTAATTGCTTAAGACAGCAGAGTGAGCCTGAGACTCCTGGTGAGCACTTAAAGTGTCAAAGCAATGCAATAAACCCTCCTCAAACAGCAGTTTGACACAGTCACCCTTCTTGTTATGAGCAGAGATCTGAAACTTCTAAGCAGGTATGTCACTTTATTTTTATTTTCTTAAAGGAAGGAGAGAGCAGCTAGTTCATTTGCATGATTTCTAGCAGTTCTTTTCTGAAACAGCCAGACAGAGATACATGGTTAAATGGTTGTCATGGAAACCAGAGAGCATAGCTCTCCTCCAAGGTCTAAAGGAAGGATGATGAAAAGTTTAAGTAATCACCATGGAAACCAAGAGCAGATTCAAGGCGAGTCAGATTCCCAGCACACTAACCAGCAGGTAAGTCTTCAGAAACTGGGGCCCTAGTAGAAGGGTGATGCTGACTGTTCACTGTGGCTTATAGCATCAGGGCCAGCCCAGATGCCACCTCCATGGTCATAGGTCCAGAGCGCCCCAAGGGGTCGGCCGTGAGATGAGTGTGTTCCCCCAAAGCTTAGACTTTCACTCTTAATGATTCGAGGTGGATCTTGGAGCCTCTCTTACCTGCCCTTCCTTGTCTCTTACCTCCTTGCATCCACAGTATGATGGGAACCCACGGATCTGTTGTCACAAAACAGAACCCCATTCAGATTTGCAGGTGAGAAGATACTTAAGGCACAGCCCTGGTTTCTCTATGGACTTGACCAAGACACATCCCTTTCATGTTCATTAATAACAAAAATGAAGCCAGAGATTCTAGCATTAAATAAACAAAAGCACTTGAAAGCACTTCCTGACTGCAGAGCTCTCTATGCAATTGTTGGTTTCTTCTGTCATCATTTCTTCTCCTTGCCTGAGGTAAGCCTATTTGGGAATAGGTGACTGACCTTAAGCCAAGTTTTAAAGTCTAGGAGTATGTAAAGGAGGTGCTATGGAAGGGCTGTCACCTGAAGCGGAGACAGAACTCTCCAAAGGGAGCCATGGGAATGGGGTGAGTCACCCCCCTTGCTCCTGACAGGATTATGACCCTCCAGTAACCGATTAGGGGTGGGATTCTGACGCCATGGCACATAGTGGACACACACACACTCCTGGCAATGGCAATGATATGGGCACAGGGAGCTGTGGGGACACACTGGAGGTGGGGAGTGGGTTAGTTTGTTCTCACATTGCTGTAAAGAATTACCCAAGACTGGGCAATTTATAAAGGAAAGAGGTTTAATTGACTCACAGTTCCACATGGCTGGGGAGGCCTCAGGAAACTTACAATCATTGTGGAAGGGGAAGTAGGCACATCTTAAAAGACTGGAGAAAGAACAGAGAGCAGGGGAAGGTGCCACACACTTTTAAACAAGCAGATCTCATGAGAGATGTCACTATCCTGAAAACAGCATGAGGGAAATCCACCCCTATGATCCAATCACTTCCCACCAGGCCCCTCCTCCAACACTGGGATTACAACTGGACATGAGATTTGGGCAGAGGCACAAATCCAAACCATATCAGGGGGAATGGGGAGATATGAGACGGGCACAGGAGGAAACCCCTGATGGGCTTGTCCCTACCTCTGGCTTTCCCAGAGTGTGCTGCTTCCGACCACTGCTTTGGGAGAGAGATGGGTGTAGCTCTGAATTTTAACTTCACAAACACATTCATTCAATAAGTATTGATTGAGCATCTATTATGTGTCATACACTATTCTAAGCACTTGAGACACAACAGTGTACAAAACAGACAAGAATCCCTGTCTTTGAGGGAAGACAGGCCATAAACAGCAAACATAATAGGTAAACAATATAGTGTATGAGAAGGCAATTAGATGAATGGATTTAAACAAGGGTGGAACAAGTAAGGAGGATTGGGAATGCCAAGAGCCAGGGGCTGGGCATTCCCAATAGATAATAAAATAAGCAGAGTCAGCCTCATTGAGAAGTCACATTTGAGCAGACTTGAAAAAGGCAAGAGAGTAAGCTTTGTGGATATTTGCAGAGGGAACCTTATACACAGAGGGGAGAAACTGTGGAAAGGCCCTAAATATATTTAAAGAGACTGGAGTGGCTGGGAGTGAGTGAGCGAGAAAGAGGTCAGAGACAAGGACAGAAAGGGAAGGACTGGGGTGAGTCACACAGGCTCTGGGAGACTCTGGCTTTTAGTTTGAGTGAGATGGGGCCCATTGGTGGATCTGGAGGGCTTGGGCCTATAGTTTTATAGGATCTCCACAGCTGCTGTGAGAGAATAGGCTGAAGAGGCAGGATGGAAGCAGGGAGACCAGCGAGGAGGCGCTTGCTGAAATCCAGAAAAGAGAAGATCATGATTCTTACTAGATGGTAGCAGTGGTGCTGGAGAGAAGAGGGCAGGTGCTGAGCATATGATGACTGTGGAACCAACAGTAGAACGCAGGTTGTAAGAGAGAAGAATCAAAGGTGGCCACTAGATTTTTGGCCTGAGCAACCGCAAGGATGGATTTAGCCCCACCTGAGATGGGGAAGATGGTGAAACAGGTTTGAGGGAGAAGATCTGGGTTTGGGGTTTGGACTTCATTTTGACGTCCATTATCTGTCCAAGTGCAGGTAACCATGTGCAAGCCAAGATCATTGGAAACACAAGGCTGAGATTCAGGGAGAGACCTGGGCTAGAGATACAAATTTGGAGCTAACAGATACCAATGATACTGGGAGGTATCAGCAAGACAGTGATGGAAGCAAGACAGCAAGATGTGGAAGCAGAGATGAATGAGGACTGAACTCTGGGGCCTCCAACATCAAGTCAGGGAGATGTGGAGGGATGAGGAAGGGAGACAGAGAAGCAGCAACCAGGGGAGAGAAGGAAAACCAAGACAGGTTGGGGTTTTGAACCCAAGTGAGAGAAGCATATGAAGAAAGCCTGGGTGATTAAGTGCTTCAAATGCTGACAGCAGATGAGATGAAGATTGGTAGGTGGATTTAGCAACAGGCAGGAGGGGCACTGGTGACTCTTATGAGAGTAGTTTTGGTGGCATTGTGGGGACACAGAGTAGGTTGAAGGGGTTCCTAGAGAGAATGTGGGGAGAGGAATTGGGAAGGGTGAGTCTAGGCAACTTTTGCTAGGAATTTCACTCCAAAGGCTTTCTGAGCTTCAGTATCTTAGCATCATGTCTGGCACATGGTAAATACTCAACAAAAAGTCACTAGAATGATGTTGATCTGGGTGTGAATCCTTCCTACAGTCTGATTGTCTAGCTCTCAAGAGAGACTTGTTTAATGAAATCATAATTAGAGCTATAAGCAATTGTAGTGGCCTCAGGTTTCTGTGATATGAGAAGGAAGAAGAGATGGACAGAACCCTTTCTTTAGAATAAGGAGTCTGCATCTGAGTTGGAAGGGTACTTAGAGCTCATATCCAACTGTCTGATTGAGCCAGAGGGGAAACTGAAGCCTAACATCACAGCTCTATTAGTGGCTGAGCTGGGGCTGGAGCTAAGACTTTCTTGTTCTGGAGTCATTGCTTTTGATGTGTCCTAACAAATACTGGATTTTGAGCTGCTCCAGCCTCCAAAGGCTGAATTTCCATTTCTTAGGATTCAATTCCATTATATTTCTGGAAAACTGAATTTCTTAGTTCCAAGAAAGCCTAATGAACGTTTCCAAGAATCTTTTTGACCACTGAGTATCTCTTTCTAACACTTTGGTAACTTAAATGTCAGTGAATCAGAACTTTATAAAGGATGCTTTCCTTGAAAGATAATGTGATGTGCACTCCTAGACCACAAACCAGAGAGCTGGAGGGGGCTCAGAGCAGACTTCTAGCAAGAAAGCAGCAAGGTGATATTCCACGGAAGGCTGACACCTTGGGCACAAGTCATTACAGATCCTCCATGATGTTCAGATATTCAGCGGCAAATGGGACTAGATTTTAAAAGATAAAAGAAGGAGGAAACTAGGATTTCAGCCTTCTCAAAGGCTCAGAAATGCTCAGGCACCACTAGGCTGGAAGGCATCAAAAAAGAAATGGCTGGCGTCATTGTGTGGGTGGCTGACTGCTGAGTCGCTTAAAATGGTGTTAACTATTTTGTGCATTACAAATGCACCACTTGGTGAGTTCAAACCAGGCCCTTAAAGTCCAGGGGTGGGGCTGGTGAGTGGAGCTGAGAGGAGGAGGAGAGGAGGGAGAGAAGGTAACTAAAAGATAGTTACAGTTAGGAAAAAAGGGAAGATAATCCCAGTGAATGAAATATCTGGAGATCTCCAGCAAGAGTGACCCAAGTCATTACCATCCTCTCCATGATAAATACACAACCCTGACCTTCTCCGCTTCTGCCTCCTCCCCAGTGGGTGGGCCTGGCCGGGCAGCAGGCAGGACCATCTACATTTGGGCTCTTCAGGGATTCCTGTCTTCTGTTGCTGCTGCTGCTGTTTCTGCTTTTGCTCAGGTAGGCAGGGAACCCAACCAAAGGCAACTCAGCAGCTTTCTCAGGTTACACCTTCTCAATGCCCTAGGGATGAATAATAACATTTCCTATTCTTGGGATCAGAGATTTATTCTGTTCCAGGGTCAGAATCTCCCTTTGATACTAGGCTGTCCCAGTGTAAGTCCCAGAACCTGAAGGGCTTTAACAGCCCAAGTCTAGGGGAATGCAGGTGGGATCCTGGCTTTGGGGGTCAGAAAAACTGGAGTCGAGTCCCCATTCCTCCTCTTTCAGCTAAGTGACCTGGTGAGCAAATTTATCTGGGCTTAAGTTTCCTCGTCTGTAAAATGGTGATGGGCACAATTCATACTCCATGGGATACCATGAAGACCAAATCATGTAATGCATGTGAGTAGTCCTTGACCTTGGCTGCAAATGGAAGTCACTGGGAAGTGACTAAAAATACAGATACCTGGGCTGTACCCCCTTGAATAACAGTTTTTGCTCTTGGCTGTGTATGAGAATCACTGCCAGGGCTTTTAAAAGTCTCAGTGTCCAGGCCAATTAGGTCAGAATCTCTGAGCATAAAACCCAGGGAATGAGATGTTGTGAAGTTCCCCAGATGATTCCGGTGGGCACCCAAGACTGAGAGCCACTGATAAACATGAAAATTACTTAAAACTAGTAAGCCAAACATGTAAAGAATCATCATCAGTATCAACTGAAAATTAAATGTAATATAATAGTGACACTGGCTATCTGGATGGGGCTTTCCAGTATACCCTCAAAAGCTTGACAGTATGAATATGAAGTTTAATACAGTAAGTGTGAAAAATTAAGAAGGTCTTCAAGAGACAAGTTGTTAGGAAACATCATGGTAGATTATTGTGATTAAAGAACGCCTCATGCACACACGAGTCACCCACAGGTCTTCTCAAAGGTAGACTCTGATTCAGCAGTTCTGGGGTGGGGCCTGAGGCCCTGCCTTTCTAACACATGCCCAAGTGATGCCCTTACCGTGGGCCCCAGGGCTAAATGCACAGGCTCTGGAGACAGATGGGGTTCATGTGCCCAGCCTTCCATAGCTGAGTTGTGTGACTCAGGGTACCATTCTTCATGTCTTCTGTCATCAGTGAACCTCCCCTCCCTGTCCCCGTTTGTGGAGACAGTACCCCCTCCTGTACTGCAATCCCATGGCTCGGATGGGCATCACCTAATATGACTGCCCCTGCTCTTCTGGGTTAGTTGAATCGTCATTGTCCCTGAGCCAAACTGGTCCAATAGGACCCTTCCTGCAGTGGTTGAGGATCAAGAGCATCAGCCAGTCCCTGTGTAGTTTAGCAAGGCAAAGGCTCATGGCCCTCTGAGGGGAGTGACATGCAGAGGGAATCGGGTGAGGTAAAAACAGAGATGAAGCAGCACTGGAGTCCCTGTTCTGTGAAGCTGTTTTCCCACCCATCCTGTGTTATATGAGCTATCCAAAAAATTCTCCTTTCTGTTCAAGTCAGTTTGAGCTGGGTTTCTCTCAATGCAGTGCTGGGGGGCGGGGAAAGGCCCCAAGAAATGCCTTAACTATTCTGTGCTTGGTTTTCTTACCTGTGAGATGGAGTGTATAGTAAGTGGTATGTAAATCATAGGTTGTTATGGAGATTAAATAACGTAATACACATAAGGCACTTTGTACGGTGCCTGCCCTTAAGTAAGCATTCCAGTTAGGAAGATCCAGGGCTGGCCAGAGGTCTGCATCCATTTCAGGGATTCCTAGGATCCAAGGAATGGTCCATCGTAAAGGCATTAGATTCCTGGTTCAAATTGGGATCAGTCTGACCTCTCAAAGTCTACCAGGTGCTGAGGGAGTGTGTCCTCAGTCTAGTCCAGACAAACTGACTCCCACATGAATAGCACAGCCTCACCCTGCCACCCTTCCCACTCTGTCAACCCGAGATCAGCTTGGTAAAGTCCATGCCCAGACTTAGTGATTCACTGGGAGCTGTAAGATTGGGGGTGAGTCAGAAGTTGGGTTCTCCCTGGGCCTTTCTGGGAATTCACTTGCTGTAAGTCTATCTTCCAGAAACTCGACATGTCTTCAGGTTCTGGGCTTTCACTGATGGCTCTTACATCCAGCACGCCTTTCTTAAAATTTTCTAAAAATTTCCAAATTCCACTTCATACAAATGCCCCATATCAACTGTCCACGTCAATATCACTGTATATTTCACATAATGTAGCACATTAGGGGTGCTCAAACGCATAGCCTGACATGACTTGCAGTGGATTTTGCTCTGATTTCAAGTCAACACACAGTGATGGAGCTCTCAGTGCATGCGAAGCCGGTGGTAGGAGTGCCCTCCCTCACTCTGCCTGCCTGGCGGCCACGTGGTGTGAAGCTTACGAAACTAAAGGCAAACTAAGCAGTGGAGGACTCTACGTTTTCGAGCTGCGCTGGGAGTTATTAGCAGAGTGTGGGATGCCTGTCGCAATGCTGAAACTATAAAGGTGGGAGCCATCCGAGGACCCAACACCCCGAAAGAGCACATCACACAAGCAAGATAGGCGTAAAAGCAAGATTGGTATAGCGGGCCTGTGGATGGAGCTGGAAATGACGGCTTTCATAGAATCCTAGTGTAGTTCAGCTAGAAATAAAAAAGTGAGAAAATGCTAATTAATTAGATCACCCCCCCAGGTTACAAGAGTTTGTAACAATGTCTAAAGCATTCTTTCAAAATGCATTTCATGAGGAAGAAAGGAACCACTTGCTCAAAAGATAGGAACATTTCAAAAAAGCACGCGTCTGTGTGGGCAGACATGTGTAGGTGGCCTGGCGGAGTGTGGAGTGGGTGACGGTCTCTTCCCGTTACACTCACTTGAGGCGAACACTAGAACAGACAATCCCTGGGTATCCTTTCTGACAGACCGTGCTCAAGTTTCTACTGCCTATTTTAGATTTTTCTGAGAAAATCTGAATGTTGCCTGCATAGCTGCAGGGCTTTTACAGAGAAAACAATGTATCCTTCCCTAGAAATCATTTTTAAATTGGAAGCTATGCTGAATCTCACACCAGGAGGAATAAAACTGCCCTCGACCCCTGTCTTTGAAAATCAAGAGCTGGACTCGAACAAATGTGCGGGAATTAGGGAACCAGCGATTTTGGGCAGGACCCTGAGAAAGGGCCAGGGGCAGTCCTAGCTGCATGGGACCAGATTCTGTGAGGTTTGAGGAGCTCCTCTCCTCTCCGGCCACCTTTGCCAGCGGAAGTCCTTATTAGGAATATGGGTGTGGCTGGAAGCCAGTGGTTAACACCTGTAATCCCAGCACTTTGGGAGGCTGAGGCAGGAGGATTGCTTGAGCCCAGGAGTTTGAGACCAGCCTGGGCGACATAGCAAGAACCCATCTCTACAAAAATTAAAGAAATGAAAAGAATATGAGCATGTAAATTGGATAACGCCATCCTATTGCCGGAAGTGCAACATGTTAGCCGCAAAGGATGATGGACTTGTCACTTAGCTTGCAGGCATAATGCTAGGCTCAGAGGATGCTGGGAATATAGTAGCTTTTGGTTCTAACCCTCACAGAGTTTGGAAACCAGAGACCAAAAGGAACAGGAAGAGGAAAGGTAAGTAAATTTGGAGCTAAAGGACAACAGGACTGAGGGGCCAGCGGGCCACCTGTAGAGCAGAGTGGTGCAGGGCCCGGAGCTGTCCTGTGCCTCCTTTTTTCTGTCGGACAAGACTCCCCCAAGGTGGCTCACGTGGCAGTACCCTCAGGGAGCAAAGTCATGAACACACTGCTGAGGCAAAGGGCAGAACAGGACAGCAGACCTGAGAACTCTCCTACTGGATGGCTTCTCTCCCCAAGGTCCTTTTCCACACTGCCCAGGCCAACGCCCGGCTTTATTTTCTCCCCGAGATGCACACCGGGCCTCTTGGGCAGCACTGACTCTGCGTCTTGGACTTCCTTCCACCTTCTGAGGCACAAGGGTCTGACTAGGGCCAGGCAGAGGAGGCGCACTGTCTGGGACAGTGGAGTCGGGGGCTGTCAATTCAGGGGGATGAAACATCCACAAGCAACAGAAAGCACAGTTCTGTCAGGCTGAGTGGAAGAAGCCAGGCCAAAAAGGCCACATATTGTAGGATCCCATCCACATGAAATGGGACATAAAAGGGAAATCTATAGAGACAAAAAGTAGATCAGTGGGCCGGGCGCAGTGGCTCACATCCGTCATCCCAGCACTTTGGGAGGCTGAGGCAGGCGGATCAACTGAGGTCAGGAGTTTGAGACCAGCCTGGCCTATATGGTGAAACCCCATCTCTACTAAAAATACCAAAACTAGCCGGGTGTGGTGGGGGTGCCTGTAATCCCAGCTACTCGGGAGGCTGAGGCAGGAGAATCACTTGAACCTGGGAGGCAGAGGTTGCAGTGAATAGAAATCGTACCACTGCACTCCAGCCTGGGTGACAGAGTGAGACTCTACCTCAAAAAAAAAAAAAAAAAAGAAAAAGAAAAAAAAAAAAGGTAGATCCGTGGTTGCCTGGAGTTGGGAGTGGGGACGGGCAGGAGGGAATCTTATCAGGGTTATGGAAATGTTCTAAAATTGGATTAGGGTAATATTTGCACAACTCATTACACTTACAAACTGTACACTTAAACGGGTGAATGTTATGATACAAATTGTACCTCAGTAAAGTTGAAGAAAAAAGAAGCCTGTTCTCCATTCCAGCTATCCTTGAGAAACACGTCATATTACTATGTATGCTTGTTTATTCAGATTATTGTTTTGTTTTTTTCTTTCTTCTTTTTTCAGATGATTGTTTTCTTTTTGTACCCAGCTGTCGCAAGTCACATTTCTGTTCTATTGCAGGATTGGTACTTAATTTTCTTCTCTTTGTGTGCACTTTGTTGGCTTTCATCTTTTAGACAAATGCTATTTTCTTGGCCCAATTTTTCTTCCCCTTTAATTTTCCTTTTCACTTATCAAATGTTTGGTGATTTTTCTATGTTTTTCCTTTCATTGTATTGTATTTCCCACCACTCTTTTCTTATATAAGGCTTCATAATTAAGAAACTTCTCGGCCTGGCCGAAGCCTGATGTGTTTAGACAGAGTTAAGAGGTGTAGGCATGAGACCGTACTCCCTTGCTGGCCACTCTCATCACAACCATCCTTGGGACACTGCTCCCCTCCCGTTCCTTCGGCTGGCGTGTCCACTCTGCACGTGGTTTCTGGACTCTCTTGACATAAAGGACACTGTCTTTGTAGCTTCTCGGAGCCAATAGAAGTCCCAGGGAGTCAATCTCACATTGGTAATCACGTTACTGATCCTAAGACACTCTGGCCATTTGCGTTGCCTCTTACTCCAGCATGAGGAAGGAAACCCCATCTGCTGTCTTCAGACTCAAAAGACACCTGGGATAAGGCCCTCCCAAGCCAATCACAGCACAAAGCTCAAAACTGATTAATTTCACTAGCTTCAGAAAATCAGATGTGTATCATTCTTTATACTATTCGGTGTACACGGAACATTTTTTTTTTTGTTTTCAGCTAGGTTTGAGAAGTTATCTCCAGACCAGTGGTGACTTATTAAGGAATACTTACTATTTCTTATTTATTTGACTGCTTGTGGGATATATCTGGAGAGAGACAGAGGACAGGCTGGAAAATTCTTTTTTTTTCTAGAGATAGTATTTCACTCTGTCACTCAGATTGGAGTGCAGGAGTGTGATCATAGCTCCCAGTAACCTCCAACTCCTGGGCGCAAGTGATTCTCCTGCTTTACTTAGCCTCCCAAATAGCTGAGACTACAAATCTTGACCACAGCACCTGGCTAATTTAAAGACTTTTTTTTTTTTGTAGAGATGGGGTCTTGTTATGTTATCCTCAAGAGATCCTTCCTCTTTGGCTTCCCAAAGTGCTGGGATTACAGACATGAGCCACCTCATCCTACCACAAATTCTAACTTACTTTTACTTTTTTTCTTTTTTAACCTGAGTAACCCAGTCTCCATGCACTTTCCGATGGATATAGTTTACATTTGGAGAGGTCACGACATTGTTAATGGTAATGTTTGGCATGTTCTCAATTGTGGGCATCTTCTTCCAAGGTCTAAGGGGAAAAACATAAAAATCTCAAAAGATGAGAATGACTCGCCATCACACATCCTTCTCATTCTAACTAGTAGCCTTTTCTCAGGCTCTTTCAGGTCAGGAATCATCCCCTGTCCCCATAGCCTTTACTCATGTGATGCTTCTCATTCTTGGAGGCCTCAGTAATCATCCTTGGGGCCTCTCTGCATATGCCAGACCATTTGACCTCTCTTTTTTCTGGACTCCAGAAAAGTCGAGCATGTAGCTGCCATGTTGGATGTGTGCTGCTCTTATTTTCTCATGAGATGTGTACAGCCTGAAGGCAAGTGTGCTTCCTTTAGAGTCCCACGAGCCCCAACAGCGAGCAGGACTCAACAAACTGACTGGGTGAGGACTCCACACTGGGTGTGTTCCAGTAAGGGCTCGAGCAGCCTTTCAAAAGATGATATTGCACTTTTGAAGTCAGTCCCGCAAAGAAGTGGACCTTGCTTGTAGTCAACATGCATGAAGGCAAATGGTGGCATCTGTGAAGTCCCATGTCATAAAAGTTCTTGAATAATTGATTAACTCAAATGAGGGCTCTGAGACAGGCTGTCCTTTCCATGGCCAAGGCAGGAACAAAGCGGTTGGTGCAATGAGGAATGATGAACTATGGAAGATGCTGTGGATGTCCACCCAACAGGCAATCTCTGCCTTCTTCCCAACAAAATCAAGGCACAGATCTCCTAATCTCAGGGGCCTCATGTGAACCAGTTCTGGCCGTGAAATGAAGTGAAATCAGCAGAGGAGCTCTGGGAAGACTTCTTCTTGTCTAATAAAATGTGAAATTAGTGTGATACATACACCCTCTCTCTTTCCCCTCTCTGTATGTATATGTGTGTGTGTGTGTCTGTCTCTCTGTTTTTCCTCTCCCCTGGTTGGCCCTCTTCTTCCTGATTCCAAACACAACTGAGATGTCTGGAGCTATAGCAGCCATTATGAGACCATGAGGCCACAGTGTGAAGGACAAAAAGTCAAGATGCTAAGGATGGTGAAATGAGAGGATGAAGACTCAGAACTCTTGACTGCATCATTAATAAGCTAAACCCACGTGGGCAACCACCTATATCCTGACATGTTTGTTAGAAGCAAACCCTTTTATTCTCTATGAGTCATTTTTTCCTGTTACTTAATAATAGCAAACATTTATTAAGTTCTTACTATGTGTCAAGCACTGTTCCAAGCACTTTATACCTTTATAATTATTGATCCATTTATTCGGTTTTTTTTTTTAAACGGAGTCTTGCTCTGTGGCCCAAGCTGGAGTGCAGTGGCAGGATCTTGGCTCACTGCAACCTCCACTTCCCAGGTTCAAGCAATTCTCCTGCCTCAGCCTCCCCAGTAGCTGGGATTACAGGCGCCTGCCACCACACCCAGTTAATTTTTGTATTTTTAGTAGAAACAGAGTTTCGCCATGTTGGCCAGACTGATCTCAAACTTTTGACCTCAAGTGTGTGCTCCGCTCACATCAGCCTCCCAAAGTGCTGGGATTACAGGCATGAGCCTAGCCTCTTGATCCATTTACTCTTAAACACAACTCTATGAGATAAGCACTATTCATTATTCCCTTTTAAGGGATGAGGAAACTGAGGCACAGAAAGGTAAGTATCTTGCCAAAGTTAGCAAGTAGCAGGATGAGGATTCAAACCCAGGCAGTCTGGATTGCAGCTTAAAACATTCATAACGGATGGATTAACTATACACAATAGTCTATAATGGACATTCCCATGGTCCAACAAATCATTGAATTATGGGACTGTTTCAGAGTTGTGAGGGATCCTTCGAGATGAGTGAATATATTACAGTAGATATAAGCTGGAATAGTGATCTCTGCCTTATGGAAGCCTGTAGGCAAGATGTTTTTATACAGTTTAGCAGCAATTATGGAAATGCATTGTCTTCTTCAAGGCAGTCCCCATATTGGAAATTCCCCTAGTAATTGTTTTCCCATTTTATTAAGCATTTCATAATAAAGTTCTCTTCCTCTGCACTTTTTAATTGCTATCATGGCAGTACGTTGTCTTGTTTAAATTGCTCATTATTTTTGACTACTTTTTTTTTTTTTTGAGATGGAGTCTTGCTCTGTCGCCCCCGAACTGGAGTGCAGTGGCACTCTCTCAGCTCACCACAACCTCCGCCTCCAGAGTTCAAGCGATTCTCCTGCCTCAGCCTCCCAAGTAGCTGGGATTACAGGCGCACACCACTGCGCCTGGCTAATTTTTGTATTTTCAGTAGAGACGAGGTTTCGCCATGTTGGCCAGGCTGGTCTCAAACTCGTGACCTCAGGTGATCCACCCGCCTCAGCCTCCCAAAGTGCTGGGATTACAGGTGTGAGCCACTGCACCCGGCCACCTTTGACTACTTTTTAAGTGTTACATTTGTACGTTTTGATCCACTACAAAGTTATTTCTTGGTAATCTTCTGTGAAGAGCAGTTTTGTCAGATATCTCGGTTTCTAATCAACAATTACTCAGCACTCACTCCTGATTTGGCTGTAACCCTTGCTAGACTTTCTCGCCTCATGCAGGAGTGAAGGAGAGTCTATGTGAGGACTCATTGTCTTTCCAGATGAACTTCCTGTCAAACTTCCTCATGTCTTGGAGATGCCTTTCCATCAGGCCTCTCTTTGCCCGATGAAGTTCTTTACTGCTGAGTTTCTTGAACATTCCACACAAGTCCCTGCATCTTCTCCTCACCCATTCACATAGTCCAGAAAGTTAGTATCTTGAGTAGATCTCAATCTTCACGCTTCAGAACTCTCAGGAGCTATGCTTTGTCTTGTTTCAGCTTTCAGAGGATGGCGCCTCAGAAACCAATGCTGACTACTTGACAACCCCCATTTTACCTGCGGAATTGTCCTTTTAAGATTTATTTTATTTTATGTTATTATTATTATTTTTTGAGACGGAGTCTCGCTCTGTAGCCCAGGCTGGAGTGCAGTGGCCGGGTCTCAGCTCACTGCAAGCTCCGCCTCCGGGGTTTACGCCATTCTCCTGCCTCAGCCTCCCGAGTAGCTGGGACTACAGGCTCCCGCCACCTCGCCAGGCTAGTTTTTTGTATTTTTTTTTAGTAGAGACGGGGTTTCACCGTGTTAGCCAGGATGGTCTCGATCTCCTGACCTCGCGATCCGCCCGTCTCGGCCTCCCAAAGTGCTGGGATTACAGGCTTGAGCCACCGCGCCCGGCCGTTTAAGATTTATTTTGTTGTGTAAATTTACTTGGCTTCCATAACAATACCCCACAGCATCTAACTGCACTGGTTAAATGAAACATCTTTTTGAAAAGCAATTTTCAAGAAGCAGTTTAAAAAGTCTGATATTGTTACTTTATGAATTGTCTGTTCTCCAACAATAGAGCAAATAATAAGTATGTCCCCTCAGCCTGCTGCTTCCTTTGTGATACTTTGAGAATCCTTCAACTCATTTTTTTCTTGTCAATTAATCTTCTCCCAATTGAATTTCCCTCAAATAAAATTTTTTTCTGGCCCTCTTCCACTAAGCTATCCTTCGTAATACCATTCACCACCTCTGTTGCCTTTCTCTAGATACCTTTAATTTCTGGGAAGAGATTTCTGGGACAGAAAATGGGGCAGAAGAAAAAAGCCAGCCAAGTTTACAGGCTTAGTGAGATTAAGAAGATAGTGACGATGATCAGAAATCAAAGGTAATTGATTTGAAGCATGCATTTGTATTTCAAGAAAGAAAACAAAGACAATTCTTTAAACTTCTTGGAATTACAGCATGGAGACGTGGATTCAGTCACTCGTGAGTGAATTCATTGATGGGGACAAAGTCTCTAAAATAAGGACTTGATTGTAATTTATTTTTCATTCTGATAATAGTTTCTGTATTGCCCACCAATATTTCCTTAATTTAGACAATACCCATAATCTGTGTTTTAACCTCCAGCAAGCTTGAAGCAGATAGATTTCCCGGGAGACTTATGATACAAGCTGTTCTCTTTTGAGGGCATCTACAGGAGAGATTTAAAGTCTTTCTTCTTTTTTATTGTTATATAGATGAAGGCTTCCTATGTTGCCCAGGCTGGTCTCGAATGCCTGGCTTCGCCTCCTTATGCGCCATGGCAACAGACCTCAGCCACCGCGCCTCCCTAAAGTCTTTCTTCTATCACTTTATTTAATCTACTGTGATACTGGTTTGGTCAGATCCAGACAACAGTTCTCCATGACTCAGGGTTGGTGAATTTGGGTCATCAGCCAATTGTTCACGTTGAACTTTGTCTTTCAGCTTGTCAAAAAATAATATAAGATTTATCGAAGCACCAGCATGAATCCCTAAGGAAACAGGATGGAGGAGGTCATCAATGCAACCAGGACCTCCAGTTCTTGCCCCTGTCTGGGATGCCCTGAGAGGCGGTGCAGAGCCGTGGGTGTGGCTCTGAGAGCCCACTCCCACACGCCACAAAGTCAGGGGCATCTGGAAGACCCAGAACCATGGTCGTGAAAGGCCTCTGCCATGTAGGACTCTTGATCTTAGCAGAGGCACTGAGCAATTTTGTGTGTGTGTGTGTGTCGTGACAAGGGCCTGGTCATTTTAGGGCAAAGCTCTAACCAGTTTGTTCTTTTTTACCCAGACGCAACTGACAGATATTGTGACTTGTCCTGCTGTGACTCTTCCGAGGAACAACAAATTCTGAAACTGTTATTATCAGTACCTTTTCTTTTCTATTTTCCCCTTAAAGGTGTGATTGTATTATATCCTTTGAGCAAATGAGTAAACACCCCTACTCAAAGTGAAGCAAATAATATGAGGTGAATCCCACCCGGAGGGATGTTTGTAGTGACAGGCCACAGGGCTGTTCTCAGCTGTGCCCTATTCAACAGTCTAATCCAGGACTTGGATGAATACATAGAAATACTGCTAAATTTACTGATGACACAATGCTGAGAGAGACAGCAAATCTACTGCAGGCCAATATCAGCAGTGAAAATTAGTTTAGCTAAATAGGATTAGAATGCAAAAAGTCAATAACATGAAATTTAACATCAATGAAAGCTCTGGATTTAGGTTCAAAACAGGAATTTATAAGTAAAGGATGTGGACTACGTGGCTTGAATATGGGCCATAATATGCCAGTGGACAAGGCGAACTATAAGGTCCTGAGCACTCGGAGCCACTGTTGGGAAGAAAAAGCCAGGACAGTGAGATATCTTGAAACAAGGTCATGTGAAGGACAGCTGAGAAAACTAGAAATGGTCACCTGTGAGAGGGAAAGGCTTAGTAGTCATTTTGGAACTCTTGAAAATTGGACATTTTTGGACATCATGTTTTATTTTTCTTTTGTTTCAAAATTTATTTTGATTTTTATTAAAATTATATGCACTTTTTGAAATCATACGCTTTCCCAATGGGAAAGGGGAACCCTAAATCCTACGCCATATGAGGACAACCATAGAAAAACAGATAAACTAGGAGATGCTTATGCAATGCAAAAACACTCCCCATTTTTCTGGAAGGATTTTCCTCAGTACTTTGCCAAACAGAAATCAATCACTTTCAGCTGAATAGTATATCTGACAAAAGTTGGTAGGGAAGGTAAGTACTGAGGAATTTGAAGTTATACCATGACCTCCTGCTAACTGAATAGCACGTCAAAAAAAAAAAAATAAAGCATATCTCAAATAATATTTAGTCAATGGGCAAATAAGATGCTGTTTATCAAAAGTCCTTTTATATTCGACTTTCCAGCAACACAGCCATCATGTGCAGTTGATGAGTACGTATGCTCACAAGTAGTTACCTGCACATACTCCTTCAGCCATCTCTCTGGTAATGAAGAAGTTAATGTCTTATAATTCATTTCTGAGCATTTTATAATGCTTAACTAATTATAAACTAAAAATAAAATCCCTTGAATTCAATATCTAATGAAAGACTCAGCATCCATCGACCTGCCACCCACCCATCCTCTATCTATCTTGCATTTATTCTCCATCTATCCCCCATTTGTTCATTCATCCATCCATCCATCTATTCACCCACTATCCATGCATCCTCCAACCATCACTCATCTATCCTCCATTCATCCTCCATCTATTCATCTATCCATCCTTCATCCATCCATCATCCACCCAACTGTCCAAGGTCTACTAGGGATTCAGAAATAAAAGCTCTAGTTTCTAGGTTCTATTAATAGTAGTGCCCACTCTAGCGAGAGAGACAGGTTGTGAACAGAACGTTCTGATTCAGGGATAAAATCTCAGTCACTGAGGTATGTACAAGACTTCATAGAGACTGCATTGTATAGACAGGAGAAGACCTCCCTGAGGAGAAGATGCTCAGTGGAGGCCTAGAAGGGCACTACAGTCAGGCAAAGGAGGGAACCAGTGCAAAAACGTGGGGCCGTAAGGGAAGGGGATGCTTGTTCGATGCCCACCTGCTCCAGAACATGGGGGCCACGGGGATGTGAAGGCATCATCAGAGATGAACCAGGAAAAGTAAGCAGAGCCTCAATCCTGAAAGGTTTTGTGGGTCACACTGAAGAGTTTAGGTTTTTGAGTGGGAGAGAGACATCAGCACCTCTCACAATCTTCTTTGCTACCCTCTGGTCTGAGAGAGCAGCATCATTAGAGCCATCATCCAATAGAGAAGTCAGAGCAAGTTGTATACAGCTTAAAACTCTGCAATGGCACCACCCGCCATAAGGTCCAATATCACCTGACCCCCTCACCGCTCCCTGATCTCATTCCCTCCACTCTCAACCCACACCTATCCTGCCCCAGCCAGCCCAGGCCATGTACTGTTCCTTGAAGCCCTCATGTGTGTTCTTACCTTAGGGCGTATCTCTGACTCTTCTCTCTGCAAGGAGTGCCCTTCCCACACATCCTCAGGTGGCTCAGTCCCTCACCTCCTTTGGTCGTATGTCAACTTCTCAGTGAGGCCTACCCTGGCTGCCCTACCGAAAACTCCACACACATGTGTGCACACCAGGAATTCTTGATCCCTTACCCTGCTTTGTTTTTTCCCAGCACTTACCACCTTCAAAATTATTATGATATCTTTATGTTTATTGTCTTTCTCCTTCTACTAGTCTGAAGGTTGAGGTCTCTGTTTTGTTCACTGACACCCAAGCACCTAGGACAAAACCTCACACATGCAGACGCTCAATCAATGTTTGCTGAATGAACATGAGATTGGATTCGTTTTCTCTTTTTACAAAAACCACCCAGTGAAAATATGAAGAGTGATGTGCAAGGATTTGAAATTGGGCCTGGTGAGACCATTTAGAAGTTTGTTGCTGTGATGATGCTGACAGATTGAATGAAGCAGTTGCCGTGAGGAGGGAGGGGAGGGCGGGGAGGGCGTGGGCTAGAGTTATTAAGGAGATAGAATTGTCGTGACTTGGTGGCTAAGTACAGGCTTGTGCCCCATAATGATGCTTCAGGCAGTGATGGACCGCATATACCACAGTGGTCTCATAGATTATGCAGCATATATAGAAACGTGACAAATGGCATTTGATAATGGCATCGCAGATGAAGTAGGGGAAATGACTGATATTCAGCAATGGTGCTGGGACACTTGGTTTCCCATAAAAAATATACGTAAATAAAAATACGTATGCAATCTAGGTTCATGTGAGTATGCTCTATGATGTTTGCACAATGATGAAATTGCCTAAAGACGCATTTTTCAGAACATAATCTCTGTGATTAGCAGCACACGACTGTCTCTGGATATGGGATATAAGCAGCTAGGATGACTTAGCTGGCATGGATCACAGGGCAGTGGTGGAGACATTCACAGAGTTGGGGGAGAGAGAAGAGATGCTATTTGGTGGATGGCAAAGACATGAGGTTTGTTTCACACACGCTGTCCGTTGGTTCTCCACAGGACAACTGAGTGGACGCAGAATGTCTTTATATGTTACAGTGTGCATATTGACTTTACAATTTATTTCTTTTCTTCCTAGACAGCCACTGCCAAACTCATATAATATGCCTTCAATATCTACCAAAATAAAAATAACCAACCACATTCATTTACTTCTTATCTTACAGTCATTGGCCTTCCTTCTGGTCCTGTTTGAGACTTTAAAAAATCACTGTATAAGGTAAAAACTGCATGTCTTTACCCATTGTCTGTTTTCACACTGACATCTGGAGAATCTTATCCCACAACACCCTCAGATGCTATCTAACGTTTCCTAAAATGATGATGTCCTTAGCTACTTTACCTCAGACAGAAGCAAATTCACAGCAATCCGATTCTTAGGGAAACCACTAGATTTTTTTTTAAAGAAAATAGCTGGCAAGAATCTGGTTTCTCTGTAGTTTCTCCAAGCAGTAACCTTCTCTCATGACAAACTGTACCCACTTGCTAGAAACTCAGCAACTTGGTTTTTCCCATTCTGCGTGGCTTCCAGATGGCCACCAGCTGGCCGGAGCTATTTCCTGCATTCTAGTCCCTTTCTGCGTCCTCCTGGTTCTCTTTTTGATCTCCCACGTCTGTCCCCTCCTCCTTCTAACACCCACCATACTATACCCCGCTTTGGAAGCACCTATTTTCTAAGAAAATCTTGAGGAATTTTTTGGAGGCATTACGTCTTTTTTGTTTTGAAACTTTTGGATTGTAAGGAAAACCAGCTGCAGAGCTAGGCAGAGGCCCCAGCTCTGCTCCATCAGCAGAAGGACAGCTGTCTCTGAGCGCAGGACGAGGATCCCCGCCTTGCAGGGGTCACGGCAGACTGTTCTGTGACAAGGCCATTGGGGGACAAATGGACCTGACATTCTCCAGAAACCGCGCTTCAGTCTTTGAGCTGCACTCCTTTTCCTTCAAAATCGTGGCAAGGAGACGCCTAGTCCCCCCGCGTACTTATGGACCAGCGAGAGCCACTGAGAGATGCATCACTGGATCCTACCTAAGCACCTTTTGTTCCATCACCCTGTGACCAGAGTATTGCACCACAATCCCAGTTGTTTGCAATAAATGGCTTGTCTTGATTTTCCAGATTATAGCTAGAAGATTGCCTCAAATGATGAACTGTAGAATGGAGCAGCATGTCTGTGTGTCTGCGTCTTCATCTGGGTTTGTCAGGCCAGTGAGTGTCGGGTCTGCGTCTTGGAGGAAAAGGCTTTGGTGGGGTCTCCATTAAGACCTTTGTACGAGGAGGGTTTCTGTAGAGGAGCATGTCTGAGTGGGTGGTGGCAGGAGATTCCTAGGTGAGGGGTGGAGGTTACTGGTATGCCAGGCTAGTGTCAATGCCTGTGTGTGCATAGGGGTCTGTGTGGGTGACTGTGTGTGTACATGGGTGTGTGTGTGCACAGGGGGTCTATGTGGGTGACTATGTGTGTGCACAGGAAATCTGTGTGGGCAAGTGTGTTTGTGCCCAGGGGATCTGTGTGGGTGACTGTGTGTTTGTGTGTGCACAGGGAGTCTGTGTGTGTGTGTACAAGGGGTCTGTGTGTGTGCCCAGGGGATCTGTGTGGGTGACTCTGTGTGTGTGTGCACAGAGAATCTGTGTGGGCAAGTGTGTGTGCACAGGGGGTCTATGTGGATGATTGTGTGTGTGTGCACAAGGAACCTGTGTGGGTGACTGTGTGTGTGTGCATGGTGGTCTGTGTGTGTATGCACAGGGGAGCTGTGTGGGTGACTGTGTGTGTGCGCACAGGGGGTCTGTCTAGGTGACTCTGTGTGTGTATACAGGGGTGTGTGTGTGCATGTGCACAGTGGGTCTGTGTGGGTGACTGTGTGTGCACATGGGTTCTGTGTGTGTGTGTGTATGATTGTGTATGTGTGTAGGGGGGTCTGTGTGTGTGTGCACAGGGGGTCTGTGTGGGTGACTATGTGCATGTGTGCACAGTGGGTTGGTGTGGGTGACTGTGCATGTGCACATAGGGGGTCTGTGTGTGTGTGTGTGCGCACAGGGATTTGTGTGGGTGACTGTGTGTGTGTGCACAGATCTGTGTGGCTGATGATGTGTGCGCACAGGGCATCTGTGTGGGTGACTGTGTGTGTGTGCATGTGCACAGTGGATCTATTTGGTTGGCGGTGTGTGTATGTGTGCAGGGGATCTGTATAGTTGACTCCGTGTGTGCACATGGGGTCTGAGTTTGTGTGCAGGTGCATGTTTGTGTACCTGGCACTGTGAGGGTATGTGGGGTGTGGTGGAGGTGTGTGGGTTGCTTTGGAGGGGGTATCTGTTCTGTGGTGGGTTTTCTGGGGTGACGTGAGGAGACGAGCTGGGGCGAGTGACACAAAGGGATCTGTGGAGTATGTGTTGGGCTGTCTGCAGGGTGTTGGGTGTACTTTGAGATGTTTTGGGGTCTGGGGGTACCTGTGAAGGTGTCTGTGTGGGTGTCAGTGGGGATCTTGTGGGTGTCTATGTGGTGGTGCGTGTGGTTTGTGAGTTGTGTTGGTGAGGGAGATTGTGGGGTATCTGTAGGGTGTCTCTGCAGTGAGTATAGAGTTTCTATAAAGTGAGTGTGCAGATATTCATGGGATGCCTGTGGGGCATCTGTGAGGGTCTATGCATTTGGGTTTGGGGATTTTTGTGGGATGTTTCTGGCTATCTGTGGGTCTGCCCTGTGGACAAGTGCCTGTGAAGGTGGTCTGTGTACCTGGAGAGTGACTTCTGTGGCTTTTCTGTGTGCTCTGCCTGTGGGTAGCTGTGTCTGTGAACTTAGCTCCATGAAAGCAAGAAGCCTATGAGAATTCCACCAGGGGCAAACCTGGCCTTGGCACCTCACTGTCCTAGCGTGTGTCTGGCCCTCCCATTCCTGGCCAAGGCCCACAGCCACCACAGATGACCTGCTGATGCCTCTGCTGAAATCAGTGGCCACTGGCCAACAGCTTGGCAAGAGTGTCAGCTCCCTCCCGAGATGAAATCAGAGGTGAGTCACTCCTGATCCCAGCCTGTATGGTCACTTGCTGTGTGGCTCTCACGCCGATTCCCAGGGCACCTGCAAACATCCCCGTGGGTGTCCCAGCCTGTAAAACCATGCACCTGTCACCTCCAGAACAAATGTGTTGGGGCTGAGGAAGGAGTGCATCACGCCCTTTCCCGACATCTTCCAGATGATGTAAAAGAGCAAGAGGCGCTTGAATTTCAATCCGCCGTTCTCCAAAGGGACTCATTCCCTCCCTTGAAGGGAAATGAGACGTTTCAAAGATCGCACTTTAAATTTTACCCAGAAACTTAAAATAAACCAATGATTGTTCCATTTAGAAGAATCCCGGGTCTCCTCATCCACAGACCATTGTGGGTGAATCGGTACTTATATTTGACATACAGCATTGGCGCTTGGTATGAACAATTAGATCCTTTCAGCATCTCCAGGAGGCAGCTTGCATTGCTCCCAGGGAAGCTGAAGCTGAAGGAGGCCACACTCCTGCATCCCAGACCAGCCTTATCTGCATGGGGTGCTCCCGGGCCCCTCCATTCAGGGGGTCTCCAAGGCCCTCGGGGTTTTCTCTCAGCTAGCTCATTCCAGGGGTGCACACAGAGTCCCAAGCAAAAGCAGCTGGTGGTGAGGAGGCCGGCAAGTGAGCTTCTTGTGATCCTGAGCAGTACAGCTGCACTTGCCTTGAGGGCAGCGAGATGCTATTTTAAGCCGCCCTTGAATTGCCATCACAAAGTGATTTTAGCCAGTCTTGCCTTTTTGTTTGAAAAAGGTATCATTTTGCTAACTTCAAAGCCAAAAGCCAAGGGTGTTTATTCCTTACCGTTTCCTATTCATTTCAGGAAAACGCCTCTAGTTTCCAAGAAGCACACAGGGGGCCATTTCTTTACCGCTTGCTCCTGCAGGGTTTTGCTCCCGGAACTCCGCCCTGTGGGTGCTGGTTTGCCTCCTGAGTCCTGTCCTCAGGATATCCTGCGCATCTCCTCCTGGTGAGTGAGCTGGGGCACTTCTCCTTCTGGATACACCTGAATTACCTCATTTGCATCTCAAGGCTCTCTGGGAGGAAAGGTGGTGCAGGAACTAGTGTCTTCGGATTATGAGGGAGGACGTGGAGGCAGAGGTGAGGAGTGGCGAAAGCCAAGCTGCGGGGAGCCTTTGGGCAGGAAGCAGAGCCTCGGGCTTCCAGGCATGTCCTCTCACTCTCTCCCATTGCCCTCAGCAACAAAGCACTGAGTGTCTCCAAGATACGAGGTGCTCTTCTCTTCAGCAGTGTAAGATCTGTTGGAAAGACGAGACACATCTACAAAACCTGACCATGAGGGGGTGACTGAGAAAGGCCTTGGGAGGTGCCAAGAAGGAGCCTGTGTCCTTGATCCGGGAGACTTTTCAAAAGCAAGGGGATTAGATCTGAGCACCAAAGATGGGAGAGGAATTTGAAAAGCTGGCATGGAGGGAAGGACACATTCTCTTTGCAAAGTCTGTAAGACAAGATGCTGAGGAAGGTAAGCACAGGCAGGTTCTGAAGAGAGCCCACTCCAGGGCCCATGAGTAGGCGGCTTCAGCAGAGCCTGGGCTGAGGCAGAGAGGAGCAGAAAGAAGGTAGGGGCCGGGTGCAGTGGCTCGTGCCTGTAATCGCAACACTCTGGGAGCCCAAGGCAGGAGGATTGTTTGAGGCCAGGAGTTTGAGACCAGTTTGTGCAACATAGTGAGACCCTGTCTCTACCAAAAAAAAAAAAAAAAAAAAAGAGTAATTAACCAGGCACAGTGTCATGTACCTGTAGTCCCAGCTACTCAAGAAGCTGAGCCCAGGAGTTCAAGGCTATAGTGAGCTATGATGGTGCTGCTGCACTCCACATTCCGGTCTGGTTGACAGAGCTAGACCCTGTCTGAAGAAAAAAAAAAAAAAAGGAGAAAGAAAGAAAACAAAAGGGAGAGGCAGCAGGAAAAGAGAATACGAGAATTCTCTGATGACAAAGAGGCTTTCACACCATAAGCAAAAATTCCCAGGGGACATACAGTGTGTTGTTTCCTTGATACTTTATTTTTTAGAGTATGTGGCAAAGACTGGCAAATTGTTCACTAAACCCATCTCCCTTTCTGTGCTGTTCAACTTCCCCAGCTTCTGTGGCAATTAGGGTGGCCATGTGACTGACTTCTGGAGTATGAGCAGAAGTGACGCACAGCACTGCAGGCATAGCACATAAAATCACCCTGCAGGACCACCCACTCCATCTCTTCCCCAGAATGCTGCCCGCTGCAGAGGACCCAAAGCCCTAGCGGGGAGCCTGGGTCCCCGAATCACCCACCAAACACAGGCATGGAGCTGTTATATGAGCAGAAAGTAAATTTCTACTGTGAGAAGTCACTGAACTTGGGAGTTATTCGTTATAGCAGCTTGCCTGCCCTAATACAGACTGATTAATACTAATATGGTATATCTGACTCTCTTAACACTTTATGTTTAGCTGGAATGTTCATCCTGACATTTGCTATGACTAGTTTAGGTTTCATTCCTCTATCCCCTGAACCGGGTAGAATGCTCTGTTGTACTCAATACACCAACTCTGGAGGTCCACAATGGTATTGCACCATGACAGAAGAATATCGGAGCGAAGCTGGGAGATGGACACACCAGGGGGACTGAATGGGATGTTACAATCCGAGAAAATTAGAAAGGAGAAGAAAAAGCAAATCCCAATCCTAAACCATCTTGAGAACATTTGCTAGTTTATTCCTTTACCCCATGGCAACAGTTACATAAAGTGATTATGTCCTTGCTTTAAAAAAGTGCTATTTCTCTTCTTTCAAAACTACATTTAAACTTCAATATTTACCTTAGTAGTTCACATACAGGTGCCAGAAGCAGAACGGCCACACATCCCTGCAACACAATTTATAAAAGAAAAGAAAAATAAATTTCTTGCAGAAGTAAAAACACAACATATTCCATTTACTTCCCACACACTAAAATCTTGTCCTCTCTCAGTAGAAACAACAAGCAATATTTTTCTGTGTAAAAGGAAGTGGAGAGTTTTCCAGGCTTCTCTGTTTCTCCCCAAACAGATGGGCTTTCACATTCAAGAGACACTGGAGCTGCCATAACCTTGAGTGGACGTGAGCTTGGCCAGATTGCACTGTCCAAATGCCAGGACCCAGGGCCCCGGGGAGGTCCCTGATGCATGTGGCTGTGCTCTTGGAGGATCTTGATCACTCCGGCACGTTTCTTGCAGCAATCTGCACTTGGAACAGCATTTGATATGGAGGGAAACACTAGTATAATATCAAGGTGTGTATAATTGCAAAACTTGCTGTCTCCTGTGTGAAATAAATTCTGCTAATTTGTTGGTAGGAGCTAGCTTAGTATTTTTTTGGTATCAATGTGACTGGAGACTATATCCCTGAATAAGTGCCAGGCACTGGCTCTGAACTAGCTAAATGCTTTGCATGTGTTATTTCCTTAAATCCTCACAATAATCCTATGGAGTCGGCAATTTTATTATTTCCATTTTACAGGTGAGGAGACTGAGGCGGAAAGAGGTTGAATGATGTGCCCAAGGGAACAGAAGTCATGAGTAGCAGAGCTGGGCTTGCTAAACATCGTGTGGTCTTTGAGCTCAGGTTCATCAGCGCTGGAACAAGCTATGGTGTTAGTTGAGTTCACAGTAGGTCATGTCATTTTCCTACCAAACTATCTCAGTCTGGGTACAAATAAAATCTCAGCCTGCTGGATTTTTATTTTTTTTAACCTCAGTATGACATATACCAAAAATTCTGTGTCAAGTGTCTTATGTAAGATTTTTCCAGTGCATAACTATTAATGGGAATTGCATCAGCATCATTGGGTTCTGTCACTTTTTCATGCCATTATAGCACCATTTAGAAGTTCATTTAATTTCAAAAAGTCACCATATACTGTTCCCTTCCCTCCATGTCTCTCTTCCTTAGCTAACGTGTCATTTTCTCACTTCACACTCCCTCATTAGAGCCCAGCAATCTGGCTTCTCTCCCTGATCCTCCACTGACATTTTTCTCATCACTGGTTCCATTTCTAATAAATAAATCACATGGGGTTTTATCAGTCTCTCTTCTTCCTCGAGCTCCCTGAATGTTCAGCTGCTAATCACCTCTTCCCTCCAGACATCCCTTCTCCCTTGGCTTCTGCTGGCTCCTTTCCTCTCTGTTACCCCAACACTTCCTCCCTCCAGTGCTCTTCGAGTCTTACTGCTGAGTTGTCTTCCCTAAGCCAATGATATTCATGACTACATCTCTCCCTGAATCCCAAACCGGGATTTGTGGCTTCCAACAGGATGCTTGCACTTGCGGGAACTTGGCTGTTCTAAAGCCACCTCACTCTCAACATACTCAGCATCAAACCTTGGGCCTTAGCTTGGCCAGCCCGGAAGCTGAGCAGCTCCATTTGCTTGCAGCGCCTTCCAAACTCTTGGTATGCTGGGATTGGGATCCTACGCTTGGAGCTCAATAAGAATGATTGGAATGTATCTAGCCTAGTGTCTGGCATGGAAAAGGTGCTCTGTAAAACCATTTTCTCTTTCCTTTTCCTTCTATCTCCTACCCAGTGTTTATGGAGTCACCAAGTCTGTTGAACATGGATGGAAATGCCAGCTTTATTCAGTTCCATCCACCCCACGGCCACTCCACTGACCCCTCATCTGTCAGCCTGGAATAGTATGAAGCCTTTGAACCCATCTCCCAGCCCGCATTTCTCCAGGCAACCAACCTGTTCACTGATACCATGGCTATCACTCTGCAGCTTTCCTGCTGACCAAATCACAATGGAGCCCTGTTATCAGTTAGATTAGATCAGGGCCCTTCCGCTTGACTTTCAAAGCCTTCCATCCATGGGGCCTGTCATTCATTCAACATTTCCACCCCCACACACGAAAATGAGAGCTCTTTCCTTTAGTCCACCCAGTGGCCCCACCTCTTCTTTGCCTGCCATCTCTGTGTCTTGCTCACGTTGTTCCATTTATCAGATACACTTTCCCTCCCCAGAGTTTGTTTCCTTCAGGATCAAGCTGACCCACAAAGATGAATGATCTTGCTCACTCAGTCCAAAATGTTCTTTATTTCCTCTGAATTCCTCTAGCGTTTACAGTCAAGATCCCACACCCTCTGACTACCGCTAATAGAATCCGCTGGGTTCTTACCATTGTAAAGGCTGTTTCAATCACTCCTGAAAATAACTTGGAGAGAGATGTGTCCACCTGTTCTCGCCAGTGAGGAAACTGAGGCTCACAAGGTGAACACCTCAGAACTGCATCTGGGATTTGGTTCTGAAGACCACATCCTCACTCCTCACTGTGCTAGATTCTCTTGTATTTGTTTCTTTTTGTCTCCCAATAGGATTTAATGGCACAGATCATTTACTGTGCTGTTTTGTTGCTTTTCCAATGGGCCTAGCTAAGGACTGAGAACACGATATTCATTTGATAAACACTCACTGATTTTGACTTCTGACTTCCAGACTTAATAATATTGTGACCCCCAAAAGAGGTAGGCAATTTATGTAAGCAGTGGTCACCAAAATTATTTGCCCTGATAAATAACAGATAATAATCAGCACCACGCCAAAGTGACCAGTGATATCCAGGTGACAAACTGCCTAATCTCGGCTGTCTCCTTCCTTTTTCTCCTTAAAAATAAGAAAACCAAGGTAAAACACCTAAGAGCTCATTGCTATTCTGAAATCATTTTGCTTCCAACTCTTATTTAAATCATCTCAGGGGTTTTGTTGACATTATCTGCCAAAGATTGTAATTCATCTTTCCAAAAGGAGAGAAGCATCAGCCCGTCAAACAATGCCCTTCCTTCTACAGACAGCTGAGGTTGCCTCCCGACTGCCGGGGCTAGTGCTCTCTACCAGGCCAGCTGCCTGCGCAGGGCCCCTGGATGCATTTCTAAAGGGTCATATTTACAGTGTCGGATGGCTGGGCACTGTGGAGCTTAATGGGATTCTTAATAAAGGCAGCCTTCATTAAGACGGGAGTATAGGCAAGGTGCCCTTGCTTTTGAGGAAAGCACGGCCCAGTGCAAGACAGATGCTCCCCCTTGGCTTGGAAATCACGCGGGTCAAGTGCCTTGTCATGCATTAACAGCCTTTTAAGTTCCTAGGCAGATTAAGAGGAGCGGTGTAGATAAATGAAAGAAGAGGAATCATGCGATCTGTCTTGGTAGCATAAACATTGAGACACAGCAGCTGCATTTAAACATAGCAATTTGCTAAATGAGTGGTTGGCGACTTTCCAGATGGCCAGTGTGACACAGGGCTTGGATGAATCCTTTATTCAATCATGCATCTGTCTAGACAGAGACATTGAAGGCCAGGTTATAGCCACTGCAGTAGTGGCAGCAGCGGCAGCAGCTTGGAAACCCTTATATAAAACATGCTCAGTATTGCCTGTGAGGCAGCTTGGCCACAGATCAGCTGGAGAGGGTGCGGCGGCATGGTGTGCGTGCAGCCTCCAGGAAAGCCATCTTCTCAGCTGAATGACGGCCGGCTTGGACCAGGGGCTCTCTCTGTGCCCATCTTCCTACTATGCCACTTCACACACTGACCCGAAGAGATGGGTGGCTGACCTTAGGGGGCTAAGAGCAGTATCAGAGTAGAAAGCAGCAATACTGGTTGTGCTTTATGTCCCTTTTTTAAAAATGTGCACTTTAAAATCATTTCACATGTGTTTTATCTTGATTTTTCTAGTTGATTTAAAAATTCCCTAAGTAGATACAAATGTATGCTTAGCTTTCAGCCATGACCCTACTGTGCCTTCCCTTTTCCCTACTCCTAGCATTCAATTCAGTCTTGGATTGAGGACTTTACTAGAGATGAGATCCTGAAGTTAGTGGCTGTAGAAGCTAGTGGGTAGACCAGATGACTACTCAGCCCCAGTTCAACTGACTGATTTAAACCAAGTCAGGTAAACTGGAGGCACCCGATGGGCCTTTGGCCTGACTCTAATAAAACAAGCAGCCAGAGGGTTCGCTGGGCTGCAACGGGGACTTACGGGAAAGGCAGCTCTACTGGTTGGTTTCCCTCTGGCAAGTTGTATCTCCAAGCCTATTTTATTTTTATTCTTTTATTAAAAAGTTTCCATGGGCAAGGGTTTCACTGTGTTTTCAGCAGCCATTCAAGTGTTGTTACTGGAACGTTCTAATCGGTTAGTAAGAAGCTCTGCCCCGCCCCGCCCCTGGAACCCTCAGGCCCAGCCACGATTCTTCACCCTCCACACAGAGCAGCAGCTTCCCTTTACTTCTGACTCATGAGGAGCATTTTTTTTTATTATTATACTTTAAGTTCTAGGGTACATGTGCATAACGTGCAGGTTTGTTACATATGTATACTTGTGCCATGTTGGTGTGCTGCACCCATCAACTCGTCAGCACCCATCAATTTGTCATTTATATCAGGTATAACTCCCAAGGCAATCCCTACCCCCTCCCCCTCCCCATGATAGGCCCCGATGTGTGATGTTCCCCTTCCCGAGTCCAAGTGATGTCATTGTTCAGTTCCCACCTATGAGTGAGAACATAGCAAACTATCACAAGAACAGAAAACCATGAGGAGCATTTTAACCTGATGAATCACCAGCAGCACTTCCTGTGACATTCTGGGGAAAACTACAGTTTGCTTAGGAAGGACTCTGAAACACTTCACTTGCTGCGGTGTTTGATCTGCACAGGGTGGAAAAATTTCAGTTCTGCTCTGTGTGGACACACCGAAGCCTTCTCACCAACAGCTCCTGGAAGTTTGCTATCATCAGGGCTGGGTCTACTCCACAGTCAGCCTGAAATGAACGAATTAAATGAACAAGGCTGTCCCCGGGAGGATACAGCATGTCCCCCCACTGATCTCACGCAGATGCCACTCCTTTTGGAACTGTTCTACTCATCTGAACCACAAAGCACAGAGAATTATCTAAGGGATGATATTCTCATTTCTCCCAAAGGTGGTACCTCACCAGCGCCATTCTTCAGGTATAGATAAGAAACAAATCCATACATACGAGAAATGCTTTAGGGTGGGATTGGCCTAGACTTTATCAGTGGAGGGCTTTGACAGCAAGAGTCCAGGCAAGGTTAAGGGAGTCGCCCAACTACCTAAGTTATGCCACAAGGTGAGAACAATGAAGTCACTGAGCACTGGAACAGTTCCAAATTCATTCAAGTCCTGGCAATGAGGAAACAGCTGAGAAAGGGTAGAAAAGTCAGTGTTTTAACCTTCTACAGAAACAGTTCTCTTAGTATGTCGAATGTAATGCAGACGAATATTATCGAAAGATCTTCAACTGCATGATCCAGGGCCAGGTATGACAAATCTAAAGCCGCCCCAAGGACAGTCATGCACCTTTGTGGCATGTGGTGACGAACCAAGTTCCCCTGGCCGTTGTCAGCTATTGCAGAGGTGGCTTTCCTTATGCTGAGTATGACTGGGCTCCTGATTGCCAGGATACCTGGCAATTAAGAAGCATGCAACTTGTGAAAACCTTGAAAACCAAAAGGCTATTAGGTGACAAGGCAGGCAGTGTCAGTGCTTCTGCTTTATAAATAAACTTGTTTTTTCTCTTACACAAAACCTGAGGTTATGCTAGATGCCAACATGAGCTCCTTAATGTGACGTTCACGTTAAGCCTTTTTATAATCTAATGAAAATTTGATTTTTAAAATCAGCATCAAATGAGGCCTGAAATACTGTTTGAAAATGTCACGACTTTTTAACATTTAAATATAGCTTTACACAGAGTCACCCTTGATTGACATTTTGTTCCATTTCAGGGCTGCTAATTAAGAATCGTAGACACTAGCAACAAAGATTAAAGCAGCAGAGGCCGAAAACTTCCTGAAATAAAATGCAGCCCTGATTTGCTCAGAACCCACATCAAAGCGGAAGCACGGATCCTGGCTCATGCACATCTGGTCCACTAGGGGGCAGTGAATGATCGCGCCTCCAGCGGGCGGGCTTGTTCTACATCCACCTGAAGTGTGCAGGCCTTTTACACAAGCGAGCTGCGCTGCCGCCAAGGCAGGTGTAGGGAGTAGCCAGTTATTGCTACTAGCATAGTATGCCAGAAGGATGAAGTGAAATGATTATTTGAAAAACTGAAAAATGAAAAAAGTTCATTTCTACCAATAAATTTGCATAAGGAACAGGTGCTGCTGCTGTACCTGCCCGGGTCCTGTTCCCTGGCTTTTGGGGGAGGGCAGTGACCAGGATAGGCTGCACCCAGAAGGGCAGCCAGGGAGAGGGGTAGAGCCAGGGAGCCCCGTTTACGCAGTTGCTGGGGCTGACAACTACGGGGCACGAGTGACCAAGGCGGGCTTCCCCTGCTCATCCTGTCCTTGTGAGGGGGTCCATTTGGGGGGGTCCCAGGCCCGGAAGCCGCGCAGCACACATGCAGGGGCACCATCCGAGCCGTAGGCTATGTGGATGACCCCTGGAGCTGGGCAGTTCCCAGATCATCCCCGCTCCCACCACGTAGGGGCCCTGTAGAGAGAAAGGCAACACCTGAGCAAAATTAGGAACTGGGACCAGCTGGCTTCAATGTCTGTGTGTTCCTTTCTCATTCTTCTATCCCCTCCTTGATTCAAGAATCTGGTGCCCTCCTGTCTTTGTCCAGTACAAACCTGTTCTTCTGGGATATCCGTCATTCACCTTCCACTGTGTTTGTATCACTACCTCCCAAGGGAATTTGCATTTAAGCCTATTTATTTAGTTTTTGAGACAAGGTCTCCCTCTGTCACCCAGGTTAGAGTGAAATGGAGCAATCATAGCTCACCACAGCCTCAAACTCCTGGGCTTAAGCGATCCTCCCACCTCAGTCTTCTGAGTAGCTAGTATTACAGGCGCATGCCACCATGCCTAGCTAATTTTCTATTTTTTATTTTTTGTGGAGGCAGAGTCTTGCTAGGTTGCCCAGGCTGGTCTTGAACTCCTGGCCTCATGCAATCCTCCTGCCTCAGACTCCCAAAACTTTGTGTTTACAGGCATGAGCCACCTTGATTGCCAAGACTTATTTTTAATTCTGAAGCAAAATACAGAGAAAAGGTTTCTCCCTCCTGGCCCTGATTAACAAGAATCTCCCCTGCAAATGGGAAGGAAACCAGATGTGCCATTTCCCCTGGCACTCTGACTTCAGTGATTTTAGAGTGACTCTGTGTTCCTAGACCCATTTCTTCAAATAGTCACCTGGAACATCTCTTTCATTTCCTTGAGGGTCAGTGAAGCCTTGTGGCAGGTGCACAGGCTATGTAGACCTGCTTGGGTTCAAACCCCAGCTCTGCCACCTTCTAGGGGCATAGAACCTTGGGCAAATTGCATAGCTGCTATGAGCCTCCGTTTCCCCATTGTCACAAATGGCATGGTCATAACCACCTTGTGGGGATGTCGTGAGGACTGAATGGAAAGCACTAAAAAGAGCACGAGGGCAGACAAACCAGCACTCACACCTGCTCCCTCCAGCACTCACACCTGCTCCCTCGGCAAGGCTTGCTCACCAACGCCGCATTTCCTTTTCCGCGTCTCTCTTCGTTCTGCCTCCGCTTGAGACACAGATGCTCCTGTCCTCGTCCCTCCCCCTCACTTCTCCCTGAAAGGATGGCAGATGGTCTTCTGGCCCCTGACTCAGCGCCTTCCACTCTCCTTCCACCCTCCACGCCTACCTGGCCATCGCCATAGAGAATCAGGTACTGGTCAGGATCCACGGAACTAAAGCAAGGAATGCAAAAACAAAACCCCATCTTCAGACATTAAGAATGACAGATTCGTGTGTGTGTGTGTGTGTGTGTGTGTGTGTGTGTGTGTGTGTGAGTGTGGTGGGGAATCCGACACATGTCCTCTGTGTCAGGCCCGTGTTCTATTTGTAGAACAGTCTTGGAAATAGACACTTGTTTACTTTGCCCGGAGCAGGAGTGATTTCAGATTCTCTTCATTTAATCATCTACTTCCACTGTGCAGATTTATAATTAAAATAAGAAACTTATTTATAAAACCAGAGTGGGAGCTGAGAGATGGCTGCAAGGAGATGCTTCTGCTGTTGAGGCCTCTGTGCAGTAGGCTCTAAGTTACACCGGGAGGCCTGGAAGGAGTTGCGGGGACCTCCCGGACATGGCCACAGATCTCTCACATCAGAGGGCAGGGACAGGGCTGTTGGTTCCGTAAACCCAGCATATGAGGTGGAGAGTGAGGATGTTTCTCTCAGAGAGAGGCTGGGTTTGCATGAGGAATTGCTGTGACCCTTTGCTTTGGGTAGGCACTTTGAGTTTGGGTGCCACCGGCTTGTGCCAGGACCAGGGTAGGCAAGCAGCTCCCCTCAATGGAGGAAGTCTGAAGTATGGGTGGGTCTGGCAGGAGGGTGGAGACGATGGCAGGCGGAGGAGAGAAGGAGGCCAGGAAAGAGAAGAAGGAGCGAGAGGAGTGGAGAATGAGATGGCCAGACACAAGTGGTGTGACCTTTGCCAGTGACCCCACAAACCTTCACTGATGTCTATGAAAATCACAAAATGATTTGTGACGGTACGGTTGAACCTCTTGTCAAAAACCAGTGAAGGGGCTGAATGGATGCAAGAGGTGGAGGCTGTGCCAACTTCTGGAAATTAACACTGCCATGGTAAGGCTTTGACATTGTGTGATGTTGTGTAGCTACATTAAATTTAGCGCTTAATCCGTCAGTTTATATGGGACTTATTTGTTGTATTTTTATTTCCAAAGACAGAGGAATCTTCTAGAAATATTTCTTTCTTGTGTCAATATGAGAAATCTGTATGTCTTTTAAACACATGAGTTATTCTCTCACAGACACTCTGAGGCCTACATTAGATGTTGTTTCCTTCTTTTTTCTGGGGTTATGGGAGCTCAAAGGGAAATGTGTTTTTTATCTCTAAAAAGTGTTTAGGGTATTATGAAATATATTTTCTTCATTGACTTTATCTTCATATATATGTGTGTGTGTGTCTATGTGTGTGTATATATATATATCTCTCTCTCCATACCTCCATTCATAAATGTGTGTATAAATATAATCTTTTATTCTATTCTATATAAATTGCTGGAAGCATTCCTAAATCCTTTTTTAGACAGTGTTGTTATTAATAAGCAAAAACATAAATAAATACATTTTACCTGTCCTAGAAGTTCTGACACTTTAATCTTTTGCTGTACAGAAATATTCCTCAAGTTTTGTTGTAGTCAAATCTGCCCTGACTTCTGGCTTTAGAGTTCTGCTTTTTGCAAAGGATTTTCATCACCCATGTTGTTATGAAGATATTCTCCTATATTTTCTCCTTTATATAGTTGTAAAATATTGAGATCTTTAATCTAGCTGGAATTTATTTTTATATATACTATTGTATAGGGACTTAACTGTTCCCTAAATAAATAACCAGCAGTTATTTGTTAGACTGTTCCCTCCCTAATTTGAAATGTCAGTTTTGTCAAATATTTTTTTCCATGTAAACAGGTCTGTCACTGACCTGCTTGTCTCTTCTTTGCCCCAGTATTTCACTGCTTTTGTTGACTGTAACTTAACAGCATGGTTTACTATCTATAGTTCAAGTCCTTCTTCAATTTAAAGGAATTTTTTGTAGACATAGGGTCTTGCTCTGTTGCCCAGGCTGGAGTGCAGTGATGCCATCACAGCTCACTGCACTCTTGCACTCCTGGTCTTGAGCGATCCTCCCATCTCACTCTCCATAGTAGCTGGGACCACAGGTGCATGCCATCACGCACGGCTATTTTTTTAAAAAAATTTTTTAGTGGAGATGGGGTCTCTCTATGTTGCCCATGCTGGTCTTGAACTCTTAGGCTCAAAGGATTCTCCCACCCCAGCTTCCCAAGATGCTGGGATTACAGGTGTGAGCCACTGCACTCCACCTCTCTCTCATTCTTTTTCAACATTTTCTTGGCCGTTATTGCATATTTACCTTTCCAGATGAACTTTAGACTCAACTTGTTAAGCTCTAAAGCAATCTCATAGAGATTTTGATGAAAATTTCATTGAATTTTGGGATATCTTCCCAATATCCAATGTACTCATCCAGGAACATAGATACTTTCCATATATTTGGACTTTCTTTCATGTCTTTAGAAAGGTTGTTATTAAGGTTATTTCTGAGAGTATTTAATAATCTGCCAGTCAATTTCTTCTTCAAACAGAGAGGAAGTGGGAAAGATCATAAAAAGTCAAGTTCCCTGGGGCCAAGAAGTTTCATCATGAAGCCATATTCATCTGCAAAGATTTGACAACCTTTTTCCCAGCAAAAACCAATTCAGTCCACGTGGGATATTGACATTATTAGCTAAGAAGGTCTGGACAGTTGAGTAGGTTACAAAAACAAACAAATATGTGTTCTTCAGGAAGACAAATATTTGAGGCTCTCTGATGAACTATCAAAAAGACCTGTTAGGACCCAATTTTTTTCTCTATATCTCACATTTTTACAGATTTTAAACAGAGAATTGAGCTTCTTGCACACCATCCTTCTCCTCAGCACCACTCTGTTCATAATTCTTGGTGATTTTAAAAGCCATTGTAGATAATCCTTCCAGTTTACCAGTTTCTCATGTCTTTCCCCTTACATCTCCTAGTGGTCTTGTCTCCCACCCAACTCCTGCCGCTCACAGCCATGGTCACACTTGTAGTTTTTGTCAATAGTATAATGGGAACCTCTCCAGAATCTCCATTTCGAACATTCTACCTCCAATATTTCCTCCAATAATTCTACCTCTAATATCCTCCACACTCCAGCTCCAGCACTGGAACTTTCAGCCCCCTGGTCCTCACACATGCTTGCTATCCCTAGCCCTCTCCTGCCTCATTTTCCTTCTTACTTGGCTGAAACCCCATGACTGATTATAGCCACTTCCCCGTGTCCACCCTCAACTCTCTTGCTTTCTCTCTTTTTTTGCTCTCATTTGGCAAAACATCACCCCTGCTTAATTCTGACTTTCCACCTACCTCAGGCCCGAATTCACGTGAAAATGTGGCTGGAGACAAACTGCAGAACTGTGCTGAGTGGTCTGACTTCAAATTCATGACCACAAACCACAAATAGGTTCTCAATGTTTCTTGGCAGCCGTCTGTCCTCTCCCACTTTCCAAGACCATTTCACTTCCTCCTTTCTCTGCAAGTCTCCAACACCTGTTCCCCAGTTCCCATTCTCAGATGAGACCTTGCTTCCTAAGTCACCACGAAACCCAAGGCCCTCAAAAGAAAAGCTGCACCAGACCCCACCACAGAGGCACACACACCGGCACCTGGACCACTCCTCAGCCTTCCATGGGGTCCCTCCAGGTGAGCAGCCCTGATCCTCCCTGAGGCCAGCCCTCTTGCCTACCCAAGAAATACCTGTTTGACATTTCTCCCCTTACTGTCCTGCATACTTGATCTTCCAGTTTTTACCAGATCATTCCCATCAGCACGTAAACATGCTGTATTCCTGCCACTGGGGAAAAGAAAAAGGCTGGGGATGGTGGCTCATGCCTATAATGCCAAGACTTCAGGAGGCAGAGGTGGAACAATCGCTTGAGCCCAGGAGTTTGAGACCGGCCTGGGCAATATAGCTAGACTGCATCTCTACAAAAAAAAAAAAAAAAAAAAAAAAGAAAGAAAAAAGAAAAAGAAAATTAACTGACTGTTGTGGCACACACCTGTAGTCCCAGCTCCTCAGGAGGTTGAGGTGGGAGGATCACCTGAGCTCAGTAGGTAGAGGCTGCAGTGAATTGTGACCATACCACTGCACTGCAGCCTGGGTGACAGTGAGACCCTGTCTCAAAAAAAGAAAGAAAGAAAGAGAGGGGGAGGGAGGGAGGGAGGGAAGAAGGAAGGAAGGAAAGAAGGAAGGAAGGAAGGAAGGAAAGAAGGAAGGAAGGAAGGAAAGAAGGAAGGAAGGAAGGAAGGAAAGAAGGAAGGAAGGAAGGAAGGAAAGAAGGAAGGAAGGAAGGAAGGAAGGAAGGAAGGAAAGAAGGAAGGAAGGAAGGAAGGAAGGAAGGAAGGAAAAAAGAATTTGTCTTGACCTTGACCCCCTTCCTATCCAACTATCAGGCCATTTCTTTCTCTCTCTCTCTTTTTTGTTTTTGTTTTGTTTTTTAATGGCAAAGTTACTTGAGAAAGAGTTTCATGCTGCTGTCTCCTTTCTCCCTTCCATCTGTTTTCTTGACAGTATTCTTGGTAAGCTTTGGCCCCACATTCTGCAAAAGCTGTCTTGCTGGTCAGCAGTGACCTCTGTGCTGCTAAAGCCAGTGGAAATGCTGGGCCTCATCTTCCTAGCAGCTGCACTTGACCATGGCCTCCCTAGGCTCTAGTGCCTGCGTTCAGCCCTCGCCAGCTACCTGTAAGCCACTGGTGAATACATTCATTAGCACATGACTTTCACTTCCTCCCTCTATGCTAACGTCTCCTACTCTCCCAGCTCACACATGCTGACCATCCTGGATGTCTGATGCCCTTCCCTGGCCTTTCTTTCCTCATAGCAGTCACTATGTCCTACCATCCTGGGTGACCCTATGTTATGAGAATGGCTTGTTGTTTAGGGCAGGCTCCACTGGGGCAGGGGTTCTTGCCTACTTTCTTTGTGAACATATCCCACATGCCCAGAACAGTGCTGACCCCATCATAGTCTATGTGGATCTCTGTTGTTGATGAGTTTGCTCACTTCCAGGTTGGCCATGCAAGCTCCTTGCACACACCAGCCACGCCCCCACCACACAGCCTCTGGATGTGCCTGGAAGCTCTGTGGTGCATCGCTGCTCTCCCTCCAGTCCTACCCCGGTGCTGCCCAGAGAGCTCTGCCTGGTCCCCATTCACCTGCTGTCTCGTTCCTCCCGTGCCACATTTTTTCTCCTTAGCCCTCACTCTCTAACATATCCCTGTTAATTTTGTGTATTGCCTGTCTCTGCCCACTATAATGTGAGCTCTCTGAGAGCATAGGGTTTATCTGTTTATTTCTTTGCCATAGGCCCAGCACTAAAAACAGGGCCTGTATCTGTTTGTGGAAGAGACTTGCTGAGAAAGCATGCTTTATAAAGTTCTGTGTGTTTACAGCTGTGTCCTGATCAGCTCCCAGGACAGTACCTCATCATCGTGAGTCTGTTCTACATGAGCGTCTGAATGTGCTGTGTCTGGCCTGGATGCTGCACCCGGATTCCTCAGGGTAACAGTCGTTCACCTTCAGCTGCTCAACGTTCAAGCCATGTGCCATGATCAGCCTCAGCCACTATCACAGCTGGTCCTGGAGGCCACAGGGCTCCCTCTCTTGGACCCAGTACTCCCACTACTCCCTCCCCAACTGATACTGTTTGGCTGTGTCTCCATCCAAGTCTCATCTTGAATTGTAGCTCCCATAATTCACACGTATTGTGGGAGGGAGTTGTGGGAGATAATTTAATCACAGGGGGCAGATTTCCCCATACTGTTCTCGTGGAAGTGAATAAGTCTCACCAGATCTGACGATTTCATAAGTGGTTTCCCATTTTGCTTGGTTTTCATTCTTTCTCGTCTGCCGCCATGTAAGATGTGCCTTTGGCTTTCCACCTTGATGGTGAGGCCTCCCCAGTCACGTGGAACTGTGAGTTCATTAAATCCCTTTCTTTAAAATAAATTACCCAGTATCATGTATGTCTTTATTAGCACCGTGAGAACAAATACATCAACTACATGCACTCACTTCTGTGGCCTCCTGGACTTCTGAGTCCCAGTCACCACGCAGCCAAGCTCAGGGCTGCAGCCTCACTCACTCACTCCCAGTTGGATGAATGTTGGTGCCTAGCACAGTGCCTGGCACAGCCAGACACACCCCCAAATCCATTCGTTCCTTCATTCTGCAAGTATTTACTGAATCGACACTATGTGCCCGGCATTGTTGTAGGCCCTTGGGATATAGGAGATAAAGCCCTTATTATCACGTCACTTATATTCTGATGAGGGGAGGCACATCATAAATAAATTACCAAATAAATAGGTTGTGTGTCGGGTGATGGAGAGTGCCATGGAGATAAATAAAGCAGGGTATGGGCTATAAGGAGCTCTGGGCCTGGGCTCTGTAGTGTGGAGAGTGTATCTGCATAGAGGTCGTGAGAAAAGGTCTCTTTGAGAAGGTGACACTCCAGTGAGCCACACGGCAGGGACAGAGTGGTGTGAAAAAAGCACAAGCGAGGAAGATTTTCCCCAGAACTAAAACAGAGGCCCCCTAGGTTGGGAAAAGGTAACCACTAGGAGAGGAGCCACAAGAGACAGGGAGGAAGAGAGGGCAGTGGGTATCCAGTCTCAGCTTCCCAAAAGGGCTGCTGGGGGCAGTGAGTCCCCAAGGAGGAGTGGCTGTGTGTGTTTGAGGCAGACAGTGCCAGGGGCAGCCTTGTGCAGAGTCTTGGCTCAGAGACAGCCATAGGGCCCAAAGTCCCTGTGCGGCTCGGAATGAAGGTAAGATTGCTTCCATCATGGGATCCCAGAACCATTGCACAACATTGGTGAGGGAACCCCCTAAATGACTGATATTACGGTGGGTGGTGGGAGCTCAAAATAAAAGTGAACTTGAGTTTAGGAAAGTAAAGCAAGTTCTATTTTTTGCATATCTGAAGTTAGAGACTGAGATTCACGCTTGCTACATTACATTAAATTCAGGCACAATGCACAGTGGTTGCATCCCTGGTGTATCTTTTAGGAATCTTTGCCCCTGGATACTGGCATATTTTTCTCACAACAAGGCTGCTGAAAAATGGAAAGAGTTGCCTTTAGTGGAGATCTCTGCCCCGCTGCTGCTCACCCCGAAAGGAGTCTCCGATCTGGCTTCAAAGTGCAAAACGCTGACTTCTCTAAGATAGACTCCGATGGCACGTCTGCCAAAAAAAAAATCCCAGAAACGTATCCACCCTGAGGAAGGGAGCCCAGAAATTATTCATATCACTCTGCAGCTCTGGCAGGAGACCAGATCCTGGGAATTAGCGGCATCGGAAATGTTCCAGTGTGCTGCAGCAACAGCAATACACTTGGGCGGGTCACAGTCTAAAAAGACGGAGCTTTGCAAAGAGGCTATCTTTGATCTCTTTTTAAGATGCAAAGAGGCCCAGTTTAAAACTTATTATTTCCTTCTTTCTTCAGGAATTTCTCATCTCTAGCTAATCTATGTGTCGGAATATGGATGAAGGGAGCAAAGGACACCATCTCATTTGGGAGTCAGGGGAAGCAAAAGGAAGTTTTACCCAACTAGCTGCAGCTGGGTGAGCCACAAGAGCATTTTGTCACATCTAATAACCTGACATTTTCCACAGAGCTTAGGACAGAGCTCCAGAAGCGGGGCATGTTCGCATATGGACACTGGAAAGAACCAGGGAGCCAGGGAATTGGAGAGGCCCAGCGATGTTTGGATTGGCTCCAGATTTTGTTTCTTTGAACTTTCCTCAATTTCAAAGCATTTATGATAAGTGAGTCCATTTCTGACAAATCTTGGTATTCCAAATTCTAATGATCTTACCATCTCTGTATTGGAACTGCTTTTGATTTTTTAAAAGAACCATTTTTTTTTTTCTCTCTCTCTCTCTGGAATGCAGTAGGATAAAGCACAGAACAAATCTCTTGGTTTTCCCTTCAAAATGGAGAGAATCATTGACTCCCAGTTATGTAAGGTGGCAGACATAGGGATGGATGAACACTGTCTACAAGGGGCAAATTGGTATTTCTTTTTAGGTACGAAAAAGGGAAGGATCAGTCAGATTATAGCTCACCCTGAAGGGTCTCTAGTTATTGATGTTAGATTCTTCTCTTCCAGACATCAGCCTTCCAAATAAAGTAAATGGCCCCTCAATGCTCTCAACTCATAACCCAGCTAAGGAAAGAACGTAGGCCGTTTTTACTTAGTGTGTGCTTGACTTGAACTCAATTGATTGTGCTAAGTCAGCGAAGGGCAGCTGAGATTCCTCACGTTTGTTAGAAAGCTCATTTGGGGCATCATGGTGATTGCCACATCTTGAGAGAGCCAGCCGATGTCTTCACGTCAACTTGGATGAAAACCAGAAAACAACGGTGACACCATCCCTTTTGCACCTCAAGGAAGTTGGGAGGAAGTGCAGGTCATCTGTGTCCAGAAAGGCCTTAATGCACTGGGATAGGAGCAGGATTCCATTGTGGTCTGTTGAGGGTTGTTGAGCACAGCTTAATCAGATCTGCCCAGAGTTTGTGGGCTTAGTTGCAAAGAGCAGAGACAGGGGGCAGTGAACTAATCAGCCAGGATGTGTGTAAAATGATGGGAATGCACACTGGGGCCGGGATTACAGAAATGAGGGGACAAAAGCCACAAAAGGAGGTCAGTGATTGGAAGTGGAAGTACGGGAGAGGAGGCACCCACAGAGAATTCCAAGGTTCCCAACTTGAATGATGAAATGGAAGCTGATCCAACTCATGGAGTTACAAAACACTGGAAAGACTGAAGGATTTGCAGGGAGCACAGTTATGTTTTGGCATTCCATGTTGGAAAGGCCTGTGGGACATCCTTGTGGATATGCCCCTGGTGTTTAGAGGGCAGAACGCAAGCAGGGGGCTTCAGTGGAGATCTCTGCTCTGCTACTGCTCACACAGCAAGGGGTCCCCCAGCCTGCCTCAGGGTGGAACCATGGACTTCTCTAAAAGAGGTAGACTCCAGTGGCATCAAGAAGTGGGCTTCAGTCATGGCCGAAGCCATGAAAATGAAAGGCAATACTTAATACTGGGAGAATGTGGTTCACAGGAAGGCCAAGGATGGCACCTGAGGCAGAGGAGGGGCAGTTCAAGCAGAACCACTGCAAGACACTGTTCCAAAAGGCAAGGCAAGACAAGTGGCATCTACTGCCTTTGATATAAAGATGGCTCAAAAGAGGGGGAAGGACTTGCCTCTTAGGAGTCACTGTGAGAGGCAGGGGGTAGTAAGGCAGGGCAGGGGTGGTGTCGTGGCATGTGGCAAAGGACCGGGGCATGAATGTCGGGAGGCCCTGTGTGCAAAGTGAGGACAGCTCCCACTCCAGCCTTTGCTCCAGCGGTTCCTCTCCCTGGGCTGCTTTCCCCAGGTATCCCCGTGGCCCCCTGGCTCATCCTCTTGCTTCCTTACGGTCTCAGTTTGAATGACACCTTCTCATTGACCTAGCCACCTCCCTTAATGCTGCCGCCGACAGCCCCGCCCTTCCCACTGATGCTCACACAAGTGCATCCTTGGGCTTACTTTTCCTTTTTGTTTGCTTTTATCACTTTCTAGCATACTATATAATGTATATCTTTATAGTAATTTAATTTACATCTTAATAATATTTTTATAACATACTATATAATTTATATCTTGTATGTTGGTGCAAAAGTAAAACTGCAATTACTTTTGCACCAACCTAATATAATTTTCAAAACATTTCTAACCTACTATATAATTTATATCTTTATGATAATATATGACATTATATAAATCTTTTTATAGATATAATATTTATTGTCTCTCTCCCTCTACTCAAATGATCCCTCCTTGAGAGCAGAATATCTTATTTCTTTTGTACATTGAAGGTTTCCCTGCACCCAGAAGAGCGTCTGGCTCTCAGTGGTCCCATACAGTATTTGTTGAGTGAATGAACGTTGCTGACTCTGGATGTGCTAATGTCTAGAATAGAGATAGAAAGAAAGCACTACGGAGGCCCAGAAGAGGAAGGAATTAATTCCAGATCGGAGGACCAGCTAAGGCTCCATGAAGACAGTGACATCTGAGTCAGATCTTGGGGACCGGTAGGATTTTCATGATCAGAAGTGGATGCTGCGTGGGCTGTCACCGCACTCCTGACTGGGGAGCTGCTCGCCTGTGTGGGGAGAGGTGAGCGGCCCAGTGGGCTGGAACAGGAGCTCCTTGAGGAGCATGGTCCGGGGCAGAGTGCAGGCCGGAAGGGATCTCCATCCACAGTCACTGCTATGGGCTTGGACATGTCTGGCAGACTTCAAAGCAGAGACCGTGAGAAGAGAGTTGGATATGAGGCTGGAACCTGGGAGAAAGATCTGGGCTAGAGATACAGCCTTGGGAACCACCTGCATACTGGTGGTATCTGGAGATCACCAGAGGGAATGAGTGTAGATGGAGAAGAGAACCAGGATAAAAGCCAAGACACTAGAAGGATAAGAGGTCAGGGAGAAGGAGAGGAACCAGCAAGGATCAGCTAGATCCAATGATGGCTTTCATCAGAGGAGCTCAGATAACTGACAGCAGACCTTCAACGTGGTGTCGTTGGCGGCCCGGGAAAGAGCGGGCAGGGGAGCTTGGTGGGAGTAGACAGGGAGATGGCGTGTGGATGATTCTGTTCCTTTTAAGAAGTTGTGCTGCAAGGAAATGGGACATTGGCTGGCCGATAAAAGGGAGATAGAGAAGAATTTTGTTTGTTCATTCAATAAGGAAGAAACAACGGTATTTTAATTAGCTAATGGGAATGAGGCAGTGGAGAGTGGAAAGGATGGAAAGTGAAGGGAGATTTGCAAGAGTGCTCTCCTTGAGTGGGCGGGAGACGCTGGGATCTGAGATGGAGTGGAGAGATTTGCTGTGAATGCAACGTGGAAAGGCCATCCGGTGTAGCCAACCGGAGTCTGTGGTCTGGGTGTTGGTAGGCACAGAGGGGTGGGGGAGTGGAAGCCAGTGCAAGTTCCTGCCGGATGGTTTTGATGTTCCCAGTGAGGTGGGAAACAAGGTCAACAGCTGGGAGGAAGATGCAAGCCAGATTGCTGGGGATTTGGGAAGAGAGGAGGAAGAGTGGAATTACAGACTTGGCATGAGCACACTCAGGAGTGGTCGGTGACTGCCTGGGGGTCTCAAGGGCCCACCGGAGTTTAAAGCAGACCCGTCGCGGGCTTGCATGTGTCCTCCAGCTGTACCCATGCCCTCTCTTCACTGCTCTAATCTCCACTCCTCACTCAGCCTTTGACCTCGGTGAGGTCTGGTGCGCACAGCGTGCTTAATGAATGTTTGCTAAGTGGAACTGAGGTCTACAGCACTTCAGAAAGGGCCAACGAAAAGGCAAAGGCAGACAGCTGAGGACATCCCCAGGTAGGCTAAGGGGTAAGTGGTGGGGAGTTGGGCGGTTTTCGGGATCCTGTCCTCTCTCCTGGCCCTCTCTCTGCTACTGTGGTGGGTATGGTGTTGGAGAGAGGATGAGGGGTAGAAGAACAAATGGAAGGGATCTTAATGCTCATCTCACCTAAACTGAACAAAACTGAATGGCCTCATGGGCCACCCAGATCTGGAGTGACCTCTGGTCCCTCGGCCCTCAGCCCTGCACCTCTAGCCAGTAACAAATCCAGCTGACCGGACCTCCTGAAAAGTTCCAGAATTGTTTCCTTCCCTACCCCAGCTGCTGTTTCAGCCTTTTTTTTTTGGCTCCTTCAGCATTTCTTATCTGGATCATAATAACAATTGTTACTATTTACTAAGCACTTACTATATGCCAGTCACTAGCTAACTGGCTTTTATGGTTGTTCGGTCATTGAGTCCTCAAAAGAAACCCCTCATTTTGCAGATGAGGAAGCTCAGGTCCCTGAATGTCTGCAGTACTCTCCCCATCAGTCTGTCTGTCTGCTGTCTAATCCATCCCCCCATCCCCACCAGCGTGAGTGTCCTTAGACATCTATTTAGAATGTGCACAGTGTTTAGGTTGCAGAACAAAGTCCTTGGCAGGGGCATAAATGACCTTTCATTAGGAAACCCTGACTGTCTTTCCTGATCCTCTCCTGCTTCTTTCATTCAAAGAGGCCCTTCACTCCAAAATAAGTCAGGTTGTCCAAATAATTCAATGCCTCCCAGCCCCCTTCCAACCCTATGCCCACTGCTACCCACCATGCTCATTTGGCTCCTATGGATTGAAATGTCCTTTCTGTCCCTCAGCCTGCCTCCCTATTGTCCTCCAACCCCACCGTGACTGCCCTGGGAGGGCTTTGCTGACAGCCCCCGTCGCTCTCCCAGTCTGAAGGGATGTTCCCCCTCTCTGGGTCCCCTCACACCCACTGCAAATCTCTACCCAGCTCCCAGTCCCCACATGCCAAGGTGGGTTGGCTTGTCTGCCTCCCTGAGGTGGACATCCTGAGGAAGCAGTGTTTTAAAATCTATTTTAGAGCTCATTTCATAGCCAAGTAGGACTCAAGATACAAGCATTCTTTTGACACAGAACAGAAGAGGAATGTCTCTAAGTTAGAAGTGAAGCCAGTGTCTATTTGGTCTCTCACTGCTATGTTTTTTAAGAAAATGCTCTAAAATTTTAAGTTTTTATTGCAACAAATGCCCTGGATTAGGTTGATGTCATGTCCCCTAGGAAAGCAAATTTTTTTTTTCTATTGTTGTTAGTTTATTTTATATTCAATGAGGGCAATGTCTTGCCCTGGTTAGCAGACAAATTAGCAGTAGGTCAGTCTGGGATAAAAAATTACTTATTAATGTATTGATTTGTTTAGTCAAAACATAGTTGTTGAAAGCCTTCTTATGATCCAAGAGCACTATTAGGTAGGTACATTTATTACTTACCAAAAACAGTTCTCTTGCCTTTTTGCTTTATTTTTTATCTAAAATTTTTAAGGCTGAGGCATGCCTTGGAGTCTGCAGTGCTGTGAAAGCAACAAAATAGGAGTTGTATTGTATTTGAAATCATATATTAAAGGTAATGATAGAGTGAGCGCCACACGTGGTAATTAGCTTACAATGTGCTCCCACAAATGCACTCAGACACCATGATTAGTGCTCCCTGGAGCCTTCAGCCCCTGAAACTAGCGATCATGGTTCTCACCAGAACTCAACTCTCCCAGGGTATTATGATAAATACCATGTTGGTTCTAATATTGCTCTAAGTGTTTAGACCTGGGTGTGAGAGGGGATGGTGCGATGAAATGGAGATAAAACACAAAGCTAATGCTTTGGTTGCTTAGCCAGAAATCGGTAAGGAATGAGCCAGTCACCCTTCAGTGAGGTTTTAGGGTGACACAGGGACAACCCGCCCCCCGCCCCTTCCTGCACATATATGTGCCCAGTCTGTGGGAGTTATAATGGGTTGTAAGTGCTGTTTCAAACTGATATTCTATTGGGTGTGTCTACAAGCTTAACAAGAAAGAAAGAAAAAGAAAGAGAGAAAAAAGAAAGAAAGAGAAAGGAAGGAAGGAAAGAAAGACAGAGAGAGAGAGATCTAGTCTCCACCTCACAGGAGCAGAGAAGCATCCTGGGCCTCAGTCCTAGTTTCCCGGGACAGCCCTCTGACAGACGCCAGGCTGTAGATGAGGGGCTGTCAGGGAATGACATCATCAGCAGACAGTGCCATTGGCTGAGGAGACTAGTGTGTAGACAGTACTATTGGCTCCAATCCAGACCAGGCCCTCGGGAAGGGAGGGTGGTGTGGTTGGAGTGCACCACCTAAGTCGGTAAACATGCAGTGTTGGGCCTGAATGCCTTGGCCTCCCCCAACAAATCCATGTGTTGAAGGCCTAAGGCCCCGTGCGACAGTCTTTGGAGACATTGCCTTGGAGTTGATGAGGTCATGAGGAAGTGGCCCTCATGTAGGATTTGTGTTCTTACAGGAGACACCAAGGAGCACTCTTTCTTTCTCCTCCCTCTCTTTCCTCCTCTTCTCTCTCTGCCCTCACTCACTGAGGAAGGCCCACATGAGCATGCAGTGAGAAAGTGGCCATCTATGAGCCAGGAAGAGTGCCCTCGCTGGAAACAGAATGGGTGGGCACCTTGGTCTCGAATGCCCAGCCTCCAGAACTGCAGGAAAACAAGCTTCTGTTGTTTAAGCCGCCCAGTCTGTGGTGTCCTGCAGCTCTGACAGACAAATACATTCACCAAATTGTGCACACCTCAAGGTTAGGCATCCTGTGTGCTCAATCCACAACAAAGGGCACACACACAGCTCCAAGCCCCAGGAGTTGAGGGGGCAGAATAGGGTCCTCATGACTGCCTGGGTCCACGGCATCCCTAGACCCGTATGAATTTGGAATGCTGTCCATCCAGGCCCACCTGGTCAGGAGTCCGTGTAATTGTGATGATAATGCAAACCAGCATGTGTAAAGCACCTTCTGCATGCCAGGAAGCGGCTATCACAAGAACGCCTCCCAACAGTGCGGGAGGTGAATACTGTTTTTGTTCTACCAGTTTCACAGACAAGGAAGCTGAGGCACAAAGCATTCGGACAACTTCCTGGGACTCCAAGTGAGCTTTGACTTCATAGTCTAAGCCTTTGCTTGTTCAGTTATTTAAGAAAATACTGAACAGCTATTATGTGCCATGCACTGTCTAGGCTTACAGTGGGGAAGAAAGCAGATGTGGTTCCTGCCCCCACTGTGTAGTGAACGGGACCTCCAATAGACAATTCACCAACTATACTCATGGCCTATGCTACACGCAATAAGGAAAGGAATAGGGTCATGGGGATATAGTTAGATGAGGCATTTAGGAAAGGATGGTCAGAGGAGGGGAAGTTTCAATCAAGATCTGAAAGGAAAGGCTGGCGTAATGTCTCAGACAGAGGCACAGCATGTGCCAAGGCCCTGAGACTGGAAAAAGCTGAGTGAGATAGGATCTGAGTGAACCTGGAGTAGCTGGGGCTCCCAAGTCAGGAGAGGATTGGAAGGCGAGGGGTCTCACTGGCTTTGAGGGCCAGATGTGGGGACAGAAGCCCCAGGGGCCATCAAGCATGGTTCCTGCCATTTGCAGCACATTAGGATTAGAAAAGGAAAGGGTGTCCAGCATGTGGAGTTCCTGCTATTGGGTGCTGTGTTAGGGGCCTTATCTACAGCATGCATTTCATCTCAACCACAGCTCCGGGAGGCCAGTTGTATAAGCTCTGTTTTGCAAGTGAGACACCTGAGATTGAGAATGAAGACATGACTTGCTCAGGTCCCCAGAGATGAGTAAGAAGGCTGAGAAGGGAGTCAGACCCCTCAGGCTTTGGAGCCTGCATGAGTCCACCACTCTGTCCTGCCCTCTCCAGAGCCCGGGGCTGCACTAGGAGGAGCCCAGATGCCCTGATGCTGGATGCTGGGGTCGTATGAGGGTGGTTATGGGGTAGATGCAAAGTGCAGAGGGGCTGGGAGCCTGGGCCCCATCAGGGCATGGGGAAGCTGCAGCACCACCTCCAACCTTTGTCATGGGGTACGAGTGGGCACTGCCCTCTGGATAGGAATCGGGGTTTTGGATGGGCTGGGGAGGAATGCGGGGTCCCATAGGGCAGGAGCTGCACGCCAGAGGGGACAGGGCCTTCTTGTCTTATGTGAAAGGTGCTCTAGGGCAGGGCAGGGCAGGGCAGCTGAACCTGGCTTGTGTCTCCTGGGCTTTTGTTCTGCAAGAACCCACTCAGTGACAGTTTTGCTTTTCAATCATTTCCTTCTAAATCCATTAACTTTTTTCTGTATTTCTCAATATACGAAATGATTGATAGGAGAGAGATGAATGAGAGACCTATTTTGTTGCAATTGTTGAGCAGCTGAAAGAGATTTCTATCTCATCCGGAGCAGGAGGAGGAGGAGAGGGAAAGGAAAGGCAAAATGAGCCTGGACCTTCTCTTTGTCCACTTAAAGAAGAATTTCTGACTTGGTGAATCCACAAACGTTTCCTGAGCACCTACCATGCACCAGTTGATATGTAGGTACCAGAGAGTAGACAGCAAATCTTAAGCACCTGGTGTCACCCACAAATGACTAAGGACCTGCACACTGGTGGCCACAGCTCAAGGCTGAGGAACCTCTTGAGGACACTCACTTCTGCTTATGATGGACATTCTAGGCAATCTTCACAATGACGTGTGAGCTGGAAAGAATGGTAGGATTGTAGCAGGACCACCTGCTCTATGAGACTTATGGCTCGTTAGGAACCAGGTCTTATTCACTTGTGCATCTCCATGCTCAACAACATCAGGGCATAGTGAGTGCTCCACAAATGTCGTTGGACGGAGGGCTGGGGTAAGGGGCAGCACAGGGAACAGTATGGAGGCAACAGTGTTTGACGCATTGAGGGTTCCCTGTTCAGTTAGGTTAATGCCTCCCCAGCCTCAAGACACAGCAAGGTAAAGGCTGGAAAGGCAGAAGGGATGTGGTTGCCTCAGAAGGGTTTGGATGTTGCTGTGTTGGAGAAGGAACTGGTAACTATTAAGAAGCAGAGTAATGTGATCACGGTTGAATTTCAGGAAATGAATCCAGTCTCATTTAAAACAGAAATTAATTTGTAACCACATGACTCTAAAAATAATTTCACCTCCCTGGTTTCCGTGTCCTTGCTAGACGCAGGAAGCTCCCTCTTTGCTGGGTGCAAAGAGGGAGCTGTGCCATGGTTGTGACAGGCTGCCTGGAACCCTGTCATTTACTGATTGAACACAGCTGCCTCAGGAGAGAGGAGGCCAGGTTCTAATGTCCAGGGGCAGCCGTCTACAGCCAAGTCTCCTGGCCCTGTGACTACTTTCCTTGCCTGCAGTCCAGCACCATAGGCACAGCTTCCAGGCCACCAAGCTGACAGTAGGGCTCTATGTTAGAGAGCTCCTACAGCTGGGTTTCACGGTTCCTGTTTACAAATCAAGCACACTTGGAGTAGACTTTAAGCTTCCCACTTCACCTCTGTAGAAATATTTTATATTCCACAAATCCCACAAAACAGAGGCACCCAACAATGACCTAGTAGGGTGGAGCTTGAGGCCTCCTTCCCAGCTGTCCCCATTTGGGAACATTTATTTGGCCTGGTTCTAAATCTGCCCACGGGGCGGGTCCTTCTCCACCAGGAGGCTAACACAAATTTCAACCACCTGAGCTCTGGCTTCCAGCAGAGGCGTATTCAGATCCCAGCTAAGCACTCAGTGCCCTCATCTGTGAAATGGGATCATAGCAGTCCCTGCCTTATAGGAGAGTGGTGAGGATTAAATGAGATGATGTGGGAGAAAGGGATCAGTCCAGTATCTGGGGTTTGCGGAGTGCTCAGAATGTGAGTTGCTGTTTGATGTTGATAATATGAAAAGGGTTAGCTCTGCAAAGCGGAGGGGTGAAGGCCTCTTTCTTTACACTAAAGGGTTCACTTGGTGCCTCCCTAATTCCCCTCTTCCTAAGCTGCAGCGCAGATCCCTTTCCTCCTATGATAGCTTGTCTATCTTGGAGCTGATGAAAAGAATAATTTTGTGGGTGTGAGAAAAACAACTCACTGCTTTGAATTGTTCACACAGGCACTCTCAAGTCCACAGGCCTTGCCTTTGTCTCAGTGCTAAATGGCTTTTTTTCACATTCTTTCTACCTGTCCTGCAGTTCAAAAGTGGTTCCCTGCTTCCCAATGGCATATGCCCTGCCTCAACTTCTGGTTTGTCAGTTCAGAGAGCCTCTATAAGCTCCTGCTCCAATCTCCGAACTTCCGTATGCTTAAAACACATGATAAAGTCATTGAATGTACTTTAAAAAATCAAACTGGACTGAATGTATAAATCTAAATTTGTTGCTTTTAGAATAGTTAATATTTATTATGTTAATTATATTTCTATTTTGATAAATACATGTTAATGATTTAAATATATTAATAAATGTATACATATGATAGTAACACTAACATTAATTATATTTAATAGCCTAGATGGTTTGAGGTTGTATTTAACTTTTCATTCAAGTGGTTAAATCCTAGGGAATTGGTGACTTCTGGAAGAGACAAGGTGGAGAGGAGAAAACCCTTGCAAGAAGTTGAGCTTCCAAGGAGTCCGAGGGGTGTCCTAGTGGGCAGTGCTGTGAGAACCTCAATCACTCTCCCTTCTCATAGCCAAGCCCTTCCCAGACTCCAGCACTAAATGGCCTCATTTTTCAGCCTGGACCCACTCACTCATAACTCATCCTCCTACGGTGTTGAAATTGCTCTTTAAAAAAAAATTATTATTATTATTTTGTGGGCAGTGGTCAATGGCCTAGAAATTGCTTTTGCTTCAACGTTGATTTGACATTTTCCAAATTTTCTTCCCACCAAGCCACGTCGCCTTTGACCTGGCCTGTTACTGAGAAGAGTCAGGCAGCGCCCAGGACCCTGCCTGTTCGTTTCCATGATGTTGCCATTGATTAAAACCTCGGGGCCTCCATTCCCAGCCTGAGACTCGCTCTTCTGAGGTGCTTCAGCCGTGAGTGTGATCATCTTTCTACTGAGGATTTTATTTTTTGGATCAGTTCAGAGCACTACAGACAAAATTTTGTGGCTAATAAAATAGGAAAACTATGTTGAATATAAAATAAGGTGTACTAAAAAGTACCAAGGCGAATGTTTTTCTAATCTGACCCATACCTTGGCCCCAGAAGTATTCCCCAAAAGAAAACCTCGGTCTGTGCTGGGGGCATTGGCAACATCACTGCACTAGGCTGAAGTGATAACCTGGCATGGTAGCTTCGACTGATACATGAGTTTTAGTGTTTTCTGAAAAGGGTCTCCTAACTTTAGCTTCATACCACAAACATGTATCTGTTTGTGTGCATTCATACATGAAAATGGATTCCATAACACAGTGATTGTTCACTTCTCTTTTTTTAATTTTACTTTTTATTTGAGGAGTCTCGCTCTGTCGCCCAGGCTGGAGTGCAGTGGCGCAGTCCCGCCTCACTGCAACCTCTGCCTCCTGGGTTCAAGCAATTTTCCTGCCTCAGCTCCCAACCTCCAGGTAGCTGGGACCACAGGTGTGCACCACCACATTGCGTAATTTTTTTGTATTTTTGGTAGGTACGGGGTTTCACCATGTTGCCCAGGCTGGTCTCAAACTCCTGAGCTCAAATGATTTGCCTACCTTGGCTTCCCAAAGTGCTGGGATTACAGGCGTGAGCCACCACTCTTGGCCAATTGTTCATTTCTGGGTTGAAGAGCAGCGTCTCTCATCTGGTCCCAGTGATCAGTTTATTGCAGTATAGCATGCTGATGACATCTGTCATCCACCTGGGGTTCTGGCTGCTGGCCTTGTCCTAAAGGGTTGAAGGGTGGAAATGAACAAGCATATGCCTTTTTAATGATCAGACATTTTCAGTTGTCTCAAGCCATTCTTGCCTGTAGGATGCATGTGTAACATAATATAATTTTCTTTATTTTCTCTTTCAAGTGGAAAAAATTGTTTCATAGATTTGGAGAGTCAACTTTATTCTCTCTCTCTCTCTAGGGAGGGCATGTTCTGCATCCCAAGGGCTTTGGGGCAGCTGTAATATCTGGGATAGACTATACATTTCCTGAGGGCAGAGACTGGGTTTATGTATTCCCAGCACCCAGCACAATGCCTGGTCTGTGACAGAGGCTCAAATATTTGTTAAGATAGTAAAAGAACGGCTTTAAAAATAGAACATATCCTGGAATGGGTCAGGCATTGTCATTCCTAAGCATATGTCCCCAGTGCTTTTTGTCTTTTGAATTTCTGATTCTGTCATTCAGTAAGTTCTGTGAAGAGAAGCCCTAACATAGCTACCTAAACTGATATAACCGTTAACTGGGGGCAGGAAGGGAAGAGTCTTTTCTGTCTGTCATTCATTAAGACATACAATAAATCACATGATGGAATCACATGTAATTCATCATTCCATCTGATTTTAGAAGCAAAATGAAGCTTTATCTTGCACTACATAGAGAGATCATATTTTATTTGCATTCTACAGACTAGCAAAATCCAGCATGAATATATTATATTCAAGGACACAATTTATGTAATCACACCACTTAAGAAGCAGTTTAAAATAGCAAATAAAATCAAACTGTAGCACTCAGCATCCTTATCAAATGAAAATCACATACAAAGACCCGCTTTCTTCTTTTCAACTTCAGCTGCAGGGACCAGAAATAAATAGCTCCATCTTCTCTGATCATGATTAAGGTGTCGTCAGGCATAGAGAGGATGCGCAGCACGGGACCCCCATATGACAGCCTCCGCAGCGCAGCAGGCAGCAGGGAGGAAACCTCTTTCTGTCGGGCCAAAGCATTAGCTCGCTCCAAATACTCTAGCTGCAGATACGTGCGGAAGCTACCCTGGAGGATAAAGGACAATTCATGAAACGTCCACTGTCTTTCTGGCTTTCAAAAATTCTCCTTACCATCTGGGCATGGATAATTCCTTTGTTGGACATAACATCATTATTAGCACATAAACGCGGCTGCCAAAATCTTGGGGGGTAATAGCTGGGGTGTGCCTGTTGAGCCGAGCCCAGAAGTCTGTTACCCAGCTGCTGGGCTTGCTTCTGCTGCAGTTCCTTTCTCTAAAGAGGATGATGATGATGGTGATGGTTGTTATTGAGAGTGTACCACGTTCCATGCAACACAGATCTTCCTCTCAATTCTCAAGATAACTGTGGGAGATAGGTTCTATTGTTCACCCCATTTTACAAACTGGGAAACTTAAGCTTAGAGAGGTTAAATAACTTGCCTACAATCGTAACTAGTAAGTGGCTGGCCAGAGACATAAGTCCCCATTGGTGTGACACTCCGCAGTCCTACCCACCCGGAAGTTGCCTCATTTCGAATCTTAGCAGTACACCTGCAGGAAAAACTCTGTGGTCAGAGTGAAGGGGTCGGGGATACTTGGGGCTGGGGAAATCTACGTTTTCTCTCCATGTTCCCCCAAAGCCCGACTTCATTAGAAGCTTCCCTTCTTTTCCCTGGAATCCTGAACGTTCCTTTTCAAATCAAATGACAATGAGACTACTTGTATTTAATTTGGTGGGGAAATTGGCCAAAAGTCTGAATAGAGAGGTGTTTTTGTTGTTGTTTTTGGACGGAGTCTTGCTCTGTCGCCCAGGCTGGAGTGCAGTGGCACGATCTCTGCTCCCTGCAGCCTCCACCTCCCGGATTCAACCAATTCTCCTGCCTCGGCCTCCGGAGTCGCTGGGACTGCAGGCGCATGCCAAAATGCCCGGCTAATTTTTGTATGTTTAGTAGGGATGTGGTTTCACCACATTGGCCAGGCTGGTCTTGAACTCCTGACCTCAAGTGATCTGCCCACCTCGGCCTCCCAAAGTGCTGGGATTACAGGCGTGAGCCAGGATGCCCGGCCTGAATAGAGAGCTGTCTTACTGCTCAACTTGTCATTTTAAAACTTAATTCATTCTAGGATAATGGAAGAACACTGGCGGACATGGCGACGAAGAATGTTAAAAGTAGCCTTCTTAGCCTCTCGTTATTATACATCCCAAATTTGGAAATATGAATCATGATGATGATCAAATTTGCTGAGAATTTATTCTGTGGCATCCCCGTTCCAAACACTCATCTGATTATCACCAGATGCCGCTGCCCATGGTGTTTCTTGCTCACTGGTGTGTTCTTGCTTTGGGGTGAAGTCGTGGATGCACCCTTCAATCCTTAGTTTTAGGATACCCTTCTAGGAACTTGCCTTAGTTACCGAAATTCCTAGTTGAACTACTCCATGTATAGCCAGACATGGCAAGAATTTGAAGATTGTGAGCAAGCATGTCCCCTTGGTTCAACTTCAGGTTGGCCAAAGGTACTGAGGGTCAAAGGGTACTCCAGAAAGGAGTGGGCTTGGAAATAAATACATTGTGCAAATTCCCTGGAACTCCAAATCTGATTCACAAAAAAACCCAGCTTACTCCACTGAATTCTGCCCACTGCTTCACAGTCTGTTTTCATGAGAAGTTATTCTATTTGTTAATACTCTAGAGAGAAAAAAAACCCAAATCTGTTTATAGAAATTACTAGATTGCTGGGGAAAGGGATACAGAAGGAGGAGGAAAACTTCATATAAATTTCACATTCAAAAATGCATAATACTCAAAGATCTCTGGAACTCCAGAACATTAATAGGACGGTTAATTGAAATTCAGTGCAGACACCAAAGCCCTTCTCCAGTGAGAGACCTGGGCTCCTAGACCTTTTATTTTTTAAATCAAGCCCTAATTAGCAGAAGAAGCTGTGGGTTCCTCAGTGTTCATGCTTCCAGGAAGTCCCCCTCCGCCCTGGTCAGTTCCTGACGAAACACTAGTCTCTGTTTAGGGGTCTCATTTTGAGTTAAACAGCAAACCAAGTTCAAAGGACAAGGATTGTGAGGATACTCACTTGGGTGTAAACTGAGACAAAAAGACGTGTAAGTCATGAGAATTATTTTCAAATATTAGCAGGATCATTCTGTAGGAGAGAGAGACTTTTTTCTGGGTGGCTATACAGGCAGACCATTAGATGAACCCAGTGATCCCTGCCTCCTGATATTCATGGCCTGTATTATTCTCATGCTCTAAGTAACTTTCTTGGCGCCAATAGAATACCTCAACGTTGAGGAGATATCACTTCTGTGATGACATTACATGAGATCATAATTTGTCTTCCCAGCAGACTCGCTCCCTTGCTGGCTCTGGTGAAGCTGGCTGCCATACTGTTAGTTGCCCTATAATGAAGCCTACATGGTAAAGAACTAAGGGCAGCCTATGGCCAACAGCTAGCAAGGAATTGAGACCGTTAGTCTAACAACCTGCAAGGAACTGAATCCTGGCAACAGTCACATGAGCTTGGAAGCAGATCCTTCCCCAGGTAAGCTTTCAAATGAGGCCCCCAACCTGGTGAGACCCAGCTGAGGGTCTCCCCTCTGAGGACCCAGCTAAGCCATGCCTAGATTCCTCATTTACAAACACAATGAGACACGAGGCAGTTGGATCACTTGAGGTCAGGAGTTTGAGACCAGCCTGACCAACATGGTGAAATCTCATCTCTACTAAATACAAACAATTAGCTGGACGTGGTAGCGCATGCCTGTAATCCCAGCTACTTGGGAGGCTGAGGCAGGAGAATTGCTTGAACCCAGGAGGTAGAGGTTACAGTGAGCTGAGATTGCACCATTATACTCCAGCCTGGGCAACAAGAGTGAAAGACTGTCTCAAAAACAAAAAACAAAAAACAAAAAACAGTGTATTGTTTTAAGCTACTAAGTTTTTGATAATTTATTATGGAGCAACAAATAACTAATACAGTGGCTGAAAAGTATAGAAATTGGGCTAAAGGGTAGAATGTCAATAAGACTAATTTGAGCTCATAGAGGAGAAAAAAATAAGGTCAGAGCTTTCCAACCTTAAAATGGGCTGCTCTATAAGGTATTGAGTTCTTTTTACCTGAATGCATTCAAGCACATGCTGGCTCATAGCTTAGCAGAAAAGAGAATTTGAGAACCGAAGGGGTTAAACTTTAAGAAAACTCTAAGGTCCTTTCAAGCCCCAAGATCTATAATTTCATGAACGTATGTAGAAGGCAGCTTCAACAGAGATGGTTGTGTTACATGTCTGTGTTGGGAAGTAAGGTGTTGGTTTTCTCATATATCCCAGGGTGTCTGCCTTTGAGCAGTAATGACAGTGAATTGGAGAATATGAGGTGATGCGTAGTGTCCAACACACCGGGGCATTGCGTTGTGGTGAGTCAACACCCGGGGCCAGTGTAGGGGCCATGAAGAAAGACGCTAGCTGTGCAACCAAGCTCAGCACCAGTTCCTTCTAAGTCATGCTCCAGTGGAGACATGTCACATTCCTGGGGTGGGCTGACGGTGCCAAACTTCACCATGACCACTAGACAATACCATGCACACAATATTTAACACATATTTTTGGAATAAATGTACAAACAAACCAAAACACCCAGAGGTATGGCTTCAACAAGTGCCTAGGGTCAGAGATGGAACAGAAAGCAGAAAAAACCAGGAGGAGCAGCATTTACACACTGGGCTCAGGCTGCCCCCAAGATCACCTCTGTGACTGTGGAGCCAAGCCTGGGGGAGCTGTGTGTCCCCCTGGGCACTCTGAGGTTCCAGACAGGATGGCAGCAGGGAAGGGCCATGTGGTATTGTGAGCTGCATGGTGAGGCTATGGGCCATCAGATGGGCTCTTGTTGGCCCTGCAGCACTGTGGGCTGTGCCCAGAGAGACCCAGCCTCCTCCTTCCAGCCCAGAGCTGAGGAGGAGCACGTGCTTCTGCATGAAAGGGTATGATTCTCAGTGAGACACCCAGGGACACTGAACTCTGCCTCCACACAGTGATTCAGTCACTGGAGACACTCAGACTGAGCACCAATGGTAGGTCAAACCCTGTGCCAGATGCTGAGGCTTCAGAGCTGAAAGATGCGCTTTTGTGGCATTCACTATCTAGTAGGGTCACAGACAAGCAAACCAACCATGTAATAGAAAATGATAAGTTCTATATGGGTAACTGCAGACCACTATCAGTTTAAAAGGAGGAGCATCTAAGTACAGTATTTCTAGGAAAGTTAGGACACCCTCTTGGCTTCGCAAGGAAGCCACAGGGCTTGGTATGCTTCTGGGCTGCGACCACCGTTCCTCTAGATGCCACCTACATCTGAAACATCCTACACATCGTGCCCTGCCTGAATGTATGCTTTAGCACTCCTTCCCCTTCTTGGCACTGAATTTTGATGAAGTAAGTCAGCATCACATAGAAAGAGCAAAGGAGATACTTTCTGGTTCTTAGCAGGTACTAGAATACAAAACCCTAGAATAGTGGAAAAGAAATGAACAAAGACCACATTTACCTGCTTTCTTTGCAGCTAGATATGACACATGATTAATTTCTGACTAAAAAGTTGCAAATGCAAGTGTCATGGGCAGCTTCTGGGAGTTGTCTGTTAAGGGAAGGGGTGAGTCTTTCCTTGACACGCCTCCCTTCCTGTTGACTGGAATGAGAGCATGTTGTCTGGAGTCTGAGCAGTCACATTGGGCCATGAGGAGGAACGCACAGGCTGAGGATGGCAGAACCACAGAATAGAAGGGGTCTGGTCCCTGAAAGTTTCATGAAGCCACTTGACTCCCAACTTCCTACATGAGAGAGGAAAAAGCTTCTGCCTCACTTAGGCCTTTGAGGTTGTGTATATTCTGTCACCTGTAGTTAAAGCCAATCCTAACTGATATAATGAGCTTTAGAGACAGACTAGAGTTTCAATCTCAAATCTATTCCTTAGTAGCTGAGGGGTTTCAAGCAAGTTACTGAGATTGTTTAAACCTCATTCTTTTCAGCTGTGAAATAGGGATAAGAATCCTTTTGATGGGGGCTCTTATGATATTCTGAAGACTATGAAATAAAATATATAAAGACCCTAAAGCAACGTGGACACACAGTTGGAAGTCAATGACTGTTTGATACATAAGTGAAGAGAGAAATGGTCTCATGGCTCCTCAGTGATGTACTGGGTAACATTTTGCTGAGCGAAAATGGCCCCAGATAATGTATTGCCTGTCCTGGTCCCCCACTGCCTCTCCTCGCACATGCTCCACTGGATGTGTGTACCAGGCAGCATGCGGACTCTTGCCTCTGTGCTTTTGCACATGCTGCTCCCTCTGCCTAGGAGGCCTTGCTTCTCTCTCCCTCCTTTATGGGGCGATCCCCTTCATCCCTCAAAACTCAGCCCAAGGTTCACCTTACAGGAGGCTCCCTGACTCCTTGGTCTGGGTTGGGTGCTCCCACTGCACCCAGGTTTAATTCTACCGCAGTTCTGATCTTCCCCAGGACACAGACCATAACTTCCCCAGGACATAGACCATGACTGACTGCACCATGGGGGTTAAGACAAAGCCTCCCACAGTAAATATGTATTGAAAGAAGGAGGGAAGGAAGGAAGGAGTGAAAGAAGGAAGGAAGGAAGGAAGGGAGGGAGGGAGGGAGGGAGGGGAGGACAGAAGGAATAAAGGAATGGGTGGATGACTAGGCAGGCAGGCATTCTAAAAGTATAGGTAATGACACTACTTTGGTTTAAAATATCTGGGATATTGCTAAAACACTGAATAATTTATCTGTTTAAATAAGATGCTCCTCTCTCTTCCTATCAGGAAGTTTGTTTCATTTCACACAAATGAAGGTGCTGTGGTCTGAATGTTTGTGTTCTCCCAAAATTCACATGTTGGAATCCTACCTCCCAATATGATGATACTGGGAGGTGGGGCCTTTGGGAGGTGATTAGGTCATGAGGGCAGATCCCTCATGAATGCGATTAGTGGCCTTATAAAAAGAGGACCCAGAGAGACCCCTCACCCCTCACCACGTGAGCACACTGTGAGACGGTGCTGCCCGGAAGCGAGGAAGCAGGCCCTCAGCAGACAGTGAATCTGCCTTCATCTCGGACTTTCCAGCCTCCAGAACTGTTAAGAAACAAATGTTTATTGTTTATAAGCCACCAAGTCTAAGGTGTTTTGTTATAGCGGCCTGAATAGATTAAGACAGGAAGGGGCACTTTTTAAAAATATGTGTTATTTAACATTTCCGTCCCATGGCAGGTGAAATGCTAAGCACACCTAAACTCCCACTGTAGCCATGGAATCTGGGGCTCTGCCCTTGAAAAGGGCACCTGGGGACTTCACCAGCCTACAGTCTGACAAGAGTGTGTTTTTGTTCAAACTCCAGGAACGAGATCATAGAGATTTACCTTGAATACTTTTTTCCTATAATTTAAGACATAATCATGAAACCTTAACAAATAAAGCTTAAACAGCTTGTTCTTTTATGATATGTATTTTATTTTATGATATGGGTACAACCTTATTCATTAAGATTTCATATTCTAGGTTAACCAAGGTGACAGAGAAAAAGTTTAAAATCCCACATTCCAGCAGATTGGGGTAAGGGAAATGCCCAAACTCTCTGGACAAAAATACATATAAACCAGTGATGTAATAAAAGTCTTGTCCCCCCCCCCCCCTTTTTTTTTTGAGACGGAGTTTCACTTTTGTTGTCCAAGCTGGAGTGCAATGGCTCAATCTCGGCTCACTGCAACCTCCGCCTCCTGGGTTCAGGCGATTCTCCTGCCTCAGCCTCCCGAGTAGCTGAGATTACAGGCATGGGCCACCACTCCCAGCTAATTCTGTATTTTTAGTAGAGACAGGGTTTCTCTATGTTGGTCAGGCTGGTCTCGAATTCCTGACTGCACATGATCTGCCCGCCTCAGCCTCCCAAAGTGCTGGGATTACAGGCGTGAGCTACTGTGCCCGGCCTTTTCTCCTTTTTTTTTGAGACGGAGTCTCGCTCTGTCACCCAAGCTGGAGTGCACTGGCCAGATCTCAGCTCACTGCAAGCTCCGCCTCCCGGGTTCATGCCATTCTCCTGCTTCAGCCTCCAGAGTAGCTGGGACTACAGGCGCCCGCCGCCTCGCCCAGCTAGATTTTTGTATTTTTTAGTAGAGACGGGGTTTCACCGTGTTAGCCAGGATGGTCTCGACTTCCTGACCTTGTGATCCGCCCGCCTCGGCCTCCCAAAGTGCTGGGATTACAGGCTTGAGCCACCGCGCCCGGCCCCTTTTCTCCTTTTTAAGAAAAGTCTGTAAATATCTTGTTGGTCTAGTGTACTAAGTAATTTAAATATATTTTCCCATGTAAACTGTTCAGTAAATCAGATGGGTTTTAAGTAGAAATTACAGTTCAGAGCTGAGAGTGATCTTACAGATAGATGATCTGGCCTAATTGGTTCATGTGGTTAAAGTTTTAACTGTGGTTTTAATGATCCAACGTTTATAAAACCCATTTACTTTATTCTGTGACCTCATACACTGTTTCATTATGCATTTGAAAGTTTCCAGATCCAGCAGCTGTCTTCCTCTCTTTTCATACTCCTGAAAGCAAAAAAGAATAATTAGCTATGAACATAAGCTGCATTTTCTTTAGTCTAGGAGCCAAAGTCCAAAGAATTGAATGTCTAATTAGACTTACCTAAACTCTGTCAGTTTCTAACATGTATCTCTTTTGTTCATTTCTCTGATGCATTCACAATTTGTTTCTAATTCCATTAAGAAGTGACAATTTAAAAAGAATTTAATCTTCATTGCTATTTTATAGAATTAAAAGGATTTTCACTGAAAAATCAATCTTCAAAAAGAAAATCAAATTACCCAGATGAATATTTTGAAAGTTCACCTGGCCAATTCCTACCTGAAAGGGTGCATTTAAGTTTTGTAACTCTTCAAGGGTCATTTGATATTATCTTATCAAAACAAAATGAAAATAAATTAAAAATGTATAATGCTAATAGTAATAGCTATAAAATACAATTTCTGGAAACCCATAATTTCTCTCTTTATGAGGCCAGTGAGACAAGCTGAGCCTCCAGGTAACTTTGGATATTCCAGCCCTCACTGTTGTGAGTCTCTATGCCAATTCAATTGATTCCACAACCCCAAATTCTAGGGTAGGGTTGGCTTTACTGGGTGGATGGAAGGAGGAGGTGGAGAGGTAGTGGGAGGAGAGGGAGGTTGGATAGGCTTTGACTTGAGAAAGAAAAGAGGAAGCCTCCACACCCCCTCAAAAAAAGGATCAGGAACTAGACTGAAAGAGAAAAGGGAGTCTCCAAATATTTTACTGTGTCAGATTTGAAAGACTCTGTCCCCTGTCAGGGGTCCTGTGTGTTAGAGCTGCCTCTGCCACATCCTGTGCTCCCCAGCCCATCTCTCACCCATGCTGAGCCAGGAGGAGGCCTTGGGGGAATTGACCTGCCATCTCTTTTTCTGGGGTAAATTTTCTGAAGCTGCGGCCATTGGACAGAGGTACTCTGGTGTTAGTGAAACTGGATCTCTTTTAGTCAGTAAACATCACCAGAGAATATCTCCTCCTCACCTTCGGTCTCTTAGCTACTGTCTCACCAATTTGCCTTTTATAAATGAAAATCCCCAAACATCTGGCTTAGAATGAATATCACGAGTGAGTACAGCCGAGTCAGGCTCTGATGTTGTTACACTGTCTCATGAGGCCTGAGGCAAATAGTAAAGGAGGAAATTGGCTTTTCTCCCAATAGGATCATCTCCTGAAATCTCTGTGTACCAGTCTCCAAGCTGGTGGCCCTTCCTGTAAAACGCAGACTGACACCAAGGCTATTGAGAGATCCGCCATTTTATAAAATTAAAGCATCTTTCAAATTGTGACTTGAATGATCTCACAATTACTTTTCATCAAGGAACAAAACCAAGGACCCAGCTCTAGAGTGGAGAAGACACAGGTAGCCTGAAGTTTCTACTTGAAAATTCTTTGTAGGGCTCTTCTGGCAAGATCCAAACCCAGGAGGTAATTTCAAAAGTTAACTGGGAGAAAGATCTTACCAGTATTTAAACACATGCAAAAGATATTTCATCAAACTGAGAGCCATTTCCCTTATCAGACGAAAGACATTACCACTGAGTTAATTCAAAGTGTTCTTTAGCCAAAGCCTTCTCTAGGATCCAGAACAGCAGATAAGAGTTTACCGGGCTCACACACAACACATGAGAAAAACATATTTGGGTCTGAGCTTTAATAAAAAGATCCTGTCTCTAAGAACACCTAGATGACTTCTCCTCCTGAGTTCTAGATGTGAAATCCAGAAGGTGAAACAACTTTTTAAGGATTTGAAAATTATTTCTCTTACTTTGGGAGGCCGAGACGGGTGGATCACGAGGTCAGGAGATCGAGACCATCCTGGCTAACACGGTGAAACCCCGTCTCTACTAAAAAATACAAAAAACTAGCCGGGCGAGGTGGCGGCGCCTGTAGTCCCAGCTACTCGGGAGGCTGAGGCAGGAGAATGGCGTGAACCTGGGAGGCGGAGCTTGCAGTGAGCCGAGATCCGGCCACTGCACTCCAGCCTGGGCGACAGAGCGAGACTCCGTCTCAAAAAAAAGAAAAAAAAAAGAAAAAAAAAAGAAAAAAAAAGAAAATGATTTCTCTTAAGGTTAGAAAATTATAGGAAAGACATGCTGCTGTCACAGTTTTTCACATTGCATTTTTCTGAGCCCTTACAATTCTATATATCAGATAGAAATACTTTATTAGCCCATAAGTTACATAAAACACATTTGTTTTGTAGATTTGTACAAAGGAATCAAAATATATTGCCTATATATCCCTACCACAAACTTTCATTTTTTCCACTGTACCTGAATTTTTTTTGTCTTAGCTTCAATACTTCCTGAAATTTTTACTGCGATGGATTGCCTGTCCACTAACTACCATTTTGTGTGGAATTGTCCTTTTGCCTTTCTCTACCTTCATCACTGAAAAAGAAAAAACAACAACAAAAATTGCCCTACCTCCCAGGAGGGGGCTCCCCAATCCAGAAAGAGACTAACTCATCTTCTCTCAGTACATTTCCTGGAAATGCTGCTGAGAGAGTGGAGTGAGAGCCATCATTAATAATAGCAATGAAGGGCATGAAATCTAAAGGGAGTACAATTATATAATTTATAAAGGGCTTTGCAGTAATTTTCATTTAAGCATAAAATGCAACCAAAAAGCCTTTTTCCCTTCACAAATTCTCCTCAGAGCCATCCCCAACAAATATCCCACCTCACCCCACCTCTACCACCAAACAATCATGACACACCTACATCTGTCACGCCTTTGGAGCCGGCCGAGGTTTGCTGTCTGTCCTCTGGGGTCATGCTACCATTACTGCCTCCTGGCCACATCTTCTCTCACTTCCTGCCTCCCTTCTTCCACTCTCCACAAAAATAAGGAAATGGATGAAAGGTAACTACAGAAGATTTGTCAGGCTCTCGGCACAACACTATGTTAACTAAATTTCCTTTGCACTTAAGAAAACAGTTCTTAAATCTCACAGACCCCATCAAATTTTCATATGTCACGAAGGAAAGCAAAAATCCAGTGATCATTAGCCAACTTCTTTTTTAAAGGCAGCAATATAAATACGTTTTGGAGAAACACAGCTAGAAAACAGGGCCATTATTGTGCTTTTCCTTGAAAATATAAATCAGGCCTTCACATAATTGCATGTTTTTAAGGCAAATTTGGAACACAAAGCAGAGAAAACATATGTCCCTTCTGGGTACTCCTGTGCTTGGCAGGGCTTGGAAATTCGTAACTGCCATCGACAGCAAGTCACATTGTATCACTAAAAAGCTTGAATGACTTGTTTTCCTACAAATAAAAACAGAGGGAGAAGCCTGACTATTTCATATCCAAACTATCACAGCTATAGTGACAACCATAAATAATTTAGTCTGCAGTTGTGGATTCAATTTTTAAAGGTATTATCTACTGCCCAGCAATGCCTTTTGTTTCATTCAAATACAATTTCATAGAAAACTACCCGGATAATTCCCTAATATCCTATATTAGAGGGAATTCACGGAGCTATGATTCTGCTTGTCCTTACATTGCAGTTTCCCCAAAGCAAGTGGGTTTTATGATTAGAGTGGTTTTCCCATAAGGGTTCATTTGCCTGCTGGTTGCTCATTTGCATTGCAAATGAGCTCTCCTATTGTTACAACGCCGCATCTCCTTGCCCGTCACTGTAAGAGTCTCCTCTCTTGGGGTGGTTTAGGGATAATTTCACGTCTACCACAAGGGAATTGACTAATTCATCGAATATAGTATCCTTTTGAAATTCTGTTTCTTGAGTGGCTGTCTCTACAGCTTTAGAAAATAGACAGATAGAATCAATGGTCTTAAGATTCTAAAAGAGAAAGTGACTCCAGAAGATCTGGGGCTTCCCCGGGGTTGAAACTCAGAGGATTCGCCAGCAGCTTGTCCTGATGAAGAGGAAAGGAGGGAAGGCTAAAGGGAGCTCGTCAGTGAATCTAGATTGTTAAACTACTTGTGTAAAAATGGAGACCAGATATTGCTTAAACAAGGGAAGGAGAGCAAAAATGGCGGGGGCGATTGCGCTGGGAACTTTCAAACCTACCCCAAGCTGAAACTTGAAAGAGAGTTGTCTCTTTAGCCATGTTAGGAGCCAAAAATTAGAAAAGTAATTTTAAAATAATGAATGCAGGCTTGGACAGCACTGTCACTAATATCTAGCCTCTGTTGAAGTTATTATGTGCCAAGCACTGAGTCTTTTACGTGCACGTTTCTATTAATCCTCTCAACAACTCTGCAAGAGAAATACAGTTATCGTCTCCATTTTATAGATCAGGAAACTGAGGCACAGAAAGGTTGATGAACTTGCCTGGCTTCCCACAGCTAGTAAGTGCTGGAACCAGGCTCCCAGTACAGGAGAGCGACGCTGCTCACCAGTCACTCAAGCCCAGCTCTCCAGCCTCTGCTTGAGGTTCCCCAGCTACCTCCAGGGAGAACATAGATGCATGAGCAGAGGGGGAGCAGTGTGGACTTGACAGCCTCTAGTGCCCACTATCACCCACTATCACCTCTCTTCTCATCCAGTGTAAAAATTAGTGTAAATTGTTCTAACCCAAGTTCCTGGTCCCTTAGAAATGAACCTTAAATGCCTTTACTTGAAGGTGTTCTTCCTTTATTCGTCTTTTAAAATAGTTAAAAGTAACGGTGACCGTTAAAGAGTCAGATCCTTCCCCTTCCCCCAGTGGGTATGAAAGACTTCCCACCATCAGGATATCACAGCTTATGTAAGCTTTTAAGAGGATCCAAATTTGTTGCAAGGCATGGCCCAAGCGTTTTCCAGCTCACTTCTCTAAATTAATCTGAAATGAATATATTGCTACTTTTCCAGCTGCTCGGGTATATTCCATGGCCTCTTAGTGGCTTAGAAATAAAAAGTGTTGCTTCCTCCAGCCTTACCAAACAAGCATGGCAGAGCTCATCTTACCTGTGTACACCAGTCAGCTGGTGGAGGGGGATGCTGAGAAGGCTGTTGAGGCAATGGCCACCCTAGTAGGGAAGGTTAAGGTGGATTAGCTCTGTGTCCTGAGCACTGGATGGTGGAGTGGGCCTTAAGCAATGCATCTGTACCATGAGCAAGGCATTGGAGGAAGGCAGAGAAGACGAAGCTGGAAAGCACCATCCAACCCATAGAGTCATCTCCCTTCCTTTACAGTGGGGAAACTGAGACCCGGAGAAGTATCTTGTCTAAGGTCACATCACGGATTAGTGGCAGGAATAGAAGGCTTGTTTTTGTCTACATTAGAAATGGGATTAATTTATCCTCTTCCTGGAACAAGTTGATTGAAACTCCCTCCTTGAATTGAACACAAAATTGGGAAGAACAGGGATATTCCAAGTTGTCAACTTCCCTCCTGTAGATTCCCTCACATCCTCTCTCCTGACTGCCCTCCACCCAGCCCTGCCCTGCCAGGAGATGCCAGGTCCCTGCCAGGTCCTGTATTGTATCTTCTTTCTAGTGGGTTTCCTGAGGGCACCTCCTTGCTGTCCACTTGTAACTTTTCCACCTGCTAGTTGCAACGGGAACAAAGGCTCTAGCCATACCCTCTGGAGTTCTAGGCACCAGATGTTCAAATAAAGATAAAAAAAAGGGAAGGCCAAGAGTTTGGGGACAGGATGAATCAGAGCAAATCCAACCTTCCTGCTCATTGTTGTAAACTGTAAAAAATGGCCCACACTCTTTGCCATATAATTTGGGGCTTGGCTTGTGACTTTGGTGAGCGGAAAATTAGAAAACATGATGCCAAAGAGGCTTTAAAAGGTATGCACAATGGGCGTGTCCTCTAGCCCATTTGATCTCCGTGAGAACATGCCCACGCTCGTCTGCTGGAAGTGGAGAGATACGTGGAGCAAGCCAAGGGGCCCCCGTTCCCAGCCAAGTTCATCTTAGGCCAGCCAATGGCCTGCTGGGTTTCAGATGTGTGAGCCAGCCAGCTACAGCCAACAGAATTCTCCAGCTGATGAGCAGGCACCTGAGAAAACCAGTGAGTACTGTTGTGTGCCACTGAGGTTTTGTGGTTATGTGTTATGCAGCATGACTCTGGCAATCCATAACTGATACACTGTCTGTTAACTTACATTCCAGTTGGTTCTACCACAGGCACATAGTCTGAAGCATCACCCCTTCCTTTGGTATGTGTTGTAAATCATGACTTTCAAATTTTCTCTTATATCACAACCCTCAGTAAGAATCTGTTAAACATATATATGCACACATGTTATCGATTATATATATATACACACACACCATATTTTGTGAAACACTATAGACCTTTAATTTGTGTAATGTGCTCTTATTTTTTTTTCTATTCTGTTCTATTTCCTTTTCTCTACCCCTAAGCTGTGTCTACTATACACTAAGCCGATGTCATAACTCACTAGTGGGCAGAGAGCTGCAGTTTGAAAATCACATCACGTTTTGCCACGAGACTTTCTTATGTTAGCCATTCGACAGGTATTTTCTGTGCTCTTGGTACCCTTCTCAGTAATGGGCACAAACAAGCACTCAACAAATGTTTGTTGAAATCAACTGGATTGAGAGAAGCTTACAGTTATGAACTTCCTGGGTTTGTGTCCCAAATCCCTGCATTTGAGATCTAACTTTATTTCCCAAGATTTCAGAGACATGACAAAGACGGTACCCTTCTGGGAGTGCTGTATGAGTCATTCTTCATAGTTCTAGCAAATTGAAGAATCATTTCCAATGCTGGCCCTACTGGTGGTCTGTCTGCCCGCTCTTAGTGGACCTGCCCGTAGAAGCAAGGATGCGGTCCTGCGTCTGCCCTGCCTGGCTGCGTGAGGGTGGGAAGACGGAGGGCAGGTGCTATATTGTATCACTCATTGCTTCTCTTATGTCAGGCTGGTGTCTGGCACACAGTAGGTGCTCAGAAAACACCTGTCGAATTGAACCGAAGTGACATCAGGCCTCCAGGTCTGTTTCTTTATCGTTAATGGAAGGAAATTCGACCAGGTTCTTTCCAGCTTTAAAAATCTAATTCTAAGTAGCGTCAACTAGGTCTGACTCTCTGCAGAGGTGGAATAAACAGCTACTACATGCTGTGTTCCAGCTGTGTAAGGAAAGGCCCCTCCCCTTACAGACATGCTCCTTGCTGATGTGCCGGGCAGGCCAACTGGAGCAGCACAGCTTGGCATTAAGGTATTCAGTCTTGCCAAAATACAAAAACGTCTGCCAAGGTACATGCAAGCTATTATCAGTCTTTTACACCAGACTGAGACAGCAACTTCCAGAACTTTGCCTGGGAGCAGACCCTGAGAGAGGGAGGAGTAGTATACGAAGGAGCTGATCTGCAGGTAGGGAAACAAGCTTGGGGTCCTCAGAGATGGAAGGAGTATGACGACACTGAAGGTGAACTCGTACCAGCTCACAAATGGCCCAGTTCAGCTGCTTGCTGTCTCCCCTGGGCTCTTTCCCAGTGTCTCTCAGCAAAGAAGTGAGCGGTGAAGCTCAGAACCTCTTCATCTCCTCTATCCAAAGCCAACATTCTGCTCCATGAGCAATGCTGGCTCTCGTATGTTCTAAGGCAAATTAAAAATAGCTGCTGTGTGCTTATTTTTCTGCAGCGAATTTAAACGTGTGCCACTGAGGCCATCCCTTTTTACTTTGAAGTGGCATCATCCCACGTCCTCCCACACAGCCTAGATCCTGCACCAGCCCACACACACCTCACGCTGGGAGCTTCAGATCCTGTCACTATTCCAAGCTGGCAATGAGGAGCCTTGGGCCTCAGAGGCACCCCACCAAACACAGTCCAGTCACAAGCAATATGGCTTGGGTAACCGCAGTCCCCAAACTGGCTAACCCAATTAGCAAAGGATGGAAACCAGGTGGAGTTATTTCCATGTCTTGGCTATTGTCAACAGTGCTGCTACGAACATGGGTGTGCAGACATCTCTTTGAGATCCTGATTTCAGTTCTTTTGGGTATACGTTCAGAAGTCGGATTGCTGGATCATATGGTAGTTCTATTTTTAATTGTTTCAGGAACCTCTATAAAGTTTCAGTTATGCAAGATGAATTAGTTCTAGGGATCTGCTGTATAGCATTTCACCTATAGCCAATGATACTACCAAAGTCAACAATACTGAATGCACTTAAAATTTTGTTAATAAGGTAGATCTCATAGTAAGTGCTTTGAACACACACACACACACACACACACACACACACATGGCATGGGGAAAGTTTTGGAGGTCATGGATATGTTTATTACCTTTTTTGTGATGATGGTTTCATGGGTGTATGCATTTGTCCAAATTCATCAAATTGTATACATTCAATATGCACAGTTTATTATATATCTAGTTGATAAATAAAGCGAGTTGATAAAGATCAATAAAAAAGCTCAATATTGTATATCTAGTTGATAAATAAGGCTAAAAAAACCCCAAAAAACAAAAAACCCAGCTTGATCACAGTTAAAAACTCACTCTCAACCGTGAAGTATGCCCCACAGAGCTCCATCATCCTCTGACAGCTACCAAACCTTCCTACTTTATCCCAGCAGACTGAAAAAAGACTTGCTGGGAAAGGGAAGGTTGAAGTGGAGCCAACACAGGTGACTTCTGTGTGCCCCAACTTGAGAGGGGACCAGCGATAGATTCCTCATGAGGCTTCACCCTGCTTGAAAGTGCATCACACAGGCAACAGGTTTCAGACTTTCTTGACTGCGACCATTTCACAGGACTCGGATGACTCCATCTTCACTTGGAAGCAGAAGTTTCACACTGCTTGTGCTTATCCTGGAAGCTGCACTCTGACAGTAACTGTTGGTCAGTATTTTAGATGCCAATCATATTCCAGTAAATCAATTTTCTGACCCATTGATCTCACGCACAGTAGGAAGATCCCTGCCTTCAGGAAAGCCTCTTTTGAAATATTATTTGCACAGGTAACTAAGGCAAAAGGAACAAAACCTAATTCTTAACTCCTTATAATCAATTTCCACCTTACTGTTCAACATTAGTTTTATTTCTGCTGTCCATCAAGGCCCATCTCAAATGCTACCTCCTCCAAGAAGCCTTCCTTGTTCCCAAAACCACAAGTAATTTCCCCCTCTCAGTTTCCCTGTTAGGATTACGTGTCTTTTGGATACAGTCTTCCTCTCCCATTGAGTTCCTGCTTCCTAAAAATCAGCCATGAGTCCACCATCTGCACAGATTTTGCCATTTCGGTGTTATTTACTGAATATTTTTCTTTAAGTAGCCTCACTTATTTTCTATACTACCGTCTTTAGCCTCATTCTAAACAAAAGTAATCTTGAAATAATGGATTTCATGTACTTGTTATACTCTTACAGCATGTTAACATGTAAATGACATTATTAAAAATTTTTAAATCTCATTATGGTACCACCTAAAAGCATCTCTTTTGAGGAAAAATTGCGCTAGCTGTGTAAAGCCTTGAGGGGCTGGATTTCGTTTAAGTTTGATTTTTCTCTAGGGCTCAGTCTATGGAATTGCTCCATAAATGTTTGCTGAATTGAAATCAAGTGCAGTGGATTACTGGAAATTATTTACACACTAACATTGTTAGCATGAATCTGATTTATCCAAAGAGGTGATTGTCACTCTGGAAAGTAAAGAATGGGATTGGACTGGAAAGGAAGTGGGCATAGAAAGGGAAGTATTGGTGGGCATGGGAAAGCCAGAGGAAGAAACTGGCAGAAGCACACCACGTGGGTACGGGGGTGGCTGGGAGGTGTGTGAGTTTGGGGAGGGGGGTTATAAGCAGCAAAGGCGGGATGTCACCTTCTGCAGAAGGCCACGAATCACCTGTTCTGGACCTGGGCTTTAAACGGGGTCATTGGCAGAAGGCTAATTTCCTGGCCTTGCCTAGGGGATTCCATGCCAGTCCCAAGGCCCCGCCTGGCAGACTGCCCTGGCCCACCGATGTGGCTGCGCCCCTACCTTTTCTGCGCTTGGGCTCCGAGCCAGGACTGCGCGGTGCGGAAGTTCCTCTGTTCCCGTGGAGTGGCTGGCTGTGCGTTCTCCGCCGGGTGAGGCAGGCCCACAGCAGCCAACCCCGGGGTCGGCGCTCGGCAGCCTCTGCTCGTCCACCGGCCGAGACCCAGCGGGGCAGGTTTGGGCTAGATGCATCACGGGTCCCTCAGGATCGCCGCTGCGTTCAGGATGCTGCGCAGACCCCACCCGAGACACAGGCCCATCAGGGTCTCGGTGAGACTGGGCCCACCCAGCCCGCATGCGACTCCCTTCTGTGCAGCACAACAGCCATCTTCCTAGAGGTGGTTCCAACCACGAAAATGACTCTAGACGGTAGGGGGATAGGCTCTCTGCCTTTATTGAACAAGATGGAAGACATCAGGCTGAAAGCCCTTTTTCACCCACTTTAGGAAGAAAAGAAAGAAAAGCAGGAGCCTGGCACGGTGGCACGTGCCTGTATTACCAGCTACTCAGGAGGCCGAGGCAGGAGGATCACTTGAACCCAGGAGAGATGGAGACCAGCCTGGACAACATAGCAAGACTCTGTCTCAAAAGATAATCATAAAAATAATACTTTTTTCTTATTTATTCATAAATAATGAATGAAAAACAGGACAAGAAAGGGGTCTCTATCCCAGCCACTCATTTCTTAAATACTTTTAGTTCTGCACATGTAATATAATAACTAAGTAGTAAACTACTAAGGAAAAAAATCCACAGTAGGTAAAGATTGTAATCACATAAAGTCTACATCAAAGTGAATCTGACATGTATTTCATGATAAGTTTGATTGTATTACATGGTAATTAGATATGTGACAGTTTGTTTAAGCAATAATCCTAATTACAGTTAATTTTACAACAGCACTTTGGGAGCTGCTCAGGAAAATTCCCAAAGGTGCCTGAGATTGCAGTTCTTGCATGTGAGTGTTTATGTCTTGAGGAAACAGAGGCAACAATAGATTCTAGTCTTCTATGCCCCAGCACTGTGCCCTTTCAGATCTGTGCTTAGGAGAGCATAATGCCTACTAGTCCCTTGCTTAAACTTTCTTCGTTTAAAGATCTTGCTTGCTGGATCTTCTTGAAATAGAGAGATTAGGGGAATACTCATCTCTCTGGTTGCCAAATAGGGCCGCAGAAGTTTGCAAGCTCATTTCATCTTGCCCATAACTTGGCTCAGGGGAAAGAAAGTTGTCTCCTTTAGGGCCCAGCTATAGGCTATAAGCTGGACTGCAGGGCTTCTGTCCCCTGTCATCAGAGGACTGCCATCTTCAGGGTTCAGGATTTGTGGGTGATTAATAGTGCCCCCTTTAGGCAGGAGGCTGGGAGCATCGTGGTAAAACCTGGATGTGGCTTGGTTTCTGCGTGTAGGATCCATTCTACAGAGCCCAGAAACCCTTTAAGGACTCGCTTACTCTTGGTACCCTGATTTTTTTTTTTTTTTTTGAAACGGAGTCTCTCTCTGTCACCAGGCTGGAGTACAGTAGTGCCATCTCAGCTCACTGCAACCTCCACCTCCCGGGTTCAAGCAATTCTCCTGCTTCAGCCTCCCAAGTAGCTGGGGCTACAGGCAGGTGTCACCACGCCCAGCTAATTTTTGTATTTTTAGTAGAGATGGGGTTTCACCATGTTGGCCAGGATAGTGTCGATCTCTTGACCTCAGGATCCACCCTCCTTGGCCTCCCAAAGTGCTGGGATTATATAGGGGTGAGCCACCGCACCCAGTCCGGTGCCCTGATATTTTATTTCACCGCATCCAAAGAACACCTAGAGGAAAGAATCCTCTACTAATGGCAGGCCCTACACTCCAAAAGGCCAGACCAGGCTTCTCTGGGGTCAGGTAAAGGGAGGATGGAGAGACGGGGTGAAATGAGTGAAGCGGGATTTGGGCAGATGGGAGAGAGGAGAGGGAGTAGAGATGATTCTGGAGCATGGAGCACTTAAACGAGGTACTTGGGGCAACCAAAGTGAGAGCACTGGGACTTGGCAGGGAGGGGACTGACGGGGGAAAGAAGGATAGGAGATGGGAGCGTTATAGGTGCATCATCACAGTTTTAGCTGGGGCAATCGAGTACAGAGCTACAGCTGTATGGGTTACGATATTTAATTTCCCCAACTGTCAAGTGGTGATCATCACGGTGCCTGCCTCATAGAGCGAAGAGTAAAGCAAATGTTATAACATGTGTGCAGTGTTTAGAGTAGTGCAAGGCATGTAGCAGGTGCTCCATGCATGTTGACTATTATCATTATTATCATTGAAGCCGGGACAACCTCCTACTATCCTACAAGAGGCTGGTCACAAGCGCTTGATGCTCTAGCTCACAGCTGATTGGGTACAGTATAAAGGATGTCCATCAATCCAAGGACTATTGAAAAGATGGGCTGGACCAATGCAAGTCTCTCTCAGTGTCTAAACTAGCACATTTGCAAAGTATCCTGGCGGGACCGAAAGAAGCAGGTGGGTTCTTTTCCCTGTGGAGTGAGCTGGGTTGTATAAACAGTGGGGCTCCAGGGTAAAAATTTTGAGCTATTTATTCTTGGATCCCTGAATATCCTTTGAATCCAAAGCCACTCTCCCTCCAGCTTAATAAGGACCAGCCCTGAAACAGCTTCTTGCTCTAAGATTTCTGTGAGATTCTTTGTTATTCCACCTGTATCCCTACCACAAAACCCTTTGGCTTGAGTCAGCTCCAGGGGATTCTGTTCCTTGCAATCCAAAAAGCCAAAATAGAAGGAACTAATTGTCTTTCTGGTGGAATGTCCACACATGATTCCTATCTTCTTCTCTTTGCTTTTCTCTTTATTTTCTACAGTGAGTCTAAACAATCAGTTTATAATTTTCTATAATGAACACTTATTTTGTAGCCAGAAATAAAATATTGTTTAAATGAAAGAATTAGCCCATCCATTTGTAGCAAGCAGAAGGTTTGCAAGAAAAAGACCAAGGAACTTTAGGTCAGATATGTGTTCAAGTGACTTTCTTTCTTTTTTTTTTTTTGAGATAGAATCTCACTGTGTTCCCAGACTGGAGTGGAGTGATGTGATCCCAGCTCCCTGCAGCCTTGATCTTCCGGCCTCAAGCTCAGCTCCCCCAAGTGGCTAGGGCCACAGGCATGCACCACCATGCCTGGCTAGTTTTTAAATCTTCGGTAGAGATAAAGTCTCACTATATTGCTCAGGCTGGCCTTGAACTCCTGGGCTCCAGTGATCCACTTGGCTTCAGCCTCCCAAAGTGCTAGGTTTATAGGTGTGAGTCACTGTGCCTGGCCGAAGTGGCTTTCTAACTATCCAGTCATGTGACCTTGGCCATGCTGCCTCACCCTCTGAGCCTTGCTCCTAAAATGAGAAGGTGTGTTAAGGAATCCCTAGGTTTTGTTCTGGTTCTAAATACTGTTGCTATCCCAACTGTTACCCAGCTTAGCAGAATCTGTACCCACAAAGCTGCAGCTAGTCCAGCTAGTCTGCGGGGGATGGTTTACTTGGGAGTCAGCCTCTGTCCAACACTGAAAGCAGCTCCGTCAGAATGGGAGTGGGCACAGTGAGGGAGCACTGCTGGAACTCTTCACTCATGTCTTCCTCCTTCATCTTACTTTGACCAGCATTTATTACAAACATACCCTACACCAGACAACGTGCTAGCTGCTGAGACAATGAAGACAAAACCAAGGACAGAGAGGGGAGCCAACAATATTACAGTGCAGTAAGTGCCATGTCAAAGGCTGTCCTTGGAGCTCTTCAACAACACAGAGAGGAAGCCTTTACCTCTGGCTGCCAAGGTTGGGTGGGGAGGTGCTTCCCAAAGGAGAAGTCACTGGAAGGGTAAGTGTTAGTTTTTCAGGCAGACAACAGGGGCTGTTCTTCCAGGAACAGACAGAACAAGTACAACAGTGCAGAAGCAACAATGAGCTGGATGCTCTATGTAATCATGGAGCTGCTAGTGGTTAAGCATGAGGAAATTCTGGCACCAGCCAGGAAAGGGAAAGAGGTAAGACCAAAAAAATGTGTAGGGGTGGGATCCTGAAGGAAAGCACAGGTCATATTAAGGAGGTTGGATTTCATCATCCCTAAGAAAATGAAGAGCCGTCTCAGCAAGGCTTCAGAGAAAGACCATTTTCCTTGCAGCTTGAAGGAGAGATTGGAAGGGAAGGAGACCCTTTGCAGCAGCCCAGGACGGAACTGCAGGGGACCTGCACCAAGGCAGGGCAGGCGGGATGGAGACAAGCAGCAGCAGTGACTGCAGGGCTTGGGGAGAGGAAGGATGGCTCCAGGGCTCTGACTGACACAGGGGAAGAGGCTGTGAGAAAAGGAGAAAAGAAGTGCAGTTTAAGATCATTGATTCCACTGGAGTCATCAAAGCCCCTTTTGAGATATCTGGGTAGAGAGGCTTACCAGGAAATTAGCAATAAAGGTCTGCAGCTCAGGAGAGCTATGGGAGGCACCATCACAGCAGGGTGAGGTTACTCAGAAAAGGGGTCCCTCAGGACAAAAGGTGGGAAAGAGTGTCTTGTCCTCCTGCAGAAATGTTAGTGTCATTGATGTCTGTGTGCACAAGGAATCAGGCATCTGATGGCAATGGTCGAGATTAGTACTTCAGAGGCGACTGTGCACGCAGATTAATAGAAGATCAGAATTTGGGGTCTATACTGGAAAATATGAAGCCAGAGGATTTAGGAACAATGGAGATAAGAGTCAGAGACAAGCCTTGGAGCCAGAGACATTGCAGCTTGCCCTAGCATGAGTGACGTATGGTGGGTGGGGGTCCCACTCATCCTAAAGGTGCAGAGCAGCCTTCCCTGGAGGCAGGATTTCTACCCCGGTTGTCTGACTGGCTCCTCCATCTTCAGCATGCGGGGAGCTGCTGCAGCCTCATTCCGTAGGAATGGTCCCACCATCCAACCAGCTGCCCAGCCTCCCAACCAGAATCATCTTTTACTCTCCCAGAAACGGAAGCACCATCTGACCTGCCATCGACACTCAGAAGCCCAGCCATGATTTTCCTCTTTCTCACCCTCATCCCCTTTATCTGCCCAGGACCATGTCATTAGCTACTGTCCTCCAGTTGTCCGCTGTCACTGTGACCCCCAACAGCAGTGGTTTCTGGGGTCCCCTAACTTTTGCCTTTCTCCACGATCCTTCTGGATCCCGGATCTACTTTCCTGACCCTTCCTTTCCTCATGCCACCCCCTGCTTGGAGCCTGGGGCTTCCCCCACCCCGTGGTCAGTACAGCCTCCACTGCCTTCCACTTGCCTCTCTCGGGTTTTCTGACCTTGGGCAAATTACTTAACTTCTGTGATCTGAAATTTCTTGTCTGTGAAATGAGGTGGTTGGACCAGGTGATCTCCAAGAGCTTCTTCCAATTTTTCTGCTGCACTTTAAAGAGTTTTCTGATGAGTCTCCCCCACCCCAACTCACACAAACCCCAGGCTTCCAGGTCCCCTTGCCCGCCCAGTCTGCCCTAAGACCTTCTGTTCGGTTTTCCCACCCAAGGCACCTCTCCATTGCAGCAGATGTGGACACGGAGGTCGAAGCCTCTGTTACAGGTCAAGGCTATGCTGGTTCAGTGGTGGGTGTGGGACACAGCCCAGGCCTCTCTATCCATCTGTTCCTCTTTGTGTCTGACCAAGACTAGGTCCAGTTGGGTAGGGACAGGTCACATGATTTTATCATACTACCTAATTTAAAAAAATCTCTGCATTCTTCATTAAATGTTTTCATGTTTTTGTGAAGGTCAGAGAATTCCTCACCAGGAAATCTCTAATTCAGGCTTCCTTTGACAGTGTATTTAGGTTTGTACAGACATATCCAAATGCAACCATCATGGGTCATTCCTGTGCACTCTCCCTATTCCTCAGTCCTTTTACCAGGACCTGCCTGTCCCCACCTGCTCCCAATGTTTGCGTTTGCCAGACTACCCTCTTCTCTCCTTCCTGCCTTCCTGTTTCTGGCTCTTGTTTTCACATCCAACACACATCCACTGCCAACACCCCATTAGGCTCTCTTATTGGGAAGATCCTCTGGGCCCAGTTCTTACTGGGAAGATCCATTGGTTTAGCACCCAGCCTGCCCCCAGTGGACCTGAGCCCCACCCTTGGCTGCTGTGATTACCAGTGGCTGTGGGTGGAGCTCTCATTACCTGCTCTCCTCCTTGCCCACAGGTCCTTCACACACCTCCCCCTCCATCTCCAGCCTGCTGAAACACAGACACAGAAGGGAGATTGAAGATGTCCTGTGCAAACAGAAGTTTAACTAAAGCTAAGCAGTTCAGACAAGAGCTAATCCAAACCATCACAGGGGTGCATTTGTGTGGCGGTCAGATCAGAGCCAACACTAACATCCTCAGCTCCCTTGAATTCTGTGAATTCTGTCTGCAGAATGTGCTTACAAGGCTGGGAGACATCGGCCTGCTTCAGATCAGGAGCTGGCATGCCCTGGTTGCCCATGGCAACCCAGCTGCACGGGAGTGCTAGCGTTTGTAAATGTGTGTGGGCTTAAAATTATATTATTGATTCTGTCTGGAAGACGATAGTCTGATTTGTATATAGCTCTGAATAAATTACTCCGTATCCTTTACAGCCATTGGAGTATGAACCTCTCTCTCTTTCTCCTTTTCTTCTTCTTCTTCTTCTTTTTATTTTCTTTTTTTTTTTTTTTTTTAGAGAGACAGCAAATTGTGTCAGCAGATGTGAAATGAAATGTTTCCCATAACAACCATACTAGAGGAATCAACATCCAGGGCACCAGCCTGGAAAGTAGTCCAGGCATTACTGAATAAATAACAAACGGATTTGGGAGAGATGGAGCCTCTATTGGGTAGTCTATTCCAAAGAGAACATACGGTGTAGTCTGAATTACAGTGAGATGCAGCCAGGAATAGAGAGACAGGCAGCTCCACCCTGGACTCCATCACTTCAACCTGAGCCCAGGCCTTCTCTTTTGTCTTCTCCCGTGTGTGGTATATACTCAGGTGGACTGAATTATTGCCCCAATTCCTCCTGCTCCTTGTATCCATACTCTTTGCCCTATAACTCTGTGGATCCACCTACAAAAGGCATCATGCATTGCCCTTGACTCTGGGCTTGGTCTTGCAGCTTGCTTTGACTAACTGGTAGAAGTGGCAGGGTGCCAGTTGCGAGCCTAGGCTTTAAAAGGTTTCAGGAGTTACCACTTGCCCTCCTGTCATCACTGTGAGAAGAGTCTGCCTCTGGTAGCTGCTATCACTTTAGCTGGGACCCAAATGAATACACATGGGGAGAAGTCACCCCCTGCAAATCCAGCCAGATCGACAGCTCTAAGACCTACTCCAGCCTAGACAAGCCACTCCAGCCAAGCAGCAGATGCATGTGAATTAAATGTTCATTGCTGTAGGCCACCAGGATTTTGTAGGTGCTTGTCATGCAGCAGTAGCCGACTTCTTCCATTTTTTAAACATCATGGCAATCAGTATCACTGACAATGGAAAAGACAAGAACAACATACCTCAGCTCTGCATTTCAGCAGTCACTGATCACAGGCCTTATTGAGAGAAAATTCAGATCATGCATTACAATTTCAACTCATGTTGGGTCCTCACTGTGCACTGTGTCATCAAACATGGCATTGCCACCAGGAGCATTCTGGAGGCCAACGCATCTGAGAAGCTCCAAGTAAATTATAAGACTCTATCTCCACCACTGCTTTAGTGCCCATGAAAGTCTTGTTCAAAGATGGGTGGGATTACACTCGAATCAAGGAGGAATAATGGCACTATACCTCCCAGAATGCATTGTAAACATTGCCTTCAATTCATCTCAGAATGAACACCTTTATCAGAATGCCAACCTCATGCTCCTTCTATCTTCCACATTTCCACCCTTTAGTCAAGTTTCATATTATACAAGTAGGTTCAATCAATTTTCAACAAATATTTATTGAGCACCTAATGTTGACTGGGCCCTTGGAGCACCATGCTATATAACAGGTTGAACAGAAAAAAAGAAAAAATGTGGTTGAGTTGCGTCGTTAGGGAAGGTAAGAGTCAAGACTGACTCCTGACAGGGCATCTGTCCTGAACAACTGGGCAGATGGAAATGTCATTTTCTAAGCTGGAAACACTTGGGGAGTTGCTGATTTGGGAAATATCAAAATTTCTGTTTGGAATATATCGTGTTTGAGATGCTTCTGAGACATGAAAGTAGAGATATCAAATGGACAGTTAGGTGTCCAGATATGGAGCTCAGAGGAGAGGTCAGGGCTGAGGCTACCAATATGGAGGGTCGCCAGCATATGGATGCCATTTAAAACCACAGGACTGGAGCCTAGGTGAGATTTTCTAAGCAGAGAGCACACATAGAGAAGAGGGCCCATGAGGATATTTAGAGGAGAGGCAGAGGAAGACTAAGCAAAGGGACTGACAGGGGAGCAGCTGGAGAGATAGGAGGAATACCAGGAGACTGTGCAGGCAGACACTGGTGCCTGCCATGCTGTGTTAGTTCACTCTGTGTTGCTATAAAGAAATATCTGAGACTGGGCAATTTATAGAGAAAGGTTTGTTTGGTTTACAGTTCTGCAGCCTGTACGAGAAGTGTGGTGCTGGCATCTGCATCTGGTGAGGCCTCAGGAAGCTTACAATCATAGCAGAAGGCAAAGGGGGAGCAGGCATGTCACATGGTGAAAGAGGGAGCAAGACAGAGAGGAAGAAGAGGTGCCAAGGCTCCTTTAAACAACCAGCTCCCATAGGAACTAGCAGAGTGAGAACTCACTCATTACCATGGCAACTGCACCAAGCCACTCATAAGGGATCCACCCCCATGACCCAGACACCTCCCTAGGCCCAACCACCAACACTGGGGATCACATTTCAACATGAGTTTGGAGAGGACAAACATCAAACCATAGCACATGCTTTTCCACCCAGCAACCATTCTGCCCATCTTTCCCTGGCTGACAGAACTCTGCCTTCGAGTAGGTGTTGGGGGTCATGCCCTTCATGAAAGGAGGAGTTTCTCCCTTATCTCAGTGGGTGAATCAAGCAGCCTGAGACAAGCATGGCAACCCACTTTCCTCTCTGATTTGGGTTTAGTCATAAGCGTTTGACACAACTTTGGCCAATCAGATGTAGGTGGAAGTCTACTGGGTGACTTTTGGGGAAAGGTTTCTCTGCTCTTAAAAAGTGATAAAAAAGGAGAAAGCAGAGTTCCAGTCCTGCCTCAGAGGGGGCTTCTGCATGGAGGTGCTGCAGAATCTTGCAACCAGGATGAATGTGAGGACTAAAGCTCACACAGTGAGGAATATTTCATTTAAATCACATGTTGAATTAGCCAACTTAGGAGAATTCGCTACCACCTATTTTATGTTGTAAGGTAATTAATTTTGTAAATGTTAGGCATTATGGGTCTTCTATGACTTTAAGCCAAAAACATCTGAAATGGTACTTGTGGTTTCAAGTCAACCTGTTAACTTGACCGTTAACCCATAACTTAATGGTTTCTTTTACCTTATTTGGGGAAATAGCAATTACCCAATCTGTTAAGTATATGGTTTGTCAATCTTAACACTAACTTAATATTATGTTTACAATTTGTTTCTTTCAACAGTCAAAAAAACAAATTATTCTGCCAAGCACGGAGCGTGTTTTAGCTTAGTCACCACAGAAGAAACAGATCACTTCTAATTATGACATTTCGTCAACACTTGGCAAGTAAGAAAGATGGGTTGAAAGACTGCATCGGAAATATTCTAGAGTTATTTTCCTGCTAACATGGAAACAAAAGGATTCAATGTGAGAAGAAAAAATAGATTCCTAATGGTCAAGAGAACAAGAAAATTAGATAGAAACTTAAATATAAAGTACCCGGAAGTCAAAATGTTTGAAATGACACTTAGCGCCTTAATTAACCAGATTTTAAGATAATGACTGTAGAGTCTGTATCTTCAAATGGTTTGGGATGTCCTTACAGCTCTTTGAATAGTGTTCTCTTTATTCAATTAATGCTTCTGAAAGAGCTTTAATTTTACATTAATCAAAAGCCCTCGTGATATTCTCAGGATGTACTCAAATTCAAGAGTTTTTTTTAAGTGCAATTAAGTTATCAAGGCAGAGGCTCTGATTACAGGGACAAAAATTTCATAGCAACAGCCCATTAAACACACTGAGCCTGATGCATTGCTGTACACCCCAGTTCATGCCAGGCTGGGGCGACGTGGTCAGGCTTCCCAGTGAATGGAACCGACCTCCCTCTACCTTCCTCCTGAGGAGCAAAATACTGCTTTGACAACATAAACTGTTACCTTATACTCCCCATTTTTACAGCAAACAACTCTCCACCTGTAATCCAAGCTAATGGAATTTTTGAAAATTCTATGAGAGTTTTAAAAAGCAAGGACTGAAAATAGCTTTTTCTTACCTGTTAACAGGAGAGGTTTCTAACATTCCCAAAGCAGAACTTCTTCCTCTCTAGTTCATGGTATCAGACAGCAACACTTCCCAAGTTCTCCTTTACTGGTTAGAATCATGTACACTCAGTCCCGTGGAGCTATCACTAATGATCAGAGAGATGCCTTGGGAAGAAAATTGTGCTGTTTTTATGCTGGGAGCAGCTGATGCTAATGAGATCTACTCGCAGTGGAGGTCCCGCTTCCACTGTCCATGCCAGGGTTTGTTACTGGAGTACCAGGGTAGATTTCTCCTCTCTCCACTCCTCCCCAGGTAAGTGAATCCCATCACATGTGAAGGTAATTGGTGCTCCTGTGGAGTTGAGGTTAGGGGAGGAAATGCCAGGGAATCAACAAAGAGGAAAATAACTTTGTTATTGAACATACTGTCTTATCATCTTGTCCAGCCAGGGTGAAATCAATAATAATTCTAACTTACATTTGGGTGCCACCTGCCATCCAACACTGAACCCTTATTATCCAATTCCACTCCTCCCCAACCTTCCTTATCTCAGATGCTAACTCCATTTTTCCATCTGCTTAGGGTAAAAGTTTGGAGTCATCTCCCTCCCGCTTCTCTCCCAAACACACAGTGAGTCCATCAGCAAGTCCCTTCGGCTCTACGTCCATAGAGGTGGATTCCATCCGAATCCACCACTCTTCGTTTTCTTTCCCAATACCTCCCAGCACAAGCCACCCATGACTCTCACCTGGGCTTCGCAATAGCCTCCTAATTGGTCTCCCTCTTTCCATTTCTGCCTCCCAACAATATATTCTATGCAGGGAGTGATCTTTTTAAAACAGAAGTTGGGCAGTGTCAAGTCTCTACTTAAAACGCTGCCATATTTCTTTTCTCATTCGAAGTCCAAACTCAGAGGCACACCCTGGTCTGTACTTCGACCTGTCGGACCTCACCTACCACCAGTCTCCCTCATTTATCTGGAGCCACATTGACCTGCTCTTAGGACATGCAGGGCTCCTGTGCTGGTTCCCTCTGCCTGGAAGGCTCTTCCCCAAGATGGTCCCAAGATTCTCCCCTCCTCCCACACATCCTCCAGGAATGAGGTCAGTGCCACATTATGGGGAGGGCTTCTCCCACCACCCTCCCTAAAATAGCAACCTCTCAGGCCTCTTTATGCCCTTAGCCTGTTGTATTTTTCTTTATACTTCTGAACTCGACATTGTGATACATATTTACATGGCAGATTTATATGAAATACATGTTTGTATGACATGCATTTTATGTTTTTTCTCATACTTTCTTACTTGTTATTATAGCATATATTTGTTTATTAGTTTATCAATTTTCTCCCTTCAGCATATTAGCTCCATAAATGTACATTTATCCCCTTTCCTGAGGAATTCCCAGAACCTAGAACTCTGCCTAACACAGTTGAAGAATGAATTGGCACTTCCCAGTTTGCCCATGGCCCCCAAATAGTTCATCTACTTAATCCCTGTAATAACTGCTACAGGGTTGCAATCCTCACCTACATAGAAAGAAAAAAGTCCAGATAAGATGTGATGCATGTGAGATTTCATAATCAGTAAGCAATACAGCCATTACTGTTTGGAGATGGGCCAGCCCAGCTCTCTGTCCTCAAGTGCAGGGTTCTTTAAACTTCACAGAAATGACCTCTCCCAGCTTTTTATTATTATTATTTTTTAAGTGTGGAGATGCTCTAATTTTAAATACTACATGTAACATATCATCTAGTACAGAACTTTGATATCAATTCCTCCAGATGAAGTTCCCTGGGGTGGACATCTGTGTAGCTTTGTTTGGGTTGGTTGGTTTGTTCTGCCCCGATAGCTTTATTATCTCTGTTTGGCTCACAGGAACTCCCTCCTATCACAAGCCCATTCCATTCAGTTAGGTGGAGCTGACTTCTCTCTGCCTCACTTCTTTCCTAAGTTACTATCACCACTATTAATTGGTTACTTTGCTGAACACTTCTTCAGGCTCTACATTTATGTAAAGATGTACAATTTTATATAAATGAGATCTTACCATTTTGTAACCTGCTTTTTTCACTTGGCAAGATATCTAGACTGTGTTTCCATATCAATAGAAACAGACTTAAATGTGTGCATAATGCTTCATTCTGAATTTCCTGAACGGTTCCGTATTGATGAGCATAGCGGTTGTTGACATTTTTTTGGAGTTTTATATAGTGCTGCCCTAAAAAGTTAAGAGAAAAAATTAGAGAACGGGCTTAGCCAGGGTAAAAAGGAACAAATATTCCTAGAAATGGTGTCAACTGCAAAAGGCGCACTAGCACTCAGGCATCCTGTGACATGCGCTCAGCTCACAGCCCATCTATGCCCCAGCGTCCTGTCCACAAGCATTCAGCCTCCTTATGCAACTCCCCCGCCAGGCCCTGCCCCTTGGCAGACAGCCTTCCTTCTGCTGTCTTGCCTGTTTTATCCTTGCAACATAACTTCCCTTTCTGTAATAAACCTGCCTTTCTAAACTCATTCCTGTCTTGGTAAATTATTTTACTCCCACCCGGCAGCCTCAGACAATCACTGAGCATGATATTTTGATGAACCATCACTACAAAAACCGGTATGTAACTTTCCCATTTGTGCAAAGAAGTCATTAGCGTAATTTGAAAATGGAACTCTGAAACATATTGCCAAACTGTCCCTTGGAAAGATTGTACCCAACTTACACTCTGTTATGAGTTGAATCGTGTCCCTCAAAAAGACATGTTGCATTTCCAACATCCAGAACCTGTGAATGCCACTTTATTTGGACATAGGGTCTTTGCAGATGTAATCAAGTTAAGATAAAGTCATGAGGGATTAGAGTGGGCCATAATCCAATATGAGTGGAGTTCTTATAGGAAGAGGAGACTTTGGACACAGACAGAGAAGGAAGGTAGAGAATACCATGTGACACAGAGGCAGAGATTAGCATGATAAGTCTACAAACCAAGCAATGCCTAGGCTACCAGAAGCTGGAAGAAGCAGGGAAGGATCTTTCCTTACAAGCTTCAGAGGGGCATGGCCCTGCCAAACAGAAAGAGTGACAATAAAAATTGTAAATACATTTAAAAAACAAATTTTTTACTTTTCCTGAAATCCTATAGGACTCATACATTCTAACAGGGAAACAATTAGCCAGAGGTAATGTAACCGAACCCACATCCAGCAGCTCGACACTCAAAAGCCAAAGGACAAAACACTCAAAAACACAAGGGACAAAAATTGGTGGGAGGAAAAGTAGGTTTATTGGAGAGCCAGAAAACCGAGAGGATGCTGGACTATTGTCCTAAAGCACCGTCTTAAGCCAGTACACATTGTAGGTACTTTTCATGTTAAGGGCAGCGGAAAGAGGAGGGAATTGAGATCAAGAGCTAACCAGTAACCACAGACAACTGGGTGCCAGCAAGGGTCTGGGGAGGTTGGGAATGTCTTTGTCCTTGGTCAGGTCTGAATGGTCCTATAAATCTTTAACAAAACATAGCTGTTTAAATATGTCTCCTTCAATCCCAAAGTGTTTTGTAAACTACATGATTGTTGTTTTTGCATATTAGTGCTCTAAAATTATCTTAGCCTATGAGCAGGAATGGGTAAAGGCCTCTTAAACAAAAATGGAGTAAAATAGTTTTGTTGTTGTTGTTGTTGCTATTACGATAACTTAGCAGCCCTTTTAAACATAGCGGGTACTCTTCATTTCACCAGTCACTCTCCCTGTGGTCTCACTCCTGGCCCCCTTCCCTCATTTAAGTTACCTGCCAGGCCCCCTGTGATACTGTGACTTACAGTAAGAAATACCTATTTTGGTCTTTGTCCAGTTTGCTGGCATGCAACTCCTGGAATGCTTTGAAGTGATAAGTGATGTGTCCTTTTGTACGTGAATGAGATGTCTGAGATGACTGCTGGGGAAGGAGGGAGGCTTCAGGATAGACTCCACATGCAGGCTGGTTGCCAGGGGAACCAATCCTCATTTGAGAATTGAGACTTTCAGCTCCATCCCCCAATCAGCGAGAAGAACTGAAGTCTGAATGAATCACCAATGGCAAATGATGTAACCAATTATGCACATGTAATGAAGTTTCCATAAAACTCAAAAGGAGAGCTTTGAAGAGGTTTCAGGTTGCTGGACATTGGAGATGCCTGGAGGAGGGTGTGCCTGAGGAAGGCCTGGCAGCTCCTTGCATCTTCCCCCATACTGTGCCCTATGTAGTCCTTCGTCTGGCTCCTTCATGTGCATCGTTTGTAATATCCTTTATAATAAACGGGCATGTGTGAGTGAAGGTGTTTCTCTGAGTTCTGTGAACTGTTCCAGCAAATGATCAAACTCAAGGAGGCAGTCATGGGAACTTTCAATTTGTAGCCAAGTCAGGCGGAAGCTGTGAGTCACTTGGGGACTTCCTACTTCCGGTTGGCATCTGCAATGGGGGACAGTCTTGTGGGACTGAGTGGAATCATCCAGCAGGTTCATTTTGCCTGCTGCCTAGATTGACTCAATTTATCAAGACAAGGAAACTGCAATAGAGAAAGTTTAATTCTCACAGAACCAGCTGAATGGAAGACTATAGGTTTATTATTACACAGATGCGTCTGTCCAAAAATTCTAAGACTAGGATTTTTCAAGGATAGTTTGGTGGGTAGGGGTCCAGGGAGTGGGGAGTGCTGATTGGTTGGATCGAAGATAAAATCACAGGGAATTGACGCTGTCTCCTTGCGATGAGTCAGTCCCTGGGTGGGGGCCACAGGACCAGACGGTGAGTCTGGGTAGAGCCATCGGTCATCAGATATCCAAACACCTGAAAAGACATCCCAGATCTTAGGCTCTACAATAGCGATGTCATCTGCAGGAGTAATGGGGAAGTTGTGTTTCTTGTGGCTAATTTGTTAGTCCTACAAAGGCAGTCAAGTCCCCAGGCAAGAAGGGGTTTGTTTTGAGAAAGGGCTGCTACCATCCTTGTTTCAAAGTTAAACTATAAACTAAGTTCCTCCCAAAGTTAGTTCAGCTTATGCCCAGCAATCAACAAGGGCAGCTTGAAGGTTAGACACCAGATGGAGTTGGTTAAGTCAGATCCCTTTCACTGTTACAGATTTCTCAGTGTTATAATTTTTGCAAAGATGGTTTCATGAGTCCTCATCCTGCCAGGTCTGCGCTAACTCCAGGTAGTGTCACAATTGAATTGAACTGTGAGCTAGGAGGACACCTATCTGGGGCTGGAGAACTATTCGGTGGGGGAAAAACCCACACATGTGGTCACAGTAGTGTTCTGTGTTGCGTGAGAGTAGCCGGAGAGTATAGAAAGAGAAAACTATCTTGCTTTCTTGCCTATGCACCCCCGTAGGCATTTCAGTTTGAAACTCTTGCTTTTGAAAATAGCCTAATTATAGCAGCTGTACATCCAATAAAAACCTGGGCCTTTACCTTGATCCAGAAACCCTTTCCTGACCCTTCAGGCCGGGTTAGGCAAACTCTTAGAAATCCCATAACTTTCTGCACATGGCTCTTTTAGGATGTTACTAAGATTTCCTTCTGTATTTCTTAGAACCCTGTTGATTACAAGTGGCAGAAATCCAGCTCAATCCAGCTGTAGTCAAATCAGGAAATGAACTGCTCATGTGGCAATTGGTGGAGATGGTTTCAAGGATAGACACTCCAATCTCATCAGATTCTTTCATTCCTCATACATCCTCTCTCAGGTCTCCATTCTCTGGGGCTGGTTGCTGTTGTGGGACTGGGAGGAAGACCACGGGCAGCTCTGAACACATCTCCTCACAGCCTCATAGCAACAGTCCCCATGGAAGAAAATCCTGGGCCAAACCCCAACCATGGCCAGAGAGGAAAGGTACCACATTCAGATGGTACCTGGCCCAGGCAGGGCACAGAGAGCCTTCAACTGACATCAGAACCACATGGCTGAATGGGGGTGGGAGCGTATCCCCCAAAGTGAGGCACGCTGCTCTGGGCTGGCAAAATTGTAAATTTCATTACGTTTGCCAACGTGTCTGTATTCTTTGCTAGACTCTTAGATCTTTAAGAATAGAAGAATAGATTACTGTGTCTTTCATTTCTGTATCTAGTACAGCAGGGTGTCTGGTATGAAAGACTTTAAAAATATTTAAAAATAAATGTTAAATGAAGGATAAAGTTTAAATTGTCATAGTCATATGCCTTGAATTTTCTGGAATAGTCCCAATTTTGGGATATGTCTATGATACCTTTTTTTATTAAGATTATTCTTTAAATGAATAATTTCCCTATTTTATAAAACTTTTGATAAAATTACATTCAAAAATTTATTGAGTACTTGGCCATACCCTCTGTGGTTTTCGTTCAGCAAGTCTGGCCAACTGTTTTGGTTATATCTTATTTGACTTTTGAATTCCCTTTAATTGCTTTTTCTGGCCTGGTTGGTGCCACAGGAGGTTAACCCTTTGGACTGCATCTCCGTCAATACCTTGCTGGTAAGCATCCATCGGGCTTGTCAGTGAGAGCCATTGCCAGGAGATCAGATTATGTGAGAGGGAAGGAGAAGCAAGGCTAGAGGAATTTTTCACTTCTTGTTCCCTGTGACATGTCCCCCAAAATGACTCTGTCCCTTCCAGGGCACAGCAGCTCCCCAATAGCCCAGGCTGTCACAGGGAGAGATGGTAACAGCCTTTCTTCTCTCTCAAGTCTCTGGGAGCCTTACCCCAGGTTGATGTCCTCAGTAAGTAGTCCCTTTATTTAAGCCCCATCATCTGAAACAAATGGGGTGGATTCTGCGTCCTGCTTAGACCTTGACTAAACTACCAACTTAACCTTCACAGGTGCAATTTACCAATTAGCTCCCCTCTCTACTTCAGTGGTTCTCACTCTTTGCTGTGCATGGGGATCACCTGGGGAGCTTTAGCACCTGTGATCCGTCCCCAGACGTTCTGACGTAATTGGTCTGGAAAGTGGCCTCGGCATCAGGATTTAAAAAATCTCTCCAGCTCATTTGATTGGGTAGCCAAGGCTGATAAGCACTGCTCCAGCCTCACACACCTCCTGTACAGAAAGGAGAATTCTAACACGTAGTGAAAACAGCTTCCTATAACCTGCGTTTTATTTCTTACTTTCTTACAAATTATTGAAGCCTTCCTTCTAAAGGGATGTTGTTTTCTGCTTATTCACAAAAGCATTTTTAAACAAAGTGGAACAATTTTATATGCATTTACATAACTGTTTCTTCAAGAGGTTCAAAACAAAGAACAGATATTTCTAGAAAGCATAGAAATCCACTATATGTACTTGTATTTTGAATAGGGTGTGTGCAAGGGTGATGGCAGTGGCTGCTGTCATCATGCCAGCTGCAGCAGGGAAGCGCAGCTGGGGCTGTACACTCCCTGGTGCCAGTGGGGGCCCTGCCTATTCTGAGTTGGGACAGGAGCTCCCCATGTGGCTACAGCCACCCAAACCACAGCTGCAGACCCAGGCCTCCTGCTCTAGGGAGCAGGAAGGAGCCCCACCCTACTGGGTGAGGCTACAGCCGCCCAAAATGCAGTTGTGGATCAGAGCCTTCCTGTGCTCTTGGGAGAACCGGGAACAGACAGGATCTGCCTTCCCAGGTGCTGCTGCAGCTGCCTCATTCACGGCTGCAGACCTGGGCCTCTTGCTCCAGGAAGCAGGCAGGAGCTGGGGACTAGTGGGAGCCCTGCCTCTTCTGAGTTGGTGGGGCAGGAGCTCCTGGGTGCAGCTGCACTGACCTTCCAGGCACAGGACCTAGGCCTCTCTGCAGCCCACACCCTCGAGTGCTCCAGGAAGGACCCCTGTCCCTGCAGGCTCGGGGGTGTCTGCTCCCAGTGCCTGGCCTCTCTCTGCTCCCAGCGCCCGCTCCAATCTCCCAGCAGGGTTGAGACCAAGTCCCAGTGGGAGGCTGACAGAGTCCTCGGTGGAAGGAAGTGGATCCCCAGTAAGGGCCCACCCTCAGGCCAGGGAGAGCCTGAAGACTAGGTGCTAGGCTGCCAGTCCCTTGCTCTGGAGTGGGGACTCATGGTGCCTCTTCCTGGCCCACCCATGGCCGCCCATGGACCAATTGGCATGCATTTCCTCCCTTCTGAGCTCCATGAAAGCCCTGGGCTCAGCCAGAGCAGGGCAGAGGATGGCCAGAGGACAAAGAGGGCAGAGAGATGATGGGACCAGAGGACCAGCTGCAGAGAAAAGCACCCTCTCCACTGAAAGCTTCAGAGATGACCTGCCATCAGAAAGGGGCTGCCCACTCCTCTGAGCTGTTCTAACACTAAATGAAACTCCTCACCCTTCACTTGTGTGCCTCATTCTTCCTGGATGCAGGATAACAATTTGAGCAAAGGTGCTGTGGCCACAGAGGTTCCCAACCAGAAAAAAATCAACAACACCCCAGAAATCCCCTAACAAGGGTAAGTTTTTCAGGAAGGAAAAAAGAGAATCAAAGAGCCATTGGGGGATACCACAAGAAAAACAAATTGCAGGATTAGTAACTGTTGAAAAACTACTATCTTACAAATATAATAATAGAGATTCTAGCGCCACATAATTAACTCATGCCAGGTCCATGGCTGATCTGGGTTTGCCGATCTTCTCTGAGGATGAACCCGATTAAAGCACTCACAGCTTCTGGCACATTGAAAAAAGCAGTGGCTACTGGCCTCGTGAGAAACTTTAAAGTGTTCAATGTTTAACACACCCTTGCCATTTGGCAGATTTTAAGAGACAAGAGAACCTCCGCCACACGCTTTAAAATGCAACTGCTTTTTAAACACACATTTGTTGATGGTGATAGAATTTAATATTTGTGAGAAAGAAATGATTCTACAAAGCTTTTCCTCATTTCGATCGTCCCAGGAATGTTGCATCTAAATAAACGCTGTGCCTATACCAGTCAGTTATTGCTACATTAGCCTCTGACATGCAGCAAACAGCATTTATTTCTCATTCACAGTTTGTGAGTCATTGGGGCAGGTCAGCTGGAGTGACTCGTTTTTCTCCTGGGACCAGTGAGCAGCCCAGGTTTATTTCTTCTAACAACCCATTAGCCAAAGAAAGCCTCATGGCTATGCTCACATACAAGGGCAGGGGAAATACATTCCGTCTTGAGTGGGAGGCACTGCAAGATTACATGGCCAAGGGTGTAGATACAGGGAGAGATGAAGAATTGGAGCCAATAATTCACTTTACCACTGTCCCTAAAGCAAAAATCTGTTGAAGATGACATCTCAATACTGTATTTACAAGTAGCACATCTTGCTCTAGAGTGATGTCACTGACAAGTTCTAGAACCCTATAGGTAAGATGACTTTTTGTGTCCAGATAGATGGCAGTAGTCATCCATAGGCTGTCTGCCCCAGGGCAAGGTAGGTGATGCTGGCTTTTCTTGGCTGCCCTACCCCCAGAATACCAAAATGATCCCCAAAGAAGTAATCAGGGTTTGAGGGGAGGAGGAGAGCATTGAACAGGTGGTATGTGGAGAATTTCTGGGGCAGTGAAACTATCCTGTGTGATACTGTAATAGTGGATACCTGGCACTATGCTTTTGTCATAACCTAGAACTTTATAGCACAAAGAGTGAACCTCAATGTACGTGAATTTTTATAAAATCATTTGGGAGGTCAGGGATCCCATTTGGGACTCCCAAGATGTAGAGATAGGTTAAAAACTTAAAATGCATGCACAGACACATCTGCAGTGATGAAAAACTCAAGTCCTACACAAAACTTTGCTACCAAAATTTGAAGAAGACGAATAGTATGGAAACAACATTCATGGGTGCTCTGCAACTTGAATCAATAGAAATTTATTGACTGTTGTGAAATAAAGTTACATAGAATACAAGAGTCTATGCTATCAGAAATACAATGGCACTCACACCATGATCCGACTCTTACCTCCTTGATCTCTTTTTATATGACTTTTCCCTGTCCCCGGCCAACTCACTATATATGTGTCAACCAGTCCACCTTCTTCCAGTTCCTAGAACACCAAAATCATTACTATCTTAAGGCCCTTGCCTTGCTGTTATCTATGCCTGGAAAGGTCTTGCCCCATCTCTCCATGTGGCTGGCTCCTTCTTCTCTTGAAGTTTCATCTCAGACAGGACCCTCTTGGTGCCTTCCTCTAGAATGGAAGTTCCATTACTGTCTTTCACTAGTGCTTATCCCCATCCCCTAAAGCCCTGCTTGGCGTGTAGTAGGTGCTCAATAAATACTTGTGGACCAAAGGGGCTACTCATTTATTAATATTTGGCTCAGGGCCCTGATGGAGTATGGGCCTCTGCTTTGGAACGGTTGCTGTGAGGACAGTCAGGAAGTCCCCACACTACACACACTAAACCAAGACAGAGTCCATGTAAAGCTCCTGGGTGGCCACTCTGACAGTCTTAAGCACTCTAAGAAAGGCATAAAAGCAGCTTCATGCTCAAGTATTGACCCAGATCTGCAAAGGACATTGGGGTGGGGAGACGCTTAGCTGATAAATAGAAAACTACCCCTGTCTAAAGCAAGGATGGTTGGGATATGACTGCCTTGGTACAAAATGGGACCAGGAAATAGGACAGGCCCAAATAAGGGCTCAAAAAAGGAAAAAAAAAACAAACCCCAAAGCAACAACAACAATAACAAACTCTTGCTGCTGGTGGGAAACCTAGAGGGCAAGCTTCTTTTCCACACGAGCCCTGCTAGCGGCTGTGTGTGTGTGTGTGTGTGTGTGCACGTGCGTAAGAGCACGTGCGGGGGATGTAGTGAAAAGTACAGTGTGAAATGAGGAAATAAAGGATATCTTCTCAGTCAGCAGCCATGGGAGGAACGGGGAAGTACAAGGCCCTGAGAGCATAGAGATGATGGAATTTTTATATATTGGGGGAGAAACCCAAACCTAGTAATGACCATGTGTAATAAAAACTACTAGTATCATGAAAAACAGTACACTTCCAAAACTAACATTAGAGGGGAAAATGAAGAAAATTAGGAAAAGTAAAACTAAAAAGAACAAACAGCAAATGGCAAGCAAAAAAAAAAAAAAAAATGATATAGAAAACAAAACCCAGTATGTGAAGCATCATAGTTGCTCTGTACTGACTAAATTCTCTGAAGACAAAGACTGTCATGTTAGTTACAAAATAAAAGCCAGGCATAATTTATTTCTAGAAACAAAGTTATAAAGACAGATTGGAAATGAAAGCAAGGACATACTGAGCAAATGCAAAGGTAAAACCAAAATCAAACCAGCACCAATAGCAACATTAATATCAATTAAAATGCAATTTAAAGCCAAAAAGCATTAACCAGCCAAAGATGAGTAACATATAAGGGGCAATGTTAATCAATGAAGAAGCTCTGTATAATTCATAAACCCTAATAGAATACAAAGTACAGCAGTCACATACATAAAGCAAAAAACCCAGAAATACAAGGGAAGATTAATAAAAATATATTTATTGTGGAAGGTTCCAATATTCTTTCAGAATTGGACAATTCAAGTATACAATTAAAGATATAAAGGATTTAAAAAATACAATAAACTATAATTTTTTTCTCATATTCATGTAACACACAATCATATACTTGATTAATCGCATTAAATAAAACTGTAATTGATTTCCCAAAAGCAGATTTTTAAACTTGCATTCATTCAAAGAAGAGATAAGCAATAAAATGATTTTTTAAGTCTCTAATTACTGGGACATTAAAAAATCTCTTCCACGTAATTCCTAGTTCACAGGAGAAATCAAAATTGAAATCACAAATTAAGTATCCGAAAGGGAAAAGAAAAAACACTGTATCAGAACCTATTGGATATAGCTAAAGCTATGTTCAGGGGAAATTTTGTAGCCTTAAATAATTATATTATTTAAAACTAAAGCAAAGCAAAAGACACAAATTCATGACTATCACAACATAATTGAAGCTATTTGCATCTCATTTTTCCTTGATAATTGAGAAAATGACTAAGAATGTCCTCGTGCTTTCATTGATTTTCAGATTTTCTTCACTTGTACTATTTTCTCTTTTCATTTCTTCATTTTGTTAGTGTCACAGTGAGTACGAATAAAGCGATCAATAATTTGTCTATCTGAAAAGTATGAAGAAAAACAGGATGAAAATTTCCATGTAAGTATTTAAATGCTAAATTGAGAAATTCTAGGAAGGAAGAAAATATCTAATAATGTTACTAAATACACAAATTGGATAAGAGATCAAAATAATAGCAGGCTATTATACCTAATACCTAAACAGGCACAGTTGTGTAATTATTGATTAAGAAGAGTAAACTTAATATTCAAGGCACAGAACACGAATTTCAGAATGAAACAGGCTTAAGTTTCAGTTCTGTGCTGGCAAGTGTTAGCAAATGATTTAACCTCTCCACTTCCTCAGTTCCTCATCTTTGAATACAGCCAGCAGTACTTGCCATGCACAGACGTTGGAATAGATTAGGGATGCTGTGTGTGAAGCACCCAGACAGTGCCTGGCCCATCAAAAACAATAAATGGTCATCTTATCCTTTTATTACTGGGTGCATAGTAATAAACAGTGATGATAAACAATACAGATTATTGTACCAAAATTTTCATGGAAGCCAGGGCTGTTTTTGTACCCACCAACATTGGTAAGCTTTGCTGTCCTTGAATGGTAACTGTCTGACCTTGGGAAGGCCCTTCAACTCCCCTCCCTGGCCTCCATTTCCTGATCTGTAACATTAAGGAGTCTTGTCTGCTTCTGAACATCTATGATTCCCTACTCCTAATCATATATATATATATATATATATATATATATATATATGTATATAATTTTTTTTTTTTTAGATGGAGTCTCACTCTATTGCCCAGGCTGGAGTGCAGTGGTGCGATCTCAGCTCACTGCAACCTCTGCCTCCCAAGTTCAAGCAATTCTCCTGCCTCAGCCTCCCGAGTAGCTGGGATTACAGGCATGTGCCACCATGCCCAGCTAATTTTTGTACTTTTAGTATAATCCCAGACTCCTGAGCTCAAGTGATCTACCTGCCTCGGCCTCCCAAAGTTCTGGGATTACAGGCAGGAGCCACTCAGCCCCTAATCATATATATTTTTAATAGTACAGAGTGGTGCTGTAAAACTTTATTCACTCCCAGCAGTTATCACCCGTGCAGCCAAAACCAAAAAGGAGTGAAAATGCAAATGATGTCATGCCCATATTCAATGTTCATGTTATCCTGCTCAATGTCACAAATGCCAGTGGAAAGCCTGTAGATCAGGGATGTCTGTGTGTGCGTGTGTGTGTTTGTTCCTGTTTTCTCTCCAATTGTGTCTTTATTTATTTGTTTTTGTGATTTCATGTTTAATTTTGAAGCATCCCTACCGTACTCCATGCCTTGTCTCCAGTATTTTTTTAGTTGGGTATACTTTTCATAAAGTGCAATTCACTCATCTTTTGTGTACAGTTTGATGAAGTGACACGTGCGTTACTGTAATCCATGACCACAGGATGATATAGATCATTCCTTCCATCCCAGAAGACCCTTCATGCCCCTTCCCAGTCAACACTCCCTACTTCAAGACAGCCACTGTTCTGGTTTCTTTCATCAAAGGTAAGTTTTCCCAGTCGTAGAGCTTCAAATAAATGAAATCATACAGAAGGTATTCTTTTGTGTCTGGCTTCTTTCATTCAGCATGTTTTTGAGTTTCATACATTTTGTTGTACATATCAATAACTAATTTCTTTATATTGAGTGGTATTTCATTATGTGAATATGTCACAGTTTATCTATTTTCCTACTGTTGGAGATTTGGGTTGCATCCAGTTTGAGGCTGTTAAGAATAAAGTGGTTATAAACATTCTTGCACATGTCCTTTTGTGGACATATGGTTTCCCTTCTCTCGGGCAAATACCCAGAAGTGGAATTTCTGGGTCATGGAGTAGGTATATGTTTATCTCTAGGAGAAGCTGCCAGACCTCTTTCCACAGCGATTGTCCTCTTTGATGGCTGGGCACAGTGCCTCATGCCTGTAATCCCAGCACTTTGGAAGGCCAAGGCAGGTGGATCACTTGAGGCCAGGAGTTTGAGACTAGCCTGGCCAACATGGCAAAACTCTGTCTTTACTAAAAAATCAAAAAACAGTTAGCTGGGCGTGGTGGTACACACCTGTAATCCCAGCTGCTTGGGAAGCTGAGGCATGAGAATTGCTTGAATCCTCAAGGCAGACGTTGCAGTGAGCTGAGATCGTGCCACTGCACTCCAGCCTGGGTGACAGAGGGAGATTCTGTCTCAAAAACAAAAACAAAAACAAAAACAAAAACAAAAACAAAAACAAAACAACAGCAAAGTGATTGTATTCATTACTCTTTAATATTCCCACCAGTGCTGTATGGGGTTCTGACTGCTTCCTCTCACTGATATTTGCTATTGTCAGTCTTTCTAGTTTTAAACATTTTAAGCATTGTGTTTATTACCAAAGAATTTATAGCAAAGAATTTATATTAATATAAGAAAAAAATCCTTTCTTCTGATACCAGAGATAGACATACACGGTTCATCAAGTTTTGCACGAATTAGTAAAAAAGGATGAGAGTGTGTAAAATTTAATGTCAATTTAACTGTTCAAAAAGGCTACCAGTTGTAAGTCAAATGATACCAATCTTTATTATGTATAAATGCAAATTCATTTCCTCATGATTTTGTTTATGCTGTTGCTTCTGCCAGGAATGGTCCTGTTTCTCTTTACTACGCAGATTCATGTTTAAGACTTAAAGGATCCCTCCTCCAGGCAGCCTTTCCTCATCTCCTGTCCATCCACAGGGTTGGGAGTACCCCTCACAGGCTGCTACCATACCCAAAGATTACTTTGATTACAGAACTGGTGACATTTTAATTATGTGTTTATCTCCCATACCAGATAATGAGTTCCCCGGGAAGAAGCGTTCCTTATTTATCTTTGTATCAACTGAGCATTTATTGAGTAAATACATTGATTCTTAATATTGAATCACAGGCTAGGAAGAAATACCTTTTGCATGGCCATTTGTGGGAGTTTCAGTTGGAGGAAGAGATGGGGAGGGAGCCATAGCTGAACAAATTCACAGAAAACTGGATTTCAGATCATTTTACCTTTCAACTGGGGGAAAAGTGGACTGATGACACAGTCTTTACCAATAGGAAACAGTTGCCCAATGAGTAAGCTTTTGAGTGGTCTGAAGCGGACTTGGGGATTAAAACAATTTTCAAAGTAGAATAGCCACCAAAGATAACTAGTTCAACCTCCTCAAGTTATAAATAAACTGAATACCAAATAGTGGTGACACAGAGTTAGTGGAAATGAAAGGTTTGCCTTCAGCTCTCTTTTCTTTATGCTTTCACAGCTTTATTTTTTGTCATATTGGAGTTTTCTCTTCTTGTGTTTCACCCCCTACACACACACCATCTCTCTCCCACACCCTCACCTCCTATCCAACTTTGTCCATTACTTAAGAACTAGCCTGGTCTTTTCCCTTTCTCTCTCTCTCTCTCTCTCTCTCTCTCTCTCTCTCTCTCTCTCTCTCTCTCTCTCTCTCTCTCTCTCTCTCTCTCTCTCCTCTCTCTCTCTCTCTCTCAAAATGTACCTGTTCTAGGCTCCTATTCCATCAAAGCCTACCACCTATGAGAGATAATTCTGTAAAATAATTTAAGCTGAGTTAATAATAATTCTGCCTAACACATCTGCCAGGTTCTTAAATTATCTGCACATGTACTCAGCTACAAAAGCTCTGCTGTGATATTCACCAGCTGAAAAGCATCAGTGCCACCCCTGACACTAGAAAATGACAAGAGGTTTTGGGCATAAGAATTCAGAGGGAATCTTCCATTTGTTTTTCAGCTTCTAACAAAGCTGGCATTGATGAGTGGGCCATTCTACAGCAGAGCTTGGAGTGAAAATCCATGGGAAGCAGATCTTGCATCAGCCCAAGGCAGCACCCAAGAGCAAAGCTCTGAGGCATGAGCCTTTAGGCACCTGCCCCTGGTGCTGCCCCGAGGGAACCAGGAAAGCAGAAGAGCTAAGAAGAAACAAAACCTTAGCTTATTCTAAGTTACCTTGTTAGCTAACAGGTCATACCTCACCTGTCTGGGGAGGAAAGCCCCATTAGGTGGACAGAGTGTTTATCTGAAAGATCAGCTTACGGTACCTTGGTATCTTAGAGAATGTAGATCCAAGGCTGTCAGAGCACTTTGAGGAGTCCCTAGTTCACCCTCAGGGGGCGCTACTAAGGCTTGGATTGCACCTGACACACAGTAAGAGACAGCAGTGCCTGCAGCCACCATGGTTTCCATGGGGGCAGAGAAATGACAGCTGCATCTGCATTGCAAGTCCCTGGGCAGATGGGAGCATCTGCTCAGCAAAGACAAAAATCCTCTTTCTACAGGGCCCAACAGATGTGGATCCTAAAGGTAAAAAGAGCTTCTTGTAAAATGCAGCAGATAATTTTATATACAAAATTGAGAGCAAGAACAGGCGGGCTGACTTGAGCTTGCTGCAGAGCCTTGCCTGGGCCCTCTGGGAAGACTGAGCCAGTGGACCCTTAGGAGCCTCTTGGTTTTCTTCTGAAGTGCCAGACTGGCCCAGAGGTATCTGTGGAGAGCAGGGAGGCATCATACTCCCTCCACGTTCCTTTCTCTCAACAGAAAATGCATACTCCTGTCTCAATAGGAGGGAAACACCTGCTTCTTGTACCTCCCTGAAACCCAACATTCAAGTTCTTAGAAGGGTCTTTAGGCTCTCAGCCCTAATGTGTGAGAGTGGAAAATACCTCCTTTCTCCCAAAACACACACACACACACACACACACACACACACACACACACACACACACCCCTCCCTGTCAGCCTTGCCTACAGTAGGTTTTCAGGGTTTCTTAGGGCAGGAGATCCCATAAACAAGGTTTTCAGTGAGGATTTCAGAGGTGCAAGCTCTTCTGATTGTGGCTGGGGACAGCACCTGGAGGCCCAAGAGAGTCAGACGAGAGACAGAGAGCACTTGGAGGGATCCCACATGGCCAGTGGAAGTCTCAACCTCAACACAGGGCACACAATAAATTAGTAGCCCCCAAATAGCCTAGAGCACAAAATGGGGTACAGAAAATGGTCAGCTGGGTATAGGAATAAATATTAGACCTTTATTGATATTCGATTTTTACTTCCTTCTGTAAGTTTGTATGTCTTATAAATGTATGTGATACATTAGTTTAGTTGGCATATGAATATATTTTATATAAATTTTTACATCTGCATTGGGTGTTGTGCCCACAAATGAGGAGGAATGGGGGATGTGTGATCCCTCACGTAGGATGCTGAGAGGCAGGTTACAGGAAGAGCTCAGTCTCCTCTCCTCAAGCTCTCTTATTCTCTGAGTTGACATTCTACACACTCTCAGTTAGACTGACCAGTTGCCCCTAAGATGCTCCCAAATAATTCCAGTCACTTGGCTGCAAACTAGGATAAGTCTTTGTCATGTGGAGTGAAGCCACATCAATGGCATTTGCTCTCCTTGAGAGAGTGACATATAGAGATTTTCCTGTACCTTAAAAAGCCTGTCACAAAAATGTACCAGCAAGAGAAAATAAAGATTAGACAAACTACAGCAAAACAATGTGACTGTACAAACACCCAGAGGAGAAATCAATTAGCTCTAAGAGAAAGAGGAATCATCCTTGAGCAATTCAACCACAGGCAAAATGAGATCAGAAATGAGTGAAAACTGTGTGTCTCTTTTTTAATAAGTAGGGATATAGTCACTGGGGCCTCCTTAAAGGAAAATGTCTTTTCAGTGGATTGAGGTTTGCACAACACCATGAGATTTTTTTTATTTTTTGAGGCAATGTTTTCATTTTTGTGGGCATTGAACTCCAGTGGCTAGAACTTGGAACAGTTTCTATTTGGCAAAAGCAATGTATTATGATCTGTAAGTGCATGAAATAAGACCTCATCTTACCTTTGTAAGAAACACTCTGGAGGTACTCTTTGACTTGAGAGGAAGTAAATGAGTTTAAAAGCATTAAGAAATCTGGGTAGGTTTTGTCGTAGTCACTTTGGTATGTGGTCTGTTTCTTCGTGTGCTCTTGGTTCCTCAGGTAGCTGTGCAGCACAGAAGGCACTACAGAAATACACAGGGGAGGAGAGGCCGGGAGGCTGACACCCAAGCACAGCAGTCTTACCCTTATTGTTTGAAAATGACCCTGACAGCCCCCAGCCCAGCTTTGAGCTTAGGCAGTATCCTTCACAATGCTGGTCACCAAGGCTCTGTATTAAACCAGTTCTTCCATTGACCAGGGCTAAGCAGAGCTACAGGAACTTCCAGCCTGTTGCTGCTGGAAGGGGCAGTGATGGGAGACAATGACCAGAAGGGTGAGTTTGACCATCACTTTCAGAAGAGAATTTTCCCTAAACTTGACTCTTATGCAGGTCAGTGCGTTATGATGGTGAAGGAAACTGAAATATTTCACCCCAAATTACACGTCTTTGATATACTTTGAGATGGCTGTTGAGAAGGCCTGCAGATAGAAGTAGCCCTGCAAAGTTGTCTTTGAGACTGGGGTGACCTGCATCCATAGGGAATCTGCACTGATGCAGCCTGGCTTTCCAAGGCCTTCCCTTGTCTGGATCTAAGAAAGATTAACTAAGATCGGACTTCATAGGTCTAAAAGAAACCTTTACCATCATTCTCTCTGGGGGCTGCTACCACTGAACAAGACCACCTTTGCTAGCCAGGCCTCCTCTTCTCCCCCTCCCATAACCTGTTTAACCAGGTCTTTCTGTAACCTCAAGATGGTATAAAATCATCAACCCTCCCATCAATTCTTTGAGTTCTTATATTTTGCTTGACTGCCATGCATGTTAATAAATTTATATGCTTTTTCTCCATTTAATCTGCCTTTTGTCAGTTGATTTTTCAGCAAACTTTCAGAGGGTAAAGAGGAAGTGTGCCCTTGGCCACTATGATGGTGACATTCACTGCCTGCTTAATAAACAAAGGTCCTCATGGAAGCTTCTTTTTCTTTCAGGACATCTCCTGTGCACATTTGGGACACACAGGAAGGGACCTCCCCCCAGAGACCCAGGCATCTTTGGATGAGCATTGTGGAAGAACGATGATGTCTGCAGTCATGGCTCGTTGTCCATTTGGACTAATGGGGGTATGAGGTGCAGGCAACACCCAAATCACTTATATTTGATTATGAATGTTGCTCATTTAATGTGAGTTTTAATATTCAAGAAACTACAATGAAAAAAGTAATAAAATCACGACTTAAAAACCACATTTTCACAATTTGCCCGATCTTTTTAAACCCTAAGAACAGCTCTCGGCTCCAGGGATCCCCTTTAAGGGGTCATTGAGCAAATGGAGGGCCCAGACTGGTGAGGGGATTTGACGCTGCACCCTGAGAAGAGTGTTTGTAGGGCCTGGAAATGCTCTCACTGGAAAAGAGAAGACTTACAAGGCATATGGCAAGGTTTTCATAGAATAATAGATTTATACTAATTAACATCCATGGGAAGAAGTGGAACCAGGGGCTAGAAGTTTAGCAAGGAATATTGCAGCTGCTACAACTTCTACACAGTTGGAGCATCGGACAACGAGGGGGCATGGGGCTACCCTGAAGTGGATACGCAGGGGCACTGTCACCCCTTGGGAAGGATGGAGTCAGGAAGATTCACACACTCCATGAGGCTCTGGACAAGGTAATTTCTAGACCACCTTCTAACCCCCAGGTGCTAAGCATCAATTCTGTGATTATTGTCTCAAGTACTACTTGATCCCAACTCCATGCCAGGAATGAATCATGTCTCAGACTGACACCAAGTTTTCTGCTTAACTAGTAGCTTGGAGGTGGCTTGGTCACGGAATTTTTAAAAACTTTCAAGGGATGCACGTGTGGATACACTTCCAGTAGAAAATCGAGACTAAATTGGATTCCCGCCTCATCTCTTTCTGTCACTTTACAGCAACTGCATCCTTCCTCTCATTTTTTAAAAGGAGGAAGTATCCCATAATCCCAACCACTGCCCCTGCCCAGCAGGGATGACACTCATTTCTTGGCCTAAGCAGTCAGTCATCTTCTGAAATATACTGGCTCCCTGGGTTCCAGGTTGGGAGCCGCAGCGATGAAGTTCTGACTTCATGCCAGGATCCCTGGCTTTCTTCTTGACTATTATGAAAGTGGGCTGCCAGCACCCTCTGTGTTGAGAAGTTTTGGGGCCAGGGGTTAGGATCTATGAGGTTGTTTTAGAAACCACAGCTGGGCTGGGCACGGTGGCTCACGCCTGTAATCTCAGCACTTTGGGAGGCTGAGGCAGGCAGATCACCTGACATCAGGAGTTTTAGACCAGTTTGGCCAACATGGCGAAACCCCATCTCTACTGAAAATACAAAAAAATTAGCTGGGCGTAGTGGTGGGCACCTGTAATCCCAGCTACTTGGGAGGCTGAGGCAGGAGAATCGCTTGAACCTGGGAGGTGGAGATTGCAGTGAGCCGAGATCGTGCCACTGCACTCCAGCCTGGTCTACAAGAGTGAAACTCCATCTCAAAAAAAAAAAAAAAGAAAAAGAAAAAGAAAAAGAAACCGCAGCTGTACTCACCTAGACCCTGAGAAGCAACGGGCAAGCTTGAGTAGCATCCGTATTTGAAACTGAAATCCTGAAGCTCAGGAATTTTAGCTGGAATTTGGTAATTCCTTCGGAATTCGGTGTCTGGAGGTCGAGGAAGTAATTTTTCACATTCCAGAGACACGTGAGAACTTTTCTTAATCTTCTGAGCTGGGGTGGAATGGAAATGGAAGGCAATACTTACTCCTTGTGAACAAAGTAGCTAAACCCAGTCTTGCTGTATTTAGAGGTCCGGTCACAGTGCTCTGTATGAACACTTCAATGAAGAAATAATTTTCTGCTTAATCAGTCACAGGAAGTATATGCTCAAATGATCAGAAGTGGTCTCTAGTGAATGTATTTCTATGTCACGAGTCTGCTCAGTGGGCACAGAAGACACTGATCACTCCACGGGGTCTGTCTGGTCCCTGGGGCAGAGGTGGGTGTCAGAGAGATTTTGGATAGGGCCACGTTGCCATATAAAACGTGGGATGTGCAGTTAAATCTGAATTTCAGATAAATAATGACTTTTTAGTATAAATACTTGCTATCTACTGCATGTCATTATTCAAATTTAACTGGGCATCCCATAGTTTTATTTGCTTAATCTGGCAGGCCTAGATGGGGTGGTATATATCATCCCCATTATCTGGAAAAAAAAACATTCGAAGCTTATCCCTTACTGATGGAGGGTTAGGTAACATCACTGGCATTAGTGGATAGCACCACTATTATTTCTTTGAAATATCTCTGCTAAAACATATTCATTAAATATCTATGAAGCACTGAAGCCAGTGTTACAAACATTATCAGATTACAGAGGCAAGAGTCACAATCCATCTCACTTAGAATGAGTTCATTCCTGATTCTTACTACAAAGACTTAGTTCAGAGGCATAACATATAACACCATCTTTATTCAGAAAGGCAAAGATGTCAAAAACATGGATTTCATGAACAATGTCCAAACAGTGCAAATTACTATTGACACTGAACTCAATTCTCTTTCAAATTAGTTTTCCAATAGATCTTTTCAGAATAAATCCTAATATATATTGTATATCAAACGATTTATAATGGTACCTACTGGTATACATTTTATATCAAAGGATACATAATTGCATCTGCTGGCACCTGAGAGCATTTTTATATTGATTTTTAAAAAATGATTTCTGTCTAGACCAGCAGAGGAGGAGAGGATTCCAGTACATGTTGCCTCTTACTTTAGATAACTCAGGAGGAGAGGGCATAAGTATTTAATAGCCCTTGTAATGACCTCATAAACTGCCCATACAGAAGACAGGTTATAGAGGGGAGGAATTTGTGGGGCTCAAAATCAGGGCACCCCTTAAGATATTTTGAAAAACCATCTGGTGCTGTTCCTGTAACTTCCATCTATAACTCAGTGCTATGATTCAAATGTGTCCCCGCAAAAGAAAACTTAATCCCTAATGCAACAGTGTTGGGAGGTGGGGCCTAATGGGAGGTGTTTGGGTCTTGGGCACTCTGCCCGTGTGAGTGGATTAATGCTGTTATCGTGGGAGTGGGCTAGTTATTGCAAGAGTGGGTTCCTGATAAAAGGGTGAGTTTGGCTTCCTTTCTCTCTCCCACTTTCATGCTCTTGTCCTTCCATTTTCCACCATGGGATGATGGCACAAGAAGGCTCTTGCAAGGTGCCAGCATTATGCTCTCGGCTTCCCAGCCTCCAGAACTATGAAACAAATAAATGTATTTCATTATAGATTACCCAGTCTCACATACTCTGTCAAAGCTGCACAAAACAGACTAAGGCACTTGTTTTTTTCACTAGGAGCTTTATAAGCAAAAACAAATTTCCTTTGAAACACTTGATGCTTTTATCTATATCTCTTCCCTAGAGCTACCATTCCATAGCAAACGTTTTCAGTTCCTGTATCAGTTCTGTGCTATTTGTCAAGGTTACACATAATTAAATCATCGTCCTACCTTAAGACAATTAGTGTGAATACAAAGATATCTACAGAACAAACAGGTAGGGAATGTGGTAATTCTTGCAACCATAACATTTGGAACTGTGGATTTCACATGGAAATATGACATCAGAATAACCTGGGAAGGGTCTCTCAGAATACCTCTGCTGACCCTTATCCCAGACATTGAGAACCTCCAGAAGTGAGCCCCAGGCACTTACACTGTGAAAACAAACCACCCCTGTGCTTAAGAATTACTGACTCAGAGCTTTGACTAGGGTGCTACAGGAGCCCAGAGAGAGTATGAGCAGGGGCTGTGTTGGAGGAAGTGGAGGACGACAGGAACTAAAAGGCCGTCACAGTAAGGAGCTTTGACAACAGGTGGACACAGAAGCAGAGTGCGTAGTGTGTTTGTGAAACTTGGCTTTGCTCGCAGAAGGGTGGGGCATGCAGGGCAGGGAGGAGGAGCTGAGGGTAAAACAGGAGAGACAAGCTGGGGCCAGGCTGTGAAGAGTCTGGAACGTCCATTCCACATGAACAATGATGGACTGGCATAGATGTGGAATCATTGGAGATGAAGACCCAGAAAAGGCAAAAGCCAGGACCTAGACTTAGATACCTATAGAATGAACAGGGAATGTGGTGAGTCTTACAACCATAACCCTTGGAACTGTAGATCTCACATGGAAATAAGACATCAGAATCACCTGGGAAGAGTTTTGCAGAATACAAAGAGTCTCACTCTTCATTGATCCATCTGTACTTAACACAGTAATAGAACTCATTAAGTATTTACTAAGTTAATGAGTGAATGCACACACCAAAAAACCTGGAAACATAATTGCTATGGATTAGCAATTAATATCTGAAACACACTCTAGTGACTGCCTATGTGATCAATCGATGCTTAAGGTAACTCCTACTAAACTATATATTGTTCATTCCATAGCATGGGCTTAGTTCTTTTAAACTGATGCTTTTGTTGTCTTTATAAAATGTTGTGTTAATGAGCTTCACGCGTTATTTGGAAGAGAGGTTCCTGATAAAAAGGGACCTAAGCAACATCTAAAACCCCCACAGTTGTGCTGAAGTATGGACAGAAATAATAACCATGAGTTAGAGCTAACCTGACCCAGTGACGCCTCCCCGCAGGGGTCCTGTTCCTCAGGAGCTCAGCTTTCCCCCTGGAGTAAAACTGGAATGGTTTAGCCCAAAGAAAGAAATTGGCCCATTTAAGATTAGGTATGGCATCTGCAGAAAGGCCCAAACCAAAAGTCAGTTTTCAGCAAGGACCATTCAAAACTATTAGGACCAGCCGGGCGTGGTGGCTCATGCCTGTAATCCAGCACTTTGGGAGGCCGAGATGGGTGGATCACGAGGTCAGGAGATCGAGACCATCCTGGCTAACACGGTGAAACCACGCCTCTACAAAAAATACAAAAAAAAAAAAAAAAAAAAAAAAATTACCTGGGTGTGGTGGCGGGTGCCTGTAGTCCCAGCTACTTGGGAGGCTGAGGCAGGAGAATGGCGTGAACTTGGGAGGCAGAGCTTGCAGTGAGCCAAGATCAGGCCACTGCACTCTAGCCTGGGTGACAGAGTGAGACTCTGTCTCAAAAACAAACAAACAAACAAAACAAACAAAAAAACCATTAAGACCATTGACACATAACCTATAGCCAAATGGGAACTAGCTCCACTGTCTATCAGTTGTTCTGATTCATCAAAGCCACATTTTCTAAGCCTGAATGTGAAAAGCAGCACCTTTCAGTGCTCCTCAGTCATTTACCTCAATTCCATAACGAGGATAAAAAGCTAAGACATGGCCCTTGTGCTTCAGAAGCTTAGATTATTACAATATCATAAGTCCTACAAAAGAAGTTAAGAACCAGGGCTGTTAAAACACATGGGAGGGCCAACAACCCAAAGGGAGAGGATCAAAGAAGGCTTTCAGAAGAGAGGTGAGGCCTACAACTAGACTTAAATTATGGGTAGACATAGGCTGAGAAGGAAGCGAGACGTGCTCCACAGGGAGGAAGCAATGCGTGCAGCCAGCACAAGGCCACAAAGCATGGAGGTATGTGGAGGGTGTGAGTCGGGACGGCTGGCAACGTCATGAGGATGGGGGCTGACAAGGGAGGAGGCAGCGTGGCGGCCAGGACCATATTGTACAGGACTCATGTAAGGCATTTAGCTTTTATCCTGAGGACCATGAAAATTCACTGAAGGGTTTTAAGCCATAAAGTGACATCAGTTTGCACATCTGGAGACTCACTGTGGCTGTCTTATGGACAGTGGGTTAGAGGGGACAAAACTGGGAAAGCTCCTCTAGCTGCCAGGTGGTGAAAGAATTGGAGGGAACCTATGGATAATGCAGGAAGACTGGCTGCCGGGGGAAGGAGATGAGTTGCAATGCTCATGAGGCTTTTACTCAGCACCCAGTATAGGAAACTGAGGGTCTGAGGAGAGGTTTGGGAAGAGATACAAATGTGGAGGTTCTCAGGATAGTTGCTCTTTAAAGGAATCAGAAACTCTAATAGAGGCCAAACAGAAAAATGACCAGATAGAAGAGTCAAAAAAGTAGGGGGGAACTGGGAGTGTGTGGAAACACAGGAGTGCAAGGAGAACAGTGGTTTGAGAGAGAGAGCAGAAACCACAGTTAATGATGTTCAAAGGCTGGGTAAGATGCAAATGGAAAAATCTCCATTGAAGGTCATTGCAAACCTTGAAAGGAGCAGTTCAGTGAATGGTTGGGGCAGACACCAGGTTGGAAGGGGTTGAAAAGTCAAAGGGTAAGCTTCCCATTAAACTCAGTGGATTGTATACCTGTATTTAGGACACCTCTGTCCCCAAACTCCATTGGAATGATCGTAGATTAGAAATGTTCATACATTTTTAGAAAATGGAAAACAAATGTAGATGTAGCAACAGATTGAGCAAAGTAGAGGAAGCTGAAGCCTAGATGACTGCAGAGGGGAATAGCAAAGACGTGAACTAGGTAACCCACACTACAGAGAACTTGCAGGCTCAAAGGTAACAGGTACAGTGGAAGGCAGGGAGTGAGGCTCAGGGCTGAACACAGAGGCTTGGCTATAAACTTGAATACCAAGTGACTTCCCAGAACAACTTCATAACCCCGCTTCATCATGTGACTATTCCTTCCTAACCAGAAGTTTATTCTGTACAAAACTGAACCAAAGAAGCTCTGGACTGAGGGACACCAGGCACAGTAAAAGGTGAGTAGAGTGAGATGCTTGATTGAAAAAAGAGGTTCAGTGAAAGTCTGCACACCAGTCAGGAAGATCCCAACCCCTTGCTTCGCCGATCTGCTCTCAGAATGCCAGCAGTCAGAATTACCTCTCTGGAGAGACTGATCCACAAATAATGACATTTAGGGATTTCCCCCAAAAAAGATAGCTCATCCTCTAATCACCTAAGTCAAGTACCAGCTAACAATCCCTTCTCTGTACATAGTTTTAAATTATATTTGAGTACCTCCTTTGTAGGTTTTTGAGCCCTGGAGTTTAATATTTTGTGTGCACCCACTTTAAGAAAAACAAGAGTTCACAAAAGTGAAACTTGAGTTTTATCAGCTTTATAATAAATCTGCCTGTGGTCCCTTGCAAATATGGACAATCAAATTTTCATTAGACCATTAAGACACTCAGAGAAAAATAGATACAATGCAAGAAACCGATGAAAATGCTGAAAGTATATCATAAATATCTTAAAATTCATAAGAATTATTGCATCTATAAAATAAGAACAGAATGCTGTTTTTAAAAAACAATTGGAGAGAGGAAGAAAGAGAGCTTAGAAATTAAAAATGTGAGACATGTAATAAAATTTATTAGAAGAGCTAGATTAAAAAGTAAAGAAGTTTTCAGCTGGGCATGGTGGCTTACATCTGTAATCCTAGCACTTTGGGAGGCCAAGGTGGGTGGATTGCCTGACCTCAGGAGTTCAAGACCAGCCTGGGCAACATGGTGAAACCCTGACTCTACTAAAAATACAAACAAATTAGCCGGATGTGGTGATGCGTGCCTGCAGTCCCAGCTACTCAGGAGGCTAAGACATGAGAATTGCTTGAATCCAGGAGGCAGAGGCTGCAGTGAGCCAAGATCACACAACTGCACTCCAACCTGGTGGAGACTCTGTCTCCATGAAAAACAAACAAACAAACAAACAAACAAAACAAAAAAGGTAAAGAAGTTTTCAAATCAACCGAACAAAAATACAAATAGAAAGAAGCTAGGAGAGAAAAGGTAAGATAATTCAAGGCTCAATCCAACTATCTGGTAGCTTCCTAAGAAAGGGTGTGTTGGAGGAACTTTCAAAAGTATATTCTTGTCAATCTGGAAATGTCTATTTTTCTTCATTACACTTGCTTGATAGTTTGGCTGGATATAGAATTTTAGGTTGGAAATCACTTCCCTTCAACACATTTTTCCAAATGTCTTCTAGCATCCAGGATTTCTGTGTAGAAGACAGATGCCATTTTAATTTCTGATCCTTTTTTTATGTCATCCCCCTGGAAACTCTTAAGATCTCTTTATTCCTGACATTCTGAAATTCCACACTTACATGCATTAGTGACAGTCTTTTGTCATTCATTATGTCAGGCATTCAGGGGCCCTTTCAATCTAGAAACTCTGAGAATTTTTTCCTGCATTACTCCTTTAATATTTTTCTCTCCTCTCTTTTCTCTGTTCTATTCTGTCATTGTGTTTGGGAAAAAATTTGGTAAGTGTATGTATGGAAAAAAATAGTGACGGGCATGTAGAAAACTAAATACGTAGAGAAAAACAATTAATTCTGGTAAAAATAAGAGAAAACAACAAGTAAAGGAAATAATGAAATACAACTTGGCTCAGCAGCAAACGTTTACATACTCATGAAATCACAGTATGTCATATCATAAGATATATACTAGCAATTGAATTTAAGAAGAAATCTGTAATATAATTATATTGACATGATAGATGGAGGACCAGTGAGACAGAGTTATAGGACAGCCAAATCCTCGACTTCCAAAACAGAAGTCAATAATGTCTAAAATTTATGAATGAAGGAAGAGCAGTAGAAGCATATTATTTAAAAATCACATAAGAAGAAATAGTTAACCAGATTGAAATTGACTGCCAATGAGAAATAGGAGTAGGGATGGAGCAAGGGAGGTCAAGGAACTACTGTTGTTTCTTTATAAGCCTCTAAGTAATCATTTAAGTATATGCATATATTCGTTTAATAAAAGTAAATTTTGATTTTTAAAAACTATAAACAAGAAGTTAGGAATTCAGAACACCATGTATAAACTGACTCTTGAAGAAATTTTAGCTGGGAAGGAGGTAGTTCTAACAAGAGAAGCCAGACTGCCTGGGTTCAAATCCTAGACTCCACCAGTCCCAAGCCAGGCAACCCTGGGCGTGTTGCTTAACCACACTGAGTTTTAGATCCCCCTCTTTGATTGGAGGTAATAACTTCACAGGTTGTGAAAATTAACTGTGTTAATTTATGAAAAGCTAAGGTCTTGGTAAATGCTGGCTGTTTATGAAGGGAAGCAGAGAAATGAACAGTAGGTAAAAGAAGAGATGGGGCTGAGGGAAAGCTCTGTTTTGTTTTCATCTGGAACATGCTAGATGGGATATACTACAGTCAATGTGCATGCCAGTGGGGTGGGATTAATACTTTAGAGATAGAGGTATGACGCTGGAGAAAAGGCCAGAGAACTGGAAAGATAAAGTTCTTGTTTAGCGGACAGGGAGACAGATCCACAGCTTACAGGGATCGATGGCTCTGTTGGGGCAGGAAGGGGGACGTAGGATGAAAGTAGAGACACCCAGGCCTTGTGAGATGTGTCATTCTCCTCTTCTCAGAGAACAGGGGCCTCAGCACTCCCTGGCTTGTGTTCAGAGCCCACAGGGCAACCAGGCTTCCTCAGCTGTCACCAGGTGTCATTATTTTGTCACCAAAAGGCAGGAGAACACCAATACTACAACTGCCACTTTGTCACAGGGCTTAGAGCCGTGCACCAGCGTGTGTTGCTTTCTCAGTAACTTACGAAAAGGTTTCCGTCTTTGAGTTTAAAAATACAATCAATTTTCATGAATTCTCAATAAAGTAAATTTCGTGCTGATAAGCAAGAACAAAATTGCATTGAATCACCAAAGATGTCATTTCTGGAAAATGTGTCAGTATAGATGGAACCCATTTTTGACCCCCTGAGACATGGGAGCTATGATGTCATCTCTACTTACCCTGCAAAAAACCAGCCAAAGGTGTTCTTAGCCCCAGAGCCTTAAGGGCAGAGCCAGGTGAAGCATAAGAGAATCTAGATTCTCACAGGGGAATCTGCATAGCAGAGCTCCCATCCCAGGACACATGTGCTCTTCCCGGAAGCAGGATGAACAGCATGCTGGACTTTTCGTCTCTAACAAGGGAGAGAATAAAATGGCCCTCACTTCATCCTCTCGTGGTTTCCTACTTATCTACAGAAGACACCAGCATCCCACCCACAAGGAACTCCAAGGCAGACTCCTGTTACTCCCTTATCCCTGACATCTGTCAGTCACTCATCCCTATCATTCATTCATTTGTTCAGCCAATATTTATCTTCATCACCTGTGATAAGCCAGGCACTGGGGTGGGTGCTGGTGAGACAATGTGAGCCAAAGAGCCACAGCCCCTACCCTGGAAGGGGCCTATTGCTGACTGAAGTGCCCGTGCCACCACCTTGCAGATCCTGCTTCCACCCGCACTGCCACAGCCCTATGTCAAGCGACCTCACTCCTTTCTGCACTCCTCTAACAGGCTCCTCCTGTCTGTCTTCCTCCTGAAGACCATCTCCGTTCTTCACTCTGCAGCCAGCGTGAGGCTTCTGAAAGCCGACATCTGAATTGTGTTACTATCTTAATAAAAACCTCTTAATTGCTTCTGGGAGGAACTCCAAACTCTTTAGTGTGCCCTGTAAGGCCCTTCCAGACTGAGTGGTCTCTGCACACGCTGATCTCCCTCAACCCTCCCTTTGCCCTTGATGCTCTACTCTTGCCGAAGTTCTTTCAGTTCCTGAAATGTTCCTCCAGGGCCTTCAATCCTGCAACAACACTCTCCCCTACCTCTTTGCTTGGCCCATTCCTCTTCATCCTTTGGGCCAGGCAGCAAAGCCTTTCCTGACCTCCCATCCCACACTAGGCTGGATGTCCTCCTGTATGCCCATAGCAACCCTCATTTCCCACAAGGTGCACCTTTTGATACTTGGTGGTTTTTATTTGCAAAATTGCCTGTTTCCATGCCTACACTTGGAGTTCCTTGAGGGAGAAGAACACACGCATGCTGCCAAACACCGCAACTCCAGTGCCTACTACGTGACCTGGCAAAAAAAAGGAAAACAAACGTGTTTACCTTTCGATCTGTCCACAAAGTCTCTCTTAGTAAGGGAAATAAACTGATTTGATAGCGCCTTGTTAACTTCTTTCATTGAAGCAGGGATTTTCCAAGGGCGGCTGTTCTTTAGTGTCCTCGTTTGTTGACAGTGAGGTAGCGTCCACAGGAAAATGCCCTATCAAAGAAACACAATTTTCAAGAAAATCCATATGGGTTCACCTAATAGGATCAATAATCTGAGTGTCTGTGTGCACATATTCTTCAGAATCCTTTACAACCAGCTGCCACTGCGGGTGCGTGGATACAGGGAGCTGGTCAACAGGAGCCATTGGTTGACCTAGCCGAAACGTAGGCTCCGTACCTTTCTTTGACTTTTCACATTGAAAATGAGAAAATGAGTTTGAAAACTTCAAAGAGTTGTGCTTCCAACCAGAAGTCTCCTACAGATAAGACCAGGGGAAGAAATAACCCATATTAATTTTAGTTCTGGCCATTCCCAAGGAGCACAGGCAGTGACTGCTTTCCCCTTGGGAGCCCCTGAGGAAAACCCTGCCTCACATGCAGAGGCCTCAGCAACTTCCTGGAGGACAGGGAGGGGCTGGCACTCTCTTCTCACCTCCAAAGAGATTTTAGGATGATAAAACTTGAAACTTCCACCTCCTCTTGCCATCGTTCCTCTTTCCCATGATCTTGCTTTCTATTTCCCTGAGAAAACTGAAGCCACCAGAACAGAACCTCCACAGACCACCAACTGTGTCCCAGCCACTGCACCTGCACTCACACATGCTGTGACGGGAGCTGCAGGTGCCCTCAGCAAGGCCCAGCCCTGCCTGCAGCACCAGATCCCTCTCTACTAAGTCTACTCCAGCAAATCGCTCCAACAATCCTCACTTCTCTCTTGCAACTTGAATCTCTTCCTTTCTGCTGGGTCATTGCCGTCAGTATCCAAGCATATGTTTATTTCTCCTATCTTAAAAACAAAGCACTCTCTTCACTCTACTTCCCCTTCTAGTTACTAAGCTATTCCTAGTTTCCCTTTGCACCAAAATTCTTCAAAATAGTTAGGTATACTCACTGCCCCAAATTTGCCTCTTAAATCTCTTTTAATTTTCAAGTTCTCTCTTGATCCCCTTCTTTCTGTCACAATTTATCAACTGGAAAAACCAATATATAAAATTATAATTTATCTATTGAAGAAGTCATTTGATGTGCAGGGGTCACCACAGTCTGGATTTTGTTGATTGCATATGCATTTGCTGTTTAACAAGTTCTTCTGTCCCCTATATTTCTTGCAAATTGGCAAGTGGATCCAGAGACTCAAATTCACCAAACTAGAAGTCAAGTGTGTCCAATCTGCGGCCCCATCCAGGACGGCTTTGAATGTGGCCCAACACAAATTCATAAACTTCTTTTTTTTTTTTTTTTTTTTTTTTTTGAGATGGAGTCTCGCTCTGTAGCCCGGGCTGGAGTGCTGTGGCCGGATCTCAGCTCACTGCAAGCTCCGCCTCCCGGGTTCACGCCATTCTCCCGCCTCAGCCTCCCGGGTAGCTGGGACTACAGGCGCCCGCCACCACGCCCAGCTAGTTTTTGTAGTTTTTTTAGTAGAGACGGGGTTTCACCGTGTTAGCCAGGATGGTCTCGATCTCCTGACCTCATGATCCGCCCGTCTCGGCCTCCCAAAGTGCTGGGATTACAGGCTTGAGCCACCGCGCCCGGCCTCATAAACTTTCTTAAAACATTATGAGATATTTTCGCGATTTCGTTTTTTAAAGCTCATCAGCTATCATTAGTGTTAGTGTATTTTATGTGCAGCCCAAAGCAATTCTTCTTCCAATGTGGCCCAGGGAAACCAAAAGATTAGACATCCCCGAATAAATGGTGTTTCACAGGGCTGTAGGAGGCGGATAATATATGATTGTTTTTCTTGTGTAATGTTAGCAGTTGTTGACGTTCAATGCCTAGATTAACAGGAGCTGCTGTCTGGCATTTGAACACTCATTGACTGAGAACACACAGGACGGTCTGCCACACTAGCTCTCATTGGCTGAGGACAAGACAGTCTGCCACACTAGCTCTCATTGGTTGAGAGCCTTCAATAGTACTTAGAGGAAGGGAAAATTATATGGTCGTGTGTTTGTGGGTGTATAAATACTGTATAATATTGTATACATACAGTATAACATTGTAACCAACTCTTTTACATTAATTGTAAAATATAAAGGATGACCAAGCATAGTGTCTCATGGCTGCAATCCCAGAGCTTTGGAAGGCCAAGGTGAAAAGATTGATTGAACCCAGGAGTTTGAGACCCGCCTGGGAAACAGAGTGAGATTCCATCTCTACAAAAAGTAAAAAATTAGCTGGGCATGGTGGCATGCACCTGTACTTCAAGCTACTCTGGAGGCTGAGGTGGGAGGATCACTTGAGTTCAAGAGTTCAAGGCTGTAGTGAACTCTGTGCCACTGCACTTCACCCTGGGCCACAAAGCAAGATTTGGTCTCTAACATATATGATTATATGTAATAATACATATGTTAGAGACATATTTATGTATTATATATAAATTATATATTAAATATATAATTTATTATATATTATAATATATATAAATTTATATATATTAAATATATCATTTTTGTATATAGTTTTTAGGGACAGGAGTTTTATGTATATATCTCCAGGAGATATATATTTTTTTCAGGGTTGAATAGGTTACAATGAATGGATAACACAAGGAACCAAATTGAATCGGCTATATGTGTACATTCTAATGACTTCCAAGTCCATATGTCTAGCTCATCTCTCCCCCATGAGCTCCAGACCTGGCTATTAAACTGTCAGTTGGACATATCTTTAACCAACATGTCTTCACCTAAAACTACATGTTCCCCCAATGCCCTTTTCCACCCAACCTAGTCCTCCACCATGTTCCAGCTGAGTAAACAGCGTCTGCATATGCTCAGCTGTCCAAGTCAGAAGTTGAACATTATACTTTCCTCTTCCTTATCCTTTGCATCCTTTTAGTCATCAAATCCTGTTCATTCTACGCCTTATCATCTATTGAATGCATCAAGGTGGCTCCATCCTAGGTGGTCCCATCCCACGTGGCAGTCAAGTAAATGATACCCTTTACTACAACCAAGCATTGCCTTTTGTGATGGGAGAAGGGAACAGAAAGCCAAGAAAACACACAGGGAGAATCAGTTATTTCCATCCAGGGGAGAAGGGCTTTCTTTAATCTGAGTCTCAAAGAAATATAGGAATTCCCTTAGTGCACAGGATAAGGGCATTCTAGGTAGAGGAAACAGAATGATTTTAAAAATGGAGGTTTGAAAGTGCATGAAACATAAGGCTAAGCACAAATACTTGTACATGGCTGTTCACAGCGGCACAATTCACAATAGCCGAAAAGTGGAAACAATCCAAAGATGCATTAATGGATGCACGGATAGACAAATTGTGGTTTATCCATGGGAGAGAATATTATTCAACTGTGACAAAGAATTGGAAGTACTGATATTTGCTACACGGATGCTACATCGGTAGTCTTCATAATAGTGCTTTTCCTGTCATCTTTCTAGTCAGATAATTTCTTAGCTGATGAACCTTGAAAACATTATGCTAAGTGAAAAGAAGCCAGATACAAAAGGTCACCCATTCCACATAAAATAGGTGGAATTCCACACCTATTCCACCTAAAATATCCACAAAAGGTAATCCACAGAGGTAGAAAGCAGACGGTGGGGAGTGGAGTCGGGGGTAATTGCTTAATGGGTATGAGGTCTCCTAGGATGATGAAAATGGTTTGGAACAAAAACAGAAGTGACGGCTGTCCAACAACATGCATGTACTAAATGCCACTGAATTGTTCACTTTAAAAGGTTAATTCTATATTACGTAAATTTCACTTCAATTTTTAAAAAGTCCTTTTTAAAAAAAAAACTCCAGGGGATAGAATATAAGTGGTTAGAAATAAATGTGAGAAGGTAGACAGGAAAGAATCTGAAAAGAACCACGTATCCCGTAACTGTAGAAGCTGAAAGATCTTTGTGACATATTTAAACTCTCTCTTTTTTTTTTTTTTTTTTTTTTTTTTTTTTTTGAGACAGAGTTTCGCTCTGTCGCCCAGGCTGGAGTGCAGGGGCCGGATCTCAGCTCACTGCAAGCTCCGCCTCCCGGGTTCACGCCATTCTCCTGCCTCAGCCTCCCGAGTAGCTGGGACTACAGGCGCCCGCCACCTCGCCCGGCTAGTTTTCTGTATTTTTTAGTAGAGACGGGGTTTCACCGTGTTAGCCAGGATGGTCTCGATCTCCTGACCTCGTGATCCGCCCGTCTCGGCTTCCCAAAGTGCTGGGATTACAGGCTTGAGCCCCCGCGCCCGGCCTAAACTCTCATTCTTATAGGTTGTTGATACAGTATTAAATTCAACACATATGTAGATATTATCTTACTTCATTGAGATGAGATTTGTGGCTCTTGATTCCTCTCGAAGCCTCAGTTTTGATCAAATCTTCTTTGGAGTATGATTTCCAAGTGTACTCATCATTATATTGTGTCTGATTGAGAATAGGATCACTAAGTGAATATGTGTATCCTAATCTTCTGATACCGTTTTGGCTACAAACAAACAAACAAACAAACAAACAAAAAACAAAAACAAAACTCAGCAGAAATTAGAGTCAGAGGTTAAATACCAAATCTCACAAAAGTACACGTGTCAAATCATTTTACTCATTACATTTTTTAAAGAGATAGATTGACGTAAGAGTTGATGCCAGAAATAATTTAATTTCAGGTTTTCCTTGAAGGAAAACAACGCTGTATTTTAGGATGGCTTTTAACAAAAGTACAAAGGCCTAAAATAAAATTTAAAAACATAACAATATGAAATTTATTTCATTAATTTTTTAAAGAGCTGAACACTCTCCAGTACAAATGGCACTTCAGTGTAACCAAATAGTTGGTGAAGAAAAGCTTCTCTCTATAGAAATCTTCCATCTGATAAAGGGAAGAAATGTAAGAATTGAAATATCACTAGTTTCAAGCCCCTAATGAAATAATGAATCTAGGCAATGACCAGCAGTGTCCACTCGCAGCTCCAAAAGAGGACCACCAGATACTATGAGCTTCTGAGTGAATACATGCATTGCCACTTATTAAATATCTTTGCCAAAATGCAGAACTTGAATCAGATGAAGTCTTTACAATGTTGGATTACAGGAAATACATGAAAAGAGAAATCATTTAAATGGCATCATGGAGATAAAACAAAAACAAAAACAAAAAGTCCCAGAACAATGATTCTGTTTGTTCAACAGCGAATTTGTCAGGAAAAAAAAAAAAAAAAAAAAAAAAAAAAAAAAAAAAAAAGGTTCTCTCTCTCTCTCTCTCTCTCTCTCTCTTTTTTTTTTTTTAAGATTAAATGAAGTAAGAGACATAATAACCAAATGAAATGTATGGACCCTTCCTGGATTCAATTTCAAACCACTGCCTTTATAAAAAAAATGTTATGAGATAATTGGAGAGATTTGATTGCTGATTGGCCATTTGATATTAAGGAATTGGTTTTCTTAAAGGTGACATAATAGTATTGTTACAATTTTTAAAACATTTTTTATCTTTTAGAGATACATACAAAATCTTTAGAATTGAAAGGATACAATGCTTGGGATTTGCTTCCACATACTCCAGTGGAAAGGATGAGTGGAGGGTGCAGATAACAGTAGCTAACCAGCGATGATTAATGTTGCTGGCTCATAGTGGGGGATTCCTTGTATGTTCCTTTGTGTATGTTTAAAATATTTCATTTTGACTTGTCTTTAAAAGAGGGCTAGATAGATTCAGATTATCTCTGTAAGAAACAAATATCTGGGATGTTGGAAACAAACATCCGGATGATTATTTATTGTCATTCAGATATAAACTGGAGAGTTTCCAAAGGGAGAAGATACAGCACAAACAACTGTTTTTTGTTTTTTGTTTTTTTTTGAGACAGAGTCTTGCTCTGTTGCCTAGGCTGCAGCTCAGTGGTATCATCACAGCTCACTGCAGCCTCAAACTGCTGGGCTCAATCTATCCTCCCACCTCAGCCTCCCAAGTAGCTAGGACTTACAGACATGTGCCACCATGCCCAGCTGATTTATTTTTTATTTTTGTTGTTTGAGATGTTGTCTCATTATGTTGCCCAGGCTGGTCTTGAACTTCTAGGCTCACGCGATCCACCCGCCTCAAGTAGCTGGGACTACAGGCGCACGCTACAGGCTGGGATTACAGCTGTGAGCCACCACACTTAGCCACTAAAAGCTTTAAAAGAATCAATTTTCAGATCTCAATTTCTCAATATACTCTTTCCTAGAACATATCCGCCTGAGAACAAACCCGCAAATGTATGTGGGTTCTTTCTTCCTACACCCCTTGCCTGATTCTCTCTTCCCCATTTCACCACAGGCTCTTTCTATGGTGCATTGCCTCGAGGAATAAGCCTCCAACGGTGAGGGGGGCCTCTGGTGAAGGGAAACATGGTTGGAGTGATTTCAGAGACACCTCCTTGTAATCCAAGCTCCATTTGGAACCACTTGCCTGAGCTTGTGGTTCTCAATGTCATGTGTATTTCTAGAGAGTGAAGGGTTGTGCTATACCCAGGGTACTAGATCTTTGTGGGTGGCTCTGAATTTAGGTATGTCATAGAGCATGGCTGAGAGGAATGTCTGGTTTTCTATCTCCTAACAATTACAAAACGTTCACATCCTTTTAGGGAGAGGCCTCTGAGAGAAGAGCAGAGGATGCAGAATGCTTAAAATGACTCCTTTCCTCCTACATTTAAAGATAGGCATTTATCAGCTTATCTCTAGGACATGCCATTAGCTGGAAAGAAAAGCAGCTCTGAGGTGGTGAAGCAGCATAGGCTGGTCACACTGATTACTTTAAATATAACCAGAATCTTGCCTTTTTTTTTTTTTTTTTTTTTTTTTTTTTTTTTTTTTTTAGACAGAGTCTCACTCTGTCACCCAGGCTGGAGCAACCTCCACTTCCCGGGTTCAAGCAATTCTTCTGTCTCAGTCTCCCAAGTAGCTGGGACAACAGGCACATGCCACCACACTGGGCTAATTTTTGTATTTTTAGTAGAGACGGGGGTTTCACCATATTGGTCAGGCTGGTCTCAAACTCCTGACCTCAGGTGACCCACCTGCCTTGGCCTCCCAAAGTGTTGGGATTATAGGAATGAGCCACCATGCCCAGCCCAGAATCCTTTTCGAGACAGCAAGTTTTTAAAGATACACTGGATAAAACTGACAAATAGGAATCTTGTATTTTTTTTCAGGTTTTGTATTAATCATTCAATAAAGTATTTAAATTTTATTCTGAATCCAATCATGTTACAAAATACTCCAATACAGCCAAGTTTCATTTTATTTTATGTTGTAAAATATTTAACAATAAATGAAAGTATAGGCTGACCTGCCACACCAATTTAATTTTCATTATATGTAACTTTCTTTCGTTGAATACTAGGAAATATTTGATTTGATGTCTGATGAAATTAATAAAATTGTTTCTGTTTTTATACATGATGAGTATTTAATCATTCCCAAAAGGAAAGCAGCAAAATTCTATATACATGAGAATATATTTAGGAAACATCATGCTTTTTATTATACTCTTCACAAACAACTTATACATTTATCTACACATTTTATTGCATTATTTTTGGATATGATGCAATGAAATGTATAGCTAACTGCATAAATTACTTGGATATAATTAATCATATCAGACTCAAATCTTTTAACACTTCTCTTGTGTACTTTTAATTGTCTTCTCTACAATATGCATTCCATAATTTATTTTTCAGTGGTTTTTATAATATTCTCAAAACATATATTAACATTTATTTGAATTGAAGGTATAACTAGATTTTATTTGGACAGGAAATAAACCTGATTTTACTTATTGATTTGAACAACAAGGACTGATTTTACTTTATAAAGATGGTATAAACTGTATAAGCTAAATGTTCAGCTCCAAGATTTTGATAAAAATACATTCAAAGTATGATAAAAGCCTTTTATCAAAAAAAGTTGTATGATAAAAATTTATTAAAATTTGTGTTTCCATTTTCCAAATCCTTTTTGAACATAGAAAATTAAACAAGTTGCCTCCAAGTGAAATAGTAACAGGTACAATTTAATAGTCATGTGTTAAGACGTGTCTTCAGCATATTCTCAGAAACTGAGAAAGGGAATAACTCAATGACTGGATGATAAATCATCTTATTAATTGCTTTCAACAAAATTGAAGGAGTACTCAACCAAGCTGTCAGCTGATCAGTCATTAAAAATCACATTGTGATTTCTGGGACATAATTCAGAAAGAGTTCAGAGTACTGAGTGACACTGCTATACTAAAACTCCTTTCATTTGCACCTACTTATTTAAATATATATATATGAACAAGGTTTCTTAACATTAGAATCTATAAATTGAAAAAAGAGAGAAGCAGAAAAACGTGATGCTGAGTGCAGTTGCATTCTAAAAATAACAACACTCAAAACTAGATATATGAACTAATTGAAAACTAAACAGCCACATTTATCTCATTAAGATGCAGTTGCAAAAAAAGTACTTTTTGTATTTCATAATTATGAGCATTTATAATGTATCTATTGCTTTGAGCAATTGTGTACTAAAATAATTGTGATAACTCTATACTTAGGGTCATATAACATGTTTAAAAATTAATTTCAGTTAATATACTAAAATAGTTGCAAAGAAATATAATAGAGTGATCAATAAATTGCTTTCAAACATAAAATATATTATAGCAGGGAAAAAGTCTATGGAGGAAGTGGAGTGGGAATGAGAGTTCAAGAAGAGAAAGAAATGAAATAAATGATCAAAGAAGAGCTTATTTGTGTGTTTATTTAAAAGATCATGGCAGGTATTTATTTGCTAAAGCATTCAGAGTGTTCATTGGTTTTATTGAAAAGTTTTATTTTAAAATGTCAATATGTAGGATGGGGAGGAAGTTTAATCTTTTGCAGTTATTTAAATTTATGTTGACATTTGACAAAGCCATCATACAAAGACTCTCTATAACCAGGGAACTTGTATAGAGTCTTCACGCCTGAAAGCACCAAGAGCCAAATTAGGCTACGATAAACTGTAAACATTAAGGTCACATCCTTAAGGGGGAAAAAAGAAATTTTTAAAAATCAAATAAAAAATAAATTCAAGAATAATTAGAATAAATAGTCTACCCAAATGAGAAGGAACCAGAAAAATAATTCTGGCAATATGACAAAACAAGATTCTGTAACATCCCTGAAAGATCACACTAGCTTTCCAGCAATGGATCTAAACTAAAATGAAATCTTTGAAGTACCAGATTAAGAATTCAAAAGGTTGATTATTAAGCTACTCAAGGAGATACCAAAAGAAGGTGAAAACCAACATAAAGAAACTAAGAAACAACTCTGGATATGAATAAAAAATTTTCTAAAGAAATAGATTTTAAAAAATCAGAGCTTCTGGAAATGAAAGACACATTTAGGGAATGACAAAATGCAGTGGAAAGTTTTAACAGACTAGAACAAGTAGAAGAAAGAATTTAAGAGCTAGAAAACAAGGCTTTTGGCCGGGCGCGGTGGCTCAAGCCTGTAATCCCAGCACTTTGGGAGGCCGAGACGGGCGGATCACGAGGTCAGGAGATCGAGACCATCCTGGCTAATACGGTGAAACCCTGTCTCTACTTAAAAATACAAAAAAAAAAAAAAAAAAAACTAGCCGGGCGACGAGGCGGGCGCCTGTAGTCCCAGCTACTCGGGAGGCTGAGGCAGGAGAATGGCGTAAACCCGGGAGGCGGAGCTTGCAGTGAGCTGAGATCCGGCCACTGCACTTCAGCCTGGGTGGCAGAGCAAGACTCCGTCTCAAAAAAAAAAAAAAAAAAAAAAAAAAAAAGAAAACAAGGCTTTTGAATTAACCCAGACAAAAATAAAGAAAAAAGAATATAAAGAAATGAGCAAAGTCTCCAAGAAATATGGGATTATGTAGAATGGCCAAATCTAAGAGTAACTGGTGTTCTGAGGGAGAAGAGTAAGTAAAAAGTTTGGAAAAATTAGATGAGGGAATAAATGAGGAAAACTTTCCTGGGCTTGCTAGAGATTTAGATATCCAAATACAAGAAGCTCAAAGAACTCCTTGGAGATTCATCACAAAAAGGACTTCACCAACACCCATAGTCACCAGGCTATCCAAAGTCAATGTGAAGGAAATAATTCTGAGAGAAGTGAGACAAAAGCATCAGGTAACCTATTCAAAAATAAAACAAAACAAAAAAACCTATCAGACTAACAGCAAACTTTTCAGCAGAAACCTCACAAACCAGAAAGGATTGGGGTCCTATTTTTAGCCTCCTTAAAGAGAGTAACTGTCAGCCTAGAATTTTTTATCCAGAAAAACTAAGTTTTACAAACAAAGAAGAAATAAAGTCATTTTCAGACAAACAAATGCTGAGGGAATGTGTCACTACCAGGCCAGCCTTACGAGAAGTGCTAAAAGGAGTTCTAAATCCTGAAACAAAAGGTCAATATATACTAGAATAGAACCTTTTGAAAAGGCCTATAAAATAACACAATGAAGAAAACAAAGTATCTAGGAAGCAATTAACATGATGACTAGAACAGTCCCTCACATCTCACTATGAACATTGAACATAAATGGCCTAAATACTCCACTTAATAGATTGGCAGAATGAATTTTTAAAAAATCCACAAACCACAAAATATCTGCTGTCTTCAAGAGACTGACCTAAAACATAAGGATTCATATAAACCCAAGGAAAAAGGGTGGAAAAAGATATTCCATGCAAGTGGAAACCAAAAGTGAGCTGGAGTAGCTATTCTTATATCAGATAAAACAGACTTTAAAGCAACAACAGTAAAAAAAGACAAAGAAGGTCATTAAATAATGATAAAAGGATTAATCCAACAAGAAGATATTACAATCCTAAATTTGTATGCATCTAACACTGGAGCTCCCAGATTCATAAAATATTTGCCGCTAGATCCAAGAAATGAGATAGACAGCAACACAGTAAGAGTGGGGGACTCCAACACTCCATTGACAGCACTAGACGGATCATTGAGACAGAAAATCAACAAAGAAACAATGGACTTAAACTACACTCTAGAGCAAATGGACCTAACAAATATTTACAAAAAATTCTACCCAAGAATTGCAGAATACACGTTTTTTTCTCATCAGCACATAGGACATTCTCCAATACAGACCATACAATAGGCCACAAAACAAGTCTCAATAAATTTTAAACAAAGTCGTATCAGGTATCTTCTCAGATCACAGTGGAATGAAACTAAAAATCAACTCCAAAAGGAACTCTCAAAACTATAAAAATACGTGGAAATTAAAAATCTGCTCCTGCATGATTTTTGGGTTAACAATGAAATCAAGATGGAAATTTTAAAAACCCTTTGAAATAAATGATAATACTGACACAAGTTATCAAAACTTCTGGGATACAGTAAAAGCAGTGCTAAGAGGAAAGTTTATAGCACTAAATGCCTACAGCGAAAAGTCTGAAAGATCACAAATTGACAACCTAATTTCATACTTCAAGGAACTAGACAAACAAAAACAAACTAAACCCAAAGCTAGTACAAGAAAAGAAATAAGATCAGAGCAGAACAAAATGAAATTAAACAAACAACAAAAAAAAAGATCAATGAAACAAAAAGCTTGTTCTTTGAAAAGGTAAAATTCATAGACCATAAACTAGATTAACCAGGAAAAGAAGAGAGAATATTCAAATAAACTCAATTTCAAATGGAACTAGAGACATTTCAACTGACACCACAGAATTATGAAAGATCATTCAAGACTACTATGAGCACCTCAATGCACTCAAACTAGAAAATCCAGAGGAAATGAATAAATTCTTGGAAACATAGAAGCCTCCTAGATTAAATCAGGAAGAAATAGAAACCCTGAGCAGACCAATAACACACAGTGAGATTGAATCAGTAATAAAAAAAGCTGTCGACTTCAGAAAAAGCCAGAGCCAGATGGATTCACAGCTGAATTCTACCAGACGTTCAAAGAAGAATTGGTGCCAATCCTACTGAAAGTATTCCAAAAGATTGAGAAAGAGGGAATCCTCTCCGACTCATTTTATGAAGTCAGTATCACTCTGATACCCAAAACCAGGAATACTGGTCTGTAGAAAACTACAGACCAATATCCCTGATGAACATTGATGCAAAAATTTTCAACAAAATACTGACTGAATTCAATAGCACATCAAAAACATAATATGCAATAATCAGGTGGGTTTCATCCCAGGGACACAGGCATGCTTTAATATATGCAAGTCAATAAATATGATATATCATATAAATGGAATCAAAAAAACAAAAATCACATGATCATTTCAATAGATGCAGAAAAAGCATTCAATAAAATCCAGCATCCCTTTATGATAAAAACCTTCAACAAACTAGGCATCTAAGGAATATACCTGAAAATAATGAGAGCCATCTATGACAAAACCACAATTTTCATTACACCAAGTGGGGAAAAGTTGAAAGCATTTCCTCCGAGGCCTAGAACAAGAAAAGGATACCCACTTTCACCACTTCTATTCAATATAGTACTGGAAGCCCTAGCCAGACCAATCAAGCAAGAGAAAGAAATAAAGTGTATCCACATTTGAAAAGAGAAAGTCAAAATATTGCTGTCTGCTGATGATATGTTCGTATACCTAGAGTTTGGATAAAAGAATTCAGCAAAGTATCAAGTTACAAAATCAACGTACACAAATCAGTAGCACTGCTATATACAACAATGACCAAGCTGAGAATCAAATCAATAACTCGATCCCTTGTACAAAAGCTGCAAAAAATAAAATACCAGGAATATACTTAACCAGGGAGGAGGTGAAATATCTCTACAAGGAGAACTACAAAACACTGCTGAAAGAAATCACAAACAAATGGAAACACACCCCACGGATGTGTTTAATGGATCGGAAGAATCAATATTATGAAAATGACTGTACTGGCCAAAGCAATCTGCAGAGTCAATGCAATTCTTATCCAAATACCAACCTCATTTTTCACAGAATTAGGAAAAATAATCCTGAAATTCATATGGAACCAAAAGAGAGCATAAATAGCCAAAACAATCCTGAGTAGAAAGAATAAATCTGAAGGCATCACATTACCAGATTTCAAATTATACTACGAGGCTATAGGTACCAAAAGAGCATGGTACTGGTTAAAAAAAAAAAAAAAAAAAAAAAAAAAAAAAAAAAAAAAAAAAAAAAAAGTAGGCACATTGACCAATGGAACAGAATACAGAACTTAGAAATAAGGCCAAATACTTACAACCTAGTGATCTTTGACAAAGCATACAAAAACATAAATTTGGGAAAGGACAGCATATTTAATAAATGGTGCTGGGAAAATTGGCTAGCATCTCTCACCTTGTACAAAAATCAACTCAAGATGGACAAAAGACTTAAATATAAGAGATGGGAAACCATAAAAATTCCAGGAGATAACCTAGGAAAAACTCTTCTGGACACTGGCCTAAGCAAATAATTCATGACTAAGACCCCAAAAGCAAATGCAAAATAAATAAATAAATAGAACCTAATTTAACTGAAATGCTTCTGTACAGCAAAAAGAATAATTAGATTAATCAGACAACCCACAGAATGGGAGAAAAATATTTGCAAACTGTGCAGCTAACAAAGGACTAACATCCCAAATCTACAAGGAACTCAAAGAAATCACCAAGAAAACAAATCCTATCAAAATGTTGGTAAATGACACGAACAGACATGTCTCAAAAGAAGGTATACAAATGGCCAAAAACATACGAAAAAATAATGCTCAACATAACTGGTCATCAGGAAAATACAAATGAAAACTGCAATGAGATACCACCCTACTCCTGCAAAAAGTTTTGTTGAATTTAATTATCAAAAAGAATAAAAAAAACAGTAGATGCTGGCAACGATGTGGTGAAATGGAAACACTTAAACACTGATGGTGTATGCTTCTATGGAAAACAGTATGAAGATTTCTTGAGGAACTAACAGTAGATCTATCGTTTGGTCTAGCAATCCCACTACTGGGTATCTACCCAAAGGAAAAGAAGTCATTTTATTAAAAAGACTACTGTACGTGTATGTTTATCACAGCACAGTTCACAATTTTAAAGATATAAAACCAACCTAAGTGTTCATTGATTAGTGAGTGGATCAAAAAAAAAATGTGATATATATACAACATGGAATATTACACAGCCATAAAAAAGAATGAAATAATATCTTTTGCAGCAACTTAGGTGGAGCTGGAGGCCATTATTCTAAGGGAAGTAACTCTGGAATGAAAAACCAAATACCATACATTCTCACTGAGAAGTGGGAGCTAAGCTACGGGTACCCAAAGGCCTATAGAGTGATATAGGACTATGGAGACTCAGAAGCAGGGAGGGAGAGGGAAGCGAGTGTGGAATAAAAAATTACATATTGGGTGCAATGTACACTACTTGGGTGATGGGTACCCTAAAATCTCAGACTTCAGCATTATGCAATGCATCCATGTAACCAAAAACCACTTGTACTGCAAAAGCTATTGAAATAAAAAAAGTTAAAATTTTTACACTGAAAATTTTTGTGAGAACTTTATAAATATATAAATGCAAACATCACTGACCTAGACTCCCTAAGTTATCTATTTGTTTTTGGCTTTCATCCCCTAAACGTTTCTTCTTCAGGCTACTGTTACAGTCATATACCTGGCACTTTCATTACAATCAGATGATAAAATTTCCCAGTTACGATGCAACTCATTGGGATAGCTAGTAACTCAGAAATCTGGAATCTTGTAGCCTTGTACTTTTTGGAAATTTGTCATATACTATGGTGGGAAAAATGAATGAAAATGACTAACTTCTTTGTGTTAGTCACTATCCTAGTGCTTTGTGTCCTCAGAACAGCCACTTTAGGCAGGTATCATTGTCCCCATTTCACCAATGAGAAAACTGAGTCCCAGATGGCTTGTTAACTTGCACAAGGTAGCAGAGATAATATGGGTAAGAGCAGAGGGCTGAGGATAGAAGACATTTCTGCCTAATTCCATAGCCATGGTCTTACCAATACTCCATTCTACTTCTCAATATCTTGAACTTTTAAGGCAAAAAGATTTTTTTTTTTTTTTTTTTTTTTTTTTTGAGACAGAGTCTCGCTCTGTCACACGGGCTGGAGTGCAGTGGTGTGATCTTGGCTCACTGTAACCTCCTCCTCCTGGGTTCAAGCAATTCTTGTGCCTCTGCCTCCCGAGTAGCTGGGATTACAAGTGCCCACCACCATGCCCGGCTAATTTTTGTATTTTAGGTAGAGACGGGGTTTCACCACGTCGGCCAGGCTTAAGGTGAAAAGATTCTTATTGGACACAATTCACAGAATGAAGATGATAATTGAAGGCTCTCTATGCTGATTTCACACTTACCAGTGACACAGTAAAAGATGATGGGGCGGCTGGGCACAAGGGCTCACGCCTGTAACCCCAGCACTTTGGGAGGCCGAGGCAGGCGCATCACAAGGTCAGGAGATCGAGACCATCCTGGCTAACATGGTGAAATCCTGTCTCTACTAAAAATGCAAAAAATTAGCCAGGCGTGGTGGCGGGCGCCTGTAGTCCCAGCTACTTGGGAGGCTGAGACAGGAGAATGGTGTAAACCCGGGAGGCAGAGCTTGCAGTGAGCTGAGATTGCGCCACTGCACTCCAGCCTGGGTGACAGAGCGAGACTCCATCTCAAAAAAAAAAAAAAAAAAAAAAAGAAAGAAAGATGATGGGGCTCCCCTAATCCCGCTCTCACTCACCTATTGATGAGCTTAGAAGCTCAGAAAGGCAGCTGATGTTTAGAAACTCCCACTACCCTCAGCTCAGGTTGAATTGGAGAAGTTGAAGCCAATATTGCAGTATCTGGAGGAGTGGAGGTAAGAATAGGGGGACAGTAGTCTTCTTCCAGCTTCCAAGGCTAGTCTTGGTGATGCTGTGATAAAAGTATTTGTTCATCCATTCATCGATTCACTCAATTGTCATTGCCTGCCTACTATATATAAGGGAATGGATTCAAGTCACATGAATGTTTAGGTAGCACAACCTTATTAACCTGTATATTAGGTCTGCTGTAAACCACAATACACAGCAACTTCATGAAAAATTAGTAGCCATTTTCTTGGTTTCCCTATAGGAGGTCTGGATACTGTTTGAGGGGAGGGGGTACCACTGATACTTGGAGGAGAGCTGTGCACACAGTAGCCCCTACCCAAGAGCATTTTTATGAGGCTTCTCTAATTACTGTCTATGTGTTTGGATTCTGAGTCATAAAAGACAAGCCAACAAATTAAAACATGTATATCAATCCAACTCAAATAATGATCTACCGAATGAAGGCAGCAGGCACTGTTCCTGTTTTAGGCGTGAATGCAGTCCTCATAGTGGTAGCATAGGAATCCCAGTTGGGGCCACCTGCTAAAAGTACAATAAAGCAGTTTTAAAAATGGCAAACCTGAATGTTTTGATGAAATGTTGTTTTAACAATTAAGATAACTTTGCAAGAGAAAAAAAAACATTTTGGATAATTTATCTTTAGAGTCTAAGGAATAAAGGCCAAAATACAGCCTCTAACAGGAATGAGGGAAAGCTTGACTTATTTGTGTTTCACCCCAAAATAAAAGATAGTTCTACTGTTTCTCCTGAGCATTCATGCAGGCTATTTTAAAGAATTAACGACAGACATAAAAATATAAAGAGGAAAGCAGTTCATCTGAAATTCTATCATCTTAAAAGACCCACTATTATGTTTTGGTCACCAACTTTACATGCATCATCTTAGATGTACCTATACTTGCATCATACTAGATATACACATGGAATGATTTTACACACAGGAAATCATATCACATACATCAAGTTTTATAATGGACACCTCCTTACTTCTTTCTTTCCCTGAGATTGCCACTCTCCTTCCTATCCCTCCTCCCAGGCAGCATATGTTAACAATTGTGCCTGCTTCTTTGCATACATATGGAGGTATCACATGCTGATTTATACAGAGACATATTGGGTTTCAGTTATCAACCTTTTGTTTCACAAAAGTGGGTTCATATGACACAAAGTATCTTTTTCTTGTATCTGTCACTAACAGTGTCTGATAGAAAACCCCTCCAAGTTATCTGGTGTGGTTCTAATTCATGTCTTGTAATGGTTGTGCAAAATCCTTTGTTGTGGTGTATATGCTATTTAAAGCTATGAGAGTGGGAAGATCAATGAGGGAAGGAGTAGACTTGGAGCGGAAGTTCCGAGGCTGAGACCTGGAACACTCCAATGTCAAGAATTTGGAGAGAGAAGGAGGAACCAGTGAAGGGTCTGAAAAGCACTGTTAGCAAGGTGATGAAGGAGCCAGTGGCATCCTGAAACTCAAAGTGTCCCAGAGAAGGGAGTCATATACTGCTGATGGTTCCAGGAGGATGCCAGCTGAGAACTTACCACTGGCAGTGCTATTGTTTGAATGTGTTCCCCAAATTTTGTATATTGGGAACTTAATCCCTAAATGTATATGTTGATAGCATTTGGAGGTGGGGCATTTGAGAGGTAATTAAGATTGGATAAGGTAATCAGAGAGGGGTCCCCAGGATGCGATTGGTGGCTTTATACAAAGAGGATGAGAGACCTGGGCTAGCACATTCTTGCCCAGTCATCATGCAATGCCCTCCACTATGTTACGATGCAGCTAATAGGCCCTCACCCGATGCAAGTGCCATGCTCTTGGACTTTCCATCCTCTAGAACCATTAGCTAAATAGTATTCTTTTCCTTATAAATTACCCAGTATGTAGTATTCTGTGATAGCAACAGAAAGTGAACTAAGGTAGATATGGGCAACAACACTGTTTATTTGCCCCAACCTCCATTGTCAACAAAGTACCACCAAATTTCTCAGGAATATACATTTAAATTTAAAATTCAGTCATTCTCTCACTCTTCATATCTGGGTAGCTACCTGCTGCTTTTTAGATGTCATGAGAAACCGACTGAATGTCTCTATTTTTTGAATACATGGTGTTCTCTTGGATCTATCACTTCATCCCTAGAATACTGTAGCCAGTATTCTGCATACTCATTGCCTGTATTTGTTCCCCTTCATGTGTCCTATTACAATTGTTACTAAGTATTTTTCTTCAATTTCCCTATTTTAAAAAGCTAGATGCTACTGTTTAGCATAGGGAGCTCTGGCCAAATATTTATGATTCCTGTTATCTGTGAACCTCTTAATGTTCATCTCCTCATCTATCCCAATCAAGTCTTGTTTATAATTTAACAGACTCTCATTTCCAATCAGGAGCTGATCATCCACAACTATTACCTGTGCCCTTGATCCTGGCTGAAGTTCTACTTCCACTTTAAAGCCCCTTAGAGAACCCAAGCTTTAGCCCCTTGTATTCCCCACTCTGTACCTGTGCTTCTATGCACTCCTAGTGTCTGCTTTCTAATCCTGCTCTACAAGAAATGATGTCATTCTCCAATATTCCTGCTTTAGTGGGCATCACTTTATGCTTGAAAGCATTTTATCCCAATAGCAGAATTCAATGTTCTTTGTTAAAAGAATTACAAGTGTGAACAAGTAAAAGGGAAGAAATTGTGAGGCACGCCACTCATAAAAGAAGGCTTCTCTAACCTGATTTGAACTTCTGCATTGGACTTCTGGAAGGATTGGGAAAGATATTCTGCACAAAAGCCACACATAACTTCTCCCTTTTTTTCTAAGGCAAACAACTCTAACAGTCCAGATCACATTTCTATTAGGCTCAGATATGCCTCAAAAAGCCTGGCAGAACAGCACTCCAGGCAGCATCTCCCAAGCAATCATGTTGGCAAGCACGACATGCCTCTCTGTGCTCCCATCTAGGATCCTATCCCTTCTGAAGATAGTTTGGCAGCTGGGGTCACCAATTGCCAGGTGCCTGTATCAGGAGTCTAACGGACAAGAGCAGCATGCCTCACTGCTTCCAGGAACCAAGGCCACGCAAGCCTCCCTCTTCCCATGTTACATTTGTACAGATCAGGCACTCGCTCCACTCCCTAATCCTTACCTGCTTGGATGCACACTTTATCTTTGGTACATCTTCCTTTAATTTCATGTTAATGATTTCCCTTACTACAACCCTTTTTGTCGGGGCTGTAATTCCATGCTTTTTACCTCCATTGGCAAAGCTTCTGAAAGTACAGTATGCTATTGGAATTAAGCTTCTTCATTAACAGAAATGTTCATTGAGAAATCTGTAATCACAATATTCTGAAAATCTGTTTCTAGTATGTTCTCTGCATGTCACTACTTTCTTCTCAGTGTCTCAATGTCTTTTTCTGTAGCTCATATCCATGTTTCCTGTGATTATGTCTTCCTCATTCTTTCTTCTCTCATTTTCTGTTCCTCCTGCAAACAAGTCCCCAAGCTCTCCCATGGACCAAGCCCTGTGGGGCACTGGGACACAGAGTCTTGACCTGGCCTTGGAGAAATCACAAGCCAAGAGATGAGCTATGAACACAAGTTTAATGTGGTGCTGATGGCCTATGTGTCACAGGGAACATGAAGAGGGTGCAATTCTTTCTGCTTGGATGAGAAGATGGCGCAGCAAGGACAGGCCCAGGGGTCATCATAGCATAGTTGGCACCTGAGCTGTGATTTAATTTAGTAGATGCTTGAAAGAGAAACACAGGACATGGAGTAAAGCAATTTACAGAGGAAGTACCAGGAGGTATGAGAGTCTGAGATGAGACAGAACAAATAGCCCTATGTGAATGGAGCAAAGGGAAAGATGGCTAATGACAGGTTGGCAAAGCATCCTAAAGCCTCATTCTGCTAACCTTGACCACCCACTGGATGTGTTCACCATTAGGAAAATATAAAGCTATAAAAATACTATAAAATAGTAACTAATATGTATATTCTATCATACTTTACAAAATATTTTCACATGTTGTTTTATTCCCTCATTTTGTTTAAGGGATTCAAGCTATTGATAAATATAAGTTGTTTGTAATGTGCCACATGGTGACACTACAAAAAAGATATGTCCATGTCCTAATCCCCAAAACCTGTGACTCTGATCTTATTGGGAAAAGGGGTCTTTGTGCATGCAATTAAAGATCTCGAGATTAGGAAATCATCCTGGATTATCCTCATGTACCCTAAATGCAAGTAGAAGTGTGCTTATAAGATATAGGCAGAGACCTGGAGTAATGAGGCCACAAGCTAGTGTTACAGGATCTCTGGGGTGTTGATTTTTCTGGCTGGAAACCTCTGTGCCTGCAGTGCCTTTGCCAGCCTTTGCCAGAGTTTGTCCCGCATTGAGGTACACAGACAAGTGAAGAGTGAAGAAGAGTTTTAGTGTTAGAACAGCTCAGAGGAAGGAGTAGCTTCTCTCTGTAGGCAGGTCATCCGGTCAAGTGTTCAGCTGTCAGCAGAGAGGAGGCCCTGCAGAGCATAGCTCCTCTCCTTAGGCAAGTCATCGGAGGTCTCTGCAGGTCTCTGAAGCTCTCAGCAGAGAGGGTAGCTCCTCTCTGTCAGCAGTGGAAAGGGTACTCCTTCCTTTCTGCAGCTAGTTGCCCCATCATCTCCAGCTATCAGCAGAGAGCATACTCCTCTACAGAGGGTGGTTCCCTTGTCTCTCCCTGCCCTCTTCGTTCTGCCGTCCTCTTCCCTGCTCTGGCTGAGCCCAGGGTTTTTATGAACTTCAGAGGGAAGAATGTGCGTGCTGATTGGTCCATGGGTGGCCATGAGCAGGCCGGAGGAGGCAGCTTGAGTCCCCACTCAGGAGGAGGCAACCTGATCCCCAGTCTTCAGGCCCTCCGTGGTCAGAAGGTGGGGCCTTATTGGGCACCCCAGCCCCTTCCACCCAGGATTCTGTCTGCCTCTGGCTGCCATTCACAGCCCTGGGGCTTGGCCCCAACCCCACTCTGAGATCAGAGCCAGTGGAGAGAGGCCAGGCAGTGGGAGCAGATACCCCTGAGCCTGCAGGGATGAGGGTGGGGTATGACCTAGCAGTGGGAGGAGATACCCCTGAGCCTGCAGGGATGGGTGGGTGAGGGTGTCCTTCCTGGGGGGTTCAAGGGTGCAGGCTGCAGAGATGTCCAGGTCCTGTGCCTGGGAGGGCAGCCGCAGCTGCACCAGGGAGTTCCTGCCTGACCAACTTGGAAGACGCAAAGCTCCTGCTTGTCCCCGGCTCCTGCCTGCTTCATGGAGTGGAAGGCCCAGGTCTGCAGCCATGGGTTCCACAGGGAGGCTCAGAGGCACAGGGAGGCTCAGACCCACAGCCACAGTTTGGGTGACTGTAGCCTTGTCCAGGACGACGGGGCTCCTGCCTGCTCCATAGAGCAGGAGGCCTGGGTCTGCAGCTGTGGTTTGGGCGGCTGTAGCCGCACAGGGAGCTCCCATCCGGACTCAGAAGGGGCAACTCTCACGGGCTCCATGGAGCGTTGCAGCCCCAGCTGTGCTTGCCTACTGCAGCCAGCATGATGGCAGCAGCCACTGCCATCACTAGCATTGCTCATGGCCACTTGAAGCTGGAAGAGGTAAGGACCACTTCTCCCCCAGGGCCTGTAGAGGGAGTGCAGACTTTTCCAGACCTTGATTTCAGGCTCTCGACCTTCAGAGCTGTGAGGAAATAAATTTTTGTTGTTTGAATCCACCAGTCTGTGGGAACATACAGCAGCCACAGGAAGCTAATATAGCACCTGAGAAGCCCATCTGTAGTAATTATTCAATAGCAGTTAGTCATCAGTCACCACCAACCTCATCCTATTTTGGACCAAAGCTGGGCAGTGGTGACACAACAAGCCCACCTTTTGGAGGGTGACTCACCCAGCAGTGGGGGATGAAGTGGCACAGACTAGCCATTAGAGGCCCGAGCCTGGAGGTAAAGGGGCAAATTCACCCAGGGGAAAAAGAGCTTTGGAGGCAGAATCAAAGAGACCTGGTGATCAAACTGCAGTCTTAAGGAAGCTGCCTTCCCTTCTAAGTTGAGGAGCTAGGACCCTCTTAACTGAACTCTCAAATTCTGGAAGGTTTGAGGAGGACAAGGAGTGTGATTTTGCACATGTCAAGTTGGAGGCCCTGCTGCAACACCCACATGGAACTGTCTGGTAGACAGTTAGATATTCTGGTCTGAAAAATTAGGAGGAAAGTCCAAGTCAGAGATAAAGGTTAGACAGTTGTTGGCACCTTTAGGCAGCACCTGAAGCCTGTGGCAGGATATGGTCACAAAGAGAAGGTAAGCCTAGAAGGATCAATCTTGGAAGACTCTAACAGTTTCCAGACAAGAAGGGGATGTAACGGGGAGACAGTGGGAAAACAGGGTGGTTAGAAAGGGAAGAGAAGCATCCAAAGGGGTGCTGTCGGGATGCTAGGAGGGGATCCTCCCTCCTTTGTCTCTCCTGTTTGCCTTGTCATCATATAGAAACTGAGTGTATTAGATATTTTCTGCACTAATTAAGTATTTTCATTTTCCACTCTTAATTCACAATGGAATGAATTGGAATGAAAATATGCACTTCATTCATTCTTGTGGGAGCACAATTCTAGAAAATTTGTACTCGAACAATCCCTCACTACTCCGTAGCCACTGTGGAATTACAATTACCCAGCTATACAGCAGCAATGGGCAATTATTGCCACAAGAGACCATGATGGAGATGACTACACGGTAATCATGCCACTAGCATCACAGCTAGAGTGGCTATCCCTCCACCAACCCAAAAGGCTGAACTGGTGAACCTGCTGCATCTGCCGGTAGAATTAGGATGAAAAGCACTACCTCTGTGAAATACAAAATCTCTGTGGAAGAAAAACCAGTTCGGGTTAGAGGCAGCAGCTGAAGGCCATGGCTCCCAGGCTGTGTGACAGCCCAGGGAGGGCCCCGCCTCTGCAGACACCGCTGGGACTGCAGCCAGCAGCCACCCCCTCCCCCACTTTCCTTGCTGTTTCCTAGACCCTGTATGGGGATCGGGACTCATGCAGGACTTGTTCTCTTCTGATCTTCCCGGACTTCTCTTTCTTCTTTGCCTTTGGCCCTGTTTTCCTTGGAAAATCTCCAGTTCTTCCTTTTTTCCCGTCCCCTCTTAGCCAGGCGTTTCCTTGAGTGTTTAAAACTTAACGCTGCGCGTTTTCGGGAGCGGGGACTTGGCAAAGGGTACGCGAAGGACTGAAAAGGGGCAACGTCATGAATACCCTGTAATTCTCCCTCACTCCCCTTCTTTTCCTCAGGTGAGCGTACTCCTAAGAGCGATGCCACACCCTTAAAGACCTAAGGCCCCCTTTTCTCAACAGGACCCTTTCCCCGGGAAAGACCCCAGCCCCACCCCGCAGACCGGCAGAGTCTGCTCTCTTACTTGGCCGGAGGTTGTGGTGGCAGAGAGCGGGATCCGGAGCCCTGGGCCCGGGCTGTTCCATTCTGCCCGAGGAGGCGACCACCTGACCCTGGCTCCAGCTGAACTCAGCGCTGCGGGAGCCCCGGGCCGCTTTGTGACTCGTCGCTATGGAGACAAGGGTCGGGTTCCAGGGAGTTCTGCCCTGCCAACGGGTGCTGGCCACGAAAGAGGCTTAACCTGGCCAGCGCGGGAATGGGGTGCAGAGAGCAAAGAAACGTGGCTTTGATCCTATGGATGCCTTACTTTTACATTATTTGTATAGTTCCTGCAGTGAGCTTTCCCGACCACAGTCTCGTATGTTTCCTAAGAAAAGCAAACAGGGAAGACATTGAAGAGAAAGTAGTAGTGTCAGATTTTCAACTGCAAACTTTCATCCATTAGCTTTCAGCTTAAGCAAATGTGGGCAAAGTTGTCACGGATCTTTGCAGTAAGTAAGAACCAAGCAAGAAGACTGAATCCCAAGTTGTCTGGTGTAAATGGAAGCAGTTTCTGTGATAGTTCCATGCAGTCAGAAGGGTCATCCTGGCTTAGGAGAGGGGCAGAAGGGGAAATGCACGGGTGGAAACAGGAGTGGGCAAGGAGGATGTGACACTCTCCCCTTCACCAGGCCACGTTCCTGGCAATAACCATAGTGTTTGTGAGTGTCAAACTAATTGTTCTACTCTCATAGAGGAAGCTATGTCTCTCATCCTCTTGTAAGAGTTTTCACTGATGAAGGGGGTCTTTTATCTTCATATCCTGGGAACTACTCAAACTGTTTCAAAGAGTCAAAGACACCAATAACAGAGATTCTTGTTTTCAGGGGCAGATTAGAAAAGAAACAATTTGCTGAAACTCCCTCTGCTTATAACAAAACTGACTGAAATCAGCTGGAATCAATGAGGCCAAATGGAGTTTGCACACAGTAAGCTTGCTGACGTCACAGCCTGAATTTCTACCACATGTTTCATACCAACTCCCTCCGAATTTGCACATGGGACCTACGAGGAAGCTCGACGAGAGAACCATGCACGCCTGAAGACCTCCCAGATGTGCCCTTTGCTTCCACCAATTACCTGCTAATGCCAGGATCCACCCCCAAACCTTTTGTAATAAAATTACGGCTTTAAAGCCAGTACAAGCAGACAGATTTGAACTGGACTCCTGTTTCCTCAGAAGTTGACTTGCAATATGAAGCTTTTCTTTTCTCAAAAACTTGGTGTCATACTGTTGGTTTCTAGTGCAGTGAGCTCCTTTTGCTGGATAACACTACCTGGTAATTTGACGTACTAGGTGGTTAGTAACTACTGACTGCCTCCAGGTTACAACACAGTTACTCCCCACCTGGGTGAAAAGAGAAGCCAGGAAATACATATTGGAGTCAGCTGGCAACCTGTTTACAAAGCAATTTACAACAGTTCCTTATTCCTAAGGGGTTGTTCTAATGTAAGACCTCAGAGAAACAGTGCAGTGTAACAAAGGAGGAATTTATCAAAAGACACACAAAGAGCATCAAGGTAAGGATCCCAAATATACACGCAAGGAATGTCTTTACAATGAAGAGCTAAACTAGAATTTTCTGAAGGTAGAGTTCCATCCATATAATGGAATGAATGTAACACATTATAAACTCTCCTATTTTGAAGCAATGGAGGGTGGAACACATTAGAAGGCATAGATGTTATTAAAAGGAATGAGTCTAAATTAGGATTTAGTAGTGGCATCTAAATTTAAAAAGTCGCACCCAATAACAGATTACTGTCTGGAAATGGTAGAGCTAATTAGCATAGCATAATTTAAGAGAAATACATTTTTAAAATAGAGCAGCAAGTATATAGAATTTTGAAAGTGAATTCTTATTAATATCTTACGATTTGTCTCATTTTAGGCAAGCTGTGAAATGGTGGGGTGGGAACCAAAGACAGAGCCAAAAGATCTGTCACTGCAGCCCCTTAGGGTACGCAGACCCTTCCCTGCGCCCTGGTCTCCTTGTCTGTCCATGAGAATGCCGGCACCCAGCTCACTGTGCTGTAAACATGATGAGTTCCAACAATAATTTATAAACTGCAAAATCACACAAATCTAAGGTATTGCTCTTGTTGCTATTCTGATCTTCATTCCTTTCACAGTCTTTCATTTCTGCTTCAAAGTGTATTTTTGCGTGGATCCATTTTATGGCGAGCGGTATAGCGCTATTCCTGCCTTTGAATTCTGGTTGCCTGAGGCAACTCCTCCAAATGATTAAGTAGAATATTTCCCCCGCTTTCTTCTGTCCCTCCACAAATACTGACCGTGCACTGAGTATGAGCTGTATGATGGCATCGGGGCAATGCCCCCATTATTATAGTGAACGAACTTCCTAGAAGAGGAGGTGCCTGAGTTGGGTCCTCAATGGTGCTTGGAGTCAGCCAGGTGAACAGGGAGAGATGACGCAAACTAGCTCAAGGGCCAGAGGCATGGAACAGTGTGTGCAGTCCCAAGACCTTTAGTAGTTCAATATTGCCATGTTGTAAAGTATGTCCGGGGAAACTGAGAGCCGGCTGGGGTGGAATGCCCTGCAGGCCATCCTGAGAAGCTTGGACTTCACCTGAGCATGCTTGAGTTAAGCAATGTAGTGAAGGGTCACATTGGAAGTTTAAGTAAATCCTGGCCTCTCATTCCAGAAGGAGGAGAGGCAAAATTCCACATCGTTCTGCCAGAGTAAGTGAATCATTCAGAAATGAAAGCATCTACGTTACTAATTTAGGTTACTGGTATGTGTTTAGCAGAGTTTCAAATCGATCCAAAACAACTGAGAATAGTTGTATTGAATGGGTGAAATGTTAATTGGTTATTTTCAGTTGAAATGATTACAACCGGGCATGGTGGCTCAGGCTTGTAGTCCCAATACCTTGGAAGTCCAAGGCAAGAGGATCCTTTGAGCCTAGAAGTTTGAGACTAGCCTGGACAACATAGAGAGACGCTGTTTCTACAAAAAATGAAAAAATTAGCCCGGCACGGTGATGCACATGTGTCGTCCCAGCTACTTGGGAGGCTGAGGTGGGAGGATCGAGTAAGTCCAGGAGTTTGAGGCTACAGTGAGCTGTAGTGGTGCCACTGTACTCCAGCCTGGGTGACAGAGAAAAACCCCATCTCCAAAAACAAAAAACAAAAACTTTGTGACAATCAATTTCTTTCTGCATGCACACATGCACCTGTGTGTGCATGTCTGTGCATGCGCGCGCGCGCGCACACACACACACACACACACACAAACACACACATAGAGAACATGATATGAAGTAGTAAAGACTGGGATGGGTGGTAAGGGTGAAGAGACAGCAAATATAGAACACTCAAGTTTAAACTGTAACAGAGAAGAAAACCTTTAACCAGGGGTGGAGGAGGGGCTCAGGTAGAGAGAGTTACTACTTAAAACAGGGAAGGAGTAACCAAATTCCTAGGCCAAGGGTCAGGAGCAGAAAGATAGAGCTTGAAGCTACAGGAGAGAGCAGATGGGGCCCAGGCCTGGAGAAGACAGGTGTGCTGGAGAGCCACTCCCCAATCTGAGTGTGCCTACCTGCCCCTGGGCGTGTATGAGCACACGGATTCAGATTCAGGAAGTCAGGCGGAGCCTGAGCTGCTGCATTTCTAGCAAGATCCCAGGTGATTCACAGAATTTGAGATGGACAGCTCTAGAACCTTGCTGTGCTTCAGCAACCTCAGCAGCACCTTGTTAGAAACGCAGACGTTCAGGCCCAGCCCAGAGCTGCTAAATCAGGATCTGCACTCTATCAAGATCTCCGGAGGATTACTAGGAACATTCCAGTTTGAGAAGCACTGCTCCAGGTCATACGAGAGGCAAGGTCATCTCCCAAATGAGAGGGAGAGAGGAAAGAGTTGAAGGCAAAAATTCAAAGAGCAAGCTAATAAAGAACGGGTAAAAGAATTGACAGGTGGCCACTGCCAAAAGCCCAGAAGAGGTCACAGACAATCTGCCCCTTGTCAACTACTTTGGATACAAAGATACAAAGTGAAGCTTCTCTGCCTTTGCTCTTATATCTGGACAAAAGACTTTCTATCATGATGCAGTATGCAATGCTTTGATTCGAGTATCCTTAAATAGAGATTTCTTTAAAGGAATTGTCTCACACAGTTGTGACAAGTCCAAAATCTGTGGGGTAGGACAGCAGGCTGGAGACACAGGGAAGAGTTGATATTGCAGCTCGAGTCTGAAGGCTGACTGTTGGCAGAATTCACTCTTGCTGGGGGAAGCCAATGTGTTATTCTAGTTCCTCCTTCGACTGATTAGATGAGGCCCACCCACATCAGAGATGGCAATCTGCTTTATTCAAAGTCCATGATCTAAATGTTAACCCCATCCAGAAACACTCTCACAGAAATATTCAGAATGACTGTTGACCAAAGATCTGGGCACTGTGACCCAGTCAAGTTGACACGTAAAATTAGCCATCACAGACTCAGATCTTGTTGAGTCATCTAGGTCATAGTTGCCACTAAGAGGGGTTGTAGGTAAGTAGTCCAAGAATGATTTCGGTCCTCTTATTGGAAATTCCAGAAAAAACAATTCTATAGTTACTTTCTTTTAGGATAGTCCAATTTAATGGGGTAAATTCTAAGCTCTGCTTCTAACTTGCTACTTACTAAATTTACTTACATTTCATCTAAATAAAACCATAACAGCAAGTTTAGACTATTGATTCTATCAAAACCTCATCAATCCCTTTTATATGTGACCTCCCTCCTCAGCCAGCCCTTCTCTCCCTAATTCTTTCCTGAACTCTTTTTTTTTTTTGTATTTTTTGTAGAGATAGGGTTTTACCATTTTGCCCAGGCTGATCTCAAACTTCTGGGCTCAAGCAATCCACCCACCTCAGCCTACCAAAGTGTTGGGATTACAGGTGTGAGCCACAGCGCCCAGCCTCTTCTTGGAGCACTTAAGAAACACACAGGCTGTGGCGGCCATTGGTTAATTATCAATGCCTTCCATTGTTAGTTCTCTCAGGTTTATGCAAGTAGCAAACAGCAAAAGTGAACAGTCATTTTAAATCTGTTATACCAGCGCTTATCCATCCAAATGAAATGTTCTCTTTTCCAAAGTAATCATGTATTTGAATGCTGCTTGTATTAGTTTGTTCTCACACTGCTATGAAGAAATACCCGAGACTGGGTAATTCATAAAGAAAAGAGGTTTAATTGACTCACAGTTCCGCATGGCTGGGGAGGCCTCAGGAAACTTACATTCATGGAGAAAAGCACCTCTTTCACAGGGCAGCAGGAGAGAGAACAAGTGCCCAGTGAAGGGGGAAGCCCCTTATAAAACCATCAGATCTCATGAGAACTGACTCACACTCATGAGAACAGGATGAGGGAACCACCCTCATGATTCAGCTATCTCCACCTGGTCCCTCCCATGATCTGTGGGGATTATGGGAACTACAATTCAAGATGAGATTTGGGCGGGGACATAGCCAAACCATATTACTGCTGCTATCGCTTGAAGCATTTTTGAAATTCTTTAGAAACTCCCTTTGAAAACTGGCACACATATTATTTTGAATTTCTTCAACGGGGGCCTAACTTTGCTCTTTGAGGATAGATTGGATATTTGAAACAGTGAAATGGCATCCAAGCTGATAATTAAGGTAGGCGGTCAAGTTGAGCAACGTTATCTTTTAGCCAAAAATCAATCTTGTACCATCAGGCAATGAGAAAAAACCAAAACAAAACAAAACAAAACTCCCTCATTCTGTAAATCATTTCTGGACTTGCATTCTTGTTGGAATAAGTGACTAGCCTCCAAGATCACTGAGAGCTTGGGTAAATCAATCACTTGGATCAATCAATCCTTAAATATTTGTTTTAAAACTAAATTTTGCCAGGCATGGTGGCTCACGCCTGCAATCCCAGCACTTTGGGAGGCCGAGGTGGGTGAATCGCCTGAGGTCAGGAGTTTGAGACCAGCCTGGCCAACATGATGAAACTCCGTTTCTACTAAAAATACAAAAATTAGCTGGGCATAATGGTACACGCCTGTAATCCCAGCTTCTTGGGAGGCTGAGGCAGGAGAATTGCTTGAACCCAGGAGGTGGAGGTTGCAGTGAGCCGAGATCATGCCACTGCACTCCAACCTGGGCAACAAAAGTGAAACTCTGTCTCAAAAATAAAATAAAATAAAACTAAATTTTACATTACATGTAATTGGTTTTTATCTCCAGAACTGGATTACAAGCATCTTAGATGTTTTCCTTTTTTAATTTATCTCAGAGCACTTGTTTTATTACTCTTATTAGCTTATACAAGGGTCTTCTTTTACAGGAGTGGAAGCTTCTTGAAGGCAAGGGCCATGTGTAGGCACCTTTGTATGCCAGCATCTACCTGGTGTGTGCACTCAAACATGTGTGTTGAATGAATGAAGATGAACTGAATGAATGAATGACTTGCTTAGGTCATTGTTGTCCTACAGATTGCATTGACCTTAAACTGCTAAAATATCAGCTTGGGCCACATTTATACTCAGTGTGAGGCCTCTTTTACCCAGGAAGATTTGCTCCTAGACTTTTCATCAACTTTAAAGATTGCCCAATATAACTTCTTTGTGATAGTTACTAATAAAATACACTAGCACAGTATATATTTCTTATAAGCAATCAATAAAACTTTGCCTTGTGAATATTGAATGGGTGAATGCATTTGGTACAGAGTTGACTGAAAAGAAGTTTTTAATGGTGAAAGAAACCTTCCAGATCTTTAGTCCATTCCTGGGGTGATACTGATGGTTTTTCTCAATTCCACTACTTAAAAAAAAAAAAAAAATCTTCTTTGTCAGTTTTGTGAATAGAATTTCTGTTTCCTTTGGGAAGCATTTCATATTTGATATCCACGTAAGGTTTGTTTGCACTGGTTAACTTAGTTTACTGTTAATACTCTTCATTTTTTACTGAGTGTAATAATAAATGTTTAACCTCTTCTGTTACTAAGTAGCATTCCCCTTCTCTTTTCTGAAAGATCAGCATCAAATTTTATTTCCTTTCTTCAAATACTTCATAGCCCTGCTCTTCAAAAGGTTCTTCTTGAGAAAGTGGCTATGAAAACCCACAATTCTTATTGTAATTCACTAAGTTACAAGGCAAATACACCACCCGCAAACCACAATGGAAAGCTCACATGAAGCCTCAGTCATAAATTTAATCAATTCTAGTTTGAATGCTAAGAAAAGTTTTAATTGTGAAAATGTGGTACATAATATTTCAAATATAAATGGAAGGATCATCAGTAGTGTTATCAAAATGCATAACACAGAAACTTTTTAAGAAAAGATAAAAAAATTACACTCAGGACTTATAACTCTTCCTCATTATAAGCATATGTAGTGATTCATTCATGCAGGTTTTTATATGAAGATAGGAATTTTTTCCTTTTCAAGAATTCCATTGTAGCCATGAGATGAAAAATGTATTATGGTGATGGTATAGCTTTCTTCTATTTTGCTTTTAGTGTTAGGATTGCTAAAAGCTTATTTAAAATTCCCAACTGACATAATGTGCTTTCAATAAGGAGGACACTGCCTCGTCCAATACCCTTCCCCTCTCATTGTTCGGTACTATATCTCCTAGCTTCATTCTACATGGGTCACTTAGTTAAGAGGGAGGCCAAGGGAGTTCCAGTTTCAGGCAGTGTGTGGCAGGGTTACTGTCCTCGCAACCTGGCTACTCCTCCAGTGAATCTCACCGTGAACGTTTCTCATAGGTGTCATATGGCAGGATGAAAAACACATTTGCCTTCTGGTGAAAGACGGCACAGGTTTTTGCCCAGCCAGGTTGGCAAGAGATCAGAACTCTTATCCCCTTGCGCAATAGGTTTGAGTTCAAGGGGTTGGATGCCCCAAGCAGACGGCCAAATCCTGATTTATGAAGTATGCTGGGTCAACAGCCAGTCAGACCACTGTCACACAGGCTGCCAGGAAAACTCTTTGAAGAAGTGTTCAAAGTAGAGAATATCCCCCAGCCCCACCCAATGCCATGGGACCAAGGCCTTTCCATCCTGGTAATCATAATCTTTAGGGGAATCAGCTGCCCTGGGAATCGCCTGCCAGGGCATCACATCCACAGAAGCAGAAGAGAGCAGCCCTCCGTAGAAGCCATGGAGGAGCCGGAGAGTGACACGCAGATGGAAGTACCTGCCTCCCACCTCCTACCCTCCCCCAAGCTCATAGTCTAGCACAAGCCTGGAGTGTAGGAGCAACTGCTAGAATATTCAGTCCAATCAGATAAATTGGTTGGGTGTCTCTTCAGATTCCAGAACACTTGGAAATGGTAATTCTGCCAAAAGAGGCTCTGTCAGAGACGATCTGGGTGACAGATTGCAGTTAAAAACATCATCTATTGAACCTAAAAAACAGTAAACAAGGCATGCATTATTACTATCACTGAAAGGAAAAAACAAAAGCCAACAGTGCCTTTCAAAGTCATGCAACGTAACTATTTCAATAATTAATAGAGAATCCTGGCTTCCTCAGAAAAATTCAAAAGGCTAAACAGAAATGTGTTGCTTTTTCTTTATTAGTAGGACAAGATTGTCACTTGCTTTCTTGTGGGCTGGAGTAAACTTGCAATGAGCTTAACATACTCTTTCACACTTGAGGGCCAAAGGCTTACATTTTGGGAACAGTTACTGAGGACAGAGGCCAGCTTTTGCAGAGGATGGAGCCAGGTTAGCACCCTGGTGGCCCTGTGCTCCGCCTGTTGTGATGCCAGGTTTGGACTGGGTGACAAGCAGGAGGTGCGTCTTGGCTGTGCTGTCTGCAGTGCATGATGACAGCTTCCAGGAAGGACCCTGCCACACTCCTCTGAAGTTGAAGTGGCCCCAGGGCCGGCTTAGAGTAAACTTTTAAGGAAGCTCTGCCTAACTTCAAATGTTCCTCGGTGTCCCAAAGATGGGGTGGACACTCCAGGCAGCCCACAGGACAGAAGGTGAGCCATGGTGAAACTGGAAAATTCTGCCCAGGCTGCTGGGGCTGATAGGTGAACTGGGGGGTGTCAGAGAAAGGCCCAGGCACATATAGCACTGCAGCAAAAGGGCCAATCATCCCCTCCAAAAGGATCAGAGTATAATCCTCCCCATGATTGCAATGGAGCAGAACACAAAGGCATCTTTGTGAGGAACTCCCAGGCAGAGAAAGCTGAAACAACATGGGGAGAATAGAAAGACAGAGAGACAGAAAGAGAGGGAAAGAGAGAGAAACAGACAGAGACAGAAATGGAGATGGAAGAGATGGAAGAGATGGAGACTGAAATGAAGACAGAGATGGAGAAAGAGCAGGAGAGAAAAACACACAGAGAGAAAGAGAAAGAGATGGAGAGAGAGAGAGGAGGAAGGAGGGAAGGAGAGAGGAAGAGAGAAAGAGAGAGACCACGTCTAGGATAAGAAATAGCTAGTAGCAAGCATTTTTGTTGTAAACATTTGAAGAAAGAAACGCAAGCTGTGGCCAGGCATGGTGGCTCACACCTGTAATTCCAGCACTTTGGGAGGCTGAGGCAGTTGGATCACTTGAGGTCAGGAGTTCGAGACCAGCCTGGCCAACAAGGTGAAAAACTGTCTCTACTAAAAACACAAAATTATCTGGGTATGGTAGCACACACCTGTAGTCCCAGCTACTTGGGAGCCTGAGACACGAGAATTGCTTATGTCCAGGAGCAGGAGGTTGCAGTGAGCCGAGATGGCGCCACTGCACTCCAACCTGGGTGACAGAGCGAGACTCCATCTCAAAAAATGAAAAACACACACACAAAAAAGCAAAAAACACAGGCTGTAAATACAAGTAATGAGGACTCTATATTTTACAGGTGAACTCTGAGAACACCACAACTTCACAGAGACTGCTGGTTTTCTGCAATTAGCAGCAAGAGTCCTGACTCAGGAGAGTTGCTCTACAGTCCAGGCTAGCAAAAGACAGACGGAACGGGCTCTGCAGAAGACACATCCAGACAAGCCGTGATTCATGCCACCTGCAGCCACAAGGGTGTCAATACCAAGAACTTGCCATATGTCATCAAGAGTGTGTTAAATGAAACCTTCTCAGGAGTTATTCTTTTGTGCTCTGTCCAAATCTGGAGAACCCTTCCAAATACAGTTAAAGACTGATATCTTGGCCGGGCACGGTGGCTCACGCCTGTAATCCCAGCACTTTGGGAGGCTGAGGTGGGCAGATCACAAGGTCAGGAGTTCCAGACCAGCCTGGCCAACATGGTGAAACCCCATCTCTACTAAAAATACAAAAATTAGCCAGGCGTGGTGGCAGGCGCCTGGAATCCCAGCTACTTGGGAGGCTGAGGTAGGAGAAGCTGAGGCTTGAACCCAGAAGGCGGAGGTTGCAGAGAGCCAAGATCTTGCCACTGAATTCCAGCCTGGGCAACAAGAGTGAAACTCTGTTTCAAAAAAAAAGATTGATATCTTGACCACGTAGACCCCTCCCAACTCACCATTTTTGTTCACATTCTGTACAACAGAATGTGAACAATTGGCAGGCAGTGTTCTTTCTTAATATTTAAATAATTGCCAATAATATTTAAATGATCATTAATACTCATTTAAATTAATAATAATCTTTAAAGTTATTTTGGATTATACCACATAATATAATCCTGATGTCAGAAAACTTAAAGGGGCCCAAAAGGAAAAGTCACTACATTTGTTTTTGGTAATAAACATGTCCCACTTCTTATTTTCTGAATTTCGTGATCTATTTCCCTTTTATTAATAGGTCTTGCCTTTTGAATCAATTGACTCTCTTCCATTATTTTATTCTACCCTTTTATTTAACTACTTTCCACATGGCCTTGGGAATTTTTAACATACCTCTGGAAGTTACACTGAACTTTCGGTCCGAGAAACTGCTCCTTCGGATTAAAGGCTCACTCATTTTTTCCAGAAATAACTTAATTGTCTCCTTCTTTTCTGGACTTGTACTTGACAAATTCAGAACCTTTCCATTTACTTTTACAATGGAATTACTGAGCCCAAACCAATAGAAGAAATCAAATAATGCGTCAGCTTTGAATTCATATGCAAAGCTTAAGTTATCTCCATTAACCACTTCATTTCCTGGGGGGAAGAAATTCTTCACTGCCTCTTGAAAATCAAACTGAAAGAGAGAGGAACATTGCATTGACTTCCTGGACATAAGTATCCTGTTGACATTGTAGAACTAACAACCGCCCAAATATCCAAACATCATACCTCTTATTTCCCTTTCACTCTCACAGATATTTTAAAACTGTTGTCTTTATTTTTTCTAACAAAACTTTGCATTTGCATCGTATTCCATCTAAAAATTCTGAACTGCTTGGCCAAAATTACATGTATTCTTACCCCATTTCTAATAGGTTGCTAAGAACTAAGTTCATTTCATTGGTAGCAATAATGCTACTTCGAGAACAAGGTGTCTGGATGCACTTTGTTTTCTAAGGGCCATTCTCTTGATCTAAGCCAGAGCAATAGGGCCTCAGTTCCTGCATGAAATGCACAAGCTCCTTCCAAGTAGTTGACATTCCTGGATTCAGACAGGCTAGGCTTACCTGAAGCCGGTAACTTTCTCCAATCACTGAGGAGATGACCATGTCCATCCCTTGCTCTATCTGTCTTCTTATCTTGGGGTGCCTTGTGTTCACAAGAAACGCGTATGTCCTTTCTAGAAATTAGCAAGCAGAATTCAGAAACAAGTATGTCCATGTGACATAAGCATGCTTCTTAGAATTTGCTATAGCAGTGGTTCCCGCCTCCTTTGGAGATTTTATTCATTTATAACCTTCCTTTCTGCTCCCTCACGTCCTTACTACAAAGCCTTGCCAGATTTCTAGAAGTATTTCTGAGAATTTTGCAGATTTGAAGGAGGTTCTGGGCCACTATAAAGGCAGGCTAGACAATCAGCTCCCACAAGGCTGCGGTTTGTCACTGGAGTCTCAGAAATCAGAAATTCCACTCTATAATTATCACAGATGAGAAGTGTGCCTCCACAGCATGTATCCAGTGTGGGGAAGGAAAGTGAAAGATCGAGATAGCCGGTTTTCATGTTCCCGCCATGCTGGATTTTTTCTTCTTCTTCTTTTTCTTTTTTTTTTTTTTTAGACAGAGTCTCTGTCACCCAGGCTGGAGTACAGTGACGCAATCACGGCTCACTGCAGCCTCAGCCTCTTGGGCTCAAGTGATCCTCCTGCCTCAGCCTTCCGAGTTGCTGGGACCACAGGCATTCACACCACGCCTGGCTAATTTTTGTATTGTTTTGCAGAGACAGGGTTTCATCATGTTGCCCAGGCTGGTCTTGAACTCCTGAACTCACGCAATCTGCCAGCCATGGCCTCCCAAAGTGCTGGGATTATAGGCATGAGTCACCATGACTTGCTGGGCATTCAAATCACAACTTGGCTCTTACAGAAACTTTATTCTTTGAAAAAGAAAATTTGCAAAGGTCAGGAAACGGGGCTGCTCCATGCTTTCCACCTCCACCCCTACCCCCACCCCATGCCCTGCTCTCCCCATTCTCTCCAGGGACCAGACATGCTTCTGACAAATGGCTAGTCTAGGGTTCTATGGACCAAGACAACTGGAGGTTGATTCTTCTCCCTGCCGCTACCTCTAACACAATCCCAAGTGGGAAAACATCTCCCTCTCATTGTTTAAATAATACCATGTGTCTGTCCTGGCAGACAGATTTTTTTGTTGTTGATTGCTTAGTTTGGTTTGGTAACCCCTCTTGTCCAATTCTGCATGATTTAAGCCAAAAGAAGGTTGTTTACTCATTAGGAAATATAAAATATTAAATATTAGTAACCAGCGACCTCTTAACGTTTCCGGTCCCCAGCATCAGGCTCCATGGCCTTAATTATTCAGTCCTTGGTCTAAGGAGACACATAGATATCTGTGTTCTCCTCCATTTAACAGCCAGGGACCAGCCACTGTGTGACTTTTAGAACTCAGTGTTTTATACTGGCTTTGAGATATCTCAGAGACAAACCTTTGGTCCACCAACAGCAAGTGTTTATGTCCTTGAGGGAGGCATTTTAAACTAACCTTATTTATCTTGTTTTTCTTACCCATGTTTTACTTTCTCCCAAATTATTTTTTGGGCACTTTAGATATAAGCTGCCTTATATCCTCTTTAACACAATAGATAAACAAAGTAAGCAAACTGCTTGATACCTTGAATTAAATCTCACGAAAACCAAACCAACACCTCTGGGCTCATTATATACTCATGGCCAGCACACTCCACAGTTGTGCTGATGGGGGAGGTTGTACACTGCCTAACTCGAGAGGCTGTCGTTCACATGTAAAGACATTATTTGTATATTATGACAAACTTGTGGGAAGCATTAGGACTCATCTTGAGGAAATGGTAGCTTTTTCTGATTTGCACAAAAGTGCAGTTTAAAATAACAGCAAGACTGGACATATTGCCTTAATCACAATTTTGCAATATAAAATTGATCGTCTTAAGCTTTGTGTCATGGAGCCTCTTCATTTTACGGCTTTTATCACAATTAACTAGTACTGGGTTTCTGGATTTCTGCTGTGGCGATTCATTACATTATAGCATGCCTCAGACACACGCCTCCTTCCATAATAGTTGTTCCACAGCTTCATACATTCTGTAGGCTACCTACAAATTCCTCCTTGTACCACTACCTATACTTTCATTAAAATGTTAAAATGAAGAGGGCTCTTACTCTTTTTTTAGATTCCTCCTGAGTGATGGATGCAGGAGGTGTACTTGATACAGCTGTGAATTACATTCCTAAAGAAATATCTGATTTTCTGGTTATAATCAAGCCAAGGAACACGTGGGCTTCAGATGTTCTAATGAGCATTTCTTGCTACTGGGCGTTCTGTTCCTGGCCTCTCCTGCAGAAAGAGCATTGTGACTTTTTACCGTCAAATGAGCAGAGAGAGCTCCACAAATCTGAATGAGAGTGAATGTTTGGGGAAATCTATTTGAAATTCGTAGATCATTTCTTAGTCCCTTGGACTCATTTTAAGAATGTTAGTTAGAAGCAAGTTTAAGAAATTCTACTTCTATTACAGAACGTTATGCCCATGACTTCCCCCATATATCATTCTGAGCAGACGGAGGAAGGCAAAATGGAGACATTTTCATACTGAAATTTGGTTAATATAGTTGTTACCAGCTAATCTAATTTCTTGGAAGAAACAATAAAGAGAAGTGTCTAAACACGACATTCCAACATCATAGCATGAAACAGAAAAGCATCCACAACTACTATTTATTTTCTTAGTTTCCTCATCTATAAAACGGGAATAGTGTAAGTACCTCCTAGGTGGGATAATTATGCATCCTAGTCTGCCCGGGTCAGTTTATACCTTTATCCCAGAATAATTATTGATAGTAATGATGTTCATGTTCATAACGTCCTCAGTTGATAAGCCCTACAAAGTTGTTGTGCTGATCCATTACATTAGAGCACTTCTTAGACATAGTGTTTGATATGTGGTAGAGCATGTTATATATCATCCTCATCACTCTAGTCATTTCTGCAACCTCCAAAGTCTCAGAAAGTCAGATCACTTCCCGCCTAGGCAGGAAGTAGAAAAGAAACCACCCGGACAGGTAGCTTCTGCCCTAGGATCATTGAGGGGTTTGTTCTGCAGGCCTGTGCTGTGCTTCAGGTGGCCTCGCACACCAGGCTCCTTGCTGTCCACCTCATTACAAGCTGATTTCTGCCCTGCTCATCAGCATGCCTCAGTCCACACCCCAGCCCAGTTTGGTCCCAGCAAGGACCAAACCAAAACTATTTAGATACTGATATGGTTTGGATTTGTGTCCCTGCCCAAATCTCACGTCGAATTGTAATTCCCAGTGTTGGAGGAGGGGCCTGGTGAGAGGTGACTGGATCATGGGGGCGAATTTTCCCCTTGCTGTTCTCATGATAGTGGGTGAGTTTTTTGCTATATCTGGTTATTTAAGAGTGTGCAACACCTGCCCTTCCGCTCTCTTCTTCTTGCTCCATGTAAGACGTGCCTGTTTTCCCTTCACCTTCCAACATGATTATAAGTTTCCTGAGGCCTCCCCAGAAGCAGAAGCCTGTATAGCCTGCAGAACCATGAGCCAATTAAACCTCTTTTCTTTATAAATTACCCAGTTTTTGGTATTTCTTTACAGTAGTGTAAGAATGGACTAATATAGATACTTACCTTTTGAGGTGTCTTTTTTGGTCTGTACATTAATAAAGAACAACATTGGTTTGCTCAGTATAGTTTCCCTGTAGTCTTTATAATCACAGTAGTTGGTCAGTTCCACATACCTATGAAAAAGCAGAGATCATTGCAAATGTAACATACCGTTTCATCTAAGTTAGGAAGGGGATGTACTGGACAGGTATCTGCCACAGCCACAGACCTTGGAGGGAAGTTCCTTGAAATGTGTCCTTACAGAGGTCGCTGTATAAGTGAATCTTTCTGGTCATGGCTGATTGGCTGAAGGATCAGAGTGCAGCCCACAGGCAGCCATGGTCCTGGGGGTGTCCTGGCATCGATGCTTGGCTCTCAGATTTTACCAGATGATCATCAGTATCATCTGTCATTTGGGCTAAAAGGGTTCATTTGAAGCAATAAGAGCTCTAAGTCCCTCTGAATTGAGAACGAATTCGACTTAAGTAGAATTAGCTGAATTTTCTCCAGTGGAGTCACCCTGTCTAACTTGTGGGCCTAGAATTTTCCTTTCCTTCTCCCCACTTCCCCTACTATTCCCAAGATAAACCAGCCCCCTCCATAGATTACAGAATCAACCAATATTCATATGAACTATTACTAATTCACATCTCCCCTATGCTGAGCTTGTGTAATTAAAAAACTAAAACAACTGATGTTGGACTTTTCACTACATCCTTGTTAAATTTAGCCTTTTTGGTTTCCATTCATTATTCTCATTTAGGAAGATCTTTCTGAATCCTGACTCTGTCATCCAGCATGTTAGCTTTCTCCCCTGCCCTTCACATCTTCCAAGCAGCCTAGCTACGTCCCTATCTGCATTGTTGATAAAAAGGTCCAAGTGCAGATTAGCTTCCTTCAAGAAGCTGGCTGATTTTCTAACTAAACCCAAACTCAGATGCCATGTGGATGTAGGCAAGCTGAATGGCCCCCAGCAGGCTGAAGGATGCGTCTGCCGCAGTCTCTCTGAAACATGGAGCTGGTTCCCCATTGACACAGCTGCGAGCATCTGCACGGAGTGAATGGCTGGCTGAGCTGAGCACGCGGGCTGCCTTTTGCTACACCACAGCGTGTTTGTTTCTTATATCTAGTCATCAGCAGAGACAGCTCCAAGCAATTCTTTCTGGCTGGTTGTCTTTCCAGTGCCTGACATGAAAATCACAGCCTTGGCGAGAAAACAGCCGCTGCAGGGAGTGGTGACCACAGTATTCTCAGCATCCCTCCCCTGCATCCACTTCCCAACACCCCTTGGAGGGGCCAGCACACAAGACAGTGACCAGGGCATGTGTCAAGAGCATGCAAGAGAATATCTACCCGGAGGCAGGAAAACACAGCTTCCACTCGGCTGTCTCCCAGCTTGGTTTCTTAGAAATCTATGTCATTATCTTTCTGCTGGGATTGTCAGACCTGATTTTGAGAGCATTTAAAACCTGACCCCTGATGGAGCCTCTAAAATGCTTCCTGCCTTCTATTTCACCAAGATTTTAAAGCAGTCTCCACCTCCCGCCACATCTGTAGTGGTGGCTGCTTGGGGGCTGTTCCTGGGATGGGGAGGGAACATGGAGCTGCAGTGTTCCAGAGAAGAAAAAGGCCGATGTGCAACTTGATGCTCACGGAGTGGGTGAGGATGGCAGGAGTAGAGGAGAGGATGATGGGAATGGAGGAGGGGCGCTGGGGTGGGGAGCTGGGGTGTTACAAGGGAATGGACGGCCAGGTAAGAGAATGTAGACCCACACAAGGTGTTGGTATGGTTCTTCCTTCACCCCTCCCCTGCCCTCATCCTCACCGGGGCAGACCAGGAGAAAGGGGGTGAGATGGGGGAACCTCAGGAGACTGAGGGGAATGGTGCTGGTGTTGTACATCATCTGGGAGAGAATTTTCCTGCCCTTTTTATCCCAGTTGACCAACTGCCAAAAGTTACTGGAGAAAGAAAGCAAAGGCGAAGGCGGGAAAAAGAAAACCACCATTTGCTGGGCTCATTCATTCATTCACTCAGCAGCTTCATTGAATCCCGCTGATGAGCCGGACACCAGGTGAGCATTTACATGTGTCTCATTGCCTTATCATGCTGGAGGGGCTCAGAGCCCAGGAAGGGGGCAGTGGAAAGAGGCAGTGCAGGGTGCCCCTGTGCTCGCCCATCCCTCTTGCCATCCATCTATTCAGCTGCCAAACGCCCGGCACAAATATAGATATTTCAGAATTACTAATGCAAATGTTGCTTCTACATGTTGAATATTTATCATAGTTGCTGAAGTTATCATTAGGCAGGCAGGCAAGAGTGGCTTGGGTAGGGGGTGAAGAGAAGGTGAAGTCTGTGGTTACACAGTGGGGTGAGGATATAGGTAGAGAAAAGAAAAAGAAAACTCCTGTAGCAAAAGAGGAAGAAAAGGGCAAGTCTGGTTTACATAAACATAAAGAGATAGCTGGGTGATGCGGGGGCAGGGGCAGGCTCTACCTGTGACCTACTCCAGGCAGGTTTCCCTTTCTCCTACCACCCTGTTTACATGGAGTTCAGTCATGGTCATTTCAGCTCCTTTAGTATATTCCTCGGGTGATTCCTCTATTCTCTCAATATCTGGAGTCCAATTGTCATTCTTAATGGAAAGCGCGTGGCATTTGTGTACAATGCATCCAGAGAATCTGCAGTTTGGATGCCTTTTCTGATGACACAAACGCCAGTACAGTATTTCCTTCTGCATACAAAATTGATTGATAGCTGATGGGTCAGTGGTCCCACAGATAAAAATCTCAATTTACAAATGATCTCTGGTTCAGAGAATAAACAGTTTTCCCTGGAATTTGGTGGAAGGTTTTTCCGAATGCTACTGGGCTCAAAGAGCGGGTATTTGGCATGCTCACAGAAGGAAACCTGCTGGATAGCCACATGTTGAGTGTAATCTATGACCTACACATGAGCTATCCATTTTTGAGCCTGAATTTCATAAAACACCTTGGATAATAAAACTACATGCAACATAATTTAATCTGCCTTTGATGATTCAGGGGTACTTGAATTTCAGCTCCTTAACAGGCTGTAAACCTCATCACAGCGCATGCCAGTTATCACTGTACCACAGATGTGTGAAAACACTGCTTATAGAAGATCTCTGATGCCAGAATCTACAGACAAGAGATTGTGGCAAGATCCCTACTTAATAAGCTCCCTATCTCTAACCAGACCACAGATAAGGAATACCTCATTAATTCATCCATCCCCAGCCTCCCGGTTATGGTCCAGTTGTTAAACACCTTGAAATTCCATTGAAATAAATAAATGTGAGCATTCACTAAAATACAATAAGATCAGAGAATTTAGTTGTTAAGGGGCACAGATATTTAAGTTTCTGACATGTAATCACTGCTTTTAGTTTAAGACTATCCTTACTAGATTATATTAGGGACTAGTTATTCGATCTTCCTTGTTTGTCTGTGTGTTGTTTGTTTGTTTGTTTTTTGAGATGGAATCTCACTCTCTCTTCCAGGCTGGAGTGCACTGGCACAATCTTGGCTCACTGAAACCTTTGTCTCCCAGGTTCAAGCAATTCTCCTGCCTCAGCCTCCCAAGCAGCTGGGATTACAGGTGCACACCACCGTGCCCAGCTAATTTTTGTATTTTTAATAGAGACAGGGTGTCACCACATTGGCCAGGCTGCTCTTGAACTCCTGACCTCAAATGATCTGCCTGCCTCAGCCTCCCAAAGGGCTGGGATTACAGGTATGAGCCATCACACTGTGCCTTTAATCATAGATATTTCAGAATTACTAATGCAAATACTGCTTCTACATATTGAATATTTGTCATGGTTGCTGAAATTATCATTAGGAATGAAAAGCAAATACTTTAAGATAGGCTCTTAAACTCTCATTTCTTCATTGCTTTATCCTGGCCCCAAAATGCTTCTGGGGTGAAAGTTTCTAAGCTTGGCTTCAATCCAAAGATTAAAAGGCAGGACAAGTCCGGGCGTGGTGGCTCACATCTGTAATCCCAGCGCTTTGGGAGGTCAAGACAGAGGACTGCTTGAGGCAAGGAGTTATAGACCAGCCTGGGCAACATAGTTCCGGACCAGCCTAGGAAAACCTTGCCTCTACAACAAATTTTTAAAATTAGCCAGGTGTGGTGGTGCATCCCTATACTCTTAGCAACTCAGAAGGCTGAGGTGGGAGGATTGCTGGAGTCCAGGAATTCCAGGTTGCAGTGAGCTATGACTGTACCACTGCACTCCAGCCTGGGCGACAGAGCAAGACCCTATCTCAACAAACAAACAAACAAACAACCCAAAGCAACCAACCAACCAAACAAAACAAAACAAAACAAAAAACCCAGCAGGACAATGTAATGGGAAGCACAGTATTTCAAAATAAGATTGAATTCATGTCCTAATTTGCTGGCTATGTGAATTCAATTCCAGAGCCACAACTCACTGTGACCTTGAGGGGCTTCTTTAACCTTCTGCACCTGTTCACTTACCTGTGGAAAGGGCATAACAGTATTTTTTTTCTCTCATGATGAGTAAATGCAGTACATGCAATGTAGACATATGAATTTGAATCCATAGTAGATGCTTAATAAACATCATGAGTGTCTCTAATCCTGGCCAACTTGGCAAACCCACAGGATGAAGTTCTGTAAACTTCTTTTTTTTTTTTTTTTTTTTTTTGAGACGGAGTCTTGCTCTGTCACCCAGGCTGGAGTGCAGTGGCCGGATCTCAGCTCACTGCAAGCTTCGCCTCCCGGGTTCCCGCCATTCTCCTGCCTCAGCCTCCCGAGTAGCTGGGACTACAGGCGCCACCACCTCGCCCGGCTAGTTTTTTGTATTTTTTAGTAGAGACGGGGTTTCACCGTGTTAGCCAGGATGGTCTCGATCTCCTGACCTCGTGATCCGCCCGTCTCGGCCTCCCAAAGTGCTGGGATTACAGGCTTGAGCCACCGCGCCCGGCCGAAGTTCTGTAAACTTCTGACTCCCAACCAAGGCTGTGTTCATTTAAGTTCCTAGGAAATTAGGAAAATATCAGCATCTGATAAATGAGCAAGAGTTGCTCCTTCCTCGTTCCAATTTCTTTCCTCATTTTTTCAGTTTAGGAGGCTAAAGGGAACAACTTAATGACAGCAACATCTGAAAAGGAGGACCAAAAAAGAGCATTGTGTTTTGTTTCTAGGAATCAGGAATCACTAAAAATTTTGCTTTGTTTCACTAGAACTAGGACAGAAGGGGGAGGGAAGAAGGGAAAAGAGATCAGGAATCACTGAAAGATGGCCCACCTCTAACACATCCACCTTTCAAAGCTGCCCCAAATTTCCTTTGGCTCTAACAATTTCAGCTCAATGACAAATAGGAATTCAAATCCTCCATGAACTCCATCAAAGGGTGGAGTGTGTGTGTGTGTGTTCATTAAAAAAAAATATGGACAGTTGAGCAGAGACAAAGAGGAACACACACTGCAATAGTCTGTGTAGGAGGCCCAGGAACTGCTTGCCACCTTCACAATTCTTTGCCGTGACACTAAGCAAAAACTTGCAGAGCCATTTTACTCTTGGGGGAAGCAGGATGCCCCTGCCATGACTTTCCAGTGTTAACTCGATCACCTTACACAGAGTCTCGCCCTAATCTCTTTTCCCTTCTTCCCTCCCCCTTCTGTCCTAGTTCTAGTGAAACAAAGCAAAATTTTTAGACTTCTCACTCTAATGTCTGTGGCTCACACAGACATGATTCAAGGGTACACATGTTCATGCATTCATTCCTTAAGGAATTGTTGACACTTAGTGTGTGCGAGACTCTGAATGGGGGCAGAGGATGATTCATTCATTTATGCATGCAAGGAATGATTACTGAGTACCTACTGTGTGCTGGGCACTGGGGACACAGAGACGAGAAAGGGAATAGCCTTGCTTCTAAGAAGCATACAATCTCCTAGGGAGACAGATGAGAAAACACATGATTTTGGTATGAAATTATGAATGTATAACCTTCTTGCTCAAAGTGTGATCCTTGGACTAACAGCACTGGAATCACCTGGCATGATGAAGAATCTGGGGCTCCCCCCAGAATCAGTCAGAATCTGTGTTTTAACAAGGTTTCCAGGAGACTTGCATACTTATTTAAAGTTTGAGAAGCACTGGTCTAAGACATGGTCCCTTCTATTCATAGGCTTGCAAACTGGTAAATCATTCAAACCTACTAACGCCAAAGAAATGCATAGTTCTCTGTATTCATGTGTCCAGGCTCCACTGGGTTCTCTCCTTGTCTGTTAAGCCAAAGGGAGCAAGTTAGGAGGGGCTAGGGGTTAGAGCCATGTATTGGGGTGAGATGGGTAGTAGGAGAGAGATTGTCCTGTCAAGCCAAACAACCCACAAGGGTTGGACAAGAGCAGGGGCAGGGGGCACCCCAGGAAGAGTCACAGTTTAGCCCATCCATGGGGACCATAGGATGGCTGCATGCAGGCAGGCAGGCAGGTAGGTGGCAAGGACCAGGGGAGCTGAGAGTAGAAAGGAGACCCAAGTGTGGCTGCAAGTCCAGAGCCTGGCTCTGAAGAAGGCAGGCAGGAGAGAAGGCCAGGAGGCACATCGCTGTAGAGTCATCAGATCTGAGTGTGATTTTTGTCTCTGTGACCTCAGCTAGTGTTTTAACCTTGCAGACATTCATTTTCCTCACCTATAGAATCTGGCTAACAAAAGGTACCCCATGAATGGCTAAGAGATTAAACAATGTGTGTAAAGCTCTTGGCTTCTGGTGCTGCTTCAGTATCACTACTGTTACCACTTTATAGTTGAGGAAATGGAGTCCCATGGACAGTAAGTAAATTTCCCAAGGTCATTCAGCTAGTAAAGAGCAGAGCCCTTCTTCTGGACTGACTCCTAAAAATCTCACAGCTCAATGCATCTCACAGCTCAATGCATGCATGGTTACTATTCCACCAACATCACTATGCGTCCTGCTAAGGGGCTGCTGTCCTAAGCAGATTGCTACATCTAAGACCACATTTTCCAACCTCCCAGCCTCAAGTTGAACTCTCTTCTGAGAACTGGGCCTGAGCTGGCAGACAGAGCCCAGCACTTCCCACTGCAGGATGGAGGTGAGGCTTCCCTCAGTAAACTTCCAAGTGTGTTCCAGCCTACCTGTCCTCATTTTAACCCCATGAGTGCCACTCCACCTCACCTGCATTCTCTGCCCGAGGAGGTGTGATTGTCACCCACCCAGGAGCAGGTCACAGCTCTGCTTTTAGTGGCTTCTTTAAAATCACTGCACTTACTTCCTTTTGTAGGCTGACTGTACAAGATATGCACTAGCTGACATAATTCCAGTTATTTATTTGTAGATTCAGTAAATGAGTGATAAAGCAAGATTATTTCAGGTTTGAAGTAATTTGCTGAAAGCATAGGTTCTCCTGGTTCTGCTGGTCCTCCCACTTAGCAGCATCTTACCTAGGTAAATTACTTAAGCTCTGAGTCCTAATGCTTTCATCTGTAAAAAGGAGCAATAGTGTGAACTTTGTAAACTTTTATGAGATAATAGCTGAGAAATACTTTGCACCATTCAAGTAAATGTTAGTAGCCACCATTACTATTGTATTTATTTTTATTCCCCAAGCAGCTTCTTTCATGCTAGGGGAGCACCAAAAAGAAGGGACTCCAGGTCTTCTTTGCCAAAAGTTTGCCATTATACTTCACCAAGAGGCTGCTTTATAGGAAAAAAAGGTGTGTGTGTGTGTGTGTGTGCACGCGTGTGTGTCACAGTTAATGGTAATTTTGACTTTTAAGTATTGAATGAATAGCTCCCTGAATGACCATTACCCACATCTTGTGTCCTGAGCACGTTGTGTTTACAACATGGGTGAAAACCCTGATCTTGAAAGAAAAAAATAAAAATAAAGATCTTGCCGTAAATCCTACAAAGTAGGACAAATATTTTCAAGTAGGTTCTGGAAGGAGCTTTAGGGCTAGTGGCCATCACTAAACCTTCCCACTAGGCTAGATTTCCTTAGTTTACTTAGTAGGTATGTGCTTATAAAAATGTTCAGTATCAGAAAATGAACCTAAGAGGAGCTGCTAAAATCGTCCTCTTGCTCTCTTAACAAGTGAATCATCCGAAAGTCAAGGTTGGTGGCTCTTAGCCTTTCAGGGTTGCTTGGAAAAGGGCCTCATGAAAGCCACAGTACACACATATGAGGTCCCAGAAAGAAATTCTAATTACACCAGGGGCTTATCCCGTATGCCGAAAATATTTGTTGAGTTAAAAAGAACTAATTAATTAATAGAGCAAGGACTCTTAACCTGGGTCCAAGTATCTCATGAACATCCTGGATGGTCACCAAAAATTGGGTATATATCTACATTTCTGGGGAATCTACATACAATTCTCAAAAGTTCTATGGTCCAAAATGATTAGGAATCATTCTGCCTTTTGGGATCCCTGGCCATCTTGGTGGCTGCTTTTGGTTAGAGGCCATCCCACACCCAAGATCAGAATATGTTGGCCACAAAGAAGATGAAAAGTCACTGGAGTCCATCCACTCTAGGCTCCAACCCATTAAGAAAGGTGGAAAATACAAGCTGGGGCAAGCCAGCTCTGAAGATGATAGACAAGGCAAAGTGAAACTGGTCATCCCCACCAACTGCCTGGCCTCGAGGAAATCTGAAATACAGCACTAAGCGACATACTCTCAAAACTGCCATCTACCACTCCAGCAGTAATAACATTAAATTGGGCACAACATGTGGAAAATACCATAGGAAGGGCACCCTGGTGTCACTGATCCAGGGGATTCTGAGATTTTTTTTTTTTTTTTTTTTTTTCTTTGAGACAGGGTCTCACTCTGTTGCCTAGGCTGGAGTGCAGTGGTACCATCTTGGCTCATTGCAACCTCCACCTCCAAGATTCAAGCCATCCTCCTCCCACCTCAGCCTCCTAAGCAGCTGGGACCACAGGTGCATGTCACCACGCCCAGCTAATTTTTGTAGAGAGGAGGTCTCACTATGTTGCCCAAGCTGGCCTCAAAGTCCTGGACTCAAGCAATCCACCTGCCTCAGCCTCCCAAAGTGCTGGGATTACAGGCATGAGGCACTGCACCTAGCCCTGAGATCTTTAGAAGCACGCCAGAACAGACTGATGAAAGAAAATCAAGCAAATCTTTAATAAAACTGGCCACAGCTTATTTTTCAAAAAGAAGGAAGGAAGGGAGGGAGGGAGGGAGGGAGGGAGGGAGGAAGGTTGTATGCTATCCCTAAAGCCAAGACAACTGGGCAAATTTGGCAGCTCAGAGGAGTGAAACTTTAGATATCTCAGTTCCGGCTTCAGCGTGCCTCCCACCTCCTAATTCACAAGGGCAGAACCTCTCACTGCTGCCCACAACCCAGTCCTCTCCCTCTGCCTAGAAGGCTGTCTCCATTTAGACCAGATTCCCTCCTGGCCATCCTTCAGGACTGCACACTCAGTTATAAAAGCCTCCTTCCCTGCTTGAGGACAATAGATAGCTCCTTCCATCACCCAAATTATTTTTGGAGGCTCCTTGCTATTTCCCAGGTACAAAAGCCCTCACAGTATTGCTTATACAATGATAGCCTATTATTTGTTGGTTTGTATTTGCATCCTGTCTGTGTTACCTGGTCTTTGTGGCCCAGTTGTTTATTCTAGATTCAAAGCTGTCACGGAATCACTGCTGTTTAATTTTCTTTTGTGTAGGAGGTATTCAAAGCAAAAGTTAGATGACAGACTTCAAAATCATTTCAGATTCTGCAGCACTGCTTGCTACAATTAGGAGAACTGGTTCTGTCAAAAGACTAACCTATGGCTTCAGTTAATTCTGGACATTTTTATTTTTCATACCCTGTTCTCAAATACAATGGGTATCTTCTTTTTAAATCTGCGCACATCTGATTTCTGACTCAGTTCCTCCCACAGTCCTCCACTTATGGTTTGGGATTGGAATTTTCATTTCACTAAGAAAGGAAGAAATTCTTGCTGGGAAATGGTTCTTCAGGCATTCAGAGCCCTCACTATCTTTGTCTGGAAAAGCAAGGTTTTTTCCCCAGAAGTTTTGAAGACTGCACGTTCAATATCTCATTTTGTTTGCTTGCCTCTCTTGGCTCCCTCCTACCCACAGGGTGCCACAGCACGCTGTCTTTCCCAGTAGCAAAGGCACTGTGTCTTGAAAGCTGGCTATCTTATTCATTTCTGAGTCAAACTCTAGACCATGCTTGCCTCTTCAGGCACTCAGCACTCTCAGCACAAATATAACAGGGCTTTGCACTCCAGGCCCTTGTCAAGGGTGACCTCTGGAGGTCTGAGGCCATGTGGAATCAGGCCTGAAGTGCCCTCCTTTACCCCGTGGCACCAAAGCCTGCTTCAGATGGCTGGGCCACATCCTGCCGGCTTCATGTCAGCCAAGAAGAGCTTGGGGGCACTTTGGCCACAACAGTCAAGCATCCTGGGGGCCTCCTTCCAGTTAAGGCCCGTAGGTTTCACACTTACTTCCCCAGAACTTATCTGCGCCTTCCACAGCCCACATGGCCCCAGTCTGGACTTCCAGGGCCTTTGTTCCCTTCTCAGTTCGGTTTATTTGTTTATTTTTGAAACACGAAGGGAGACCAGAGGTGGGAAACTTTGAGCTTTTGCATGCTTCTCCACTCGGTCTCCTCACCGGAGGGGGCTGGCCGTGCTCAGAATGGTGCATGCTCCCTGCTCCCCACCGCCACCCATGCTCCAAAGCCAGGATGTGAGTCTCGCAGCGCTGCAGACAGCCCCTAAAGGGTGTGCCCCCAATTTGAGCTCATCTGACCCAGTTAAGGAGCCAGAATGGGAGAAGCATCCGCCAGTCATGAGCTCTGACTTAGGGCCCCTGCCCTCCCCCTCGCGCCCGGGGCCTGATGCCCTTCTGAGCGGCTTCAATCACCAGCTGCAAAATATCAGTGCAAGAAGCAGAAGAACCAGGGCGAGCGTGCAGGCTCCCGGTGATGGAAGCAGAAGGAAAATCTAGAAGCCCACGGAGTAGTGGGCCACGCGGGGACGCAGGCGGCGAGGAGAGCCCAGGCTCCCAGAGACCGCAGCCGGGTGGAGGCGTCTGCGGGTACCAGGTGACGGGCTGGGGCGCGCGATGAGGCCACCCACCTCTTGATGTAGCTGCTGAGGCGGTAGAGCTGCCCGTCGAGGCGCACGAGGCCGTCGCCGAAGACGTTGAAGCCCCCCCGCGCCGCCGCCGGCTCCTCGGGCCCGGCCACCACAAGCTGGTCACCGCGCAGCTGGAAGGCACCCGGCTGCAGGCGCAACAGCTGTGCCAGCGGCAGCAGGGCCAGCTCGCAGTCGCAGGTCCACAGGCTGCGCAGCTCCCCAGACGAGATGGAGGTCAGGCTCGGCCTGGCCACCGGCTCGCAGGCCGCCCCCGCCATGCCCGCGTCGTCGGTCCTCACACCGCCTGCTTCCGTCCCGTCCCTACTTCCCCCAGCCAGCACCTGACGGTCCCCAGGAGGGGCAGGGCGCCCTGCCTGCGCCAGCTGCGCGCGGGGTGCGGAGGGGGTCGCTCTGCCCGCCTGGCCGGGACGCGGTGGCCGCTCAGGTGCCAATCCAACCGCCCGGACGGCCCCTCCCAAGCTGGCACTCCCTGGGAGCCCTGCAGGCACGGAGCGGAGAAAGCCGCCCCGGCGCAGCGCGGCCGCTTTTATCCGCCCTCCGGACGCCCGCCTCGCCCCTGCCGGCCCACGGCCACGACCCCAGAGGCTTCGGGCGAGTTTATCATCGTCTCATAACTTGGCATGCTCGTTTGTCTGTTCGCAGCCAAGGCTTAGTCATCCCCCTGGGGTCCGCTACTCAACACCAGGGCTGGCCCCCGCCCTGCCTGGCGCACACTGCCGGAGGTTGGAGGTGGGGAGAGTCCTCCCCGGGTTCCCAGGCCCTGCCTGTGGTGGACGGCAGGGCGCACAGCACCCACCCTTGCCTAAGACACCGCACCCCTGGTGTTGATTGGAGAAGAATGCGAGGGCTCTCGCCCCACCCACTCCACCTGGGACCCAGAGGCTGTCAAAAGGCCAGTGCTAGAACTCCGATCCCCACCTCAGTACCAGACCTCTCACTCAGCCTCAATTTTCTGCCATTTTAACTCCATCCAGATCGTACCCTGCATTTCCCTCCTTTCAGCCTTTCCTTCAGTTGGTTCCTGGCCCTGGATCCCTTCCCCCTAGAAATCTCACTGATCACATCACTTCTCCATAAAGACTTCACGAATCCCACGTGGGTTTCATAGCTTTGCCTCTCCTTTCTGCTGCACGGTGAACCCCAGACGGCAGTGTGCAGTGTAGTGGGGATAGCAGGGTCCCAGCATCCTCCCACCTCCCCTGCCTCCCCAGTAGGTCGTGATCTCCTTGAGCCCCAAAATACGTTCATTTGTTCAGTCTATAAATATGTGAGTGCTAGCTATGGGCTCATTGATCTCCTGAAGTATGAAAGGAGGACTATATTATTCTATTTAATTAAACACCTATTTCTACTGCAGAGAAGCCTGGATGGGATGGGAAGAGAATCTAGCCCAGGTTCGAGGCTTTCTGTAGTACTGTGATTTAGGATTCTAAGCTACATCCTAAAAGTTGAGTGGAACTTAACAGAATATCTTTAGTTTGTCTTTGTGTGCCCCCACATGAACTCTTGTGTAGGTTTAATCAGATGGAATGGAGAGTCCTCCTGCCATATCTCATTTAAATCTCAGAATGTAAATGAGCCCCACTCTCTTCTCTTCTTCTAGGTGCATACCTATCATTTCTTCAGACATGGATCTTTTACCCACGGGATCATTACCCCATCTCTGGGCCTCTCTGAACAAATCTAATTCACTGAGCATGAATTGATCACTATTGACTCAATCTTTTGTGGCACAGGAAGGATGCTCTACCTGTGAAAAAAAAAGCATCCAGAAGATCTTCTTGCAAAGGGAAGTTTGAGGATCCCTGCATACAGAATGGGTCTGGTGGTGGGCTGAGACCACAGACAGGACTCAGAAGCTGGGGCTGTTTTCACAGGGGAGGGATTTGGTGCCAGCAGTTAAATCCATCGTGCCCTATTTAGGACTCTTCACTCTTGTCCCAAACATTGATAGTGTCATCACTATGCACCAGAGACCATCTTAAGCTCTCAGGTCACACATACACATGCACACATGGACCCAATAAGTGCTACCATAGATGTACGGACTAAGCACCATGAGAAATAAGTGGCCCTGCCCCAAGAAGGGTGCTCAAAGGAGGTGACACATAGCTAGACTTCGAATAGAGAGTGGAAGCTCCAAGGGGAAGGAGCAGCAGCAATAAGGAGATGGGAGAGAAGATTCTGTACCCTTCTATGCAAAGAGAGATGCTAGGTTCCATCTGGGGGAGGGGAGATATTTTTAAAACAGCTAGAGCAGACCATCCTATTTGGGATGAGAGGGGTGAGTTCTATATGGGATGAGACCAGAAAGGGTTGTTGGAGCCAGATTGTGACAGGCCCTCTGAGTTGTCTGGGAATTTGGATTCTTAAGGCAATGAGGAGCCTTGGCATGTTTTAAAGAAAGGAAGTGGCATAATTATGCCTGAGTTCAGATAGACACCTTTGGTTATGACCATGTAGAAGATGTTTTGAAACAGGAAGATCAGAGGCAGAGAAACTGGTTAGGAGATTGATGTAATAATCCAGATAAATATGATGAGAGTCTGAACAAAAGCAGCTGTAGGAATGGAGATAAGGTTTCAACATTTTTGAGTTAGAGTCAGCAGGAAGGATCTCATGAGTAAATAAATGAAAGAGAGCAGGAAGAGAACTTAGTCTCTTGCTTGGGTACCCAGACAGATGGTGACACTGTTAACAAAGCAATGGTTCACAGGAGGAAGGGTAGGGGTTTGGGGGGAGATAGTGATGAGTTCAAGGGGGACATACTGATTTTGAGCTACTTATGGAACATCAAGGTAGAAAAGTCCAGGAGGCAAGGAGTTAGCTGGGTCTGGCATTTTGGAAAGACAAGGTCAATGATTGAGATTTGAAAGTCTCTAGATCAAAGATGGGGTTGAAGCCAAAGAAGTGGATGGGAGCATCTAGCTAAAACTTGATAGGGTAGGAATTTGAATCCAAGCCTTTAGTTTACTTCAACATATGTTAATTGAGCATCTGCTATGTTCAGTGCTTTGCTGGAGATACAGAGTTGAATAGAGGATGGCCCCTGTCCTCAAATAACAGGGAGAAATGCAGGAATCAGCATGAACTAGTCTTCTGGCACCATGTCCAAACATATGGCTGAAATCTAGTTATATTTTGCCTATGTCTCCAACCTGCTGGTGGAATACACCCTCAACAACAGTAACAGCTGCAAAAGTTGCTTTCAGTTAGTTAGTCAATGAGGGCAGGTCCACTACATAGCCCTCACCAGCCCCTACCCTCCCCATTCCACATAGATCGAACTCAACTACTCACCCTGTGAGCTTCGCATAGATCAAGCTCAGCAACTCTTGATTGCCCTTAAACCTACACCACACTGTCTATGAATGATTTGGCTTTCTTGAAGAGTAAAATGTTACATTAGGGTTTTATATCAGAATTATATGCATTTGTTTAAGATAAACATACCAGTCCCTCCCATCAAAATCCGTTTCCTGGCCGGACGAGGTGGCTCATGCCTGTAATCCCAGTATTTTGGGAGGCCGAGGTGGGTGGATCGCCTGAGGTCAGGAGTTCCAGACCAGCCTGGACAACATAGTAAAACCCCGTCTCTACTAAAAATACAAAAATTAGCTGGGCATGGTGGTGAATGCCTATAATCCCAGCTACTTGGGAGGCTGAGGAAGGAGAATTGCTTGAACCTGAGAGGCAGAGGTTGCAGTGAGCCAAGATCACACCATTGCACTCCAGCCTGGGTGACAAGAGTGAAAGTCCGTCTCAAAAAAAAAAAAAAAAAAAAAAAATCCATTTCCTTCTCAATAAGGTATCAACACTTAGATCTGAGTAGAATAATTAAATTTTTCTTTACCTCTCCACAGTTCTGTGATTTTACAATTTTCCTGTATTTTCCAAATAATTGTGTATTGTTTTATACAGAAAAATGATGTTGAGCATAATAAAAATATTTTAAAGATGCTTTCTTGGTATGTTGTCTAGAGGTTTCATTTGATGCATTTTCAGCAAAACACCTGCATTTCTTTATGGGTAATTTATGCATTACCAAAATGCCAGAGAAAGATATGAAAAAGTGAACAGAAAAAAATAGTAATCAGTGTAACGTAAGCCATTGCTAATCAGCGGAGAGCTAGAGAGATCTTTTCATGTTTAGTGTCTTTTTCATTACCCGAGTACCAACCAGGCAAACAATCACTCCTGGTGAAGACCTTTTCAGTCTTTTTTTTTTTGGGGTTTGCTTACATAGTTGTGTTCCTATTGTAGAATCTTTATTCTGCTTTGCATATTTAACATTATATGTATATTATGTTGTGAAAATTGCATTTTCCTTGTGAGTAGTATTTTAAATCGCTATGCTGTTTTCCATTAAGTGTATATTCTATTGTTTGTCTAGACATGTCTTCACTCCTGAACACTCAGATTGTTTCTGGTTTTTCCTTATAAACAATGCTGCAATAAACATCTTCAGACTCTGATTTTATTTTTCTGTATCCAAGCTCTCAGAGATGGAATTACTGGGACAAATGATATGAGAAGGTGTATTGCTCTGGAAACCTGTGCCATTATTTCCCTAAGGGCTTGCACCAATTTGTCTTCTCACCAGCAGAGATTTCTCATGGTTTTAAATCTTTGCAGTTGGGGTAGGGTACCTCATAGCTATTTACACTACAAGTGAGATTAACAGTTTAGCTGTAATGTTACCACTCAAATTTAGAGACTTTATAGCAAGGCAATCACCCATTGGTGAGTCTGTGGCTATGCTCACAGGTATAAGACAAGATAAAGATTTTGCCATCCTCATGTGTCCCCATTAAGGTAACTGTGCTTTGGTGACATCACCAGTTTGCAGGCTCAGTTTCTCAGCTTTGGAGGTCGAAAGTTCATATTCAGAAACTTTGATTCAACCTTACCAAATTCACAAGAGATTAAAAATCAATTAGGCACCACCACTACCACCATTTTTGGATTTTCTGTCAACATACAAACATCTACAGGTTTCTTTTGTCTTAAAAAAAAAAAAAAAACTTTTAAAAATATTTTAACACCTCACTTTCCCTTTTAGTACACTTCCATGTCTCTTCTTCTCTCTATGATCAAATTCCCTGAAAAATATTCTCTAAATTCCTTGCCTGACATTTACTCCTCAAGACTTTATACCTTGACTTCTGCCCATCACACCTCCTGAAACTGACCAAGTCTCCAACGACCCCCTTGTTACTAAACTTCATAAACACTTTCTGTTTTGATCTCACTAGACTACACTTGTCCCTGCAGTTCTCTCTCCCCTTAGCTGGTGAAGAACTTGCACAATGTAGTGAAAGCTGCAAAGGGTTTAGAGTTGAAAATCTAACTCTAACATTTGCTAGCCATGTCATCTTGAGCAAGTTTCCTAAACTCTCTTGTCCTTCATTTTCTCATCTCTACAATTAGGGTAATAGAAGGAGAGGCAGGAGAGCAACACGGTTAAGAGCTCAGACTTTGGTGTCTTGTCACCTGGGTTGGAGTCTTGAGTCTAGCTCTGTAGTCTTGAACACATTACTCCTATGTGCTTCAGTTTCCTCATATGTGAAGAGTGAGGTTTGTGAGGATTTGATGAGCTATGGCAAAGAATTGTCTGGCACATAGTAAGTGCAATGTAAGTATTTGCTTGATGCCTACATCAGGGGACTTCTGTAAGAGTACAATGAGGTGATCACCCACGCACAGCATCTAGCTCAGTGCCTGGTTCTTGAGTAATAGTGCCAGCTCCCTGTCTTCTCCCAGTCTTTGTCTCTCATTTCAGGCCACTCATTTTCCTAAGCTGCAGAGTTCTGTCCTTGTCTACCTTCCCTTTTCCTGGATGACTTTGTCCAAATATTTGGCTCTGATGACCACTTATAAGCTGATGATGTCTGAATCTCTAGCTCCAGGCCATATTTCTTGTCAGGCTCTCCAACCAATCTACACAACTTTCTGCTAACCTCTCCACATGATTTCCCCCTGGCACCTGCAACTCATCGTCTTCCTCCTGCCCGATGTGCTGTTTCTCCTGGGTTTCTCATCCCAGGGAGGCATCACCACCCCTCAATCCAGCACTGTGAGGGCATCCTAGACTGCACCTTCTCACTTCCTCCCTCCACCCCTACCCCCTTCTGCTGTTCTTCCACCCCAGTCCTCCTAGCCAACTGGCTGCCTCCACCCACTGACTCTGCCTTCTACAAATCTCAGGAATCTCTTGGTTCATTCCCAACCCACTGCTATTGATTTCGCTTAGCCTTCTGCCACTTTTTCTTGGGACTATCTCAGTAGCCTTCATACCAGTCTCCTCTCTCCCAATCCCTCCTCCCACATTCCCCCAGCAATTAATATACTGAAGTCCTAACACCCAGCACCATGGGATGTGACTGTATCTGAAGATAGTTTAGAGAAGTCATTCAGGTCAAATGAGGTCATAAGGGTGGGACTCTAATCCCATAGGACTGGTGTCCATATAAGAACAGAAAGGCTCCAGAGTTTGTGGGCATACAGAGGAAAGACCACATGAGGTAGAGCCATTGGCAGCCGTCTACAAACCAGGGGGAGGACCCTCATCAGAAACTGAACTTGCATTTTGCTCTGGTTTGAATGTGTCAAACCAAACCCAAGCAAAGTCCATGGATAAGAGACTTAATCCTCAAGGCAACAGTGTTGGGAGGTGAGGTCTAATAAGAGGTGATTAGGTCCTGAGGGTGCTGCCTCATGCATGGATTCATGTCGTTATCTCAGGAGCCGGTTTGTTATGGAGAGTGGGTGTGTTACAAAAGCAAGTCTGGTTCTCTCTGATCTTTTCACCTTTTGCCATGGGAGGACATGGGAGGACACATCAAAAAGCCTCTTCCAGAGACTGGCACCTTCATCTTGGACTTCCCAGCCTCTGGATCTGTGAGGCAAATACATTTCTGTTCTTTATAAGTTACCCAGTTGGTGGTATTCTGTCATCACAGCATAAACAGACTAAGACACAAAGCTGGTGGCACTTTGTGATGGCTGCCCAAGCTGTCTAAGCCCCTTCCTCATGCTCGGATACACAGCCTTTGCTTAAGGATGTGGAAAACGGCTTGCGGCTCCCTGAGGGTGTAGCTGGCTTTCCCTTGATGCTGTGGACAGGCTGTTCCTGCCACACATTCCTCCTGTCTTCACAACCCTTCACTCATCTTTCAAGACCCAGTTTCAACACCACCGACTCAAGGCTAATTTTGGTGTCCTTCCTCTTGTCCCACAGGACAAATGATACATGTTGTGTGTCCCCTTATCACATCATGTACTATAAGCGCTGTGTTATTGATTTACTTGTCTGTCTCACCCACTAAGCCCATGAGAAAAGAAAACGGCATCTTATGCCTTTTTATTCCTGGTACAATGTGGTTTCACAGAAGATATCAGATTTATTTTTATTGAATGAATGAATAAATGAATGAAAAGCAGCATTGAGTCATGGTTATATATAAAGTTCTGAGAACAGTGCCTGGCATAAATAAGCACTATTGAGTGTTTGTTAAATAAATGAACAAAATATATCTGAACATGTCTCAGATCATTTCTCCTGCAATTGTAACTGTAAAAAGTCTTGTGAAAGCTAAAGTAGGAACATATGGGAAAATAAAAGCCCAGATTTGCAAAGAGATCCACTCATGCAAATACGTTCAAATTCGAAGTTATTGCACTGATTCCTGACAACTTTAGTCATGGCTAAACTGGAATGGAAAATTTTACTTCTTTCCCTCTGCTTACCTCATTGGGCTCTGCCTGTGTTATTCTCTGAGTTCACTGCTTCCTGTCTGCCCAAACAAACACTCGCTTTTGGTGGCAGGGTTCACACAGAAGCCTTCCCAGGCCAGTCAGTTGATTCTGGTTACATATGTGCTTTGGCACTTTGGTTAAACGTCTTTAATTGCTGGTGGGGCGTTCAGTGCTGTGGGGCACTGGGGCAAATGTAGGTTAGGACATTGCAGCAGCTGGGAGCATCTGGTACATGGAGAGTCTGGAGGAGGCGCAAGTGACTTTGGAGAAGAGTGAGTCTGTTGATGTGAACTATGTGTGGGAACCAGGGGACCACTCAATTCTACAAACACTGATGGAATGCTGGCATGGGCAAGGAGTGTGGGACTCCAAGATGCCTAAGACCTGTTCCTTGTCTCCAGGGGCCTCAAGTCAAGCCAGCTACAAGTGGTCAATAAGTGTTGGAGGACAAGATGGAGGACCTAGGAAGGGGACAGGAGCACAGCCAGTTATGTAGGAGAAAGTCAGGATGGAGGGTCTCTAAGCCTAAGAACACGAGTGTTAGTTAGGTACAGGACACAAGTGAGGGTTCATCTAGAACTTTTAATGGGATTGGATGCAGTTGAAATCACATTTGAGAGGGTATGTTGCAAAGACTTTAAAACTTTCTGTATATTGTGGTGTTTTGGCATCTTAAAAAACCTTTCTGGTTGGGGAGAGATGGCCCCTCCTAGATCCAGCCAATCCTCAGACAAAGGACTCAGACTGAAGCATGCCTTTGATGTGCAAACTAACCAGGGCAGTGCCAGACCTCCTGTATCTGGCCAGTGCATCCCAGGAGGCTGTATTCCTCTGCCTACGTCATCCCAGGACCAGGTGCCAGCAACAGAGACCCCTCTTTGTAGCCCAAAGCTTGCCAGAATTATTCAGTCTAGCCCATCCAAAACAGTTCACCCTGCCCTGCCTTGCCTTTCCCTGGAAACCCCAACAAGGGTTATGGCTTAAACCTCCTTCTCATCCTGTCTTCTGCGCACTCCACCCTGGTGTCTTTCTCATATGGACCAACATGGCGTATGTACCCCTTGTCCCTAGGGGTATAATATAATCAGCTTTGCTTTTTCCTGAGCCTCTCCTGCATCTCCTCTTGTGGTTACACCTGACTATCTTATGAAAGAATAAAAAATAGAGGGATGGCTCTTAGTAATGGTGTCTACAGATAAGATTGGCTTTAGAAAGGGGGTTGCACTAGAAGATGCTTCCAGCTCTAAAGACTTATTTCCCTAAAATGGGCAGATTGGGAAAGTTAAGGGATGAACCCAGGGCATCCCATAATACTGTCAAAATCATTGCTGCTCCTGGAACAAAGGGCCAAACTCTTCCTGGGATTTCATGTCTTTCTCCACACCATTGACAAACAGCATCAACCACAACAACCGTAATGAGAATGGCTGATATTTAGTGAAGATTTCTCTATGTCAGACACTGTTCTAAGTGCCTTCAATGGATGATTTTATTTACTCCTCCAAACTATGAACTAGTTACATTCCCATTTCATAGAAGGGGAAATAGAGGCACACAGGGTGCCAGTAACTTGTAATTTGCCCAGCCATACAGTTGGTGCAGTGAAGAAGCACTTTTTATAAACCTCTTCCTGCCCAAACCAGCCTAGCTGACAATATGGAAAAGATGAAAAGCTTCACTATTCACGTCTGTCTGGACTATACAACAGGGGTGGAAAAAGTATGGTCCACCATCCAAGTCCAGCCTGCTGCCTATTTTTGTATGACCATGATTAAGAATGTTTTTTACATTTGTATAGAGATTACACTGAATCTGTAGCTCATTTTGGGTATTATTGTTGAATAGCTGGGAAAAAAACAAAAGAAGAATAATTCTGTGACATGCAAAAATAATACAAAGTAAGCTCACATTTCAAAGTCTTTAAATAAAGTTTTATTGAAACAGAGCCACATCCATTTGTTTACACATGGCTGCTTCCATGCTACAAAAGCAGAGATGAATAGTTGCAACAGAGACTCTCTGGTCCTTAAAGCCTAAAATATTTACTGCCTAGCCTTTTCCAAAGAAAGTTTGCCATGCCCTGCTCTAGAGACCAAACTGGAGTTTAGAGTAAGTTATTCTGTCTTCTCTAGGCAACCCTCAGCACCCTTCTCTCTCTCCAGAACTATTCCCCTTTCACATTTAAAAGAATCTAGACCAAAAGAGAGTAAAGCCACCCAAAACCCAGACTGCTTATCCCTCAAGTCCTTGTCTTAAAGTTTTAAAAGGAACTTTACACAATGGCCTTTTTTCTATTGCTCAGCCCCTTTGGCATGTTGGTGGGGGCTGTGTTCATGCATTCATTCACCCAGTCATTCATTCATTCCATAAACGCTGATTGAGCCTCTTGGACCCGGTGCTTTCCAGGGTGGATGAGGGAATGGGAAGTAGGCACTCACTCTCCACAAAGTCAGTAGTTACCTCTGGTCTTAGACATGAACTGCATGGTCAGGCACACACTTCGAACTTGGACAGACCTGAGTTAAGATCCCAGCACTTCCACATCAGATCTCTGTGACTCCATGGCAGCCAGGAAACCACAGGGCCCTGCAAAAAGTGGGGATACCCTTAACTCCTTCCTATGTATGCTAGGAGCAGTCAATAAAAACAATGTAGGGAAAGCTCTTTGAACAAGGCAGAGCACACGGCCAGCCCCCAGAAAATTGTGACCGTCATTATGACTGTCACCACCATCATGGTCCTGAAGAGTCTAAACAGGTCCACCCCGGAGTCGATCAAGCTGACACAGATTTCAGAAATCTGTGTTCTCTTTTAAAAACTTCCATTTATTTAATACCAGGAAACACTGTACTATTTCTAGTCCCCTTGGTATTTGTCACAATCATAAAAGTCAAAACTTTTTGAGTCACCAAAAAAAAAGAGAGAGAGAGAATTTTCCTCACGTTAAGATCCTCTGTGATTTTGAAAAAAACGCTGGGAAGAAATAACAACAAACCTGGCAATGCCTGGCTGACAACAGCCAGAGTGGGAGGCCCCTCACATGGGCGGCCTGAACTCCCGGCCTGCACGTCAGGTCTTTGGAATGCTGGGCCTAACGCAGTAGTTCCTTTACTAGAAAAAATTGACAGGCACAGAATGTTCAGAGAGAAATAACATGAAAACAAAAACGCAACCCCCCCCCCACACATTTTGTGACTTTGTGAGGCTTCACAATCAAGGGCTTAGCAGAGAGATGGAGTGGGGAAAGCTGGGCCAGCCCTCCCTTAATCCGATTTTGGCCTATAAGTTACCAAAGCAGTGGAACAAGGGCAGAAATCCACATTTTCTAAACCTTGTAGTCAAAAAATAAAACAAAACAAAAACACTTGTTTTGCTTCACCACTAAGTGATTTGTAAGTGCAGAAAAATCAGAAAGTATTGATTTAATTTTTTCAAATAACAAACAGAAGTCCCCTCTATCATCCCACCACCCAGAGGTAAGCACTGAATGTCAGTTACTGTGCATCCCCCAAGCCTTTGTTTATCTGTTTAGAGCAGCGGGCATAGAGCTCCCTGTGTCACCCAGGGCAGCCGGATTGGTGCTTAGGACGGGAGACTTAGGAGCCTCAATATCTGGATTCGAATCCTGGCTTTGCCATTCATTAGCTATGTGACTGTAGGCAAGAGCTTCCCTCTTTCTGCCTCAGTTTCCTCATTTGTGAAATGGAGTTGATTACAGCACTCACTTCTTGGGGTTGTAGGGAGGATTAAATGAATTGTTATATGTAAAGCACTGAGAACCAAGACTGGCATTGTCTCTCTCTCTCTCCATATATATACACACATATGCATGCACACATAGAAATATATATAATTTATATGTACACTATGATATATATTTATATACGTGTGTATTTATTAATATGTGTGCATTTTTCCTAAATAAAATTACATCAAACTATTCATGGCACTGTGTTTCGTAGCCTTTCTTTTTATGGCTTAATTATGACATCTACGACCCCATATTACCAATATTTTAAGTTGTTTCTCATTTTTCATGGTTAAGATAAAAATTTTTGCACTTGTATCTTTGGCAACTTGTCCAGTTACTGGCTGATAATTCATCCTTAACCTGGATCAGACGTTATGCTCTTTTCCAAGGATTTTGATACAGAATGTCAAACCGCTCTCCGAACTGCAATTCCTAAAACCATAGCATGAAGTTACCTATTTCCCAAAGTCCTTGCCAAAACTGTGTATTATTATTCTATTTTATTTTTTTCCCCACCAGGTTGGAGAATTTTATTGTTTTAATTTTTTAAATTTGTTACCAGGAAGGTTAAAACTTTTTATATTTATTGGCCATTTTTATTTTTTCTACTTTGAATTTGCAATTTAGATCCAATGTTAACATACAGAGACATCTTTTCCTTATTGGTTTGCAAGAATTCTTTATATATTAAACATGTTACCTTTTAAAATTTTTATCATTTGCCTTTTTGCTTGATAAATTCCAAAATATATCAGAATATATTTTTTATCATTCAGAAATTTTGAATGTGTGTGTATGTATATGTGTGTTTTAAGCCCTTAAGTTTAGCAATATTTTTCACTGTGACTTTTGTCCTGGGATCCCCAGTTATAAAGTTTTTCTCTACCTTCCCCCAAATCATAACAATATTTTTAAAAATTTTCTTCCAATGCATTTATAATTTGATTTTTAAAAATTGAACTTATTTCAAACTTAACTTGCAACTTAAAGCTGATATGTGTGGTTTCTTCTCTAGACTCAGTGATTCTGTAAATTGATTAATAACCAAGACTGTAATAGATAGATTAAACAAAAATTTGTCAATTTCTTTGAATACCAATGTTCTCCTCTAAAAAGCAAAAACAGTGAAATCTCCTCTGCTTGCAATATTGCGAATAAACATGTTTTGAAAAGGGTCAAATGCTATAGCAGTATAACAATTATGACTAAATTCAACTTCAGGATGAGATAGAAGTGAGACACAGGAGTACAACATTTGCGTTCTCCCAAGAAGGGAGAATACTCAGCTATAAGTTTCTTTGATTTGAATGACTGATGAACTCACTAAGGTTCCTAAGTCATGTACTTGGGAGCCATTGGGGGTGGTGTAGGATAAAGATATTTTCTGAGTATGTCAGTGATACTTTATACATATCACAGATTTGACTTAATACTGTCAAAAAAAAAAAAAAAAAAAAAAAAAAAAAAAGGACCCACCAAGATTCAAGTTTAATAACTTAAAAAGTAAGAAGAGGTTAATTATCAGGTATTTTATATGAAAAAAAATTCATTCCTTAAGTTGTTTTGAGTCTCCATAAACCTCACGCCAAATTTTTTAGATTTATGTAAAACTACCATCTCTATTGCACAGTATTTGCAAGCCTTCTCCCATTTTTTTTTGTCTCTAATCAGAGTAGTGAAGACGAGATAGGTTCAGAAGCAGCAAGCCAGGCCACCCCACTCTTGTTCCAACATTCTGAGCTGTGCTCAGAGCCGCCTCCACCCACACCAGAGCTTTGCACCAGAATTAATGTGTGCTGTCACTTGGCGGCCTTTGCCGGAGTGGCCAGAGGGGGCGCTGGCGAGAGCTAACATCCTCCCTCTTGTTCTTCTTCCATTGGCCCTGGACGTGAATAAATCATGCCATTGACATCTGATGGGACTCAACTTCAAAGATGAGAGAAATCACCCAAGGGGAAACCACCAAGTTTATGAGTGAAGAGTTAAGGAGCTGTTCGTAAAGTTTCTGAAAGGATACCAAGTATCTGCTGAATAATCCACAGTCATTCATCTCTTTTAGAGTTAGTTTGCTCAGGGTCCTGAAGGACATTATCAGAAACATGAGACATTTGGAACAGTATTCAAGTATTTGAACTAAAGCGTCCCTCATTCTCTCAGATGAAAGCTAGTAAATGTAGCAATGAGAGATACAAGAGAGGGATGTTCCACCCTCATTAGCTCATTATGGGGCTATGACTGAATTTGAGGAAAAAATCTTGATTCTACAAAATGTGCCCTTCATTTTCTTTTTTCTTTCTGTGCTATTGAACACTTTGAAGATATAGCCTTTTTTTCTTCTAAGAAAAGCAAAAAATAAGTGTGACAACACTTTTTTCATGACTCTAAGTTTGTTCTACTTATATAAAAAGTACAGAATAACAGCTACCATTTCCTATATGCCTGGCCCTATTAAGGTAAATACTATCCATTTTCTAGACAGGGAAAATGATTCTCAGAGAGAGCAGGTTACTTGCCTCAATTGTTGGAGTTAGGATTTGAACCCTGCTCTGTCTCACTCAAAAGCTTTTGCTCTTTCCAGTACTCAGGGCTGAAAAGAGGAAATGGAACCTTGCTGAGTTTTTAAATCCTGAAACAATTTTCATCTATCGATTCTTGGAATCTAATTCGTTGAGGTTTCTATTAGATCTAAAGAGCTAAATTTCTTGGTTGTGGCTTCTTTCATTCCATCCCTGGGGAACTACAATTCAGGCTATTTCCCTGACTGCTTGGTTAGCTGGTGCCTCATTCCCACAAGGTGATCTTCCCTCTACTTTCTTGTTACTTTGCAATCTGACGGAATCTCAAATCTATATATTGCCTCACTCATGAAGTATGGATTTTTGATCTACTATAATACATGCTAAAATAGTAAAATTCAACTCTTAATGGTCCCTAAGAGATTTGAATGAAAGGACATTCTAACATACTGCCAGAGAGAGACTTAGACATCGAGAAGAATATAATTCAGTATTTGTGAGGTAATCAGATGGTACTGGGTACTTACAACATGAAACAATTGGCATGACTTTCTACCTCAGAGATCCCCATTCTCAAGGCGAACACGGCAGAAACTGTGGATATATGCAGTAGAAAAGGGATTTGAAACAGCCAGGTGCAGTGACTCCTGCCTGTAATCCCAGCACTTGGGGAGGCAGAGGCAGGCAGATTACTTGAGGTCAGGAATTCAAGAACAGCCTGGCCAACATGGTGAAACCCCGTCTCTACTAAAAATACAAAAATTAGCCGGGCCCAGCTACTTGGGAGGCTGAGGCAGGAGAATTGCTTGAACCCGGGAGGCAGAGGTTGCAGTGAGCCAAGATTGCTCCACTGCTCTCCAGCCTGGATGACAAGAGTCAAACTCCATTTCAAAAAAAAAAAAAAAAAAGAGAGAGAGAGAGATTTGAAACACAAGGACCCTCCCTAGCAAGTCATGGCAGGACTTGATATGTAAATACAATAATCGTTTAACTCTCTGAAACTTTAAAAAGAGCATCAGAACATTAGAAATATCAATTTTCTTTGTCTTTTTCACTAGACATACTGGCACAACCAAGTCTCTTACCTCTACGTAGGCATTAGGTAAATATTTGTTGGAAAAAATGAATGATCAATTACAGCTAAGTCCATTATTCTTTTTACTATTACAGCTCTATTATTTGATTTATTTGTTCAACATATTTTTATTACATTGAATTGACTAGCACCTTAAAAGATGTTGAGAATACAACTTTAAAATAAACACATTCTTCCAGTCCTCATATAATTTTCCTCTTCTATTTAACCATCTGTTTAACCTAGGGCAAGGCTTTCACGGTCCCTTTCTTCATATAAAACAAGAGGAGTAACAGCTTTTCTAAATACCTCTGTGGAGATGTTGTGACAATGAAGTAAGATACTACAATTTCTAAATTGTGAAGTTGTATACTAATATGTCATCTATAAAGTATACAAGTTAGAATGCAACCAACAGACAGCTCCATTCAAAATAGCTTAAACAATTAAGGGAATTCGTTGGCGCAGGCAACTGAAAATGCCAGAGGTAATATTGGCTCCAGATAAGGCTTGATCCAGGAGCTCAACAATGTCACCAAGAACCTTATTTCTTTCTAGTTCTTCATGTTGCCCCTTCTGGGGCCAAATTCTAAGGCTGACTCCCTTTGAGGTCCCCTATGGCTTCCAGCAGCTCTCAGGGCTGTTACTTCCTCATTCTAATCCGGAAGGGAAGCAGGGAAGCAGGAGAGCATTCCTGCCTAATGTTTCCAAGGAAAATCTGAAAATTCATTCTGATTGGACCCCCTTAAGACACATGCCCCCTCTGCAGCCAATAGCTGTGTTCCAAGAAATGGAAGGCACTGATTGGCTTAGCTTTGACCTCATGCCTCACTCCCATTGATAAAGTCAGCTTCCCTGGAATCTCAAGGATCTTCCAGTGGAAGGTGGTGGGCTGCTTAGAAAAAAGCACAGATAAGAGAATAGATGATGAATATGTGACAAACCAACAAACTGCTTGATTTGCTGGAGTTGAAGCAAAAATCAACTAAATAATACCGCCTAAAATCCATTTTATGATCACAGGTAACTAAGAACAACTCAATATTTGGGAATAAAATGGAGGCTTGAGTAGACTTTCTATGGTGTATATGGAAATGATGTATGTAAATAGGACTCTGAAATGTAAGATAGTTAACAAAATAATTGACATAACTCACTATTCTACTCCAGATAATGGAAATATAGTTTAAATAAATTTTCAACACAGTAAAATTTTGCCTGACCAAAAAGATCAGGCAAAATTTTTTTCAAGAATTAAAAAAAAAAAAAAAATTCTGTTTAAGTCTCTTACTCAAATCACTAGTTGGGTATGATGATTTCTTATTTCTCTAAATAAATAAAATGTCTTCTACCTCTGAATAAGTTACCTGAATAAGATTGGGTCATGCATAGGCCAGCCTTAGACAGGAATACAACCAAGAGAGAAGAAAGTCTAAATCCTTAAAAGTTTTGAGGTGATATAAATCACTGAAGTTATCTCAGTGGCCCTGAGGAAGGCGTTACACAGAGGAACACACAGCAAAACATCAACAATCTCTGCACTCAACCATTCCCCGCTGTGTGCATGAGACAAATGGGTTTCTTACCTCATATCCACAGCTGGAGAGTTCCATACAAAGTAATTTAAAAACACCTCTTACATAGGTGGAACTCATAGCCAGTATATTCACTACATATTGAAAGATTATGGTTTGGGGTGGTATGAAGATCCACCTTACTAAGTCATCAGAGAGCACTTGGGGAAGTAGTTGGGCTTGATAAACAGAGACAGAAATGGCATGATAATTTATTGAGCTCAGAGAAAGTCAGTTCTGTTAAAAGAAAAACTTTATAGAAAGTAAATACAACAGAATTGACTTGAACAAAAAAGGATTCATGAATCAGGCAGCACTCAGAACCACAAGAGGTTCATAGAGCTCCAAGTTAGCAGCACGAGCTGTGGCTTTTATAGGCTGAATGCAGAGGTAAAGTGCAGATATAACTTGATTGTTTATGGCTAGGCATTTGGCTTATTAGGACATGGTCTGATCAGCTGACTACCTGTGAATGGCTGAAGCTTGGCTGCTTGTGATTGGTTGAGACCAGCTGTTCCAAAAAAATACACTCCTAAGTTAGGTCCTCATTTGTTTATGTACCAAGTTAGGTTGCAGTTCATTGTGTAGGAACCCAAAGTACCTGCACAGCCTCAAGCCAATGGCCTCCTACTTATTATGGTTCTTTGCAAATGAACTCTCAGATCAAAAAATTGAAATTTCAGAGAAAGTACTAAAAGGGTCCCAAGTTTCTAAATTTAAAAAAGTAGTCTGTCACTATTGGAGGAATCAGGCTATCAGGATCCTGGTGCCAACTATCAAATCTATTGTGATGCTAACATAAAGCCACAATAATAACATGGGTGGGTGGTTTACATGCCAGGCTCCACAGAGCCTTGGGTATTCTTTGCAGTCTCCTCACAGGCCATTGTGAGGGAGAAGGGAAGCAGACCTCTGGGGCCTCCACCTCTGCTTCAACTAAAGTGCTGCACTGTGTCTCTTACATCCTGAACTTCTAAGATGTTATCTGAAGCTTTCCTTTTTCAAAATGGTGGCCCAAACACATACTACTGCCTTCCCTTCAGCACTGGGTTCTCAGACACAATAGAAAAAATATGTAACAGGCCAGGCGTGGTGGCTCACGCCTGTAATACTAGCACTTTGGGTGACCCAGATCATTTGAGGTTAGGAGTTCGAGACCAGCCTGGCTAACATGGTGAAACCCCATCTCTACTGAAAATACAAAAGTTAGTCAGGCATGGTGGCACTCACCTGTAATCCCAGCTACTGGAGAGGCTGAGACAGGAGAATCACTGACCCCGGGAGACAGAGGTTGCAGTGAGCCGAGATTGTGCCACCGCACTCCAGCCTGGGCAACAGAGTGAGTCAAAAAAAAAAAAACCAAAAAAAAAAAAAAAAAAAAAAAACAGCAGGGCACGGTGGCTCATGCCTGTAATCCCAGCTCTCAGGGAGGCAGAGGCGGGAGGATAGCTTGAGCCCAGGAGTTCAAGACCTGCCTGGGTAATATAGCGAGACCCCGTTTAAAAAAAAAAAAAAAAAAGGTAACAATACTCAGAAAACTAGAAGGGAGATTTTTTAGGGAAGGGAGTTTTCAGAAACTGAAAATCCCTAAAAAAGCCACCAAAACGATCAGAGGAAGAAAAAAAAAAAAAGCCTGAGGTGTGTACAAGAGAGTCTTGCTGCAGAAGGGACAGGTGCCACCAAACATTTGTCCCACCTGGTGGCTGGAATCGAGGAGCTGGGTAGCTTAGATACAAGAGTCAGGGTACCTATTTGGGAAGGGAAATACAGAGCCACATTGGTGGAATCATTCCCCCATGGTGTCACTGTGAAGAGTGTGGAGCACAGAACGAGGCGGCTGCATCCACCTCTCCTATCAGCAGTCAGTGTCAATTGAATTAGTCTATGTCACTGTTAATAAGGGAACCTGGCTGAGCACGCTGGCTCACGCCTGTAGTCCCGGCACTTTGGGAGGCTGAGGCAGGCAGATCACCTGAGATCAGGGGTTCAAGACCAGCCTGGCCAACATGGTGAAACCCCGTCTCTACCAAAAATACAAAAATATTAGCTGAGTGTGGTGGCGGGTGCCTGTAATCCTAGCTATTTGGGAGGCTGAGGCAGGAGAATCCCTTGAACTCGGGAGGTGGAGGTTGCAGTGAGCTGAGATTGCGCCACTGCACTCCAGCCTGGGTGACAAGAGTGAGACTCTGTCTCAAATAAATAAAGAAATAAATAATAAAGACACCTAAGCAGGATGGCCAAATATCCAAATGAGTCCAAATGCAAGAGGGAATCTCCCAGAAAGCAGGATGCAGGGATAAAGAAATGGAATGGAAGAAGGAAAAGTAAGAAATATGGACTCTAGACACAGGAGGTTAAAAAGCCCTCTTTTAAGGATTCCAGTAGGAAAAAAAAAATTGAGAAGAGGGAGCAGAACTAACGAAGAAATTACAGAGAAGAATTTCGTAAAACTGAGGTCCTCAAATTGAAAGTTCCCTGGAGGAAAAAGCAAGATACATTTTTAAAAAATGAAACAAATAACCCCCTGTAGATTAGAGTAAGATGTCAGAATATCAAGGATAAAGAAAAGCTAAAATCTTTGAGAGAGAAAAAGCAGGTCACACACCATGGCATGTGAATCAGTCTAACATCACACTTCACTAGCAGCACCCAGCAGAAGACAGTGGAGTAGTCACTTTCTGAAATGCTGAGGAAAAGTGGCCTTGTTACAGAATTCTCTTCCCAATCAAATTATCATTCAAGTGTGAGGGGTAAAATTAGATGTTCTTGGACATATAAGACCTGAGAAAATGTCCCAACCATCCATTATCCTGAAGAATTGCTGGAAAGTGTAGTCCAGCAAGAAGCAAAGACAGTAGCAAAATTTATAGTTGGCCTTAATAACTATTGAGTATAAAACGTGTGTGTGTGTGTGCCGATTTGGAACCACTTGTTTTGGCTTTAAAAAAAGCTTAAAAACCAATGGAAAAAGGGATGAGGTCAAACTTCTATCATATAGCACCCTCTGTATTAATTCTGTATACACAGGGTATTTCTTCTCTTACCCTCTGGAGGAGCCAAGTGAATCAGGAGAGTTTCCTTTATGGTCCCTGATGGGCACAGCCTGTCCTCTCTGCCATCTGGATGGGACAGGAGAGATGAACTCTCAGATAGATGACCCTGGAGGAGGAGGTGGACACCTCATCCTTCATCCTTCCCAGGCCATGTACCCACTGGGAAAGGGCCTTTGAGGGATCTTCACACACTGCAGAGGTGAGGAGGGGCATGGGTTCCTCTTCTAAGTGCTGGCAGTTGTGCCAATAGGAAGGGGGCTACCTGGGAAATAGGCATGTTCAAAATGGCAGCTTTATCTTCCCTTTTCCTCGCCAACCACATGTGCAGTAGGGGGCAGATAACATGGAGCTAGTCAGGCAAATAGCCCATTTGCATAATAAGATTAAAGTGGGGCAGCCAGCTTCCCTCAAGCTATGTACACATCACACCTGGTCCAACCAATCTTTGGGCCCTATGTAAATCAGACACTGCCTCCTCAAGCCTTTCTGTAAAACCCTGTGCACTCTGTAACTGGCCAGAACTCCCACTCAGGAGCCCCTCTCTTTTGCAAAAGAGAGAGCTGTTTTCCTTTCTCTTTGTTTTGCCTATTAAAACTCTGCTCCTAGACCCACTTCCTGTGTGTCTGCATACTCAATTTCCCTGGCATAAGATGGCGAACCTCAGATATTTACCCCAGAGAGCAACATTGCTTCAGAATTGCTGAAACATATGGTAATTCTATGTTTAATTTGTTGAGGCACCACCATATTGTTTTCCAAAGTGGTTGCACCATTTTACGTTCTTGCCCATTCCCAATGCATCCGGCTTCCAGTTTCTCAATATCCAACACTTGTTATTTTCTTTTCTTTTCTTTTCTTTTTTTTTTTTTCTTTTTTTGAGGCAGAATCTCATTCTGTTGCCCAGGCTGGAGTGCAGTGGCACGATCTGGGCTCACTGCAAGCTCCACCTCCTGAGTTCACACCATTCTCCTGCCTCAGCCTCCTGAGTAGCTGGGACTACAGGTGCCTGCCACCACGCCCAGCTAATTTTTTGTATTTTTAGTAGAGACAGGGTTTCACTGTATTAGCCAGGATGGTCTCGATCTCCTGACCTCATAATCCACCTGCCTTGGCCTCCCAAAGTGGTGGGATTACAGGCGTGAGCCACCACACCTGGCCATTATTTTCTAATACTTTTTTTTCATTAGTAGCCTTCCTAATGAGTGTGAAGTAGTATCTCATTGTGGTTCTGATTTGCATTTTCCTAATGATTGATTAGTGATGCTGAGCATCTTTTCATATGCTTATTGACCATTTGTATACATATCATCTTTGGATAAATGGCTATTCAAGTCCTTTGCCCATTTTTTATTTGGACTGATTTTGTTGTTGAGTTACAGGAGTTCTTATTTCTAAATGTTTAGTTTTTTTTTTTCTTTTTTTAAAGAGAGGGCATCTCACTGTATCAGCTCAGCTGGAGTGCAGTGGTGAGATCAGAGCTCACCACAGCCTCCCAACTCCTGTTCTCAAGCGATCCTCCTGCCTCAGCCTCCCAAGTAACTGGGACTATAGGTGTGCACTACCACATCCAGCTAATTTTTTTTTCTTTTTGTAGAGATGGAGTCCTACTTTGTTTCCCAGGCTGGTCTTGAACTCCTTGCTTCAAGCAATCCTCCCATCTCTGCCTCCCAGAGTGTTGGAATTACAAGCATGAGCCACTGTGCTTGGCCAGGAGTTCTTTATATATTCTGGATACCAATCCCTTATCAGATACATGATTTGCAAATATTTTCTTTGATTCTCCTAGGGTTGCCTCTTCACTGTGTTGATTGTGTCCTTTGATGCATTTGAAACCCTCCTGAGCCCTTCCCTCCGGTATCCTGCCCCTACTGTCAGGCTGCTCTGCACTTTGCATGGGGTTTTGGGGTATTGGGAGTACTCCTCGACCTTGTATCCTGCTGCCTCCCTGGGTGGGCTGCACCCACTGAGGGATGGGGGAGTGGCAGGTGCTTCATCCCTCTGTGATTTCTGCCCCAGGTCCTCTTTTAACAAACGCAAATCCTATTATGAGAATTTGCTAACACATTTTAAAAATATGCAAATGCATTGGGAGCTTATTTCAGAGACTTTTTTTTTAAAGAACAAGTAACCTATATATTTTTAAAATCTAGAGAATGTACAACTCCTCTGCCACAACATGAGGGAGAAGAGTCTGCAGACGGCTGATTGGTGACGACTGAACACGATGGAAAGGCAAGTCGCTATGCCGGAAGCCTTTGAAGGGAGCCAGCAGGGTCCGTGGGAGGTTCAGGACACATACCTACAGCCCTGCTTCCGGCCCCACCCTTGGGGAAACCTTTTGCCGGTGATCCTGGGACTCCACTGGGAAGGCCCCAGGAGGTGAAGCATCCTCTGCAGAGGAGATGACACATCTGGAAGTAGAAGACAGACCTCCATCTGGGCTCCGTTTAACTGCTGTGATTTGGGATTGTAACTTACCCCATGAAGCCTCAGTTTCCCACATGGAAAATCAAATCAATCATTGTTATAACATTTTACTTTTTTGTTATGTGATGTAATTTACACAGTGCTTTCGTAGATATTATCCAATTTAGTGAAATAATACAGAGCAATGCACTTTGAAAAGAATAAAATGCTTAACATGTGTGAGGAATTCTTTTCTTTCTTTGAAAACTACTCCGGATGGTTTGGCTATTGTTTAGTTAAGAGAATTACACAACTTTTGAGACATGGTTCCTTATCTTGTGTAGGCTGAAAGGCAATTAAACAATTATTCATGTCAGAATCTGAGGTAAATAAAAGGCTGCTTCAAAGAGTCCACTTACGGATTGAAAAGCAGTTGAGTAGAAACAGAGAGTGGTCTGTAATTTCCTTCTGGAAGGAATATCCACTCCATATGGCCTGAAGCAAGAATTTCAAACTATAAAAACTTTAAGTTTTTTTACTCCGATTTGTCCCAGCCATTTTCTGAACAGCCTATGGAAGCCATCCGCTCCTCTAAACAAAAATAAGCTAAGAGACAGAAAGAACGATTTGATTTCTGTGTGTAGAGATTGTTCGGTCATAAATCAGTGTCTTTTTCCAAGAGGAAGGTGCCAGCAACAAAAGTTGGTCACAAAAAGGACATTAAACTTTAGTAGTCTCTTCACTGTTCCCTCCCACATCCAGCTGCCAACAGCAGAGACAACTGTGAGACACAGTGACATGAAGTGACTGCTCTACTGCCGGGCAACAGGCGACCTGGATGCCAGGCTCCCTGGCGGAAGAAATAGGAAGTCAATAGCAAACACGGATGCCTTCCTCCCTACCACATCACCTCCACTTTTCACCATTGCCTGTGCAATACACCCGCCCCACAATGCCTTCCTCAGCCTTTTACTTCTGTTTCCAGTGAGTCAAGAAAAACTTCTCCAACTTGCCCTGTGGAGATGAATGAGCCCATAAGCCACTTACACGTGTGACCTTTACACAGCCTGGACCCCCATAGAGCAGCCAAACATGCAGTCCTGCAAACAAAAGGAATTTCAAGATATCTCTGATCTTTCCCTAATTATCCCAAAACCCAAAGGGGATCCATATACACAGTCCGAAGCCTGCTTTAAGGAGGCATCCTCCCCTGTGTATTCCCAGCATCCTGTAGTTTCCCACTCTGCAACTCCAAACTCAGCTTCTCCCATCACCAGCCCCCAGCCTCTTTTCTTTCCCTCTCCCCATACCCCACTGCCTCTATTTTTTATTATTGCAGATTGACCAAGTGTCTATGAAGCTGCAGCGAGGTTTCTTTTTTGGAGCAGGGAATGGGGAGTGATTGGGCTTGGCTGTGACAAAATGAGTTTTGGCAGGCTCAGTGGGCAGAAGCCATGAACACCATCCCAGTAAGTACAACGGACTCTAGAAGCGTAGCGTTCCCTTAGTTCCTGGCTGGAAACCCAGCTCCCCGCCTCCTCCCAGCCATCAAGCTGGGAGCTGTGACGATGTCAGAGCCTGAGCTCCTGCCCAGACTTCTGGGCGAAGTGGTCCCATGGAGCAAAGCTTGGTTTGGAAGATTTGGAGAATGTGAGAGAACGTTCTCTTACCACAACCTCTTCCCCCACCGCAGCCCCTTCCTAAGTTGCCTTTGAAATCTATTTTTGCCAGGGCAAAAAATAGGGGCAGTGGACAGTTTCTGCCAACAGTGAGTTTGTTCCAAGCCCACCCCACAGTCATGGGTCCCTCGGAGTGTCACTGAGTCACAGGACTCATGGAACTCTGCCTTTGTCATGAAGATAAACTACTGTGATCACTTTAAAAATCTTTCTCATCATGTCCTTGGGAAGATAAAGGGGCGGAATTGAACAGAAAGGGGCAGAGGTGGGACTTTTTTTCACTAACCTTAACCTTCATGCCAAGAACAGAGATCTCTGTCTGAAAGCATGTCTCAGATGACCATTTATTTGCTCTGCCTGGTAAACCTTGGTGTGATGTGTGGCTCTGAGCGTTAGTCATTCCCTGCTGGGAAGGAGGTTAGAACTCCAGAAACAAGGCTATTGCAGAATTGGACTGTGTGGGTCACTAAACCACAGGGGAAAGGGTGGAGAAGCAGCTGGTGTCCTGCTTAAAGGTCACAAAGCATTATTTCTACTTTAATATCCAGAGTTCAAGTGGAAATAAACTGAGAAGGTTAAGATCTAAGTGAAAATTAACTGAAGGCAACTGTGCCATTTGGACTCTGAGATGTACTTGCTTGGGAGAGGGCAAACCACGCTGGCTATCTTGCCATGAGCACAACTGAACAGGAATAGGCATTAATAAGGACAAACATAAAGAAAAAATTGCTAATTATTGGCAGAGAGTGCCAAGAAAAGTTGGTGGAATTCTCTTCTTTGGGGACCCTGGGAAAAGAACAGTAACAGTTAGGTACAGAGGCACCAGGAAGCAAATAAACTTCTCTCCCTGAGACAGTGGCTCTGTGCTGTGTGTAACTGAGTTCTTTAGGCCACCGTAGTCTGGGTGAGTCACTCCAGGGTTATAGGATGCAATAGCCATGCTAATGAAAACTCACTGGTTCTGAGCCCCCTTCCAGAAGAACTGTGGATACTTTCAGCCTCTTTTCTCCCTGCAGGGTCTCAAAGAGCTCATGTTCTGTCCTTGGTGATTAACACAGATTTCTTGGCTCTTCCCAGCCTGCCAGTCAGTGGCCTTAATTTGCCACTTCTGTTGCTAATCCTCACTCTTGCCTCAGCATCTACCCAATCATTCTTGCAGCTGTAGAGATGTTGGCCTTCCTGCACCGGATGCTCGCAGGGAGGGGAAGGTGCTCTCCTCATCACCATTTCTAATAAAAAAATGAGAAGCTTGCGTTCTCACTTTCTTGCCGAGCTTCTCCTGGTGGAGCTGCCCATGAGGTTCCTGATGGCTAGAGGAAATATGAGGATACCTTTCCCTGAACACCCACCACACCTCTCTCAACAATCAGCTCATGTTCCAGGACAGATGCTGTGAACAACAGCAAATGTAGAGCAGGTACTTGAAACTATGCTCAGTGCTTTACACAGATGATCTCATTTCATCTTTACTGTAACCCCATGAGATAGGTATTATTATGGTCCCTATTCTGCAGATGTGCAGAGAACCAGCACCTCAACTGTCTGATCTCAGAGAGATCAGAGATCAGGGGTTGGCCTGGTTGGTTCTTCAAGTCAAGAGGACTTTTTCTTCTGTCCCAACAAGTGTCCTTCGGGTCACCAAGGCATTAGTTCTCAGTGGATATTGCTGGTGTGCCTGACGTAGGTGGCCATTAGGCCTCCCTCCATTACACATGCCAATAGCTCTTGGTTTTCTTTTATTTGCAATACAATTCAAAAATGGGAATAAAACCTCGAAAAATAGGGAAATGAAGTCTGAACAATAAAAATAGCTGAGATATTGAGTATTTAATGTTGCCAGGCACCGTTTGCCAAGCACTGTTCTGTGAAGATAGTGCCTGGCAACATTAAATACTCAGTATCTTAGGAGGTCGGTACTATTATTATCCCCATTTTACAGGCCGCCAAGAGGTTAAGTAACTTGCACAAGATTACACAGCTCTTAGTTGGAGCAGCTGGCATTCAAATCCAGCAGTAGCATCGGCCTGTTCCTTGCCAAATACAACAAGGCTTTCTACCTTCTTGGATGTTTATTTCCTACCACACTTTTAAAAACAATTCACCAAACACATAAGAAGTAGCTAAAACAAGGGGCTCCCATTCAATGAGTAATGTAGAGGTGCAACTTTGTGGTTGGTTCCTTCTCTCAGTTCAGTAATGAAAATAATACAACACATAAAAATATAACAAAACAGAAAGAGGTGAGTGCCCTAAGGAGGGTACAAGTACAGCCCTGTGGAAGCTACGGTGATGGAAGAGACCCTGCTGAGTTAAGTCCCAAAGAATTACTGGGATCTCCACAAACAGAGATGGGAAACACAGACAGTAGCACTGTAAGCAGAAAAAGAACTTCGTGGTAGAAAAGTGTCCTGGGGTCCAGAAATAGTGAGATACTGATATCTGATGGATCAAGTAGGAAGTCATGGATGATTCCAGGATGAGAAAAAATGCATAGATTCATCACAACAATTAACAGGTGAAATTTAGTGATATTTTCAACATACACGTGGCCTTCAGAAACACTTGGTAGTGGCACATGGGGCAGAAGAGTCCCACATATATGGATGTCCAGGTTTACACCAGATGTCCTGGCAACCCATTTGGTTAGCAACCCTAACCATTCTCAAAAAGATCCTTGCATGGACAATAAATTATATGGCCATCCTGCATCTGGCAAATTGAAAGACAGGGCTTATCACTTAGGTGTAATAAAGGTGCTTAAGAAGTCATATCATGGCCGGGCATGGTGGCTGACGCCTGTAATTCCAACACTTTGGAAGGCCAAGGCAGGAGGAGCACTTGAGCCCAGGAATTCCAGAACAGTCTGGGCGACGTGGCAAAACCCTATCTCTACAAAAACAAAACAAAAAAAAACAAAACAAAATTAGCTGGGTGTGGTGGCACACAACTGTAGTCTTAGCTATCCAGGAGGCTGAAGTGGTAGAATTACTTGAGCCCAAGGGGTCGAGGCTAGAGTGAGCCATGATAGTGCCACTGTACTCCAGCCCAGGCAACAGAGTGAGAACCTGTCTCAAAACCAACAAACGAAAAACCAAACAACCCCACAAAGAAGTCATATTTTAAAAGCCTACAGCTCAATGCCTAGCTAAGCTGTATAAAGAATGTGGGCTCTTTGACACTTGTATACAATTGCAACCATAGTTGGTTTTGGAAGTGTCAGTTCTTTCCCCCAATCCTATTTGGTGTGAGCCATTTTGCACAAGGTAACCCAACCAGTGTCTGCCACAGAGATACGCAGGAAAAGCCAGCCTTAATGTATAGTAAAGATAAAACCTGGTTAAACACACACTGACATAAACTGATAAAGCTAATTTTTATCCAAGCCCATTTTTGGATTTCAAACAACTGAAGTCAAAGAAGTTAATTAAAAACACATAGAACTGTCAATGAGTTTAAAAATAAAACACAAATTTATTTGAAACAATGAGACTTAATTAACTCTGTGGTAGACTAGTTGGCTAGTCTTTTGCAGAAGAGCCAACCTATTTGTATCTGAGATAAAACATATTCAGGAAAGAAGGAAAACTGCAAAGTGGTCCCAGAACAGAGAAAGCAACAAGGAGGAGGCAGTTTTAACTGTCCTTTCAACTTTGAGGTGCAATCTGTCTACAGGGCTCCCTTGGGGGAAGCACAAGTTCTTTCTTTTAGTGAAGTCTGATTTTCTTGATTGATGCTGTGTTGTTGCTGGATTGTATTACTACGTGAAGTTGAAAGGCTTAACATTAATGTGTCTTAAACTTCAAGACTTGGAATGCATGCTCCCATTTAAACTTGACTGTTTTGGGCAATGTGTTTTGATTGGCTGGATGTCTAGCTTGTGCATTTCTGTCATTTCCTAATGTGTGTGGTATGCTTTGAGCACTGCAGACAGGAAATTCACTTTTTCTCTGGCTTTCTTCTGATTTATCTGTTTCGTGATTATTGGAAAAATGAATAAACATTGATAAAAATAATTATAAAGTGTCACCCCAAAAGTCTTATCTTTAAAATAATGTGGAATGGCAACGCTAAAAATAAAGCAACTTGAACTAATTTCCACTATGAATAGGGAACAAAGAATCTGCACCTTCCCTGATTTTGGATTCCAGATTCCAAATATTTCATAAATAAAATATGACCAGCTGCATGAATTGTAAGGTACATACCATGTGAGTTACATACACAGGGAGAGGTTGTTTTTAAAATTTCCTGCTGGCAAAATCAGACTTATTCTCATTGCCACTTTTAACCCTGTCAGATAAAACCATTCCAGGGTGAAGTCGGAGATATGTCATAGTACATTTTAACCCATTTATGCCTGAGGTTGCAATTTTTTGAGTGTGAAAAATCAGACCCTGGTGATAACTTCGAGCAGTAGGATATAAATAACTCCCACATGCTTAGTGTTCCAATAATGGAACACTAGACATAAATAGGTTTTAATATAAAAGCTTAAAATTTGTACTCCAAAGCAGGGAAAACTTGATTATATTCATTTACTCTCTATTAGGGGCATCACGTCAGCTATATTTTTAAAGGAAGAAGAAGCATGTCACTTCCTTTGTATGCATATCGTCTAAATGGACACTTGGAAGTCAGTATCAGGTGGCACTGAAATGCCACATGATGGAAATAAAATCGTCTACATATATAGTTGTACTCCTATAAATACTTGTCTTTGTATCCTCATAAATATTATGAAATACATACGTGAAAGGTTATCTCATAAATAAAATCCGATTTATAATCAGACATTAAGGGTCTGAAAAGACCCCATTCTGGGGAGAAAAAAGACCTTAAAACATATTTGCCTTATGCTTATGTGATTCCTGCATACTTAGCATGTGATAAGTGGAAACCATAGCATAAAATACTCTAACAGAACTCCCTAAGGAAAGCAAGAAATTATTTATCCTAATTAGCCTAGTGGCTTATTTCATAGTCAAGGAGTATCAAAGACATTGATTGTATTCCAAACACATACCACCCTTTATTGAGATCTGGGAATGGAGCAAGCAGATAGAGTGCCTGGGTCCAAGTTTAAATCTAAACCATCAAAAACAAATACATTAGTGACTGTTAAACTCAGCATGCCAGGCACTGTTAGATGCAGAGATATAAATGAGCAATACTGTGGTGGGTTAAACAGTGGCCCCTGAAAAATGTACCCGCATCCTAATCCCTGGAACCTGTGAATGTAACCTTCTTTGGAAAAAAGTCTTTGTGGATACAAGTAAGCTAAGGATTTTTAGATGAAATCATCCCAGATTAGCCGGGTGAACCCTAAATCCAGTGACAAACATTCTATGAGACAAATGGAAGAGTCCCACACAGGAGGAGGAGAAGGCTGTGAGAAGATGGAGGCAGAGGCTGGGTGATGCAGCCGCAGCCACCAAATAACTGGAGCCACCAGAATTTGGACCAGGACAGGAAAGGTCCCCGCTAGAACCTTCAGAGGAACACAGCCCAGCAGACATATTTATTTCAAATATCTGGCCTCCAGAACTATGGGAGAATAAATTTTGGCTGTTTTAAGTCACCAAGTTGGAGGTAATTTGTTACAGCAGTCCTGGGAAACAAATACAAACAGCATCCCGATATCTAGGAGCTGAAGGACAATATGCAGATGGGGACAAGTCAGAGGTAAGTTGCTTATATCTGAAACTCATAACTGTAATCCCAGCACCTTGGGAGGCCAAGGCAGGGTGATGGCTTGAATCCAGGAGTTCAAGACCGGCCTGGGCAACATAGCAAGACCTTCCCTCTAAAAAAAATAAAAACAAAAAAATTAGCCTGGTACGGTGGCATGAGTCCATAGTCTCAGGTACTCAGGAGGCTGAGGTGGAAGGATCACTCGAGCCCAGGAGTTCGAGTCTGCAGTGACCTGTGATGGCACTGCTGCACTCCAGCCTAGGCAACAGAGCAAAAGCTACTTCACTACCAGCAAAACAATAGGCAGAAAAATTTAATTGTGTGAATTTTTGAAAATCCATGTTAGAGGAGGACTCCCACACATATCTTTTCCAAGGCCATCCGTTCTGGATCCTCCAGCTCCAGGTACTGGACTCCTGGGCTCGCTGGGATTTGAAATCAGGCCTTGATATTCTGTGTTTCCAAGCAGAGTTTTTGAGAGATCTTGAAGAACAGGCTTGAGTAGAAAGTCATATTTTTTGCACACTTATTTGTTGACAGCACATGTGGAATATGGGCTTTGAAAACCACTGTGTGTGTTGTGGCAGCCTCAGCGTGGCCTGGGACACACCCACGGTGGGGCTTCTGCCATGAATAAGTGTACCGGCCTCGGTAGTGAGCCAGGCTGGACTGACATCCACCGCAGGGGCTGAGAAAGTTCTCGAGAGAAAATTCCCGTGAGGAAAGATTCTCTCCCGAAGACCCAGAAACGCCTGAGTTTGTCTGTGAAATGTTACCTATATGTTCACTTTTCTGAGAGAATTGCTGGGGCTTTTATCATCTTTTGAAAAGGTTTCACGGCTTAAGAAACCATGCCGTAAGAACCCAGAGTGAGATTCAGTGAGCTTGACCTGTCAGAAAAGCCTCAGTTGTCAGAGCAAAGTAGGATTCCAAATACAAAGATGTGGCTTTTACCTGGCATGCTTCTGGAGCCGTCCCCTGGGGGCAAGGCTGGGGCTGAGGGAGGACAGAGCAGACTGGAAGCAAAAACTGGATGGCTGGTCAATGAAGGCCCAAGCAGCCTTGCTGTGGAGCCCCACACAGGGACTAACACAGCAGAGAAAGCCGTTCCCCACCTCCCCCCAGCCCCGGGCAAGGCTTTGGCACTCTAAGCCACCAGCAGAGATCGGCTGCACTCTCCAGGGTGGAGCACGTGCGAGACGCCCCCGAGACCCCCAGAAATCTGGGAGCAGAACTTCAGGAAGCTGCACCTCCTGCTTCAGCCCGAGGGGATAATGAAGTCAGCAGAATTCAAGTTTTCAATGTTACTGAAAACTCATTTTCACCCTCAGACGTGGGAACTTTGGGGCCACACACCATTATGAAATTTGACAGAGGATTTATACCCCCAAAGATTATTTATGTTCATTAATTCACATTAAATTCATTTCAAATTTTAATATTTAGTACCATGTGGAAAATCCCATAGATTCCTGTAGATCTAGCTACATTTTTCTGTAGCTGAAATGGCAACGTTAATGCTGGTTCCCTAATAAGCCCCAGATACTATGCTTTTCCGGAGCATTACAGAATGAAGGAGAGGTCTGTGCATATGAAGAACGTTGGGGATTATAAGAATATACACAATTCTGCCAACCATGACTGGGCATCATTTTCAGACTCTTGGTAGACCTCCACGGGGGCAGTAGTAGGCTAGACAGGCCTGCCTTCCTCTGGGCTTGATGCTGCAGGCATCTCTGCTTCAGACTACAATCATTTACCCAACGCCTTTTCATCTTTTCACTGAGGAAAACAAGAAAACCAGATCCCTTCTGAAAACACTTGCAGGAAAAGAAAAAAGAAAGAAAGAAAGAAAGCAAATGCACAGTTTTTATTGTGCTTTGTTGTTTTATATGGTCTCAATAGAGGCAAGGAACAATAGATGATATATTTACTTAGAATGGGTTTCCAATAAAATGGGGGAAAAAAGGCTTAGGGAGTTCTTATTTTGTGATTTGTTTAAAAAAAAAAACAAAAAAGCTCAAGCCTCAGCCCTAGTCTCTATTGAAAAAAAGGAAAAAAAAAAAAAAAATCAGAAAAGAGGAACTTGTTGGGAAGTGGAGTGAATGCCGGCTTCCCCCAGGCCCACTCAACCCCATCACCATGGAGACTCCTGAAGGTTCCAGGAATGACTCACGGGATTCGCTGGCGAAGCCTTTGAAATGGAAGCAGCACCAGAGCACAAAGACGAACTTAGTCTGCAGCCCTTGAAGACTATGCCTTTGCCTCCTGACTGACAGCCTCGGATGTGGATGGCAGGCTACAGAGAGGGTGCCCTTCCCTTCTTCCAGGTCCTCATGACTTGGCGGCACTTTGCTCGTGAGAGCAAAGGTCAAAAAATGGTTTTGCCTTGGATTGGCTCTTGCCCCACTATTGGGGAAATATTGATGTAAACCCCCGCACCCCACCTCCAGAGTGTGAACACTTCAAAGGGGAGGCCAGGGGCCCTCGGGATTAGAGAGAGGGTGGTTTTCAGAAGCACTGGGCTGGAAAAAGGTGTGGGGGAGCTATGGGCCAAGTTTTTGCTTGGGCAGCTGAAATGTATTCCCCTGGCTGTCCCTCTGGCTACATAAAACTGGCTCACATGAGGTTCCTTCAAAACTCAAGAATGTAGGCTGTTATAAACTGGCTTTGGGTTTCATCTCTGCTGTAGCAAGGCTCTAAATTCAGAGAGCCACCAGAAGACTCCTTCAGAGTTTTATCTGCTGAATGTCTGTACATCACAATTGGCAATTTGTGGAACAGGAAGAGCACCCTGCGCGGGGCTGCAATGAGCTCCTGCCCCTGGGAATTCACACGGGGTGAGCACCGGCATGGCCGGTGCCCTCCCAGAGAAGCCCCCTTGCTGAATATCTGAGGTGCCTCTTTCCCAAGGGCCTCGACTATGCAGCAGGGCTTCTGACAGGGAGTTCACACAAATGTCAAAGTTTCTGGGCACAGCAGGCACCCTGGGAGGCATGCCAGCACCCCCAAGTGCCAGCTGCCATTGCTAACCCAGAGCACCCAGTGTCCTCCCGTCAGGAAGCTCGGCCCAGGCTCAGATGCGGGGTCAGGTTGGGCTGCCGACCCACTCACCCGGCACTGCCACGCTCACCAGCCACTGTGGAAAACCTAAGGAGGAAGACAAACTTCTCTGGTCGGGCCCAGTCCTTGTCTCAGACTCAACAGCACTGAGTCCAAAACTCGAGGGAGTTTGCCAGGGTTGCCTCCATAACACTTTTCTAAAACAGAAGCTCACCAGAGTTCCCTCCTCCAAAATGAATAGAAAATACCCTTCTTTCCCTCCAAAGGGAGAACCACCGTGAAGATGCGTATTCTCTCCTTCCCTGCCCTAAATATACATCCTGGTGACTGCAGACCTGCTTAACCACGAAAACAAATAAGAAATAAAGGTCTGAGCAAAGCTGCAGTCGCCTCCTCTCAACTATTTATTCTGATTTCTCGACAAGTAAGTTAATTGGATGGGCCCTGTGACAGACATTCCATACTAAAATTCATAGCTTTCTGCCAAAACAACATATTGTGCGCTGCTATATTTTCCTTGTTGGAACTTGGCGCTGACGTGGGTCCCGAGCAGTTTCATGCGGGAGTGGGGAGACTGAAGGCGCTGAAACAAAGGCGGCACCCGCTGAGGCTCCCAGCCGGCCTGTCCTCCGTCCTCTGCAGCAGCACCTGTTCCTTGGCTTTTTTATTGTGACTTGGGCTTTGCAAGGTTCAAGTTCAAAGGGAGCCCCAGGAGTGAAGAAACAGATGCCGGGTTTGAGGCCACACCAGCTGGGGCCTCCCTGCAGCCTGGGAAGGGTTTGGGCTGTCTGGCAGCCTTGGTGGGCCCAGCTGCCCCGCGCAGGCCGGTCTTCTCTGCGGAGCCCTGTCCCGTGCCCCAGTCCCCATGCGCAGGTCCCTGTGGGGACGTCCCGTTGCCCCCAGGGAAGGACCGGGCCGGTGCAGGCTTAGGGCCGCGGAGCACACACTCGCCTGCCCTCAGCGGCCCAGCTGCTGCCACCATCGCTGTCCTGCAGGTTCCTTTCCCTTTCAGCAAAAGTCAGCAGCTGCCTCCTCTGATGCAGGGATATTCCCCCTCTGAAACAGCGCTGTCTTCATTTTCCAGGAATTTCTACCCGTCTCGGTTCCCTCCATCCACCCGCCAGGGCCCAGCATCCACCATCCCTCTGCGTCCTGAGATTCAAGGAGCACCGTGCCGACATGCCCAGGCCCCTGCTGTCCTCTCAGGACAGGGGGTCAGCCTCCGCACCTTCTTCACTCTGTAGCCATGTCGTGGGCCTTAAACAGGTAGAGAGAGAGGTGGGCCTTTGCTCCCCACGTCAGTCCCCAGAATGCTCATCAGTCAGCAAGCAGGCACCAGCCCCCAGTGCAGCTCCACTACCCCACAACCATCCCCCTGCCAGAGCCACGGACTCCCTCCAGAGAGCCTCCAATAAGAAGCTCGGTGCCCCTGACTCCACCTCACAGAGCCCTGACTCCACCCAACAGAACCCCAGACTCCACCCACAAAACTCTGACTCCACCCCCAGAGCCCTGACTCCACTCCACAGAGCCGTGACTTCACCCCAGAGAGCCCTGACTACACCCCACAGAGCCCTGACTTCACTTAACATAACCCTGACTCCACCCAACAGAACCCCTGACTCCACCCACAAAGCCCTGACTCCACCACCAGAGCTCTGTCTCCACCCACAGAATGCCTGACTCCACCCAACAGAGCCCTGACTCCACCTCACAGAGCCCTGACTCCACCCAACAGAACCCCTGACTCCACCCACAAAGCTCTGACTCCACTCAGAGCCCTGACTCCACCCAACAGAGCCCCTGACTGTATCCCACAGACCCCTGACTCCACCCCACCAGAGCCCTTGACTCCACCCCACAGAGCTCCTGACTCCACCCAACAGATCCTTGACTCCACCCACAGCCCTGACTCCACCCCACAGCCCTGACTCCACCCCAAAGAGCCCTGACTCCACCCCAAAGAGCCCCTGACTCCACCCACAGAGCCCCTGACCACCCCACAGAATCCCTGACTTCGACCCCACAGTGTCCTCTGAAGCTCAGTCCCATGTAGGACAAGGAGTTATGTGAGCTCCTCACCCCTGTGCTGTCACTGTTTCCCTAATGGCTTCCCTTAGATGACCTCACATAGCATGCGTCACAAACTGAAGGAGCGGAGTAGCATCCTCTCCATTCCAGAGGCAACCGCAGTGGAATGTCATGATTTGCTTACAGTTTCACAGCTTGTAACTGGCAGCAGCTCTAACCCAGGGCCCTGGGCTCAGATTCCATGCTCTTTCCAACCTTTCAGGCTCCTAGAGAAATTAAAATCAACCTGGAAAGTGTCTGCCTCTGACTGGGGACATTCGAGTGTGTATATCACCCAGAGGGAAGAGGTAGGAGGAAACAAGCTTCTAGAGCGACAGAAGGAGCTGAGGAACAGAGCCCAATAATAAAGGAAAAAATTAAAAAGAAAATTGACACAAGAGAAGAAAGTCCCTATTTAGAAGAAAATACTTGCTCCATCAGAGCAAAATGCCTCGACATTTCTGCCTGAAACCGTCTATATTTCTGAAGAGGGCTTGTTCCACCCTACAGAATCCTGACTCCACCCTGCAGAACCTTGGTCTCCAGCCCAGCTGTGACCTGGATGCCCTTTCCCTGCCTCTGGCCAGCCCAGATGCATTCCTTTCTGCAAACCCAGCTCAAGCATGTCTTCTCCACAGCCCGTGGTGCACCTTGCCTGCCTCCCGTGTCTCCTTCTTGCTGCAGTCCCCCGGCATGTCCACACTATTTGGAGCTGCTTTAATTGGTCCTCGTTGGTATTTTGTCTTGAGAAAGTCCTTTGGTTGTTGTGTGTGTTTCTGTTTTGGCCCCTTCATCAGGTTGTAAAGCCATCGAAGATGGAAACCTTATCTTCTATTTCTCTGTTGGTTTCCAGGAAGCTCCTTTCTGCAGGTCTTCCCTTGACCTCTCAGGATGCACAATCTCAGTCTTTCCTGGCTTGCGTCAGCATTTAGCATCCCGTTTGGAGTTTTGGTCCTCTTAGCATTTCTTCTCCTCTCAAGCTACACTCTCTCCAGGCATCCTCATGCATGCACAGTTGCCACAGCTGCTTATAGCTGAGACTGTTTCCAGCCAAGTATTCAAAGCCATTTCTCAACTTCCAACTGGGCCTTTCCTCCTGAAAAGTTCTGAGGCGACTTCAACTCAGTATGTCCTGAATTGAAGAAACTACCTATCTCCCAGCCCAGTTCTTTCTCTGGTATCATCTGTCTTTATTAATGCTCCCTCATCCACCCAGTCACCCAGAAACCTGGGATCACCCTAGACTCCTCCCTCCTCATCATCGCCACTGTGCCCAGTCCTTCCAGTCCCTCTGAGGGCCGGGGCCTGAGCCAAGCTTTTGACTTAGAGCTTTCCATTTACTCCTCTCCACAATACTACAGAGAAAGCACTATTTTACCTCTGTCTTAAAAATGAAGACACCCAGGCTGGGCACAGTGGCTCACACCTGTAAGCCCAGCAATTTGGGAGGCTGAGGCAGGCAGATCATTTGAGGTCAGGAGTTTGAGACCCAGCCTGGCCAACATGGTGAAACCCCATCTCTACCAAAAATACAAAAATTAGCCAGGCATGATGGTGTATATCTACAATCCCTGCTACTCCGGAGGCTGAGGCAGGATGATCGCCTGAATCCAGGAGGCAGAGGCTGCAGTAAGCAGAGATTGTGCCACTGCACTCCAGCCTGGGCAACAGAGTGACACCTTTCCCCCCACCCCCACCAAACACACACAAATACACTCAGGCTGGGCACAGTGACTCACACCCATAATCCCAGCACTTTGGGAGGCCAAGACAAGAGGATCACTTGAGCCCAGGAGTTCAAGACCAACCAGCCTGGGCTACATGTCCTAAAACATTCAAAAATTAACCAGGTGTTGTGGCATGTGCCTGTGGTCCCAGCTACTTGAGAGGCTGAGGTGGGAGGATCACTTGAGCCCAAGAGATCAAGACTGCAGTGAGCTGTGGTCACACCACTGTACTCCAGCCTGGGTGACAGAGAGACCCTGTCTTAGAAAAAAAAAAAAAAGAAAGAAAGAAAGAAAGAAATGAGGACACCCGGTTTAGAAAAGGTAAGAAATTTGCCCAAAGTCACACACGGAGTAAGTGGTGGTGTTGAGATTCCCAGCCAGATGAGCTGACCTCAGAGGAGACAAACATCTTCCTGCAGTCAGCCAGTACCCACTCTTCACAGTACAGGGCCCATGAAGTGGAGAAAACCCATTTTTTAAAGGAGAAAACTGAGGTTCAAAGCAGGTGGTGACCTGACCCATGCCCACCAGAGTTACAACTGTTCTCACTCCTCTATAGCACAAGCTACCTTTGAGAGAACGGAGCTCCAGAGCATTTAAGAGGTTTCCTTCTGTTCAGTGCCAACTGAGTTTAAAATTCCCATGCGAGTTATGATTATCATTTCCGTTGATTCATTTCCATTGATTGAGAATAAAAAGAAGTGGTTTATGTTGCAGCACGAAAGATCTAAATTAGAATTTAAAAAAAAAAACCTTCTAGATCTGGAGAGCTGATAGATTTTTCATTTCCTTGCTAAGGGAGTCTGTGCAAGCTCTCTCTGGAAATCCTTTGAAATGGCTTAGAGACCTAGTGTAGCTAGAATGAGTGTGGAGGAATCCAACATGAAGGTAGCCCAATACAAGGTTGTAAACAGGCTAGATGCTTTTGGGTTTGTAGACATGTTTGATTTGGCACACCTAGTGTTTTACATGAAAATCCCAATTTCTGGCTTCTTTTGAAAAACCAGTTGATATGACAACCCAAGCCTTTCTGCCCCAGTTGGCAGCAGTCCATGCTGGAGCAGGGTCAGCCTGCCTCCTTGGACAGGGCCGGCACAGTCCACTTGGCCTCAGCCCCTCCAGCCAGCTTAGCTACTGATGTTACCTTCCTGGGTTCTTTACACATATGAATTAGTGACCTCAGATGACACTGGTAGCGTCAACCTTTCAAATGTGAACCTTTCCACTTAACCAAAATCTGAGCTATGCCAGACATTTTGTCAGATAGCATCAGAGCCCGGACTAGAAGCTGAATTGCTCTTGCAGAGAAAGGACTGATCCCCGCACTCCTATTTTATCCCTACGTGAAAACATGGCAAAATCGTTTCCTTCTTGCTTACCTTCTAGGAAAATCAGAAGTATTCACCAGGTGTTGAAATAGAAACTTATTTCTTTTAATTGCCAACTTTGCTGCACTGAGTCACATGTTGATTTCTACCTAATGAAAAATCCAGAGCAGACTGGAGTCTGACAGATAGAGCCCGATTCGCTATTTACTCTGGTGCTAATCACAATCATGTTTACAGGAAAATGCCCTCATCTGCTTCCAGCAGCTCCAGCCACTCAGCCATGTGAGCGCTGTCTTCAAAGTCAATTGCCTGTCATTTTGCTGATTTATGTTGAGCAACTGCAAGGACCCCTCGAGGTATTTGTAGCTAGCTTGATGATTCCCAGCTTATAAAGTGGCAGTGGGTAGAGTATTTCAGTTCAAATTCCCATCAAGACAGAATTTAAATCCCCAGCCCTGCTGCTCATATTTGCAATGTGAGCACTTTAGATAAGCAGAAATCATCAAACCCTAAATGCTGGGGGAAATACAACCTGGATTTCTTCAAATGGAGCCTGAGCCCAAATCTTCTTTCAGACCTTGGATAGGAAAGTGATCCTAACAGTTTTTAAAAGAGTGATCACATTTGCTTTTTCCCAAGAAATATTAACGACAGAAGCAAGACAGTCACTATCAGATTAGATTGGAGAAGCCCGAAAACAAATTTCCCTCACCGCCTGCTGGATTCTTACATTTCAACCAGCAGAATCTCATTTCTTTGGAATTACTTGTCCTCTAACAGGAGTTTTCTTTTTAAAATGAAAATGTTGCCGAAAAGGGAGGCCTATGAAATTACTAACCCATTAGCTTCTGGTTTAGCTTCAATCTTAGAGAAGCCCAATTCCTTCTAAACCTCTCTCCCACTACACTGAAAGTGCTGGAGGTGCCGGATCTCAGTGCACTGGCCTTTGCTGCCGAGATTCAGGGAAGTTAGATGGCAGGTAGAGTCACCCACGCCCTGTGGGATGGGGGTCCCTTCCATGCACTCTCCTGGCAAGTGCCGAACCACCAAAGGTGTAAGTGGATGTATTTTTCAGGTTCTCTCTCACAGCGTTTTGAAATCAAACACAAGATTTAAGGATTGCTCGCAGCCTGCATTTTCCGTATTTCTGCATTTCTTGTTCACTCAGCGTCTCAGGTATCTAATAACATACTCACTGTTAGGGCTCAGAGAAGCTGTTTAGAGGTTCAGCTCAGCCCCTTCGGATCACAAAACTGAAGTACAATGGCTTCCCCAAAGTCAGCAAAGCTCAAGGATCCGTAAGAACCCAGACATGTGAGATATTGAGTAATCCGAACTGAGGCCGACTCCAAAAAAGGGTTCCATTGACTCATCTTTCGGTCATCTCGCTCCAGCTCTCACTTAGAGAAAGTGCGTATTTCTTCCATTTAGAAGAGACTGCTCACGCTTTCCATGTCATTACATTTCTTTATTCCTCTCCATATTCCAGCTGCCTTTCTTCGTGTTTTTGTCACTTGCCCTATTTAGCCATCTCCAAACTAGCTACCTGCCTCCGTGCCATGGAGCATGCTTTTCTGCAGCTTGGCCTCAAGATTCTAGGCCAGCTTTTGCACCCCCTACCCCCTCCATGCTTTTAAAACTGGGTTCCCTGCTTCCTTTCTGTGTGCTGTTATGCTTCAGAAGTGCCACTGGGTGGCAGTGTCTCAGAGCAGTCCTGAGCCCTGCAACGTGGCTTTGGGCTGGGCTGCTGGTTGCTTGTCTGTTACAGCACAAACAGGCCTGTGTGGACAGGCAGAGCAAAGAGAGAGTCGTGGTGGTGCTCTGGAAAGGATGAGTATTAGATATTAAGGAAATGAGGGACAGAGGTCTGCGTACTGCGTCCTTTCGGAGCTTGTACTAGCCACAAAGCTGACATCTGCCGTCATTCTAACAAAGGAATCTCAAATCCTAAGGCTGTTTGGGAGGTGTCCTTGAAAAGAATGACTATAAGCCTTTGCCGTCCCTGTTTTGATTTTTCAACCCACCATTGGGCCCTGATTCATCCATAAAAACAACAACCAAAAAAAAAAAAAAAAAAAAAAAAAAAGCAATCCCCGTGAGCATTGTGTGTTTGCTGGACAGGATAGTAATGGCCTAATCCTTCTAATGGCTTCAGTCACTGCAGGATATTAGCTATTAGAAGGGTCTGTTTAAAAGGGGGTGGTGGGGGAAGTTAGGGCCATCTGCTGATTATAGCATGCATGAGGAATGAAGGGAACATTTAAAGAGACACCGTCCATTGATTTAGACACAAATAATTAGTTTGTAGTTGAAAAGGCATATTTAGGGCTTGAATTTTAGTATCTGAATTATTTGCTTAAAGTGCAAATGTGATGTCTCAGACTGGAGATGATCCCAGGAACTATTTGATTCCACCGCTCATGCTTTTTGTAAAGAACTTCTCCGGAGACTAAAAGGAATGTGGCCTGAAATGCATCAACATTGACATCATGGGTTGGAGTCTGTGGAAGTCAAACCAAATGTTTTTATTATAAACAGGTCAGCCCAGGACCAAACTGTGAAGTACACGTTTGATTTCCATGTGTCCCACCCCCAGCCCCAGCCTTGGCCTCTGCACAGAAAATAGTTCCCAACATCCCACCAGGTGGTCCAGCCCCCTCCTTGCTGACTCCCCACTTCACCTTCCCTTCCAGGCCTGACAGCAAACTAAAGCAAATAAAATCTTCCCAAGAATCCTGACATATTAGGAAATGAACGCACGCTCTCCATTCAGTAAAGCTGGGGACAGGCCGACCTCACCTCCCAAACGGGAAAAGCCTAGACTAGAGTTGAGCAGGGACCTGGCTTCCCCTGTAGGCCAGGCCCTGGGTCCATAGGTCACAACTGTTCTGGGAACTGGGAATTGTATACAGCAATTCAATGAGAAGGAAGATGTGGTGGATGTATTTGGTATCAAATGCATCCTGTCATCCCACAAAATCAAAAGTTTGGTCCCTGAACCAAGAGAACATAAAGCCTTAGGGAAAGACAGTTCCTAAATATTGAGAAGTGAATACTGACTAGTGTAAGGTGGCGTAGGCTGCCTGTACGTGTCCCGGGAGTAGGTGATGCAGGTGTTGAGAGACAGTCACAGAGAAGCCACCCGGGGAAGTAGAGTCATGGAAGCCACCACAGGAGAGATGAAACACAAGTCAGGTCTTGAAGGAAGAATAGATTCATCTGGCAACGGAAAGGAGGGAGGCCATTCCTTGAAGACCTTATATTAGCAAGATAACGGAGAACGGGAACACACGAGAATGAAAACATGGCTTACATGGTTGAAGCGGAGAGTCTGAGAAGCGTAGTAGAAGAAAAGGTGTCAGTAGATACGGGTAAGATGAGGAATTCCTGAAGTTGGCTTTTTTTAGACTGCAAGGAGCAGAGACACTCGAAGCACCTTAAGTGAAGGGGGTTGACTCTGAGATGCAGGAATGAGGCAGGAAGAGCACACAGCCCTGCCTCTAAAAATGCAGGGGCAGTCACATTGCCAAACTCCGGAGAGACAGGAATGTAGTGTGGGAGCTGAGTGTTTTAAAACCTCATGAATTAATTAAAAATTTGAGGTATGGTAAGGCAAACAGATAGGAGACAACTGCCAGCAAAAAGATAGCTTGTTACGGTTTCCAAGAGGAGGGGGCATGCTATGCCACATGGGGAGGGGGCACACGGGGGAGCCCCAGAGCGAGTCGGGAGGTCGCCGAAGAGGCTGGACCTGTGGACAGGGGCCCTTATTGTGGCGCATGCTGGAAGGTGTGGGCAAGGCAGAGCAGGCAGGCTCAGGGTGGGCTGGTTTCAGTGGGCTCTGGGGTATATGGGCTGTCCTTAGTTAGGGACTTGGCCCTGCGGGAGGAGTGATTAGGGCAGGTGGAGAGGTGGTTGGGGCAGGGCTGTGGAGGGGTTGGTTTGCACTTGAAAAGCACATTGCGGGGGGGTGGGGGGGGTGGGAAGTAGGTTTCTATCTTTGGAATAACTGGTAACCCTGGGAGGGACAGTCCCTCCAGGGCTAGCAAGGCCCAGACGTCAAAGCATCAGAATATAGAAAATAAAAGACACAATTACTGCACCAAGAGAACATTCAGAACACGATGTAGCTCTGGCGGTGCCCTCGTCTGTGGCTGCCACCAGTGCTCTGGATTGGGTGACCAGCCCTCGGCCCCACGCTGACTCTCCTCTGCGGCTCCTGTCTGGAGTCAGACTCCCCGGACAGGATCAGATTGTCTCCGTGGCTTCCAGCCAGGCCTGGCTGCTCCTGTTGGGTGGCTCTTTATGTCAGGCCGCGCGTGCCGGCTGCCCATGAATCAAGCACCTACTCATTGTCTAATCAATTTATTAGTGGGTCTCTCGGCTTGGCAAGCTATCCTCAGAACCCCCCGCTGGGGGAGACCTGCATGGGGAGAGACATTCTGAGGATTCCGAGAAGGAGAAACTATGACCAGCACCTCACTTGGCTTTTCCCGTAGAAAGCTTTTGGAAGCCTGGAAATGAGTCTGGGTTACAACTGCAGAAGTGCGCAAGGATTTAAACAGGGCGGTGACATGGGGAAGCATCATTTTTATGAGGAAGATTAATCTGACAATAACAAGTGGGACGCCCTGGAGAGGGAAGAGGATGCTACAGATCCCAGCACCTGGAGTGGGAGGGGACCACAGGACAGAGAGAATGGGGCAGTTCCCAAAGAGTGGCTGAGGAAAGCATTGACAGAACTTAGTGAGCAACTGGCCGAGGAAGGAGAGGAAGAGGAACCTAAAGACACACTGAGACTGCAAGCCTGGCGAGTAGAGAGGAAAATGCCTCACTGACACTGACAGTAGCAAAATATGCAAAAGGAGCCATGTGAGGGGGATTCTTTTTAGATACATAAACTTGCATTGGGAGATGGATACCAACAGCCCCCAACTGTTGCTGAATGGGAAACAGTGTGTCTGTAGCAGTGAGACACTTTGCGGAGTAGACAATTTATTAACTCTTACTTTTTTTACTCATAAGTCTGGTAGATCCATGAACACAATGACCACATTTAGGTTTTTCCAAGTTTTCTCAGAGCCCAAGGTCTAGGTCTTGAATTGAACTCATGGAGATAGAGAGTAAAAGGATGGTTACAAGAGGTTGGGAAGGGGAGTGGGGTTGGGGTGGCGAGATGGTTAATGGGCACAAAAAGTAGTTAGAAAGAATGAAAAAGGTGGGATGTGGTGGCTCACGCCTGTAATCCCAGCACATTGGGAGGCTGAGGCAGGTGTATCTCTTGAGCTCAGGAGTTCAAGACCAGCCTGGGCAACATGGCAAAACTCCATCTCTACCAAAAATACAAAAAAAAAAAAAAAAATTAGCCGGGCATGGTGGCATGTGCCTGTGGTCCCAGCTACTTGTGAGCTTGAGGTGGGAGGATTGCTTGAGCCTAGGAGGTGGAGATTGTAGTGAGCCAAGATCATGCCACTGCACTCCAACCTGGGTGACAGAGTGAGACTGCATCTCAAAAAAAAAAAAAAAAAAAAAAAAAAAAGAATAAAACCAAGTATTTTATAGCACAAGATGACTATAGTCAATAATAATTTAATTGTACATTTAAAAGTAACAAGAAGAGTATAAGTGGATTGTTTGTAACACAAAGGATAAATGCTTGAGGTGATGGATGCCGCATTTACTCTGAGGTGATTATAATGTATTGCATGTCTGTATCAAAATACCTCAGGTACTCTATAGATACACCCACTATGTACCCACAAAAACTGAAAATTGAAAAAAATAAGTCCAGGTGTTGGGTCCGGAGTAAATAGGTGCTCGCCATACTTATTTAATGTCTTCTGCCCACCTCTGGCCAAGTATGAGTTTTATATAATTAGAAGCATGACTCTCATACAAATATATACTGAACACCTGATAAAGACTGATTTCACTCACAAATGAGGGAACCGACAGGGAGGTAAAACTGCCCAAAGAGTATTTGTGGAACAGACACTGACATGCTTTCTCAGGAAAGGAATATTGAAACAGGTTTGCAAAGTTAGATACAAAGCAAGTGAATACCCTACAGGGCAATATAACTACGACCTTTTGGGTTACCTTTCCCACTGGACAGAAATGTTTACATCTCCAACCAGACAAAAAAAAAAAATCATTTGCAGCTTAACAATCTCCTACAAGTTAACCTTTAACTTCACACAGTTTGGGCCCTAATCAATAGTTACCAGTACGTCAAACCAGGTATACTCCCCTAGAGAACTGGGTGATTCGTGCTTACGCCTCTTAGACAATGTTTCAATACGACACTGAAAGTCCTGTGGTCATCCTTTTGCTTTATTTCTAAGTTTGGGATAATTTCTAACTTACATCCTGCCTTAAGATGTTAGATTTCAACTCAAGTATCATTTCCTTAAGCCAGCCTTCCTTGGCCTCCCTGACGAGGTCACATCCCCCATTCACTTTTGCTTCCACAGTGTCAGGTATTTTGCCTTCTCGGCAGTTACATTAAAAATTATCCTGACATTGTGAAAATGGTAAAAAAAGACTTTATTCAGGACGATTCCAATAGGTGTCAAGATTCTTGCAGCAGGAGGGAGAGATGGAGCTCAACTCCTAATACGATAAGAACAAGTGGGGATTTATAGCCAAGAAACAGAGTGAGGGGCGGATGGATAGAAAATTACTAAGAGAAGACCTCACAGGGAGGGGATTCTTGCTAAACTGACTTAGGATTCTTGCTGAAGGCAGGCAGGGTGATAAAAATTGAGGGTGTGGAATGAGGAATTTGATCAAACAGGGAGAGTGACCAGATATCAAGGATAAGGGCATTCTTGCTAAACTGACTTACTCTTACTAAACTGATTTTTGCAAAGACTGGGTGATATAAGCACCACAAGTACAGAACAAGAGCCAAGCTCAGAGCTTGGGCCTAGTTGAGAAGAGTGCTGAGAGGAACCTGGTCAGCTTGGTCAAGGAAAGAGTCTTTGTCAGTTACCACTAGTCTATTTGTTTATTTATTTATTTTCTTAGATAGAGTTTTGCTCTTGTTGCCCAGGCTGGAGTGCAATGGCACGATGTGGGCTCACCGTAACCTCTGCCTCCCAGGTTCAAGCGATTCTCCTGCTTCAGCCTCCCAAGTAGCTGGGATTACAGGCATATGCTACCATGCCCAGCTAATTTTGTATTTTTAGTAGAGATAGGATTTCTCTATGTTGGTCGGGCTGGTCTCGAACTCCTGACCTTAGGTGATCTGCCCGCCTTGTCCTCCCAGAGTGCTGGGATTACAGTTGTGAGCCACTGCGCCCAGCCCACTAATCTAATTTTTATGTATCCATGTGACCATGGATTCACGGCTGTCTCCTTTTCTAGACTGTAAGTTCCTTGAGGACAAGGCCATCGTTGGCTTCTGCTTACCATGCTCTTTCAGCACCTACGCTGGAATTGAGACACACAGATGCTCAGTGAATGAATTTACTGAATGAATGAATGAGTGAGCACCTAGTATACTAAGCCCAGGGAATGTCTTGGAAGACAGAAAACAGACCACACACACTGCCACTAATTCACTGGCTTGCCTGTTGTTATTTCTCTTCGTTTCTATTTACTTAATTGCACCTTTTCTCATTTGACTGCCTGGCCTGAAATTCAGCTCTAGGGGAACTCAGAGAAAAGTCAGGCTGTTTGCTGCAGTGTGCTGGTGCTGACTCAGCCAGCCGGTTCTGCCTGCTGGGGCCTAAATACACGGATCAAAGTCCTGGGGAAATGATTTGCTGGAGCCGCTAACCTTTCTCTCTCCAGCAGATGCTTCCTGGTTTGTACTGCCTGACCTCCCTCAAGGTTCTTCCCCATTTCCCAGGAGTTTAGGACTCCCCCACCAGCCTTAAGTTAAGAGGAGACCCAGGAGGACAGGATGGCCACCTGATAGGTTCATTGTTTAATGTGCCAGGGTGGAGGAGTAAGAGGAGAGGTATGCTGAGCTCTGAAGATTGGGAAAAGGCTCCTCTTTTCAGTAGGCAACCTCTTTAAGAATTGTGGTCCCATTTCCCAATCCCTTCACTTCCATTTCCACTTCTTAGTGGTCATTTCTAATTAGCCTCAGCCTATACCAGCTGTCAGACCTCCCTTTCCCTCCTGCTCTTACTCCATTGCTTGTTCCTTCCAGGATTCCTATTCCTAAAGGCTGGAGGATCCAGGGCTCAGGCCAAGGATCTCTTTTCTTTGGAAATTCACTCCTGTTATTGCATCTCTAGGTCACCTGACAGCTTGCCAATGTCTGTTTGGAGCCCAGCCACTTCCCCAGAATGTCAGGCTTATGTGCTCTGCTAGGTGGCCCCTGAGATGACTCCCATCTTCCCCACTGTCTGGTGTTCACACCACTTCCTGAGGGTGGGCTAGATTGCTTCTGAGATTAGGCCTCTGTCTTGCTGGCCCTTTCTTGCTCTCCTGCTTGCTCACTCTGATGAAGGTCGGCTACTGCGCTGTGAGCCACTCTGGGGAGAGGCTCACATGCCAAGGAACCGGGGACAGCCTCCAGCCAACAGCTAGTGAGGGCCTCTCAGTCCAACAGCCTGGGAGGAACCCAATCCTGCCAATAGCCACATGCATGAGTTCAGAAACAGATCCGTCCCAGAAGAACCTTCAGATAAGATCACAGCTCCTCAAGTTCAGTCTGTGAGATACCCTGAGCCAAACAGGTTGCAGCTTCCTCCTAAGCGGATAAGTGGAGCCATCAGTGCTGGCTCAGTCTGGGGAATGCACCTAAAGGTAAGACCCAGCTAAGCCACACTCAGATGGCTTCTGCCACAGAAACTGTAAGATATTATTTGTTGTTTTAAGCCACTGAGTTTAGGAATAATTCGTTACACAGCAGTAAATCAGTAATACTATATTTAACTGCCTACTTAGCTTGGATGCCTAAAGAACATCTCGTACTTAACACTGATAAACCAGATCTTGATTTCCTATCCTAAGAATTGAAGGAACAGAACAGACCAAAGATAAAGAAATGTAGACTAGGTAGAAGCCCTGTGCTCTCAGCCAATGCTGAGGGACATGCAAGGGCTCAGGAGGCTGACCTAGCTGAGAAATCTGAGAAGGAATCAGCGTGTATGGGGGAGTCAGAAACAACAATGGACCCATGGACACCAGGGTGATACCCCAACTCAGGGGGAAGCTCCGTCCACCCTCCTGCTGCTTGTCTGGCTACATTACATGGGTTGGCTGAAGTGGTAAACTGTGAGGCTACCTGCACGACACTGTTCCCCGGACACATAGCCTTGGCTCAGCAAGGAAGAACATTGCCATTGTGACAAAAAGCTGCAGAAGCTCAACATCAGGTGCATGTCCTCTCAACCTTAGAAAACCACCTAAAACTCAGTCATGCTGCTTAAATGCTTTTTAGATGAGAATCTAACCGAGCCCTGACTATGTGAAGGAATGCTTTCAGCTTCCTGCTTATGTGAGCAAGTTTGGAATTTTATTCTGACTCTCCCTCAATAAAAGGGGCAAAATTAGAGCTCATCCCCAACATAGCTTTGTTCCAGGCAGACATCGGGGGAGAATCTCAAATCCGAAAACTTAGAGATAGGCTCCTTTTGTATGTTTTGTGTTTTTGTAACACCTTTTATGGAGAGTGTGTGCAAAATAAATTATGTTCTTTCACACGTGTGCACTCATTTGTGCTTCATACAAACTGTGAAATAAATAGAAACATGACCTTATGTCCCTTTTAAATGGAAACTGAGGCTCAGCAAAGTGAGTGACTTGCCTAAGGTCACCGGCTGGTGTGTTCTGGAGCGCACATGAATGCGGCTTCCTGATGCCTAAGCGTACAGAACTCACTTGTTCCTTCACAGTGGAGATCTCTGTTCAACCTTTAGCTACATCCACTCCCGATTCATCCACTTGTCTGGAGAACAGGACCGTAACCATAGCTGCATTCACCAAGCCGCTGAGGAACCTCTTGAGAGAAAAAACCCTGCAGGAGAAGAGGAAGCCAGACGGGTCCTGCGTGGCTCTGTGGTCAGAGGCAGGTGAGCTCCTCCACATGGCCTGGCAGTGGACACCAGGTTTGTCCTCAGGCCAGCATCTCAGCGGACTGATTATTTAGCCAAACCCTCTGAGAGACATGAGCACACAAAGAGGGGATCCTGGTGCCCTATGCAGGGTGTAAGACAAGAGAGTGGTGAGGAACTTCTCCGGTTTCAGGCACATCAGGAGTTCAAGGGTCTCAGGTGTGGTGCTGGAGATTGGTGGAGGTGGGGGTGGCATCAGTGTGAGGCTGTGGGACTCAGAGACACCGCGGCAGTGCCTGGAGGCCAGCTGTGGGCCCCATATACTCACCACCCAGACACGATGAAGCCCCTTGCCGTCCTGGGATACTCATCTTGTGGTTTGCAGATCTTCACAAGAGCGGATGGATTCCATGAGAGGAAACAAGCAAAGGTGCTGAGTTTTGGGTCTAGTTCGGTGCCCAGTGAAAGGGAGGCAGTACCCACAAGAAGGGACATAAGGAGGGAGCCGAGAGTAAAGCTTCCAGGGCTTTGCACAAATGCAGCAAGGACTTTAGACCTTGAAGCTGTAGAAGCAGAAGTTTGAGGCAATCCTATCTTAAAAATTCAGGGATGTTCCTGATGACCGGTTACCCTGATAATGAAATGAAGGCCTGGAAGGTTTCAGGCCTTGTCTCAATCGTGTAATCCTAAGCCAGGATTCGTTTTATTTCTATCATGATTTTACATGTTACACCAGACCACTCAGCTCGGTGAGAATTCCCCAGCTGTTTCAGGGCGACAGCCTGACATTCACGTGATAAACATCCAGCTCTCCCCACCCCTTTCTAGCCCAGCTCCCTTTATCCTAAATGCCAGTATCTGCCTGTCCTGCGGATGTTTACCGAGTCTAAAGGAATGCTCATTTTCTAAACGTTTGCTCCTGTTACACGTGAAATGACAGGTCTTTGCAAATTCATCTCTAGCTTATTGATTCTGACAGCCTGCTCCAAGGGGCATGGCATGAGCGTGGACTTCCTGTGAGGAGACCACCCAGGAATGACGGTGATGCTCTCAAGCTGTGTCTTCCTGGCCGGCGCAGGAAGGCACTGGGCGCTTCGCTGATAACCGGCGGCAGGCTGTCCATTCATTCATTGGCAGCTAATCCTGCAGCTGAGATCCGAGCTCTAGATTTGTAATGACTTCAGGTCATGGGGCTATCGGCCTCTTTTAAGCACCTTTGAAAAAATGTAGGATGCAGACAAAGTTCAAATCAACCTGCAAAGTAGAAATGTCACAGCAGCCATTCATGACTTCCTTCTGCACAGGCTGATGAAGTAGACTATGTGGCTAGCTCTGAGCTGCATGCTTGGAATTTGCTGGCGAGCAAGATGACACATAGTCTGTCCTATAGACTGAAATGCAGGAGGCAGACCAGGCAACTGTTACACTGAAGCATCCAGCAGCCACGCAGCATGGTGGCCCAGGTACTCACAGAGAGGCAGGCGGCCCAGGCAGCCAGAATGCACATATCATTAGCTTGGGTGAGAAAAGTCGAGGGTGCCAGCATAGCAGCAGGCCAGCAATGGGTTGTTAGTGATGTCAAGGTTGTGAAGAAGCTGGTTCTCTGAGAATTGTACTTCAAGAATGTTACTTGTACTTCAGCCCAGACTCCTGAGAACTTTTCTGCAGATGACGGCAGAGGTAACCTGCATTCGAGCACTCGTTTCTCCAGAACTCCCTGGCTGCGCTTCTTGGATTTCAGCTATCCTGGAAAAGTCCAGATTTTAGAAACTGGCAGAGCCCTACCTTTTACTAGCTGTGTGACTGTGAACAAGTCTCCTAATATCTCTGAGGCTCAAATTCCTCAATTAAAAAATGAGGATAATCATAGGATTGTTAGAAGATATATCAGTCAGGTTTCTCCAGAAAAACAGCCAACAGGAGGAGTGTGTGTGTGTGTGTGTGTGTGTGTGTGTGTGTCTTTTACGTATATTAAGAAATTGGTTTTAAGGAATTGGCTCACAAGATTATGGGGCGTAAGGCCGGGCACAATGGCTCATGCCTGTAATCCCAGCACTTTGGGAGGCCAAGGCAGGCAGATCACCTGAGGTCAGGAGTTCAAGACCAGCCTGACCACCATGGTGAAACCCCGTCTCTACCAAAAATACAAAATCAGCCGGGTGTGGTGGCACACACCTGTAATCCGAGCTACTTGGGAGACTGAGGCAGGAATATCGCTTGAACCTGGGAGGCAGAGGTTGCAGTGAGCCTGGGCAACAAGAGCAAAACTCCATCTCAAAAAAAAAAGAGAGAAAAAAGATTATGGGGTCTAGCACGTCTGCAGTCTGTAGGGCAGGCCTGCACGCTGGAAATTCAGGCAGGAACTGATACTGCAGCCTTGAGGGGGAATTTCTTCTCCTATGGGAATGTTGGGTTTTGCTCATAAGGCCTTTCAACTGATGGCTGAAGCCCACCCTTTTAATCCCCTTTACTTAAAATCAACGGATGGTAGATGTTAACCACATCTACAAACCACATTTTCACAGCAACACCTAGATTAATATTTGACTCCACAACTGGGTAGTAACAACCTCGTCAAGTGGACACGTCCAACTGACCATTGCGGAAGGAGGGTCACCAAATGCCTTTTGGGAGAGGCATTTAGATAAGCAAAACACTCAGCTCAGTCCTTGGCATAGAGAGTGCTCAATACATTGAAGCAATTTTTATTTCTAATGTATTCAAAACTATTTGAGAGCCAGATGAGGTGGTGCCTGTAATCCCAGCTCTTCGGGAGATTGAGGTGAAAGGATGGTTTGAAGCCAGGAGTTTGAGGCCAGCCTGGGCAACATAGCAAGACCCTATCTCTGAAAATGTGAAAAAAAACTGAGCATCTGCTATGATCAGCTAAAGTACATCTAATTGCTCACTGACCATGAGCGAGATTGATAACACACTCCCATCCTACCTACCTTACGTCTCTAGTCTCAATGCCCAGTCCCCTCTAAGCCAGCCCCTGACCATTTGTGTCTCCAAACGCCCTCCCTCTGGGCTGGCTGGAGAGTATCTCTGCATCACAAACTTTGCTGCCACAGATAAGTATCAATAAAGAATTCTATGTCTCCTGCCAGGAAAATGCTCATCTTTATTCAGACACTTCGGTGAGTTCAGGCCCACCCCTCTATCTATTAGAACCAAGATAAATGTTTTTATTTTTAACCAAGACTTTTACTAGCATTCTCATGGGACCTAACTCCTCAATTCCCTTAAATGACAGCTGATGCTTTTCTCTTCCTGTCTAGTGAAATTCTTTTTTCCCTGGTATTTTCCATGCTACAAAAACTTCTGGCTGATGGAGGAGAGGGGTAGGGACCAGAGAAACTGAGGTATGTCAAACCACAGGTATAACCGAAGCTATTTTACTTCTGGATTTGCCTTTAATAGGACTTTGAGGCAGGCCAGTGTCCTATCATTTTAAAAGAAATGCATCTGAAACAACAGGCGTAATCATGGTGCCACAAGTTTGTTCATGGCATTTCTCTCCTTCTCTATGTTTTCATCTAGAACCCAAAGACATTATTGGGGAACAAATGATGCCTGCCCTTATTCTATATTGTTTCTGTGTGGTTAAGATCAGATACAAGTTACACCTGTGAGAATCTGTCCTAAAAGAGAGATGCGGAGAGGCTGCCCACAGGAGAGACACCATGCTCCTTTTGGGAGAGGGTCTACATCACTGTGGTGAAGGACGTAGGCCTTGGCATCAGACTGCAAATTCAAATCCTGCCTCTGCTGCTTACTGGCCAAGTGACTTGGGCAAGTTACTTAACCTCTCTTTTCATGCTTCCATTTCTTTATCTGTAAAGTGGATTCCTCTGGGATTGAAAGTTGTCTAAATATGAAATACTTGGCACATATTAAGCACTTAGTTTAATTAAATTATTGGTGTTATTATTATTGTAAGTGGTAGAACCCAACTCAAGCAAACTTAAAGAAAACGGAAACTTATTAGAAAAACAATGTGTCATTTTACAGAGGCAAGGAATTAGCCTTTCTCATTGTAGCTTTGATTTGCATTTCCCTGATGTTTAGTGGTGTTGATTATGTTTTCGTATGACTTTTGGCCATTTGTATGTCTTCTTTGGAGAAATGTCTATTCAAGTCCTTTGCATGATTCCCTTTATATGAGATATCTAAAATAGTCAAACTCATGGCAACGGAGAGTAGAAGAGTAGTTCTCAAGGGCTGGGGGGAGTGGGAATGGAGAGCTGACTTTCAATGGGTATAAAGTGTCAGCTATGCGAGATGAATAAGTTCTAGAAATCTGCTGTACAGCACTGTGTCTACAGTTAACAATACTGTATTGTGCACTTAAAATCGTTAAGAGGATAGATCTCATGGCAGGTGCTCTTGCCACAGATAAATAAATACATAGAAAAGGACGGCCCTTTTCATTGGACATTATGGCTAGAATGCTGTGGGAGATGACTCACAGCAAAAGTAAAAACAGGGAAAACCCTGTGCATATTCTACAGAAAAATTGATCCCAAAATACTACCTCAATATATGTATATATCTGTTTCAGATGGGACATGGAGAAAGACACAAGGAAGCTGATTCACTAAGGAAGCGAAATAAAAAATGAACATGATCTGATTGCAGCCAGGGAAGCCTCGTCATCATTAATTAGAGAATTTTAGAACATGCATTTAGGAATGCTTGAAAACAAGTCACCACCAAGGGGCTAGAAAGAATCCAGGAAAGGTATTAAGTTGGGGGTATGCCTTGTGAGTGGGAGACCGAGAATGTTCTCTCTCGGGAAGCCAAAGGGCTGCCTGACAAGAGTCTGGTCCTAATTCAGGACTAAGATCTGGAGAAACCGGATGGGTCTAAGGTGGTCCTAACTCAAGACCAAGATCTGGAGCAACTAGATGGGTGTAAGGCTCCCCCCAACACGGGCAGCCCTGCTGAGCAATCAGGAACTCAGGCTTGGTCTGGAGAATGGACCCAAGAGTAGCACAAAGTAATGAAACTGGAGACGATGTTAAAACATGCTCTGTATGCAAGACTGAGGCAGCTGAGCCTGGCCATCCAGCTGCACTTTGTAATTTGTCTTCCCACACAGTCTCTGCTCAGGATTTTACATTCTGCCTCAACTCTCAACAACTGACCCAGCACACACCATAGAAATACATTAGACAGAAGCAAGCTTTTGCTTTTAAAGTACAGAAACCCAATTTACAGAGAAATCACTGAATACCTGTAGTGTGGCAGAGGACCTGCCAATTGCTTTTTTTTTTTTCTTTTTGGAGGGGGGAGGGGAGAGGGAGGGCCTGCTATGATCTGAAAAACACCTGAATGTTTTCCCCCCAAATTCATGTTGAAACTTATTCCCCCATGTGATAGTATTAAGAGGTGAGGTCTTTTGGAGGTGATTAGATCATGAGGGCTCCATCCTCATGCATGGGATGAATGCCTTTATTCATAGCTTGAGAGAACTTATTTGCCCCTTTTCTTCCACCCTGTGAGTACACATAGGAGGCACCGACTATGAGGAACCCTCCTCATTATACGTGAATCCTCTGGTACCTTGATCTTGGACTTCCCGGCCTCCAGAACTGTGGACAATGAATTCTGCTGTTTGTAAGCTACACAACCCAAGATATTTTGTTATAGTCTGAACGGAACAAGACAGGGTTTTTTGTTGCTGTTTTGTTTTTAGGGGGCTTGTTTCAGTGCTATCTGGATAGCAGGAATAAAATAATAATAATTTGATTGACATGTATTTACTGAATGTCTTTGATATACCAGGCACTTTTCTTGTAGCTGAGGATATATAGCACTGAACAAAGAGACAAGGCTGTGTGACCTCAACAAGCTTGCTTCTGAGAGCCTCTGCACAGCAAAAAAAAAAAAAAAAAAAAAACTATCAACAGAGTAAACAGATAAACTGCAGAATGGGAGAAAATATTTCTAAACTATGCATCCAACAAAGGATTAGTATCCAGAAACTATAAGAAACTTAAACAAATCAATAAGCTAACTTGGTTATAAAGTGGGCAAAGTACATGAAAAGACAATTCTCAAAAGAAGACATACATGTGACCAACAAACATGAAAAAACGCTCAACATCACAAATCATCACAGGATGATTAGACACAAAACCACAATGAGATACCACCTCGCACCAGTCAGAATGGCTATTGTTAAAAAGTCAGAAAATAACAGATGTTGGTGAGGTTGTTAAGGGAATAACTTATACACTGTTGGTGGGAATGTAACTCATTTCAGCCCCTGTGGAAAGCAGTTTGGAGATTCCTCAAAGAATTAAAAGTAGAATTATCATTCAACCCAGCAATCTCATGACTGAGTATATACCCCCCAAAAAAATAAATCCTTCTACCAAAAAGACATTTGCACTCACTCATATGTTCATAACACTACTGTTCACAATAGCAAAAACATGGAATCAACCCAGGTGCCCATCACTGGTGAACTAGATAAAGAAAATGTGGTACATATGTACCATGGAATACTACACAGCCATAAAAAAGGATGAAATCATGTCCTTTGCAGCAACATGGATGCAGCTGGAGACCATTATCCTAAGCAAATTAGTGCAGAAACAGGAAACCAAATACCACGCTTTCACTCATAAGTGGGAGCTAAACGTTGAGTACACAGAGACACAAAGATGGGAACAATAAACGTGGGGGATCCCAAAAGAGGGGAAAGAGGGAGTCAAGGGTTGAAAACCTGCCTATCGGGTACTATGTTCACTACTTGGGTGACAGGATCATTAGAAGCCCAAACCTCAGCATCATGCAATACACCCATGTAACAAACCTGCACAGGTGCCCGCTGAATCTAACATTTAAAAAATTAAAAACAAATAAATAAAAATAAATTTACCTTTTGAAAAAAGGCTTACTTTCTAGCTGGGAAAGATTGACAAAAACCAGAGTAAGTATGATATGTATGATGTTAGAAAGTTGTAGTCTATGAACAAAAGAAAAGAGAATGAAAACCAATAGTGTTGCTGGGGGTGGGTTATGCAATTTTAAGAACAGATGTCAGACAACCCTTTCCCAAGAGGGTGACATTGGAGTCAATACCTAAAGGAAGTGAGGGAGTGTGCTAATCACGTGTCTGGAGATAGAATTTCCCAGAGAGAAACAGGAGGTGCAAAGGCCCTCAGGTAGAACTTACATGGTGCATTGAGGCACAACAAGGAGGCTAATGAAGGTGGGCAGGTTTAGCAAGGGGATAACAGAGGAGATAAGGTGGAGGTGGAGTGCAGATAATGTAGCATCTGGCTATTCAATACCAGGGTCTTGGACCAGCAGCAGCAGCAGCGGAGTGCTTGATAGAAATGCAGAACCTTGGGTTCTACCCCAGACCCACTGAGTCAGAGCTGCACTTTCACAACATCCTCAGTAGCTCACGTGCACATTACAGTTTATAAAGTGCTGCTATTGGGCTTGAGCATCCCACTGTTGGGCCTCAGCTATTAACTTTGTGCAATAACATCGGATATCTTCAGAGGGTTCCAAACATTGGAAGGGTGTAATCTGACTTACATTTTAACAGGATCGTCCTGGCTGAAGGGGGCAAGAGTGGAAACCCGGAGCCAGCTGGAAGTTTCAATCACCTGGTAAGAGACAAGGACTGAGGTTAACAGGTGGTGGTGAGAAGTGACTGGGTTTAGATATATGGAAGGTAGAACTGACAGGACTTGCTGATGGATTGGATGTGGGATGTGAGAAAAAGGGAAGATTCCAGGATGACTCCTAGATTTCAGACCTAGTTACATTAATGAAGCATTTACTATGTGCCAGGCACAGTACCTTTTCCTCCATCACCTCATTTAATACTTACAATGACCCTCTGAGAACCACTATTATTAATCCCAGAAAGGCTAACTCAGAGAGCTAGTCCATGAAGAAGCCAAGTTATGAACCCAAGTGTGCTGCTTCCAGAGTCCAAGCTACCCCACTGCTCAAGGCTTACTTCCCTTCCAGCCCCCTTAGCTAGACACACTCTGAAATGAAGAGTGTGAGCAGTAGAGCTGGCCATGGCTCCACAGTATATCACCTGTGTGACCCCCGGGAAGCTACTCAACTTCTGTGAGTCTCAGTTCCTCATCTGTAAAATGGGTCTATTCATGCTCCATAGGATTTTTGCAGGATGAAGCAAGATACTGAATCCAAAGCAGTGGGCTGAGGCTGTGGTCTGTTTCCAAGCTGCCCTAAGGCTTTTGCCCACTGCATTATATTAATTTTTTTTATATCTCACACACATACGTGTGTGCACAAAGAACTCAAACCAGAACATGGTCTATCAAAAGAGAAAGGACAAAATGACAAAAATGAAGCCACAGAAATGAGAAAGGTGACTAAGAAGCAGAGAAGGCAACCTTGAGCAAAAAGCAAGGAGGAGACGAAGGATGGGGAGGCAGCCAGCGGGAAGGTGAGGAGAGGGACCACAGAACCCAAGGGGCAGATGGCATAGAGGGCAGACACCTACTAGTGAAATGTTAGCATTTCCAGCCTTAACAAGGCCTTTCTCATTTTGTATGGCTTTTTCTTCCTGTCCTAAAAGGACTCGTAGAACAGGAATACTTCTTCTCTATGCATTTTGCAACTCGGACCCCCTAGCAATTACGTAAAGAAGGGCTATAGTGCCGTTTGACAGGGCTTTTGTTTTGATTTTGTTCGGGGTTTTTTTTTCTCCCAACAAAGATTTAAAATGACGACATCTGCCCAAATACTCAGTCTCCTACTTGTCTCCATCAAGACCCATTTGCTGGCAGCTTTGAGACTGAAACTCTCAAGGGAGAGGGTGAATCATCCCTTCACACAGGTGCTTGTCTTCCTCTCACAATCATGAATTCCCACGGAGATGCCGGGAACTCGTGGCTAAGGGCAGACGCTGAGGCTAAAATTGAACATGGGTGCAATGGAGCCGTGCTTTAAAGAGACATAAGGAAACGAGGAGTCATCCGTGTCCTGCTCTGTGGTTAACGAGTTGACAACACTCCCTGCTGATGGAGGGACGGGACTTCAGGCAGGAAGGGTGAGGGAAGGACTGGGCTCTGGGCTGCCCCACTGTCCACCATCAGCATTGCTGTCTGGATGACTGGGGGACAGATCCCCTGGGGTGGAGGCTGGCTGCTGGGAATTATCCTCTTTGGCTTCCAAATGAATTCACTAGGAAGGTAGCCATTAGTGCAAAGTATGCTTTTCTCTCAGGAAAATCACCCTACAGATCATCATCATTTTAAGGTTTTCCTTTCCAGTGACCCCTTCTAGGAGTTTTCATTCTTCAAACAAATCATCAATTTGCTGGGAACATTATAATCATACTAAACACTAAAAGGTTGTGTTTTTTTGTTTTTTGTTTTTTTGGTTCTTTCCTTCAAACCAGCAATGATCTTATGTGAATGCCCTAATGCCTAAGATCCAAATGAAGTAGAAACACCTGCCTCCTTTTTAAAACGGCCATTGGTGTTCATTGCCAGGTGCCTCTCTTGCCTAAGCACAAGGTCTCCCTGTTCCATGGACTGACAGCTGCTTTGTAATATATACTACTTACATTTGAATGCAATAGCTGGATTCTTATGTCAAGACCTATGGAAGCTTTAAGGTTTTACCCCAGCTGTGAGCTAACAAGTTTCATGGATTCTGACAGAAGACATGACACTCCTGGATCAGAGACAAAATATGTTATTCACAGCACTCTCACTTACTTCAGAGAGCGCTAGCATCTTTGCAGCCGGCGTCCTGCCCCGAGTTCCATGGCAAAACAGGCCCAGATGAGGGCTACACACTCAGTGGGATGCACTGCAGCAGAGGAATCCAGGGTCAAGGGCCCAGCACTTTTTGAGTGAGCAGCAAACATTGCGGCAAGCAGCAGACGAGCTCTTCCCCCTCCTCCTGCGGAGTGAGCAACTACTTAGTAGTCTTGCTGTGAGCACCTGACCGACTTAGGTATCTGTGTGACTAGCTAGGAAACCGCCCAGTGTCAGGAGATAGGTAAGCCCTGCAATCTGGCAGCAAGAGTGCACAGCTGAGACCAACAGCGTCATCCATCCAGGTGGTCCTTTCCCTAATCATTCAATTGCATGAGAACTCTTTTTGGTAATATCCATGTTACTTTGCAGACAACTGAAAATCCGGCCTGATAACCATATCTCCCAGGCAACCCATGCCTCTAATGAAAATACAGTGTTTCTCAGAAGGGGAAATTAGAATTAAATATACACCTTCATCTTTTCTTCTGTCATGTTTGATCTAAACTGAGTTCATTTAGAGTCACTGAGGCCAAGAAAGGTATTTGTTTGGTAGTGGTGTCAGGAGGTGGGAAAGAAGGATAGATACATCCTATTGTTATATGTATCTCTAAGAGCAGATGACTAACAAATGTGTTATATGGTAAGTGTGTTGGAATAACTCTCAACAGCATCATTTACAAATGCTTTTAAAAATGTCATTAAGGCCGGTCATAGTAGCTCATGCTTATAATCCCAGCAGTTTGGGAGGCTGAGGCAGGAGGGTCACTTGAGGAGTTTGAGACTAGCTGAGGCAACAAAATAAGACCCCACCTTTACAAAAATTGAAATTTGCTGGGTGTAGTGGCACATACCTGTATTCACAGCTACTCAGGAGGCTGAGGCAGGGGAATCACTGGAGCCCAGAAGTTTGAGGTTGCTGTGAGCTATGATCACACCACTGCACTCCAGCCTGGGCAACAGAGCCAGACCCTGTTTCCAAAACAAGCAAACAAACAAAGTCATTAAACCTCTCAACATTGTTGGGGGCTTAGGCGCAGTGTGGGCCTCTGTTACACAATGTGTCAGTACATTATGTCCCTTATTTTCTTATGCTTTGATCTCTAGAGTCCTGCTGATCAAATTCACTTCAGCCAACTCCTGAAGATACTAAACAACTCACCCAGGAGGATGCTTTTAAAATGTAAACGAACCAATCCAGAGTTCATACCCAAACCACTTCCTCTATTCAGCTTTCCTGCTCCAAACCACTATCCACCTCCCCTAATGACCCCAGGGCCAGGGAGCAGACAACTAGGGACAGTCCCTACGCCCCAGAGCCCACTGAAAGTGTTCAAACCAGCCAATCCCAGCCCTGTCCACCCTGCCTCCCTCTCCCTCTGCCTCTGTTCCCCAACCCAGTGCTTCCCCACGTGGCACCCCATGCAGGGTGTGCCTTCTTCTCTTAGGAACTGTGAGTAACAAACCATCTTTTCTTCTTGGGTTTTTTTTTTTTTTAATTTGTTTAGAGACAGGATCTTGCTCTGTTGCCCAGGCTGGAGTGCAGTGCCACAACCATAGCTCACTGCATTCCTGAACTCCCGGGTAACAGTGATCCTCCCGCCTCAGCCTGCTGAGTAGCTGGAACTATAGGCGCACACCATTGTGCCTGGCTTTTTTTTTATTTTAAATTTTTTGTACAAACAATGTCTCCCTATATTGCCCAGGCTGGTCTCAAACTCCTGTCCCGCCTCGGCCTCCCAAAGTGCTGGAATTATAGGCATAAGCCACCGCATGCAGCCACAACTATCTTTTCAGTGGCAATCATCTTCTGATCTGTTGGCTTTATTGTGGCTCCAATTTCCTGTTAATACACTATATTTTAAAATAAGCAGTACCATTTGTACTTGGAGAAAGGACTGTGGGTGAGTAGGGAGACAGCCCAGGGTGTCACATGAGAGTCTCCTTCTCTGTAAGTGCAACAGTGGAGCATTTGTTCATCTAACGTTAATACCCCTGAGAGTCAGGCATCACACTCAACTGCCCTCTGATATTCCCACCCGGGTGCTTCACGGGGTCTCTCACTGCACTGTACAAAACTGAACCCTAGAGCTCTCCCCCTCAACACACACATACACACACACAACATACACACACATACACACCATATACACACACCACATACACATACACACACACCACAGACACACACACCACAGACACACCACATACACATCACATACACACCACATACACACCACATACACACACATCACATACACACACATACCCCATACACACCACATACACACACACCACATACACACACACCACATACACACCACATACACACACATACCACATACACACCACATACACATACACACCACATACACAGCACATACACACACACCACATACACACCACATACACACCACATACACACCACATACACATACACACCACATACACACCACATACACACCACATACACATACACACCACATACACACCACATACACACACATCACATACACACCACATACACACACATACCCCATACACACCACATACACACACACACCACATACACACACACCACATACACACCACATACACACACACCACATACACACCACATACACACACATCACATACACACCACATACACACATGCCATATACACATACATGCCACATACACGCCACATACACATACATACCACATACACACCACATACACACCACATACACACCACATACACACCACATACACACACATCACATACACACCACATACACACACCATATACACACACACCACATACATACACACCATATACACACACCACATACACACACACAATCTCTCTCTCTATTCCTCCCCTCATCTCCCTGCCTCCGAACACAGCATCACCATCCATTAAGTTGCTTGATCCAGAAAATTATCTGTCATTCTTGACCCTTCTTATTTCTCCATTCCAATCCATCACTCAACCCTATCAACTCTACCACCAATATATGTCTCAATTATATTTTCTCTCCATCACTACTGCTCTAGGCTCAAGCCAGTATCACTTCTAGACTCGACGGCTTCCATAGCCTACTCCTCCATTTCTCCATACAACAACTCAAACCACCTTTTTAAACTAGAAATCATGTACCCTGACTCCCTTGTGCTAAAACCTTAGGCTGTAGTTAGAATAGAATTCATAATCCTTCCCGTGTAGGATCTGACGCGTGATCACCTCTTCAATCAACTCTGGCTGGGTGCGGTGGCTCAGGGAGGCTGAGACGGGCGAATCACCTGAGGTCAGGAGTTTGTGACCAGCCTGGCCAACATGGTGAAACTCCATCTCAGCTAAAAATACAAAATTAGCTGGGTGTGGTGACACATGCCTGTAGTCCCAGCTACTCAGGAGGCTGAGACAGGAGAATCGCTTAAACCTGGCTGCAGTAAGCTGAGCTCGTACCACTGCACTCCAGCCTGGGTGAGACACAGTGAGACTCTGTTTAAAAAACAGAGTCTGACTGCATTACCTTTGCTCACTCTACTTCAGCCACCCGCACCCCCCTCCCCCATTTCCTGAACTCCTTTACTGCCTGGAATGCCCTTTTCCCCAGGCTTGGCCCATATGGTAGGCATTACTAGCACTCCCCAAGATTTCTGGCTCTCTTGCCTTTTAAGCTCCTGTCCCCTTGAAATTAGGCATGGCATGGGGTATGCTGTGGCCAGTGAGATGTCGGTGGATGGGACATGTGTCAGCAGCAGAGGAATTTCGGCATCAGAGTGCATTTCTCCACGCTCCGTTCCCTGCTGTGATGCTGTTGGAAGACAAGTTAACATGGAGATGCTGGAAGATCAAAGCCTCCTGGAACACTGAGCCACATCTGGAAGGCAGCTGCCCTGAAGAGCTGCCCAGATTCTCCACTGACTATTGTGAATGAAAAGTAAAATTGTATTATGGTAAGCCACTGAGACTTGGGGGTTGGTTGTTACACCTATTCCAACGAGCACAGCCTGCCTTTTCATCCTTGAGATTTTCATCCTTCCATAAAGAAGCCTTCCCTGACCCTGCCTTACAGAATCTCACACACACACACAACCACACATACAACTGCAGATACACACAGCGACAGACACGTTCCTAAATCCAGTCCGCTTGTTATTCTCTCATAGCCTTCTTCATTCTTCCTCCACAGTCCTTATTACACTTTGTAATTACACATTTGTTCTGTTTTTATTTGTTCATTATTTGCCTCACCTACCAGATTGTAAATTCCACCTGGGTAGGAACCACGTCTGATTTGTTTACGACGGAGTTTTCACTAAGCCTGTGCACAGGGCCTGCACCTAACAGACACTTAAGCTCCTCTTGAATGAATGAGCGAATGAGTGAATAAGTGAATGAATGTACACTCTGAAGAAAAGGTTGTTCCCTGTGACAACTGATATGGTTTGTCCCCTCCCAATCTCGCATTGAAATGTAATCCCCAATGCAGGAGGTGGGGCCTGGTGGGAGGTATCTGTGTCATGGGACCAATGACAGAAGATCCCTCCTGAATGGCTTGGTGCCCTCCTTGTAGTAATGAGTGAGTTTCTCACTCTGAGTTCACCGGAGTTCTGGTTGTTCAAACGAGTGTGTCACCTGCCCTCTGCCCCTGCTCCCAGCCTCAGGGATTTCTTTATAGGGGCACAAAAATGGACTAAAACAATAACCACAGCCATTGGTCTTTTATCTCATCATTCTCACATTCCTCCTCTACTAGCTTCCTCTCCCATTTCACTTGCTATTCCCGGTCTCTTCTTCTACCTTGACTCGCCTGATCCCCTTTCTTTTCTCTTCCCTTCCTTTCCTTCTTTCCACTCTTGTCCCTGCCTAAGATGGTGATGCCCACAACTAAGGAGTTTGCTCACCCTGGCCATGAGACCGAGGGTTGGGACTGGCTCGTCACTCTTTTTAACTGAACAGGGGTAGACTGTCGGCCACGGGCCCTAGAATTCTGTCTGTCATTTGCCTTGGGCTCCGTGTACTCTGCATCCGCGTGTGGACACTGACCAGGGCCTGCTTCCCTCCCACTACCCCGTCTCCGAGAACAGCATGACAGTCACATATTGCTCAAGCTAGAAATGCCACAGTATCTCAGTCTCTCCTCTCCCGTCCATGTCATATCTACGCAACCAGGGAGTCCTGTCTATCCCAATGCACGCCTCCTGTCCCCTCTTCCTCTCCACCACACTGCCCCTGCTCATGCCCACTCTTCTGACTGAACTCATTACATTCCCTCCTACCTCGTTTCCCAGGCTCTGAACTCACCTTCTAGAAACCTCTGATCCAATCTAATGGTGCATACTTCTGCTTAGATCCATGGCTCCTTCTGTCTCTAAGATAAGATGCACGTGCCTTGGCCTGGCCTGCAGGGTCCTCCAGAGCAGGCCCACTTAACCTCGCCATCTTCATCTGGCCCTGCCCCTCACACCCTACGTTCTGGCCATACCGGACCCTAGCAGTTCTCAAAACTGTGTCCTGTCCATCCTACTATGAAATGTGGTCTTATCTTATGCCAACACATTCCTTTTAATGGGAGGACTGCCCATGTTTAGCAAAATACCTAGATAAACTGCTTTGAAATAGAAGATAAGCCTCCAAGGACATAGAAGGAAATAAACAAGAGATAGCTGAGCCACACTGCATGAGAAATGAACACAAAGTCTTCCCTTCTTTTTTGAAATGTAAGATACATTGCACATATAGAAGAGTAAGTCATATATGTTCGGTTTTAAAAATAATTGTAAAGCAAATGCACACGGAACCATCGCCAAGGTCAAGATGCAGAGCATGGCCAGGATCTAGAAGCTCATCCTGGTCACAGCTTCAGGGGAACAGGGTTCGTGGGTGGGAGAAATTGGGAAAGAAGACAGAGAAGCAGGGAAAGCTCAGGATGTGGTGAATTTGCCTTTTTTGCTTCAATTTCCAGTAGACATTCCTAACATGCCTGATAAGGGGAGTGGGCGGGGAAGGTGTTGCAGGAAGCCAAGGGGGTCTATCCCATCTTGGGCTGACTGTGGACAGAGATAAAGGAACATCTGCAGATGCAGAAAGGAAAATAAGAACCCAAAAGAAACGGAACGGGAGTCAGGGTGAGATCTGGATTGCTAAACTGGGTCATGGCTGTCCTTGATGCCTTTCCCGGACTCACTTCCTACTTTCAACTTCCAGAATCATTCCTGTTCCCTGCCAGGGAAAGGTGAGGCTTCCGTTCACTTTGCAGGTCTGTGTATTCCTGTGCTTACCTTGTGTGTACGTGAGGCATGGATGTTGCTGCTAGGGCATATTCACATGGACCTAAGTGTCGAGATCAATGGGAGCCAATAGATCCATTTGAACCCATTTTGGGGACTAAATGCAGGTTTCATACCTCAAGCATCTGCTAGAAGATAAGAAACCCCCACAAAGAAACACTGGGCGTACGCCCATTAAGTCCAGTTCTGGTGATCATGGCTCTCTCTGTTTATCCTGAGATGCAGGCAGTTATGGAGATGGAAGAGAAGCTGAACTGGGATGAATCTGGGGGAAAACGGCAATGTAGAGAAGTTCACCAGCTGCATAAATGTTTGTAAAAGTTTCCTCGTTTGAGTTGAGTTAGAGGTACGTTGTCTACCACTGGCAGTAGTAGTCGTCTAAAGTTTCCTAAGATTCTGAAAACTGGGGCCGTTTCTGCCTTCCCCAATAATCCAGGACCTCAGGGAGAACACGGCTACCTAGCGCATCATGGGGAGAGAAACCCAGTGCTGGCTTCTGCGATTAGAGGATGAATAGAAACTTCCTTACTCTGAGCCCAGACTAAGGGAAAGTGAGGTAAGCATTAAGTAGTTTCTTGGCAGTGAGGAGTGAGGAACATCTGCTCTTGGATGTTGACATTTCTCTAAGGGCTCAATAGCAGGAACTGGCCAATGTCCAATATGCAGGAACCTCGATGCTCCCAACGCTGATTTCTGAGGTCCAAAGCATGGCGTGTGCCACACCCAAGGTGCTCAACACAGGAGCGGCCACTGCGGTCCCCTACAGCTTTGTTCCCAGGGTTCTGTAGCAGAGTTGATACTGTGGAGGTGCCGCAGGAGTTCATCCACCTATGTGCTGCAGCCCAGGAAGGCCCAGTGCCTTGACTCTCCGTGGCATGTTCCCTTTCCAGGACGGTGCCTCCCAGTGCCCCCATACCCACCCAGATGCAAGAGTTTGCAGAGCAGCTTCTCAGAGAGGCGCAGGGACCCTGGAAGCACTAGCTCGGTTTCCAGCATAGGGTCTGCTGGGAAAGGACGATGACAACCTAGAAAAGAAGTTAGGGTCTCCTTCCAAGTGCTAAGACCACGGTCACCGCAAAATACAAAATGCTAGATTCTGATGTTATTTGGAAGGAAGCAGGAAAATGGAGAAAAATACAAATGTCTAATACTTTGTGCTTTCCTTTTTCTTTTTATTTTTTCTCTTTGAGCACCTTTAAAAGCTTTCTGGCACATCAGAACCAACTTTTTCATTGAGTTAATGCCTGTACTAAGCGAGGGGCCTGGGTTAGGTGCTGTGCCAGATACCTGAGTTTTATGGGTGTACCCTCAAGAAGCCCAGAGTCCAACGGGACAGATAAAATTGGAACATTATTATTACAATCCTGGGCAGAAAGTCATAAATAGAGTTAAAAATGTTATATTGGTTTCGAGGAAAGAAAGGTTTATAGATAGGATTTCCTGATAAAATACAAGACACCCAGCTGAATTTGAATTTCAGATAAACAATGCGTAATTTTTAGTGTAAGTATGTCACAAACATTGCTCGGACTAAAAAATTATACATTGTATAGCACTGTTTATCTGAAATTCAAATTCAGCTGTGTGTCCTGGGTTTTTATGTGGTAAGACTGTCCACCCTATTTATAGAAGACTTCATGGTGTAAATAATATTTCATCCACCTTTTTAAAGATGGGCAAGGCGTGAGCAGATGGAGAGTCATGGGTGCCACGCTCTTAGGGTGCTCCTCTGACCTGCTGCAGAGTCTCCCAGCTGACCAAGAAGACTCTGCAGGTTTATAAGGGGTCAAGAAATTGTATTTTTCCTGCCTGTCCCCGTGGCCTGCGCCAAGCTGGGAGGGCCAGTCAGTGCAGCAGGCAGGATGGGCCAGGTTATGCTGAGGGACAACCAGGGTCAGTGGCTCATCGTCCTCACTCCAGACCCCAGGATGATGAGGGTGGGGGGAAAGGAGGGGAGGCCACTATCTAGGACATTGCCAGTTACCATGGCAAAGGGAAAGAATGTTGCAAAGCAAAGCACAGGCTTTTCAAATGCTCACTCAATAGAAGCACAGTCATTTACACCTAAAAAATGCCTGCGTTCAAGAAGACAAGAAAATGCAATCCTGTCACACGCCTAGGGGGAGAAAAACACGCAGATCTTTGTAGACATCCCTGAAGATCACCACCGTCAGCTCTGCGTTTCAGTTGCACCAACAGCCTGGCTTCTGACTGCCAGGGATTCCCCAGTGCCAGGAGCTCCTCAGTGCCTGGGGCTCCTCAATGCCAGGAGCCCCCACTGACAGGGACACCCCCTTAGCACCAGGCCCCCGCAAGGCAGACACTCCAGCGCCAGAGCCTCCCCAAAGCCAGCCCTCCCACTCCACGTTGTGCTCCAGCGTTTCTGGAGAAGGAAGCCACTGGGTGCGGGGCTGCTTCGTCCTGACATGCTGGGCAGGTAGCTTCACTCCTTAGCAGTCATGATCCCCACCTCCTTCTGGATGTCTCCAAGGGAGGATTAAGAAAACCCAAAATCCCAGCATTTTAGGAGGCCGAGGCGGGTAGATCATTTGAGATCAGGAAGTCGAGACCAACAAACATGGTGAAACTCCATCTCTACTAAAAATACAAAATTAGCGTGGCATGGTGGTACACGCCTGTAATCCCAGCTGCTCAGGAAGCTGAGGCAGGAGAATTGCTTGAACCCAGGAGGCAAAAGTTGCGGTAAGCAGAGATGGCGCCACTGCACTCCAGCCTGGGCAACAAGAGCGAAACTTCGTCTCAAAAAAAAAAAGAAAAAAAAGAAAAGAAAAGGAAAAAGAAAACCGCTAGTAAGGAGTGGCCTGCACCTCGGCGGTTGCCAGTGCCAGGTGATGGGCAACAGGGTGCTCTGGGAAGGAAGGAGAACAGGAGCTGCCACAGGGTTTTCTCCAACAGCCCAGGGGAAACCCACAGATTGGCCTTTGTGTCTGGAGCCCTCGACCCCAGAACTCACAAGGCTCAGTGTTCAGCTCTGCAGGGGCCAAGGTGGTGACGGTTCCCTCCAGCCAGAGCACCAGGGAGCTGTCCCAAGGCTGGCCCAGAGGGTCTCCATTTGGCACCAAAAAGCAGCCGCATTTAAAAATCAACAGGGAAAGGAAATGAAAAACACCCGCCCAGGGCCGCCAGGGCCGCCCAGACCCCTGCAGGTTTACGAGGCCTTTCTGGAAGAGGCATGACTAATGTTGTTATTGCCGAAAGTGCCTGGCTGCCCGCCAACAGTGCTGTCACCGCCTCGCTGAGCTGCAGTCAGGTGTGGGCCAGAGACAAAGGGGCCTCTGTGCTCTGCGGGGACAGGGACACCGCGGGGGCTGGACAATGGTGTTGGGGAGCCTGGAGAGGCAGCCAGGGCAGGAGGAGGCAGGGGGCCGGTGGATGAAAGGGAGAAGCTGGAGCTGCCAAGGCTCACTCGCACCTGAAAAGAGGAGGCGCAGAACCATCTGCTGCTGAGCCAGGGAGGTGGGGGCGCAGGAGGGTGGGGGTGGGGCTGTGGGGAGCTGGGGGGGTAAGAAGCATGCCCCACTCAGACTCAGTGCCGGGCACCGCCACCCAGGAGCCTTGATGACCCCACTCTGGTGGCCCACTTTATGCAGGTCCTGCCAGGGCACTGCAGGTACTTCCGATGCGTGAATTTCACCCTGGCAGCCCTAGCACCTAGCCTAGGGATTTCTGTTATCCCCAGGATAACAGTGAATGAAACTGAGACTCAGAGAGGTGAATGACCAGCCCACGGTCACACCACTGAGGCTGAGGTTCAAATCCACGTCTGTCCCATTGCAAAAGAAGCCTGTTCCCATCATCATAAGCTGCAGCCAACAGCACTGCAATAAATGGCATGTCCCTTGCCCCACAGTAGGGCCGGGACCAGGTGAGCTGAGTCTCACCAGCTCTGGCAAAAAAAAAACATGGAAAGGAGCACCAGAGAACTCAGTGATCACCATAAATGATATTTTAACGCAAATCAAAATTAATGCAAAATATCCCTGATGAATAAAATATCAAAATTGTAAATAAGACAGGACCCAGCCCAGTACTTGGGCTCCCTTAGGGTAAATCCTCCCTCACCTCACCCCAGATGGGCCCTGCCCTCAAGGGCAGCTCACTCCTAAGCAGTCCACGTGCGCCCACTATGCACCCCTCCAAATCATCTTCGTTCCAACAGATAGGGATCCCCTGGCCCTGCCACCCATGCCAGTTGGATTATAGCAAGCCCTGCTGCAGGTTCACGAATGTCCCCCACCCCAGCGTGGCCCGCACTGAACAAAACTGTAAAGGTCTTTGGTGTCCCTGTTTCCCCTCTCAGTGCTAATGTTTGCCTCCAACCCTGGCACCAGTTTTGCTCATAACTGACTCTCAGCGAAGGTTTCAGGTAGTGGTTCCCTGGCGCTCAGGCCTGGCTGTAGGTAAGAATCTAAACATGTAGCAGGCTGGATCCCCCTGGCCAGTTAAACAGACTTTCTGGGAGTGGGTCCAGATATCTGTGATTTGTTTTTGGTTTTGTTTGTTTGTTTAGAGACAGGATCTTGCTCTGTCACCCAGGTTGAAGTGTAATGGCGCAATCATAGCTCACTACTGCAGCCTTGAACTCCTGGGCTCGAGGGATCCTCCCACCTCAGCCTCCCAAGTAGCTGGGACTACAGGCATGCACCACCACACCCAGCTAATTTCTTTATTTTTTATAGAAACAGAGTCTTACTATGTTGCCCAGGCTGGTCTTGAACTCCTCGTCTCAAGAGATCCTCTTGCCTCAGCCTCCCAAACTGCTGGGATGACAGGCGTGAGCCACCCCGCCCAGCCTGCATCTGCATTCTTGAAGGCTCTCCTGGTGATTCCCAAGAGCAGCCAACATTGAGAGCTGGGGACGGAAGGACTTAACCCTCCTGGGGTGAGAGCTGGAGGCTGCATTAACATACGGAACTCTCAAAAATGAAAAAACCCTTTATGACCCAATTCTGAACCCAAATGATGGGATTCAGGCTTCAGTGGGTGAGTAGACCCCTCCCAGCCTCTCTCAGTCATTGATACAGGCAGATTCTCACTCAGAATAGTAACTGTAGCTTATATCTCAATTCTCTGTCAGCAATAGGAGACCATGACATTAAGAAAAATAGAAATGCCACAGCTTCCAAACCTTATGTCACTCAATGTCCTTAAGGCCTCAGGATGCCCAGCAGAGAACAAAGTTAATACTTGTTCATCTTTGTATTTCCGGGACCTAACACTGTGCTGCCTGGAAAATATATTTGCTAAGTAGATGAATGAAGGATGAATTGTTGCCCGTCTCCTTTATTCAACCATTTGTGTGACCTTGGACTGCACCTCACTTCTATGCTTAGAGGGTGTGCTCTGGTTCCCCCACCCCAGTCCACTCAGCACCTGTTCTCCGCCCTGGGAAGCTCACCTGTTTGGACCACGTCAGGGACTCCCTTCCCCTCTGGTCTCTGGTTGGGTGTGGCCAATGGGGGGAGGAAATGGAGTGAGGGCAGACTCCTTCTCCTCAGGCTCACTCCTGGAGTGGCGGCTTCAGACTCTGTGTCCTGTATCCAGAGGTCACTGTTCTTCTCAAGATGGTCTCCTCTGTGTGACTCTGTCCTCATGCCCCATCCAGGACCTAGGGATGGTGAGAACTTAGCTGTCACTGACCCAGAGCACTGCACTACCCATTGTGGCCTTCCTGCGTCCTGCCCACACCATTGTAAATAAGCCCTCCCCAAATTACCCTAATCTGAGCGTGCCATTTGTTTCCTGTTGGGGTCGTAACTGATTGGGGGAGGGACTAAAACAAAATTCTCTGATGTAACTTCCAGCTATGAAAAAACTCAGATTCCTAGTACCTTTCCATGAAGTTACTTTATTAGGAAGCAAGTCATCTCTGCATGGGAGTGGATCCTAAGCATAGCTGAGCTTTTGATGAGAGGCTGAGAAGGAATGGCACTGAGCCTGATAGGCTGCTGCTGTGCCACAGGAGACCACTGATGGCTCAACAGCCAGGACTGGGACAGTGGCTGGGAAAGGACATGGCTGTGCAAATGTCTTCTTGGGCTATTGGACTGTGGACCAAAACTCTTTGGGTATGTGGCGGCCGTAGAAATGCATCATTTGGCTCCCTCTTCAAGAGAGCCTGCTGCAGGGAATGGGGATGACTGGCAGCCTCCAGCTGCTGCACCTTCAGACCCCCCATGGGCTTCATGCCAAGCCACACTTCCCCTGGGCTGCTCCCAGCACAAGATGAGCACAGCCGGGGTCCCAGAGCCAGGCCGTTGCTGCCCAGCATGAGGCTCTTCCAATAAATGCACTTTGCTTGGGTCACCCAACTGGCCTGGCCAAGACTTTCTCAGAACATGTTTTACAGCCTGAGGCTCCTCCGGTCTAATCTTTCCTTCCTGCTCTCCCTTCTCAGGTGCCAGAGCTGCCTCTCAGTCTGAAGTCTCTCCCAACCTGATGCTGCTCTCCCTTTTTATCATTCACAGGCATTTGTCCCAGTAAATCTCTTGTTTCCCTCATGTCACCTGGCATTGACTTCTCAGAGAACTCACAGTGGGTACCAGGAGTGGTGTGAGGAAAGTGATGATAAGATGATATTGGAGACTGGCTCACTTGCTGCCCAGCTGGCAAGTCAGACTCCTTCTGGAATGGAAAGTGGGGATTGAATATTCCCAGACTCAGAGTGACAGCCCAAGTGCTGAAGATTTCATAGGCTGCAACCTGTGAAAATGTCTGGGCCAAGGGGGACACCCTTGCCAGTACTGGACATTGGCATGTACAAGGGGATAATGCCTGCAAGGACAGGAGAGTTGGCTGATGGTTACTAATTTGTTCTGACACCCTACAGACAGGTGATGAGATACGAAAGACAGCCAATGACTAAGGCTAAGCCCCTTTCATGCTCCACACACATTTCTCCTGTGTGTCTCATCCTGCCCTGGTATCTGCCTCCCAGGAGACCTGAACTGACTGGGGTGAAAGTGGACCTTGCTTTAAAAGGAACTGTCTTACCCACAGCGAGTCATGGCAGGAAGCAGCCAGCCCTGGGACAGGGAAAGGGTCCCGTGGTGAAGGGAGCACCCTCCTAGAAGCCAGAAGTCCACTGTGACCCTGATTCCAAGACACAGAAATTTGGGGAGCATTTACAATGGCCACGTAGAGGCAGGTTTAGAAGAAAGCAGGAGACGGCTGGGTGCGGTGGTTCACGCTGGAATCCCAGGACTTTAGGGGGCCGAGGTGGGTGGATCATGAGGTCAGGAGTTTGAGACCAGCCTGGCCAACATGGTGAAACCCCGTCTCTACTAAAAATACAAAAATTAGCTGGTCGCGTGGTGGCGGGCACCTGTAATCCCAGCTACTCAGCAAGCTGAGGCAGGAGAATCGCTTGAACCCAGAAGGCAGAGGTTGCAGTGAGCTGAGATTGCACCATTGCACTCCAGCCTGGGCAATGAGGGCAAAAACTCCATCAAAAAAGGAGAAGGAGAAGGAGGAGGGGAAGGGGAAGGGGAAGGGGAAGGGGAAGGGGAAGGGGAAGGGGGAAGCCTGCCCAACACCAGATGCCAGGTGGGTCTAGGGCTGAAAAGCAAGGATCACATTTTGGAGTCGCACTTCCTTTCACTGTTCCTTGAACCTTCCCTAGAGCCTTGTTTGAAATCTCAGCCTGGTCCCTGCTCTGTTGAAGGGTGGTGAGGCCCTGTTCTGGACCTGAGGAGAGCAGCATCCTCCCAACTCTGTGGCCAAAGAGGATAGCTGCCATGCAACAGGGGTCCCCCGGGGACCTCCGCTGGGATGGAGCTGGGGGGCAGGATGAGAAGATGATGCAGCAGCCTTGGGGCACCTCCCCAGCACATGGAGGAAGCACTAGGAAGCTCTCAGGAAGAGTGGAGGGAAAGTCAGAGAGGTGCTAGTGTGCAGCCGGAGAGCTGAAGGAGCATCAGTATCCTAACTGGGTTAAATGGGAACAGCTGGTCAAAGGGCCGATATGTCCTCCAGCTGGATAATCACAAGCTGACTACATTAATTTAGCCAGCTAACACTTCCCAGATTTTTCTCTTTCTTGGTCTCCTGTAGTTAGAGCAACTCCCTGACTTTCCTAAGCCTTCCAAACCCAGAACTCCCACCCTTCCAGACCCTGGACCCCTTGGCCTTTTTTTGCCAGTGTCTTCTGTAACCTTTGATAGACAGTAACGTCCCCAGGGGCATTTATTCAAGTGAAAACTCCTGGGGGAATCTCAGCCGTTCCGACCTAGTAGGTCTGAGGTTGGCCTAAGAGTGTGAGTTGCAACAGATGCCCCATGTATTTGCAGGAGACCCAAAGACCGGCCGAAGCCAAAGCCAGTGGTTCTCAGATGCCAGCAGCATCAGAGTCGCCTGAAGCACAGAGGACTGCCTCCTGTCCCCAGAGTTTTTTCAGGTCCTCTAGATGGGCCCAAGAATCTGCATTTCCAACAAGTTCTCAGGTGGCGACCGTGCTGCTGGTTCAGAGACCTCACTTTGAGAATCTTTGCTCTCCTCCCCCTTCAATTCATCACCTACCAGGAAGAGTGGTCTCATCATGTCTGCTTCTCTAGACCTCTCCAATGAGACAAGAGGCTCCCATAGACCCTTCACAGCTGTCAGGGACCTGGATCTTTGCAGACCTATCCTTGCTGGGTGGACTGGGATCACGTCACAGAACCCGGGGAGACAACTTGCTGTGAGGAATCAAATGCTATGGAAATAGGCAAATAAATAGACGGATGACAGATTAGCTATAGATAGATGATAAGTAAGATGGGATTCGGCAAAATAGAAAGCGTGGCAGAGTCTCATTCGATAGAGAGAGAGGTAGCCCTAGATATAGACAGATAGATCTCATTTTTTGAGCTGTGGTACTTGTTGGCACCTTGCACCAAATATTTTCATTTCTCCTCCTAGGGACATGGCAGAATTGCATTTCTTAGCTGCCTGAGATTAGGTGTGACTGTGTGGCTCGGTCTCGACAATGGGAATGTGAACAGAGATGGTGTCACTTCTGTGAGAGAATATCAGGAGCGAGAGGGATTCGCTGTAGTGTTTTGACCTCTGTGCTGTCAATCAATAACATCTCAGATGGAAGTTTCTCCAACACTGGGGTCCTAAGAGGAAAACGACATGGAGCAGAGAACCAGCCAGTCTGTGATAAACATTTACAGTAAGTGATCTAATAAACAAACAACATTTTTAAGTGCTTTTTTCCTTTTCTTTTCTTTTTCTTTTTTTTTTTTTTTTTTTAATTGAGACAGAGTTTCACCCTTGTCGCCCATGCTGGAGTGCAGAGGTGTGATCTCGGTTCACTGCAACCTCCGCCTCCGGGGTTCAAGCGATTCTCCTGCCTCAGCCTCCCGAGTAGCTGGGATTATAGGCACCTGCCTCCACGCCTGGCTAATTTTTTGTATTTTTAATAGAGACAAGGTTTTGCCATGATGGCCAGGCTGGTCTCAAACTCCTAACCTCAGGTGATCCACCAGCCTTGGCCTCCCAAAGTGTTGGGATTACAGGCATGAACCACCGTGCCCAGCAGCTTTTTTCGTTTAGATGCTAGGATTCAGGTAGCTATTTGTTAACCACAGCGTAACCTAGCCCATCCTAACAAATACGGGAGTGGATCATTTGTTGTCTTGCCTGGTCCCTGTCACTTTTTCTCTGGGACTAAGAAGGATTAGGAAAGAGACATAAAAGTTCATATGTACCCCGTAGGGACTGCTCAGAGATGGGAGAAGAAAGAGGAGATCTTAGAACCAGACGTGATGACTGTCAAAGTCCCATGCCCTCACCCCTGCTCCTTTCCTTCCACTTGTATCTTCATTTTTTTCCACATAATAAACACTAAATAAATGCTACACACTCTACACCTGAGTGTTGTATTCATTGTGAAAAACAAGGATGAATCAGACACGGCCTCCATCCTGGGGAGCCCATGGTCCAGTGGGTGACAGTCGTGTCCACAAATGGTTTCAAGTTTGGTTCAATTGTTCAATTGGGGAAGCAAGTACAAAGTGCCCACAGGGCCCTTCCACAGGAAAGGTGAGGGGGCATCTGGGCTTGGGAGACCAGTAGGCAGTGCCAAGGTGAAGCCGGAATATAAATCTGTTGGCACATGCAGTGCCCGGCCCCACCTCTGACTTCTTGTGATCCCAGGGTCTCATCTCGTACGGAGCCACCCCCTGGCCCCTGGAGGTGAATTGCTGGCTGCCACTGGCCCTGCGAGGGAGCACAGCCCATCAGCAGGAACTTGGCAAGTAGAATTGTTTTCAAGCTGGGGAACTAACAGGTTGTTCCCAAGACAAGTTATATTGACCAAATCAAACAGAGGCAATTCTAGCACAGCCCCCACTGAGGTGCTGATTGGCTGGGCCTCGGCTTTCAGAGTTCTCAGAAGGTCTAAAACACCAAGGAGCATGGCTGCTGCCCCAGGGAATAGTGTCAGGGATTACAAACCACAGCCGGACTCTGCCACGAGAAGTGAGGACGTTAAGCAGAATTCTCCAGAACCCGGGGAGACAGCTTGCTGTGAGGAATCAAATGCTACGGAAATAGGCAAATAAATAGTTAACAATAGACAGATTAGATATAGATAGATGATAGATGATGATGCTAGATGATGATAGCTCGACAAGAGAAAGAGAAAAAGAAAGAGAGTCAATTTGGGGGTACCTAGTCTAAGATTTCTGAGGTCTCTGAGAATGACCCAGTTTCTAAGACAAAAATCTCAGACTATCATCATTTTATTTTTCTGATTTGTTTCATCTTCAGGTCTTAAAAAAGTATAATAATGGGCTGGGCACGGTGACTCACGCCTGTAATCCCAGCATTTTGGGAGGCTGAGGCAGGCGGATCACGAGGTCAGGAGATTGAGACCATCCTGGCTGACATGGTGAAATGCCGTCTCTACTAAAAAGACAAAAAATTAGCCAGGCGTGGTGGCGGGAGCCTGCGGTCACAGCTACTCGGGAGGCTGAGGCAGGAGAATGGCGTGAACCCAGGAGGTGGAAGTTGCAGTGAGCTGAGATCACGCCACTGCACTCCAACCTGGGTGACAGAGCAAGACTCCCATCTCAAAAAAAAAAAAAGGTATAATAATGAAGTCTTATATGTTTTGTCATGTAATAATTGTTCCTAATGAAAATATTAATGACATCAAATCAGAAAATCTCAGGGGTACAGGTGGTCAGAAATCCGTGCTGGACTTTACACAGACACTTCTGACCTTTGCCTTGGTGCATTGCAGTGGTGCCTCTATTCAAAGTAACCAGAAAAGCGATCTATGCAAATATATCTTGAGCACGATAACAGGAAACGAATCATTTTCCTGCATCTCGTAGTCCCATCTCACCCCTACATCAAAGGACTATTTGTTGACACCGAATGCATTTTAATAATGCTTCAAAATAGTTACCGCAACTTCACCAAGACGCCTTTGCTAGGAAGAATGACTTGGACCCCTGTAGAAGATGACTTAGATGAAGCACCAGAGGGCTCCATTATCTGGTGTTGCATGCGAGGGACTCCGGGGACCACATTACAGTAAAGGGCTCCCAATCCAGGAAAGCCAGCGTGAAACAAATTGGGGGTGTCATTTGGTTAGCAGTTTGCCTAGCAAAACTTCCCTTCCTGTGTGACAGGCACCCCTTGACTCAGGGACAGACACAGGGTCAAAAAACTAACTAATCCTCTAAATGAATACACTGGCCATCTCCTCGGATAAACAGAAAACCACCTAAACCTAAGGCTGTCTGTGTTTCTTTCTACCTTTCCCTCATATTCCTTTTTGGATTAATTTCTCTCCATCTGTTTCTCATTTGCGTCTCACCTCTTTTCTCTCTTTTTCTGAGGTTCGTTCCTCCTTAAAAAGACACAGGACTTCAGCTCAAGTGCCTACCACAATGTTTGTAAAATCCTGTTCCCCAAAGTGACACTAATGGTCTGTGGAACTTCTCCGGCCCTAATTACTTGGCAGTAGAAATCTCAGTGGGCCACTTCTCCCTGCAATCAGTTCCTTAGGTAATTACCACGAGCCAGAGCCAAGCCGTGTGCTGAGGAAAGGGCAGCGTTGGGTTAGGCTGAAATGCCTACTCTTGACTTTAGCATGTGCACAGAAAGACAATGCTGGCATGTAAAATATGGAGCAGGAAGAACAGACGGACCCATCACATTATTAAAAACCAAAATCACTGTAAATAGAAAAGAAGTGTTTTCTGCAAAGCTAATACTATTATTTCTTTAGACCAAATCACCAAGTCTTGGGTGGTTTCAAATCAACTGGCTTAGTGTGAGGTCTTCACATCTTGACTCTAGAATTCTGTCATGAAATGGGAAAACATTAAAGCACACCAATGGCCAATGGGCAAGGCCTGCCTGTCCGGTTCATGCTGCCAAAGAGCTAAACTTTCAACATAAAATACATTCAAAATTAAAACAAGCCACAATGCCCAGTTTGTAGAGGCCTCTGTCAGTCTGAATATGTGCTGAGGAAGGCTCTGGGAGGGAAGAAAAACAGTTCTCATTGTGGTTCTGTCTCGTCCGTTGGGCTACTTTGAACTGCAATCTTGCAACACCCAATTACTGGTACTGGACTATCGTCCTATGTTTTCTGAGCTACGGTTGTTACTGAAATGATCTCTGAACTGTTTTTCATAGCTTCCAGGACTTGGAAGAACAATTTCATGTTCTCTTTTTTTTTTTTTTTTTTCGAGACGAAGTTTCACTCTTGTTGCCCAGGCTGGAGTGCAATGGCGTGATCTCAGCTCACCGCAATCGCCACTTCCCAGGTTCAAACGATTCTCCTGCCTCAGCCTCCCGAGTAGCTGGGATTACAGGCATGTGCCACCACGCCTGGCTGATTTTGTATTTTTTAGTAGAGATGGGGTTTCTCCATGTTGGTCAGGCTGGTCTCGAACTCCTGACCTCAAGTGATCCACCCACCTCGGCCTCCCAAAGTGCTGGGATTACAGGCGTAAGCCACCACGCCCAGCCAAGCAATTCCATTTTCAAAAGCTTTTAATTTACCCTCCCTTACAGGTTCACACTTAGTGCATCAATCGAGGACATTTTTGCTCTTTCCCCAGCACCTAGGACAGACAGTGCCCAGCCCAGAGGAGGCCCCCCGTACCTATGGATTCAATGTTGGTGCAATGGAATAGAATGGAGCACGTTACGAGGTGATTTGTTTTCAGGCCATGATTTTCTGACTAAATGTTCCAACACTCATGCTATCAACAAATTCATTAATTCAACAAATATTCATGGAGAGCCAATTTCATGCCAGCGTGGGCCTCTGGGGCCACAGTGGTGAGCCAGGCAGGCAACCAGCCTTGTTAAAGACACTGAGAGAGAACCATGGTCTCCACCCTTGAGCTGCTTATAATAGGGTGAGGGAACAGAACAGATCGGAAGCAATTAGAAAACAATTAAGTGTTAAATTATACGCCTCTGACTAACCCAGGGGATTCTCAGAGGGAGAAAAAGCTCCTGTAGTCATCGCTGTTTTCATGGAAGAGGTGATCTCTGGCTGAGCCTTGAAGGATTCCCTAGATTTTGGGTGCAGAGCAGAGTGGGTAGAGTAGAATGTTCCTACAGGGGAGCAGTCACCTGGAACCACTCAAGGAAAACTGAAGCCTTAAAGGCCCAGTTACACCCCGGACCTGAATTGCTCCCAAAGAAAAAACTTGAAATCCTCTGGTGACTTAAAAGAGTTTGAATTGGACTTGGAGATATTTAGTTTCTTCACAAGTCTAACTTTCCTTCCTCTAACATGCTAGAACATAAACTTGCAATGATTTCCTTCTGGCCACTATCTTGGGAGAGAAGTTGGAGTCTAGTTCTAATTGTTGGCCCAGAGGAACAGCATCAGAATCTCCTGAGGACCTTTTCTCCTTGGCCCCACCACCAGAGTCTCTGATTCAGTAGATATGAGATGACATCCAGGAATCTGTATATTTTTTAAGTTCCCCAAGTGATTTTATTAATCATCTTGGTTGGGGAGCTACCATCTTAGATTTATTTCAAAGACATTCCCTCTCTGAAATCAGAATAAAAGTTATAGGCTTATAGTAACTAAAAAAGTAGATATGACTTATGTCCATAAATCCCTTTAACAGACAACCTGGAGAATTTATAGGGGAAATAAATCAACCTGACATACTCTACTTCCTTGACCTTCTAAATGAGTCAAAATGATCAGAGTTTGGCCAAAATGAATTAAAATTTACTATTGTGGAATGGGCACAGCCAGATGAATGAAAATGAAGGGAGAGATTTTCTCTTATTTAAAATATTAAAAAGCTGAAGCTGTTAGTGAGTTGGAGTTAACAAATGTACTCCCTTTCCTTATTTAGCTCAATTTTTGTCTCTGATTCAAGGCAAAAAAAAAAAAAAAGTCCATTTGTGTATAAGATGTTCCAAGCATAAAAACCAGGAACAGGCTGGGTCTGATGTCTCACACCTGGAATCCCAGCACTTTGGGAGGCTAAGGCAAGAGGATCGCCTGGATGTCAGGAGTTCAAGGTCAGCCTAGGCAACATAGTGAGACTCCATCTCTACAAAAATATTTTTAAAATTAGCCAGGTATGGTGGTGGGTGGACCCAACTACTCTGGAGGCTGAAGCAGGACTACTTCAGCCCAGGAACAAGGCTGCAGCGAGCCATGATCTCACCACTGCACTCCAGCCTGGTGGACAGAGCAAGACTCCACCTCAAAACAAAAATAAATAAACAAACAAAACCAATCAAGAACAGCATATTTATTTCTTTGGTCACATGAACTGCTTACAGAATAATGCTCCATCCGTCAGCATTAAGAGGGTTGAGAGGATGATTATGGATCCGTGTGTGCCATGTTCTATCTCTCAGTCCCCTCCAGACTTTAATAGGCAGTGTTTCTTAATGTTTCAAGATGTCTTCCTCCTCTTAGACTCACCTCACAAATCCCTAGTTCCATTTTTCTTTTGCATATCTAATTTATACTCTGTGCTGGGGACTGGTTTGAATTTTCTCTCTTTGGCTACGTATCCAATTCCTATTACTGTCAATGGAAGTTATGCGCTCAAACTGAAGGCTTAAAATCTACCTGCAAATTCTTCCTTGATCAACACACACACACGCACAGGTTTCTTCTCTTCTCACTGTGATCTTGACTCTTGTTTAATCTAGGACACCAGGGTTCAATTTCTTTGTGATAGTTCTAAAATCCAACTGAGCTTCCCCTGAGGTGATCTCAGTATGTGGAAATTAACTAGTTTCTCCTATTCTGAAGCAGTACTGGTTTCAGAGGTCTGAACCACTCGGAGGACGCACTTATTCTCTGTAGGCATAACTGAAAACCTCGTTTATTACCTTTTCAGTATTAGTTCTGAATCGCTGGGAGCAAATCTTCACGTATTTATTCATCATCCTCTGCTAAGGGCAGATTATCATTCGATGGCACCTAATTTTCTCCTAAAATTTTTGTCTAAATCGTTTTAACAAATAACCAGCCCAATAATTATCATGGTGTTCTGGTAACACTAAACAGAAGATGTATTACAAGTACATTCACCAAAAAGCTTGGTCATAAATACTCCACATCATTATTGCTACGATGTCACTGCACTTGCAGCATCCACTTTGATGAGAGCTGTAGGATTCAAGATTTACTTCCACGAAAACTGGTAAGTGTAAAACGTAAGGCCAAAGCACCAGGGCTAATTACATCTACAATCTTGTTACATTTGTCATAATTCTACAGGAAAAGAAACACCAAACTCATCATTAACTTGACAAGCTTTTCACTCCAGACCTGCCTTCCTATTACATGTGCCTTAGAAGATTCAGAGCATTCTTTTCTGTTAGAATTCTTTGTGGCATCAAATAAATACTCCTTTTTCCTTCAAAGCTGACTATTTTAGATAACTCTGATGAGTTGGGAGAGACATCAAAGGTCCTTTCTGTAGGTGAGTCCATTGGTTCATTCACTTACTGAGAACGTATTATGCAAGCATGTCATGCCAGGCACCATGGATGTGACTGGGAATACAACAGTGGCAAAACCAGACACAGCCCCTGGTCACATGAAAGCCCGGTCTAGTCGGGGAGACGCAAGAAGACTGAGTAATGACACCCACAAATAAATCATCCCAAGCGGAGCTGAGGTTTAGCATGGAAGAAGTGGCTTTTCAAGAGCAGGTGGCCAGACACCCAGCCTAGGCTGAGGGTCAGGGCAGCTGTGACCAAAAGAGGACGATGCCTGAGACAGGAAGGAGGAGTGAGGCAGGGATGGCACAGGGGGCAGCAGGTGCCAGAAGCTGGTGGGTGGGGACATAGTACTTGGACGTGCTATGCGAAGGGGCAAAGGCACCTGAGCACGAGGAGCCAGGATAGGTACAGACAGGGACCTGATATGGTGGAGCCCTGGGCGCATCCTTAGGAACGCAGTCTTTATCTTAAAGGACACTGGGACCCATAGGTTTTAACAAAGTGAGAGGCAATCGGATTTACATATAGAAAAGTGTTTAGGTGAATAGATTGAATAGAGGAGGACCAGGTAGGAAGCTGGCTTAGGCATGCAAGGCTGGGGTATGAGGCCAGGAAACAGAGTGCAGGAACAGCTGGAAATAAGGAGTGGAAGCAAGAATTACAGAGGAGGTGAAAGAAACAGGCACTTGAGAGAGGAGAGATTTCTGACGATGAGGGGGCGGGTGCATCAATGAGGACTCCAACAAGTCCGGCTTGCATAACTTAATGAGTGCCGTGCCATTCACCAGGAGTGGGCCAGGCTGGAGGGGTGGATGTGGTGAAATATCCGAGTGGTGAGGCTGAGCAGACCTTTGGAGATATGCAGAGGAGGCACGTGGGCTGGAGACATGAACTTGGAATTCATCACCATCTAGATGGTCGTCAACATCCTGGGCATGAAGGATGAGCCAAGGGAGAGAACAGAATGAATCTCGGGTTCCTGGAAAATGATTCTGGAATGTGGAGCTGATATGAGTCATGAAACTTCAAATCAAGCTCCTGCATTTCAGGTCCAAACCCATTCACTGCTGTGCAACCCCTCTATAACCGTAACAGCTAAAAATAAAATGGCTTTGCTCTACACATGAGAAACCTTAGGAAAAAGGCTTCAGTAGGACAGACCATCAAATAACACAGGATTCCGGTGTTTAGAAAGTCATTTATCACAGGCTGGGGGTGGTGGCTTACGCCTATAATCCCAGCACTTTGGGAGGCTGAGGCAGGTGGATCACGAGGTCAGGAGATCGAGACCAGCCTGGACAAGATGGCGAAACCCTGCCTCTGGTAAAAATACAAAAATTAGCCAGGCGTGGTGGCGGGCGGCTGTAGTCCCAGCTACTCGGGAGGTTGAGGCAGGAGAATGGCGTGAACCTGGGAGGCAGAGGTTGCAGTGAACCGAGATCATGCCACTGTGCTCCAGCCCGGGCGACAGAGCGAGACTCCATCTCAAAAAAAAGGTCGCTTATCACAAAATTTGAGTCAAGTCTGCTTGCATGTACCTAACTACGCACACTCCTCCGTGGACCAATTGGCGTGGTTGGACTGAGACAGCCCCAGGGGGAACAGGCTCAGATCCTCATGAGATTGAGATGGAATGGGTCCCAGAAGTTTTCTTTTCATGGTTCACTTGTACAAAATCAAAGATGCTCACTCAGGTCTCTCTGCTCATATATCTTGCTCACTAATTTGATTAACCCCTATCAGCCAGGCCCAGGATATGTGGAATCTTGGGACAAAGATCATTGTTTTTTTGTAGTTGTTGCCCACGGAGAACATGTTGATCAAGGTGCAGTGTAATTATCAGTCCATGAACTCATCAGCCCACTTTTTGTTGTAGTAAACAAATGCAAATTCGGATTCTTGAGCACATTTCTTTCTTCCTCTCTGTTTTCAGATACAGGCCCTAAGTTTAGTTTCTAATAATCAAATCACTAATCTGCGTAATTTTACGTTGCCTTTAACTGGTAGGCAAGCATTCAGAATTTCCTAGTGCACCAGTCACTTGTAAGTGTCGGTGGTCTATAGCATGTTGCACCAGGCTGGGCGATGACAAGATGTGAAGAAAAGGCCATTTCTGCCATATGTCAGAGATATTCTGGCATATAACCCCATGCACAGAAAGTGGCAGGACCTAGGATATTCACCATCATGTCACAGGTTTTGGTTTCCAAAAGCTGGTTCCCCAGAGACTGGTGTTGTACTTCTAAGGAAGCCATCTGCAGTTCGGTTTGCTACAATCACACAGACTAAAATTGAGAGCCCTTCAGAAATTCCTTCAGTTTCTTCAACGCCCCATGCCCTCTCTTTTGCCTCCTGATTTTTGAGCCTGTTTCTGTCCAGGTTCTTCTTTTCCCCTGTCCTGTCTCTTGGTGTGTCTAAATCTTACTCACCCTCAGGACTCAGGACTCAGCTTAGCTGTCACTTCCTCTGGGAAACCTCTTCTGACCTCTCTTCCTCTTTCAAGCTCCCCCGACAGTTGTTTTCCCAGCACCTCCACTCTCCCACCCTGACACTAGATCCCATTGCAAACGTCTAAGTATTGAAACTCCCTCTAGACCAACACTCCAGATCAGCTCAGCCGGGACTGCGCAAACATCATCCTCACTGCCATATGCCTCTCGCCTAGTGCCATGTGTTAAATAAGTAAAGAATCAAATAGCCAAGGGACTCCCCCATCTCAGACTCTGTGGGAGAGGCAAATCCAGCTGGAAAAACGAAAACAAAACTGGAAAGCCCAGAGCCACGCTACAGGAAGACATAGGACTCTGTGTCTTGCCTAAGGACCCTCTGTGGCTAAGCAAGGAATCAGGGCTATAATCTGCTTGTTTCCTATTCTGTGCAGGACACTTCGGCTCTTTTGAGCCTCAATCTCCCCATCTATAAAGTCAGGGTGAGAACATTACCTAATTCCTAGGACTATTGCCAGGAAAAGTGAGATATGTTTTAAGAAAATTCTTAATGAGCCCCTAACACACTCTACAAACATGAGGGAGAAACCTTCAGAATGGGACATCAGGCACTGCCGGTAAAAGGTGAAATGGTACAACTGCGGCAGAGGGAAATTTGGCAGTATCCGGCAAGATTACATATACATTTGCCCTTTGAAGCAGCAATCCCACTTCTAGAAATTCGTTCCAAAGATAAACTGGCAAAAATATGAAAACTGTGTAACAAATGTGTGTAACTATTTTTAAAGCCTAAATTAAAAAAAAAAAAAAAAGCAGTTCCTAAAATCAAAACCAATTGAAACAAATAAAATTAGCTCCATATCTTCTAGATGTTATAACCACACAGACAGAACTATACCAGGTAAATTTAAAACACAATTATTCCATTATTCCATTGTATGCTTCTTGAGGAATATACTCTAAGGACAGGGACTAGACAAAAAATTTAGAAAATCTAAACTGTTTTCAGTAAAGATATTGTTGGTAATAACATTGGTTTGTATGTGTATTGTGAGATAAAGCAATGTCAGCATGGAAGAAAGAAAAAAACTTACAAAACCAATGAGATTCCCCAGACTTCTAAAGTGACTTATCATTGTAAACTCATGATATAATTTATGTTAAACAAATAAAATAGATTTTAATCCTTACCTCTGACCACTGAAAAGACAAAAATGTATACCTTAGTGGCTTCTAAACAACATTTCCTACTAAAGGGAATGTAGGCTCCTTGGAGAAATGGCTGGTATCAGGTCTGGGGAAGAACGTGTATAAGACAAGCATGAACTTAAGGAAATAAAGAAGCTATCAAAGTCATGTCAGATGTCAATGGAAAAGGCTCCCACCATCAAAGGGTCAGTTTGAGCACCAACAAAAATCCTAAATGCAAGAGATTGAAATGTATCTAATTTTTTTATAATTATACTAAAAAATAAACAAACTTATTGGTCAACTTTGGAGATGTTAAAGAACCAATTCAATACTTTCAAAAAACTGATAAATCAAGGCAAAAAAAATCAAGCATTTTTCCTTTCTTTCTTAAATGATCTCCATCTCTGGATAACTGAAGAGTTGATGAGAGGAATTTTTAATAGAATATATCAGCTAATAAATGGAGAAGGAAGAAGAGAATTAGAATATCACCATTATGCAAGTCCTAAAAAATGAATGGATCTAAACCAGCAATAAGCAATTGGAATTTAAAATTAAAAAATATAATTCCATTTTCATTAACACCAAAAAATGAAATACTTTGGTATTATAAATCAAACAAAACATGTATAGAATCTATATGTGGAAAACTGTAAAACTCTGACGAAAACAATCAAAGATCTAAATAAATGGAGCAATATCGCATGTTGACTGATAAGGAAACTCAGTATTATTAAGATGCCAACATTCCCCAGCTTCATCTATAGAGTCAATGCAATCCCTATTAAAATTCCAACAAGTTTTTTTGTGGCTATCAAAACGCTGAATTTTACAGTTTTTATGGAAAGGTAAAAGACCCAAAAAAGCCAACAAAATCCTGAAAAAGAACATAGCCAGAGGACTGACATTACCTGACTTCAATACTTACCATAAAGCTACAGTAATCAGGACAGCGTAATATTGATGAGAGAATAGACAAATAGATCAGTGGAGCAGAACAGAAATAGATCCACACAAATGTAGTCAATGAATTGATCTTTGACAAGGAAACAAAGGCAATTCAATGGAAAAAGGATAAGCTTTTCAACAAATAATTGCAGGAATGACTGGGCATCTACATGCAAAAGAACAATTCTAGATACAGACATTACACCTTCCACAAAAGCTAACTCAAAATGGATTATAGGCCCAACTGTAAAAGGCAAAATTATAAAACTCTTAGAAGATAATATAAGAGAAAATATGGGTTACCTTGCATTGGGTGATAATGTTTTAGATGCAAAATCAAATGCATGATACATGAGAGGAAAATTTGGGAAGTTGGACTTTATCAAAATTAAAAATTTCTGCTCTGTAAAATGCACTATTAAAAGAATGAACAGACAAAGCCACAGACTGGGAGAAAATACTGTCAAGTGCATATTTAACAAAGGACTTACATCTAGAATATACAAAGAAATTTTAGGACTCAACAATGAAAAAACTGAATTTCATCTGAACAGAAACCTCACTAAAGAAAACACAAAGATAGCAAATAAGCATATAAAAAAGACATTCCATTTGATATCTTACGTTGTGAAGTAAATACAAATTAAAACAACAATGGCACATCATTATATATCTGTTAGAATGGCCCAAATCCAAAAAAACTGATAATACCAAATGCTGTCAAGGATGTGGGATAGCGGGAATTCTTATTCATTGCTGGTAGGAATGCAAAATGGTACAGCCACTTTGAAAAATAGTTTAGTAGTTTCTAAAAAGCTGAACATATTCTAACCAAATAATCCAACAATGATGCTCCTTAGTAGTTACCTAATTAAGTTGAAAACTTACGTCCACATAGAAATCTGCACATAAATGTTTATAGAGGTTTTATTCAGAGTTGCCGAAAACTCATCTAACTGAGATGTTCTTCACTCAGTGAACCGATAAACAAAGTGTGGCACATCCATACAATGAAATATTTTTCAGTGCTAAAAAGAACCGTGGGCTGTCAAGCTACAAAAGGACATGGAGGAATTGTAAATGCACATTGCTAAGTGAAAGAAATAAATCTGAAAAGGCTGCTTACAGTATGATCCCAACCATACGATGTTCTGCAAAATGCAAAACTATAGATATAGTAAAAAGCCCCATGGTTGCCAGGGGTTTAGGTGTAAGGATGGATGAAGAGGTGGAGCACAGGAGATTCTTAGGGCAGTGAAACTATTCCTGTGTAATACTTTCGTGGTAGAAACACATCACTATGCATTTGTCAAAACCTATAGAACTGTATAAAACAGTGAACCCCAACGTAAACTATGGACTTTACTTAATAGGAATATATCAATATTAGTTCATCAACTGCAATAAATATACCCCACTTAGGCAAAATGTTAATTATAGATGAAACTGTGTATGAAAGGGAGTATATTGGAACTCTGTACTATCTGCTCACTTTTTTATAAATCTAAAACGGATTTTAAAATAAAGTCCATTAATTTTTTTTAAGTAATGAACCTAGGCAATAATTATCAATGGCTGCTAGCATCAGAAAAACAGAAGCAACTACACATGTGCTTTCTGATGGGAGAACACAATTCCACCTGTAAAGTAATCTTACCAAAATACAAGACAACAATAAGACCTGAATGTCATCAAACATTTAGCTCTAATTTCCAATTGGCAGAAAATACTGTAGTATTGTAGAAAATACAGAGGACAAACAACAGAACCAATAACAGCACAGAGATGCAATCAGCAAAACCCAGACTCCAGGAAATCCTACAGAACAAACTACACAATTTCTTCAACGAATAATGTGTACAAAAGAGGTGGGGGTGGGAAAGGAAACTCACAATTTAAAAGAGACTTAGGAAGTTGGGTATGGTGGCTTATGCCTGTAATCCCAGTGGTTTGGGAGACCGAGACAGTCCAATCACTTGAGCCTAAAAGTTCAAGACCAGCCTGAGCAACATGGTGAAATCCCATCTCTACCAAAAAATACAAACCAAGTGTGGTGGTGGATGCCTGTAATCCAGGCTACATGGGAGGCTGGGGTAGGAGGATCACCTGAGCCCAAGGAGGTCAGGCCGCAGTGAGCCATGATCTGGCCCCTGCACTCCAGCCTTGGGGACAGAATGAGACCTTGTCTCGACGACAGCAAAAAAGACTTAGAAGATCTATCGAGCAATTGCAATGTATTTGCAATATATTGATCTTGTTTAGATCTTGATTCAAACAAATGAACTGAATGGGGGGAAAATCTAAAATATATAATGATAAACCTTTATAAGACAATTGGAAAAACTGAATACTGATTGGATATTTGATGATGTTATGGAATTGTTAATATTTTTAGATGTGATCATGATCTTGTAGTTTTATGTTTAAAATTTGAATCCTCTTTTAGAGATAAGTACTGAAATATGAATATGGATGAAATAATTTGTTGATGAGGGTTTGCCTCAAAGAATCCAAGGAGAGGGAAAAAGGATAGGAGAATAGATGAAACAAGATTGGCCATGAGCTGACTTTTGTTGAAACAGGGTGTTGGGGATAGGGGGTCCTTCTCCATGTTTCAAGGCTGGGCAGACCGTGACCTGCAGGCCAAATCTAGCCCACCAGCTATTTTTGCAAGGGTTGGGAACTAAGAAAGATTTTTATATGTTTAAATGGTACAAGAATCAGGAAAAAAGAAGACTATTAATAACATGTAAAAAGTATGTGAAATTCGGCCGGGCACGGTGGCTCAAGCCTGTAATCCCAGCACTTTGGGAGGCCGAGACGGGCGGATCACGAGGTCAGGAGATCGAGACCATCCTGGCTAACACAGTGAAACCCCGTCTCTACTAAAAAACACAAAAAACTAGCCGGGTGAGGTGGCGGCGCCTGTAGTCCCAGCTACTCGGGAGGCTGAGGCAGGAGAATGGTGTGAACCCGGGAGGCGGAGCTTGCAGTGAGCTGAGATCCGGCCACTGTGCTCCAGTCCGGGCGACAGAGCGAGACTCCGTCTCAAAAAAAAAAAAAAAAAAAAAAAAAAAAAAAAAAAAAAAAAAAAAAAAAAAAAAAAAGTGAAATTCAAATGTCAGAGTCCACAAATAAAGTTTTATTAGAAGACACAACCATTCATTCACTGACACACTATTGGTAGCTGCTTTTGTGTGACAACAGAGCTGTACAGTTGAGGCGGAGAACATATGGCCTGGGAAACCAAAAATATTTACTATCTGGCCCTGTACAGAAAAAGTTTTCCACTTCCTACACTATTCTCTCTAATACAGCATATGTTTGATTTTCCATAATAAAAAGTTAAAGAAAAATCTGCCTATGTTGTTATCTCTCAAATCTGCCCAAATATTAACTAACATTTGAGGGAGCAATGCAGCCACTTTTGCCATGAGGGCTCTACACACCTGTGCCTCATCCATCCTCCTGAATTCCTCCGCTCTCCAACTCAGAAGGTGTCTGTTACATCATAAAATAATATTTTTCACTAAATTAATCTTGACCTTAAGTCCAAGGTTGAAATTGCAACATTAGCACATATACAGCTTGGCAGCCCCGGCTGAATTCTCATATTAAATTCTCCACCCTGAGCCATTCTTTGATTATCTGCACCCAAGCTGATATTCAAGCAAATGAAACTGTATATTAAAGCTACAAACATTTTACGTGGCCCTTGGCGGCTGTATACTTGAAGATCGGTGGGACTTTCTTGAAAGCCTGCCAATTTAGACCCATGACTTGTGATTGTGAATTCTTCAACTGCAGGTGCTTGCACAGCTCTGGACCCTGCGCTGTGGATTTCTGCTGAGGTCAGGCAAGCCACGCAAATGACCCACTAGGAGCCTCGGCGGTGCGGCAGCCAGCTCTACAAATCCTCTTCTTGTTGGTTCTAGTGATGAATCCAGTCCTTCGGGATGGGTCCCTGGAAAGTTAATTGGGCAGGGAAGAAAAATGGCGTGCTTTCAAGAAAGCGCTGCAGGACAGTGACCTCTGCATCTGCCCGTGTTACCCGGCCGCGGCGGCCTGTCAGAAACAGCGTGTCTTGCGTGACAACTGAAGTGTTGGACTGCTGCGAGTGCTGCTAAGGACAGAGTGTGGCTGCCGCCAGCTGGTGTCTCAGGGCAGGCCCCAGACATGCCATGGTACCGCCTCTGTCACCCCCTGGCAGGGCCTGTTACCTGGCACCACGCCTGAAGTGTGCCCAGGGAATTACTCCATCATTTTTCTCAGTACGCTGCTCTCCGCCGATGCTGGTTTCATTCCGGGCCTCAGGGAGGAGGGTGGTGACCGTATGTGTGTGTTTCCGAACCTCAGATCCCAAAAGCACAAGGTGTGAAGGTTCCTGGCAGCAACTCGCTGACTTGGCTTGTTGTGGAAGGAGGATGGAAAACTCCAGCAGCAATGAGGAGGCCCGCTCACCAACAAACCAGGCTCCTGCCTGCAGGGTCAGGAAGCTGTGTCCTGTGTCTGGGGCCAGCCTCCCTCCGCTGGGAGTTGGGGAAGGTGAAGGGAATGAAACTCCCATCTGGGCTTTGTTCAGCCTCAGGCAAATGACTAGAAAGCGACCCAGGGCCAGGCTAGAAAGATACTGTCTGTAAAACGTCCAGAGCTTTTGGGAGAAGGTGAAGATGGGTCCTTTTAAATAGAAAGGCCAGGAAGCAGGGATACTGAAATGAGAATCAAAGCCAACATTCTCACTGTGCCCTAGGCCCTGTGTGATCCGCCTCTGTCTTTTTCTTCACCTAATTTTATGCCACTTTCCCTCACCTCCTCCTTCTGTCCTGCTGGTCTTTAATCAGCTGCTCAAACGTATACAGCCTTAGAGCCTCAGGGCCTTTGCACATGCTGTCCTGCTGCCCAGAACGCCTCATGCTCCCTTCTCCACCTGCCACTCCTGTTCCCAGTCCTGATCTCCACCCTGCCTCTGCCTGTAGCCTGCACTTTCTCTTCCCTTAGTCCCCTGCTCCCCATTAAAGTCAGACTCCCTTGGTTGTGCTATCTCAAGCCTTAGTCTGACTCCCTCATAGCCCCGATCCAGCTTATAGTTGTTTCACTTACTGCTTTACTCATTCATTTTTGTCTCTATCTCCACAACTAGATTATAATTTCTTTCAGGACAGCTACCATGTAAAATTTATTTTCTACAGTATATCCAGCATCTAGCACAGTGCCTGGCACACAGTAGGTGTTCACTACATGCTTTTTGAATGAATGAGGCTGGGCACAGTGGCTCACGCCTATAATCCCAGCACTTTGGGAGGCTGAAGCAGGTGGATCACCGAAGGTCAGGCGTTTGAGACCAGACTGGCCAACATGGTGAAATCTCTTCTCTACTAAAAATACAAAAATTAGCCAGACATGGTGGCGCTTGCCTATAATCCCAGCTACTAGGGAGGCTGAGGCAAGAGAATCGCTTGAACCCAGGAGGCAGAGGTTGCAGTGAGCTGACATCATGCCACTGCACTCCAGCCTGGATGACATAGCAAGACTCTGACTCAAAAGAATGAATAAATAACTGATTCAGGATTCACTATGTTAAATTTTATTTTCTTATTCTCAGCTCCCTCTACAGATTGGCTAAGTGATGTTCTCAGGGCTTGGCTGGTCAGTAAACACATTTTTCAAGGCCCTTCATTTCTCCTCCCCGCTTTTGTTCCCAGTCTTCTGGTCATTTTGATATTCATTAACAACCCTTATCATACAGTGGGCAGAAGAGTAATTTGCTTCTCATTAACTGGCTAAACTATCTTTTGGGCAGCACTTATCATTTCAATTATCCATGAGATTTCTGTCCACTTGGAGCAGGCAGTTGTATCAGTCAGAATAGGCCAATTGCTGGAAACTATAACTCCCACACCTCAGAAGCTTAAATTAAGCCACTGAAAGTTTATTTCTCACTCATGCAAAGTTCAATATGAATGTTTTAGGTCATGCAGTTCTCCTTGGAGGGATGAGTCAAGGGCCCTCCCATCATGTGACATTTCCATCTTCAACACCCAAGATGTCAAAGCATCAAAAAATGAAAAACATGATTAATACCTTTTCTCCAGCTAATCAAGCTAGTTAATGCAGTTCAGTAGATGACAGTCCCATCTAGTGGCAAAAGGCACATTTGGAGATGATAACTTGCCTTCAGTCACTTGTGTCAATCTGCTATCCCACCCCCGGCTCCATCACCCCAACACACAGTCCATCAGCAAGTCCAACTGGCTTCATCTCCAAACCATCCCACACCTGCTTCACGGACTCTGCTACCCCTGGACCACGCTCCTGCCATGTGTTGCCTGAACTATTGCAAAATCCCTTTAGCTGAATGTCCTCCTCCCACCCGTCCTTCCATTATCTGTTCTCCACAGAGCAGCCAAACAGGGTGTTCGGCTATTATTTTATTTTGTTTGTGTGCAGCTTAAAGATTTCTGTTTCCATTTGTTTCCTCTGCAATATAAAGAATTCTTTTGAAGCCAGTCATGGTGGATCACGCCTGTAATCTCAGCTCTTTGGGAGGCTGTGGAAGGAGAATCGCTTGAGGTCAGGAGTTCAAAACCAGCCTGGCCTACATGGTGAAATCCCGTCTCTACTACAAATACAAAAAAAAAAAAAAAAAAAAAAAAAAGTAGCCAGGTGTGGTGGCGCGTGCCTGTAATTCCAGTTCCCAGCTACTTGGGAGGCTGAGGCAGGTGTATTCCTTGAACCTGGGAGGCGGAGATTGCAGTGAGCGGAGATCGCACCACTGCACTCCAGCCTGGGCCACAGAGTGAGAATCAATCTCAAAAAAAAAAAAAAAAAAAAAAGAGAGAGAGAGAGAGAGAAAGTTCTTTTGAAACTTTTATCATAAGAATTTTCAAAACATACCCAGCTGTAATACTTATCAATTCATGACCAGTCTCGTTTCAGCTACACCCCTCCTCACTTTTCCATTTTCCCCATACTATTTTGCAGCAAATCCTTGATAGCAAAGGAGCTCTATTAACCACAAATCAGAAAAAGTTGCTTCCTAGCTTAAAAACCTTTCAAAGCTCTGCAAGGCATTTACAATGAAACCTTTCAGCTCACCCTGGCACCCAGAGCCCCGCCTGACTTGGCCTGCTAATCTCTTTAATGGCATTTCCTCACTCTGTCCCAGCCACAGCTGCCCTCTATTCCTTGGGCTCACTCAGCTTATCCCTACCCCAGTGCCTTTGCACTTGCTGCACTGCTGACTAAACTACTAACTACTCTACATTTATGTGGCTGGCCCTGCCTAGGCATTCATGGCTCAACTCTGATTTGCTCTGAAAGGCCTCCCCAGTGAGTCTGTCTCTGGAAACACCCCCAGCCCCACTCCTCTAACCAGCCACTTTCCACCTTAACACTCTGAAACTAGTTTCCTCCTTTAAAAGATGTGTTTGTTCTAGCCAGGTGCACTGGTGTGCACCTGTGGTCACAGCTACTTGGGAGGCTGAGGCAGGAGGATCACTTGAGCCCAGGAGTCCAAGTCCAGCCTGGACAACATAGTGAGACCTCAGCTCTCAGGAAAAGAAAAAAAAAAGTGCTTGTTCTAAAATCAAAGGTCCAGAAAAGCAAATAGACTAGTGTCTGGCATATGATAAGCACTTAATATTTATTGAGTAAAAACAAAAAATAATACAATTTTAAAGTATTGGCTTTAGGGCAGTTTTTGAAAATAATTTTTCCTGGTGCATTTATAATAGCATTTGTTAGAAAAAATGTATTTATACAAATTTATTTTTTGAGAGAAAAAATACCACTTGTAGTGCAAAGGCATGTTCTTCCGTGAAAGATCATACATGACTCAGTCTCTGACTCTGCCAAGAGGAAAAGGAAGTCAGGACAACGTGACTATTTTTAGTCCTTAGAAGTAGCCATGCCTCTAGCTAAGATGTGAATGGAGGAATCTGTTGATTTGATAGAGTTGATTTGGATGATGAGACCATACTCTGAAGACAAACTCTTAATTCCGTGCCATGACAGAAAAACATTAAGGAGACAAGATTCATGAATTCTGAAATGAGAAGTGGAAGCTTCTTGAGATCGAATCTCACTCTGTGGCCCAGGCTGAATCGCGGTGGTGCCATCCGGCTCACTGCAACCTCCACCTCCCAGATTCAAGCTATTCTTCTGCCTCAGCCTCCAGAGTAGTTAGAATTACAGGCACGAGCCACCACGCCCGGCTAGTTTCTGTATTTTCGGAAGAGACAGGGTTTCACCATGTTGGCCAGGCTGGTCTTGAACTCCTGGCCTCAGGTGATCTGCCCACCTCAGTCTCCCAAAGTGCTGGGATTACAGGCGTGAGCCACTGTGCCTGGCAAAAGTTAAAAATTTGAGATCGTTAAAGAAAAGCCTCCATTTAAAGTCTTTGAGTATTTGGGGATCCTATTTGATGGAAGGCAAATTGTAAGTGAAATTACATTGTGCTTCCAATTTGCCACTATCAAATTTTAAAACAATGTCCACCTGTGCCCTCATCCTCTCCCACCCACATGGGCTCTCCCTCACCCACTGTGCTTCTTCAACCCTTCCCTGTGTTTAGAATTGGACTGTCTCTTCTTTCTGTCTGTAGGAATATTTTTCGAGACCTAATCTTTAGTATTTCTGAATGTGAGTGCATATGGCTTTACACAAAGCATATATAGTAGAAAAGGTTTGTATTGATTACATTTGTATTAATCCGGTGCTTTGAAACCCACTAGGAGGGTATCCTCTTATAGTGCTCCTCGCATTGATGCTGCGGTATATGTCCCCGGATCTGGCTGATTTGAAGCAAGAGGTACCTATGCAGGACTGGGTGCTCCCCGGCCTTTCATGCTCCCTCCAGCTTTCCAGACAGCTTGGCGGGATGACAGTGTGCCCTCAACCTTCTCCCACACATCCAACGCCTCCAAGGAGAACAAGGGCGTCATTGATTTCAGGCGCTGGTAGGAATGTGCAGGGGCGGGCAGGCTTCCAGCACTCAAGCTTCCCTTGAAGATAGAAAGTGCAAGGCTACCAGGAGCACTGAGAGGCCACAGGCTGGGCCCAGCCAGAAATCCACCGGAAAGTGCTCTTGCCTGGCTTCCTGAGCCTCAGGGCTGGAGTGGACACAGGGCTCCTGTCTCGGTGCCTTCAGTGGCTGGGCTGGCCTGGGCTGGCCTAGGAGTCTGGGGCAGAAGTTTATTTCAAGAAGCTACTCTGAGTTCTGTGGGTGGCACAGATCCAAAAATTTCATATACATTCAATGTCAGACTGAGCATTTTTCTATGTGCCAGGAAAAATCCTTTACATAATTAGCTCATTTAAGCCTCACACATCTTTATGAGGTAGGATCATCATCATTTTACACTCAGTTGAGGAAACTGAGTCAAAGAGAAGAATGAAACAGACCTGAAATTACACAGCCAGTAAGAAGTGGGGCTGGGAATGAACCCAGAGCCCTCCCACCCCAAGGTCCAAGTTCACAGCTGCTAGCAAGCATAGAGCCAGCACAGAAGGAGACGAAGAGCACAGACCTTGCCCCTTGCTTCCTGGCTCAAATCCCAGTTCTGCCACTTTTCAGCTACATGACTTTAGCAGGTTGCTAAACCTCTCTGTGCATCAGTTTCTTTGAGAGTAAAATGAGATAATAATAGGAGCTAGCGCATGAGGCTATATGTGGATTAAATCAGTTAATATACGTGAGTGCTGAAAACAGCCCCTGGTGTGTGTGTGTGTATATATATATATGTGTGTGTGTGTGTGTGTGTGTGTGTGTGTGTGTGTGTGCGCGCGCGCACGCATGCGCGTGCTGTGTGTCTGCTATCGTATGTCCTAAATACAACTTCTCATTCCTGCTCAATCTTGTTTTGTTAGCTCCTTCTCCACCTGTCAGTGAAGAACATCTAACCCCTGAAACCCTTGCTAATTATTTTGGAAAGAGACTTTCTGGAGGAGGTCAGCAAATGCCACTTTCCCGCTGTTGTGTCTTCTTTCCATGCAGCTGGACGTTGCTAGGTTGTATCTGCTGCCTGCAAAGGTGCTGGGAGGCCTTGCTTCTAGGGCTTGGTGGGCACCATGTTATCCAGAGGAGACAGTTCCCAGCCAGCCTCTGCCAGATGGGTGACTGGGTGCCACCCCTACTGCTGATGCCACTGGCACTCCCCAAGCAGAGGCGGCTCTGTTCTCTGAAGCCCTCATTGTGCCAGAGCCATATGGGGCCACGGCCAGCCACCTGCCTGCAGGGCCTGACATAGCACTTAAGGGAACTGGCTTCTGGTTTTTCCCACAGAATCCATGAACTCATGGGAGGCTGTGCTGTGGCTCAGAAATGAGAATGAACCCTCTTCTGCAGTGCCAGAAGCCCTGTTATGATCCCCCAGCCCCATCTTCCTCATTCCCCAACTCCGCCTCCTCTCCACCTCCTTCAGTCAGAGATCCTCAACCCGACTCCCCGCGAAGGCCCGGGGGATGGCCTTGGGGGACCTGCACTCTAACACTGGGCATGTGAAAATCCTGGGAAGACGCTCACAGTTACCAGCATCCTCTCAAAAGAGGTTCATGACCTGAAAAGGTCAAGGACACTGGCTTCCATAGGATGAGCCAACCAGTTAGGTTGGGTCCTCTGGGAAAGGCTCCCAGCTAGAGTTATGTGTGCAGAAGGCCTATAGCTGAGCAACTCCCGTGAGGGGCCAGGGTAGAAGTGAGCCAGCCCCACAGAGAGCTCTGGGGCACAGACCACCCAGGAGAGGAATCCCGTGGTGGACAGAAATGCCAGGCCTTTGGACCACTGCCTTGCTCTGATGTGGGCCTGGGCCAGCCCAAGGAGGGCACAGTCCTTTTTGAAAGCTGAGGCTTAGTCTGACTAGCTGTGAGTGGGCAGCTGTCAGTAGCCACGCTCCTTGTAGCTGGGCCTGGAATCCCTCCTGGAAGGGGAGTGCCATGCCTGCTGCATGGCCCTGGGCAGCTGCTGCGCACGGCTGCTGGTGGACCATCACCAAGGTCCATCAGACCTGCCAAGGCAAATCTGAATCCTATATGTGGCTCCATCTAAGGCAAGCTGAGACTCTTCCACTCTTAACTTAGAAAATGCCCTCTCCCAGCTGCTAGGTCCTGAACTTGACCTGGGGAAGAGAACCACAAGGCCATGCTTGGGCAGGAGAAGCTAGGTGTAGGCAAGGGAATCTTTACCTTATGAATGGGTTGTATACATGTTGCTTGTTGTTTAGAGAGTGGAATACATTTTGTCCTGGAAATCCTACTATAAATGGGGGGATGGGCACCCGGGCCTTCTTAAATTCCTAATGATGTTGAAATTGGTAGGAAGGGCCATCCAGGGAGGACCTCCACGGCCGCGCATCTCCTCTGGGTTGCCCAGGCAATCCTGCAGTAGCCGAGGCTGGACGCAGCTGACCCCACCAGACAGGAGAAACACCCCAGCACCACAGGAAAGAATCAGGCTGAAAGGGAGTCCCAGGGCTTCCGTGGCCTAGACTTAGAGAGACATTGCACGGGGCAAGGTTCCAAGTAGGGTTCGTGGCAGGGAGGGCCCCTGCCGCAAAGGGACTCAGTCTTGTGCGAGGGAGGTCAAGTTGCCTCTTGATTTGCAGCCGTATTTCTCGCCTACACTTGACACCGTCACCAGCCCAGGCGCCTTTCCAGTCACCCTCACGGGAAGGCTCATCCACGCCGGAAGAAGGGAACCTCTTCGTTAACCTCTAACATGCCGGTGCCTGCCACCCTCGGGCGCGGGAGCCCGCAGGAGCAGGCGTGTGGACGTCCTGAGAGCTGCCACTAGATGGCGCGTCCGCCCTGCCTACTCAGGAGCCCCGCGCAGGGCACTGGGTGCGGGAGCCCGGCTAATTGTCCTCTAATGAGAAGGTGGCTCCCAAAGTGCCCTCCTCGCAGGGAAAGCGCCAGGCTCCTGTCAAAGGGAATGGCTTATTTATCCTCTAACGTGAGGAAGCTTCCGCACAGCATCAATTAAACACATTAAATGTGACCAGGGTGAGAAAACATCTAAAGGATAGAATATTGAGTTGTTGCCATTGACAGATATCAAATCACCAATTCTGGTCTCGGTGGCATGTACAGTTGACCTTGAACAACACAGGTTTGAACTGTGCATGTCCACTTAGAGGTGGACCTTCTGCTTCTGCCACCCCTGAGACAGAGGGACCAACCCCTCCTCTTCCTCCTCCTCCTGAGCCTACTCAGAAGACCACAAGGCTGAAGGCCTTTATGGCCATCCACTTCCACTTAATTAGCAGTCAATTTATTTTCTCTTCCTTATGATTTTCTTAACAACATTTTCTGTTCTCTAGCTTACTTCATTGTAAGAACACAGTATGTAATACATTAACATACAAAACACGTGTGAATCGACTGTTTATGTTATCAATAAGGCTTCCAGTCAACAGTAGGCTATTAGTAGTTCAGTTTGGGGGAGTCAAAAGTTGTACATAGATTTTAAACTGTGGGACTGGCACTTCTAAAGCCTGCATTTGTCAAGAGTCAACTGTAGATGGGTCCTGGGAAGGTTCTCAAATTTTCTTTTTTGCTTTTTTTTGAGACAGAGTCTGATTCTGTCACGAAGGTTGGAGTGCAGTGGTATGATTTCAGCTCACTGCAACATCCACTTCCAGGATTCAAGCGATTCTCCTGCCTCAGCCTCCTGAGTAGCTGCGACTACAAGCGAGTGCCACCACGCCCAGATAATTTTCATATTTTTAGTAGAGATGGGGTTTCACCATATTGGCCAGGCTGGTCTCAAACTCCTGACCTCAAGTGATCCACCAGCCTTGGCCTCCCAAAATGCTGGGATTAAAGGTGCGAGCCACTGTGCCTGGCCGGTTCTCAAATTTTGCTGAGTTCAGATGGAGTCTGCCCCTCCACCTGGCGTGAGCTGTGGCGTCTGTTACCCCAGACGCTGCAGGTGACCATACCTCTTACTAACTTTTCTTATCAGTACCACTTGGACACTCACCCTCGTGAGGATGTGGGTGATAATGTGGAGGTTAAATAACATGGTGGCTGATGATATTTTCTATACTGTCTGTTTGCAGGGCAGAGTCTTAAAGATCTGGACCACAGCAGACCTGAATCAAATAAGAATATGCCCAGATATGGGGTATTTGGGAGCAGACTATGAAACAAGGAAACTGAAGTCCTAAGCAGATCCACAGTTCTGATCTGCTTGAGGTCACATCGGATACAGGATGCTATTACGCTATTAAGTTTGTGGCTTGGTACATTATACAGATGATGGGGAAAGGCCTGCAGGAGAAAGGCCTACCTTTCCTGGATTCCAAAAATAGTGGTCCCCTAAGCAGTTGATCTGCTTTTATGTTAAATATTCATGTTTCCCTTTCCCAGTTAACTCCTAGAGCCAAACTCATGGCCCACAGGGAGGAACCGTATCAACCTGCACGGTGTGCTTTTAATTTTCCTCACCTTGTTCCAGCCTCCATTTTATGTTGCCACTCTTTTCTTTCCTTTCTTTTTTGCTCGGGCTTTTAGCACATATTTAACTTTTATTTTATGTGTCCTCCTCTTCAAACTACCTTGAGTCCTTTTTGGAACAGGGCGGAACACAAATAAAATAAAATAGGTGTCAGATACATTCTCTCTGTGACCTTGCATTGGGTCAAAGGGCTCATGAATGTGCATTACCTGTAATCTGTTGTAGGAAAACAGGATTTTAAAATTCTCTGCCAGGCTTCCCAAGTGGTGACATTTTCCTGTACTACTTCTTTACTATTTCCTTTAGTTTTGATTAACCTTTGACTCGGACACCTCTGACTAGTATCTTCTAAACTTTTCTCTTTTGCATGTAATACACAAAGCTTTCTTTATTTTTTTTCTAATTTCAGAAAGTGTATTTTAATTTATCACAGAACTCAGGTGGCTGACTGAAAAAAAAAGGAAGGAGGTACAAATTTAAACTTTTTTCCATCAGGAGTATTGCAAACCAGCAATACCATTTCACTAGTCTGGCTGGCACTTTCAAAACCTATCAAGGAACAAGGAGAAAGTCACGGCAGGGTCACTCAAAAATTCATCTATCGCCAGGCGCGGTGGCTCACGCCTGTAATCCCAGCACTTTGGGGGGCCGAGGTGGGCTGATCATTTGAGGTCAGGAGCTTGAGACCAGCCTGGCCAACGTGGTGAAACCCCATCTCTACCAAAAATACAAACATTAGCCGGGCGTGGTGGTGTGCACCTGTAGTTCTAGCTACTCTGGAGGTTGAGGCAGGAGAATTGCTTGAACCCAGGAGGTAGAGGTCACAGTGAGCCAAAATCATGCCACTGCACTCCAGCCTGGAAGACAGAGCAAGACCCTTTCTCAAAAAAAAGAAAGAGAGAAAGAGAAAAAGGAAAGAAAGGAAGGAAAGAAGGAAGGAAGGAAGGAAGGAAGGAAGGAAGGAAGGAAGGAAGGAAGGAAGGAAGGAAGGAAGGAAGGAAGGAAGGCAGGCAGGCAGGCAGGCAGGCAGGCAGGCAGGCTTCATCTATCCCCTAAGTAATATATGTGGCTGCTCTTGCTATTACAAGTATTGAGAGACTTCTCAAAGTCCTCAATTCCTGAAACTCAAAGATTGCCCCCAAAATCCAGACACAGTAGGTGCTCAGTGCTACCTGTTGAATGAATTAATGAAGCCAAAACAAGAGGCTGGGGAAGAATTAATGAATTCATTGGGTCTGTTCATGGCAGTTCTACTACCTGAGGCCCCAAATGGGACTGATGTACTTGCAAAGACACCGGTCTCTGAAGATTTGCTAAACTGTTGCTGTGCTATTCTCAAGGAGAGAGGGGCTGAGCAGATGCAACTGGTCTCTGAAGAAGGGCAGTTTTGAAGCAGAAAGCATCAGTGGACCAGGAAAACTTATTTGCAGAAGCCCCTGGAAATGCCATTATTCTATAAAATGAGCCCTTCCCTTTCCTCTTCCACCCACCTCCCCTCCTTAAGTAGAAATAACTTGCCTCATTCATTCCAGGGAGGAAACCCAAGACCCCGATCCTACAGCCTCTCCTTCCCTATGCTGCCTTCTGAATGTGTGTCCTGAGAGTTTGGTGTTTTTCCCCCTGAAAGATTTTATGTCATTGGCCAGGCCTAAAAAGCTTAAAAGAACAAAGAAAATAATTCGTCTGTGGGTTTGGCCTGTCTAAACAACAGATTTCTCTAATCCAGGACAAAAGCTGGACTTGCCAAGGACACACATTTGTAATTAAAATATGCATTTATATTTGAAAATTTCACCAGTTGGTATTTTTTTTCAAGTCGGCGGACGCATCCCTTTCTCCCTGGCTCCCAGCTCTCATGCCTTCGCATTGACTTCTTTTTCAGGATCTTGGAGCACCCGAGCCTTGTGGGGCCTGGCTTTCTAAGCAGCAGCAGAGAACACTTGGGTGAGGAGGCCTCTCAGCAGGCTGGAAGCGTTTCCTTTCCTATCCAGCCTCCCTCCCTGCCAGGGAATCGTCAAGCCTGAGGGAAGTGCTCCCCCTCCTATGTTTACGAAGCACTAAATTTACGAAGTCATTAATTCCCTTCATAAACACGGAGCCTAATGGAGTTTTCTATTAGTCATTGAGATCACGGTTATAACCCTGAAAGATAAGACAGCAATCAGGAGTCTAAATTGAAGTGGGAGTGGGGGGGACAGCAAAGTCGTTTCTCCTCTGTAGCTGTCAGATTTTCCTGTTTTAAAGGGAAATATTGTGAATATCTTAATCACTACCTCACACACTTGTTTATTTTTATTTTTTTCCTTTTCAGAACATTCAGAAATGTTGTGTAGATGCACACAGATTCATCCTCCAGGCATGTATATCTCAGGGGATGGAGTTCTTTGTCCTAGTGGCTGAAGCTACCCAAAGATTCCCCCAAAATCCAAACACAGTAGATGCTCAGTGCTATGTGTTGAATGGATACATGAATGAATGCAGCCAAACCAAGAGGCTGGGGAAGGATTAATGAACTCACCGGGTCTATCTGTGGCAGTTCTCTGACCTGAGGCCCCACATGGTACCGATGTACCTTCAGAGATGTAAAGATTAGCTAAACTGTTGCTGCTTAGTAAATCTTCTAGGGTGAGTTTCCAGGGTGTTTCTAGGGTGAGTGGTCACCTTAGGGAGAGCCAGGGTCGGGGTCATGGCCCCCACAAGGCCAGGCACACAGTTCTGGGGTGCTCTGAACAGGAAAACTAGAAATACAGGACCCTGTTTTTCCAGGGCTCAAATTACTCAGGCCTCCAGGGAGTCCCGTACCCCATTCGGGGCCATAGAGCTGCAGGGAGCCATCCTGTCCTGAGCTTGCTCGTCTCTTTGCAAGCCCAGACCACCCACTTTGGGCTTTGGGTGGAGAAGACAGGTGTATTCCTAGTCAAGAGAAGTTTCCCTGCACAGAGTCTAAGGAACGGCCTCCTCTGGGGCCTTACAGGCCCTCCACAGCTCAACAGTGAGCCCCGCAAAGACACCTGTTGACTTCAGTGTAGCCTCATCTTCCAGAGAATGCCCTGAGACGCCACATGGCTGTAAGAAATGTTGCTGCGGTCCAAGGAGACAGCAAGGGAAGCTGTCGTGGAGGGAAAGCAGCAGTTTTCAAAATACACCCACAGACCTGCGCCAAGACCGCCAGGAAGGGAAGCTCATTGAGAATGTAGACTCTCCTCCAACAACCCGCCACTGTCAGCAGCTCCTGCAAAACCAGAATTTCTAATGCTGGGGAGTCGGGGAGCTTGGCCTTCACTTGAGGAAAGAGGCTTAAATGGTTTCTTCACCTGTCTCTGGGCCCCTGACACATTCAGCCCTCCCAGGCTTCGGGGTGGTCCCAGAAGACTCTCCTTTCAGGTGTAGGAAACTTGGGTTCCACAGCGGGGGTGCTGCCGGTGGCTGCCTGGGACTCCCGGGGTATCCTTCCCGGTGAGGCCGGTCAGCAGGTCAGAGGTTTCAGTCCTTCTTGACTCTGAAATCTAGTGTGTGTGGTCATTGTTCTTACCTCCTTGCTCCTGCGTGAGATCCGGGTGGAGAGTAGAATCTCTCCACTAACCCCTCCATAGTGTGCTTCAGGTACCCTAGACAGGGCCTCTGTCCTCCTTGGCTGCCTACTTTGCGCTTGGGGTCTGACCCTCTCCTGTTTACATTCCTGGCGAGGAACCTCCCTGAGCAGTTGTCAGTGGGAGAAATGTACAGGGGGGCACCAGGATCAGGGCTGACTTGTGGGAAGGAATTCTCAACCTCTGGCTGTCCAGTGAGGTCAGGGCATCTTGGAGACTGTGGCACCTGTGTGGGACCCATCTCCTTGGAGAGCCTTTTGGACGGATGCTGGGGTGTTCATCTTGTGTTAGTCTTTCCACTGGGCCATGCCCATGCTGCTAGAGGCAAGTAGCTGGAGCCAAATCCTGGCCCTGCGTCTCACAGCTGTGTGACCTTGGGTCCATTACTCACCTTCTCTGAGCCGGTTTCCCTATCTATAAAGTAGAAACAATCATAATGATAATGGAGATAATGTTCCTTCCGCGTGAATGAGATAACAAAAGCTCAGGTCAGGCCTGAGTAGCTGGTGCTGAAACATGTCTGCTGCTTCTCCCCTCCTCCAGCGTTTCACACTGTGCACCCACGCTAGGAACTTAGGGGCGTTCCTGGACCCTCAGGGGAATGGTATCACGGAACCATTCTAATTGCCTAAGTTTTGCAGGCAATCTGATATGCCTAGTGTTTGTTCCTGAGTCTGAGCGGAGATCGTTATTGTTCATGTTTTAAAGCAACAGGTCGCCCAGTCTGTTGATGATACCTCCCATCAAGACATATGCTCCACCAAGCTAAGAGCGGGTGATGCCAGAGCTGTCTTGCTTCTTGCATTTTCTTCTGAGCCCCACCGTGCTGGGGTGGCTCTAAGCGTGGTAAATATTTAAGCACACGTCTTGTGTAACTGTCACAGATCCGGATGCACCGGGAGCCATGGAGCCACAAGCTGGCACCTGTCTAAGTGTCCCGGCTTCGAGAGACGGTGTTTGTGCCAACATTGGGAGTCTGTTGGCGACCAGTGGCTGATAGGTAGCAGAATTCTGTGGTCTGTTAATTGTCTTGGAAACAAATCCTTGAATTGGGAGAAAGAGAAAGCAACTGTAATTAAAGCTTCCCTTGGGCAGAATTTTGCTGTGCAGGCAGTTGGCACATTTTTTGTGTGCCCATTAAGCTCCAGGCACTGGGCTAGGAACTTTACATACCCTGAAGCTTTTAATCCTGATAACAGCCAAAGAAGAGACTGTTATTGTCACCAAGAAACAAAGGCTCAGAGAGGTTAAATGGTCTGCTCAGAGTTCTACAGCTACTCGGTGTCAGAACTAGGGAATGAAGCCAGAGTTGGGAAACGTAGCTATGAAAAAAGAGAGTTGATGTCACCATTTTAAAACCCTGATGCCCTGTCAGCAACGTCACTCAGAGACTGAGATCCTTGAGACCAGGGAGGAGGCTGGTGTTTGCAGGGAATGCCTTTGGGTTCCACCACTAGGACAGAAGCTAAACCACATCCTGATGCCTCATAGATGCCCACTGGGGAAATAGATTCTGTCGTGTCTCAAGGTATGTATTCATTAAAACCCATGGGAACAGAAAGACAGCAGAGGAAAAAGAAAGCAGAACAATGCAGGATGAAGGAGCTGTACTGCCTGCATTAAACAGAACCCAGGAAGCTGATTACAGCAGAGATGGAGACCACCTCTGCTTCCTCTCTGCCCCTGCCATCCTCAGCATTCTCCCCCTGCTCCTTGAACAGCCCTTCCTGCCACTCAGGGGACACCCTACACACGACATGGCCACTGCCAGGCTCCAGGAGTCTGGATAGGAACAACCAGATACACGATGAGCCTACATTGTTGTTTTAAATTTCATGTTATTTATTTATTTATTTTAGGGGCAGGGTCTCACTCTGTCACCCAGGCTGGGGTGCAGTGGCACAATCATAGCTCAATCATAACTCACTCACTGCAGCCTCAGAGTCCTGGGCTCAAGTGATCCTCTTGCCTCAGCCTCCCAAGTAGCTGGAACTATAGGCGTACACCATCGAGACCAGTAATTTATTATTATTCTTTGTAGAGATGGGGCTTAGCTTTGTTGCCCAGGCAGGTCTCCAACTCCTGGCTTTAAGCAATCCACCCACTTTGGCCTTCAGAGTGTTGGGGTTACCGGAGTAGACATTGTGACCAGCAAGTTTACAGTTTAAAATAATCACAGAAGTCCCTTTCTGAGCGAGTTCAAAAACAAATGTTAGGGAAATTCTGCCAGAAATATGTATAAGAGCTGGACTTGGGGAACGTTTTAAGAAAGAGGGACTGGAGTGGGACCCTCACGGGTGAGTAAAGTATAGATAGTTGGGGTGGGGCTGAGGAAAGAAGCTTCTGGGTGTGGCCCTATCCTCACAGAGGATGAGAGTGTGGGGAGGGAGAGGGCACAGAACTCCCGCTGGGCACCAGGGCAGGTGAGGGCGATCAGGCGTGGTGCAGAAAATCACGTAGGGCCTTGAGAGCTACTTCTAGCCACAACTGTATTCTGAGTGCACTTATGGGGTCTGCTGAAGGGTTTCCAACTAATGGGATGAAATCAACTAGGAATACCAATGGGTCTGTTGGTAAGACCAGGACCTGCCTTTGGGTCTCCAGCATGGTACATGGGTCAGGTGTTATGTATGTGTTGAACTGAATTTAGGTTTGTAGATAGATAGGAAAGAACAGGGATCTTTGATCTGGTGTAAATCCTACTCTTCATTGGAAGTGGAAGTTAACGGTTGCCAACCCCCCAAAAGACAACAAACCCTTTAGTCACAAAGATTATGAAGTCATCTCAGGTTGATCTCTCTTTGCTGCCTAGAGCCTTTCCTGGTAAATAATAAATGTTTCAACAAGTGCAAATCAAAATAACACTTCTTTTACTCCTGGTTTGTAAATGAGTCAATGCTGAATTCTGATGGTAAGAAGCAAACCCCTATGATAGTCTAAGAAGCTTGCCTCAAAGTCTGTGCCTACCCTTAGTCCTGGTCTTCCAAGCTTGCTTCCCAAGCCAGCCTCATGTGTGGAGAGCTGCTGAACTGAATGAGTACTTAGCTGCCAAAATGTACCCAAACTTTTGCAGCAGAAATAATAGTAACGTGACATATAGAATGCTAAGAAATGGTTACCAAGTGTCATATCAAGAAACACTGCATGAACTTGGACAAGAAGAGAAGAAAGCGCATTGGTTCATTGGTTCATGCTGGTGGGGGAACTCTAGCCTCGGGTGCCACTGTTTGGACCAAACGTTCCAGCTTGTCTGCCATATGTTTCTCTCTGAATTTTGGCTTCATTCTCGCCAAAGGGTTGTGGACCCTTTTCCCCAGCAGGCACACAATCTGACCACCAGCAGCTTCGAGGTTCTTCTTCCTCTCCCGAAAGAGAACATTTCTTTTCTTTACTTTCTTTTTTTTTTTTTGAGATGGAGTTTCGCTCTTGTTGCCCAGGCTGGAGTACAATGGTGCAATCGCGACTCACTGCAATCTCCGCCTCCCGGGTTCAAGCAATTCTCCTGCCTCAGCCTCCCAACTAGCTGTGATTACAGACATGTGCCACCATGACTGGCTGATTTTTTGTATTTAGTACAGATGGGGTTTCACCATATTGGTCAGGCTGGTCTCGAACTCCTGACCTCAGGTGATCCACCCGCGTCGGCCTCCCAAAGTGCTGGGATTACAGGCATGAGCCACCACACCCAGCCAAAAAAGAAACATTTCTTCCCCACCAGCAGCAGCACAGATAAATCTCAGGGAGTGACCCTGATCAGCTGTGACTGGGTTGGCATCCTCCCTCAAGGGGACTATGGCCAGGGAGGTGGAGACACGGAAAGGGATGACAGCCCCCATTTGGACCACATTGCTGGAGTCTGGGGACCAAAGGCAGTTCTGTCAAAGAAGACAGAAGGACATAAAGGACCCATTTTGACCCAGGAAGCCAACCGAATGGTGTGCATACCAGCTTGTCGTGAATGGAGGCCTGGAAGAGTTCTGTCATCTCCTGAGTGGCCCCACCTGGGTTTCCGGGTCCCTGCCTCCAGTTGCTTCTGATTTCTAATGATCAAAAGACCCCACCTATTTTTTTCACCTCTTTGAGTCAAACTGCCCTCTCTGCTGGGTCCTCAGTGGTCACTGATGCCTGCAGTTAAAAATTCAACCTTTCACTGATACAAAGAAAGAATAAATAAGACCTAGCATTTGCTAGCACAACAGGGTGACTATAGTAAAACAATTTAATTGTACATTTTAAAATAATTAAAGGAGTATAATTGGATTCTTTGAAACACAAAGGATAAAGCTTGAGGTGACGGATACCCTATTTACCCTGCTGTGCGTGTTACGTATGACACACCTGTATCAAAATACCTCATGTAACCCATAAATATATACACTTGCTATGTACTCACAAAAATTTTTAAAAATCAACCTTTCTATAGAGTTAACATTGTGCCAAGTAGGCACAACAATGAGAAATGACAAGAGGAAATGAGGAACTAAAATGCCTATTTTCTCTTATGAAGCGATGTAATACAGAAGGCTTAGTTTTCTGGTTGCCTGGCTGATAGAAATCCTGTCATTGCCCTTGGTTGTCAAATAGACCTCACATTCTTGTCAGTCAAAGAATTGTGGAAATCTGCAGCTTAAAAATGTAAGATGTAGGTGAGATCAGATTAGGATTGATTTCATTGTTCATCAGAAGTTCACAGATGTGTCCCCTAATGACTAGTGTTTTGATGTCCTCGGCCAAGGGTAAGTGACCAATTAGGTCATCGGTCATTGCCATCCCTAGTGGTTTAAAGCTTGGCCAGGAGCAATCCCACTTATTAAGAAAAATGCCTTGCCAAGAGGTAGAACGTTGATTTAATTTAGGGATGGTACAATTGTATCTGCACATTCTGCATTTCACTGTTGATACAGGCTAAGGCTGCCCAGCTGGTTGCAATTGTTTTAAATCCGCTGGCACCATTGATCCCTAATTGACCCCAGATTCCTGAGCGCCAGGAGCAGCCCTGACTTGTTTATCGCTGGCCCTGGGCTGCCGTGCGGGTGTCCACTGATTTCTGCTGAGCTCAGCCACAAAGGCTGCTCTCTAACTGTGAGTGAGCCTAGCCCACGGCCAGCCAAGCCCGTGGCCAGCAGGCGGACCTCCTCCAGTTTTCAATAACAACAGGGCCTCCCTGTAGCTAAAATGCTTATTTTCTCTTATGCAGCGGTGTAATGCAGAAGCCTTGATTTTCTGGTTATCTGGCCAGTAGAAATCTGGTCACCCCCTTGGTTATCAAATAGCTTGTTGCTACTGCCTGGGCAGGCTATAACCTATAAAAACATTGAAGGCAGTTCACTTCACTCAATGACAAGCCGCCCTTTTGCCCTGCGGGTACCTCCCAAGTCTTAGCCAGCTGGCTTTGAAAGTCTCATGTGGGTGAGTGGGTGCCTGGCTGGGTGCAGCTGATGCCTCCCTCCCTGATGACACCTGTGTGTCATCCCCAGTGTCATATTTATGTACAGAGGAAAGTGAGTTAGTGCTTTGAGAAATCGGCTGTGCACACAAAGAGCAAACCAGGACCCTCTCTGGTCCCAGCTGGTTCTGTTGGAGTGAGCCGGGGTTCTGGGAAGCCACATTTGGTGTGGGAATGCAAGCTGCAATTTGGTCAAAGGTACCTTGACAATGTGAAGGAGACTGCATTTAAGCCCTGCACTAAAACAATGGGGAGCCTGAGTCCAATATTTATTGGGTGTTCCAATAAAGATCTAGAGCACAAAGGCTCTCTGGGGACCTCCATCACAAATAGCACAGCACACATTCATCTGGCCACATTGGCACTTGTTAGCTCTCAAGCAGATTCAGATGGGGGCTGGGCGCTGTGTTCCCTCCAAGAATCCTGCTGGCCTACCTTGAAAATCAAAGCTGCATGGTCAGATGCAGACAGGAGGAACGTTGCTAAGCCTCGGAAACCATTTAAACACTTTGAACAGAATGGCTCCTCAATTGAGGACAAAAGTACGCTTTTCTCTTAAACTGCAAACCTGGAATGTGCCCTCTGATGATTACAGGCAAAATCCACACTCAAGTGATGGGAACCAGGCCCATGCTCTGCATATGGTGTCCAGGCTGTGGGGCAGCTGTGCCTTAATGAGATCTAGAAGCCTGCCCGCTCCCCAGCAGGCTGTTGGGAGCAAGGGCATCAGCACGGTTCCCAAAGGCTCCCCACCCTTCTTGGAGGCTTGGCACCTCGCCCGCCTGACCCCAGGGTTCTGCACATATGCACCGGAGGCAGCCTGGTCCCCCATACATGGATGCTTTGGTTGGATGACCGGAAAGGGGTGTGGTATGGGGGTCAGAGCATCTGAACAGACAGAGTTTTTCCCAGCGCCTCCTCCTTGGCTCAAACCATGACCTGCCTGCATTCAAATCTGTCTCTCTCATTACCACACTAACTGCATCTGCAAAATGCAGATACACTTGCTGCTTTTGCACTTGGTGGAAATGACATCTTTTTTTTGAAACGTAATAAAGTCCAGTGATAACACAACTACAGTAACATAAGATCAGGCCAGGCGCGGTGGCTCACTCCTATAATTCCAGCACTTTGGGAGGCCGAGGCGGGCAGATCATGAGGTCAGGAGATCGAGACCGTCCTGGCTAACATGATGAAACTCCGTCTCTACTGAAAAAAAAAAAAAAAAATTAGCCAGGCGTGGTGGTGGGTGCCTGTAGTCCCAGCTACTCCAGAGGCTGAGGCAGGAGAATAGCGTGAACTCAGTAGGCAGTGCTGGTAGTGAGCCAAGATGGTGCCACTGCACTCCAGCCTGGGTGATAGAGGGAGAATCTGTCTCAAAAACAAAACAAAAAAAACTCGTGAGATCAGATGGGTATAAATAAGAGGGGTTGATTCCTGCCATCTGCAGCAGATTTACCTAGTCATTCCATCCACCCATTGTAACACAAGCCCACACTTTTTTAGCCTGAATTTTTGGGGTCCTACTTAGGAAGTTATTGTATTTGCTAAGGCCCTGAAGTGTGCATAGAAATGTGCAAAGCATGCACAGCCACTCTCTACCTGCTGCCAGGGCCGTGCTGGTGAGATGAAGCTCTGATGAGATGCCGCTGCTAAGGAGATTTCAGCATTAAGGAGCTCAGATTTTAAATGCCAGCAGGTCATTGTCACTAACCAGCAGTCCCCGAAACGTAGAGCAGCAGTGAAAGAGGGTACATGTGGCCCAGGTGATGATATTAGCCCCTTGTGGAGGTGACGCTTAGAAAATGGCTCAATGACCAGCCTGGACACCATATTCAGAGCATGGGCCTGGTTCACATACTCTGGAGTGTGAATTCTGCCTATAATCATCAGAGGGCACATTCCAGGTTCTTGGTTGACAAGAAAAGCATATTTTTGTCTGCAATTGAGAAATGAAGACAGAACATTTGTTCTAGTTTCCAGAGGACAGCAGAGTCAGACCTACCCTTGTTGACGAGCTGCCTCCTCACATGCCTCTGGGAAGGGAAATGTGGCTGGTATTTAATTCTTCACCATTTTGTCTTGGTAGATGTGACAATGGCACCAGACCCAGCTGCTCCCTGAATGCACAACTATATTTTCCAGGCCTGTGTCCCCCAGCACCATTATCACAGCCATTGGTCCCCGGGACGGAACGTTCTTGAGCGGAGGGGACCTGCTCATGACATCCTTGCTTTGGTGTCCCTGTCAAATGGGAACACTCTCAGCACAGGGCTTGCTTCATGGAGGCCCTGACACAACTAGGGCATCAAGGAGCTGCAATTCCTAAACAAGAAAGAAATGCGCCTTCCCACAACTTCAGTGCAACCAAGGGAGACATCAGCTACAGAGGGGGAAAAGAAGGTACTGATTTTTCACATTTAATATTCTTCAGACTTTCCAGCAAAGAATCACAGTAGAGATGAAGCCTGGCTGCTCTCTTAAGAGAAGTTTGCTCCACTGTCTGCAGTCCTGGCCTCCTTAGAGGTACAGATCTCTCCAGACTTAATTCCAAAGCTGTTATGGTCCTCCTCAGAGGAGCACGTCACAAAGGTCAGCAGCCCCAATCCTGTCCTTACAAACAGAATTCCTGTGTACTTCTCTCTACCTTCTGGCTTCACCCACAGGGAGTGCATTCCAGAATAGACTAGAATGTTCCAGAACTTTCTGAGAATTCTAGAATGCCTGTACCCTCCTACTGAGAAACCCAGTTTTCTGCTGCAGGACTCTTGCAGATTTCAGAATCCCCCGCTTACAGGTTCTTTCCCCACATGAACTGCACTGGAGTTCACAGATGGGGTGTGTTTTCCCCAGACCAGATGTCTCTGTGACCTCACTGCCCAAATTCTCCTGCTGCTCAGAATTTTCTCTCCTGTACCTCCCTTTCCTCCAATTTTCAATCACAGTCCACAGTGGATGTGTAAGAAGCACACCGGGGAAACTTGTAAGCAACTGGTGACAAAGTCAAGCTTCCCTGGCCACCCACAGCAGATATTTGCTCCTCCTCTGGGCCCTTGGCATTCAATGTAAAAGCTTGATACAGCTTTTACTATATGACATTGCAACTGTTGGAAGCCCCTTCTCTAGAAAGTACTATCATTTATTGAGCACTTCCTATGTGAAAGTGTTCAACATGCATTATTTACAGTTCTGTGAGATAGGTGTTCCTTGTCCCTTGCAACAGGTAAAGAAGAGACTGAGGCTCAAAAAATTTAAGTAAACATCAAGGTGCCACAGCTTAGTAGAGAAATCAAGGTTTGGCTGGGCAGGCCTGGCTCCAAAGCCAGGCTTGCCTCCCTCATCCCCGCTGCCACTCAGCATCCTGGGGCCTATACGTCCCGGCTGAGTCTTTCCTCTCCGTCCTGAGATTTTACCCCAGGACATGAGACTCTCAGTGCTAAAACAAGAAGAGTGTGTCACCTCTCACAGGAACATGGACACCTGGTTGTTAAGGCAGGCCTGAGGCTTAAAATGTGGGTGCCAGGCTGCGTGGAGGAAGGAGGAAAAACAGGCCTTGTAGACCAGGACAGCCGTAGGATGGAGATTCCTGTCTTAGGGAAGGACGCACGGTACAAGGAGATGAAGAAGGGAATGTCCTTTGTCGTACACTGAGAATAAACGTAAAGTTCCCCCCTTTCCAGAGGATCCCAGCTCTAGCCTCCAGGCCAGAACACAGCCCTGACCATTTGGAGGGTATAGACAGGACTTGCTAGTGGGCTGGATTTGTCAAGTATTAGAGAAATATTCCTGAGTTTTTCTTCCATTTTTATGAATCCAAGAAATATAAAGCTAGTTAAACTTTTTAAAAATACTCATAGGTCCATTGGACTCATCTTCCTCCAATGCTCCTCTCTTGAGAAGGCTTCAGGACCCACCTCCCCCAGGACATAACCCGAGGTCTGTAGGGTGATCGCCCCACCACAGAAGTGTTTTGCAGTTTCTCTCTATGTCTCTGCATGTGCTGTGGCCACTGCTTGGCCCAAACCTCCCCCTTCCGCCCACTCCCTACTCATCGTCCTCGTCTTCACCGTGGCTGCTGGGCCTCTCACTCAAGCCCTTCCTGCTCACCGTCACTCAAGGCCTTCCTGCCCACCGCTTCCCTGTGGGGGTGAGATGGGCTTTATCCCTCAGTGTCATAGATGCGTGCTTAGCTCACCCTCTAGGCTGGGAGCCCTGCCAGGAGAGGGCCAGTGACTTCTTATTGCTGGGGTCCCAGTAGCCATGACAGAGTTTGGCATGCAGATGCTCAAGAAGTGTTTGTTTTGAGGAAATGGAAATGAGCTATTTAGGGCATGCTAGTAATGGAAATATCCCAGCTTGAAAGATGTTCAGCTCCAGGCTGCAGCCACAGGTGACTCCAGGCTTCCAGACGCTGAGCTTCCCAACAGCTTCTAGCTGGGGCGACTGGGTTCCTAGCTGTTGTGGAGGCTGCTCCTCAGTTGCCATGGGAACCAGCCACTCACAGAACGCCCTTCGCTGGGGTCCCTGAGCTGCGCCCTTACTCCCTGCTGCTGGAGCCTGCTCACAGGCTGCCACGGGAACTGCACAGGGGCCAGCACCTCCCTCCAGACCACCCTTGAAGGCACCTGGGGCCACAAGATGGGGGCTGGACTTCTGGGGGATGGAGCCACCCTGCTTAGAGTTGCTTTCATGGAGAAAGGCATCCAAGATCCAAAGCAACCAGCCAGTAAATGAATTACATCCATGAAATGAAGTGGCTTCGTTTTCAACAGCCAGTGTGAGAAGGACAAGAATCAAGAAGCAGGCCGGATGGAAAAATGGAAGAGGAATTCGTTTTCCTTTATCCTCAGAGTGTCTGCTGGATTGGAGGGAAGAGCTGATCCTAGGAAAAGGACACTTGGGGACTTTGTCAGACTTGCCAGGAGTGGGTTCAGGCAGAGATTTTACCAGTTGGCTTTGAGAGGCAATCAGTGGAGTATTTCACAAATGAGGAAACTGAAGCTCAGAGAAGTTAAACAAGTCCACGTCCCTACCTTCTTCCTGGGCCTGCATTGTCTGATCTTCCTTGCAAGTAGCAGTGGCCACATGGCCAGCCAATGTAGCACAGCCAGCGATGAAGGGATGTGCGCCACATCCAGGCCCGCCCTTCAAAGTCTGCCATGCATGCCACCAAGCTCTCATCCTCTTCTGGTGATGACCCTGGGGTGACCTTGGAAGTGACCTGATGAAGACAACAGAACCTCCACAGTCTGAGTCCTTGGGTAACTGTGCGGAGGAGAACTGCCCAGCCAACCTCTTCCAATGCCGAGATTGTGATCCGAACAAGAAAAAAACATCCACTATGATTATACACGTTGTTGAGGCTTATTTGTTCCCACAATTAGCTTTCCGTAACTGATACATGAGGACAGCCCTGTTTAGCTTCAGCTTCCCTGTACCACATCTGTACCATCCTGTACATCTCTGTACCATCATAGGTCAGCTCAGTTGCAGGGCAACTGGTGGCATCTGGGGTATCTTGGCTAATGTTGGGATGGTCCAGAGATACTGGGTCAGAGCTACTCTGTGCATCATGATAGCTGCTTCCTGTGGTCTGGAGGGCTCCCAATAAATTGGCTCCAAGACAGAACATGAATCTTTCATATGACATGTTCTCAGGGAGATTATGGATTTGCTGCATGGTGTCTGATACATAAAAGGTATTCTGTGAATGCTTATGGATAGATGGATGGATGAGTGGATGGATGGATGAGTGGATGGATGGGTGGGTGGATGAATGGGTGGGTGGGTGGATGGATGGGTGGGTGGATGGATGGGTGGGTGGATGGATGGGTGAGTGGATGGATGGATGGGTAAGTGAATGGATGGGTGGGTGGGTAGATTGGTAGACAGGTGAGTGGATGAGTGGATAGGTGATGATGGTTTCTACTATAAGGCAGGGGAAGGAGAGAATGTCCTAACATGGACATAGGAGTGTCACTGAGACACCAAAAGAGTAGGCAAGGAGAGAGGGCTGCTCACACCAGTGACAACCCCCTCTGGCTATGTGTCAGTAAGTCCCACTTGCTAGAGAAGAGCAGGAAACTAGACACGGGTAAGCCTGGGAGACAGCAAATGTGTGGTGTAAGTGGCCCCTGCTGCTGGGAATGCCTCCCCCCGCCCCCAACCAGGGCAGTGGTTGTCATCTTAGCAAATAAAAATACAGGGTGCCCAGTTAAACTCGAATTTCAGATAAGCACGAACATCTGCCCGTGCAATATCAGGGACATTTTTATACTAAAAATATTATCTTGTACCTGAAATTCAGATTAACTGGGTGTCCCGTGTCTGATCTGACAACCCTAAGCCAGGCTGTCCAGCAAGCAATCTTGTATGGACAAAAGGGGGAAACAGTGGCATGGGCTGTTTAAAGGCCACTGTTTCAGGGACTCAAGTCCTTCTGTTAGGGGCAGTTTGCCTCTTCTGAATGTCCAGGAGGCAGGAGACCTCTAGCCACTTCATCTGGCCTCTTTTCTGCATTATGGGAAGTATTCTAAGCTTGGAAATGGCAGGTCTGTAAATAGCGGTGTAAATTAGAGCAGAAAAAAAAGCACAAAAATACACCTTTTGACCTTCAGTCCACTGGATACAAAAAGGAAATCCATCCAACTCAGCAACTGTTTATTAAATGTGAAACACACCATGTTATTCCTAACAGGAGTTGTAGAATTGGGAGCACAGGGGACCTTTCTGTTTTTCACCCTAGGAAAAAGTCTCTATGTGCTTTTGTTCAAGTCTTAAACATCATTCGCATGCAGTTCCTATCACTGTCATAAAGCTGGCATAAACACAGTTGTGGTCAGCACGGATGTGCGGTCAGGCTGGGTACAGACACTGCTCTTCTCTCTTTAGATTCAACACGATTTTTGCTTATTTTCTTGATAGTTCTGGGAATCATGGGAGAAAATTCTACAAGTTAAGGGGATCTCGCTTCACCCTTTCCTCCTGCACTAATCATATCACAAGTCTACATGAAAACCTCCATAGTGAGAAAAAAAGGCAAGGATGCCAAAGGGGTTAGCCATCCCCTTCCTGGGTCGGGAGGACTGGCTGGTCACTCGGCCCTTCGCCCTGGCTGGTGCTGTGATGCCCACGTTAATAATGGGACTGAGAGCTGTACCCCATCAGCACACCGTGGCAGAACCTCTGCCACAATCACCCCCATTCTCACGGGGTTGCTTGTCATTGTCTCCCACTGGCGGCCCTATTTTTTTTTTTTTTTAGACGGAGATTCACTCTTGTCACCCAGGCTGGAGTTCAGTGGTACAATCTCGACTCACTGCAACCTCCACCTCCCGGGTTCAAGCGATTCTCCTGCCTCAGCCTCCCTAGTAGCTGGGATTACAGGCACCCACCAGCACATCCAGATAATTTTTGTAATTTTAGTAGAGATGGGGTTTCACCATGTTGGCTAGGCTGGTGTTGAACTCCTGACCTCAGGTGATCCACCTGCCTCAGCCTCCCAAAGTGCTGGGATTACAGGTGTGAGCCACTGTGCCCAGCCAGGCAGCCCTATTTTTATGCTTGCCTCTCTGTAGTCTTTGTCCCACCCAGAAACTGGAGACATCATTGTGAAATGCCATTCTCCAGCTATCAGCCTTCCAGTGATTTCCCTGCCTGTTCAAAAATGTCCCAACTCCTTCCCTTGGTCCACGATGCACAGGATTCAAGCCCTCTGACCATGTTCTCCCACCACTCTCATCCCACCCCATGGCCCCCTTTCTGCTTCTCAAACACGCTGAGCTCCATCCCCACGTAGGGTTCCACATTCACTGAGTACCAGACCTGGAAAATTCTTGCTGCAGGTGTTTGCCTGGCTGCTGCTCTCTTGTCACTCAGGTCACGGCCGAAAAGTGGCCTTTCAGAACAGCTTTTACTGACCACAAAACCTAAAACAACCCCCTTCCCTTTTCCGCACCTTCTCATTACCCATTTTTATCACAGCACTTACCACCACCTGATAATTTTTTCCTTATTTATATATTGTCTGTATCCTCAAAAAAGAATGTAAGCTCCTATTTGTCCTTCTTGACCCATATTCCCAGTCCCTGGAACAGAGTGTGGCACATAGTATACTTTCAATAAATGAGGAATGAATGTGTTGCAGAAACTTTCAAAGCTTCATCATATCACCAGGCACCAAATCCTCATGAAGACAGCGTATATACCTGACTAGTAATGATACTAATAACAGGCAGACCCAGGTCTTACTGCTAATAACAGGCAGACCCAGGCCTTACTGCAGGCCTAAGCACTTTTCCAGTTTAATTCTGTCAATCCTCACAGCAGCCTCGAGAATTCTGCCATAGTATTATCCCATTTTACAGATGAGAACATGAAGCCCAAATGGGAAACGTAACTTCCCATGGGCACATAGGGATAAGTGAGGAAGTCGGGGTTTGCACCCAGGCAATTTAACTTCAAACTCTAAGCCCTGATCACTAGGATCTGCTGCAAACCCCAAACAGAGCCCAAAGCCTGACACACAAAGGGGACTGCATCCAAGCTGGTTTCTGGGAGGTCCCTGTGAGGCTTTTGGTTGTTTACGTTGGTTTGTTTTATACCATTTGTTGAGTTCTGTTCAGACATTCAGTGTCAGGAGGAAACAGGCCCAACTGTGACTTGATAAGAATTCAGAGGTAGCCAAAGACAGAGGATGGAGGCCAGTGAAGCCTTCTCTATAGTGTCTATTTGTCACTCACTTGACAGACATTCTGTGCCCTGCAAGGCACCATCCTAGGCTCATGTGTCTGTTAAGAGGTGGTCAGTGCTATGGAGAAACAGAAGCAAGGTAGGGGATTGTGGAGTGCAGAGGGGAGGAGGAGGAGGAAGCGTTACAGGAGGAGAGTGACAAGGAGAGCTGGCCTGAGAAGTTCCATGTGGGTGTCCAGAACTAAGGTGTTTCTGGCAGAAGGGATAGCAAGTGTGGAAGCACTGGGGCTTCCTGGTGTGTGCAGAGGATGAGCAGGGAGTGGGCCTGAGACAGAGGAGCAGTGGGGAGGGATGAGGTGAGTCTTGTAGGCACTGTAAGGATTTTACTCTGAGTCGATGGCAAGTCACAGATTGACTTACATGTGTAGAGCCTTGCTCTATACCAGCACAGAGACAGTGTGAGCACAAGCATGGAAAGTAGAAGATCAGCCATGGTGGTGGTTCTGCCCCTTCGTGGACATTTTATCAATGTCTGGGGACATTTTGGTTGTTGCAGCTCAGGAGTGGAGGATGCTATTGGCATGAAGTGAGTAGAGCCCAGGGATGCTCCTGAACATCTTAGAATGCACAGGACAGCCCACCACAGTGAATAATTATCTGGCCCCAAATGTCAAATGTGCTGAGGCCAAGAAACCCTGAGCTAGGGGATTACTGCAATAATCTAGGTGAGAGGTTACTTATTAAATAACAACTGAGCACCTACTATGTGCTCAGTTTCAGTACTATTGACATAGCAATGAGCAAAACAGACAAAGCCCTCTGCCCTCATGGAGCTTTATGCTGCAGTGATGGTGGAAGCTTAGAATGGTGTTGGGGCAGCAGGGGTGCTGAGAATGGTCAGATCTTAAAAATATTTTTTGAAGGTAAAACTGACAGGATTTGCTAAGAATGGAATGTGCAGTATGAGAGAAGAGGTTGACGCCAGGGTTTCATCCTGAGCAATTAGAACAGAGTTACCACTTACTGAGATGGGCCCGCTAAGGGAGAAAGTGATTGTGTGGATGGAGAATCAGAGGTTTTGATTGGGACACACTAAGTAGGGATGAGGGCAATGTGATATTTTAGTCTGGAGGTTAAGAAAGGGATCTCCTTTGGAGGAGACAAATTTTAGAAATTATCAAATGTGAGGAAGATCACGCAGGTATCTGGAGATGTGCAAGATACTTGTGTAGCAAGCCTGAGCTCTCCATAATTAGGAGGTTGGAGAGTGTCTTAGTCTATTCTGTGTTGCTATAACAGAATCCCTGAAGCTGGGTATTCTGTTTATAAATTTATTTATTAAAAAGAGGTTTATTTAGCTCATGGTTCTATAGGCTGGGAAGTTCAAGAAGCATGGTGCTAACATCTGCTCCTCATAAAACAGTGGAAGGTCAAAGGAAAGGGGCAAAACTTAGAGGTGTCCTCACTTTGTAACAACACACCCTCAAGGGAAACAATCTGTTCTCAAGAGTGGGAATTCAATCACTACCTTTAGAACAGTACTAAGCCATTCATGAGGGATCCACCCGCCATGACCCAAACACCTCCCACCAGACCCCAACTCCCAACACAGCCACAGTGGAGACCAAATTTCAACATGAGATTTGGTGGGGATAAACAAACCATATCCAAACCATATTATTCCACCTCTGGCCCCACAAAACTCATGCCCTCCTTACCTTGTAAAATACAATCATCCTTTCCCAACAGTCTCCAAAAGTCTTAACTTGTTCCAGCATCAACTCAAATGTTCAAAGTCCAAAGTCTCACCTGAGACTCAAGGCAAGCTCCTTCCAACTGTGAGCCTATAAAATCAAAAACAAGTTTTTTACTGCCAAGATAAACATGTCCATTCCAAAAGGGGAAAAAAAAAACATCGGCCAAAGTAAAAGAATGACAAGTCCCACACAAGTTCAAAGCCCGGTAGACCGAACATTAAATCTTAAAGCTCCAGGTGCTGCCTCCTAGGCACACTGGTGCAAGGGGTAGGCCCCCAAGCTGGGCAGAACCCATATGGTTGCCTCAGAGGTTGAAATCGGGCACCTGTAGCTTTCCCAGCCAGGCACTACATACTGCTAGTAGCGTTACAATTCTGGGGTCTTGAGGGCAGCCCTGCCTCTGTGGCTCCCCCAGCCTTGGTAGGCACTCCCTGTGGTGGCTCTGCCCCTGTGTCAATTTTCTGTCTGGGCTCCCAGGCTTTCTGATACATCATCTGAAATCTAGGCAGAAGCTGCCACATCTCCACTGCTCTTGCATTCTCTATGTTTGTAGAATTAGTACCACATGGAAACTGCTAAGGCTCAAGGCTTGCTCTCTACAGAGCAGTGGCATGAGTCAAACCTGGGGCCACATGAGCCAAGACTGGAGTATCCAGGATGTGAGGAGAAGTGTTCCCAGGCAGCACAGAGACATGGCATCCTGGGCTTGTTCCCCTAAACCAACCTGTCCTAGACTTAGACCTCTGGGTCTATGATGGAAGAGGTGACCTTAAAGATCTTTGAAATACCTTGGGGACATTTTTCCCATTGCTTTTTCCCATTGTTCTTTTAGCACCTGGCTTCAGTTCATCCATGCTAATCTCTCTAGCAAGGGGTTTCTCTGCCTCACCTCATCCTTGGGCTCTTTCATTCTCTACCAGATGGCCAGGCTATGAATTTTCCAATTTTTTTCTGCTCTGTTTCCCTTTTTCTAGTAATTCACTGTAAGCAGTTAGAAGCGAGCACTCAGCAGCCCATGCACTTTGCTGCTTAGAAATTTCTTCCACCAGATATGCTATTCCATCACTCTTAAGTTCAGCTTTCCACAGAGCCCTAGGGCATGGACACAGTGTAGCCAAGTTTTTTTGCTATGGCATAGCAAGGATGCCTTTTACTCCAGCTCCCAATAAATTCCTCATTTCCATCTAAGAGTTCATAAGAATGACCTTTACTATCCAGATTTCTATCAGCATTCTGGCTACCACCTCTTAACAAATCTCTAAGAATTTCCAAACTTTCCATCATCTTTTTGTCTTTTTCTGAGCCCTCGCCAGAATCATCCTTAATGCTTCATTCACAGCAATATAGTCTTTTTCTAGCTGCTCCTTCGAACTCTTCCAGCCTCTGCCCATGACCCAGTTGCAAAACCACTTCCCATTTTCAGATATCTGTATAGAGACATCCTACTCCTCGGTACCGATTTTCTGTCTCAGTCTCTTTTGTGTTGCCGTAACAGAATACCTGAGGCTGGGTAACATCTAAAGAAAAGAGCTGTGTTTAGCTCATCGTTCTACAGGCTGGAAAGCACAAGAAGCTTGGTGCCAGCATCGGCTCAGTTTCTGGCGAGGACTTTCGTGCTGTGTCACAGCATGGCAGAGCATCAAAGAGAAGCAGACGTATGTGAAGGAACAAAACCCAAAGGTGTCCTCACTGTTTAACACCCCACTCTCATGAAAACTAATGAAGTCTACTGAGAGCGAGAACTCCCTCATTAGAGTGAACAAGTGAATGGCACCAAGATCTTTATGAGGGATCCACATGCCTTTCACTAGCCCCGCCTCCCAACATTGCCACATTAGGGATCAAATTTCAACAAAGTTTTAGTGGGGTCAAAGCATAGCAGAAAGGAGCTAGCACCAGAGGATGGCATAGAAAGAAAGCAAGAAGCCAAGTGAAGAAAGTGTTTCTAAGATGAGAGTGTGATCAAACCGTGCCATGTAAATTCTTCTCCCCTGCCAAAAAGAAAATCTAAATACCACCCTATCCCCATTTTCTAATATTATGAATTGTTCTAATGAGGTACCACACAACTCGGTCCACTCTTTGACAATCTGCTGAATTATCTCCAAGGATAATTCAGTCTGTCCAGGGGTAATCCAGTTTCTTCAGGGACAGTTACTAAACATCTACTCTGAGCAATAAATGAAACTGAATGTCGTGCAAGATGGAAAAATGATTAATACCTAGCTTCTATCTTCATAAAGCTTTCTATCTACTGGGGGGAAAAAAACACATCATCCATGAAAGCTTCTGCAACATCAAAAGAAGGTATTAATCCATTGATATTCATTGTTCACTGCATACACGGCACTCTCCTTGTTGCCAAAAATATAAAAGATAAATGCAAGACAAACTCTGTCCTCTCATGGAATTTGCAATTTTGTTGGGGGGACTAGTGGAGAAATAAAAGCAGGCAGTCATACTATGGAGTGTAAATGCTCTAGGTGTTTGGAGAAAGGGCCATTCATATCACACTGCCTGTTAACTGATCTCTGGCCTGAATTACCTCCCTTTGCTGCAGTCCACACATGGGTTCTAAGGATTTGGGAATCAGGCAAGAAGGAGGGAATAAATTAGTATATGACCATGGCAACCTCCAGGAAGGGACCCCATAGCACACTGGCAACCCGTGACCCTAAGAGGAGGCTTTTCCGAGATGCTCCACTTCGTCACTAAGCGTTCACCAGGACTGGTGCTGGAAGTGGAATGAGGGCCAATGTGGAGCTTGTGTTTCTTGATATCTCTTCCTGTTCATTAGCTCCCGACTATTATTTCCCCAGAAGTAACCAGATGAAAGAGGTTTTGCATTAGAAATGTTGAGGCTTTGGAAAAATCAATTTCCACACCAATTTCTCCCTCGGTTCTGATATAGTTACCCAGAAAAACTTCTCAACTCTCCATACCCAAGCATTATAGTGGGAATGTCTTGACTTTCTGCATGATATAACCACATCTTCACACTATATTGCGCAAAGCTTCAGTACTCACAGGAACTCTTTATGTAAGGGGCAGATGGGTCTCAAAGGGCACACAGGCATTTGTTTGTTTTAGCCTAATGGTTAAAGTATGGGCCAGACACCAAAGTGCTGGATTTCTGGGCATGGGTAGGTGAAATATGTTTCAACATATTGCAAAATTTAGATACCCTTTCCTATAGAAATTCCAGGCAATTTTTAAGATAAATGTGTATCACTTGAGTAGAGAAGGGATAAGAGAAACTATATATTTTGTAGTTATACCCAAGAATAACTACTCTCTTTGCATCAAGAATAGGTACAAAAAGAAACCTATTCCATTAACACTCAAGATACCTCAGAAGGAAGATAGAAGGGCAAAGTATTTCAAAAAAATGTCCACTTTCTGTACTCACTTTACCTTTGTGCTTAACTCAGGTTGCTTTGGCTCCAGTAAGATACTTCAATTATCTTTTCTGTTGAAACCATGCCAGAGACAAAAGAAACATGATCATTTTTCCTTTGGTGCTGACCATATGGGGGTAGGTTATTTTTTCAAATAACAAAGGACCCTAGAGTTAGAAACTACCTGCAAGTCTTGAAGGCTTATAAGCGAGTTATCAGGAAAATGCCTTAAAGTTGTATTTCTTAAGCAAACTAACAAGAAAAAGACCTTTACTTTAATTTTTCATGGGGTAGAGCCATCCCATTCTCTTTGGGCCCTGTTCTAAATTGAAAAATTCAGAAAAATAAATGGCAAATACATAGGATCAATTGATTTATTATGATTTTTCTAACATGACATGTTTTCCATAAATTAGGACAACGTTGCTGTGTTTTTAGATTAAAAGATCCAGTTCCATATGTCTGTCTGCAGAAGAGGAAATGACACATCTTGTCTCAGGCCCCATTATAAGGATGACTTACGACAGGCAGCTGTCAGGCAAGGCATCTGGAGGCTGACGGAGCCTGTTTAGACAGTGGTGTTGAAAGCGCTCAAGAATCTGATGAAAGTCGTGGAATCTTACCACAACCACCCAGCCAAAACAACATGAACGGCGTGCATGTCCACATACACACCATTGTGAGGTTAATGTCAGGGTTTTCAAGCCTCCGCAGCCCTGAGGTCCATACCCCGATCCCTTACCTATCAGTTCCTATCTATATGATCTATAGTGAATTACTTCTCTCTCTAAAGACTCACTTTCCTTCTCTTTAAAATGAGCGTGAGATAGTGGTGTCTGGCTTATGGGTTTGTTTTGAAGATTAAATGAACAGATATATCTAAATGCTTGGCACCATACCTTGCCCATAATGAAGGTTGGTCATTCTGAGCCATTATTTTCCTGCTTGTGCTGTGAGTTTAAGCTTCCCTGGTCAAAAAGAATAATATGTGTATTTTATAGTTTATCTGTATCAATTAAAAGGGACAATCTCTATTACAGGTTTTATGGAGGAATCATTAAAAGTATGGATTTACTTTACAATGTCCATAACTTACTTTAAAATACCTCAACACTGAGAATTGAATCATGAGTTTGTATTAGTAGAAGCCTCAACTCTAGAGGCATGAAGTTGCTGTAATGGAAACTTCACCTCCACAGGTGGCCACCTGGTGTTCCATCAGAAAGACTCAGTCATCACCTGAGGCTTTGAAAATTAGCATAGTGAGCATCACAAATGGATTTTGATTCATATAAGAGATTTGCTAGTTAGTGTGACTACCAGAAATAGGCTTTCAGCCGGGCGCGGTGGCTCATGCCTGTAATCCCAGCATTTTGGGAGGCTGAGGCGGGCGGATCACCTGTGGTTGGGAGTTCGAGACCAGCCTGACCAACATGGAGAAACCCCGTCTCTACTAAAAATACAAAATTAGCCTGGCATGGTGGTGCATGCCTGTAATCCCAGCTACTCGGGAGGCTGAGACAGGAGAATAGCTTAAACCTGGGAGGCGGAGATTTCAGTGAGCCGAGATTGCGCCATCGCACCCCAGCCTGAGCAACAAGAGCGAAACTCTGTCTCAAAAAAAAAAAAGCTCTCAATGGTAAAATCCAAGGTATTCAAGTCTGGGTGACCATATGAAATATTGTCAGAGCGCTCCGCACCAGTGCTGAATAGGCAGTAGGAATCTAGTGAGGCCGGTGTCCCTGCCAATAGTATCTGCACTGCCTGCACTGCGGATCCATCCATAGACAGTTGTGCCACCAGCTACTGGTTAGGAGGATTTCTGGTTGCCTAATGCTGACTTTAGGGTATCAGAGTCCTACCTCTGGAATACTGTTCCTTCTGCCTCAAGGGAACTTTCATCAGGAGGTAGAATCCGTCAAGCTCACAGTTTCATGAACTCTCCTGGGCCTGCTTTTTAAAGGAATGTTTGTTTCAAAAACAGTCTGTATTTGGCAGAATTTCTTCAAGAATTGCTTTTTTGATAACAAGATCTAAGGACACATCTAACTCTCATTCATCTTAAACATCTAAGTGCCATCATATACCCAAAAGAATGCAAGAGTTGGGCATGGACCTATTTGCTGAAGTTAGTTCACAACAGCTTTAAGATAAGATAGACTGAATTTGGATCCCAGATATGCTACTTCCTAGCTCTTTGAACTTGGGCAAATGTCTTCACCAGTAAAACAAGGAAGTTACTATTACCTACTTAATTGGGTTATTAGAGAATTAAATGAGATAAGGCATATGTGATGGTTGATTTTATGTGTCAACCTGACAAGGCTAAGGGATACCCAAACAGATGGTTAAATATTGCTTCTTTTTTTTATTTATTATTTATTTATTTATTTTTGAGACAGAGTCTTGCTCTGTCGTCCAGGCTGGAGTGCAGCGGCCGGATCTCCGCTCACTGCAAGCTCCGCCTCCCGGGTTCACGCCATTCTCCCGCCTCAGCCTCCGAGTAGCTGGGACTACAGGCACCCGCCACCTCGCCTGGCTAATTTTTTGTATTTTTAATAGAGACGGGGTTTCACCGTGTTAGCCAGGATGGTCTCAATCTCCTGACCTCGTGATCCGCCCGCCTCAGCCTCCCAAAGTGCTGGGATTACAGGCGTGAGCCACCGCGCCCGGCCTAAATATCACTTCTTAATGTGCTTGTGAGGGTGTTTTCAGAAGATTCAGCATTTTAATCAGTAGACAGAGTATAGATGATCTGCCCTCACCAATGTGGGCAGGCATCCTCCAATTCATTGAGGAAAAAAAAAGGAAGAAGAATGGTAAGTTATCTCCTTCTCTGTTTTAGCTGGGACATCCATCTTCTCCTGCCTTTGGACATCAGCACTACTGGTTCTTGGGCCTCCAGACCCTGTCTGGTCCTTATACCATGCCGATGTCCCCTCCCACACAGGTTCTCAGGCCTTCAGACTTACACTGATCTACACCACCGCTTTCTTGGTTCTCTAGCTTGCAGGCAGCCGATCTTGAGCCTTCTCGGCCTCCATAATTGTATGAGCCAGTTCTCATAACCAATTAATCAAGCAATCAATCAATTCTATCAGTGCTATTTCACCAAAGACCCTGACTAACATAGCGTGCAGAGCACACAGTGCCACTTCCGGCATACAGTAAGAAAGTAACAAATGCATGGTCATGGTTATTATCGTGCATTTAGGTATTCTTCTTTCTTATTATAAATGACTTTCCAATGTCCTTTGACTTTCATTTTCCATGATGATTTATTTAGAACCATAAATCGAAACTGTTCACCCTTGGGTTTCTGTGACCTACTTTGCTCTGGTGTTTCTGCTGTCCCTCTGACTGCTTCCTGTCCTCCAGCACAATGAACATTCTGCAAAGACAGGGACATTGTCTCTCTCATCACCACTGATGCCCAGCACCTATCCATATGCCTGGTATATGGTACGAGTGCAATTGGGATTTATTTGGACTGTGAGTCTTCTCAGCACCCAGGCTCAAAACCAAGCATTCTCTCTTATTCTCTGTCCTTTCCCTGATCCTTGTCAACCAATCCTGCTTCCTGTTTGCTGTTCATTCATAACGTTACACCTTCCATTTTATTGTCCCATCCTGTCAGCTGCCATCTGTGTCTGGGTGCCATCTTGCATTTAAACCATTGAAATTGTCCCCTACCAATTGTCTCCAGCTGGTTTCCTGTTTCTAGCCTGATTGGTTTTTATTGTCAAACTATCCTCTAGGAAACTGCCAAATATTTCTATTAAAACCTGCTTTGCACAAGTTATCTTCCTCTCTCTGTCTCTCTGTCTCTCTCTCTCTCTCACACACATACTGCGCGCGCACACACATATACACACATATCACTTTCAACAACTCTCTGCTGAAAGCATCCAACAACCTAACTCAGGGACCTTCCTTTCAGGAAATTCTTCACTCCTGTCAACATGGTTTACTTATTATCTCCAACTGTTCTTATGTACCTACTTTTGTTCAGTCTAGAGGCTCTCAGCCCTTTCCACCAAAGCCTCCCTCAGTGACAGAGGAGGGTGGCTGTAGTACCCAGCCGAAGATGCTGCTTTCAAGTCTTGTGTTTTATATCAAGAAGCCATATGCATTTTGCATTGCTATCACCTAATATGTCCATGTGTATCATAATACCTATACATTTTAAATTATAGCCATCCAGTTAGATTGAACAAGCCCTATCTCCAGGGCGAGAGAGATGTGTTGGGTTAAGTCTATGGCTTTGTGAACCCTCTAGCTCTCACCATGGGGCACAATTCCCCCAGAAACCCCCTTCTACTCCCCATCACTGTTCTCAGTCCCATTCCATAATCTTCTCCCGGGCCTCAGTGAAGTCCTTCCTTTCTATCCTTGACTATTTCTGGCAGCAGTCACTGACTCCTCTGAGGTCCTGGAGTCCTGGAGACTAGAGAGTCTGCCATGCTGTAGCTTGAACCACTGACCATCTTTCAAAAACAGTTTTGTCCCCCCAAATAAAAGGTAGCCTCCTTGAAACAAGGATCCTCTGTTAGACCAGTGTTTATCCCAGCAGGTGCAGCATGCAGCTCTGGACACAAACAGCTCTCAATATTGTAATCTATATCACTCATCTGCTTGAAAGTGCCTCTTTCACATTTTTAGTTCATATTGATTTTTTGTCTATTTTTTTTCGTCTTTATGTCCTGGCCCTCACGGTGGCATCCTCTTCTCCTTTCTCAGGTTTGAGTGAACTAAACACTGAGTTAACTCTCAATACTGGGAGCTTTTCTGATGCCGTGCTTCCAACAAAACAATACAAAAGAGAAGTAAGAGTAGTAAACATGGGGGTGGGAGGAAGGGTAAAGATAACGGCTACTTTCTTTTTCCTTTCTTTTCTTTCAGCATTTCACCAAGACTGGGGTCCGTGCTCAGCATTTCATTTGCTTTGTTTCTTGATAATATCAACTGGGAATCTTTCACTGAAGTGGAACAGTCTAGAAAAGTACACAGACAACGCTCAACTCCCCTGCAACCCACTTCCTTTGCCTGCCTGTCCACTCTCATTTAATGTCTTGATAATAATCCCACCATATGGGAAAAATTAAGGCAGGGAAGTCATGAAAAGAGAGGCTTTGAAACAAAAGGTTAAAATGAGATGAGGTTCAGACATTAGCGAGGTCCCCATTAACCCAGGTGATTGAAGGGGACAGAGAAAGGATGTGTCAGCTGAATCACAGAATGTTATTATAGCTCTTTCTCTCTCAGCAGGCATCTACTGTACCACACAAACACACACACACACACACACACACACACACACACACACCCCACCTCCTTTCCCCTGACTCCTCTCCCCAGCCTTTTTCTGAGGCTGAAAATTACAAGAATCATCCAGCCTTCTGGTGTCAATTACATTGGCCAGCATTCTTTTAATATGTTACTGCCCAGTGCACTGATAAGTTTAAATATAATTAGGGAGTGTTTTAGTTCATTACAGTTGCTATAACAAAATACCATAGATTTGGTAGCTTATAAACAACAGCAATTTATTTATCACAGTTCTAGAGGCGATGAAGTCCAAGATCCAGGCACTGACAGACTGTCTGGAAAAGGCCCATTTCCTGATGCATAGATGGTGCCCTCTCACTGTGTTCTCACATGATGGACAGACTGAATGAGCTCCCTTGGGCCTATTTTATGAGGACACTAATCCCATTCATGAGGATGCTGCCTTCATGACCTAATTACCTCTCAAAAGGCCGACCTCCTAATATCATCACCTTGGGGGTTAGGATTCCAACACATGAATTTTTGAGGGATACAAGCATTCAGACCATAACAAGGGGAGAGGAAGATTATGTAATCAGTGGGGCATGGCCTGCTGGGTCCAGGTAAGAATAGACATTTCCAGACACTTGTTGTGGCCATGTTGTGGTTGCCATAGTGCTGACATTGAGGACTCAAATGCATATGCACTAAACTAAGTCATTATGCATCAAATGTTTGTGCTTTTGCCCTCTTGTTGATTGGCTGAATGGCTTTTTATAAGTGTGAATCCTGAGAAGGCTTATATTTCATTCTGTTTATGCAATGGGTTCCAGTCCATTAACAGCAAGTCCATTTTAGCAGTAACTTCTTCACAATTAAGGCAAATTTCCATTAAAATTTGTTTACAACAATTGTCAAAAGAGAGACCGAGTTGTGTTCCTTTAGGTAGATCATCTGATTTTCTTAAAGCCTGTGCTGATTTCTTTTAGGCCAAGTAAGAGTGTGCCAGCTCGCAGCTGTTAACGCATAAGCTTCATACAGACAATATGTGCTACCTATCAGCACAGCATCTAAGTGCTTAGCAAGGATAAGAAGAAAAAAGGATAAGCTTCTCTTGGGACTGTGGTCTATTAGTGTGTCAAGCAAATTTTTAATTTGAAGAGCAATTCTGCAGAAATGAACAGAAAGTCCTCTCTAAACATTTTAATAAGAATAACCCCCCGAGCCAATATGCAATTGAGTGCATTACTTTCTAGTAATTTCATTTATACAACAGCTCCACAAGCTGTTTCTTTCTCCATATTCAGATAACCCTAGCCTCTAGGGTGACTGTAAAAGTGATATTTTAATAATGTGCCACATCTGTGATCAGAAATCCATGGTGAAACGCTCTCATGATCATATGGTAACAAGCCTCGGATAACTATTTTCCAGATTTAAACAGGACTGGTTTGATGCTTGTGGTAACTTTCATTGCCACATTTTTCAATATCTTCTGCAAGAAATCATAGCTAAAGATGAACCCATAGAATGAGATCCAGCCTTTATTTCAGCTGTGAAGACTTGCCATCTTCCATGGAACTTATAGATCATTCTGTTCAATAGGACTATAATGTGAGCTGAATATGTTATTTACATTTTTCTAGTAGCCACATTAAAAGTACAAAGAAAGATGTGAAATTAAGCCTAATGGTATATTTTATTTAACACGGCATATCTACAAGATTATCATTTCAATATGCAATCAGTGTAAAGCATTATTAATGAGATATTTTGCATTCCTTTTTCTTTGTATTAACTCTTCAAACTCCAGTGTGCATTTTACATTTACAGCGCATCTCAGTTCAGAGGAGCTGCATTTCAAGGGCTCAGGAGCCACACTGGCTATGAACTACTGCATTGGGTAGCATAGCTATAGAGCAAAAATCTTCTGAAAAGGTGGCCTACAAATCCCGGATGAAGAAAATCTTATTAAGAATGTGAATTCCCAAGCCCTATCCTTGACCTACCAAATCATACCTCTGGGGGTAGCACTAAGGAACTTTCATGTTTTAAGACAGGTTCTGTAGAGGATGCTTTGCTTACTAAAATTTGAGAACATTTCTTAGACTCCCTGTCCCAAATTTGCTTATAGCCCTATAGCCATCACCACCACACCCACCGTAAACCCCACCACATGGTCATATAGGTAAGGAGGCACAATTACATAACCCAGTCTGTTCTTTCACACACGCATCAAATATTTTTTTGAGTGCTCATTTTATGCCCAGCCTAACATTATAGGCAAAGCTCCTGCCCTTTGGAAGCTTATATTCTAATGGACAAGGCCGACTGAACAAGTAAAGGGGTAAATAAATGATCTAATTTCAGGTGGTGACAAGTATAAAGAAGTGACACTTGGGTAGGAGGCTGGGGTGGAGGAGGGAGCGTGGAGGAGGAAGGGCCTGGGTGTAGGTGTGGTGGTCAGAGAGGGCTCTGGAGGAGGTGAGTGCTGATAGACACTGAGTAAAAGGAGGGAGAGGCCCCCACTGCATGAGAGAGACCAGTGCATTAGGAATCTCCGTGGTGGGAGCAGCTCCCAGGGCAGTGTGGCTGGAACTGAGTGAATGAACAAGTGAAAGGAGGAGTTGGGAGAGAGGAGCAGGGACAGATCTGATGGCATAGAGCCTACACAGCCACGCCGAGATGTGTGGGAATTATTCCAAGAGCAGAGAGAATTCTCTGGAGGATTTTAAGCAAGTGCATGTAGCATTAACATCTGATGGGCTGGGCATGCTGGCTCATGCCTGTGATCCCACTTTGGGAGGCCAAGGCTGGAGGATCACTTGAGCCCAGGAGTTCAAGAGCAGCCTGGGAAACATAGTGAGGCTTCAGCTGTACTAAAAATAAATAAATAATTAAAAAAAAAAAATTAGCCAGGTATGGTGGTGCCTGTAGTCCCAGCTACTTGGGAGGCTGAGATGGGAAGATTGCGTGAGCCCAGGTGATCAAGGCTGCAGTGAGACATGATCATGACACTGCACTCCAGTCTGGGCAACAGAGCAGGACCCTGTCATCAATCAATCAATCAATCAATCAGTCTGACAGAGGTGGCTATGGAGACTGTCCAGGAGAGAGAATGGTGGGCCCAGGTGACAGGGATAGCAGCGGAGATGGTGACATGTGGCCGAGGTGGGTTGGCCCTTAAAGGTGGAGCTGATGCAGCTTGGGGATGATTGACTGTGGGTGGGAGGGAGGAAGGGAATGGAGGAGGGTTCCTGTGGGGCCTGAGTGACCATCTATGGGACAGTTACTGAGATGATGCTGTGAACTGAAAGTTGGTGTCCCCCCAAAATTCAAGTTGAAATCGAATCCCCACTGTGATGAGATTAAGAGGTAAGACCTTTAGGAAGTGATTAGATCATGAAGGTGGAGCCCTCATGAAGGTTATTAGTGCCTGCGATCGTTTGTAAGTTTGCCCCCTCTAAATCTCAAGTTGAAAGTTAATCCCAAGTGTGGCAGTGTTGGAGGTGGGGTCTCATTGGAGGTGTTTGGGTCATGGAGGCAGGTCACTCATCAATAAATTCATGTCCTCCCTCAGAAGTGAGTGAGTTCTCAGTCTGTTAGTTTCCCCAGTGCTGGTTGTTAAAAACAGCCTGGCACCTCTCCTCTCTCTCTCTCTTGCTTCTGCCCTCACCACCTGATCTCTGCACGCACCAGCTCCCCTTCATCTTCCCCCACGAGTGGAAGTGACCTGAGGCTGTACCAGATGCAGATGCCCAGTCTTGAACTTTGCAGCCACCCAGAATAGTGAGCCACATAAAGATTTTTTTTTCTTAATAGAGACAAGGTCTTGCCCTATTACCCAGGTTGGAGTGCAGTGGCTCAGTCATAACTCACTGCAGCCTTGAACTCCTCCCACCTCAGCCTCCCAAGTGGATGGGACTACAAGCACATTTCACAACACACAGCTAATTTTTTTAAATTTTAGTAGAGATGGGGTCTTACTATCTTGCCTAGGCTGGTCTTGAACTCCTGGCCTCAAGCAATCCTGCTGTTTTGGCCTCCTAAAGGATTAGGGTTACAGGATAAGCCTCATGCCTGGCCAGTTTTTAAAATAAAATAAATTACTCAACCTCAGATGTTCCTTTTAGCAACACAAAACGGACTAAGATAGTGCCCTTATATTGAAAAAAAAAAAAAAGCCCAGGGAGCTCCTCGTCCTCTCCTTCCACCATGTAAGGTGGCAGCAATAAGGCACTGTCTATAAACTGGAAAGCAGGCCCTCATCAGACACTGAATCTGCCAGAAACTTGATCTTGGATTTCCAGCCTCTAGAACTGTGAGAAGTAAACTTTTCTTGTTCAAAAGCCACCCAGTTATGGTGTGTTGTTATAGCAGCCTGAGCTATGAGGAAGACAGATGAGGAAAGCACAGGGTAGGGGATAATTGTGAAAACCCAGTTGCACAGATTATCTCTTTGCAACCAGGGAGAGTCTCAGTATGAATAATCCTATTTTACTCTAAATGGAGAGGAGAGAGGAGTTCACTTACATGTCTCAGCTTCATCTGTTCTTTCACTGTGCTCTTTCCCACAGGAGATAGAAAAGTGGTTAACGGTGGCTCACGTCTGTAATCCCAGCACTTTGGGAGGCTGAGGTGGGCAGATCACTTGCAGTTCAAGACCAGCCTGGCCAATATGGTGAAACCTCGTCTCTACTAAAAATACAAAAGTTAGCTGGGCATGGCAGTGTGTGTCTGTAATCCCAGCTACCTGGGGGGTTGAGGCACAAGAATTGCTTGAACCTGGGAGGCAGAGGCTGCAGTAAACCAGTGAGCGGAGATCAAGCCACTGCACTCCAGCCTGGGTGACAGAGCCAGACCCTGTCTCAAAAAAAAAAAAAAGAAATTTCTCTGCCTGTCAGGAGGAGGTGGAGGAAACCACAGCCTCCTTTCTTTCCAGGTGGTCACAAGTATGAATTCATTCACATACACACACTGCTGCTGCCTGAGAACCTCAGCATCACATCCATTCAGCTACTTTTGACTCCTTTTGACTCAGTGAGGTAGGCAGAATCCCAAAATAAACGCCCCGTGACCCACACTCCTGCAGAATCCCCTTCCCTGGAGTGCAGGCAGAACCTGGTTGCAATTTCACTCCTTTCACTAAGTTATGTTATACGGTAAACATGAAGGGACTTTGCAGATGTAATTAAGGTCTCTAATCAGTTGACTTTAAGCTCACTTGGGCCTGGCCTAATCAGATAAGCCTTTACAAAAGGGTCTAAAGGTCACTTAAAAAAAGTATGCTAATCATGCTCTCCTGTTGGCCTTAAAGACTTAAATGGCCATGCTGTAGAGAAACCTGTGCCAGAGAAAAGGCTTCCAGAAACTGAAGACTGTAGGCTTTAGTCCTCCAACTGCAAAGAGCTGAATTCTGCCAACAACCAGTGAGCTGGGAAGAGAATCCTGAGCTTCAGCTGAGATCACAGCTTTGGTTGCCGTCTGATTATAGCCTGGTAAGACCTCTGACCCAGAAAAACTGTCAGATTTATATTGTTTTGAGTCCCTACATTTGCAAGAATGTGCTATGCAGGAATTGAAAACTAGTATGATAAAATAATAATAATGGCTTTTACTGAGCACTTATATTGTGCTAAATATTTTCAATTGCTTTACCTCATTATTCCTCACAACAATCCCTTGAGTTTGGCACTATTATTATCCCAATGTAACACATGCAAAAGTGAGGCTTAGGGAGAAGTCACAGAACTGAGGGTGGGATACAGCAGGAACTCTGAAGACAGGGAATTTGAGCATTACACAATGCTGCCTTCAATTAGAGGAGGGGTCCCGCATCAGAAGCTGTGCACCTGAGACTCCTCTTCATAATTACGAAGGCTGCTCTCCCCTCCCCTTAATCCCTTAGACATGCACTCTGGCCCCAGGCCCCACCCAATAGTGCCTCTGACCGGCCATTGCATCATTTCCTCTCCCCACCCTCTGGAATCCCCATGGTCAGCTTGGACAGCATGACCTCGGGAAGCTAAGATGTCCCCAGGATCCACTGGGCCTATTATAATCTAGCTCACACTTGGAGCGTCTGATTTACCTTAGTTTTCCCAGGATAATCCCAGTTGTAAAACCGAAAGCCCAAAGAGAGTTCGGTGAATGGGTACAAATACACAGTTCGATAGGAGTAAGTTCCAATGTCTGACAGCAGGGTCGGGTGACTATAGCTAACAACAATGGACTGTCTATTTCAAACTAGCTGGAACTGAGAACTTGAAATGTTCCCAACACACAGAAATGATAATCAAGGTGATGAAAACCCTAAACACTCTGACTTCATCGTTACACAATCCACACATGCAACAAAATATCACATGCACCTCACAAGTACCTACAAATATGTGTATCAATAAAAATAATTTTTAAAAAACCGAAAGGCCCACATCCCAGGAAACTCCTCAATGCCAGGCAAATCGGGATTATTGATCACCTGACCACCCTCCAAAGCAAGTCCAGGCATGAGGAAGCCTGGGGGCCACTTCCATCCTGCAACGTGCCATGCCTTCCCTATTACCAAGAAGAAATGAAAAGCCCAGCTTGGATGGTAGAGCACTGCTCTCTAGAGAGAGCTCAGAGAAGAAGCAACTATCCTGAAGCAGTCAATGCCAAGGAGCTCCTGCTGGGTGAGGTTTGGCAGTGCAAGCCACGAGGGGCTTCAGCCTGGACCATCAGACAGGCCTGGAAAGCAAGGCTCATTCAGCCCTCCCCCTTGAATTGAGAGATCCTCTTGCCTGAGCATCACACATGAGGCACATGGATTCAGGCCTCAGACCACGCCAGACTCCATGTTTCACCATCTCTGTTGCCCAACCAGGCAACTTGGGGAGAGCTGAGGGAGGCTTCCCATCCTTCCTAGGACTGTGACCATCATGATACTCACCTGGGGAATAACGGAGACCCACCTATTACTGTCCACCTTGACTGAGAGTTCAATCCTGATGAATGGCTCCCCTATAAGAGCCGGCTTCTCTGTTGGGGGTCCCGGAATCTTGACTACACCCTGCCATCTTCCAAGTTGTGCTATTTCTGCCAAGTGGTACCTGGCACGACAGCAGCTGGATCACTGTCACTGTGAACTGAGTGACCAGTGGGACATTTACTGAGATGGTGCTATGGTCTGAGTGTTTGCACTCTCCCAAAATTCACATGTTGAAATTGAAAACCCAGTGTGATGGCATTAGGTGGTAGGGCCTTTGGGAAGAGGCCCACGTTGTGAGACAAATCTGTCCACACTGTGGGAAATGGCTCAACACACACACTTCATTAAATACAGCCAGCCAGCGATTCATAAACTCATTCATTCATTTATTCATTGGCTTGCCAATATTTGGGGGCACTTATGATGGGCCTGGCACTATCTTAGGTTCCCACAGGGAATTACAGAACATTTTAAACTGTATAACATGGAAGTGCTGGGCACAATGCTAGCATATGAAGATACCAACCTAATTCACACGGCTGTGTGAAGAGGGATGGATGTCACAAAAGATCTTCAAGGAATTTTTCCAGAAGTCAGATGTGTATTTTTTTTAATTTGAGATGGAGTCTCACTCTGTTGCCCAAGCTGGAGTGCAGTGGTGTGATCTTGGCTCACTGCAACCTCTACCTCCTGGGTTCAAGCGATTCTCCTGCCTCAGCCTCCCAAGTAACTGGGATTACAGGCACCCGCCACCATACCTGGCTAATTTTTGTATTTTTAATACAGACAGGGTTTCACCATATTGGCCAGGCTGGTCTTGAATTCCTGACCTCAAGTGATCCACCCGCCTCGGCCTCCCAAAGTGCTGGGATTACAGGCATGAGCCACCGCGCCCGGCCAGGATGTGTATTTTTAATATTATCATTTAGTTTGAGGAAAACAAACTAGTTGTTTGTTGATATAGAGATACATCCCCCGAAAGCCATTAACAAAACCCCTCAACTATCAGCTTAAAACACGTCTCTGCATTTTATTTTAAGAAAACAAAAACCTGGTCACAAAACATCTTCAGAGAACAGGATAAGTGAGGAAACAAATGAAATGCATGGGAGTAGCAAATTTGGGGCCATGGTCATTTTCAAGGGGCGGAGCTGACATGAAATCATTTTGTTCCCGGAAAAGCAAGGTTAACTCAAGCTGTGAAGCCCAGATGGCCAATAGATTTACAGCCATCTAAAGAGGAGCAGAATCCTTTCAAGAGTTGAATTATGATGACTTGTAGTATTGATTAGATGAGAACACCAACCCTGTATTCAGCAGAGAGTTAGGGAATGAGAAGTAGAGGGGAGATGGTGGTGGTGACCGTCTTTATGTAGTTTTCGAAGTCACTTCCGAAAAAGAAGATGAGGTAATAGTTGAATATGCCAGCGACGGACATGAGGAACAGGAAGAGTATGATGCGTTTCCCAAATATGTAGCCAGGGGTGCTGGAAGAGAAGGAAAAAGAAAACTGTAGATGCAGTGCAAATGACACCAATTTCACACACACAAAAATGTTACCCCTTTTAGATACATGGGGTTTAAATTATAGCTCCCTGGATTCAACAATGCTCCATTTTCCCATTTACTTCATACGAAGGATGGAAGTGTCTCAGCTATTACTAGCCATTGAACTTATTTCAAACCCAAGCGAAGAGAGCCTAGACCTCAAAACCCATTACCGCGAGGGCTCTCATGATTTCCTTAACTCCAGAGCTCCTTGATGGCCTGAAGGTGGCAGGTTCCGTTGATCACTGGGCATCCTCACTGAGCATTAGGACCATTAAGACCCTCTCTGTAGCTGCCCCTAAGGACAGACACATGTGTAATGCAGGACTGTGTTAGAAGTGAAGTTTAAATGAGCCGATAAAACCGGTGGAACCTGAAAGGTGCTTCGGCATCTGAGGGCTCATTTTATTCTCCTGAGGCTGCCTGGAGTAATTCACGTTTATATTCATGAGAGCTGGGCGCCCAGCAATGAGAGACAGGCCCTTGCATTTTTGAGTGGAGAGAGAGACTTGGTTTTTGTTGTTATTGCTGTTGTTTGTTTGCTTGTTTTTGAGATAGAGTCTCACTCTGTAGCCCAAGCTGGAGTGCAGTGGTGCAATCTCGGTTCACTGCAAGCTCCACCTTCTGGGCTTAAGTGATTCTCATGCCTCAGCCTCCCAAGTAGCTGTAACTACAGGCACGTGCCACCACGCCCAGCTAACTTTTTGTATTTTAGTAGAGATGGGGTTTTGTCATGTTGGCCAGGCTGGTCTTGAACTTCTGAGCTCAGGTGACCCACCCACCTCGGCCTCCCAAAGTGCTGGGATTACAGGCGTAAGCCACCATGCCCAGCGGAGACATGTTTTGATACACTCTATCCTTCTCTCCAAGGCACTAAATCCTAAACTGCATCCACCAATGAGATGTGACCTCCTAATGGCACGCAGAGGCCACCCTGCGTCTGCCCTCCCTCTGCAGAGCCCTCCTCTGACTGCCACCATGTCTGGCCCATTGAGTGGTGCTAACAGGTTGGGAAAGTCCAAATGACTCAAGAGGTTGTTAGTAAAGATCCCGGGAAGGCACCCTTAGGCAATCAGGACCGCACAACGAGATGAGCCAGCTCAGCTCAGCAGCTAACTTCACGCTGCCAAGTGCCGTTTCCTGCCATAATCAGAGAGAGCAGCATTTGGCATCCACAGGTTTAATATTAGAAATCTTATCAATTTGAAAGGCACCCCACATGCTCATAATATAACTCATAATTTATTTTTATTTATTTATTTTTTTGAGACTGGGTCAAGCTCTATTGCCCAGGCTGGAGTGCAGTGGCATGATCTCAGCTTACTGCAACCTCTGCCTCCTGGGTTCAAGCGATTCTCCTGCCTCAGCCTCCTGAGTAGCTAGGATTACAGGCGCCTCCCACCATGCCCAGCTAATTTTTGTATTTTTGGTAGAGACAGGGTTTCACCATGTTGGCCAGGCTGATCTCGAACTCCTGACCTCAGGTGATCTGCCTACCTCGGCCTTCCAAAGTGCTGGGATTATAGGTGTGAGCCACCATGCCCAGCCAACTCATAATTTTTCTACAGCAGGAGTCTGAAACTCACTCAGCCATTACATATCAAGCTCCTTGCTACTCAAAGTATGGTCCATGGACCAGCAGCATCAGCCCCCACTGGAAGCTTGTCAGAAATGGGAAATCTCAGGTCTCTCTGGAACCTAATGAATCAGCATGTGCATTTTAACAAGCTCCCTGTGGGACCCACTCACATGGGAAAAGCACTGCTAGCTGACACCAGCCCTGTTCCTTAGCCAGCTTCATTCTCTCCCTGTTTTCCTGTTCATTTATGTTCATGAGATAAGACATCTTTACTAGCTCCTTACGGGGGAAAATAAACATCCCGAAAGAGGGTGTTGTGGGCTGAATTAGGTCCCTTCCAAAATTCATATGTTGAATCCTTACCCTCAGTTCCTCAGAATGGGACTGTATTTGGGGACAGGGTGTTTAAAGAGATGATTAAGGTAAAATGAACTCATATGGGTGGACCCTCCTCCAGTATGACTGGGGTCTTAAAAGAGGAGATTTGGACACAGACATGCTCAGTGGGAAGACAGCGTGAAGACACAGGGAGAAGGTGGCCCTCTTCAAGCCAAGGAGAGAGGCCGCAGGAGAAACCCACCCTGCCCACACTTTGATCTTGGACTTCTAACCGCTAGGACTGTGAGAGTATAAATTCTGTGGCTTGAGCCCCCCGGGCTGCAGGACTTTGTTATGGCGGCCCCAGCAGATGAGTACAGAGCCCTCTGCTAGTGCTGGTAAGGGAAGTGAAAATAAAATAAAGAAGTCCAAGTAAAGGATATTTTTTAGCCAGAGAATAGAGGGTTCAGATAAATTAAATTGTGAAAAGTCAAATATCATGGTGGCTCAGATTTATCACACAAATGAGGCCACCATATGCTCATTACAGAAACAAGAAAAAGTGATTTGCGAAGCTGTTTTACGCTCAAGATAAAACCGAAGTGAAAAATGAAATGGCAGCGCCTCCTGATGAAATAGTGGTGTTCTTCAATTCAGGTAGGATTTTTCCAAGGTCTCAGGGCATGTGGTTCCCGCAGCATTAGGACTAGGGTGCTTTAACTCTTCCCAGGCCGTGTACAGGGTGTGGAGGATAAAAGCTCAGCTTCCTGCTCCCTTGTCTGCAGGGCTCAGGGAATGTGACCCCAGGTCGGGCACGTCATTAGCTGTACCTTTAAGTATCTCAGGTTTGGAGATGGGGCCACAGCTGTGGCAAGTGAGCATGGTGGGCAGATGCCGAACCTGCCCCAGGCTCAGGCCAAGCTGCGGAGAATCTGAAATGCTGTGAGCAGGGAAGGAAGAGCTTGGGGGCCGAGACAGGGCACACCAGGGTCATTAGCCCTTGAACGAGCAAGATATCTCTTTCATGTTTCTTTTTTTTTTTATACCAACCACAGAAGAATCACTAATCTTTCATTGTTTCTAAAAGTTGGTACATAATTCTAAATGAGTGAGGAAGGTCAGAATTAAATTATTAAGCATCTGTTGGGACTTCCTTCATTCTCACAGCCATCCTGTGGGGGCGTATCGTGAACCTATTTTCCATCTAGGCAAACAGAGCAGAGAGCTTGCACGATTTGCCTCAGGTCCCACAGCCAGCAAGAGGCAACGCAGGTGTTCAGACCTGCCTGTGTGAGACCAGAGTCCAGTGCTTTGCACTGCAGTGACTTCCTAAGGATGCCTTCAGACTTTGGGGACTAGGATTTGGCTATTAGTTTTGAAACAGCTGTGCCCTCCACAGGCAGCATAAACTTACATGAAAACACAAAAGCATCCTGCTAAACAATTCCCATCTCAAAGGTGCTAACCACTCCTAGGATGAGGTGCCGTAGTGTGGGAGATGAGGGCGCCCGTGCACCCAGAGCCCTGAGTTCCACCCAGGCGTCGTGGGTGGCTCATGCCTATGATCCCAGCACTTTGGGAGGCCGAGGCTGGCAGATTGCTTGAGTTCAGGAGTTCGAGACCACCCCACCTCAGCTCTCTGTGGCCCCCCACCAGTCACCACCCTTCTCCCACTTCCCACCCCAGGTTCTTAATGTGCACAAAATACGAGGTAGGAACAGAAAACATTACAGTCCCTTCTTGTTTTACAATTCTGTTCTTTTCAGAACTTATGGAAGTCTCACTGTAAGCCTGGTGACCTCTAAAGAAAATAAAAATTGTAAGCTCTGTGAGGACAAGATATTTCTCCTCTGCCCACCCACAAATATCCAATAAATCAGGACCTCTGCAAATATTTCTGAAGTGAATGCATCATTTCTCAGAAAAGAGAAGTGAACAGCCTTCAGCGATTCCCAAACTCCAGTGTGTATAAGAATCACCTAAAGAATGTGTTCTCTGAGAATGCAGAATCATCTGAGAATGCGAATGTTCAGGCTTCCTCTGGCAGAGATTCTGATTCACAAGTCTGGGATGGGGCCCAGGAATCTGTATCTTTCATAAGCACCACAGATGATTCTAATACTGTTGTTTGGCGGGTTTCGCTTTTAGAAACAGCAGCCTTGATATCCATCTATGCTCCCTGGCCTTCCAAAAGAAGAATGTTTCTCCTCAAACTCTGGTGAAGTATCACCATACTCCACACTTGGAGGGGCCCACAGACTCTAGAACATTGATGCTGAGGAGAAATGACAGTGAGGAATCAGTCTTCTTGCGTTTTGAGAACTAGGTCTATGTTTATTTTGGTGAGTTGAATATTTTTGGTCTTGCAATGTGCCCCTGGCTCTAGGAGACACCTTGGGTCTCCTTGGGGACAAAGGCTCTGTTATGTTCACTGTTATTCCTTCAGCAACTGACCTGGTACCTGGCACAAAGCAGGGAGCAAATATCTACTGAATGAATGTTGAGTGAATGAGGAGTGAGTGAGCAACTAAGGAGAAGGAGGAGTAGGGTAACCTGAGTTCACTGGCCTCAAGCGTTGACAGTCATTGCCTACCCACCATTGAGCTGAGAACTTCAAATTGCCAAGAGGATCAGTGGGAGCCCTGACTGAGGACAGGACTCTGAGGGATAGGAAGAGGGAGCAACCTAGTGCCCACTAGGGAAGGTAGGTGATAAAAGGCCAAGAGTCAGTTGCCAGTTGGTGCCAGGTGCCATTGAGTTTGGGCCCAGGTGATAGCTTAAATGAATGAGGAAGAAACCAAGATTCAGGCTGGGCATCATGGGTGGCTCATGCCTATAATCCCAACACTTTGGGAGGCCGAGGCTGGCAGATTGCTTGAGTTCAGCAGTTCAAGACCAGCCTGGCCAACATGGCGAAACCCTATCTCTACTAAAAATACAAAAAATTATCTGGGTGTGGTGGTGCACGCCTGTAGTCTCAGCTACTCAGGAGGTTGAGGTACAAGAATCACTTGAACCTGGGAAGAGGTGGAGGTTGCAGTGAGCCAAGATCAGGCCACTGCACTCCAGTTTGGGCGACAGAGCAAGACTCTATGTAAGGTGAGGCGAGATGAGGTGAGGTGAGGTGAGGTGAGGTGAGGTGAAGTGAAGGGAAAGGGAGGGAGGGGAGGGAAGTGAAGGGAGCGAAGGGTGAGGTGAAGTGAAAAGAGAGGCAGGGGACGGAAGGGAAGGGGAAAAGAGAAGAGAAAAAAGAAAACAAAGTAAAGAAAAGAAACGAACTGGGTTCAGTTAACTGCTGGGTAGTAACTGCTACAGGTGAACTAAACAGGTTAGAGGAAGGGTCAGAGAGTAAGATGAAGGGCTGAAAATAAGAGCTAGAAACTTCTCGAGGGCGTTAAAAAGGGAACTACAAAATCCTCGCAGGGCAGCCTGAAGCCTGAAGGAAGAAGCTCAGACTGGGGCATACATTGTGCAATGTCTTCCCTGCCCACTGGACCAAGGATGACACTGAACTTCCGAAGTGGACAGGGCTGAAGCAACTTCTGGAAAGGGGCAAAGGACCGTCTGGGGTCCAAGAGAGAAATTCCAGGGGAAGAATCTCATCAAGCAATTCCTCCTCGGTTGGTGAGGTCAAGAACTACAGCAGGTCCCAACGGCATTAGGTGTCTGCAGATTCCAAGTGTGATATAACCCAGGAACAGAAGGGGGACCTGGGGAGGAGGCGGGCCTAACTGAAGAAGTTCTCAACAAGTAGCTTCTGGAAGGCAGGATTGAAAATCTCCTTACATTTAACCATAGAGCCCCTCTGGCTTGCATCTATATCAGGCCGTATTTTGGTCTAGATTAGGCTTAGACATTTCTTCTAGTATCTATTACTTCTACTGATGACAACTACTCAGAGTGGTTGTGTTAAGCAGTATCTGTGTTAAGAAGGACTCTGAGGCCAGTTTTGGTCTCTGCAAGAAAGAGCACCATGATTCATCAGTAAAGCCTACCACACCCACAGGGGAGGAGAAGGGGATCTTGAACCCATGCACACAGTGGGTTACGGAGCTGGCGGGATATTCTTATTATCTAAAGCAGGAGATCAGGGAGGGACATAAGAAGTCAGGCCATTTATATTTCAATTAGGTCTGAAGAAATCTACTATTTTAAAGATTTCTTATAAACCAATCTTCTATTGTTTATTTTTGTCACCTCTGTTCGTTCCCTAATAGGAATCAGTTAGTAAAACCTTTAAAGTTAAAAGGACATGTGGGTAGGTGGACACATTTTGTCATGCTCTGCAGATTATCTCGGAATTAAAGCAGCTGTAGGATCTTAAGCAAGTGGTGACAGATGAAGAGAGGAGCAGTGACTGAGCCACATCCCTGGGACTTTGCGAGGGGTAAGATAGGGCTGCACAGGGAGCCAGGCAAAAGAGAAGATTCTCTTATTTCATTGCTAGACATTCCACCCCTACTCTTAATAAGGTAATCACATGGGAAAAGGCATGATAGAGGTTTTCCAGGGCAAAAGAGAATAAAGAATATCATTTAGGGCAGTGTTGATAAGAATAGGAGAGATAATGGAATTGTGGTTTTAGAGGATAAATAAGAATGCTACTAGAGAGGAATGAAGAAAGAGATGGCACAGGGAAGGATCTGCCGAAAGAACAGTCATTCTTTTTCCAGCTGCAGCCCAGCTCGTGGTCTAACCCTGTCAAGTCCTTGAGCTTCACAGGCTCTCAGGTTTTCCAGATACAGCGCTTTCACCCGCTGACCTCCCCAGGATGTCACTGCCTTTATCACTACTGAAGGATGCTATCTAATCATAGAGCCCATTAGCCACTAGAAAGGGGTGCTATTGTAAAAGACAGAGCGGCTGTGAACATAGAAAAGAAAGGAAAATGGTGTGGAAGGCTGGGGTCGGCACCTGGGGCAGCAGCCTTGCAGAACGCATTCCTGACACCTGGACCCCTACTAGTGCATTAGGAATTGCAATCTCTAAGGAACTGATGGCATACTCTAACTCCAATGTTTCTTCTGTAAGTATCAGCATTTATTCTACTAAAATCTAGATTTCCTAATCCAGGTGTCAGGAAGGTACTGTGCTGCTTTGGGGCTTTCTGTCTGGCAACATCTATAAACAATGCAATGGTGATGCTAGTCAGTTTCACAGTCTCATGTTTGCACCTTTTTTTTTTTTTTTTTTTTGATGGGGTTTTGCTTTTGTTGCTCAGGCTGGAGTGCAGTGGTGCAATCTTGGCTCACTGCAACCTCCGCCTCCTGGGTTCAAGCGATTCTCCTGCCTCAGTCTACCGAGTAGCTGGGATTACAGGCGCCCACCACTATGCCTGGCTAATTCTTTGTATATTTTTTAGTAGAGACAAGGTTTCACCATGTTGACCAGGCTGGTCTCGAACTCGCGACCTCAGGTGATCCACCCACCTCAGCCTCCCAAAGTGCTGGGATTATAGGCGTGAGCTGCCGCACCCGGCTGTCATGTCTGCATCTTATTTTCCCAACATTCTTTCTGCTGGCCCTTGGAAGATCTGTTCCTCAGGACAACTTATCACAAGGTGCAAGCGTTCATTCTCATTTCTCTAGACAAACAGTCAAAGGTTTCACTCCCAGGAGGCCTGGGAACCCAGACACAAAAAGTCATTCCAGCGCCAGACTCTGTAAGGCGGGAGTGCAGGGTGTGGGACTGCAAGGCATGTGCAGCGAACAGCACTGAAGCACCCTTTGAAAGTCAACACCATGCAGAGGAATTGCTTAATGAGAAAACTGGGCAAGTCCCCCCAGCTGTATTTTCAGTCTTCGAAGCTCAGAGAGAGAAGGATCAGAGGTCCTAGTCAGCCTTCCCCCTCCCACCCAAGGGGGTGCTACAGAGCCATGAATCTAGTAAAATATTGTTTTGAATTATCACTCTTCCTGCTCAAAAATCAGGAATCACTCCATAGTTCTTTAGTAGTCCCCGTCACCTACCTCTGCGTTCTCTCTCCTAGGTAACCGACAAAGTACTTTTGCCTCACAAACAAATACATCAGTCCAGCAAAGGCAGCAGGAACTAAGTGGAGAAATGAAAACACCTGTGTCAGTTTCGTAGCCACCAAAACATGCCGTTAGCCCAGTTTGAGCACAATCATTAGGCAATCAACATTGGTCACAAAATCTAGCAGAGGACATGTGCACTTCAGAAAAAAAAGCCCAAGGGCTAGAGGAAACCCAAGAACCTTCCTAATACTGATAATAATGACCTTATGCCGGCATCATGGCATTGTTTACAACAAACTTGTCCAACCCACAGCCTGTGGGTCACACATGGCCCAGGATGGCTTTGAATACAGCCCAACACAAATTCATAAACTTCCTTAGAAACATTATGATTTTTTTTTTTTTTTTGCGATTTTTTTTCCTTTAGTTCATCAGCTATCAATAGGGTTAGTGTATTTTATGTGTGGCCCAAGACAACTCTTCTTCCAGTGTGGCTCAGAGAGCCCAAAAGATTGGACACCCCTGGTTTACAAGGTATTTGCATAGCCATCATCTAACGGGAGTCCTTTCAACGTAACTAGTACCCACGTTTCTACTTCCAGCTGCGGAAACGTGGGTTCAGGTGGTCCACCAGGCTTGCATAAGGCTGTCAGCTGGTAAAAGGGGGCAGCGGGTAGGGCTTAAACCCTGAACCCAGCTCTGAAACTGGTTCTCTTAAAAGTACACCCTTCACCCTGAGCCTCCCAGCAGCACAATGTTTAACCTTTCCTGAACCAACAGTTACCGTTTAGAAAAGATCTCTAGGGAAGGAGATTCCTTTTGCATTCTAGCCTTTTGGGAAACTGCCTGGAGCAACACCCCCAATAACCCTATGAAGTCCTGAAGGCTTAGCGCTGGCAGTTAACTCAGCTGGAACTAATGTTATCTGGAGCCACAGATATAAAAGCCGTCTAAAACCTGCTGCCATTGAGGGAATACTTTTCACCTGCCGCAGTGCTCCTGGCGTTTGAGGAACTTGAGTCTCCAATCCTCCGAGCTCGCTGGTAAGGAGTGTGTTACTGTCACCGTCTGACAGATGAGGAAATTGAGGCTCAGGCCACAAGAGGCATGAGGACATCTGTCTTTTTTCTAGATCATCCCTGAGCCTGGCATAGTGCCTGGCACATACGGGTTTTCAAAATAATATTTGTGAAATGAATGAAAATAAGGCCAGTGAAGGGGTGGAATTTGAAACCAGGTCTTTCTGATTACAAAACTATCACCGCCACCCGCATTATCAATAATAACATTTGTTGCGCTTCAGTTGTTAGGCGGAACTGTATGAAATGCTATTTTTGTAGGTCATAAATAGTCAGATATTGGCAGTTTTACACGGCTCAATCTGGTATATGCCAAGCACTGTGTCAGGAGTTTTATACATATCATTTCACTCACCATAGGAATGCTACTAGCTAGACCATGGGCCTGTTTTACAATAAGGAAACTGAGGCTTGGAAAAGCGGAGTAACAGCCTGGAGTCACACACCAGCAATGAGCGTCCTTGGATTTGCCTCCAATCAGCCACTCCCCAAAACCCATTTCTTTCCACAGTTCCTCCTGCCTTCCAAAATACTACTGTTATCTGGCAGATAAGAAAATCAAAGCAAAAGAGAAACTGTGAGTTTCGGCTTGCTTTCTTATTTATTTATTTATTTAGAGATGGAGTTTCACTCTTGTTGCCCAGGCTAGAGTGCAATGGTGCTATCTTGGCTCACCGCAACCTCTGCCTCCCAGGTTTAAGTGATTCTCCTGCCTCAGCCTCCCGAGTAGCTGGGATTATAGGCATGCACCACCACGCCCAGCTTATTTTGTATTTTTAGTGGAGACAGGGTTTCTCCATGTTGGTCAGGCTGGTCTTGAATTCCCAACCTCAAGTGACCCGCCTGCCTCGGCCTCCCAAAGTGCTGGGATTACAGGCGTGAGCCACTGTGCCTGGCCCATGCTATTCTCTAAAAATCGCAAAACTGTCACAATCACCATTTGCCTTGGGCGAAGTTTTTCCTATGTTGTACCATCTCAGTGATTCTGCTTCAACTTACTGGTCCATTTTTCTTTCAGTGGGAACCCAATTGAACATGAGCTAACAGAGATTATGGGTGGAAAATGACCACTCAAACCCCTGTGCAAGGAAGGTGGGTGCCTCCTGCAGGGAAGTGGGCTGCTGGCATCAGGAGGGTACAAATCCAGGCTCTAAAATTCTGATGTTCGTGCAAGCCATTTGTTCCTCTGGGACTTGAGCTTCTGCTCTATGAAGTGAGGGATTTGCACTAGAATTATCTTTCGGTTTCCTTTCTGCTCAAAAAAATTCCACAATCTGTTTATTCATAAGAAATCATGATTATCAACCAAGGTTTACTGATGATTTTGTCTGCTGGCAATGACAAAGCTTGTTTTGACAGGAAATACGTATTTCCAGGGCTACGAAACACCTTCAAACTCCCACTGTATTTATCTGGTTACAGCAAGTCCGCATTCATCTAGATCAAACATCATCTAAGACATGAAAAGAACTGTAACTCCTAGTAAGAGCATAGTTTGACTTGATTTTTCGAGTAATGCGAGACATGTTTCCTATTTAACTGAGGATAGAAAATAGGAAATAAATGGTGAGCTTGCTGACAGCCTTCTCAGCACAGAAGGAGTGCCACGTGGTGTCCCTTAAGTGGTTTCTGCTGCAGCCTCACCTCTGCTCTGTCACTGAACTTAGTTCTTTTCCCGCATGGCGCTTCCCACCCTTGTCATTGTCTTCATTCCCTGACTTCTGTGGTCCATCTTGCCAGCTGGCCTGTGCTTCACCGCCACCTCTTTTATTTATCACTGTATATCTAGGCACAGGGCTTGGCACAGAGTAGCTCTTCAATATATATTCATTACGTAAATGAATAAAGTAAGAGGATTTTTGTGAAAAATCCAGAATTTTAAGCCAAAAGACCCAGGCACTCATTCTGCCTGTGTTATTCACCAGCTGAGTAGCTGAAAGCAAGTTACTTCATCTCTCTGAATCAAAGTATCCTGAAAGGTAACAAGGGACATAAGAGCCACTCTACCTACTTTATAGAGCGGGGAGACAAAAATAAGTCTTACATAGTTCATCATGGGACTCTGTGGCCTTTCTGCCTGTGCCCTCCAGGGCCACAGAAGCTGGCCAGTTCATGCCCATCGGCCACCAGGCACAGTGCCAGGCATGGCCCCGAAAGGGGACCAAAAGTATGACTGATTTTCACTCAATGTTAAATCAACTCTGGAAGTTGATCTGTATTTCCAACTTGCTCAAGTCAAGCCTGTGGGCTGCTGCTAACCGTGGGACAGCCAGGGATGTGGCATCCAGCCCGTGGCTCAGTGGAAACATGCCTGAAGGAGGGCCACCACACTGGAAGCTTATCAGCAGAAGAGCCCAGTCACAGTGGCCCCAGAATAGATCCCTCAGGCACTCTCATTTATAATGCCCTTGTATCTGAACTAACACTGCTTAAGGATTCTGAGTCACATTTAGCCTTAAACCACCCTTGTCAGCACAGCAGCTCTCAACCAGCCACCAGGGAGCAAGCATTAGCAATGCATTATCACACGCGCTCTGCACGGGCGCAGAGCATGCCTGAAACACAGCCTCCCGAGGGCTCTCACCTCTCCAGGGCTTCACAGATGGGAGCCAGGGGTCAGGCAAAGTCCTTTCAACAAAAAGCCTGCCCTTTGAACCTCCTTGAGATGCACTTTATAGAAGGAGAATGAACAAAGGGAAGTCTGAGTTACCTTGGCTGCAAAGTAGCCCCGCAGACCAGAGCACAGCGAGGAAAGTGGGGTACGCATCTACACAGTTCTGACTGCAGAATAAATAAACAAGGAGAAAAACAATCAGATACCAAGTTACTGCAATATGGTCTGAAAATTACCTGAAAGTTGAAGTTAATCATCATCATCATGTATGAAACATAAATCCCATTCATAATTCCACTTACATCTACCCAATAAGATGGGGCAGCCAGCTGCCACCTGGGAAACAAACAATGGTATAAAGCAAACACATGTTCATAATCCATTAACTCTGTTCCTACGGTGATGCGTAAGGGAGACTTGGTTTCTTGATGTATTCCTTTGGCAGGGTTCCTGTTCCTGGCAGTGCACCTGTGCTTCTTGGAATTGAAGAGTGAGCAATGCAGACAGAGGATGTGGCCACACTGGTGTGGGGGTGGTGGGGGAGGGAGAAGAGCCCAACTAAGGAAACTTTTCTATCAGATCCACAAATCAGCCCAGGCCAGCAAGTCAGGCTGAGCAAAGAAAGGTGATCTTCAAGCATTAAAGACACCAAGGTCAATTCAAAAAAGCTGGTGCTCAGAAAGTTAGCTTACTGAGTGGGTGATCACTGTGTGCTGGGCACAGTCCTCACTCCCTGGAGAGTTCTCACTCTACCATGGATGTTTCACACCCATCCTCTCTTAACTCACCATATTCCTGTGCGTTCACATGACGATTGTATGAGTTTCCTCTTGCTGCTGTAACAAGTGGCCACAAACTGAGTGGCTTAAAACAATATGCCTTATAATCCCAGCACTTTGGGAGGCCAAGGCAGGCAGATCACAAGGTCAGGAGTTCAAGACAAGCCTAGACAACATGGCGAAACCCTGTCTCTACTAAAAATACAAAAATTAGCCAGGCATGGGGGCGTGTGCCTGTAATCCCAGCTACTCAGGAGGCTGAAGCAGGAGAATCACTTGAACATGGGAGGCTGAGGTTGCAGTAAGCCGAGATGGTGCCACTGCACTCCAGCCTGGGCAATGGAGTGTGATTCTGTCTTTCAAAAAAATTAATTAATTAGAATTAAAATATACACGTGAACAGAGTCCAGGTCCAATTCCTTTTAGCTCTCAAACCCTGACTCAGCGGTGCCCTCGTGGGAGATGGGTGAAGGCAAGGCCCATTAATTAAGGCCAAGTCTGAGCCGATCTGCCTGGGGTATCTGTTCAGCAGCTGCCCCAGAATCTTGAGCTATCTCTATCAGTCAGCAGTTGTGTTTTATGCTAAAAATACTTGCATCTGTCTTTTTAATCCACCAGTATCATTTGTCCTTCATGCTATTTTTCCTTGATAGCCATGGTCACTAAACATTTATGATCCCACACACCATCAACCAAACATTTTGAGCATGCAACCTTATAACAAGTATATTTGCATATAAACTACATACACATACTACTGTCCGTGTATATGTTAAAAATGAGTAAAGCTTCATTTCTTCCTGCAGCCTCATGGGTCATCTTGTAACCCTTTTCAGTGTTCTTGGATGCCCCTGGGGAAGCTGCTCCTGGGACGACTTTCTCCTAGAATAACACACAACCCTATTCCCAGTGGTTTCCTGACACAGGCAAACAGACCAGCTGCCTCTGGCTTTTGCCAGCATGTAGCTGCCTGCTGCATTGATCTTTGGCCCTTTTTACAACCCAGACAGGCACACAGATACATGAAGAGGGCTTCCTCCCTCTGCAAGCCCAGGGAGGAAGTGGTCTTTGTAATAGAACCTCAGAAGTATCTAGACAATTTTTATCTTACGCAAAACTCTCCACCCTGCCTGCTTAGTTCCTACCTTTCCATGGCTGGCTCTCCCCTCCCTCATCCTTCACCTTCCCTCTCATGGAGGTTGAGTGTACAGACCCGTGGGTTTTGAGGGCTGGGCTGAAGCACCCACACAGTGGGGATGCCTGAGCGGCAATAAGCACCTTCCACTATCCTCTTACACTTTTCATCTCTGGAGCCCCACAATGACTGTGGAACTTCCAAACGACCTTCCCAAATGACACAGCACAACCACCAACCAAAGGGCACTTCTGCAATCTGGAGGCTGGCAACCAGTGAGGCCAGGTCTGAGTACCATGGCTTCTTAGAAACAGAGCTGTTCACTCCTGGGGGAACATGGCAGAAACTACACAGCCTGGCCTGCTCCATTTCTTCTTCATTGCCAGCAAAATGGAAACCTAACTTCTAACCACAAACAGTGAAATCGCGCCATAACTTCTCCAAACTGGCTGAGCTGAGGAGTCCATAGGAACACAACGTGACCAGTGAGAATGCGACTCACCTGGCAGAAGTTTCTCTTTCCAAACTGATAGAGCATAGTAGGAATGCTGTCTTTGGATTTCGTCTGGGGAGAAGTTTTGACCTTGCCTCATCAGAGACACCTTTGCACCTCTTGCATGTGGATGTGTCCGAGGTGGGACCCTAGTATTTTTCTCTGCAGATGGTGCAAAGAGGCTGACAGCAACCGACACAATTTCTGTATTCTCCTCCAAATGGTTTTCAAATGTCTTAAATCACACCTTTCAACATCTTAAGTTAGTTCTGAGAATTAATACATGGAAGGCCTAGATGTTAAAATAGAAACCTCTCTATAATCAGTTTAGCAAAGGATTTCCTTGAGCTTGGACTGCTGGAGTAGCCCTGGACAGAAGTGCTTGGGAGAAGGGAGTGGAGCCCAGAGCATGTGGGAGCATGCAGAAAGAGGGAGATCTGGGTGGCCCGCTGCAGCAGCACTGTGAGTGTTCAGGGACTGTCTGAAAGGAAAATGCCCAAAGAGGGCAAGGGGCCAGGCGGTCAGACTGTGACTACCGTACTAATGTGTTCAAGAGCGGCCCAGCAATTTCGGAGCGGAGGGAGGGAGCTGAGGAGACGCTCCTTCCAATTCCCGCTTGCCTACACCTCACTGAAACAATTAAAAATACCTCGATGAGGAGGACTGAAGAGAAAGTATATCGGTGAGTGTGATGTAGGCCTGTTCAGTCGAGATCCCTTGAAGCCAGTTTAATTCACGGGAAACCAATGGTACCGCTGAAGGGGAGCCTCCCTCCCATGGTGCCAGCAGCGAGCCCAGGGACTCCAGCCCTGCGGTGTGAATCTTTGTCCTGCGTTTGCACCATTCTTGGCATTCTGAATGCATTTTTCTTGGGTGACCATGACTCCCCCTTTGGAAGGATCTCTGGGGACATCAAAGTTGCTCGTGAGCTGGAACTGAAGGCCAGCTCCTCCCTTAGCTCCCTAGCATGAGGCCTTCCTCTGTGACAGGCCCCTAGTCTGTAGTCCATAGTACCCAACACACCTACCGCTGGCTGAGCCTTGAAATACACTCTCCATAAAGGAGAGAGGAGGATTTGAATAACATTCATTCGGATTTGCATCCTGAATAGATTGCACCCATCTTTAGGAGCTGCTCGGGTGTTTTCGAACAGCCTTTTTATTCAAAGAAAAGAATGAGAGAGGGGGAAAGCACCTGTGTAATGTCCCCATTCTTTTTGTTCTTATTCTAGTTGCTCAAGAAGCCCCTGTGTTAGAAAATGCACTGGTGTCACCTCCAGACTTCCACCTGCAGGAAAGTGAGGGGCAGGTGAGTTGAAGGCTGTCACCAGCGTGTCCTGCCTGTGGCTTCTGAAGGCGACTGGTGAGTCATGGCTGGTGTTCACAACAACACCCCTGGTCTAACCCCACAGGAAATAGGTCAACTTCCCTAACCAAATGACTCCCTCTGATCTTTCTGAAGCTGCAGAGATCACACCTCACTCCGCCAACGCGCCCCATATCCCCACTCCCTTTCTTTTGACACTAGCACTCACTAAGATGAGGAAGGGTGTCCACAAAGCCTCTCTGGTGAAATCCAACCTTCCTTAGCTCCCTGGCGCTCAGAAAGTTGGCTCAGACAGACATGTGGTATTAAGGGTGTCATCACTCCTAGAAGGAGATCCCCCTGCCCTTGCCCCCACCTGTTAGCAACATCAGGGTTTAGACTCACTTGGCAGTGTAGACTCGCTCAAAGGCAAATGTTCCCGTCCTCTGGAAGCTCCTCCCATTCTGGGTCCTGCTTTCATGCTCCACCTTATGGGCAAAGAATCCTGCCAACAAAAAAGGTTTGCATTTGGTTCATTGTGGGCATGTTCTGGAGCCTGTTCCTTCCTTGTTTTACTACAATGTTAAACGCCTCCTTGACTTGACCTCCAAACAGCCCTAAATGTCCTCCATCAACTGTCATTTAGCAGAAATGTACTCAGCAGCTGCTCTCTAATGAACGCTGTGTTTGGTGTTGGAAACGCAGTTGTGAGCAAGGCACGGCCCCCACTTTCCAGGATCTTACAGCCTAAAGGAACAGACAAACAAGGAAAGCAGGTGTTCCACACAGCAGAGCGAGTCATGCCAAGATAAGATTGAGTACACGGTGCTTTCAGGGTCAAAGGAGGCAACTTAATTCCATGTTGGGTCACAGAAGGATTCCTAGAGGGAATTACACCTAAGATAAAATCTGAAGAACAAGTAGAAATTAGCCAAGCAGAAGGAGGGAGAGGGGCCACTCTACATTAGGAGAACAGAATATGCAAAGGTCCAGGGGAAAGAACTGTTTTGGTTCAGAATGTCCAGCCAAGGAGGGGAAATGGAGGCTGCTGGGGAGAAAGTGGGATTTGGTAGAACCACAGACAAGGCCAAAGAGGGAGGTGATGAATTGTTCTTTCAATGACATGTATCTATGACCACTTGCCACGTGCCAGACATTTAGCTTGCACCCAAGAACAAGACAAAGAGCCTTGGTTTGAGAAACTGATGCTCTGGTGAGGACAGCAGAGGAGGAAACAGATCATCCACAGTAAGCAAAATACATAAATTGAAATGATACAGTGTGCTGAGCTATGGGCCAAAGAAGGGCATGGTAAGGGGCCATTTGATGCATGCAAGAGGGTGGGGGCGTGAGCCCCAATGACAAAGTAATAACTGAGCCTGGGCTTCAAGAAGATGACCATTGAGATTTGCACCTGGGCCTAGCAGGGTGACTGTGACCTTGCTGAGAGCTGTGTGAAGAAATTCAGAACTTAGTTCTGTCTGAGAACAACAAGGAATTACTGACAGGTTTAAGCAGAGGAATGTAGTCATCAGAAAGCCACCCTGTCTTTAGTGTGGCAGGTACTTAGCAGAATCAGATCCAGGAACGGGGGATAAGATAGGAGTCGACTGAGGTGGTGGCGGTGGGGTGTCAGAGACGCCAAGGAGACATAGTCTGGAGGGTTTGACTATAGATTGGATGATGGGGGGTGAAGGTCTCTCTCCCCTCTCTCCTCTTCTATTTTATTCCTTTACTCCTTTTTCAAGAGTGAAAAAGGGGATATATGTGATTGTCAGGGATCCAACCACAGGGTTCTTTTTCATCAATTTCATATTATCCTCCTCAAAAAGACATTAAAAGGGTGCTTTATTATGTATAGGAATAAAAGCCTTTCATGTTTTTCTTTTTGATACAAATAACACTCCTTCTGTAGGAATGTGCCCACTTTAAGTGTATCTGTAGGGTCTCTTGCATAAAGGAAGGGCCCACCTCATCCCAGGCAATGTGATGGGCACTTGCCATGTATTCTGTCACTGAGTTTTGCACCCACTCTTTGCAGTGGGTAGTACTGTTCCCACTCTGTAGGTAAGAACCCTGCGACCTTCCAGAGTCACCCCGCCACTGGGGAGCGGTGCAGCCGGGACTTCAAACTCTGCGGGTCACATGGTGATGTGTTTCTCCTCTTGCTGTCACCGTGAAGCTCCCCGCGGGATTTCATCAGTTCCACAGGGTTGTTTTTTTTTTAAAGAGACAGAGTCTCACTCTGTCGCCCAGGCTGGAGTGCAGTGGCGTGATCTCGGCTCACTGCAACCTTAGCCTCCAGGGTTCAAGCGATTCTTCTGCCTCAGCCTCCCCAGTAGCTGGGACTACAGGCATGCGTCATTCACACCCAGCTAATTTTTCTAATTTTAGTAGAGACGGGGTTTCACTGTATTGGCCAGGCTGGTCTCAAACTCCTGACCTTGTGATCCACCCGCCTTGGCCTCCCAAAGTGCTGGGATTACAGGCGTGAGCCACCGGGCCCAGCCAGTTCCACAGGGTTTAATACACCTGTCCATTCCAAAGATCTGTTTTTGCCAGAGTATGACAGAAGATCCTAATTGTTTTCTTTCCAGAACCCAAGATGGTGTTCCCTGCCTCTGAACACATAAACAGGGCTAGTATAATCAGCCTTCTGTATCTGCAGGTTCTGCATTCCTAGAGTCAACCAACCACTGACCAAAAATATTAAAACAAAACAAAACAAAACAAAAAACATTTTGTCTGTACTGAAAATGTATAGATATTTTTCTTGTTACTATTTTTTAACAATACAGTATAACAACGGTTTACATAGCATTTACATTCTATCAGGTATTATAAGTAATCTAGGCCACACACAGTGGCTCATACCTGTATTCCCAGCACTTTGGGAGGCAGAGGCAGGTAGATCACCTGAGGTCAGTAGTTCGAGACCAGCCAGGCCAACATGGTGACACCCCGTCTCTACTAAAAATACAAAAATTAGCCAGTTGTTGGGGGAGTTGGGGGGGGCTGTAATCGCAGCTACTCGGGACACTGAGGCAGGAGAATCACTTGAACCCAGGAGGCGGAGGTTGCAGTGAACTGAGATTGCACCACTGCACTCCAGCCTGCGTGACGAGAGTGAAACTCCATCTCAAAAGAAAAAGACAAAACAAGTAATCTAGAGATTACTTAAAGTATATGGAGGATGTGTGTAGGTTAAATGCTAATACTGTGCCATTTTATATCAGGGACTTGAGCATCCATGAATTTTGATATCCAAGGGAGGTCCTGAAACCAATCCTCCAGGGATAGGAGGGATGACTGTATTAAAAGGCAGACGTTATTTCTGCAACGAGCAGCACCACACGCTGTAGTTCTCTGCCTCTGCCTCTCTTCTTTCCCTCCTTGCTCAGAGAACCAAGCCCCTTCCTTTTCTTTAAGGCTGTGACCTCTACCTGCGATCTTGACCCTGTCCATGCCACTGACTTCAAGTCTGTATTTCATTGCTCCTTCTCCCATTTCCAGAATCTTTAATATCCTATTCTCTCCTTTTCTTTATCCTGGAAACACCCACAGATCTTCCCTACCCTTTAAACAAAACAAAAACAAACCTGCCTCAGTCCAACATTCCACTAGGGTTTACCTCTCCTTCCTTCTAAGCTAAACTTGGAAGAGTTGGCTGCCTTTGTCTACTCCTCACCGCCCCCTCACTCCCCAACCTCTTGTAATCCTGCAGTATGCTACAGAAACAATGCAGGCAAAGACCATAGACACACTTATCGCAGCTAGCTGCTAACAGTAAGCCAAAACCAGTGTGAGAGAGACAAAGACACAGATAGAGAGATAGCTGCAAACCCTTGGGAGGCATCTGCTGTAGGTGGGCCCGGCTAGCTACTTTATATCATCTTGTGCAAGACCTTCAGCAACCACATGTGGAGGTTATCAATCACTCCACTGCTCAGTGAAGGAAACTGAGGGCCAGAGAAGTTAAGTAAGTTTCTCAACAAACATAAAGAGATCTTGAGATTTTAGTTAACCACAGAGTTAATATGAGTCAGCAATGACACATGGTTCTCGAAAAAGTAACTCATACGTAGATTATTCTAACAGAGTTGGAGTCTATATCTCAGGAACAGCTTCCCTGTACAGAAGACACCTATCTGCATAGGTATTCTTAGAAAGAACACAGGAAGAGGAGAGGTGACCCAATGGCAAGGGACTCCAGAAACAGTAGACTGAAGTGGGGGATGTGACAGCTGACACTGTAAACACAGAAAGAACAGGCACAGTCTAAGTGATTTTAGGGAACAGCACCAGGACTGCTGGATAAAAGGCACAGGGCTGCAGATTTCAGCTCAACATAAGAAAGAACTTCTTGAACAGTGAGCGCTTGAATGAATGAATTGGAGGCAATATGCATGGAGCAAGTGTCTACTCTCTAAAGTCAGATGATTAGGTTTTAATCCCAGCTTCGCCACTCCTGACCTTGGGACTTGCAACCAACGGTCCAAATTCTCCATGATTCACTTTGCTTATCTGTAAAACAGGAATAAATCATGTAGTATGTATTTCTAGGCTGGACTCACGCCTGTAATCCCAGCACTTTGGGAGGCCGAGGCAGGAGGATCACTTGAGGTCAGGAGTTCGAGGCCAACGAGGCCAACATGGCGAAACCCTGTCTCTACTAAAAATACAAAAATTAGCCGGGCATGGTGGCACATGCCTGTAGTCCCAGCTACCCAGGAGGCTGAGACATGAGAATCACTTGAGCCTGGGAGGCGGAGGTTGCAGTCAGCTGAGATTGCACTACCGCACTCCAGCCTGGGTGACAGAGTGAAACTCAATAATAATAATAATATATTTCTTTATTCACTTGCATACACTTATAAAGACCTGTCTTTGTGCCAGGCAGTGTCCTGGGTGCAGGGGACTAAAGCAGGGAACAAAACAGGTACAGTGAAGGAAAGGTCAGCCTACAGCGACCCCTCCAGTCTCTGCAAAGGCAGTTGCGTGAGTGGGTAAGTGCGAGGATTAAGTGGTGCAAAGATTACATGAGATAATACTAAGCACCACAGGAAGCACCATTCTTCACACAAGGCAAGCTTTCAATCCATGCAACAATTGGAAAGGCAAGCTTGGAAGGTGGTGAGTTTTCTGAACACTGCAGTGTTCAGGAAAAAGCAGCTGTGGGGGTTACTATAAGGAAGATTCCTGCTTTGGGGGAACTTCATGAGTCTATGATTCTGTTTCTAGAGCCTATCAAACCCCAGGTTGGATGGAAAAGTCTTCCAATATGGTGCTTGTGAGGTTTCTTGTGAGTGTGTGTATGTGTTGGGGTAGAAATAGTAACAGCAGCTCCCTTTCCCTCCTTAGCACTAGATTCACAAATCCTTATGACTGCAGGGCCATAATGTCGCCAAAACTTGGAGGAGGCACCTGCCAGCTCCCCCTCAACCAGAGCAGATGCGGAACAGCCTCCTGCAGGAGGGCATTCTTCCTCTGCCATCACTAAGTGTAGCTCGGGGGCACTGAGCCCCTCCCCTCAGTTCACATTTCTTCCTGATCACTTTCTCCAAATACAGTATGTGCTTCCCAGGTTTGCATCACGTCCAAGCTGCTGGTATCTTGGCTGGAGAAGTTGGAGGCTCTCTGCCTGCTACTCATAAGAAACGCATCTATGTAATTAAAACTTGCCCTAAGCCCCAAATTGGGGAGACAGATTTGAGCCCAACTCCTGTCTCCTCGCTGGCCAGCCCTGCAATGAAGCCTTTCTTTTCTCAAAAGCCAGTGCCATAGTATTGGCCAATGAGCCCATTTGCTGCATTCTCTGGGAAACCAAGTTTCGATAGTTCTGGTCCAGGTTTCTTAGAACAATGTATTTTAAACTCGTTCTGTTTTTCCAAATCTGCATTCTGCTGGATCAAGCTGGAGAGGGTTACAAGTTGGAAGATCTTGATGACTAAACAATGTTTGAAAGGCAGAGGAGGACATTGCACTAGGTGGGCCGGCTCTGCCCAATCACAGAAAATCAGGCTCTCGAAGTACAGAGAGAGTGCAGGGCCCAGGGCAGTCACGGGCGCATGTGGGACTGTGCCTCACTGTCTTAGGACACAGACTGGGTGCAGTGCCTGGTAACACCATGGAAATCTTTCTTTAACTAACAGGAAGTGTTCACAATGGCATTTTAGGGTATGAGGAAGAAGAAAGGCAGGGTTTTTGCATATTTTTTTTGAATTCTGTAAGGTAGGTCTATGGTTGCAACATTGAGGTGAATTAGAATTGCAAAAAGAGGCGTGGACATACATCTGGATCTTTGGGATTACCTAAAAACTCACAGTTAAAAACAAATAGTTGTGTTACCTCCCAAGTTATTGAATATTTTGCCACCTCCATTGAGAGGTATATGAGGGGTTTTTCTGTGGTTTCATTGGGACCACAGAAATTCTCTTACTGAGCACAGGCAGGAGAACTGTGCAAAGTCACTCTGACCACACATTGCCTCAGCTGGCTCCCAAGGGGCAGCTGTGACAATGGAGGGACAGAGGCAGTGACGTGCAGGCCATCACACTCCAGCCCAAAAAATTAGCTCCCTGCTGGTCCGTGCTGGTGTCTCCTCAACCAGGAAGCCCCCAGCACACTCATCACTTCCAGGAACTCTGTTAGTGAGGCCACTGTGCCCTGTGGTCTCTAAAAAGTCTAGATCTCCAGACTGTGGCTGTCAGGACTCAGACATCTGGCCATCTTTAATCGTACCTCCACCTCCCACTTGTCCCACAGAAGAAGACTTAATCCTATCTGTCAAAAAGAATTCGAAATCTCACACCCACCTCAATCTGAACAGGGTTTGCTAAACCATGATGGCAAAGCCCAGGATAAAGCCCTGGGCAGAACAGGGCCAGTTCCCTAGTGCACTTCCATTAGGAGAGGTGAGGAGAACCTGTCCTTGAAATGGAGAGCTCTGAAGCTTCCCCCAGCTCAGCTCTGAATCGAGAGGGAGCCGGACAGAGTGAACTCAAACTTCGTAGCAGAGTTCAGCCCTAACTGCACAGACAGGTGAGGGGGCACAAGGTCCCCTGTCCACCGATGCCCCTCAGTTTTATTGATGGGTGTCAGGGGAGAGGCCAGAGGGGAGATCTCACTAGAGCTGAATAAGCGCTGGCCACCTGCCCACCCATACAGCTACCTTCGCAGAGACTGCAGGCATGGCTGCAGGCCGACCTGTCCATCACTGTAGCTGTTTTGTTCCCTGCTCTATCCCCCTGTACCCAGAATACTATCTGGCCCAGAACAGGGTCTCTGTACATGTATGCAGGTTGAATAAAGGAATCCTTGCCACTTTACAGGGCCAAGGGAGCCCCGTGTGAAACCATAACGGCTCAAGGAAATGGTGGCCTAAATAAGCCATTTGTTCCCTCTCTGAGCCACAACTTCATTGTATGTAATTTAGTATAAAAAAATGTTTGGGTCAGAGAATCACAAAGTATAGTTCTTATAGAAAACATACTTGGAGTGTACGAAGCTGGGCCTTTCTGGCGTGGAGGCTGAGGGGGAGGCTTGCTCTGTGTCCAGGAGGCTACATCACCATCATCTGTCCACACTCAAGATGGGGGAAAATAGAATATCCCAAAGTGATTAAATACTCAAAGTTCCAAAACGTGACAGCGTATCAATGTTCAGTAATCACCACGAAGCTACAGCAGCTGCCCTTAGTAATTACTCTTTTTTTTTCTCTATCTCAATAAATATAAAACACAAAGGCACTGGAGATACTTATGAAAGTGGTCTGAGGCAGTCCTAACTCAGAACTTTAGGGAGACAGCTCTACACAGTCCTCCCTTTTCCAGATCTAGGTATCCTGCTTGTGTTTTTTTTTTTTTTTTTTTTTTTAACTAATAGCGGAATAATGGAAATGCAAATGCTGAGCAGGACAATTTTCCTCTCTCTCTCTCTCTCTCTCTCTTTCCGAAGTATACAATGCATACGAAAAATGCTTCTAAAATTATACATGCTAGAGAAGAAAAAGATATCACAAAAAAAAAACACCATGTTTCTTCAGAAGAACAAAAGAAAAAAGTAATATAGAGGAAAAATAATAAGATGATTTTTCCTACACACCTACCAAAATCACTCTTTTTCGACTGCAGATGACTGGGAACTTCAATTGCACTGCAGAAGTTAGAAAAGCCCCGTGTCTGCGTAAATGTGTATATCATGTTCCCTTTCTAGTCTTCTTACCTTCCACCTCTTGCCTGGCTACATTAATCAGTAGCTAAAATGCTGATCATAGACACTTCAGTAAGGGTTTTAGCAAAAGCCTTTAAGTTGCAGCCCTGGCTCTAAAAATGGGACCAGTCATCACCATGAAAGTGAAAGACTAAGAGAAGGAAAACGCCAAATTTGCACAGAAATACACACAACGCTATACAGTCAAATAAAAAGAAGCAAATAAAGATAAGGTAAAAGTGTGTGTGCATGCGCACACACAGACATGATAGTTTAAGCCTGACTTCCAAACACCCATCAAAGAAAATCTCCCCTTCTGTCCTTCCCTGAGTAAAAGGTTTTCCTTACCGTTCTGGACCACGCTGATGAGGGTGACAATGGCCAACAGGACAACATTGCCTACAGTTTCTTGATCCATGTTTGCTTCAGGCTCTCTGGAGAGGACTGCTCTGGCTCCGGCCCCACAACCTGCCCTGTACAGGAAGGGGAAGTGAGAGCTTGCACTCTTTCATCATTAGAATTTCTGAATATCCCCAGCACAATTACACAGTGCCTCCTTCTTCCTTTTTTTTTTTTTTTAACTAGCCACCAAAATGCCCTGGCTGTGGTTCAGTGTGACCTACCAGGAGAAGCAGGGCTTAGCAGAGGAGGAGACAAAGCCAGCACACTCTCCTACACTTCCTTGTCATGGGAAACTTCCCTGGGAGTCTCCAGAATGAATCCTGGATCCAAGACTATGACCAGCATGAGCCCAGCACAGGCACCAGAGAATCTGGAAGCTGCCATCATCTCTGACTTCAGCAAAGAGAAAGAAGGGAAAGAAAACCCAAAACTTTCAGGTCAGACAGTGGTATCAGCCTATAACCCCAGCACTTTGGGTGGCTGAGGTGGGAAGATCGCTTGAGCCCAGGACTTGGAGGCTTCTGTGAGCCAATGACTATGCCACTGCACTCCAGCCTGGGCAACAGAGAAAGATTCTGTCTCACACACACACACACACAAATGTAAAATGAAACTTTAAAAAAATGTATAGAACACCAAAAGATCTGTGCCCCAAGTACTGTCCTTCTTTTTTGAATTCCAAGAAAAAAAGTGAACACTTAACACACAGTAGGGCCCTCAGTAGCAGCCACATAAGGTTTGAATGAAGGAAGGAATCAATGGCAGTGGGGAGGGACAGCTGATATCTCCATTTCTTCAGAGAAAAGTAATAAAAGGAATTAATGAATTAAACCAAAGAATTAAAACCAAACCAAATAATTGGCAAAAGGCAGAAATGGAGTTACAGATGATCCCTAAGGGAAGTTTCCAAAGGATTGTTAAACACTGCAACTGGCTTTTCTGATGCAATTGCAGAAACACCTTCCTGGAAATTCTTTTCAACTTAGTAAGAGTAGAGTGACTGTGCTTTCTGAGAAAGTGTAAGAGTGGACCTGCCAGGTGGGTGAGGTGGCTGTCTGGTATTCTGCAGCTCAGCTCAGCGTGAATGGCAATCCCTCCGAGGTTACATGGCAAATGCAAAATATCTGCAATCTTTGTACCAGACTCAGCTATTTGGCATTGGTTAAGAGGTGCTTTTATCAAAACTTCACTTTGAAAGGGAACATGGACCACTGTAACTGGTGGCAGCAGGGAGGGCTACATCTCGGCTTGGAAGAGGTCAGTGTAGGGGAAGATATTGCTCCCTCATACATACAGTGCCAGAGGCCAGCTTGAGTGCCCTCGGTTCAGCTGCAAGAGAAAGGCTGGTGGAGGCAGTGTGCAGAGTTGCATGCAGGGAAGCCAGCAGCCAGGGCAGTCGGGCTGGTCATGACACACTTGGGTACTTCCTGAGTACCTAGGGCACTTTGTAGAGTGTAGACTTTATATTAGCCAAGGCTCTCCAGAGAAACCGAACCAATAAATGAATAAATCTCCATATACACATACACACACACATATCTCCATATGTGTATATATATAGATTTTTATATATGGATATATATATATATATATATATATATATATATATATAGAGAGAGAGAGAGAGAGAGAGAGAGAGAGAGACAATGAGGTACAGTTCCACATGCACCTGTGACTGGGTTGGGCTCTGCACTCTCTCTATACTTTGAGAGCCTGATTTTCTGTGATTGGGCAGAGCTGACCCACTTGGTGATCCACCCTCCTCTGCCTTTCAAACATTGTTTAGTCATTTTATATATATATATATATATATATATATATATATATATATATATGGCAGATTTCTAATAGAAATTGGTTCACATGCTCATGGAGACCATGAAGTTTCATGGTTTGCCATCGGCAAGCAGGAGACTCGGAATAGCTGCTGGTGAAGATGAGTCTGCATTCAAAGGCCTGATCATCAAGGAGGGCAATGGTGCAAGACCCAGTCTGAATCCAAACGCTGGAGAACCAGGGGTTCCAGTGTCCAAGGGCAGGAGAAGATGGATGGCCCAGCTCAAGAAGAAGAGGGAATTTGCCCCTTTGCCCACTTTTTGTTCTATTCAGGCCCTCAGTAGATTGATGACACCCACCACGTTGGTGAGGGTGGGAATTCTTTACTCAGTCCACTGATTCCAGTGCTGATCTCTTTCAGAAACACCCTCACCAACACACCCAGAAAAAACATTTTACCAGCTACCTGGGCATTTTTTAGCTCAATCAATTTGACATAAAATTAACTACCACAGAGTTATTACAAGATTGGTTAGGGCTCAGCACTTGCAAGATTTGTATATTCACCTTAGTGAGATCCAGTTCATACCTGCAGTTTGGTAAGTTTCAGGGGATGTTTTGGTTTTGGTAGCCAAGGAGTTTGAACCCCATAAAGAGTTAGCCCTTCTAACATTTACCACATCTTAGTGACAATGCATCAGAAGTGAAGGCCAGTCCTCTTACAAAGTATTCCAGTTGCAAGCAGTAGAAACTTAGCTCAAACTAGTTTAGGCAAAAAGGAGAATTTATTCACTCAAAGAGTCTAAAAATCTGACAACCGAAGTTGAAAAGAGTAGAGATGTGGTTAGGCCTCGGAGCTAGAGAGCTTTCTCTCTCTCTCTTAAATGTAGCACTCTTAAATGGGATTCTCTTTCTCTCCCGCCCTTCCCCTCTTTTTACTCTCTCTTCTGTCCCTTTCTCTCTCTCTTCCCCTTCTCTCTACCTTTGTCTCTTTCTTTCAATCTCTCCTCTCATTCTCTTTCAGCTTCTCTTAGCATGTCAAACGTATTTTCTCTGGAGGCCTGTTTCCTGGAGACAGCACCATCTCTGGAGTTCTACATTTTACAGCTTCCATCACCTGTCAAAGACTGACTTCTCTCATCTAATCTCTTAGGACAGCCTCATTGGCCCAGGCTGCCCAGGTGTCCACTCTTGGAGAGGTCAGCCAGATGGCAGAACGAAGACCCTGGTAGTTCTCACAATTATCATATGGCAGAGGGGGACTAACCCCGCAAAGAAAAATTGGGAGGAGGGAATGAGACGTGTATTTACTGTTGCACTTGATGGTCCAATACTTATAATCCCCAGATTAAAATTTCCAGTTTTTAAAGAAGTTTCTCTATCCTACACCCTTCTGTCTTTAAAACTCATCCCAATCTGCCGGCACACGAAAACAGCACCTACGGGGACCAACATGGTCAGCCCCCACCACCACTGGAAACCTTCAGGGCTCCGTGGAACGCAGGGACCCATACCTTCTGGGGCCCCATACATGGGAGAAAAGTCCAGCCATTCGCGCTGTAGAAGGTCCAAAGGCACCTGGAGAGGTGCTGGGCGCCCCTGCTCTGAGCTCCTTGGAGTCACCCGCAGCCGGCGCGCAGAGCACCTGCAGAGGCCGGGGGATGGAGGGAGTCCACTTCACGCGGGAAGAGCGTGTTAATAGCTGAGACGGCCATTAAATTACAGAGCACACATTAAGATTCAGGCTGCGGCTGCAGAGGAGCACTTATCAGAGGTGAAGCTCTGGAAATGCCATTCATCTCAATAGAGAGCTGCTGAGACAGAACAAAAAGACGAGGGGCGCCGGGAGAGCCAGGGAGGGGAGCGCAGCCTGCCCTGCCTGCCCGGATTCCCGCATAAGACCGCCTGGCCGCAGCCCAGAGCAGCCCAGAATTTGGAGGCACTGAGCGGCTGTGTCGTGGGGACCTAGTCTGTGCTGGGCATTGTACCCAGAGCCTCACGTTTGCTCCTCAGTGCAACCCTCTGAGGGACGAATTACCCCCCTCCCATTGCCCAGAAAGTGAAACGGGTTCAAAGGGGTTCAAAATGTGGTCAAGGGCCTGGCACGGTGGCTCACGCCTGTAGTCCCAGCACTTTGGAAGGCCAAGGCTAGAGGATGGCTTGAGTCCAGGAGTTGGAGACCAGCCTGGGCAACATAGCAAGACCCCCGTCTCTACAAAAAATAAATTAGCTGGACGTGGTGGCAGACCTGTAGTCCCAGCTACTCGGGGCTGAGGCAAGAGGATCGCTTGAGGCTGTGGAAATGGAGGCTTCAGGGAGCTGTGATCTCAGCACTGCACTCCAGCCTGGGCAACAGAGGGAAATCCTGTCTTTAAAAAAAATATATATATATATGGTCAAGGCAAAGACCCACATAGCAAGGAGCAGAACAAGGGTTCAAGCCCAGGCCGGTCTGGCTTTAAAGTCTGGGGTTTTAATCACCCTACGTGGTGCTACTGGAGTCGTCTTCAGAACCTGGGGCTCCCTGGTCCTTCTACATTTATGCCTGGCAATCCCCTTGCAGGCTAAAGCACTGAGCACTGGCCCCTCAGCCCTGAAGAGAGATGTTTTAGAAAGGAAAGAAAGGAAGACATATGTACTTCACGGGAAATAACATATCCCCACGACATCTGACCGTTAGCAAAGGTAATTTTACAAGAAATATCCCACAGCGACAGCCCACCCCTCTCCCGCCCATCCCCTGCTCCCAGCGCCCTCCATAATTATGCATATGCTGCACTGATCTGTGTGTGACAGGTTAGTTAGACAAATGTGCTGGGAGTAGGCAAGAATAATTAGCACATTCATTAATTAGAGTACTGTTAGTAGTTTGACTGTGAAGGACAACCATTTGTCAACAGAGATCAGGACAGCTGGGGCCAAGGAGTGACTCAGGGGGGCAACAATTCAGGGACACCGAGGCTCTGCCCAGCTGCTGTTAAAAATCCTAGGAGCTGTGCAGACACTTTGCATCAACATGCCTCCATCTCCATGGCAACGGGGCCACTATGCCCGGCTGTCAGCCTACAACATTCACGTAGCCTTCGTCCTCACTTCAGGGTACACGTTGCCATCTCATGACATCTCTTCCTTCCACTCCCCATTCAGGGTTGCCCTCTCTGTTCATTAGGACGAGGATTGACTGGTGGTGAGGGAGAGGGGCAGGAGGTGGGATCAGTGCCAGGAAGGGCATAGAAATACAGCCCAGGTCTACAGGCTGGAATTATGGATGGTTACACAACAGTTCCTTTTCATTTCAGTTAGTCTCAAGAATATTCAGACCAATATTGATCTGAATGATAAGTGACATAAACAGAGAGACCAGGCATGGTCTGTTCCAGATGTCACATGCCAGTGGTGTCTGTGAGAACCAAATCAACCTGGTTAAAGTGTCGTTTCTCCTTCCCCGGCCACAATCAGGTGGGCTTTCCTTCCATGAACGGCTAGCTCATGGTTCTGAACAGAATTGAACTAAATTGAGATGAATCCTCATGCCATCCTATAGCTGAAGAAACAAAGATAGTGAATTTGCTGTAACTCATATGCTATTGATTAAACTCCACACATGCTCAGAGTGCTTTGCAGATATGACCTTCTTTCTCTAGAATCTTAAGTTGTAAGCTGATCATATCAGTGCAAAGTGAACAAATAGAAGGCAAAGTCCATAGCCATTCACACAGATAGCAGGAAGCCAATGTAGTATCTGCAAAACCCCTTCCTTTTCCCATTACAAACTCACACCACACAGTGTATTGCTTATGCGTTTGTAGGAAAATGAAGCAAATGACACATGCATATGGAAAACATCACGTAGTGTGTGGTGTAAGAAAACAAAGGTGAAGGCCAGGTGCCATGGCTCACGCCTGTAACCCCAAAACTGTGGGAGGCCGAGGAGGGCAGATCACCTGAGGTTAGGAGTTCAAGACCAGCCTGGCCAAAATGGTGAAACCCTGTCTCTACTAAAAATACAAAAATTAGATGGGCGTAGTGGTGCACACCTGCAATTTCCAGCTCTTTGGGAGGCTGAGGCAGGAGAATCGCTTGAACCTGGGAGGCAGAGATTGCAGTGAGCCAGGATCACGCCACTGCACTCCAGCCTAGGTGACAGAGGGAGACTCCATCTCAAGAAAAACAACAACAACAACAACAGGTTAGACATGGATTTCTTTGCTCCAGACTTAGCTTTATCTGTTTTGTAGGCTATCCAAGGAAAGGTCAGTCATGGGCATGGCCTGCCTTGGGAACATTCAGTTCAGATAGGATTAAAATTCATGATGCCCATATATGCTCAGTTGATTTTTGATGAAGTAATTCAATGGGGAAAGGAAAGTCTTTTTAACAAGGGTGTTATAACAACTGTATATTCTTATGGGAAAGAAAATGAACCTTGAACCTTCCAAAAAATCACACAAATTATAACTAGAAGTGGGTCTTAAACATAAAAACTAAAAATATAAAGCTTCCAAAAGAAAACATAGGAGAAAGTCTTTGTGACCATGAAGAAGGCAAATATTTTTTAGATAACACAAAAAGCATGAGCCATCCAAGTAAAAAATAAATAAATAAATAAATTAGACTTCATCAAAATGTAAAATTTCCACTCTTCAAATAACAACAGATATTTTGCTAAAGAAGATATACATATAGCCAATAGGTACATGAAAAGATGTTAAACATCATTAGTCACTAGGGAAACACAAAACTACAATGAGATAACACGATACATCTATTGGAATGGTTAGCAAGGGTATGGAGCAACTGGAACTATCAATCATTGCTGGTAAGAATGTAAAATGGTAAATGTAAAAACGGCAACATGTTGGGAAGAGTTTGACAGTTTCCTTTTTGTTTGTTTGTTTGTTTGTTTTTTAGAGACCAACTTTCTCACTCTCACCCAGGCTAGAGTGCAGTGGTATGATCATAGCTCACTATAACTTGAAAGATCTGGGCTCAGGTGAATCTCCCACCTCAGCCTCCTGAGTAGCTGGGACTACAGACACACACCACCACACCCTGCTAATATTTTTTATTTCATAGAGACAGGGTGTCACTATGTTGCCCAGACTGTTTGGACTCCTAGCCTCAAGCAATTCCCCGACGTTGGCAGTTTCTTAAAAAGCTAAACATACACTTACCGTATGTCCTAGAAATTTCACTCAGGTATTTCATCATTAGAAATGGAAATACATATTCTGTATCAGTCAGGGATTGACCAGAGATGCAGAACCACTAGACAATATTTTATATTTTTAAATATATATACACACACATTTTTAAGGGATTCATTATAGGGATTAGACCGTATGCAATTAAGGAGGCTGATTAAACAGTCTGAGTGTGGTTTTGTTTTCTGGAGTTGCTGTAACAAAGTAGCACAAACTGAGTGGCTTAAAACAACAGAAATGTATTGTTTTACAGTTTTAGGGAATAGAAGTCTAAAAATCAAGGTGTCGGCAGGGCCATGCTCCGTCTAAAATCACTAAGGGAGGATTCCTTCTTGCCTCTTCCTGGCTTCTGGTTATAATCCTTGGCTGGCAGCTGCCGCCATCTCCATCAGCACATGGTGTTCTCCCCTGGCGTCTCTGTCTTCCTGTGGCCATCGTGTAAGGACATTGGTTGTATTGAATTAGGAGCCCATCCTGAGCCAGTATGCCCTTATCTTAATTAATTAGATTTGCAATGATGCTGTTCTCAAATAAGGTTACATTCTGAAGTCCTGGCAGGTAGGGCCTCAACCTACCTTTTGGGGAGACACAATTCAACCTTTAACAGTGAGGTTGCTGTTTCTGTGACTGGGGCTGAATCCTAAACTCTAAAGGGGAGACTCTCAGGAAGGGAAGAAAGGCATGAAGTGTGAGAAGCAAGGACAACCCAAAACCCGCAAGCCTGAGCTGACACTGAAATTTGCAAGAAACCACAGGATGGGCTGGAACCCGTATCTATCACTCACCAACATGAAGCCCCAACTTCAGCGTTGGGGTTTTCTGCAGGAGAATCTGATGCCTTCATCACAGAGCAGTCAGAGAAACTGAAGGAGTTTCCAGCAGAAGCTGGAACAGCTGTGAGCTCAGCCACTGACCTAAGCCAACCAGATGATGGGCAGATTCCCAACAATGTGAGACAGAGCCACATGCCCTCCCTGACCTGCTTAGTGTAAAAAGATACGGCTCCTGGCCGGGCGCGGTGGCTCAAGCCTGTAATCCCAGCACTTTGGGAGGCCGAGATGGGCGGATCACCAGGTCAGGAGATCGAGACCATCCTGGCTAACACGGTGAAACCCCGTCTCTACTAAAAAATACAAAAAGCTAGCCGGGCGAGGTGGCTGGTGCCTGTAGTCCCAGCTACTTGGGAGGCTGAGGCAGGAGAATGGCGTAAACCCAGGAGGCGGAGCTTGCAGTGAGCTGAGATCCGGCCACTGCACTCCAGCCTGGGCGACAGAGCAAGACTCTGTCTCAAAAAAAAAAAAAAAAAAAAAAAAAAAAAAAGATACGGCTCCTTCACTCCCACCTTCCTCATCTCATGTGAAATGTCTCCAGTGGCCCACACTAATCCAGAGGTACATAGGAAAAGTGAATTTGGGGAAACATGGCTCTAGTGTAGGCACATTGACACAATACAAATCTACCAGGGCTTACCTGGTGTTAGCTTAGCATCCATTCGCACCTCTTAACCATGCTAAAGTTGCCTTCCAAAAAGACCATGCTGACTGGGCACAGTGGCTCACACCTGTAATCCCAGCACTTTGGGAGGTCAAAGCAGGTGGATCACTTGAGGCCAGGAGTTCAACACCAGCCTGGCCAACATGAAGAAACACCTTCTCTACTAAAAATACAAAAAGTAGCCTGGTGCGCCTGTAATCCCAGCTACTCTAGAGGCTGAGGCTGGAGAATCACTTGAACCCAGGAAGCAGAGGTTGCAGTGAGCCAAGATTGCACCACTGCACTGCAGCCTGGGCCACAGAGTGAGACTTTGGGGGAGAAAAAAAAGGCAAAATCATGCTTCCGCCTAACAATGAAACTTTCTTTCATCCAGTAGAAAATGCACTAACCCTCTTCTCTTTATTCATCTTTGAGTGATACTCATTCTGCTTGTAACTAAGTCACATTCCTTTTTTGATATCTTGTAACTTAATACTGAGATATAAAGTTAACTACCATTAACACATATTATGTTTTATAGTAGAGAAATTGAATAGAGGAATAGGAAAAAGCTGGTTAGCTGGGTGTGGTGGTGCATGCCTGTAGTCCCAGCTACTCGGAGGACTAAGCAGTAGGATCAGTTGAGCCCAGGAGTTCAAGACCAGCCTGGGCAATATAGCAAGAGCTCATCTCAAAAAATAATAATAAATGAATAAACTGGTTAATATATGCACAAATACATTTATATCAAGATAAACAAGAAATATTCAACACTATCACCTTCCTCATTTCGCAAACTGGTTGTGTGGTTTTTGACTGACATTTATAACTACCTTCCACTACTCATTCTATCTTCCCCTTGGAATTCCCCATGTTCATAAATAGGAATTCCAAGGGAAACATAGATGGAATATAGATGGACATAGATAGATATAAATAAAATATTCTCCTTGGAATATGCCCACCTCGGTGAGTCCAAGTTCCTTGCCTGGTGGCTCAAATCTTCATTCCTGAAGGGCCTGGACCACAATCAGTCCTCTGTGTACTAGGTTGGTGTCACTTTCTATTGACATTAATCACAGACACATAGAGTACATACTCCTCACCCTCATTGTGAAGTGATAGTCCAATTTCTCCTTGGTAATTAGGATCAGTCACCCCAGGTGGGAAAGGAACCCCCTTCCTTGCTTGTGTATTCACTGGCATGAGAAGACGGCGAACTGAGCTATCAATTTAGTGGAACCACCATTGTACTCCCTGATGGAAGCATTCCCCCATAGGAACTAAGATTTCTGCAACAGCAGAGCCCAAAGTTACAGGAATGGGAAGGAAAAATTACTACTCAAACACCAGGGTGGTAGTGAGAAAAGCCACTCCCGTTTTGACCTCATGATTCTTGGACCCATGAATCTTGACAGGGGGAGAAATAGCATCATGTATTGGCCACTGACTTAAAGCATCCTGGAGGACATAACCCCAGGCCAGCAAGGTGTTGCTGCCCAGCTGGTGCTGTCACTGAGCCTTTAAAATCCATTCCACTGTTCTAATCTGGCCACCTGCTTCACTGCGAGGCCAGTGAAGCCCGTGATCAGAAGCTCATATCTGTACTTCCTTTGCTGTAAGATTACTTCCTTTGTTAGAAGCAGTGGTGGCTGAAATTTTATAACAAATAAAATTAAGCCCATGGATGGTGGGTTTGGCAGAGCATTGTAGTCAGGGAAGGCACATCCATGTCTAGAGTAAATGTCTATTCCAAGGAAGACAAAGCACTGCTCCTTCCATGATGGAAATGGTCCAATGTAATCAACCTTCCACCAGTTGGTTTTCTAGCCCAGGGAATGGTGCCATATTGGCGTAGATTTCTATCTTGGCAGGATGAGCACTCAGCAATGGCTGGAGCCAAATTGGCCTTGATGAGTGGAAATCCATGTTGCTGTGTCCATACATAGCCCTGCCCGCCTGGTCATGATATATGTAAGCCCGTTGGGCAACAGTGGCTGGGGAAATAGACTGGCTAATGCTGTCAGAATGAATCATCTTACTCAGCTGATTTTAAAATCCTCTTCTGGGCCGGGCACGGTGGCTCAAGCCTGTAATCCCAGCACTTTGGGAGGCCGAGACGGGCGGATCACGAGGTCAGGAGATCGAAACCATCTTGGCTAACACAGTGAAACCCCGTCTCTACTAAAAAATACAAAAAACTAGCCAGACGAGGTGGCGGGCGCCTGTAGTCCCAGCTACTCGGGAGGCTGAGGCAGGAGAATGGCGTGAACCCGGGAGGCGGAGTTTGCAGTGAGCCGAGATCTGGCCACTGCACTCCTGCCTGGGCAACAGAGCGAGACTCCACCTCAAAAAAAAAAAAATCAAGTGAAAAAAATAAAATCCTCTTCTGCTGTGGCTGCTCTTTGGTTAACATTCATATGGGATACATATTCTCATTTTTTTGTGTGTATTCAGAGAATTCTATCCATATACCTCTTCCCCAGGACTCCTTGTCACCAGTCTTCTAATCAAGTCTCTTGGAAGTTCCTGATCATCAGACTAAACCATTAACCACTCTCTGTGATTCTGTGTAAATCTGTAACTTATGGCCATCTTCTCTTCTAGGCAAAATGAACACCCACTTGTATTGCTCCAAGTTCTGCCCACTGAGGGGGTTTTCCTTTGGCACTGTCCTTCAGGGGTACCCCAGAGTGGAGCTGGAGTGCCTCAGCTAGCCACTTCGGGTAGTACCGGCACTATAAACTGTGCTCCAATTTGTTTTTTCGTCCATCGAGTAGGCATAGTAGGCATAGGAAACTCCCCGTGAAGCCACAGAGGCAGACTGGGAGGGAGCAGTCAACCTGGCAACAGTACTGGCTGGGCCAAGGGCCTGCGCTACTTGCTCTTGCAGCTTATTTGTGCCTGCAGGACCTACTTGGGCCCAATCTCATATTCCATTTGATGATGGAACACTGCTGTGTGCACCCAACTTTCTGCCTTGGGTCAGATGACTCTCGTTCACAATGAACAACTCAGGTCAAAAGACAACATGGTGGCCCATGGTGATGCATTTTGTGTTTATTATTCATAGTAGCTAGAAGATGTTTCTCAAAAGGAGAATAGTTATCTTCAGGGAATGACAGCTTTGCTCCAAATCATTAGGTGCTATGCTGGGTTCACCTATAAAGGCCTGCCAAAGGCTCCAACAGCCTCCCTTTCCACTGCAGCTACTTTAAGCACCATCATGTCAGTTGGGTCTTAAGGCCTAAGTGGCAGAGCAGCTTGCCCAGCAGCCTGAGCTTGTATACACAGCCTACCTTCATTGTTCTGGGGTCTTATTCAAAACTGGCAGCCTTTAGGTTTCAAAATGGTGCAAAGCTGGAAACAACCAAATGTCCATCAGGCAGTAAATGGATAAACAAATTGTGGTATATTCTTATAATGGAATTATCCAGTAATAGAAAGAACAAACTATTGAGGCACACAACATGGATGAATCTCAAAAACATTGTGCTGAGCAAAAGAAGACAGACACAAAAGAGTGAATGCTGTATGGTTCCATTTGCACGAAACACTAGAAAAGATAAGTACAATTTATAGCAATAGAAAGCAGATCAGTGGTTGCCTAGAGCTGGGGCTAGGGCTGGATATTGACTGGAGAGGGACACTAGAATAAAAACTCACTCGTTACTGTGAGAACGGCAACAGGCCGTGCATCACCATGACACAAAACACCTCCCACTAGGCCCTGCCTCCAATATTAGGGATCAAATTTCAACATGGAGATTTGTAGGGAACAAATATTCAAACTATATCAGATACAGTTTTACAGGCCCAGATCCTAAAGAGGATCAGATGACATCTGGGCAGGAGGACTGGATGTTATATATCCTCTATGTTCTTTCATTTATTCACTCATTCAACAAATACTTACTGAGCACATATACCATGTGTCATGCACTGGCTTGGTACCAAGCAATAGAACCAGTTAGTGTTAATATTGGTTAGGATTAAGTTCATTTGCGTATAAGCAAAAAATAAAAAATAATAATAATAAGCAATGGCTTAAACATGTAAGCTTTCATTTGCCTCTCATTAAAGGAATTCCAGGGGTAGACAAGCCAGGGCTGGTGTGGTCCAAGCTGAACAAGAACGTAGGTGCCTTCTTTCTTCCTGTTCTACCCATCATAAAGCGGGCTTCTGCCTTAACATCACCTGATTGCCTGAGACAGCTTTGAGGTGTCTGCCATCTGCACTGCATTTTAGGAAGCGGGAAAGAGTAAGCAGTGAAATGAGGAATTACCTCTTCAATGAGCTTTCCTGGAAATCCCACCCTTCAACTTCCACTTCTATCTTATTGGCCAGAATGCTGTTGCATGGCCATTGCTAGCTTCAGAAAAGACGAGGAATGTAATCTGTCTGCTGGGCACTTTACTGCCTTGAATAGAGCTTGGAATGAATGGGAAACATTTTGGGTAGTCAACTTCCTCAATCTTTTTTTTATAGAGGATGTCAGGAAAATCTTACCAGAGGAAGTGGTGTTTTGGCAAATACAGGAGGAAAGAAGAAACAATATATTCAAAGATCCTGAGCAAGAGAAAGTCACCATGAACCTGAGGACTTGAAAAAATTTCCATTGAGTGGGAAATCTGATTGAAAAGATGATGTGGGAGGGGTTGGGGAATCACATCACAAAGGGCCGCGCTGGTTCCATTAAGGAGTTTCAAAATGATCCTGGGGGCAAAGAGAAGCCATTTGAGGATTTTTTTTTTTTGTTTTTTTTTTTTTGTTTGTTTGTTTTGTTTTGTTTTTTGAGATGGAGTCTCGCTCTGTCGCCCAGGCTGGAGCGCAGTGGCCGGATCTCAGCTCACTGCAAGCTCCGCCTCTCCAGCCTCAGCCTCCTGAGTAACTGGGTCTACAGGCGCCCGCCACCTCGCCCAGCTAGTTTTTTTGTATTTTTAGTAGAGACGGGGTTTCACCTTGTTACCCAGGATGCTCTCGATCTCCTGACCTCATGATCCACGTGTCTCGGCCTCCCAAAGTGCTGGGATTACAGGCTTGAGCCACCGTGCCCGGCCCATTTGAGGATTTTAAGAGGAGGAGTCTCACAAATGGATTTGCATTGTAGAGTAGAGCACTCTGGCTGCAGTGTGGAACGCAGACTGGAGAGACCAGCAGGGACAGGGAGAGCAGCTGGGATCTGTTCCAGAGAAGAGATGGTGGATTAGACTAGGATGGTGGCCATGGCCTTAGATAGAAATTTGTGTATTGAGGGTCTGTTTGCTAAATAGTAGCTACAAGGCTTAGTGAGGGATAGACGGTAAGGAAGAGGAGTCAGTAATGGTGCTCAGATTTCTGACTTAAACAACCAGATGAATGTTGGTGCCACTGCCTGAGAAGTCCCTCTCAAGACCCTTTAGCTATCCTGACTCTTACAGTACTTAGTTGGGGCCATTTGGGAATGTTGCTGAAATTCTCCTTGCTTGGCTGACTTTGGCTATTCTTGAGTAAATGTTTGATAAGCACCATAGCCCTCAAACAACCCATTTGACAGTGGATTGATTGAGACATGGCAAAATTAAACTTGATGCAGATGTATGTGTATTAAAAATGAATGCCCATCTCCTATGGCCTCCTGATAGAGAAGAGAGATGTGTGTTCGGCTAGCAGAGAGAAGGAGCGTCCGGTAGGATCAGTGAAGAGTCCATGAACCCTGTGCAATGACTGGAGAACTGAATGACAAGCTTCATTTCCCTGGTGTGTGGCTATGGGGTCCCCAGATCTAGGTTAGGGATTCAGTATCCATACCTCATCTTGGGACTGAATTACAACGCTTTCAACCAAAGAGCATCTGCGCCCACAGAGAACTGGGAAGGAAAATTAGAAAAGTGGTTGTGCCCCCTAGAAAATGCTCTCAGAGTACAGGCAACCCATTCTCTTAGGGATGAGCAGGGAGAAGAGATTTCTTTTTCTGCCTTTTATTGACAGAAATTTTGCAACATGCAAGGAAATAGGATATTCAGATTAAATGACTGGGCATTCAAATATTCAAAAGTTAAGTTCCTTCCCCCAGCAAAATTAGCCTGACCATATTAACAGAGTTATATACTGCATGAAAGTGGTTTAGTTCCTGTTTTCCTTTTGAATAAACTGGCTAAAAATATTATTGTTTGTGGTGTTAAATGGATTTCATAACTAACACAGGATGTGGCTAAATTCATAGTACTGTGATAATTTTAATTGAATTTTCTGACTCCTACATGTTTGTCAACTTTTAACACTATTAAACATAAGGTTCCAATGTTATTAATATGAAATGCTCACATTCCCTTATTAATGTGATTATATTTTGTTATCGTTCCTGGATGTTGTATTAAGTCTATTTAAAAGATATCCCAAGAGACCCTCATATGTTTACTGCATTAGAAGAAAAACAGATGTTCTCACACATCCTGAGAGATAATACAATTTACATTGAAGCTTGTTGAGAACCACTTAAAGATCTTTCTAGGTGGCCAGAGGGTTTAAGTAATCCATAGCATCCGACAGTGTGTCATATTAGAAAATTAGAAAAAAATGCCAATCATATTTTCCAAAAGCAAAAGCACATTTAAAAATTATCCTCTGGAGGCCAGGCACGGTGGCTCACACCTATAATGCCAGCACTTTGGGGGGCCAACGTGGGCAGATCATGAGGTCAAGAGATCAAGACCACCCTGGCCAACATGGTGAAACACTGTCTCTACTAAAAACACAAAAATTAGCTGAGCATGGTGGTGTGCGCCTGTAGTCCCAGCTACTTGGGAGGTTGAGGCAGGAGAATCACTTGAACCCAGGAGGCAGAGGTTGCAGTGAGCCAAGATCAGGCCACTGCACTCCAGCCTAGCGACAGAGCAAGACTCTGTCTCAAAACAAACAAACAAACAAATAAAATTATCCTCTGGAAAAAAAAAAAAAGGGAACAGAACATTTGAACCACAGTCCTACTGTTCTCAGACTGTGATTGAATTACAATCACAAATTAGAACTGACATGAGTTTTTCAGCAGAACATCCCAACTGGTTGCCTCACTCACTTGGAACTTGTCCATAGTCTCACTTCTCTAGAAGAAGCCAACCACCTATGACATAGCAAAAGATGACCCTGGACAATCAAAATAGATTAAACAGAGAATAGTCACTAAACAGTATTGACTTTTGGAAATGCCCTAACCAGCCTGGTTATTTTATGAAGGATTGTAACAAGCTTAGTTTTCTGAAATCTATACCTAGAGCAGATAATAAGCAAGAAAGTAAGGAGAAATGAGGAGAATGATACGGAAATATTTGTTGAATGTTGTTGAATGCAGCTAAATGCAAGCAGCCTTACACATATTATTTAATCTTTATGACATCCCTATGAAGAAGTATAATTATCCTGGTCCTCAGATGAGGATACTGAGACAGACAGAGGTCACGCCGTGTACGTGCACCATATGCATGCAGTGAAGCTGAAATCCTAGCCTAGAGAGTCATTACATGAACAACAATTACTAACTTCTATGGAATGTTTTCTACGTATACCAGATACAGCACTTTATATCTATTATAACCCTTAATTCTTACAAAGGACTTTAAATCAACCTCCATTATTGTCACCATGCCATAGATGAGTGAATTGAGGCTTGGAAAGTGTAGGTCTCTTTCCCACCATTGCACAACTAGCTGACAACTGAGACAGGACTCAGACCTGGTCAGTGTGATGCCTGAGCTCATGAGATTTCACCACAGCCTGCACTGCGCTGACAGGCACGATGGCAACAGAAGTGGCGACTTGACGGCAGAACACAAAAATAAAGCTAGGCAGGCCAAGACATCCGAAAGATGCTGCTGTCACTCAAGATGAAGGCAGCAGTTTGGATCGAGGGAAGACTGTGAGACATGTGCCCACATTCTCTGTGAACTTGGGGGAGGGAGAGTGTCCAGGTGGTCAGTGGTCAGCTATGAGCATAGCGGGAGAGGGCTGTCATGACCTCAAAGATCAACGTTTTACAGGCGGTCTGGGAGCTGCATTGGGCAGCTAGGTCTACCCCGATCCCAGTTCCTGATGTGACCTCAGCTTCCAGTGTAAACCCCATGTGTTGACCCTGAGCTTTGTGGAATGGAGATAATAAAAGGCCTTTTTTGAGAAGGTGGCAGAGATGGCAGATTCCAGAGAAAGCGATAGGTGAGAGGAACTTTCAGAGAAGAGGCTGAAGCCACACGAGCGTTTGCAGTTCATGGTGTGAGCTTTCCAAAGGGCACAGTGGATGGGTTTGCAATGGAGAAAAGAATGGAGGAAGGGGGCAAGGGTGGGTCGGAGACATGGGGAGAAGAACTGAGCAATAAGGCAGTGTGTAGTTGTGGAGTTGTTGAATACGCATATCTGTAACAGGTTTTCATCCACAGTTCCTGGCTCGTAACTCCCATAGCCCTTACTACAGTCTTTTGTTACAATGTTGAGTGTGTTAGACCTCAGGGGCAGTCCTCAAAAACAGAATCTTTCGGTCGGGCACGGTGGCTCACGCCTGTAATCCCAGCACTTTGGGAGGCCAAGGCGAGCAGATCACCTGAGGTTGGGAACTTGAGACCAGCCTGACCAACATGGAGAAACCCCATCTCTATTAGAAACACAAAATTAGCCGGGCGTGGTAGTGCATGCCTGTAATCCCAGCTACTCTGGAGGCTGAGGCAGGAGAATCGCTTGAACCCAGAAGATGGAGGTTGCCGTGAGCTGAGATCGCGCCATTGCACTCCAGCCTAGGCAACAAGAGTGAAATTCCGTCTCAAAAAAAAAAAAAAAAAAAAAAAAAACAGAATCTTTCTGACCTATTCCCCCACCCCTTTCACCTGCCCCCCAAGGCAGGACTCTAATCTTGCCCCCACCCCACCTTTCTGATTGTGGGTTTTAGGACCCTCCCCAGGGAAGCTCTTGTCCTATACCCTGGGGAAAGAATGTGGCTGTCTTGAAGCTTCCATAGAAACCCAAGAGGACTAGGCTGGGGAGCTGACCATGTGGAGGCTGACAGGCAGGTGAAGGAGAACTCGTTCATGTACTGAGAGGGTGGCACACCCCAGCTCCACAGGGTCAGAAGCTCCTGCACTAGGGACCTTTCCACACCTCGCCCTATGCATCTCTTTGTCTGCCTATTTTTATCCTTTAAAGTGTCCTTTGCAATAAACTGGTAGCTGTGTTTCCCTGAGTTATGTGAGCCACTCTAGCGAATCAATCAAACCCAAAGAGCGGGATGGTGGGATTCTCAACCTAAAGTGGGGTGGTCAGAAGTTCCAGAGGCCAGCCCTCCGCCTGGGAGGAGAAGGGTTCCATCTTGAGGATCTGACACTATCTCTCAGTAGACGGCGTCAGAATCGAGTTGGAGGACTCCAGCTAGTGTCTGCTGCCTGGGGTTTCCCCCGCACCTTTGCTCACAGGAGCCTCCTGCATTGATGATTGTTGTTATGTTGCTGTAAGTGAAGAGGAAAAACTCAATTTGGGAGTTTTTTTCAAAAACAGTAATAAAGAATTTAACACTGCCCGAAAAGAGGTCTGGCTTCTGCCCTCGGCTTCTGAGAGGTGATCTCTAAGGCTCTGGAACGTCCTGCCTGCTAGAGGTGTTTTCATTTGCCTGGGGACATTGGGTCACGGTGTGTGATTTAGAGCAGGGACTGTGAGTGATGTGTAGCGGTGGAGGGTCTGGGAACAGATCGGCCGCATGGGCAGTCAGCTGTGATCATGTGACAGAATCACAGTAAAGACCCTGGACACCAAGGCTTCCCTGGTGGGGAACACTCCCTGCGTGTTGTCACACATCAATGCCGGGAGAGTGGCGCTGTCCGTGACTCCACGGGAGAGGACCGTGGGGGCTCCGTGTCGGGCGCTGTCCTGGACTCTGTGCTATGCGTTTCTTCCTTTGGCTGATTTTAATCTGTATTCCCTCCCTATAAAAGATCATAACCACGAGTATAACAACTTTCAGTGAGTTCTGTGAGATCTCCTAGCAAATTATCACAACTCAAGGTGGTTTGGGGAACCCCTTGAACTTGTAGTTGGTGTCAGAAGGCAGGATAGTGTTTTGTGGACTGTGTCCCCTCCCACTTCCAGTTGGCTAAAGGTTCACAGGCCATCACTGACTGTACGAGGGAGAATGGCTCTTTGCAGGGGGCGCTGATATTTTAGACAATAACTAAGGAACACAGAGCTGCAAAGTGAGGTAGACTGACCCCCTTAGTCTCTTAAAGCAACACTTCTCAAACGCTAATGTTCATACAAACAACATTGGGATCTGATAAAATGCAGATTCTGATTCTACAGGTCCAAGTGCGGCCTGATCTGCATTTCTGATAAGATGATGCTACCGCTCCTTGGAGCACACGTTGAGTGAGAAGGTCTTACATCAACGGTTTCCAGACTGTGTTACATATTGAAATCCCATAGGGAGTTTTTAATTATCCTCATGTCCAGGCTACACACCATCTAGTGGTATTAGGCCGGTGTCCCTTTCTCGTTGCTGCGGTGTTGGCAGGTATAGTCAATCAAAGCATGGGGCCAGGTAAAGCTGTGCTCGTGATTGAAACATACAAGCCAACAATAGAGGTTGAGAGGTTGTGCTTAAGAAGGTTGGGAAATACAGAAAAACAAGACTGACAAAGAAGCAAGTAGCTCGGCGTGGGAATCTCCTTGTCCTTGGGGATCTCTTCCTTAGCATGCGGTGGCTATCATCGCCACTCTGACACAGTCCTAGCTACTCAGATCCCCTGCAGCAGCTCAGTTCTGGAGGGGAGCCCAGGTTCAATGGCAAGAGTAGGCAAATGTTGGCCCAAACTCAGCATTGCAGTGACATTCTTACCAGGCCATTAAGTGCTGATATTTTACTATGACTGTATTTTTTTTATCACTTTGAATGACGGATTCGGTAGCTAGGAAAGGACAACCTTAGAGGTCAAAGGGCCACTTGCCTAAACATAAAGTCCTGAAAAAAAAAATTACAGAAGCCCAAGGAGGTGCTCGTGTGTTATGAAAGGAAACTCTATGGAGGGCTTTTCAAAATGCCTAGGTATCTGAGCACATCCTCCTGGGAAACACCTCCCCAACACGAATGTGGCCTCCACAGGGTTTCAAGAGGAGCTATGGAAAAGGCAGCTGGGGACATTTCCTGGGGAATGGGCCACTTCTCACCCCATAAGTGATGTCCCTGCCTCCCCATCCCACTGTGGGCCTCAGAGGTTCAAACTACCTGTTGCGTCTGCATGGTGTGGACATAGAGGCAGCCAGGGTGAGGAGCAAGCAAGAATGGGCATGCGGATAATGACTCCCAGGGCCCCAGAAGGCACTCACCACCTTCACTCAGGCCACTGCAATGTGGCAGAACTATACTCCCAAAACCACACTGTTTGTTAGAATAATAAGGAAACTATCATACATTAAGTGCAGTAAATGTGTCAGGCACGGGACCAAGTGTTTTACACCCAATGTCTCATCTAACATGGACAAAACCCAGTAAGACAGGTATTATATTACTGCCCTTTTTACAGACGAGGTGAAGCTTAGCCCCAGGAACTTGACTATAGTCACATGGCAAGTTAAAGCCCGGTTCTCAAAGCCAGGCTGCCAGGCTCCAAAGCCCGGGAAACCCAATTGTTTCGGAATGCCCCGAGGACTCACGCAACCCATCCAAGGTCACATATTGACCTGGAGAAGGGGCAAGGCAGTGAACCCCAGAGAGAGGACAAGCCTCCTCTGTGTTGTGGTGCCCCAGGACCCATCAGGAAGTGACCCCTCCCAAGCCAAGGGATAGATTCTCAGAACCTTGCCACAGCTCGAAGTGGGCAGTACAGTGCGTAATAGGATAAACGCCAGGAACGGAGTTGCCTGCAAAGGAATATGAACACTGTGACAAGCCCTGAGTTTCCTAACAGGAACCAGAGGCTGTAAGCTAAGTAAAGACATTCAACAAGTGCCCAGGGTGTGACGGTGCAAGCTTAGGAGAGACTGGGAGGCTTCTCAGAGGCTACAGATGCCCCAGCAGAACACCCACCAATGTTTCCCATGTCTAGGCTCTTCTCTCCTTTGAAGCATCCAAGACAGCCATCAGCAGGCTGGAGACTATACGCTAGGTCCTGGTTCATGAACCCCCCACCCCTCACCCCCCACCACCCACCTCCCCAAGCTCTCTTACTAGCGGCCACCTCTCCTGAGCAGGAGCCAGAGGAATGCAGGGAGAGCAGGAAAGAATGAATGATGCCCACAAAAATGGAGTGTCTGCCCTGGGCAATGATGGGATCCCTTTGGTTCTCAGTCAAGTGGATGAACCCCACATTGACCTGTCATGTCTCCCCTCTCCTGGTCCTTCACCCTTGGACTTAGAAATCCTCTCAGTGAGGACAGAGATACAGCTTTTTCCTGCCCAAGTGCCTTTCTTAGGAAAGAGTAGAAAGGATCACCCAGCTTCCAATGGAACAGAGAGATGCTGTCAGCTTTTTGTGAATCTCTGAGAGCTCAGCTCAAGCCTTTTTTTTTTTTTTTTTGAAGGTTAGCACATCCATCACATCCCCTAATGCCTATTCAACATCTGTTCTCTAAAGAGTCAGGGAGTTACCTCCAGGGGGACTCTTTCAGGGAGACCACAGTTATTTAATGCAAGGCAGAGAGTTCCTTTAGTGTTTGCTAGGAGTCTGACACCATAATTCAGATTTATGGAATAAAATTCTAGAAGAAATTTGGTTGAGAAACAGGTAGAGTTTGATGTAGATTCTGGGGCTACTGTAGCTGCCCAGTACTGCTTCTGGGAGCCTCGGTTCTTAAAAACCACTGAACATGGCCCTGGGCCCAGGTCAAATTTGTAGGAGGCATGGTAAAAGATGCACACACACACACACACACACACACACACACACACACCAGCACTGATGGCTTATGTTCCCAATGTGCCCCAAGATGCCAAAGGATTTCCCAAATTCAGAAATTTTCAGTCTTCTGTGTATGCCAGGGAGCATTGCGATTAAATGTGAGCATTTTTGTTTCTGTTGACTTCTGGAGATGTACAATGCCTGGTTCACAGTGAAGTCAGTTCTACAGAGTTCTTGCAGAATTGTCCAGATGTGGCAGGGTCCTCCTCTTCAGAAACGGGAGATGAGAGGAGGTGCTAGGGGGCAAAGGTAGGATGCAGGAATCGGCCATACAGAGCTGTCCCTCGCTGGAGCCCAAGCCCTTTCAACCCCATCTTCCCCAGAGCTTTGACCCCTTCACCTCCAAATGCCCAGATAATAGGAAGCAATTTCTATCCCTTTTCTGAGTACCTCTTGCTTCACCAGCCCTCCCCAGACCAAACACACCCCAGACAAGGATGGGGGCAGGTACAGTTTCCAACTGTGACATCGGGGCAGTGCAATGTCAGAGGGCCAGAAGTTACATTATCTCACTTACTCATTTCCTTGTACTATGCAGGGAGGAAGTCCTATAGACTCAAGTCCGTCGAAGGACAGTGTGGACACTTCCTCTTTCCTGACCTTTGTGTCACTCCACTTGATCTACCTCCTACCCACGACCCCCTCTTCCAAGTCCCCAGGGCCTGATGTCCTGACCCCTTCCCCTCCTTGGGAAATTGATCCTTCCCTCCTCCACCACCAGTTCACCCAGCCCCTTCTTTATCTTAGAAAATTCAGCATCTCAGGCTTTGTTCCAACTCACACAGAGCCTCTTTGCCCAGCCTTTGCTAAGTCAGGATTGGAGAAAATGGAAGGCAAAAAGGAAGATTAGTGAGCTCATGCACGCCAGCATGGCCAGAGAGAAGTTGGCCTTAGGTACCTCAGAGTCAGGACCCAAATACCCCCGGACGCTCCCTGCCTACAGTCCTATGTCTGTGCGGGTTAGCTTCTTTCTCTCCAGCTAGAGCTAGGCTCTAGTGCAAGCCTGATGGCGATAGTGGGTGTTTTATTCCAGTTCAGACTCCCCAGCAATGAGAACTGCAACAGACATCCTCTGTTGTTATCTAGGGAACCAGCCAGTCAAGTGAGACTTGAAGGAAACATATTCCTTCTGGCTGGGTGTGGTGGTTTATGTCTGTAGTCCCAGCACTGAGGGAAGCTGAGACAGGTGGATCACTTGAGGGCAGGAGTTTGAGACCAGCCTGGGCAACATGATGAAACCCAGTCTCTACTAAAAGAAAAGAAAAGAAAAAAAAAATGTGTATACACACACACACACACACACACACACACACACACACACACACACAATTAGCCAGGCACGTGGCACATGCCTGTAATCCCATCTACTTAAGAGGCTGAGGCAGGAGAATCCCTTGAACCTGGGAGGTGGCGGTGGCAGTGACCCGAGACTGTACCACTACATTCCAGCCTGAGTGATGAAGTGAGACTGTCTCAAAAACAAACAAACAACAACAACAAAAACATGTTCTTTCTGTTAACATCACTTTGTTCCTGGACCTTACAAAATGACAATCCTGGCACCTTGGTCCTGGCTTACCTTGCAAACTCCAGGACTAGTCTGTCTTCGAAACTGTTATCACTTGAATTTTGTTCCCAAAAGATATGTCTATGTTCTAACTCCTGGAACCTCAGAATGCAACCTTATTTGCAAACAGGGTCACTGCAGATGTAATTGGTTAAGTTAAGATGCAGTCATCATGGAGTAGCATGGGCCTGTAATCCAATATGACTGATGTTCTTTTGAGAAGAAACACAGAGTCAGACACACTGGGAAAATGTCGTGTGACAACGGAGGCAGAGATGGGAGTGATCCGCCTGCAGGCCAAGGAATGCCAGATATTGCTGGCAACACCGGAAGCTAAGAGAAAATCATGGAGGAGCTTCTCCCCTGGAGACTTCAGCAGGAGCACAGCCCTGCTGACACCCTGATTCCAGATTTCCAGCATCCAGAACTATGAAACAATACGTGTCTGTCGTGTAAAGCCTCCCAGCTTGTGAGACTAGTTACGGCAACTCTAGAAAACTAATGCAGCAGCCAATATGGTGGTACCAGCCCGGACTGATTCTTTATGATCCCCAAATCTCCCCTGAATAGAAGATGCTTGTGTTTCACTTCGTCCCACCAAAATGGAAAACCGTTTTGGTTGAGGCTGCTCTGCTGTTGCTTGGCTACTGTCACTAAACTCACTTTCTTCTCAGAACCAGGATGACATGCTCCTCATGACGAAACAAATGATTCAACAGCAGGCAGTGTAAATGGATTTACAAGTACGGCAGGCAAGAAATGATACGATAGCCTTACTGGAAACTTGAGCAAAGGCCTGCTGTGAGACATTGTAAGACTTTTATATCAGTCAACCTGCTGCAGTCCTTTGCTCTGTTGTGAACCAAATAACAGAGAAGGCTCTGAGCTCTATGCTGTGCTCACAGACATCTCTGGGGTCAAGACATTGATTAATTTAAGGTATCAAGGACTTAGGTACTGTTCAGAGATTCAAATTTTGCACATTTAATCAGTGGTCTGAATAAGAAATTGTTGCTGACATTGCAAATGGGTTGCCCAGTAAAATACAGGGCCTCCAATTTAACTTTTAATTTCAGACAAACAATGAATGATTTCTTAGTATCAGCATGCCCCAAATATGGTGTTGTTTTTTAGACAGAATCTTGCTCTGCCACCCAGGCTGGAGTGCAATGGTGCAATCTCGGCTCACTGCGACCTCCCCATCCAGGGCTCAAGCGATTCTCCTGCCTCAGTCTCTCAAGTAACTGGGATTACAGGCACTTGCCACCATGCCTGGCTAATTTTTGTGTTTTTAGTAGAGACGGGGTTTCACCATGTTGGCCAGGCTGGTTTCGAACTCCTGACCTCAAATGATCCACCTGCCTCAGCCTTCCAAAGTGCTGGGATTACAGGCATAAGCCACCCCACCTGGCCAGCATGTAATTTTTATTTGTTAAACCTGGCAACCCTACCTGCAGGGCTGCACTTAGGCCCTAATGCTGCACATTTAGAGACGTCACGGGATGTGACGGCCATAAAGAAATCCTTAATGGCACTATCTGATTGAAAGTAATGTTACATTTGCAATGGCTCAAGAAAAGGCCTTCCACAGTGAGGCTGCATCACCACATGCCACATAATCATACAAAGACTAGAGCATTTTGATGTGCTAATGTGTGTTATAAGAGCAGAAGGAGGAGGACACACTCCCCAACTGCACACACACAAGAAATTTATAACTTTCAGAAATGGTAGAACTACAGAAAGTACATGAAATCAGTTGCATAAACATTGACACCTCAGTCAGGGTTCTGTTCTCTTTGGCAGTAGCACAATACAGAAAAATCACAAGTTTTTCAAGACAGAAAGCAAATAATATATGGCCTCTCTTAAAATCGTATCAACTCCATCTGTAATAGTGAGTATCTCTTAAAGAGGGTCCACAGGAGTGGGGGTAGCATTGTGGATGGGGGGTTGTGTAGCTTTCCCCGATAAAACTCACATCCTCCTGCATGCCCCTTGCCAGATTGAGAAGCACTGATCTAAAGTGAGCTGAAGAAGTAAAAGACAATAAAAATATATTCTGGATGTTTCCTTCTGTCTTCCCTCTTCTATTTTAAGACTACATCTTGGAGAGAGGTTAGGGTATGGAATAGAATCAATTTACTTCTCTATCTTGTAGCATCCACACTGTGTAGGTGGGATTGGCTCACCTGCAGCCCCAAGAGTGGGTTCTAATTTGACCATGCTAATCGGTAAACCTCCCCTTGGCACATTAATGGGTTCATTAATGCAATCGGTGCACAGTGTTCTTCTGGGATGTGCCACCTTAAATATATTCATCTCCCCAGTGTCCATTACCACCACCAGTGACCATGTGGTCTGTTCTGGTCAATGAAAGATAAATGGAATTCTGGTTGTTGCCTCTGCGAAAGGGTTTCATGGTTTTTGTTTCTTAAATTTTCTCCTGTTAAAAGGGGGTAGACTAATCAGGGCCATTAGCCTGTTCCTTTCTTTCTGCCAGGAGCTAAAATAGGATACCAAAGGTGGAGGCGCCATGTTGCCACCTGGAAAACAAAATCCATGAGCCAAAGGAGATGGAACAGAAGGATGAAAGGAGCCAGGGTCTTAATGACTCCCTTGAACACCTTCACCAGCCCTGGTCCATCTATCCCTGGAAAAAATAATTATTATTGTAACCCTATCTAAATCAAAAGAGAAGAAAATTGGCATAAAGGTAGATAAATAGAGCGACAGAACAAAATAGAGAGCCTTGAAATAGATCTCTACTGGCCATAAAATTAAAACTTGATCTACTCGGCTGGGTGTGGTGGCTCACGCCTGTAATCCCAGCACTTTGTAGGCTGAGGTGGGTGAATCAAGAGCTCCAGACCAGCCTGAGCAACATGGCGAAATCCCATGTCTACCAAAAATACAAAAAATTAGCCAAGCATAGTGGTGCCAGCTACTTGGGAGGCTGAGTCAGGAGGATCCCTTGAGCCCAGGAGGCACAGGTTGCAGTGACCCATGATGGCGCCACTACACTCCAGCCTGGGCAACAAGTGAGACCCAGTGTCAAAAAAAAAAAAAAAAAGTTGATCTACTGAACTTAATTTGAAAGTTAAAGTTTCCACTCATCAAAAGATATTAAGAACATGAAAAGGCAAACCACAAACTAGGAGAAAATTATTCACAATACATTTATCTGACAAAAGGCTTGTATGCCGAAGATATGCACTCCTATAAATGAAAAGCAGAAGACAAACAAAGAAAAAGACAAACAACCCAATGTTTTTGAAGAATGAGCAAAAAGAATTGAATGGCCATGTCACAGAGAACAGTATAGAAGTGGCTGATAAGCATTTGAAAAGGGGCTTGATGTAATTAGTCTTCACAGAAATGCAATTATTACAACCAGAGAGATTTCACATCCACTGGAATGGATGAAATGTTTAAACTGGCAACAGGAAATGCCAGTGAGCATGTGGAGTAGCTGGAAAACACCTACGTTACCATTGGGAGAGTGAAATAGTACATACAGCCACATTGAAAACCTGTTGTGCAGTTGCTTATAATATTAGATGAGTGCCTATTTATTACTCAACAATTCTACTTGTAGTTATTTATGCCAGAAAAAGAAAAACATATGAAATGAAAGACTTGTACAAGAATATCTTTTAGCAGCGTTACGCATAATAGGCAAAAATTGCCAACAGTCCAAATGTTCATCAACAAATAAATGGATAAGCAAATTGTAGTACATTTATTCAATGGAACACTACTGATACATTCAATAACATGGATGAATCTCATAAACATTACATTGAGCCAAAGGAAGCTTCATACAAAAGATTGTGTTCTATATTACTCCATTTATATGATGTTCTATTATAGAAATAGGTAAAACTAAACTACGGTGAGAGAAATCAGAATGAAGGTTGCCTGGGGAGATGAGTTGGGATTGACAAGAAAGGGAGAGGACATAATTTGCTACGGTGATAATATTTTTTTGATGGAATGGTTTTATATAGCTATACTATTCTACATTTGTCAAAACTCATTGAACTATGCACTTAAAATTTGTGCAATTTGCATGATGTAAACAATATCTCTTAAAAAACTACCCTATTTGGTTAAGCTTCTGCAGTGAGGTTTCTGTTAATGCAGACAAATGCAATCCTTAACTGATTCAGGAGGGAAGCACTAGAGTTAAAGGCAAAGATAATAAAGGTGAAAGGGACCAGGCGAGGTGGCTCACGTGTGTAATCCCAGCACCCAAAGTGCAGCACCCAGGCTATGGCGGGCAGATCACTTGAGCTCAGAAGTTCAAGACCAGGCTGGGCAACATGGTGAAACCCCGTCTCTACCAAAAATACAAAAAATTAGCCAGGCTTGGTGATGTGCACCTATGATCCCAGCTACTTGGGAGGCTGAGGTGGGAGGATTGTTGAGCACAGAAGGCAGAGGTTACAGTGAGCCATGATTGCCCCACTGCACTCCAGCCTGGGTGACAGAGTGAGACCCTGTCTCAAAAAAAAAAAAAAAAAATAAAGGTGAAATGAAGAATCGTCAGAAGGTCGGTAGTGTGAAATACAATGTGACCCCTCATGGTAAAATGAATTGTACTAATCACATGATTTTATTAGATTTTCTGGTTCAAGTGTGTAGAAAAACTACAGAAAAAACTGAGCTTTAGGACACACCCTGTTGGGTAGTGATGGAATTGCATGTGCCTATTCCAAGAGCGCCTCAAGGGCCGGGGGAGGTAAGCTATCAGGCATTTTCAGTCAGCAGGGGAAGGGGATCCCTATCCCTGCCCTATTTTCTAGTAGTGACGTCCTGCAGTGATTTTGAGTGGATTTAGCTCAGAGCAGTTTTTGCAGCCACAAAGGACCCTCTGGTGGAAGATCTTTTCTCTTGACCGTAGGATCTGAGATACCGAAATAGATAGATGCCCCATATCAACTAAGACTGACCCTAAGGTTAAGGAAATAAAGTTACCTATGGGTCAAAGGTTCAGGGCCTGGCAGGCATGGCAAATGTCTAAATTCCTACAGCTGAACTCTCTAACAAAAGGAGCTATAAACTTTGATTTACAACCTAGACCACTACAACTCTGATTGGACAGAGACCAGGGCTTACAAACATTCTTTTTGGATAAGCAGTTGCAGACTTTAAGCCGGTTTCAGCCAGTTTACAGAGGGTGTGCACGAACCATCTTTGTGTCCTGTATTTCACCTTTTAACGTAAAGAGCCAAATTTCACCAATTTTAGTGCCGAAACCCAGCCCCAAAACAAATATGAAAAGTATGTTACAGGCCGGGCGCGGTGGCTCAAGCCTGTAATCCCAGCGCTTTGGGAGGCCGAGACGGGCGGATCACGAGGTCAGAAGATCGAGACCATCCTGGCTAACATGGTGAAACCCCGTCTCTACTAAAAAATACAAAAAACTAGCCGGGTGAGGTGGCGGGCGCCTGTAGTCCCAGCTACTCGGAAGGCTGAGGCAGGAGAATGGCGTAAACCCGGGAGGCGGAGCTTGCAGTGAGCTGAGATCCGGCCACTGCACTCCAGCCCGGGCGACAGAGCGAGACTCCGTCTCAAAAAAAAAAAAAAAAAAAAAGAAAAGTATGTTACATATACGTTTATCTGTTATGCAGGCATCAGCTCACCTCATAAATATGTATAGATTTTCCCCAAAACCTGATGAATATGTATGGTACCAGCCCTGTGAGGCATAAAACCTAACCTGCCCTTCCCCTGCTCAAAGAGCACTTTCGGTCCACATTGGAGACTCCCTTCTCTGTTTGCAAACTGGTATTACCAGTAAATTCCTCCTTTGTACTCTTTAATAACCATCCTGGTGATCTTTTGGATGAACCTATTATTCTACCCATCAAATACTCTCGTCATCTGACTCCCAAACTTTTACACCCCAAGCCCAGCCAGAACTGAGGCTCCAAGAACAAAATCCTGCAGTCGTCCGCCTGAACTGCACCAGCTAACAGAGACTCTCATGGGGCCATCACATTATCGGCAATGCAACCTAGTTTGTTGCTACCAAAACATTCTCCAGCTTTTCTTCACATCCCAAGGGGGAAAGGAAACATACATTCTGCTACAAATATCTACTGCAGTTTGCAGTTAGTAAGGCAGACACCCGGTGAATGTTTTTGATAATGGTGGTGGAGGTCGGTGGTGCTGATGGTGCTAATGGTAATGATTGTACTCCACAAAATAGTGCTGCTTCTTTTTAACTCCTTTTTGGTGGAGCGATCTCCTACAAAGGCATGGGTTTAGAAAGTGAGAGAAATTGTGCTCATGATCCTCCAGCTTAGTAGCGACAGTGGCTATGCTATTTTTGGGAGGAAAATACATGATGAAGGGGTAATTTCTATCCTAGGCTCTCAGGGTCTCCTACAATAGAGAAAGTTCCATTCTCCGACAGAAATGTACTGAGAAATGTAACAGGGACTCTGGCTTCTGTTCCCTGCTCTCTCACACTCTATCCCGTTGGAAGAAGACTTGACCCACTGGGTCGATAAGCCTGGGAGAAGAACTGAGTGTGTGCAGCTCAGCCCTTTCCCAGCCCTCTCCTCCAGCTGACTCATCCCAGGATATGCATTTCACCTGCCTTTTCCGCCAGGTCATAAACTGCAAATTAAATGCAAAGCTTCAAAACCCCAAAATTTCAGGTAACCACATTAGTTCAGAGTGTCAGGTGCCTTTTTCTTTTTTTTTTTTTTTTTTTGCTAAACCCTAATTCCCCTCAAACACACCAAAGTGGCCTTGTTCATCCTGGGCAGCTTCATCAGCATTCGTGTTTGAATTGCCGCAACACCTTCGCTCACACAGGATGATAAGATGTCACTTGGCTTTCACTTGATACAAATGCTTTGTTATGTATAAATCCGTCTTGGCTTTTTTTGTGAGTCCAAAACCACTTTTTAAAAAATACCAGCTGGCATCAAAATAATTTATAAACACATTTATGGATAAGGTGGCAAGATAGTCCTCCTAGAGGAGGGGCTTATTGGGATAGCAGAGAATATGCTTATCTCAGCTTACATCATCATAAAAATGAAAACACACAACTTAAAAATTCTGGCAGCAAACTCTCATCACTCTGCAAGCACAGTCATGTCTCTTTCCCAGCCCCAGCTGTGGCCAGGGACTGCAGACTCCATTCGAGAAGCTGTCCCCCTTTCTCAAGCTTCCTCGCATACTCTTTTGCTTTGCCCCAAATCAGACTCCATTTGGAGTGGATCTCGATCCCTCTGTCAGACTGCAACAACGTGTGTTATGAATCCCAGAGAGTTTTTGCTTAGGCTTCTCCTAGGATCTATAAAAGCGATGCCTATGTTCAGGTGCTTTTCTAACATTACCTGGCCAGATATTACCTTCAGGCTTTATGTTACTGTCATGTAAGGCAATTCCTTCCTTCCATTTGAGCTATATGAACTGGGTTTCCTTCCACTTGAGATACATGAACTGGGTGTTAGCTTCTGGTGTGCACTGACGTTGGTAGGTCTCCACAGCTGGATGCAAAGGAGGAAGTAGGCTTTCTATCAAACTCGGGTGTGACTTCATCTCCTCCAATGGATTGGCATTGGAACAGACTCTCGCCCATCAGGCTCCCTGAAGCTCCCTCCTCCACGGGTCACCAGCTGTCAGCTGGGGAAGGAGTTTCAGGAGATGGATGCCGCTCTTTAGTCTCTGAAAGGCCACATGCTAAAAATATTGATAGCAGAGACTGTCACTCGAGGAACACTTGGCAGTGAGGGAGATGGGCTGTGAAACGGAGCAGCCCTGCCCTCCAGGGAAAGGTTTCTCAACCAGCCCAGTCTGTGAATGAGCCGAGTGCCCTGCCATCCACTGGGATCTGGAAGCAGGGGGCTCTCTCCCTGGGGAGACAGACGTCTCCACTCTTTTCCTCCTACCCAGCCCTGCCCCCACGCAGGGGTTCACTTCTGTGTTTCCTCTTTGGATAAATAAGATCTTGGTTCTCTCACGTTCCTAAGCTCAAAACCAAAGAATCACCCTTCACAGCTCCTTCACATTCACTGCCCGTATTGACTGCCTTGTTGATCTCACCCATTCCCACCAAGTTCAATTCCCTCGTTACCTGTTGCCACACTACTGCAGTGGCCTCTTAAATTATCCCCACCTCAGTCACTCCTCTTGACAACCCGTATTATGCCCATTACCAGTATTATCATCTTTGTGTCTTTCTAAAAACACTGCCCCATTGCACATAAACAAAGTGCAACTCCCTGAAAATCAAGGCATTTCCCACACTGTTCCACCAGCCTGCTTTTCTGTGTCAGTTATCCATTTCTGCAGAACAAATGACCCCAGAAGTTAGTGTCTTAAAGCAACAACAAAACATTTCTTTTTTCAGCTTCTGTGGGTCAGAAATGCAGGAAGGTCTTAGCTGGGTTTTTTTGGCCTAGGGTGTCTGATGGGTTTCAGTCCAGATGTTGGCTGGGGCTGCAGTCACATGAAGGATTGGCCTAGCCCCTAGAGCAGCTGATCCAAAGGACAGTAAGGGCCAGGTGCAGTTGGCGCATGCCTGTAATCCCAGCACTTTGGGAGGCCGAGGCGGGTGGATCACCTGAGGTCAGGAGTTCAAAACCAGACTGGCCAACATGGTGAAACCCCGTCTCTACTAAAAATACAAAATTAGCTGGGCATGGTGGTGCATGCCTGTAATCACAGCTACTTGGGAGGTTGAGGCAGGAGAATCACTAGAACCTGGGAGGCAGAGGTTACAGTGAGCAGAGATTGTGCCACTGCATTCCAGCCTGGGCAACAAGGGTAAAACTCAGCTCCCCCCAGCAAAAAAAAAAAAAAAAAAAGACAGTAAGGGAAGTGGCTGCATCTTCTACAAACTGGTCTTAGAAGTCACACACCATCATTCCCACCATATGCAACTGGTCACACAAGCCAACCCTGATATAATGTTGGGGGACACTATGTAATAATGTGAATACCAGGAGGCAAGGGTCGGTGGGCGCCAGTGTGGAGGATGGCTGCCACAATTTCCCATCTTGGCCCTTACCCTCTCATCCTGCACAGCCAGAGCTATAGCCACTTAAAGTGATCCTCCTCCCAATTCCAGCAGCCAGCCGCTTAGCTGTCCCCCTGGAGTTTACTCTGCCGAAGGCCTCCTAGGCCTCATGAGCTTTAATGAGCTCCTCCTCTCCTGCCTCACTTAGAGCTTTTACTGCTATTATTGTACTTATCACACTCTGCCTAGGATAATAGTTGGGTGCAAACGTATCTGCCTCCAAAGATTGAAAATTCCTAAAGGACAGAATCCAAGACTTATTCATGTTTTTACCCCATCCTTGGCAAAGCACTTGAAGAAGGAGATGCTCTATAAGAGTTCATTAAATTGAGTTAAATGTGCCTTCCTTCTTGTCAGGGTCGCTGGTTGGACTGACTCTTGAAAGAGAAGAGAATGCCTCATTTAGCATTCATACTAAGTGCCAGCTGTTGAGTATGAACATAGTCCTTGCTTTTATAGTGTTTTCAACCTGCTGAAACATTTATAAATTCTCACAAATGGCTGGCCAATGACACTGCATTTAAAAGTCTCTATTCTGTCAACTTAGTGTGTTAGAATATCCTGATAGGATTTTTAAAAATATTTTACCTATTTTGAAACGGAGCATAAGAGGAAAAAAAAAATTTACTTAGAAGATTTTATGATCCAATCTTTCCACTTTCTTTTTGGCTTTTTTGTGACGGTTCCCGTTTATTCATTCATACACTCAACATTGACTGGGCAATGTCACTGTGGGGACTCCAAGATAAACAAGATCAGGTTCCTTCCTTTAAGCCTCCACTAGGCTTCTTAGAGCCTAGTGGAGAAGACAAACAGGTACACATGTCCCTGCAATGCAACAGCTAGCACGAGGAAGAGGACTAGCATAACAACAACAGATTCCAACCATGACTCCGAGGATGCTCCTCTCAGTGCTGCAGGGCAGGGGAAAAGGGCCCTTCTACTGCTGCAGAAGCCCCTGAGAGCCATAAGCCATAAGCACTACCAACCGCATCAGAGAAACAAATCTGTGTCTTTTCTGTTCAGCAAGATCTGGGTACCACTGACTGATGCCCAGAACTAAACAAACATCCTTGCCAACACCTCCCTCTTTCTAGGTGGAGAGTTGAGAGCCAAGAAAGAAAGTGGTGCTTTGAAAGCTGTGCTTTGAAGTTTGCAAGGTGAGGGAGGGACTTTGGCAGTTTGAGCTCACTCAAATGTCAGTCAGTCCTCATCTGAGACTGCCTTAGTGCCCACCACCAGGTGGCCGCTCTGGAGAGGACTGGCGTATACTGGTGGCTCAATCCTAGTGACTCCATTGAATCTAGAACCTGCTGATCTTCCAAGAAGACATGAAAAAAAGAAACATGCTCAGATGTTAATTCTTAGGGAATCAGTATTATTCCTATAATAATCATATTTTTTTAACCAAGAATCAGAACCTGTGGGCAGTTCCATTGTTTGGCACATGGGTCCAATAATGGACCCATGGGTGGAAAACATTCCAACCCATTATTGCTGGCTTGTAATCCTGGGACATGTGACTGCTAAACTAAATCTCATAAATGCTCATTTATTTTTAATGCATGTATTTTCATGCATGTGCAATATATCATATGCATAAAAAGAATTTATATGATCTATGCAGACTTTAAAGCCTAATAAAAAGGACACCCATTTACCCACCACTCTGCTTAAGAAATATATGTCAGTTTATTATTAATAACACTTAATATTTTTGAGCATTTTTAATGTGCCAGGCACTGTTATAAGCACTCTACATATATATTATCTGATCCATCTTCACAACAACCTTATGATGAGGTTATTGTGAAGGTTATTATTCTCATCATTATACAAACAGAAGGTCAAGGCCTCAATTGATTAAGGAGCTTTCTCGAGAACACGGATAGTAAGTGAATGAGCTGGGATGGAAACCTAGACAACCTGACCCTAGAGACCCAACTTGCAATCACTACACCATGCAGAGGCCCTTCACTGCACAGATAGACACTGGGACAAGTTGATCTTACAATACAATTTTGTAATTTGAAACCAATTTCTCCGTGAACCCCTACTCTTCCACAGAGGATGAGTTTGTAACCGCCCGATGGGTTCCTCTTGCCTGCTGCCTAGACAGAACCGATTTATCAAGACAAGAGAATTGCAATGGAAAAGGAGTAATTCACGCAGAGCCGGCTGTGCAGAAGACCGGAGTTTTATTATTCCTTAAATCAGTCTCCTGAGCACTCAGGGATTGGAGTTTTTAAAGATAAGTTGTTACCTGCCTCCAAAGGCAGATTTGGCAAGTAGGGGCCCGGGAAATAGGGAGTGCTGATTGGTCAGGTTGGAGATGGACTCATAGCGGGTTGAAGTGAGTTTTTCTTCTGTTCCTGGTTGGGATGGCAGAGCTGGTTGGGCCAAATTACTGGTCTGGATGATGTCAGCCGATCTATCCAGAGCAGGGTCTACGAAATATCTCAAGCTCTGATCTTGGGTTTTGCAATAGTGATGTTATCCCCAGGAGCAATTTGGGGAGGTTCAGACTCTTGCAGCCAGAGGCTGCATGACCCCTAAACCTTAATTTCTAATCTTATAGTTAATTTGTTAGTCCTGCAAAGGCAAACTGGTCCCCAGGAAAGAAGGGGGTCTTTTCAGGAAAGGGCTATTATCAATTTTGTTTCAGAGTTATACCATGAACTGAATTCCTTCCCAGAGTTAGTTCAGCCCAAAACTGAACAAGGACAGCTTAAAGGTTAGAAGCAAGATGGAGGCAGTTAGCTCTGATCACTTCCACTGTCATCATTTCCACAGTTATAATTTTTGCAAAGCTGGTTTCAAGTTTGCAAGCAGAACCAGGAGAGAAGTGCTGGAGAGGAGTGAGTGAGAAACGTGGAGGGAGGAAGTTGCGGAGGCTGTGCACAGAGGAAACATTTATTTCAGGCTCTGTTTGCAGCTGACAGAGGTGAGAGATTTGGAGACGTGTGGACATATCAATGACACATTCTTCCTTTCATTTCATGGTTGTTTCATTGTCATCCCATCCTGGACTTACTTCAAATCTGCAGCAATTGTTCAGTGACTATGTCCTGTCTCCTATGAAAAGGCAAGTGTAATAGTTTGAAAACCTATAAAAGTTATTCCAAAAAAAGGCCGGGCATGGTGGCTCACGCCTATAATCCCAGCACTTTGGGAGGCCAAGGCGGGTGGATCACCCGAGGTCAGGAGTTCGAGACCAGCTGACCAACATGGAGAAATCCCATCTCTATTAAAAATACAAAATTAGCCAGGCATGGTGGCGCATGCCTGTAATCCCAGCTACTCAGGAGGCTGAGGCAGGAGAATCACTTGAACCTGGGAGGCAGAGGTTGTGCTGAGCCGAGATCACGCCATTGCATTCCAGCCTTGCATTCCAGCCTGGACAACAAGAGCAAAACTCCGTCTCAAAAAAAAAAAAAAAAAAAAAAAGTGCTCCAAAAGTTTTTGACTGCCCTGTCCTTCCATCTCCACAGCCACTATCCCTTGGCAAAGGATGGTCCTTGCTTTCCTTCACCATGACATGGGAACAAGAGGACTTCCATATTTACCCTGGTAAATGAAAATGACTGCCAGCGTGGCCCGTTTGCTTTTGTGTATTGATCATAGAAGAATGCACTGCAAAACAATAATACCTCCATGCCCACCGGAGTACACCAAGCTGGATTTAAACTATGTGTTCAAGCTGAAGTTTCTCCACATTTTTTCTTTGACATGCTCCCTTTCAGTAATAGTTGATAAATATTTATCTCACGGACTTGAGTCTCTCAATTCCTCTCCTAGCAGAAATCACTGCAAAGAGAAAAGTCAAACACTTCCTTTCCTGAAATAGCCAACAGCATCCTAGGAATAGTGGCAAAGCCGCTCTTCAGGGTGGCAATGGCTTGTGAGAACAGAGATTCTGCAACTCGGGGCCTCTTCCCTGCCCAGGGTCACTTGGGTGACCAGAGCAGGGAACAGTGAAGAGAACTTGCCATCAAGCCCCCTGGAAAATCTGACCCCCTTGAGTCTTCATGCCAATGATGTGGAAGAACAATTGGAATGTCTTGAAAACTCATGGACAGGCAGGAAGCTGTTGCTCAGCGAAGTGATGTCCTAATTGTTACCAGGAGGTTGAAGCTGGACTGGGTCTCAGTAATGGCCTTCATCCTTCTGTGAGGAGGGGCTCCTTGGATGCACAGAAGCCCCTGACTGTCTGCAGAGTGAATGGAAAATAAATCTTGGGACCCCAAAATCACTAAGCTAAAGGGACAAGTTAAGCTGAGAACTGCCTTCCATTCCATTCAAAGCCACCCCTCTGCTCACTGAGATAAATGCATATCTGATTGCCTCCTTTGGAAAAGCTAATCAGAAACTCAAAAGAATGCAACCTTTTGTCTCTTATCTTCCTGTGACCTGGGAGCCCCCTCTCCACTTGGGATTGTCCAGCCTTTTGGGACTGAACCAATGTTTATCTTACATATATTGACTGATGTCTGTATAAATGTACAAAACCAAGCTGTGTACCAATCGCCTTGGGTACATGTCGTCAGGATCTCCTGAGGCTGTGTCATGGGCACGTCCTCAACTTTGGCATAATGAAGTTCCTAAATTGATCTGCCTCAGTTATTTGGGGTTCACAGCAGGGAGGAGAAGCCCAGCAGAGGAGGGAACCTCTCGCCTGAGAGCGGGTGCTGGGAAACAAGAACTGCCAGACAGAACAGGCAGGGATTGTGCGGCTCCCATGGTAGTGTCCAGAGGTCTGCAGAGAGCCGTGCTTGCAGGGCATCCAGACACCTGGACCCTCTGTAGCAGCACTCTCCAATGGGGAGGGGAGAGCTGCAGGCCAGGCTGCCGAGGTACCACATATTTTCTGTAGGTCCCTGAGAAGAAGAAGTTACAGCATTTTTTAACTTTTAAACTTCCTTGGGATATGTTTTGCTAAATGAGGAGTCACTGACACTTTATGAAATGTCAAGGAAAATGTTTGTTCAGGTTTCTAGGTGGGGCTGAAGCCAAGGGAAGAGGAGAAGATGGCAGCTCGTGTCACAGGCACCTCTGGGCAGGGGTTACAGCAACATTTTCCCAAAAAGTTAGCCCAGGGCCCTATCACAGGGCCAAGAGCCAACTAGCGGTTTGATCCTACAAAAGAAACTCCTAGGAAACCAGACCCGTGCTGTGGTTGCCAACAGCCTGCAAATTAAAAGGACAGAAAGGGCAAAAGAAGATGTAATGATAAAAAATCTCCTTAGCACACACATACAGACACATATGCGTCACAGCTATTTTTGCATCAAATTGCAAATTTTATCTTGAAAGAGCCAAAAATGATGTTAGAGCCAGCTCCATCATGGGAATCTTTAACTTTACAAATAACGGTTATGGAAAAAATAACAGTTTCAATGGATAATGTTTATTTTAATCTTAGTAGGGCGGTATGCCGGGGTCTTGACTTCTTTTTGGCAAATGTCAGAAATCAGAGTATCAGTGGAAAGAAAGCAAAAGAACTTTTTAAATGACCTAGCTTTCGAATGACAGACAAAAGTCAAGGAAGGAGACATGTTTAAGGCTGAGCCTTGATGCGTCCACAGCAGCCGCCCTGCACACCCTGGCAGGGCTGAAAAGGGAGCATGCACTTTAGTTGATCCCTGACTCTTTTTCACTTTCTTTGTGCTCCCTCTCACTCTCACTCTCTGCTCTTTCTCCCAATTCCTCTCCTCCCACTCCTGGACATTCCACTCCCTGAGCTATAATTGTGTTTCCTGCCACACCCATCCTTAGAATAACCTTCCACTTCCAGCACCAATCCCTCATCTCTCTACCTTTGGGAACTCTTAGAGTGTAACATTCCTGCATTGACGACTGGTTCCACACTCCAAAGCATTGAGCAGGTTTGGGCATTGACAGGTTTGCAGGGTACAGATATGAATGAGACTGGTCCTCCTGGCCTCAGGCAACTCCTAGTCTAGGAGAAGGAAGCTGACTGGAATCCTGACAGAGTGGGCTAAGGCATATTAGAAAGATACAGAGTTAAAACTATGGGTGAGCAGGCATGGTGCGTGGCCGGTTTGCAGACAAGGAGGACTTCCTGGAGGAGGCAGTAACTGAGCTGAATCTATTAAGGCTCACATGAGAATGTTAGATGGAAAGTTTGGAGAAGACTTCCATATCTTCAAAGAGGGCTATCTTCATGGTGCTGGGGGCAAAGAGGAAGGGTTGGTGGAGAATTTCAGCACCTTACCTGTACAGCTGCAGAAGCCTCCAGCTCTGCATGCAACTATGCTGTCACTCTGTCCCCAGCTCAGACAACCAGCGTTGCATTCTCCAGGGTATTTACCCAGAGATGTAACGGCTACCCCAGACACCGCAGCCACAGCTCTGAGGGGGATTACTAAGCTTAGAGCAGACAACTTAGAGACCTTCCTTTCCCTGACCTAGAATTTAAAAGCAAACCACACCCAGGGCCCCCAGGATGTTTGATGCTTGTCCCAGACCCATCTGTGTGGGACTTCAGGCAGCTTGTCCTTCAGGACTGACTCACGAGGAAAGAGGAGGTAAGAATGTATTAGGGGAGAGAGAGTGCAGATGATCCTTTCAAGAATCTGCCCCCTTGGGCAAGCCGCTTCCTCTCTGTGCCTCCGTTTCCTCATCTGTAGAAAGAGAAAGTGGACCCTGCCAGCAGAGATGGACTTGTTTTCTTTTTCCTTCCTGTTCTCCTTCAGGGTCTCCATCTTTTGCAACAAGACAGGGCTGTGTCCCGATTCCTGGAAGCTCCTTTCCACCAGCCGTCTTTTCTCCTTGACACTGGCTCCTTCCCGTGTTCCCCTCCTTGCCCGTCCCTGCCTCCTGCTCTTGCTCTTTTCATGTTCCCCTTTTTTTATTCTTTTTCAGCACTTCACCTTTCCCTCCTCTGCCTGGGCTTTCTAGGGTGAAGCAGCCAGGCAGGGGCCGGTTTCTGAGGTTTCCCTCCTTCCTCTCAGTGGCTTCCAGTGGACACTCGCCCATGCAGAGACAGGAAGTGGGGCTTTCAAACTGCCTGCTCAGCACTGTGGGCATCTCTGCCGCGGCAGGAAAGAGCCATTAACTCCAGCCTGACTTGCAAAAGGAGATTTAGAATCCCTGAAAGCCTGGCAGACTTGTGTTTATAGAACTGCCCTTTTTTCGGTCATGGTTTATCACCATGCTTGTCTCAAGAGAGAAGCAAGTGCCATATGAGGCAGGATGGAGATCAGGTCTGACACTTAGTACACAAACAGTGGTTGATGAATGAGAGAATGAATGATTCTGTTGCAAAGGATGTTTCCTCCTTTTAGAACCAGAGAAATGGGTTTTTTAAAGATATACTCCAAATGGAAAGAGAGTAAAACAATGCTATGCATGTAAAATACATTTCCCTTTGGATGTTGGTGCTGGAGGCATCCTCCTTGCCTTCATTCTCCTATAATACCTCCTAAAGAACCCTGACCAAAGACACCTATTGAAACCACTTGTAAAAGTGTAGACTCTACCTAGGCTAAGGTATGCATAGCTGGGCCAACCCTTTCCATTTTGACATTTTCTTCATTTGTTCTCTCTGCGCCTCCTCTCCAAGATCTCTTCTTCAAGCTCCCGGAGAACAAACTGCCAATCAGAACTCCCCGCCCCCCACACAAAAGACACATTCCCTTATGCAAAGGGTGAATTTTTAAATGAATGTGCTAAGTTGATCTATTCTTCTCCTCTGTGTTACTCTTGATCTCTTCCTGCATGAAACTCCCTCAGCACTTGGGTTCTGTAGCGCTCACTCAACACTTAATAAATGCTGCCTTATATTACTTTAGTCCTTTGAATGTACCCATCCAATGCCCCCAATCACAGTGCAAGTTAATGTAAGAATGCGGGCCGTGTCTGCAACCCTGGTGCCTATCCACATGTCTAATTCATAGTCAGTGATTCCTTTTGAAATTTTTTTATTTTGGTTGATTACACAAGTAAAACATGCTTATGGTAGGATTACATGTTTATTGACAGAGTAAATCAACAGAGAGAAAAATGCACAACCTCCAAAGCAATTAAAGAAATGCAAATTTTTAAAAATAAAAGACACACTTTTACGTGTATTAAATGAAGAAAAATCAATAAAAATTATAAATTGCTATGTAGGAATGATTATAGGAGAGCAGATGTGCTTACAGAGCAGAGGTGGAGGGGTGCTGTCATCTGGTTTAGGATATTTGGAGCACCACCTGGAGACATATGACAGGAAGTTTAACGATTCTCACGGCGTTTAATCCTGATGCGATTGTTCACCCTGGCATCCGAGCATCCTGACCACTGCCCCTGACTGTCCCCACTAATGCTGTTCTAGCCCCTTTCCTTGCCTGTGCCCTCAATGTGGATTTCCTTCTGCTTGTGTCTAAGCTCAGCTGCATCGCCATTCCTTATTCTGCTCTAAAGTATATTTCTCCCTGAGCTAGACTTTGATCATCTGTTCTTGAAGTGTCCTCCTCAGTGTCAGATAAGTTCTGCTCTTGTGCAGGCCCATGTTCCTCTTATCAGGGACTTACAGCAAACCTTCCAGGCAGAACCAGTCATGAGACATCACCAATTATCAGCAACCCATGTCAAAGCCACGTTGGCCATCCTTTCCTTGCCAGGAGTGTGTAAAGCAAAACTCAACAGCAGAGGCTCAGACATTGCCCATGGAGAGTCTCATGGGCCAAATCAGCAGCGGGCATGTGGACTGTATCCCCTTATTCTGCAGAGCAGGCTTCAGGATGGAAGCCCCAGATATCAGGAAGGGAATGGGCTTGGGAGGCAGGAAGACTTAGGCCCAAGTTTTTAAATTAAAAGTCACTTTTACATTTACTTTTCTGATACCAAAATTATATATGTTTATTATAGTAAAACTAGAAAGTAGATATAAGCAACAAATAAACATAAGTCAATAAATGTGATTCATGACATAAACAGAATTAAAAATGAAAAAATCATTTTAATAGATGCAGAAAGAGCATTCAATAAAATCCAGCATCCCTTTATGATAAAATCCTTCAACAAACTAGGCATCAAATGAACATATCTCAAAATAGTAAGAATCATCTATGTATGACAAACTCACAACCAACATCAAAATGAATGGAGAAAAGTTGAAAGCAATTCCTCCCAAGAGTTGGAACAAGACAAGGATGCCCACTTTTCACCATTTCTATTCAACATAGTACTGGAAGCCCTAGTGAGAGCAATCAGGCAAGAAAAAGAAATAAAGGGCATCCAAACTGGAAAAGAGAAACTCAAACTACCTCTACCAATGACATGATCTTATACCTAGAAACTCCTAAGGAATCCTCAAAAATCTCCCAGATCTGATAAGTGAATTTAGTAGTGTTAGGTTACAAAATCAATGTACACAAATCACTAGCACTGCTATACACCAACGATGGCCAAGCTGAAAATCAAGTCAAGAACTCAATCCCATTTACAACAGCTGCAAAAAATAAAAATAAAATACGTAGGAATATACTTAACCAAGGAGGTGAAAGATCTCTACAAGGAGAATTATGAAACACTATTGAAAGAAATCATAGATGACACAAGCAAATGGAGAAACATACCATGCTCATGGATTAGAAGAATCAATATTGTAAAAATGACTATACTACCGAAAGCAATTTACAGATTCAATGCACCTCTTATCAAAATAGCAATGTCATTTTTCACAGAATTAGAAAAACCAATCCTAAAATTTATATGAGACCAAAAAAGAGTCCAAATAGGTAAAGCAATCCTAAGCACAAAAAAAAAGAGCAAATCTGGAGGCATCACATTACCCGACTTCAAATTATACTACGAGGCTATTGTAATCAAAACAGCGTGGAACAGGTATAAAAGTAGAATAGAATAGAGAACCCAGAAATAAAACCAAGTACCTACAACCAACTGATCTTCAGCCAAGCAAACAAAAACATACACTGGGGAAAGGAGACCCTATTCAATAAACAGTGCTGGGAAAATTGGATAGTCACATGTAGTGTAAAAGAATGAAACTGGGTTCCTATCTCTCACCATATATAAAAATTAATTCAAGATGGATTAAAGACATAAATCTAAGATCTGAAACCATAAAAATTCTAGAAGAAAACCTAGGGAAAACTCTTCTGGACATTGGCCTAGGCAAAGAATTTGTGACTAACACCCCAAAAACAAATGCAACAAAATAACAGAAAGAAGTAAATGGAACCTAATTAATCTAAAAAGCTTCTGCATAGCAAAAGAAATAACCAACAGGGTAAAGAGACAACCTACAGAACAGGAGAAAGTATTTGCAAACTACACCTCTGACAAAGGACTAATATTCAGAATCTACAAGAAACTCAAACAAATCCGCAAGAAAAAAAAAAACAAATAATCCCATTAAAAAGTGGGCAAACAACTTGAACAGATATTTCTTAAAAGAAGATATATGAGGCCGGGCGCGGTGGCTCAAGCCTGTAATCCCAGCACTTTGGGAGGCCGAGACGGGCGGATCACGAGGTCAGGAGATCGAGACCATCCTGGCTAACACGGTGAAACCCCGTCTCTACTAAAAAATACAAAAACTAGCCGGGCGACGTGGCGGCGCCTGTAGTCCCAGCTACCCGGGAGGCTGAGACAGGAGAATGGCGGGAACCCGGGAGGCGGAGCTTGCAGTGAGCTGAGATCCGGCCACAGCACTCCAGCCTGGGGCGACAGAGCGAGACTCCGTCTCAAAAAAAAAAAAAAAAAAAAAAAAAAAAAAGAAGATATATGAATGACCAACAAATATAGCTTTTAAACGTTCAGCATCACTAATTATCAGGGAAATACAAGTTAAAATCACAATGAGATACCACCTTACCCCAACCAGAATGGCCATTATTAGAAAGTCAAAAAACAACCGTTGTTGGTGCCAATGCAGTGAAAAGGGAACACATACATTGTTGGTGGGAATGTAAATTAGTACAATCTCTACGGAAAACTATATGAAGATAATATGGAGATTTCTCAAATAACTGAAAACAGATCTAACATTGGATCCAGCCATCCCACTACTGGGTATCTTCCCAAAGGAAAATAAATAATTATATAAAAAAGACTCTTCCTCAGTGCCTATGGAAGCATAGGGAAGAAAAGGAGAAAAGGGAGAAAAAAAAGACACTTGCACATGTATGTTTATTGGAGCACAATTCACAATTGTAAAGTGATAGAACCAACCTAAGTGCCCATCAGTGGATGAGTGGATAAAGAAAATGTGTGTGTGTGTGCGTGTGTGTATGTGTGTGTGTGTGACATATAGCACCAGATTATTGAGACAGTGGGACTCAAAAGGGTGAGCCAGGAATGAGTTTTTCTCTCCCTACCCTGTTTTCAACTCCACTCAACCAGACATCTTTTCCTTATCCTCAGAGCAAAACATCAGCATATCCCACAGCTTTGTGGTCATTTTTAAATATGAACTTATAGTTCTTTTTTAGGAATTAAAAATTCAAGTCCAAACCACGCGTGGTGGCTCATGCCTATAATCCTAGCACTTTGGGAGGCCGAAGCGGGCAGATCACTTGAGGCCAGGAGCTCGAGACCAGCCTGGTCAACATCGTGATGCCCCATCTCTACTAAAAATACAAAAAAAAAAAAAAAAAAAAAAAAGAATAGCTGGGCGTGGTGGCAGGCGCCTGTAATCCCGGCTACTTGGGAGACTGAGGTTGGAGGATCACTTGAACCTGAGAGGTGGAGGCTGCAGTGAGCCAAGGTGGCGCCACGGGACTCTAGCCTGGGTGACAGAGTGAGACTCTGTCTCAATAAAAAATGAAATACAATAAAAAATTCAAGTCCAGTCTAAATAAAAACTCCTAATTCTCATTTACTTCACAACTTTTCCCATTCCCCTAGTTCAAGCCTGGCCCAGGGACAGGACCTGCAGGGGAAGGAAGAAGGTGTACGCCCCCCCAGCCCCACCCTGCTTCACCCTATTCTACTTCCTCCCCAACTTCTACCCGGACAAGATCAATGAGAGGAAATGGGAGAAAGGGCTTCGTGCCTGTGTGTTTGTTCGCTTGGCTGTTGCTGTTTGTTGTCTCTACTAGCAAATGCCCTCTGTTATGGCAGGATATATCTTCCAAATGCTGCCTGTTTCTCTCCTGGAACATCTGTGGAGCTTGTGGCGCTTCCACGTGATCCTTCTGCTGGGGACCTCCCAGAAAGAACATGACCTCAGCTCAGATGCCGTGGCAGACGCTGAAGGCAGAGCAGCTGGAGGCTGTTGGCCAACTGCATTCTTCAACACTGAGCAGCAAGTTCTTTCTTGAAAAGAGACCCAAATGCACTTCGCAGCTGCCACGATCACCTATCTCTAGGGATCCAAAAATAGAATATATTTTCAGAGGAGCATTGTTAGCCCGTTAGTTCTACCGCTTTTCCCCTCTCCTCCCTCAGTGAGAAGGGAAAAGGGTGCTTCCTTGTGCCAGCTCAAGCCAAGTGGAAGTGAAACCGGAAAAGTTCCCTTGTCCCCCTCGAAGGACATGCGATAAGGGTGTGGCTGTCTTCTTCAGTGTCCCGCTGCTCAAACCTCTAGGGGAGCATAGACGGGCAGGCTGTGGGGCTCTCGCCCCGTGGCAGTGTCTAGCGGTGGATGTTTACAGCTCCTGAAACCCCAGTGGGTGTGTGCTACTGTGTGCTCTTTTAGTTTTGCTGTCTATAGGCAGCTTGTGTTAATCAGCTCAGTTAGACCCTCTACCTTATCACAAGGACAGAGGGCTTTCTGTATCCCCGGTTCTTGCCTTGGTGTACGGGAAGAATTGGATCACACGTGGGTGTGGAGAATGAGTGCAAGGTTTTATTGAGTGAAAGTATCTTCCAGCAGAGTGGGGAGCCAGAAGGGAGATGGCTTTCCTCTGGAGTCAGCAGCCCAGGCTTCCCTCCGACTGCCCCAGACACACTCTGCCTCCTTCCGCTGGTCGCTGGTGTGCAGGTCTGCTCCCCCCACGTCCTCTCAATGTCCAGCCGCTCCTGTCTTCTTCCACCGATGTGTGTCTGCCTGCTAGGGTTTGGGGAAGGTCGGGGAGTTTAATAGGCAGATGGGGGCGTGGCAGGCCAGGATGGTCTTGGGAAATGCAACCGTTGGGTGGGAAGGCAGGAGTGCCTGTCCCTACCTAGGTCCTAGGGCACAGGCCCCAGGGGGTGGAGTCCTAGCCAGGGACCATGCACTGCCCTTCCCAGCACTTCTTTGCCCCACTCCTATATCAGAAGGGGACTTAGGAGAGATGCTGGTAGAGAGTGAGAGTCCTCCTCTCCCTGGACAGACATATGCCTGGTGCTACTGCAGGATTCTTTTACAACCATCGCTTCCCAACACACCTCTTGCACTCATAACTTCTTCTTGAGGTCTGCTCCCCAGAGGGTCCAACCTGTCAGAGTAACGGAGAAGAATCTCAGAACTGGTTTCCCCAAAGTGTGGTTAATGAAGCACTTTTAGCTAATCTCTTTTTATAATGTGTGAACACTTTCAACATTTTCCCCTCAGCTTTGAAACACGAACACTTAATATTCTGTTATGCACATATATTTATCCTATTACATACTGTATAAGTCAACTTCCACTAGATAATACTGTGGTAACCAAACTCAAAATATCTGTAGCTCAAGAAATGGGTGAAAGATTCCCTATTTAATAAATGGTGCTGGGAAAACTGGCTAGCCATATGTAGAAAGCTGAAACTGGATCCCTTCCTTACACCTTATACAAAAATTAATTCAAGATAGATTAAAGACTTAAATGTTAGACCTAAAACCAGAAAAACCCTAGAAGATAACCTAGGCAATACCATTCAGGACATAGGCCTGGGCAACAACTTCGTGACTAAAACACCAAAAGCAATTGCAACAAAAGCCAAAATAGACAAATGGGATCTAATTAAACTGAAGAGCTTCTGCACAGCAAAAGAAACTATCATCATAGTGAACAGGCAACCTACAGAATGGGAGAAAATTTTTGCAACCTACCAATCTGACAAAGGGCTAATATACAGAATCTACAAAGAACTTAAATTTACAAGAAAAAAACAAATGACCCCATCAAAAAGTGGTTGAAGGATATGAACAGACACTTCTCAAAAGAAGACATTTATGCAGCCAACAGACACATGAAAAATGCTCATCATCACTGGTCATCAGAGAAATGCAAATCAAAACCACAATGAGGTACCATCTCACGCCAGTTAAAATGACAATCATTAAAAAGTCAGGAAACGACAGATTCTGGAGAGGATGTGGAGAAATAGGAACACTTCTACACTGTTGGTAGGAGTGTACATTAGTTCAACCACTGTGGAAGACAGTGTGGCAATCCCTCAAGGATCTAGAACTAGAAATACCATTTGACCCAGTAATCCCATTACTGGGAATATACCCAAAGGATTATAAATCATGCTGCTATAACGACACATGCACACGTATGTTTATTGCAGCACTATTCACAATAGCAAAGACTTGGAACCAACCAAAATATCCATCAATGATAGACTAGATTAAAAAAATGTGGCACATATACACCGTGGAGTACTATGCAGCCATAAAAAAGGATGAGTTCATCTCCTTTGCAGGGACATGAATGAAGCTGGAAACCATCATTCTCAGCAAACTATCACAAGGACAGAAAACCAAACACTGCATGTTCTCACTCATAGGTGGGAACTGAACAATAAGAACACTTGGACACAGGGCAGGCAACATCACACACCAGGGCTTGTTGGGAATTGGGGGGCTGGGGGAGGGATAGCATTAGGAGAAAAACCTAATGTAAATGAGCAGTTGATGGGTGCAGCAAACCAACATGGCACATGTATACCTATGTAACAAACCTGCACGTTGTGCACATGTACCCTAGAACTTAAAATATCTAGACATTACTGCCCTTTATCCCACAGGAAGAAGAAGAACGAGGCAAAGATAAACAAAAACAACTGCTAGCTTTGGGTTTCATTAGTCAACTTGCTTCAGTCTGTCTTGTTTAAAGAGATTTATTGGGAGTCTTTCCCAGTGACTTTCATTTCCATCTCATTGGCCACCCCTCTCTGCAAGGAAAGTTGGGGTGTATTATTTACCCACCACATCCAATGGTATTCTGTTATTAAGGAGTCAGGATAATTTGAATATTGGGTGGTCAACTAGCATTTTCTGCCACTCCAACAAAAGAGAGAGATCTATAAATATTTAGAACATGTGAGACAGACTGAAGCACGCTGACTAACAAAGCCCAAAGAGAAAACAGTCTAGAATGTTCTGTGGTTGTTGCAAAGATGGTGGAAGCCAATCTACCTAACAGAGCCCTAGAAGGTTTCTGGGCTCAGAGTCAGCAACTGAACCCAGGGCAGAAGTCAGAAGTGTGCTGAAAAGAGAGTGATTGCATGGATGTCTGCATATGAACAGCAACCCTGCTGGCACCATCTTCTCCATTCCTGTCCAGAGAACAGGCAATCAGTATTTACCCCTAGGCAAAATAAAACAAAACCCAAAGATGCTGAGCAAAATATTCAAAGAGAGCTAAGACTCTGGTTCACAGGTTGGCACTGAAGGATTCAGCCTTCTTCAGTCCTGTCTGTGGACAGCCTGCAACCCTCTTCCTACCCACCTTACCCAGAGCTCTGAATGTGAAGCCTACCCAGTGGAGACACCGTGCCTGAAAATAGACAATGCAGTGGAAACCCTTACCAGCTCCCCACTCTTCCCGTCTTATCTAGAAGCAGACAATTGAGGCTTACCAGATGTGTGAGTCTGTTTTGCATTGCCATAAAGGAATGCCTGAAACTGGGTGATGTATAGGAAAGAGTTTATTTGGTTCACAGTTCTCCAGGAGGTCCAAGCATGGCACCAGCATCTGCAAGGCTTCTGGTGGGGCCTCAGGAAGCTTTTAATGACAAAGAAAGGGAAGAAGAGGAGCAAGAGAAAGAGCAGAAGGTGCCAGGCTCCTTTAAAAAACCAGCTCTTATGTGAACTGCCAGAGCAAGAACTCACTCGTTACGATGGGGATGGCACCAAGCCATTCAAGAGGGACCCACCCCATGACCCAGACACCTCCCACCAGGCCCCACGTCCAACTTTGGAGATCACATTTCAACGTGAGATTTGGAGGTGCCGAACATCCAAACTATACAACCAGGCAACTGAGGGACTAAACTCCTGAGCCAAGCACAATGAGGTGGGTAACATCACCCTGAGGGCCAGGCTTTAAGTGAAAGTCCTGCAGGCTAAGTTATGAGCCTCCCAGTTCTATTGTACTCACGCAACAAGTAGGGGTTGCTGTAAAACTGGAACACACAATCACAAAAGAATGCTGATGAATTTCAAAATTCCACCTACCACCAGTGTAAGTAGTAAGTCCTGGAAAGAGGGTGGTGGCCTGGGGTGCTGAAAACTAAAGGTTCATACTGAGCAGTTGAAAGATAACGTCTAATGTTTCTAAGTGAATAAACAGAGGTAAGTATATTTATTCTAGAGTTAGGAAGGTAACCACAAAAAGGGCTGTATAAAGAAATTGTTAGAAGAAAAACAAAAAAGTTGTCTCTGAGTTGGGGATTTCAGGAGAGCTGGGAGGCCATTCTCTTCCAATGTAATTTGCTCGGTACTGTTTGATCTGGTGCTACACACGTGTACTACTTTATTAAAAACAAATGGAAAAAAGCAAATAAGATGATTGTGTCTCCAGTAATGAAGCCTGGAAATTCAGTCGCACCGTAGGCATCAAAGACGTGCTTATTAAGACTCCACAGGATTGGTAACTTCCTAGGAGACATAGCCACCTGGTCAGAAATAATCCAAGACAGAAGCACTTGGAGCCACTGTACAATAAGAGCAAACACTTAGTGGCACTTACTGGATGCAAGTCTCTCTTGTGAGAGATGTATTTGCCTATCTTCTCTAACTCATATAACAACTCTAGGACTTGGGTGTGTTAACAGCATCATCTGTGTTTTACGGAGGAGGAAACTAAAGCAGAGAAATAAAGAAGCGTCCCCAAGTCCACAGGCTTAGCAAGTGCTGTGATCAAATTTTAATATGGTCAGTCTGCCTGCAAAGCTACAACCTTAACCTCTGGGCAGTGTTGCATGTAAGCTAGTGCTCCAAACATTATCTAAGAGAATATTGGGCCATAACAATAGTGGGAGGTGAGTCCTACATTCTGTAATTACAGTTAAAGTCACATTGCCGGGTATGGTGGCTCATGTCTGTAATCCCAGCATTTTGGGAGGCCAAGGCAGGTGGATCATGAGGTCAGGAGTTCGAGACGAGCCTGACCAACATAGTGAAACCCCATCTCTACTAAACAAACAAACAAACAAACAAACAAAAAAACACACACACAAAAATTAGCCAGGTACGGTGGCATGCACTTGTAGTCCCAGCTACTCGGGAGACTGAGGTGGGAGAATCGCTTGAACCCAGGAGGCAGAGGTTGCAATGAGCTGAGACCATGCCATTGTACTCCAGCCTGGGTGACAGAGTGAGACTCCATCTCAAAAATAGTAATAATAATAAAAAACATAAAATAAAGTCACATCATTGGCATTCATTTATTTTGGGGGGGAAGGGGACTGATTGTTTTGCCCAAGAAACAGCAGCCCTTGCTCTGCCCACAGCATACACCATCTACAATGTGGTCATTTAGGGAATTCCACTGACTTATGCAACTTGATTTCTTGTACAAAGTTTTATACTGGGCACTGAGAGGCAACGTGCCTATGAGGGATAAGCATTGAGCTGGGAGCCTTGACTCTCTCATCCCTGAGTTGCACATCACCCTGAGCAGGTCACCGGCCTCTGGAGGCTGAGTTTTTGTATTTGTGAGAGGAGACAGTGCACAACTTGCCTCTGGGCTGTAGTATGGATGTCATAAGGAATTTATGGAAAGGGCCTTGTAAACTGTGACTGTCTATTACGAAATGAAAGATGTCAAAATGCTTTTTCTTTAGGTCACTACCACGATTGGGAACCTTTATTGGATCCTCTCTAAGGCCCCCAGTAAAGCCCTACCTTCACCAAGATACCAAGCTCACAGGTCCTCCCCACTCTGTTGTTTCATCCAATCTTTTTTCTCTCTCTCTCTCTCTTTTTTTTTTTTTTCTAAGGACAGAGTTTCAGCCGGGCATGGTGGCTCATGCCTGTAATTCCAGCACTTTGGGAGGCTGAGGCAGGTAGATCTTGAGGTCAGGAGTTCGAGGCCAGCCTGACCAACTTGGGGAAACCCTATCTCTACTAAAAATATAAAAATTAGCTGGGCGTGGTGGCATATGCCTGTAATCCCAGCTACTCTGGAGGCTGAGGCAGGAGACTCGCTTGAAGCTACGAGGCAGAGGTTGCAGTGAGCCGAGATCGTGTCACTGCACTCCAGCCTGGGCAACAGACTCCATCCCAAAGAGAAGAAGACAGAGTCTCACCCTGTCACCCAGGCTGGAGGGCAGTGGCACGATCTCTGCTCACTGCAACCTCTACCTCCCGGGTTCAAGCGATTCTCGTGCCTCAGTCTCCTGAGTACTATGACTACAGGCACACACCAACACGCCCGGCTAATTTTTGTATTTTCAGTAGACATGGGGTTTCACTATGTTGGCCAGGCTGGTCTCGAACTCCTGGCCTCAAGTGATCCGCCCACCTTGGCCTCCCAAAGTACTGGGATTACAGGCGTGAGCCACCGTGCCCAGCTTCTTCCAATCTTTTTCTTGTCTCCAGGACTACTCATCTTCATCCCCACTTTGCCTCACTCAAATTAAACCCTGAATCCTCTGTGGTTTCTGTCAAATCTTGCATTATTTAACCATTGTCTCTGTTTTATAATTTAATTATAGAGGCCCCAACCAAGGGAAACAAACATTCTGAGAACTTGTGATTTCCTCAAATAAGAAGAGCCTTACAGCAGATTACATTTCCCATAAAATGCAAACTCACACTAGAACAAGCAGCCCACTAAGATGTCCATGGCCAGTGTCGGGCTGGCTTGGCTCACCAGCCTAAGGAACTTGTTCCTGTTACCAGAAAGCAATGCTCAGGGCAAACCATGGCCCCTCATGGACTCTTGCCAAGAGTTGAAACCTTGAGGGTTAAATCTTACCATATTGCAATCCACTAGGAGCAGGTAGGTTCTGTCCCAGTTGTTCCTGACCCAGGCTGGGGCTGTTCTTCTAGGGCAGTGGCTCTCCTATTTTTGGTCACAGGACCTCTTGACAACTCTTAAAAAAAAGTACTGAGGACCCCAAGAGCTTTTATTAATGTGGGGCACACCTATCAATACTTACTGTATTAGAAATTAAAACTGAGAACTTTAAAATATATGTATGTATATTTCATTTTTAAATTATAATAATAAACCTATTACTGATAAAAACATTTCTATGAAAAATAACTCTATTTTCTAAAACAAAAATACCATGAGGAAGATGGCATTGTTTTTTCATTTTTGCAAATCTCTTTCATGTCTGGTTTGATTGAAAAAACTAGGTTCTCCTGTTTGCTTCTGCATTCGGTTTAGGTTCATTATTGCACACTCTGTCACCTGGAAAATGCCACTGTTCACATGTGAGAAAGTGAGAGTGAAAAAAGACAGATAACATCTTAGTATTATTAGGACCTTAGTTTTAACCCTGACAATCCCCTCAAAGGTCTCAGGGACAATCGGGGTCCCTGGACCATGTTTTCAGAACAGCTACTTTAAAGAGAGTTTGGAAACAGAAGGGCCATTTCTGATTGTTCCATTTATGAGCAGGGAGAGGTACCCAGGTGTCAGAATGACCTATACAGCCCTAGATGGTTCTACACAGGAAAGAACTGCCCAGCCCAAAACAACAGGGTGCCCAGAAAGGAAGCTAGATTAGTTCCTGCGGTAGGTGATCTGGACTTTTGCATATTTGCCCAGCATAACTTTGTAAGAGCTTAATAAAGCTTTTTACATTTGTTAAATGAAAATGGTAGAACCAAATTGCAGATGAAATGGCTCACCTAATAATGCATCCAAATCAGATAGCTTTCATCATGCAGCATTTTAACTACCACAGACTGTGTAACAGAAATTATTGCATGTCCCAGGCAATGCCTAAGAAACTGCTGTTTGTAACCCAAACAGTCTGGCAGTGGTTAATCACATGGCTTTCCTCATTTTCTGTTGTAAACTTCTGCTGGACCTATGACCAGCTATCTGTGTGAGATGGTAAGCCTTCCCTACCCCACAGGAAGGAGCAGATCTGATGGGGCTCCCTGATTAGGATACCAAGGGAACAGGCAGCACTCTGTAAACCTTAGTGGACAATGTCTAAGATAAGCTGTGATAGGCTAGCATCCCTGCAATTTGGTTTTTAAAACCCCACAGTAAGTCATAAATCTGACTTGGTGTGGAATCGGTGGAATTAACAGGGATGTCGGGATCTGATTGTAGCCTGGAAGCCCCTGCTTTCTGAGGACCACACTGGAGGTGCACTCAGAATTCAGAAGGGTAGATTCTCCCACCCAGCCTCCCTCACCAGCTCCCTGGAGGTAACCAGTAGCTTTTCTCCTTTTGATAGTGTTTGTCATCAAGTCAGCTTTACTAGTTGTTTGCTTTTTTTTGCATCCTGATTAACCTCCTCAGAACCTTGCCATTATCAAGTCTCTCTGTAATTCAAAATGTTCAGTGCATCCTGTTGGCACATTGTATAAATATGCCATAGTTGTTTATACATCATCCTTTGATGACTATCTAGGCCGTGTAAAATTTTCTGCAATTATGAGCACTGTTCTAATGCAGTTTCCAGCCTAGTATTCAAGAGCCTCCATGCTGTGTCGCCGATTAGGTTTCTTTACATCAGGCTCCACCCTTTGTAATCCTCTGCTTCAGCCGTGCTCCTGTGCCTGTGCCCACCCATCCACGCCTCTGTTCCTTCTCCTCGACATCACTAAAGGATCCTCTCACTTGTGGTCCCCCCTACTCGGGAGGCTGAGGCAGGAGGATCTCTTGAGCCCAGGAGTCTGAGGCTTCAGTGAGCTATGATGGCACCACTGTACCCAGCCTGGGTAAAAGAGCAAGACCCTGACTCTAAAAAAAAGAAGAAGAAGAAAAAAAAGCATCCTCTCCAATGGCTCTGTACTCATTGGTCCTGTGTGAAAGAGGCCCTCTCACTACAGCCTGACTGCGTGTTCGTATTACCTTTCTTTCTCCTTTGCCATTTGGGGAAATAAATTTTTTATTTCATTTAATTTTGATTTTTATTACTAGTGAGACTAATGATTGTTCCCGACTCAAATTTGTGAAGCATTTACCATCGGTGCCATGCGGTGGCACTTACTGCCTTGAAACATTTTTGTGTATATCCTGTTTCCACAAGTGGATTAATAAAGTAGACTGAGTAGGGTGGCTCAGGCCTATAATCCCAGCATTTTGGGAGGCCGAGGCAGAAGGATCACGTGAGGTCAGGAGTTTGAGACCAGCCTGGCCAACATGGCGAACCCCTGACTCCACTAAATATACAAAAATTAACTGGGTGTGGTGGTCTGCCCCTGTAATCCCAGCTACTCAGGAGGCTGAGGCAGGAGAATCGCTTGAGCCCAGAAGGTGGAGGTTGCAGTGAGCTGAGATTATGCCACTGCACTCCAGCCTGGGCAACAGAGTGAGACTCTGTCTCAAAAAATATATATAAAATAAAATAAGTAAAAATTTAAAATTTAAAAATAATACAGTGACCTGCAGTCAGGAATAGTTTCTCAGAGAGTCTTAAATGGAAGGGAGATCCCTGAAGCATCAGCTCAATTCAGTCAGTATCTGCTGGCTGTCATTTAACACAAAATGTATTAAGTATTTGAAAGTATACTTTTTAAAATTAAAAAAGTCTTAATATTCTCCTGTAGATTGAGTTATCCCACCCAAATGAAAACAACTTATAAAAAGGAAAAAAAAATCAGTGCAAATAGATTTTTAAAAAATGTTTTAAAAGGGTGGAAGCTCTCTCTAATCTCAGGCGCTCCAGTTCTTTTTGAATGAAAGCAACTTCATCACTGACGATTCACACCTTGTAAAATTCCCCCGCAGAAGTGTGCGTGGCCCATAAACACCCTTTTCTCAGGTGAGTGAAAGAGTTGAGAAGAGAGACCAGCATGACAGTTCCACTGTGTCTGGCAAAGCCCCCCGGTGTCCCTACACACACACACGGGCACTCCTCTACCCCTAGACAGAGATCTGGCCAAGCATAACCACCTACCTCCCTCTATCTGTAATTTAGGGAAACTGCTGCCACCTCTCAACCCCCGCCCTGCAAAAGACTGCTTGCAGCAAACTCTAGAGAACATACTGGAAAAGGAATAAAAATCACCACTCAGAGATTATTACTAATAATATTTCACAGAACTTTCCAAATACTGCACATGTGCACACACACATCCCATATTGGGGCTCACATCGCATATACAACGTGAGACAAAATTGGAATATAATAATAATATCTGCCACCTAGGGATGCTGAGCTTAAATGAGGTGATGCATACAAAGTGTTCTAGCAGCACCAGCACACGGAAAGGAGTATGCAACTACGAACTGTCAGATTATACAGTGCCACACAGTTCTCCGTTCTCCATCTTACCTTTGAACTTTACATTTTATCATGATCCTATGTTTTTAAATATCCCTTGAAAATAGTTTTTGATGTCTATATAAGTAATATATTCTATTTTTAAAATATATCACTTTTTTTTTTTTTTTTTAAGACAGGGTCTTGCTCTCTCACTCAGGCTGGAGTGGAGTGGCACAATCATAGCTCGCTGCAGCCTTAAATTCTTGGACTCAAGCGATCCCCCAACTTCAGCCTCTGGAATAGCTGGGACTACAGGCGTATAGCACCATGCCCAGCTAATTTTTTCTTTCTTTCTTTCCTTTTTTTTTTTTTTGAGACAGGGTCCCGCCCAGGCTGGAGTGCAGTGGCATGATATTGGCTGACTGCAACCTCCGTCTCCCAGGTTCAAGCGATTCTCCTGCTTCAGTCTCCTGAGTAGCTGGGACTACAGTCATGCACCCCCACCCTGGCTAATTTTTGTATTGTTTGTAGAGATGGGGTTATGCCATGCTGGCCAGGCTAGTTTTGAACTCCTCACCTCTGGTGATCTGCTCACCTCGGCCTCCCAAAGTGCTGGGATTACAGGCATGAGCCACCATGCCCAGCTTAAATATGCCACACTTTATTGATCATTTTTGCCTGTTGCTGGACATTCAGGTTGTTTCCTATTTATAATTATTATAAATAATACTGTGATGCTCTATTTAAAATTTTGATCACATCCCTGGTTATTTTCTTAGGATGGATTTCTAACATAGAATTTCTAAAACAAGAGGGCATACACATTGTTTAATATGTATATTACCACATTGCTTTCCAATTTATTCTCATTGGTCCTGTGTGAGAGCAGTCTTCTCAATACACCCTCACTGTATTTTAGTATTACCTTTCTTTCTCTTTTGCGATTTGGGGAAAGAAATTTTTTATTTCATTTAATTTTGATTTTTATTACTAGTTAGACTAAACTTTTATGATTATATTGGTCATGTGCCTTTTTTCTTTGACAAAAATTGTATATATTAATTGTATATGGTATATAATATGATGTTTTGATGTATACACACACACACATGCGTCAAAATGATTAAATCAAACTGTTTAACATATCCAAACATCATTTTTTGGGTGAGAACATTTTTGGTGAGCCATTTTTAAGCATGCAATATAGTATTAACTACAGTCACCATGCTGTACAATAGATCCCCAGAACTTACACCTGTCTACCTGAAACTTTGTACCTTTTGACCAACTTCTCCCCATCCCCTCCCCTCCACCCCGACCCCTGCTACTTCCCAGGGTCCCTGGCAACCACCATTCTATTCTCTGCTTGACATTTCTTTTTAATTTGACTTTTTTCGATTCCACACATAAGTGAGATTATGCAGCATTTGTCTTTCTATGCCTGGCTTATTTCATTTAGTATGTTCTCTAGGCTCACCCATGTTGTTGCCAATGACAGGATTTTCTTCTTTTTTAAGGCTGAATACTACTTCATTGCATATATGTATCACATGTCCTTTATCCTTTCATCTACTGATGGGTTCATTCCATATCTTGGCTGTTGTGACTAACACTGCAATCAACATGGGAGTGCAGACATCTCTTTGGCGTACTGATTTCATTTCCTTTAGAAATATACCCAGAGGTGGGATTGCTGGATTATATGATAGTTCTATTTTAATATTTTTGAGAACTCCATACTGCTTTCCACATGGCTGTACCATGTATATATTTTTTTTCTTTGGGGGAATTTTCTGTTCCTATCCCCATTTTTATTTATGTTGTCTTTAATTGAATTGTAAAAAGACTTTGTAAATATCAATTGATAAGTGCTCCTTATGCATTAGGAGTTCAGCTTTTCTATCACATTTTATTTTGTCCAGTTTACTTCATGGTCCTGGTTTTCATTTGCTCATTGATTCAGTGCATAGTCCCTGCATGCCTGCTATGTGCCGGGCCCTGCTACAGTGTTGGGGTTACAGCAGGGAGCAAAGAGACCAAAATCTCCATCCTCAGCGAACTTACGTTTTAGTGGGAGCATGTACACGAGAGTGTAATTTTACGAACAGAAACACCCAGTTCCTGGAATCCCTGTTTTGTAGTTTGATAAGTACCTGTGACTACTTAAATGTTGCTGCTCTAGTAATGCCATCTTCCTTTCAGAAAACCATTGCACCCATGTGAATATGGAAGAAGAAAGACCTCTGAGCTTTGGCTAATAGAGAAAATTAGATAATATTGTCGAATAAATATGACTGAAAAGACATCCTTAAGACTTTCAGATGGGATTTAAGGAATCAAGAGCATGCTTAAAAGTTATTTCCTTTTTTTCCCTTTCATCTAGTCCTACAGGCGCCTCTAAATCCTTATAACCACTTGTTCATTCCACAGTCTGGACATGAAGTCTGGTGAAGTGAAAGCATAAAGGTGGGCTTGATGAGGACAGAGAAGCTTGGGGTCCGATAAACAGAGGGTACTGTTCCAGAAATGGCTTTATGGAATATCTGATACAACAAAGCTAACTTCACGTAAGATTCCTTTCCCTCAATCAAGGCATAGAAGAGCCACCAAGACCTTCACCGGGAGCAAAACTCCCTCTCCAGCCACGAGTGTGCCCATGCTACTCATGGACCAAAACCTTAGCACTTGGAAATGACTCCAGGGAAAGGCACAAACAGGATGTTGAATTGCCTGAGATTGTGTTTACAGTAGCAAAAGAATAGGGAATCAAAACAGAAATGTCGTGGAGGTTACAGAAAAATAAAGGTCTATTTCTTATACATTTGAAAGATTTTGTTGTTGCTTTTTAAAAAAGGGATCAAAAAAAAGAGATCATCACCTAAACACTTAACATAAGAAATTCCAGCAGTTCTTCAGAAGAAACTGAAAATGCATCCAAAATTCCATTAAAATAGCACAACTTCAAGTTAACTTCTAAAACTGCAATATGGACGGCATTATCTGTTCCAATATTTCCAAGGTGGAGACCATCAATTCCTTCTTCACAGATTGGCTGCTCACAAGCACCACATGCCTAAATATCCCTCAAGAACTAAGATAAAGATAACTAGCTCCAAAAGTTGCCCAGCACACAAGCAAGGACCTTGTGAAGCCAGGATCTCCAGATAGTCCTACTCAAAGATTCCGCCTTCTTCTCCTCTCCTTGCATGGCGCAGGCCCCACTCTGCAAGCCCCCTGGGCCCTTTCCCTCCATCAGTCTCAGCTTCCTCCTGGCTGAAGCAGAGCTGGCTCTTGCTGGGAGGAAGTGAGTAAACGAAGGGCCACAGAATTCAGATTAGTGGTGTCTGGAAAAGATGCCCAACACCACTAATCATTAGAGAAATGCAGAGCAAAACCACAATGAGATGATATTTCATACCCATTAGGATGCCTATTATTTACAAAAAAAAAAAAAAAAAAAAAAGGATGAGGAGGAATAGGAATAGGGACCCTTGTACACTGTTGGTGCGAATGTAAAATGGTACAGCCAATGGAAAGCCATGTGATCCAGCTATTCCATCTCTGGGTATATTCCCAAAAGAACTGAAAGTGGGGAGCTCAGTTATTTGTACACCCACGTTCATAGCTGCATGTGGAAGCTCCCAAAATATTCACGGAGGGATGAATGGAAAAGGAAAATGTGATACCTGCATACAATGCAGTTTATTCAGCCTTATCCAGGAAGGAAATCCTGACACAGCCTACGACATGGATGGACCTTGAAGACGTATGGTAAGTGAAATAAGCCAGCCACAGGCAAACACCGTATGACTCAATTTACATGAGGTCTCTAAGAGTAGACAAATCCATAGGGACAGAAAGTAGAATGGCGATTGTTCCGGCTAGAGGAGGGGAATCGTGAGTTACTGTGTAATGGGTAGGAAGTTTCTGTTTCCGAAGATGAAAAGGTTCTGGAAATGGATGGCGGTGACAGTTGCATAACCATGTGAATGCACTTAGTGCCACTGAACTGTGCGCCTGTATTGGCGGGGCACGGTGGCTCACGCCTGTAATGTAATCCCAGCACTTTGGGAGGCCGAGACGGGCGGATCACTAGGTCAGGAGTTCGAGACCAGCCTGGTCAGCATGGCGAAACCCCCGTCTCTACTAAAAACACAAAAATTAGCTGGGCGTGGTGGCTGGCAGGCGCCTGTAATCCCAACTACTAGGGAGGCTGAGGCAGGAGAATCGCTCGAACCCGGGAGGCGGAGGTTGCAATGAGCCAAGATCGCGGCGTTGCACTCCAGCAACAGGGCAAGACTCTGTTTCAAAAAAAAAAAAAAAAAAAAAAAAAAAAAAATTCAGAAGTCAGGGAAAGGGAGAAGCCTTCAATGGCCATTTCAAACTGGAAGGTTATCTTAATTGCCACTCCCTCTATAAGGCTTTTTTGATGTCCCCTAAACCATGCATTCTCAACGGAGGCCATATCCCCCAAAATGGGGTGCGAATTGGTTCTTAGGAGGTGGCAAAAATCTTTATTCTTTTTATGTACGGAGCACAGATACACATACAGTATACACCGATACACAACCTATCTATGTTCGTTGCATTTTATGGGGTGAGAGGTGATGAGATGAAAAACTGTCTAAGGAGAAGGGACAGTAGCAGCAACCCAGAAAAAGGGTTAGGCCCCCGAAGTCTGGGGCCTAAGCGGACGTAACGCTCCATCCTTTCAACCCGTACAGCACGTGGTTCTTCCCTCCAAGCGTGTCGTATTCTGTCCGTGTGACCTACTCCCTTTGGCAGGTTCTCCTCTGGGTCCCCGGTTACTGGTGGCGCGCCCGGCCGGCCGGGTGCCCGCCGCAGAGCAGGCACAGCGCGCAGCCATTGCCGAGTCCTGGCCGGCTGCGGACCACTGGCCGCTGCAGCCACCAGGGGCGCGCTTCGTCCCCAGAGAAGCCCGGGGTCACGCGGCCTCACCCGCCCCCTCCCTCGCGCCGGGGCTCGGCCTCTCCCCTCGCGATGGCCGCCGGGCACCTCGGCCGCTTCCGCCGCCTCCTGGCGCGCCCCGCCGCTGCTCTGCCAGTGCTTGGGGTGGCGACGCCGAGGGTGGCGAAAGCCGCTGCCGGCTCCACGGAAATCTGTACACACCGCGGCGAGGTCTGAGTAACCGGGTCTCTGTGGCGCAATCGGTTAGCGCGTTCGGCTGTTAACCGAAAGGTTGGTGGTTCGAGCCCACCCAGGGACGGCCAGTGCTTCTTTTCCCGAGACAACGTTTACGAGATGGTTCATTTTAAAACTGCAATAGTGAGATTTTTTAATCGAATAGGAGCATGACGCTACAACGTGTCTAGGACAAGGACAGACAAATATCCTCTTAATGTGTGGTGCCTACTGGCTGGGCCCAAGGGAAGGGCTGTGTCTGCACTGCAAGCCATGGTTTGGCGATTTTATTCCTACCACTTATCCAAGGGAAACTTGCACGTGTGCTTCAGGAGACCTTCCCAACAATGCGCACAAAGGGCAGTCTTTGAAATAGCAAAACATCAACTCAATTGCTCATTGACCTGTGAATTTATAAATTCCATTGGTGACTCTCAGAAAAATCTGGCACCACCGAAAAGCAACTGTAGTTATTTCAGATTGCCTTCTTTGCTTCCAAAAGCATGAGCAGCCTTCCAGATGAAAACGTGTAGAGGAGTCATTTTAAAGCATATGGAAGCTTACCATCTTAAGAAACTATTTATTCAGTTAAAATCTGTTACAGCTTTTGGACAACGGATTTAAATCTAGGGGAAAATGTTAATGTTTACCTTAGATTGCTGACAGAATTAACCCTGAAATTAGACTCTAGCAGAAATTGTACAGATTCCTGTTACAAGCTCTTGAATGACGTATTTTCAACTCTCCTCTGACAGAGGACACATACTTTTCAAGCAGAAGATTCACATAAGACTTTAAGTAAAGACAGAAACACACATAATATGATCACATGATGATTTAATTTATTTCTACTAAGATTCAGGTCCTATGGTAGGTGCTTTGTTTCTGGGATCTACTTACTTCCAACAGAACTTAGAGGCCTGGAAGAAAGAGTAGTTAACAGAGTCACTAGGTTGTCTTTAAGGGAATGCCTTGGCAAATGTTTGCTGATAGTTATCAATCAAATAATTGTTGATAACACAATACCCTCTGTTGTTTAGTTAGTAGCCCTGGAGAAGGAGACACAACGTTGTGCTTACGGTGGAATTCCAGGCAACAGAAAAAGTAGCTCTCAAAAATTTTCTTGGAGGCCGGAAGCGGTGGCTCACACCTGTAATCCCAGTACTTTGGGAGGCCGAGGTGGGTGGATCACCAGGTCAGGAGTTCAAGACCAGCCTGGCTAACATAGTGAAACCCTGCCTCTATTACAAATATAAAAATTAAACAGGCAGGCCGGGCGCGGTGACTCACACCTGTAATCCCAGCACTTTGGGAGGCCGAGGCCGGCAGATCATGAGGTCAGAAGATCGAGACCATGCTGGCTAACATGGTGAAACCCCATCTCTACTAGAAAATACAGGCAGTTGGCCGGTCGTGGTGGTGGGTGCCTGTAGTCTCAGCTACTCAGGAGGCCAAGGCAGGAGAATGGCGTGAACTCAGGAGGCAGAGCTTGCAGTGAGCTGAGATCGCGCCACTGCACTCCAGCCTGGGCAACAGAGTGAGACGCCATCTAAAAAAAAAAAAAAAATTAACCAGGCATGGTGATGCACACCTGTAGTCCCAGCGGGAGGCTGAGGCAGGAGAATCACTTGAACTTGGGAGGTGGAGGTTGCAGTGAGCTGAGATCGTGCCGCTGCACTCCAGCCTGGATGACACAGCAAGGCTCCGTCTCAGAGAAAAAAAAAAAAAAAAAAAACCAGTTCCTAGGTAGGAATCTTTCTGATGCCCATCAGATTCCAAACGTCCTATCTACACTTCTGAGTAGCTTATAGTGGAAACAACACAATGAGGAGAAGTTAGGTCATAAGATAATGTATGTACTGTTCAAACCTAGTTTCACATTTCAAGATGCAGGGCATAATATTTGCTATCACTACAATTACAGGGACTTAGAAAACATGCCCTTCCACTTTGAAGCTGAATATATTTACCCTAGGTGACAAGCTCCTTGGGGGCAGAGATCATCTTCTGTTATAAATGATCCTGTTTAGGCTCCAAGGGATTTCCTTCAGGATACATTTCAAATTCTTGAGCTTAGCAGAAGGACTTGTATGGTCCACACCCTAGTCTCCAACCATGTTCCTTTATGAAAGCTTCACACACTTACATGCAGTTACCAAGGGTTCCCTGAATGACCCATGCAGGCTTACACGCCCCACTTAGATGCCTCTCCTTGCTCTGCCCTTCTCCACCTCTGCCCCACTTACCTGGGAGACATCCACTGAGGCATCACCTTCTCAGGGAACCTCCCCTGATGCCGCTTTGATCTGACGTAGACACCCCTTCTCCCAGCAGTCACCACAACCCCCGGAAATAGTGAGCTGCTTGTCACCTGCACTGAGAGACGAACTCCTTGAGAGTAGGGACCCGTTCTTCATTCACAGTGCTTGCCCCTCTAGCACAGACCTGTCCCCTAGCACATGCTCAGTGCAGAGGCGCACTCTGCCTTCTCAGGGTATGGTTCACAGATGGACAACCAGATAAAAATGCATCTGATGGAGTGTCAGCAAGTCAGCCACAGAATCATGTTCACAGGCCGCGAAGTAAGCGGCCAACATAGACTGGGACTGCGAGTCTTCACGGAAGATTTGAAACAACCCTGAGAGATGTGGACAGGCAGGCGAGAGCCACTTAAGGCCAAGGAAAATTCAAGACAAAATGAGAGTGGGGGTAAGAAATGAACATAACTATTACATAGGACAAGTGTACTTCAAGAAGGTGCAAGGGAAATGTTCTTACCTCCTGGAAGGTTCTTGAATACCTAGGATGTGGCTTACTTTACCCCATAAAGGAAGGGAGTAACTTATTAGAGGTTTCTATTTCAGGGCAGAATGAAATATATTATTTTAGGTGATTGGTGTGGCAACAGTGTACAGGAAATAGTAGATCAGAGACTAGTTAGGAGGAAATTATATTTCCAAGGAGGTGCAACGAGGCTCTGGACTCCAGTGGGCCTGGAGAAGGCAGTGTGGGTGAAATGCAAGGGAAATTTGGGCAAGTCTTGGGGACTGCAGCAGGAGGGAAGTGTCTATGGTGATGCTCACATTTAGAGCCTGGCTGACGCTACTAATAGGAATTCAAAATCTGAAAGGGTCTTAAAGAAACCTACGAATAAATATTACAAATTGTCCAAACTCTTAGCTTACCTTACATGTGGCTGATTCCCTACCATGGACTTGCTCTGGAACCTAGAACCTAATTTCAGAAAGAATCTTTGGCTTTGAGGTGTTTTTTGTTTTGTTTTGTTTTTAATGCATAAAAAAGCATCTTTCATTGGTTTCTGTTTTCCAGTAAGATTTCATTTTAGGTTTAAGTTAAACTTCATTTATTGAAGTCAAATTGCCCAAGAGACTACCTTATGGGTACATGGAGCCCTGTGAAAATCCAAATGACAACCTAAAGACCCTCTCCCTAAAATATCCATATTCAGAGATGAGATTTTGTTCACAGTGTCCAAGACAGTCACGGGCCCTCTAAAGCAGAGTTCTTGGCCCCCAGGTTTTGAAGACCTGGCTTTTACTTGATTTATTGGATTTACATTCTAACTACTGATAAAGGCCACAAAGCATGTCAAATCTGAAGTGTTTAGGTACAGAAAAATTGCTGAACTGGAGACTTTAAGGTAACACAAAAATTAAAAACCAGAATAGTTTAATGCTATTGAAAAGTCACAAAGAGAAACAAGTTTGATTTTTTTTTTTTTTTTTGGCTTAGTAATTAAGTAGGTCTATAAAATTAATAATAAAGGGGACAAAAAAAAAAAAAAAACCTACCTTGAGGTTTTAACACTTAATGCTTTATTGTTACAATCTGGAATGACCAGCTGGGAAGGGCTTTAATATATTGATCCTTTCAGAGTCACTTCCACAGAGATTTACTCCATCAGCAGATACCAATTTGCATTTTTTTTTCCTTGTGAGTTACTTTAATGACACCCAGCAAATTGCCATATTTTAGTTACCTCTCACAGAAATGGAGCCATTTTTCACCATGCTTTTCTAGTAAAAGCAAAACAACAAAAATCACTGTCTGTCAAAGATGACAAACTAGTTATTCCCAAACAGGTATATCAAATGGACACTTCAAAATAAGGAGATTCTGAATTACCTTAGCAGTAAACTGAGCGTATTATCATATGTGTGAATATGAGCATAATGATGGTTTATACTTAATTAAATGGTATATTAGGTCTAATCATTGGAATTCACTATAATAAATATCATATAGGGCCAGGCACGGTGGCTCACACCTGTAATACCTGCACTTTGGGAGGCCAAGGCGGGCGGATTGCCTAAGCTCAGAAATTCAAGACCAGCCTGCGCAACACGGTGAAACCCTGTCTCTACTAAAATACAAAAAATCTGCCAGGCGTGGCGGCGTGCACCTGTAGTCCCAGCTACTCGGGAGGCTGAGGCAGAATTGCTTGAGCCCAAGAGGCAGAGGCTGCAGTGAGCCAAGATCGCGCCACTGCACTCCAGCCTGGGTGACAAAGGGAGACTCTGGCTCAAAATAAATACATAAATAATCACATAGGTGAAAATCTGCCATGGACAAGAGCCAATATAGAACTGAAGTTTAAAATATAGAATTTCTCTATTAATTACCAAACACAGGGATTCTTTACACCACAAGTGCCACAACCAATGGGACACCAGTTTACAACTGCAAACATTTTGCTATCCTGCTGAACAGGGCTGGTTTATATTGCCTTAGGGCCGAGGGGAACATTCACTCTTAAGTGAGTTGTGGAGACACTTGAACCTCCTCAGCATATTTAGATACTGTCAGCCTCCGAGCCCAGTAAAAAGGCTTGTGAGAAAGAGAAAGCTGGCAAGAAGGATACTTTACCAAGCTTTTACATGCTTGCACTACCTACACAGGAAATGAGTGTTCGCTTTCAGATTTGAAGTATTCCATAGGGTTCCTTTTCTCCCTAGGAGCTCTGGCTTCTGTGTTAATCTACTGATTATTTTGAACTTCTCCAATACCAGATTTATCGTCACTGCAGTGCTTTGCTATCCTGCAAATGTTAGTAAGTGCCTTTTCATGGATGTGCGGTACTTAGAAGCATCCTAACGGGCTTTCAGCCGCCCTTGCTTCTTCCGTGGTTCCCTGAGGGAACACTGGCTGGGGAAGTAGGGATGTGAACCTCTTGGTGTTTTTGAAAAGCTGTCAAAACAGCAGAATTCCAACACATCGAGTATAATACTTTAATTGGCTTTTACTAGCGATACATGAGTTGGGCAGCATCCCATCTATAAATAGAAGGGTACTTCAATGAGCTGAGCAGAGGAGATAGGTTTCATAGGCAGAAATAGACCAAAGAAGACAGAAACCAAGAATAAAAGTAGATTGGTCATTTCAGAGTTTCTTTCCTTGTAGGATTAAAGCAGAAGAACCTCATCATGCTGGCCCAGGTTGACCGGGCCTCTTCTAATTGGTTGCTGTGAATCTTACGCTTTTTTTGAAAAACCGACCTGTTTCAAAGTTCAATTTGAGTACATAGCACCTAGGACAAGTGAAGCCACTCAGGTTTGGTCTGTTCTTTGGGCCTAGGGCAGAAGCAAACTAATGGTCTCTTTAAATTTTACTCAATACAGCTAAAACAGAGAAACAGTGCCAGATATGTTCACTGTGCAGGCCTGTTCAGAGTCCACGAACCATGGGTGACTCTTTACACGTGGCAGGGGTGCCCAAACAGGCATTGCCTCTGAAAACAGCTCAGAATTTAGTCGTTAGTTTACTGTAACTTTGGGATACTTTCTGTAATCCACCAGATTGGTTCCGCCTCTTCTCTGCCCAACTCATGAACTCCCAGAGCATCCTCTTCCTCCAGTGCCATAACGCATGTCTTTTGGCCCTATGGCCTCTGACTATAGTCTTTTGGATTACAGCCTCTGACTCTAAGCTTGAAGAGGCTGTTCCATTTTGTGTTGATTTCTTCTATAGTATCCAGCAAAACTCTCTGATCAATTGTATCTTTTACTTTTGTTACTCTTTTCCTGACAGTGCACGACCGTGATATGTTAGGTGGATGAAAGTTTGGGTAAAACTTAATAGACCTTCCTCCTGGCCTTTTTTCTTCTGAAAAATTGTTATTGAATCATTGTATTTACACTTTTAATTTGGCATTCAATAATAGATCACTGAAAAATTTTCCCTGATAATTTCAACGTACTATGGGAATTAAATGCAGTAACAAATAACATTTGTTGGCTGGGTGTGGTGGGTCACACTTGTAATCCCAGCACTTTGAGACGCCAAGGTGGGCAGATTGCTTGAGCCCAGGAGTTCGAGACCAGCCTTGGCAACATAATGAATTTCAGTATTTACCAAAAACACAAGAATTAGCCAGTTTCATAACCTGGTCTCAAAATAAATACATCAGTAGAATAAATGTTTCTAAATTTAAAAAAGTTATTAAACGTAGTATGAAAGATATGTGAATGGTGTATTCTAAATGGTTAAAGAATAGTGAAGGTTGTTCAATAACTATTTGAACAATAAGTTTACTATTTGGGGAAAAAATAGTACAAAATAGAAACTTCAATGTTACACATCAAAATACATTACAAATAATTAAAGATTCATACACCAAAAGAGAAAGCAAAGGAAAAAAAAAAGAAACGTAGTTTCATTGGAAGATACATATTTTTTGTGGTGGAAACAATCTTGCTAAAAAAAACATGATGCCAGAAGGAAAAGAATGTAAAATAATATTAAACTTCTACATGTTGAAACATTAAAAATGATGATCAAGCATAAACCAAAATTGCCAAATGACAGAGAAGATTTAATATCGTTACACCTAGAGCTGGCATAAATGAGATCCCATTTCAAGGCCCCCAAGTCTGAAGGTAGGCCCACAGAGCTTCTCACACTTCTTGTTCAGACACAGCCTGCGCCCAGTCTCTTTCTTCAAAAGATTCCTTGCCTTGCCTTTTAAACTGCCCAGGAGGCCAATCCCGAGAGAGATACAACAATGAGAACTCAGCCTCCCCCGCCTGGGTGTGGTGGCTCACGCCCATCTTCCCAGCACTTTGAGAGGCAGGTGAATCCCAAAAACCCTCTCCCCAGGAGACCCGTCATAAGCTGCACTCTTTTCTTTGTTGTTGTTGTTGTTTTTGAGACAGGGTCTCACTCTGTCACCCAGGCTGGAGTGCAGTGGCACGATCTCAGCTCACTGCCACCTCCGCCTCCCAGGTTCAAGCGATTCTCTTGCCTCAGCCTCCCGAGTAGCTGGGACTACAGGCGTGCGCCACCACGCCCGGTTGATTTTTGCATTTTTCGTAGTGATGGGGTTTCGCTGTGTTGGTCAGACTGGTCTCCAACTCCTGGCTTCAAGCAATCTGCCTGCCTTGGCCTCCCAAAGTGCTGAGACTACAGGCATGAGCCACTGCACCTGGCCTAAGCTGCACTCTTGTTGATCTCTGTCACCTTGTGAAGACTGAACCTCCCAGAAATTGAAGCCTAGACCTAACCTCGCCCCCTGACCCTCCCATGGTGCCTTTTGGAATGTGTGGTCTGTCCTTAATCCCACTGTCCCAGATATTTTCTGCCAACAGTTCCTTCCCTGCCCTCGTGCTAAGTGGAACCTGAATATTCGCTGAATGTCCCTCTACAGCCCTGGCCAGTGGTGGCTGTCTTATCTCCCACATTCCACGTACTGTTGGGCCTGGAGATCAGAGAATTGGATAAAGAGTCAAGACCCATCAGTTTGCTGTATTCAGGAGACCCATCTCACATGCAGAGACACACATGACACACATAGGCTCAAAATAAAGGGATGGAGGAAGATCTACCAAGCAAATGGAAAACACAAAAAGGCAGGGATTACAATCCTAGTCTCTGATAAAACAAAAATTTATCAACAAGGATACCTGCTGCAATTAACAATGGCAAGACAGTATAAATCACCTCAGATTCTTAAAACATTAGTGAAACAATGATTATCCATAAAAACAGATACAATAGGATCTCACTTTTATTTAAAGTCTATATGCATAAAATAGGAAAATGTTTGTGGTCACTATCACTAAGTATTAAAATGCATGGTCAAACATCTTTTTTTTTTTTTTTTTTTTGTATTTTCCTAGTTTTTCCTTGACAATATGCACTACTTTTGTCAGAAAAAAAAAAGTAAAACAACACAAAAGCTTAGGAGTAAATTTGACAAATAAATTATGAAGTATTGAGTCCCTAGCAAATAATTTTACCGCAAGGACACTGCCTGCCAGCCTTAAACCTCAGTAAGTACTGCTGTTAACTCAAATCTCTAGGGCAGTGGTGCTGTTTGGGCATCCTACTTGAAATGAAGCCTGAGGAGTGGAACATATATTGGTAAGCTCAGCACTCAAATGCTATGGTAGCCACTCTACTCAATCTCAGCTCCACAACTGAATAAGTATAGTCTCCTTATCTGTAAGATGTAATAGAAGTATGTCACTCACAAGAATGTTGAGGTCTAAACGAAATAACATCTATCTAACAACCAACATATAACAAGCCTTATAAGCACTGGTTATTATTGTCTCCCAAAATAGAACTGTTAGATGGTGTCCCACTTTGGTTACAGAAGTAAATGTCTTGGGAAGAAAGATGGTATTTGTGATAACATGTAAACTTTTTGTACATCTTCACAAAAATAGGTAACTTTTTTGTTATTATTTATAGATTTATTGATCACTTAACACTACTAAAGTTCAAGTAATAAGGTTTCCTGCCCTCCTCTGTATGAAGAGATAAAGGAGATAAGTGATATAGGGAAAGTTTACATTCCACAGCACTCTACGGGTGTAACTAACAGGTGTAGGCTCTTATAGAAGGCCACACAACCATAAGGAAAACTCATACATTCATATACCGTATACAACTTAAATTTGCATAAACTCTTGAATTAATGATGGTGGCAGGTGCTCCAGCCAGCCTATCATTCCAGCTGCAGCAGCCAGGCATGGCTGGTGCTGCCTGTTCCCTGGAGCAGGCAGGATGCCCGCCCTCCTGGGTGCGGTTGCAGACTCAGGCATCCCTGCACTTTTGGGAGCCTGCTTTTGCAGGTCGGGAAGTGCGTGTCCCCACTGCTTGGCTTCTCCCTGCTGTTGGCAGCGGCTCTTGGATCAAAGCAATGGGGGAAACCTAGAAGTCACGAACAGGGAGGGCCTGAGGGCTGGGGACCAGGCTGCCAGTCCCACCTATAGGAGTGGGAACTGGTGCCTTTTCCAGACTCACCTGTGGCCACCCATGGGCCAGTCAGTATGTACTTCCTACCCTCTGAGGCCAATAAAAAGCCCTGCGCTCAGCCAGAGCTGAGCAGAGGGTGGGATGACCAGCAACAGGGAGGAGATACCCTCTCTGCTAAGAGCTTCAGAGACCTGCAGAGACAGCAGAACCACCTGCCTATGGAGAGAAGCTATCCTTTCCAGGGCCTCCTCTCTCCTGAGAGCAGCAGACCTCTGGACAACCTGCCTGTGAACACAAGCTACCTTCTCCGGGGCTTTTTCTCTGCTGAGAGCTGAGAAGAGTTACTCTCTCCAGGGCCTTTTCTCTGCTAAGAGCTGAACACTTGAGGGATGACTCGCCTGCCTGCAGAGGGGAGCTACCCACTGTGAGTCCCCTTCTGAGCTGTTCCAACACTAAATAAAGCTCCTCTTCATCTACTTCACCCTTCGTCTGCATACCTGGACACAGGACAAGAACTCGGGCACCGCGGGCAAAGGTGCCAACCAGCAACAGGTTTCCAGAGGAAGAAAAACCACCCCAAAGATCACTCATAACATTAACATAACCAAAACTTCAAATCTAAAAGTTTAATGCATCCAACTGTACAAACTGTCAGAAACTGATGCCACTTTTCACCTTTAACATTTTGAAATTCTCATACTCTCAACAAGAACAAAATAAAACCAAAAAGGAGAACATATTAAATGATTTTAATTTGTAAGACAGATTACATGCTTCATGGGCAGAACCAAAGGTCAAACCTTGCATTTTGTTCATCATTATTACACAAGTAATTACACAAGTCCAGTGTATAAACACTACCTGAACACAGTAAGTTCTTCTAAGAATAAATATTATATGAAAAAAAGTTAACAAGCATTAATTCAATAATTCTCAAACAGATATTCATCAAAATGAGGTAGGTCTAATGTGTCATTTGCTAAAGGATTTAATGCTGAGGAGGAAAAAAACTCATCGAAAATATCAGTCTTCATGGGACTCTCCAAGTTTAATGTTCTAACGCAGGCATTATTTGTCAGAGAGTCTGGCTGAACTTCACATAGATTTTTCTTGGTGGGGCTACAATAATTATGGTCCTGTCTCAGATGTGTGTTCTGGGAAACATCATTTAATTCACTTGGTACTGGTGGTGGGATATGACCATCTCCCATTCCCAAATACCTAAAGTCACCTTCCCCATTTTCTGACAGCTCTGTTGGAACAGTTGTAGGAGACAATAATTCTGCTAAAATTTCTTCATGAGTTTGACTACCGTACAGGGAAACACCAGCAACAGTGGTGCATGCAGACTCACTGGCAGTATCAACTGGATATGGTAGCTCATTTAACAAGTCCTCTATTGATTCACAATCATTTGGAGACCCACCCTGGGGCACCTGTTCTAGATTTTCACTTGGAACTGTTTTGCTTTGCGGGGAAGACATAAGAGCAGCTAATTTCTTCTTTTCTGCCTTTAGCTTTTTACGAAGTTTTAGACGGAGTTTATGAATCTGACCTTCCACCAAATCTTCATGGTTTGCTGGAGAAAGACCATTTCCTTGAGAACTGTGGTTGAGTTGAGCTCCACACGAGGTGCTTCCAGACTTTTCCAAAACTTCTGAAGCAGCATGAGCATGTGGGTGGGCAGCTGTGCCATTAGACGATGGAGGGCCTGGTGGTGGCTTACTGATGGGAGGCGGCTTACTTGCACTCCCATGCGCTTTCTTGGATACGTGGCGGGCCTTCTGGTTTATACCTTTAGTTTTAAAGCCACCAAAATTATTTACCCCTTTAACTGAAGGTTGTAAATCAGTTATAGTGTTTCTATTATGAGCTGAAACACAGAGTGGCATAAAAGAAGCACCCCTGCTTATTAAGCCTTTAACCCAACTTCCCACAAATGGCTTCTTCTGATTTTCTTTCAGAGACTGATTCTGTAATGACTTAGATGTTGTGGTTTGAGAATCTGCTATCGTTTCTTTTTTCTTCAAATTAGATACCTGAGATATGACATGTTCTGGTTTTAATTGTTCAGTTTTTGGTGTCAGGAATTGTTGTAACTGAGCGTCCTTCTCAATTTCTACTGACTTCACTCCCTGTATAAGACCAGCAGCATCAGTATTATTCACAGATTTGGTATTTACAGTATCTTTTGTATTCAGCTGTACTGACTGCATGTTTGTATTTACAACTTGGGATGGAAAACTTATGTCCACAAATTGGTCTGGGATAAGCTTTTCATGACATGGAGCTGATACTGAAGAAGCCATTAGTGATTCTTGTGATTGCAAAGTATTTGTTTTGAGAATCCCTGTATTTTCTGTTACAGGTTTACTTTCTAACAGGAAAGCTTCAGAATTTAACTGTGAAACTGAGGTTGTTTTCTGGATAGTTTCTTCAAGTGTCAAAGGTAAAATATTATTGTCAACCAAACCTTTTGGACCTGAAAGTAAACGATCTCCATGAGTTACAGCTGTGTTCTGTGAAAAAGTATGAGGGGCAACTGATGTATCTTTAGGGAGAGTTACGGGGGCTGTTTCAGCTGAGGCAGCATCACCCACAGAACACGATGTTGAAGATACTGGTTTCTCATTACCGAGAGCGTGTTGGTCATTAGTCTTTTTAAGTGGAAGGCAGGCAGCTTCTTTATCTGTCACTTGGGATGTTTTTCTTTCCCAGATAACAATATGTATCTCTGAAGCAGGAACTTCAAATTTCTTGTGCCTTTCAGAACATGGGCCTTTTAAGTCATCACATTCCAGCCAACTTCCTGGAGGATGGGAAAGAAGTGAAGGTTCGATATCCAAAAACCACCATCCTAGGTTAACTTTCTTCTGGCCTTTTCAACTGCTGTATCACTGAATACCCACCAAAGGAAAAGACTCTAAAACATGGTCTTGACCTTGTCACCATCATCTGCCATGTTAAAGTCCTTAGAGTATATTTAACTTTTGGAACTTAGAATTTCACCTAATTTATCCATTAACATCAGTAAACAGAATGTTTCATATATATAAATTTTCAGGATAAATGAAGCTTGTTACCTGAAGGATCAATATTCGTTTTAATTCTTATTTTGGAGCTTCCATTTTCACATTTGTCAAGAGAGAATGAGATGATGGATGACAAGGGAAGAGTTTAAAAACTAGGAGTAGGATGCACTGCCAAATATTGAAATATTAATACAAAACTTGGGAAAAGTCCATTACTTATAGCAGTGTGGTCGCTGGCAGTTATTTTTGCCTGCACAATTTCAGTGGTGCAGTAGGGACAGGGGTCCTTATGTAATCAACTAAAGCATGAATGAGGAGTAAGAAGGTAACCATTCCTTTAAAAAAAAAAAAAAAAAAAAAAAGGACATCCATTAGGATGGATATTATTAAATAAAAAAATAAAAAAAAAAAAAAAAAAAACAGAAAATAGCGAATGTTGGCAAGGATGTGAAGAAATTGGAATCCTTGTGTAATGGTGGTGGGGATGTAAAATGGTACAACTGCTGTGGAAACAGTCTGGCAAAAGTTAAACACAGAATTACCATTAAGACCCTGCAATTCCTCTTGTAGGTAGATACCAAAAAGAACAAAAAGCAGGGATTTTCAATTCCTTGTCCAGCAATGTCCAGAGCAGCATTATTCACAATAAGTCAAATGTCCATAACAGATAAATGAATAACACATAAAATACTATTCAGCCTTAGAAAGGAATGACATTCTGCTCCATGCCACAATACAAATGAATCTTGAAAATATGCTGAGTATAATAAGCCAGACACAAAAGGACAAATAACGTATGATTCCACTTCTATGAGGTATCTAGAAGAGACACATTCACAGAGACAGAAAGTAGAATAGTGGTTACCAGGGGTTTGGGGTGGGAGGATGCGGAGTTATTGTGTAATGAGTAGTTTCTGTTTGGGTTGATGAAAGAGTCCTGATGGTGATGGTGGTTGCACAGCATTGTGGTTGCACACAATGTATTCAACGCCAATGAATTGTATACTTACAAATATTAAAATGGTAAATTTTATGTTATATATATTTTACCACTACAACAAAAAAATACAAAAAGTACGACTGAGAAGTAAAGGAAGGCGGCTAGATGCTAACAGGTGGTGTGGGGTTAAGGGAGGGTATATTTCTTTACAGTTTACTTACTACCACATGATAATTTGGGAAAAGCTAACCACAGGCTTGGATGAGTAACAACTTTTAATAAATAATCAACAAATATCTGTACTTTCATTAGAAACTTATCAAAACAATCCACACTTCCACTGTGTATATCAATATCTACACGTCTATGAAACAGAAATAGATACAAGAAGTGTAATGTCATGGCAATTGTGGCACAGCAAATACGCAGCTTACTCTATTTCTATGAAACCAAATGTGATAAATTAATAAATTATGATGTCAAACACCATCGTACTTACTACAAAACATTTCCTATTCCCTGGATTACAATAGTGCGCACCCAAAGTACTATATTTTTTCTAAGGAGTATATTCTTTTAGAAAACATTGTTTTAGCAGTAGAGAAGTAATGACCAACACAGTGGTCATCATTTTATGTTGCAAAACATGTTTAGAGACACTTAATCTTAAATATTGAAAGTGCGCTCAGTTTCTCTTTTCCTTACACATGTGCATCTATCCTTTTTTGAAAAAAGATTTCTCAGAGCACACATAGAAAACTCGTTTGACATATCTCCCATAGTCACTTTTTAATGCTGAGAAAGACCTTAAGATTGTGAGGGAAAAAGGGTACTTGCCACCAGGCTTCAAAGGCTTCCTACAAAGAACTAATCTTAAGGAACGAGAAGATTAAGAAAGGAGAAAGAGACCTTTCCTTAGTTGTCAATTCAGGCCAATTTAGTTGCCAACAGGTTGGTTAATGTTAAGGTATCACTAGTGACTATCTGAGAAAAACAAAGGTCTAGGACTCAACACAGACTTAAACCACATTCCCTAAGGAGAAAAATTTACAGATCAAATTAAAATATTTATTAAAATATAAGATATGGCTGGGTGTGGTGGCTCATGCCTGTAATCCCAGCACTTTGGGAGGCCGAGGTGGGTGGGTCACCTGAGGTCGGGAGTTCGAGACCAACCTGACCAACATGGAGAAGCCCCATCTCTACTAAAAATACAAAATTAACCAGGCATGGTGGTGCATGCCTGTATTCCAGCTACTCAGGAGGCTGAGGCAAGAGAATCACTTGAACCCAGGATGCAGAGGTGACGGTGAGTCAAGATTGTGCCAATGCACTCCAGCCTGGGCAACAAGAGCAAAACTCCATCTCAGAAAAAAACATGATATTAAAAAAAAAGTAAACGAGAGCATTAGTCGCGTAACAGACAAATGAATTCTCTGATAAGTTTCAAAAGGGAAAACAAAATATACTCAGAGATCTGCTAATCCCTCACATATACACAAAACAAAACTGTTCATTAAGCACGTGGTTTATGTGGCTATACTCTTATCTACTACCTGCACCTACTCGTTAAATAGAAAACTTTATGTATCTTTTGTTTGCCTGTGTCAGTGGTTCTCTACCGCATGACGCACACTGGAATTACCTGGGGAGCCTTGAAAACAATGTTTAAAACAGTATTACCATAGCATGTGCCTGTAGTCCTAGCTACTCAGGAGGCTGAGGTAGGAGGATCACTTGAGCTCAGGAGTTTGAGAACAGCCTAGGCAATATAGTGAGACCTTGTCTCAAATAAAATAAAATAAAATAAATAAGAAAATTAGGAGAGAAGGAAAGAAGGAGCAAAGAAGGAGAGAGAGAGAGAGAGAGAATGAGACAGGAAGGAAGGAAGGAAGGAAGGAAGGAAGGAAGGAGGGAGGGAGGGAGGGAGGGAGGGAGGGAGGGAGGGACAAGGGAAGGGTGGGAGGGAGAAAGGGAGGAAGGGAGGGAGGAAGGGAGGGAGGGAGGGAGGAAGGGCGGGAGGGAGGAAGGGAGGGAAGGAGGGAGGGAGGAAGGGAGGACGGATGGACGGACGGACGGACGGGTCGGCCAAAAACAAATACCAAAAACACCCAATATTGATATTTGGGCCTAATCCCCAAGGCTGGTCTCCAGGGTACAGCCTGGACATTTTTAGAAGCTAACTAAATGATTCTTCCATGCCATCAGGGTTGGAAACCATGCTGCACCTGAAGTGGATGGATCATTCTTTGAAATGCAAAAAAAGTTAAAATAAGTTGGTTTGTATTGTGAAGAACTACTTCCACTCAAATCTGAAACAGGGTAAAACCTTAAGGTAATAATTACATTTATAATATAAGTTACAGTTTGTAAAGTGCTTTTATAATACAGTATTGTGTCATCCATTCAAACCATCCCCAGGAGGAAAACAGCAAGTATGAAAGAGTGTCCAAATAACAGAAAATGGTTATATCAAAGTGAGCCCTAATCAATGGCTTGATACAACCCTTTAAGGGGACTGAATTATCTTGTCTAAGACAAAGTGAACATTATGAGAAAACAAACTCAATATTTTACCACATCAGACAAATGCAAGGCGAAAATTCCCAAAATCCATGAACTGTGCTTACTTAGCTTTCTACTAAGAAGTTTAATTACTTAAATAAAGTCTTTATCTTGAAGGTAGCTGTTAGTAAACTGTATTCCACAATGACAGAAGGGCTACATAAGTCTCATGTTTAATAGTCTTAGAAATATATGTCTAAAAAATAAAAGCAAAGATGTTAAGTAGGAAAACAAACTAAGCAAACATGAGTAAGCTCATCCTTTGTCTAAAAAAGAAATATGCACATGCGCATGTGTTTACCTATAATACATGACGTAAGGAAAGGAAAGAACGAGAAAGGATACTAAAACCACCACATTTAATAGGTGTGACGAGGGGCAGAAGGCAAAGGCTAGAAAGGAGAGAGAAAGAGTCACAGCAAAGTTTGTCTTTTTTTAAAAAACAAAACCAAAAAGTCCTCACATGCTAGAATTTAGTTTCCATGCCAATTATCTTAAAAGAAAACCTCTAAACACTTACCATCAGCATCTAAAATCCATGTTATAAAATGATTATTTGCTCGATACTGAATTACAGAAGTTATTTGATAAGGACAGCCTTCAAAATGAAATGTGTAGTGCTGCAAGTCATTCTGTGGTAAGCCTTCTACAAAGTGCAACATGAATATGGGAGATACTCTGTGGGAGAGAAAAGCAAGAGAAGTTAAACAAATTTAATGCCATGTGTCTGGTTATACAAAAGATGTCTGAAGTGAACTAGTCACACATAACACTTCCAAGGCGAACTGCACTAATTTTTCTTGAGCACCTCCAGATGTGTGCCTTAATTAGAAATGGAGAACTCTCTCTAAGAAGTATGTAACACTAAACCCTTTTCAGAATGGTATCCCAGACAGTTGGAAGTCATCATGCAGTACGACTCTAATACAGGCCATTAAACAAAAATTACTCTGTAAGCAGCAATGCGGCTTTGGCTTAAAGATCTCATGGTAGCTACTTTGTAAAATCCAAGGAAAAAATCCAGACCTTTTAGAATTTTCTTTGGCATCAAGTGCTCAGATTAATTGCTTTTGTTAAGCGGCGTAGGTAATATGTGAAAGAAAGCAACAAACCTAAGATATTCAAATAAGCATTAATTTGGCCTATTTCAGTTATCTCAGGAAGCAAAGGGGGTCTGTCAAATTAAAAGTTCTACTTAGGAAAAGTTCAATTTGTAACTAAGTAGAGAAAAAATACAACATATTGGTCAATTTATTATTAACTTCAAGACAACTGTAATTTCAAAATTATATTTTACCATTACAGCAACATGCTGAACCAGAAAATAGAACCCAGTGGGTCTCAAACAGCTAAATTTAACAAAGTTCTTAGGATGTAAGAAAAACGTTGAAAAGCCCTATTCCCAATATTTAAACAGCTGTCAAAGCTTACTTAGTTTATCAAAATTTATTCAGCCCAAATGAACTTGAATCAATGTCCAAACTGCAGATTATTCAGACTGACAAGGGATAATTTATAAATTAATCCTTGTCAATCATTTTGTTAGAGAATAATCAAGTCCTCAAAATTTAAGTACCTATAAAATAAGAAGTCCTGCAAACAGTCTATAACACTAAACTTTCCCACTTTGATGAAATCATATTTCATCAAATCTAAGATTTCACTAATTATCAAATGTACCACCATGAAAACATGCTGCCACTTAAACTATATCATGGCATCAATTTCACGTATTACCTTTTCAGACAGGCTAAAATGTGAACTGCATGTCTGAATCAATGAACCACAGGAAAACTTGAGATGTAGCCTCATAGCGGGATATGTAGGCTTTAGACACCTGATTATTACTATTATTATTATTATTATTATTTGAGATGGACACTAGCTCTGTCACCCAGGTTGGAGTGCAGTGGCGTGATCTCAGCTCACTGCAATCTCTGCCTTCTGGGCTCAGGTGATTCTCCCACCACAGCCTCCTGAGTAGCGGGATTACAGGCACGTGCCACCACACCACACACTACTATTTTTAGTAGAGACAGGGTTTCACCATGTTGGCCAGGCTGGTCTCGAACTCCTGACTTCAAGTGATCTGCCTGCCTTGGCCTCCCAAAATGCTGGGATTACAGGCATAAGCCACCATGCCTGGCCTGACTCTTAACTAATATTTAGTTCCTTGACTTTATATAATACCTTTCAAGATACTTTCTGAGGCTAGTTACTAAAACAATCTCTTGATCCCTAGACTACATCTCACTAGTTTCCTGCCTTTACATAAGTTTACATGTGGAAAATATTTTAAGACATATTGACGTGATAAATAATGCATGTAAAGACATCTGACACATTTTTATGCTTCTTGTACATTCCAAGTCTTCTATTCTTTCGCAAATTAATAAAAGTAAAAACTGCCAGGACCAAAATCCACACTCAGCCCAATTCCCTGGATGTCGAAGATACTCAGACTCTAGCTGAGTACAAGTACATTCCTCTAGGTAGTAAGAAATGACTTGTCAGAAACCTCCAAAGTCTTCTATGAGATTCAGATAGGATAGAAATTTGCTTTTCTTAACCAGCAAAAAAAGAGACAACAACTGGAGCAATTATATGTTAGGTTTTAAAATATCCTCTTAATTACACTAGCCTTACTGCCACAAGATGGACCAGTACACCAAAGCTATCCAGGGCCTGATGTGGGGTGACATGATGCAGAACGGAGATGATGCAGAATACAGCCATAATGTAGAGTTTTACTACCATGTCGAAAATCTTAGGTGGCCTCCATACTACTTTACGTAACTATGAAACTTTGTTTTTTTGTTTGTTTGTTTGTTTTTGAGATGGAGTCTCACTCTGTTGCCCAAGTCTGACTGCAGTGGCACAATCTCAGCTCACTGCAACCTCCGCTCCCTGTGTAACAAGCGATTCTCCTGCCTCAGTCTCCCGAGTAGCTGGGACTACAGGCACATGCCACCACGCCTCGCTAATGTTTGTATTTTTAGTAGAGATGGGGTTTCACCATGTTGGCCAGATTGGTCTCGAACTCCGGACCTCAGGTAATCCACCCGCCTCAGCCTCCCAAAGTGATTACAGGCGTAAGCCACCATGCCCGGCCAAAACTTTGCAAGTTCCAAATGCCGAATGAATTCCAAATTTTTTCCTGTATGTTAACATCTCTGAAGTCGGGATACACCTTATCATTGATGGGACACAATTAGGCAGCATTTCTGTCTTTTTTTTTCTTTGAGACAGTCTCCCTCTGTTTCCCAGGCTGGAGTGCAGTAGCACAATCTCTGTTCACTGCAACCTCTGCCTCCCCAGTTCAAGCAATACTCATGTCTCAGCCTCCTGAATAGCTGGGACTATAGGCATGTGCCACCATACCAAGCTGATTTTTGTATTTTTAGTAGAGATGGGGTTTCACCACATTGGCCAGGATGGTCTCAAATTCCTAGTCTCAGGAGATTCGCCTGCCTCGGTCTCCCAAAGTGCTGGGACTACAGGCGTGAGGCACCGTGTTCAGCCAGCCTTTCTTAATGGCATATTTTTTAAAAGGTGCAACTTACAAACAGTAGTATCTTGGAGTCAATCAAATGATATCCTTCCCCTTCCTTTTTCTGTTCATATTCCTCTTTGATTCCCCTAGACTCTAGTGTCCTACCTACAATTCCAGCGTGTCTTATTTCCAGCCTCACTGTGGGAGGCCAAGGCGGGTGGATTACCTGAGGTCAGGAGTTCGAGACCAAATTAGCCAACACGGTGAAACCCCATCTCTACTAAACTTTATCCCTAGGTTTTGTTCTCAGACTTCTTCCTATCCACAAGGCCTGAAGTGTCAATGAAGAATGATGCTCAGAGTCTAAGAGAGCAAGTTAGGTTCTCCCTCAACCACTGGAAAACTGGATGAAAGGAATTAACCAAACTGGAACCAAGAGTGAACCAGAGACTTCAGGCTAAGATCCATTTGCATTCACCTAACAACATGTGGTTAAACTCCTCCTATTTAAAGATCTACCCTCAGGAAAAGAAAAGAAAATAGAAAAGAGAGAAAGAAAGCACAAGGGAGCTGTGTTAACCTCTGTTACCCAAAGATAGCAGAGAAACATTGCATCCCTGTCCCACAAAGCGCAGCCACGGTCTTGCACTCAGAGAGACTGTGGCAGTAACCTTTGAAGAGTTTGTCAAGTAAAATGAAATCTGATTCTAAGTTCTTGCTGCTCCATGTCACCATGGTCTGAATGTAACTCCTAAACAACTTACTTAAAGAAAAGTAGCAGATTTGGGCAGGCTAGGCATAATTCACCTGATTTATCTATCAATGGACTCTTTTCCCAGTGGCGAGACATTAGAGATGTGGGTTATCTGAGATAAGGTGTCCAAGGAACTTGATTAGTTTTTAGAATCCTGTATGTTTTAATTACATATGATACCATGATGAACCCAATCACTTTTAGGTTATCCCTAAAAACTATATTAAATTTGTTTCTAAATTCGATTAGATACAAACAAATCAAGTTATACAAATTTCAAAATAAAAAAAAAAACACAAAGGACTTATATAAAGACCTTGTTATTTAAAATTTAAGTGAAACTTCACATACTAGTTCAATTTACTTTTGAAGAAAACAGGAAATGTCCACATTATAAATTCTACTCATAAATTGGCCCACTGGAACTCAAAACACGTTTTCCATTAAAAAACTGTTTTACCTAATGAATCCATTTCCAGATCAGAACGTGAATCTTTAAGGAAAGCAACTTATTTGTATAGTTAAAAAATACATATGCTGCAAGGCAACCAATTAACAGATTAAACAAAACAATGGTACGAGTCTATGTTCAGTGCTGGGGCATGGGAAAAAGCAGGTATGAACAGCTAGATGAAATCATATCCACCAAGCAGCCTCAAGCAGACCCATGGTCTAGGGCAGGATGGCAGATCCCATGCTCTGCTGCTCTTCCCCTCACCTCATCATCAACATTTACATCTCAAAACGGACACCTGGCAGCCAAGGCAGATTACAGACTTCTGTAATCTTCAGACACATACAGACACCTCCTCTTCCTTCCCAGTTAGCCCTCCTACACAAATGCTATCAAATAATAGTGAGGGGCAAAAAAGATATGAGTCCAAAAGGTCAAAGAAAGGAAAATGAGCAAATAAGAAGTCAATAAATAAGAGGACAGAAAGCAAACAGAGAAGTGGCACCTTACCCAGCGGAATGGACAAAGTGAAGACATGAGTACTGTGGAGTGCGTATGCTGATGACAAAGAAGAGCGTATTTTTCCCAGAGAACCCCTAAAAGCCTGGATATTTATGGGCAACAGACGTGGTAGAATGTGGGGATGAGGCCTTGGGCTAAAAACTAGGATAGTGACTGGAAGTGTGTACATAATAAAGAGCACCCTATGCCCCAGGCCCAGAGAGGAACCAGCACGGACTGCAGCAAAGAGTGAAAGGTGACAGGAAAGAGTTTCCAGGAAAAAAAGGGGAGGGGAACAGGGGTAAAAAACTGTGAAGCATCTGAGTATTGGAAATTTATTAATAAGTCTTTAAAGTATTTGGCAAAAACTCAATACATAATAAAACAAATGAAAATAAGGCAAATAATTCCCAGAAAAATAAAGAATTGTAAAAGTGAAACCTACCTATGTATACTGCTTGCCTGAAGAGGGAATAACATACGTATATTAATAACAATGCAAACACCGAGTACTGACTTAGCCAAATACACAATTGCATTGGAAGGACAGGGAAAAGCTAGACAGAGATGGGGCCCAGGTATTGGTGTGAGAACCCTAGTCTCAACTACTATAAAAGGAGAACAGACTGCATTATGGTAGAATAGGCACATCCATTTGAAATGTCAAAGTAAATACTACCTTAATTTGAAGGTTTAAAGTAGATACCTGGGGGAGGGACAGGGGACTACTGCCCTTTCTTCCTTTTGGGACTGTGAGCACTAATGAACTGAGAATTTATTACTTCAATGAGAATAAACCTTTAGGAAAGATTCTGAGGGGTTTCTGGCACATTCAAGGGCATAAAGGTTAATGTTCCTGGTTCTTTATTACATCAAATTAGACCTCAAAACACTTCCTTAATGTACAATTAGACTGAAAATGAAGAGTAAAGAGGTTGTGTACATGTGTGAGTGCATTAATGAGAGAGAAGCAAACTGCCTGAGATGGAACTGACCTGTGAGTTTAAAGAGATGGTGCTCTGGTAACACTGGAAAAGGTAATGCTGACCAACCTCCCCAACTGAGGACAAACAGCAAAGCTGGCAAAATAGAATGAAAACATATCTGCCCAAGGCCACCAGATAGCTTACAAGATGACAAGGAATTAGCGTGCTGAGATCTAGGAGAAGATGGAAATTCAGGCTCATCTTTGAATCATCTTAGTTCTTGAAATCTGATTAAGGAAATCCCAGAATTCTAGAAACTCCATACACTTGGCAGAGGAGAGAAAAACTGAAGCTTGATATCCTTAAAGGGAGAAAAAAGGCGAAAAGAAGGAAAGACACTAGGAAAGACACATATGCCTTGCAGCATATGTATTTTTTAACTAGGAGAGTGGGGCCAGAGAGTCAGCCTACATCGGCTCTTCAGTGGCTTCACCTGTGACAGTGGGCTCACTGGCCAGACAGAGCGAGGCAGTTGGCAATCCAGAAATATATGTTTTTTTTTTTTTTTGAGATGGAGTCTTGCTCATCACCCAGGCTGGAGTGCAGTGGCGTGATCTCGGCTCACTGCAAGCTCCGCCTCCCGGGTTCACGCCATTCTCCTGTCTCAGCCTCCCAAGTAGCTGGGACTACAGGCGCCTGCCAACACGCCCGGCTAATTTTTTGTATTTTTAGCAGAGATGGGGTTTCACCGTCTTAGCCAGGATGGTCTTGATCTCCTGACCTTGTGATCCACCCGCCTCGGCCTCCCAAAGTGCTGGGATTACAGGCGTGAGCCACCGCGCCCGGCCAGAAATATATGTTAACTCAGATTTCACAAAGGTAGATTATTGTCACCATTTTCAATCCTACAAAAAGAAAAATGTAAATCCACCTTCATTTTGTACTAAAAATTATAAGACAATTTTAACTCACTTTTCCAATACCATTTTCCTTATTTGTGATTTACTGTTGCAATTGTTACATGGACCAAAATGGGCAGCATTAAGTGGGTGCCACTCAGGGATGACATTTGTAAAGGTGACCAGACTCTTCATATGCCTATAAAAAAATGACATAATAAATTCATTAATGTTACATGCATTTACATTAATTTAAACCAATGTCTAAAAGTATTCCTCCCCTTTTTCATGATTCATACTTTCTTAATTCCCCAAATCATGTTAATATGGCAATGTTCCTCCCTACTACTCCTAGTAAAGAAGCTCTGTGAAGATGCTCCATGTTAATTTCCCATAGCTTTCAACTATGAGATGAAGCAAGAAAAAAAGACAGGGTTCCTCAACAGCACCACTGACATTTTTCACCAGTCTTTGCTGTGAAGCACTGTCCTGTGCACTGTAGGAGGTTAAGCATCATCCCTGGCTTCTACTCACCAGATGCCAGTAATGGCATCCAGTTGTCTCCAGATGTTGCCAAATGTCCCGAGGGGGACAAAATAGCCCTCTATTCTAAGGTTGTCAAATTTATTAGAGCTCACCCCTTACTCAAGTAACTCAAACTGGCTAGCCATTACAGACAACCAAAAATGAAAAGGGGAGTTTCCAAACATAAAGTCAGGAATACATACAACTTAACTTTTTTTAATCCTAAAAAAAAAAAAAAAAAAAAAAAAGCACTGTGAACAAATTTTGTTTTCATAGGTTATACAAGTTCTAAATTTGCACTTTAGTCTGAATACTTGAAAGCATGGCACATGTATACATATGTAACAAACCTGCACGTTGTGCACATGTACCATAGAACTTAAAGTATAATAATAAAAAACAAAAAAAGATGACCTTTAAAGATGTACACTAAACCTCAACTGCATCCACTTTAATACAAATACTTGTAATTTAAAGAGCAGTTACGTATTACTTAAGAGACACGAGCTTCCTTTCTAAACAATAGCAAATACTGACAAATCCTGAGAGAAAGCAGTCTGTTAAAAACAGATTAGTACTCAGGGAAGTTAACATTTTAAAATAAAAGCAACATAAAGATATCAACAAATGCACTGACTGTATTTCTGCTAAATTCTTTTTTTTTTTTTTTTTTTTTTGAGACGGAGTCTTGCTCTGCCCCCAGGCTGGAGTGCAGTGGCCGGATCTCAGCTCACTGCAAGCTCCGCCTCCTGGGTTCACGCCATTCTCCTGCCTCAGCCTCCCAAGTAGCTGGGACTACAGGTGCCCGCCACCTCGCCCGGCTAATTTTTTTGTATTTTTAGTAGAGACAGGGTTTCACCGTGTTAGCCAGGATGGTTTTGATCTCCTGACCTCGTGATTCGCCCGTCTCGGCCTCCCAAAGTGCTGGGATTACAGGCTTGAGCCACCGCGCCCGGCCCAAATTCTTAAATTTTCAAAGACAATTGTTATGTAAAGGCTCCTATGTTTTAGTTTATAAAAAGGAGACTGTCTCAGCAAGTAAGTGTTAATTCTCCGTAAGACATCTGACGTTTCTGAACACTTCCTATGCAAGGAGGGCATGGCACTGGACACTCATCCTCCAAACAACTCTCAGAGGCAGGTGCCATTCTTATCCCCATTTTACAGATGGGGAAAGCGACACATAGAGTGTAGTGATTAATAACAGACCTGAGATCTGCCTCAGAAGACTTTTTAACTGCCTCTGGGTTACACTTTCCAAGTTGAGTAAAAAGCCCTTACACTGGCACTAAAAACAGCTTCACAAAAACAGAGGAATTTGCTGGATAGTTCTCCTTCAGATTAAGTGGAAGTAAGTTTTAAGTGATGACATATTAAGACATATTTAAGATAATGTCACTTCATTTTAGCTTTTCCTCTATAACTACTTTCATTTTTAGAACAAAGTAAGATTATTTTTAAAAAACAAAAAAGCAAACCGAAGCGGCTAGTGGCTTCCCTCCCTTGAGCTCTCACAGTTTGTGCTATCTATCCCTAAACTGCATTTAACATCTTGCATTCAAAGTTAACGTTAAGCAGCCCAAAGATCAGATTAATTACGAACTCTCCGGACCTCTATTATGTGGTCATATATTATCTCACTACCTAAATAGTAAATTTGGCAAAGATACACTATTTCCAGTGCCTGAGTTCCTAGCACACAGAACATACTCAACCAAAAACTGTCAAACAACTAAGATATGGATTCCAGAAGAGCTACAATTAAGCTGATTTTAATCAGCAAGCTTATTTATATTATTTAAAACCCAGGTAGTGATTAAGGAGTATAGCACAGTGAGCAAGAAAGTCTTAGAGGCCAGAAAAGCCTAAGTGTGTCTCCTGACTCTGCCACTTACAGTGTGTCATCTTGGGAATCAATCTAACCCCTTTCAAGCTGTCATATCCACAACTGCCAAATGAGGACACTAGGATCTTCCTCACTGAGTTACTGTGAGGAGAAAACCAGGTAATTTACATAAATCAATGATAGAAGACTGGAAACAGATGTGTTCTCATACTCACTTGCTTACACTAAATTATTTATGTCCTAGGTATGAATAAAATGTTAATACTCACCCTGTTCTAGTGGGGGTTTGGGGGACTATTACAAAAGTTTACTTAACAAAAAGCTTAATATGAAAATGTATCTGACCCAATTTTTACATCAGAGTAAAACAGGCCCTTTGGAGAGGGGACACGGATTTTTCTGCAGAGCAGCCATGATATATCTTTGTTCCATGGCTTCTAACACGATCAAACGATTTCCCTGTATCACCACCACGCCAGTATCACTCTGTTGCCTATCAGCTGCCATCTCCACACATTCATCTATCTCAGGATGCGTAAAGGGACCAAATCCTTGCAATATTCCTTGGATATGTCGGCCAACAGTTATTTTCTTTTTTTTTTTTTTTTTTTTTTTTGAGGGAGTCTCGCTCTGCTGCCCAGGCTGGAGTGCTGTGGCCGGATCTCAGCTCACTGCAAGCTCCGCCTCCCGGGTTCACGCCATTCTCCTGCCTCAGCCTCCCGAGTAGCTGGGACTACAGGCGACTGCCACCTCGCCCGGCTAATTTTTTGTATTTTTTAGTAGAGACGGGGTTTCACCATGTTAGCCAGGATGGTCTCGATCTCCTGACCTTGTGATCCGCCTGTCTCGACCTCCCAAAGTGCTGGGATTACAGGCTTGAGCCACCGCGCCCGGCCCCAACAGTTATTTTCAAGGTAACTTCTTGTCCATAATTTTTTTCAACTCAGGAGGGTTAGCTTTGCTCATGGTGTCTACTCCGTGGCCTCTCTTACCCTGTTCTAGTAGATCTAACCAGTTAAAAACAAACAAACATTTTGTTGCCTGCATTCCCTGGAGCATCCTCCCAGACTGAACTCTCCTTGACTACTCCTTAAATACCTAAAAACCATTTCATATTTAGATAACGAATATCTAAGTACTTTTTTTTTTCTTTTTTTTTTTTTTTGAGACAGAGTGTCGCTCTTGCTGCCCAGGCTGGAGTACAGTGGCGCGATCTCAGCTTACTGCAACCTCCGCCTTTGGGTTTCAAGTTATTCTCCTGCCTCAGCCTCCCAAGTAGCTGGGACTACAGGCATCCACCACCATGCCCGGCTACTTTCTGTATTTTTAGTAGAGACGGGGTTTCACCATGTTGGCCAGGTTGGTATCAAACTCCTGACCTCATGATCTACCTGCCTTGGCCTCTCAAAGTGCTGGGATTACAGACGTGAGCCACCATGCCCAGCCTTCAAAAGTAATATTTTCATATCACATTTTACTTTAGTAACTTAAAGAGACTTCAAGTTTTCTAACTTAAGCAGTTAAGTTAAAGAAAAGTGTGGCTGGGCATGGTGGCTCACACCTGTAATCCCAGTAATTTGGGAGGCTGAGGCAGCTGGATCACTTGAGGTCAGGAGTTTAAGACCAGCCTGGGCAACATGGTGAAACCCTGTCTCTACTAAAAACACAAAAATTAGCCAGGCGTGGTGGCACACACCTGTAATTCCAGCTACTCAGGAAGCTGAGGAAGGAGAATCGCTTGAACCCAGGAGGTGGAGGCTGCAGTGAGCCAAGATCGCACTGCTGCAGTCCAGCCTGCGCGACGGGAGTGAGACTCTATCTCAAAAAAACAAAAAAAAGTGGAAAAGAGTTATTTCTATTGTAATAATTTGAATACATGACCAATTAAGCCAGTTTGGTCATCTTAATACCTTGCCTCCCTGACTCCTCTTCTAAAACCTATTCCTCTCCTTACGTGGTAGGTACAGGTTGAGTACCTCTTATCTGAAATGTATGGGACCAGAAGTGTCTCCAAGATAAAGAGATAACCTGGAGATGGGACCTGGGCCTAAACATGAAATTCATTATGTTTCATATACACCTCATGCAAAGCCTGAAGGTAACAGGTACATCAATCATGGCCTTTCTAATACGCCGCTGAGAGGCATTAGGAGAAGTAGAAAGTATGGCTGAGACAGTTCACGTGTAAGGCTTCTGGAGGTGGTTGGTCTTTCACAGGACTATGGGAAGAAATGAGGAAGTTTGCATTACCTCTGAGAATTGCTGCTAGCCTCCAAGAGTCTAAAACCAGTGTCTATAATGTTAGAAACCTAAAGTAAACAAGCAAAACCCCTCGTCTCTAATAGAGGAATAAACAAAAATGCCTACAGTTTCATGGCATTCTGAGAGGTATTCTTACTCAGCAAGGACTCTGGAGAAGGGAGGTGTACTATTCCTCTCATCGTCCCTATTTCCCACTGAAGAACTCCTTAAGAAATCTCCTACTACCAGTCTATCAAACCATGAGGTTTTGACCCTTCCAGTTTAAAGAAGCAAGCAAACTGCAGTGTCTCGTGCTCAAATTGTTCTTAACCTTAGTGGTAGAGAAACTAGAAGGACCCATTTAAAAAAAACAAAAGAAACTAACCTTTTCTGATACTGGTGTCCACACTGCGAACATTCAAAGTCCCAAGAAAAAGAATATAGGAAGAGCTTCTCAATGTGGGGTTCTAGTTTTAAGAGCAGGGGAAATGCAAACACGGGGCTTTCCATATCACCTTCAAAAAGAAAAGGAAAAATTACTGCTCATAATAATGGCAAAAATTAAACCAAAATTATGAACTACTGTCTTTTCTTACTATATTTACAGCATGAATATGTGTTAATACAGTATGACAGAATAAGTCACCCAGAGCTAGAAGAGGGGAAGTTTATAAAGCATTTCTCTAAAAATGTCCATCATAAATATTTGATTAACACTTCGATCTCTTTCCTTTTCCTTGGCAGACATTTACGAAAATGTCTTAAGACGAAAAGACACAAAAGACCCATACTGTCTTCCATCTTTCTAGATTTCTCAGGAAAAAAAAAAAAAAATCTCGGAACTATAATAGCCTTAGAGTATATTAAAACAAAAATTGATGAGGTGTGGTGGCTCACACCTTGTAATCCCAGCACACTGGGAGGCCAAGGCAGGAGGACTGCTTGCGTAAGTTACCTCCAAGAATTGCTGCCAACCTCTAGGAACCTAAAAACAGTTTCTATGACGTTCGAGACCAGCCTGGCCAATATAGCGAGGCACTGTCTCTACAAAAATAAAATGAAATAAATTAGCTGAGAGTGGTGCCACACACCTATAGTCCAAGCTACTCAGGAGGCTCAGGCAGGAGGCTCATTTGAACCCAGGAATTTGAGGCTGCAGTGAGCTATGATCATGCCGCTGCATACCAGCCTGAGTGACAGAGCGACACCCGTCTCTAAAAAAAAAAAAAAGGAAAAAAAATTATGGAAATGGTTTGCCATAGATGTTAAAAAAATGTAACCAGTGAAACACTGTAGAAACACATCAGAATTGGCCATTTCTATTCTGATCATCTTGTTCCACCTGTGGAAAGGGCATGGCCACCCAATGGTTAAATGACCAGCCTCAACTCTGGACTCTTCATCTACCGTTCTTCTTAACTTTTCAGTCTAATCCTTTCCTTTAACAACTTTATGATTGAAGATTTGAATCTTGTCATTGAAAATAACTGAACAGTGAATGCTGGCTTCCAGCTTTGAGACTGGAAAGTAAGGTAAGTAGCAGAATCTACATGCTTCTCTTACATTCTTTTTCTTGGTTTCTCTCCTTCCTATTCTCAGAGGAGCTTAGATGCTGCCTTACTGATTTGGCCCAAGAGACTGAGTCCTTCCATGCCTTCCCTAATCTGGACAGAGCCTCACTTCCACGGTCCAGTTCTCCCCCTAGTCTGGAACTACAGTTGCCTGGAACAGTAACCTTGGCAGGACCACAAGGCAGACAGTAGGTGTTATTACCTAAGTAATAACAATCATGTGGGGTTTCTAAAAATTACTGATTTCCTGAGCCCCATCCCTGAGATTCTAATTCAAATGTCCCTATGATTGGTATTTACTTTTAAATTCCCTTGGTGCTTTTTAATGCACAGTTGAGGTTAAAAATGGTAGATTTGTCTACTGGGAAAAGTACTAAAGAAGCAACTAACAACTTGCCCCCTAAATATTCTCCTGGTTCTGAGAACTGCACCCACTCTCAAGAGGTGGGACACCAGCCTGCATATTTCTAGGGAACAGCTCTGCCCTACAATAACGTACCCAGTGGTAGATTCCTAAGTCAGACCACTCAGATTCTCTCTCCCAAGAAGATGATCATCCAAGGTAATCAAACAGTGTTATACTTCCTTATGATGTACATATTTCTACATGGTAGATGAGTATAATACAAGCAAGTTATACCCTAACCCTAAGCATATTCTATAAATATCAGTAGTTACAAAGGCTATTTTAGTCACCTTTGTGGGACAGTCTCACTGCTACTTTTGAATAAAAACATTAAAAAAATTTTTATTTTTTATTTATTTATTTTTGAGACGGAGTTTCGCACTTGTTGCTCAGGCTGGAGTGCAGCGGCGCAATCTTGGCTCACCGCAACCACTGCCTCCTGGGTTCAAGCAATTCTCCTGCCTCAGCCCCCCCGAGTAGCAGGGATTACAGGCTCCTACACCACGCCTGGCTAATTTTTTGTATTTTTAGTAGAGACAGGGTTTCACCATGTTGGTCAGGTTGATCTTGAACTCCTGACCTCAGGTGATCCATCTGCCTCTGACTCCCAAAGTGCTGGGAATACAGGTGTGAGCCACCAGGCCCAGCCATAAAATAAGTTTTTAAAAGCTTTTTTGTAAGTAGAAATACAAATAAATCTCCTAGAAATGAAAATATGCAACACCATATGCATAAACAGTACGTCACATAGCACAATTTTGTGATTCATTACCACCCTTTAAATCCGCATTCTAAGTAAACATTAATTGGAAAAGCAAACAATTTACATTTCATAATCACAATATAAAATCTTCAGGTCGAAAATACATAAAGTTCTCCGTGAATTAAAATATCATGAAAGAGCTCAAAACACATGGTTAAATAAGTTATATTTAATTAGTAAGATCTTCAGCTAAAATATAGCACCTATCCTTGAATGGGCAGTAAAACAAGAGAGGAATCCTCCTGCTTTGAAAGAGCTGTATGCTTGCCCAATTATTATGATTACACAAAATAATAATTTAAAAATTCCTTCTGTTACATAGAAAACCAGGCCCATGGCGGAGGTGGAGCAAAAGATGTAACTTCGTTCCAAAAATAATTATCTGGGATAAGAAGGGTAGTGATTCAGGCTGGGGGGGAAACCATTCTTTAATTCAACTGGGAACTGAAGTAGGGACTCTAGAAGGGAAATGGTACCTGCTAAATGCACCACAACAGCCCCTCCATCTAAACTCTAGGACCTTATGGAAAAGGCTCCTTCGAAACGAGTATTCGCTCAACAGATCAGCGGCTGGGGGTGATGAACCTGGTTAACCACAAGGAGCCTGGTGAAAAGTTTTAGAGTGACAGAGTCCTACATCTTGACTGTAGTAAGGGTTACAAAGCTGTACAAGCTTAAAAAGGGTCTCACTATATGTAAATTATACTTTGATATAAAGAAAAAAGAATATTCATTCCATCTCAGAGTCTATCTGATGCATAAATTAGAACAGTTCTTTAGGTCTAGAGGAGGAAACGTCAGAAATCTGGAATATGAAAAGTCAGATTTTTATAAGAACAGAATATATATGTATAAGTCCATAAAAACAAAGCAGATATACAATAATTATATATCAATTTTAATAAAATGTAGGAAAAAAGTGAAAATTAGGGGACAGAAGCATGAGTCAAAGAAATACGTCAAAAGCTGTCCAGCATGTACAAAAGACGCCATGCTTCCAGATATATTATAAAAAAAAAAATATATATATATATATATATATATACACACACATATATATATATATATTTTTTTTTGGAGACAGAGTCTCACTCTGTCCCCAGGCTGCAGTGCAGTGGCGCGATCTCGGCTCACTGAAACCTGTCTCCCAGGTTCAAGCGATTCTCCTGCCTCAGTCTCCTGGGTAGCTGGGACTATAGGCACGTGCCACCACACCCAGCTAATTTTTGTATTTTTAGTAGATACCGGGTTTCACCATGTTGGCCAGGATGGTCTCGATCTCTTGACTTGGTGATCTGCCTGCCTCGGCCTCCCAAAGTGCTGGGATTACAGGTGTGAGCCACCGTGCCTGGCTGTATAAGTATATAAATATGTTATAAATATATTGTCAATATATTACAAAAGATCATATTTTATAATGATCTGGAAGCATGGTGTCTTTTGTACATGCTAGACAAATCAGTTGCAACAAGTGATTTTATTATAAAATATAAAAATAATTTTTTAATATAAGTTAAATGTCACTCATTGAGAGAAAAACTAGAAGGCACTGATATTTTACATAATATGGGTAATTACTAAGAGGAAGTATCGTATTCTGCTACTCTAACATTAATAGAAGAGTTAATACAAGAATAAAAGGAAAATAAAACAAAAAGCCCTTTCAAAACAAAAACAAACAAAAAAACCCACAGCTCCTTTTTGTAATACTAAAAAAAATTTAGAAAGGTTTGGTCAGACACTCTAACTCACTTGCTGCACACCACTCCCACAGGCCAAAAACAAAGTCACAGAGAACAAAGAGGTCCCATCCTTGTGCCCTTTCTAAAGGTGAGGAAGCTTTCTCAAAATGCCATCAGCATATTTCTCTTAATATCCACTGGCCAAAACTGTACCACATGTCCATTCCTACAGCAATCACTGGTAGGGAAAAAGAATTACTATGGTTGGTTTAGATGAGATTCTAAACCCTGTGTACATGTAACAATCATGTGGGGTTTCTAAAAATTACTGATTTCCTGAGCCCCATCCCTGAGATTCTAATTCAAATGCCCCTAGCACTGGCATTTACTTTTAAATTCCCTCGGTGCTTTTTAATGCACAATTGAGGTTAAAAATGCTAGATCTGTCTGCTAGGAAACGTACTAGAGAAGCAACTAATGATATGCCCCCTAAAATTCTCCTGGTTCTGAGAACAGCACCCACTCTCAAGAGGTGGAACACCAGCCTGCATATTTATATAGAATGGCTCTGCCCTACAATAACCTACCCAGTGGTAGATTCCTAAGTCAGACCACTCAGATTCTCTCTCCCAAGAAGATGATCATCCAAGGTAATCAAGCAGTGTTATACTTCCTTATGATGTACATATTTCTACATGGTAGATGAGTATAATACAAGCAAGCTATACCAATTACTTACCTAATGTGCATCTAAGCTGGGGTTGAAGGCTAATAAAAATTTCATCTCTAACTTCATTCAGACAGGTCTCTATCTCTGCAAATATTTCTGAGGTAAGTTTTTTACAATCTCCATCTAAGAAAATGCAAAGAACATTATCAATTCCTCATCGATGTATATCTTGCCACAGAAAACTGAGACATTCCCAAGAATGAAAGCTGAGTCAGTAAGTTCTGCAAACAGAGACAAAAAGCAAAACACCAAATTTCCTTAATTCTTTCTCTGTGGTATACCATATATTCCCTTAATGTGTGTTATCAGCACAATATCATTAGTACTTACTGAATGGGTAAGATCTCAGGGAAAGCCTTTCTCACCCATATAGTCACATGTCTAGCAAAATAACCTTTCAGATACTATGTCTATATCTAAAACAGCTAAAGAAGTTACCTCCTTATGTGCAATTACTTATACTACAAATGATTTATTCATTTATTCCACTCTGCGTAACTTTTATTGAACTTAGCCAGGTCATGGGAACAGGTAACTTTATAAGGAGTCTTAATAAAGTTACAATTATTTCCCAAACTAATACCTCGTATAGTTCCCTTCTATGTCATTTTTGAGGGGTCTGAAGGGGTCTTCAGTGGCAACATAGTGTTTATTTGGTTCCACATCCTGCTTTGTCTACACAAATTTGCTTCATTAAAAACTCTGACCAGCCTGGGCAACAGAGTGACACCCCTATCTCTTAAAAAGAAAGCTGGGTATGGTGGTACACACCTGTAGTCCCAGCTACTCAGGAGGCTGAGGTAGGAGGATCGCTTGAGCCCAGGAGGGTTAGGGTTCTACAGGGTGCAGTGAGCCGTGATCTTACTACTGCGCTCCAGCCTAGGCAAGTGAGACACTCAAAACAAAAACAAAAAAACAGAACAACAACAACACAAAAATGGCTACTTATTATACAGTGACTGAAACATAGCACTTGTGTGTGTGTGTGTGTGTGTGTGTGTGTGTGTGTGTGTGTGTGTGTGTGTGTGTGTTTGTAGACAGGGTCTTGCTATGTTGCCTGGGCTGATCATGAACTCCTGGGCTCAAGCAACCTTGCAGCCTCAACCTTCGGAGTAGCTGGGCGTTACAGGCGCACGCCACTACACTCAGCCAAAACGCTGCTTTACTAATCATTCTCCTATTGCCAAACATTTCAGTTATTTCTTTCTTCACTGTTATAAATACTATCGTGATAAATACCTTTGGGCACGTATCTATGTTTTGGATCACTTCTTTATGGTAATATTTATTATCTTCAAAATGGAATTACTGTGACAAGAAACTATCCAAGATTAGTAAGAAAATTATTTTGAATAAAAGACTCCACATGCATCTGACTCTACTTACTCTTAAGCTACAAATAGATCTTTTCACTCACATCTCTTATAAATAATTCATACAGCCTGATCACACTCTGCTTATATGTTTCCCTAATGAAAATATCTGGATTCTCCTGTAATATGAAATAAGCATTAACCAGAATTTTTGTTATTTGACCACGCCAAAAAACACATTGCAAAGTAATGCAGCTCAAACATATAAACAACCAGATTATAAAAACTAAATTTATTCTGTAAAAAATTAGTAACAGATTAAAAACATAAAATGAAAGTTAATTCCAATATTGAACTGCTGCTCTTCTGGAACAAACAACTGAACTGTCACCTACTTAACACTGGGGTTCCTGCAATTAGAGAAAGCAGAAACAGAAGAAAAGTCAAGGCAAAAAAGCTTGTGAGAAACTGAATTTTAAAAATTGCAAAAAACTGTAAATGACTGACACATACAAAAAGGTTCAAAGAAAACCTACATTGAAACAAAGTATTTCTTACCAAAACCATAACGTCTTGAATGGTCTAACCAAAGGTGGTTAGAAAGCACTGAGGTATTTTTTTCTACATAATGAAAATGGAATTATATATCGGTACAACCATTCTGGAAAACTATTTAGCAAGACCTTTAATATTCATATTTTAATATCTCTCCTAGGATACTAGTCAGTAATGAATTTGAAAGATATATGGATATTTGTCCTGGTGTTAATTTATAACAGCAAAAACTAGTAACAGCCTGAATGGTTAATAACAGGGAAACAATGTATAAGATCCATATAAAAGATTGTAAGACCAACTCAAAATTTTTAGCACATTAATGAGTAAGAAAATACCTACAATGTCAAGCAAAGAAAGCTTGGTATGATGTCACATCTGTCCCCAAAATATATATGGCCAAGTAAGATCAGAAAAAATATGTTATCAAGACACTTCAAGAAGTTGAATGAAAGTAAGGATTCTTGCCCTACAAGGTAGCCGTAATAATTTTAAAAATATGAGTGCTGGGTTAGACAAAGTAACCAAGAGGATAAAATTGAGAGTTAAGGAACAGCTGCACACATACATGAAATGTTGATACATGCTAGAGGTGGCATGGCAGATCACGTGAGAAAAAGTGGAGCTACAAAAACTGGCTATGCAAATGGAAAAAAAATGGATCCTTACCTCATACCACACATCAATATGAATTCCAACTGAAAGAGGAATTTCAATGTCAAAAGCAAAACTTTATAACTTTTCAGTGAAAATATAGGTGAATGATTTTCTGACCTTGGGAATAGCAATAATTTCTTTAAAAAGCCATAAACATTACTAGCTCCAAATGGAAAAACAAAGACTTCCCTATAAATCAAGATAGCTTTGAAAAAGTAAAAACACAAGCTGCAAATTGGGAGCAGATTCAGCAAAACATCTGACGTAACTCTAGCAACAATGATACAAGAACAAACTCATACAGATCAATTAAAACGTGACAATCAATAGAACAAACAGGGATAAGATACAAAAGGCATTTCACAGAAGAGGGAACAAATATGAGCAATATATACACAGAGAGTCAACAACCTTTTCAAAATGTGGAAACGGCAAGTCAAGATCACAGACGATTTTATATCACTCAAAGAGCAAAAATCTCAAGTGTGAAAATAAACCAAGGAGAATATATGGATCAGGAAGAGCTCTTATATACACTGTTAATGGGAGAACTGATTGGTACAACCACTTTGGAAAACTACTGTCATTATCTTGTAAATTTGGACATGAGAATCTGTAATTTTCCATTCCTCTGGTATACAGAAGGGAAACTCTTACACTGTGCCTCAGGAGACTTGCCCCCAAATGGTCACAGCAGCAGCATTTATAATGGCAAAAAAAAAAAAAAAAAACCAACTGTCCACTGACAGGTAGATGAATATACTGTTATATTTGCAAAATGGAAGTATTATATAGTAATGAAAAATCAATGAGCCACAACTACAAGCAGTCCTATAAATTTTTACAAGAAAAAAAGGTCCCAGAAGACCTACTGTACAACCCCCTTGTTTAAAGTTCAAAACAAACTAAATTAGGCAATACAAAGCGGCCCCTCTTCGTCCGTGGTTTTGCTTCCTATGATTTCAGTTACCTGAAGTCAACCATTGTCAGAAAATATTAAATGGAAAATTCCAGAAACAATTTATAAGCTTTAAATTTCAAGCCATTCTGAGTAGCATCATGAACTATCTTGCTGTCCTGCTGTCTTCCATTGGCAACGTGAATCTTCCCTTCGTCCAGTGTATCCAAGCTGTCTACACTTCCTGCCTGTGGTTCACTTAGTAGCCATCTGGGTGATGCGATCTATTGCCATGGTGTTGCAGTGCTCATGTTCAAGGAACCCTTATTTGACTTAATAATGGCCCCAAAGCACAAGCATAGTGATGCTGGCAATTCAGATACGCCAAAGAGAAGCTGTAAAATGCTTCTCTTAAGTGAAAAGGTCAAAGTTCTCAACTTAAAAGAAAAAAATCATATGCTGAGGTTGCTGAGATCTAAGAACAAATCTCTTATCCTTGAAACTGTGAAGAAGGAAAAAGAAATTGGTGCTAATTTTGCTGTTGCATCTCAACTGCTAAACTTATGGCCACAGTGCCTGATAAGTGTTAAGATGGAAAAAGCATTCAATTTGTGGGTGGAAGACACAATAAGAAACAAGTGTTCCAGGCCGGGCGCGGTGGCTCAAGCCTGTAATCCCAGCACTTTGGGAGGCCGAGGCGGGCGGATCACGAGATCAGGAGATTGAGACCATCCTGGCTAATACGGTGAAACCCCGTCTCTACTAAAAAAAAAAATACAAAAAACTAGCAGGGCGAGGTGGCGGGCACCTGTAGTCCCAGCTACTCCGGAGGCTGAGGCAGGAGAATGGCGTGAACCCGGGAGGCGGAGTTTGCAGTGAGCTGAGATCTGGCCACTGCACTCCAGCCTGGGCGGCAGAGCGAGACTCCGTCTCAAAAAAAAAAAAAAAAAAAAAAAAAAAGAAACAAGTGTTCCAATTGACAGCAACATGTTGAGCCACATTTACTTTACTTTTTTTTTTTTTTTTGAGACAGAGTCTCACTCTATCACCCAGGCAGGCTGGAGTGCAGTGGTGTGATCCCAGGTTCAACTGATTGTTCAACCTCTGCCTCCTGGGTTCAAGCAATTCTCCTGCCTCAGCCTCCCAGAGTAGCTGGACTACAGGCGTGTGCCACCACGCCTAGTCAATTTTTATATATTTTTAGTAGAGATGGGGTTTCACCATGTTGGCCAGGCTGGTCTTGAACTCTTGACCTCAGGAGATCTGCCCGCTTCAGCTTCCTAAAGTGCTGGGATTACAGGTGTGAGCCACTGCAACTGGCCCACATTTAATTTATTCTTAATTAAACTTGATCATAATTATGTAGGTATAGGGAAAAATGCTATATATACAGGGTTCAGTACTATCTGTCCCCCATTATCTGAGAGGAATACCTTCCAAGACCCCAGTGGATGCCTAAAACCTTGAATAGTAACTAAACCCTTTACACATTATGCTTTTTCCTATAACTACATACCTATGATCAAGTTTTATAATTAGGCATAGTAAGATTAACAACAACTAATAATAAAATAGAACAATTATAACAATACGCTGTAATGAAAGTTACATGAATGTGGTCTCTCTCTCTCTCTCAAAATATATTACTGTACTATACTCATCTACTTTCAGACCTTGGGTTACATGAAACCAAGAAAAGTACAACTGTGATAAGCGGAGACTACTGTATACTGTTTAGATATATACATGTAAGAAAAACTGAGAAAAGATGGAATGATAAAACACACTCAGATGATGATTACTTATGGGGGGAGGTAGAGAATGGGATGAGAGGAACACATAAGTAAATATAAGTTATTGGGAGTGTCTTAATTCTTCATACGTTGGGAGGTGGGTTCATAAGTATCCTATTTTACAGAGAATAAAATGAAAAACATATCCCTTAGGGTGATAAGAGATCTTAGGAGGTTGTGTGATTATGGGTGATTTTTATTCACTTCTTCATTCTGCTTTTCAGTACACTTAAAACTAACCACTATTATCCTGACAGGCTAAGTAAGATAGAAGCACAGTCTCACAGTTTTGAAAAAGACTGCCCAGGCCGGGTGTGGTGGCTCACGCCTTAATCTCAGCACTTTGGGAGGCCAAGGCAGGCAGATCATGAGGTCAGGAGTTCAAGACCAGCCTGACCAACATAGTGAAACCCTGTCTCTACTAAAAATACAAAAATTAGCCGGGCCTGGTGGCAGGCACCTGTAGTCTCAGCTACTCCTGAGGTTGAGGCAAGAGAATTGCTTGAACCTGGGAGGCGGAGGTTGCAGTGAGCTGAGATTATGCCATTGCACTTCAGCCTAAGGAACAGTGAGACTCCATCTCAAAAAAAAAAAAAAAAAAAAATCACAATAGCGAAGACTTGGAACCAACCCAAATGACTATCAATGATAGACTGGATAAAGAAACTATGGCACATATACACCACAGAATACTATGCAGCCATAAAAAAGGATGAGTTCATGTCCTTTGCAGGGACATGGATAAAGCTGGAAGCCATCATTCTCAGCAAACTAACACAAGAACAGAAAACCAAACACCACATATTCTTACTTATAAGTGGGAGCTGAACAATGAGAACATATGGACACAGGGAGGGGAACATCACACACTGGGGCCTGCTGGGGAGTGGAGGGGTTGGGGAGAGATAGCATTAGGAGAAACACCTAATGTAGGTGACAGGTTGATGGGTGCAACAAACCACCATGGCACATGCATACCTATGTGACAAAACTGCACATTCTGCACATGTACCCCAGAACTTAAAAAAAAAAAAAGACTGACTTTAGGGCTGTCAGGATAATGTAACTGGTATTATCTCAAGCTTCGTGATACTGTTCCTGGGCTGCTTGCTCCCAGGCCTCCAGAAAACAGAAGCAATGGACGGTATCTTTCCCACATGCTGGGAGACAAAACTCAACATTAATGTTTTTAAGGAGTAAAGACAAATAGGCTGGAATGGTGGCTCATGCCTGTAATCCCAGTACTTTGGGAGGCCAAGGCAGGAAGGGTGCTTGAGCCCAGGAAATCGAGTCCAGCCCAGGCAAGATAGTGAGGCCCCCATCTCACTATCTTAGCTGGGTATGGTGGTGCACGAATGTAGTTCCAGCTACTTGGGAGGCTGAGGTGGGAGGCTCATTTGAGCAGGGGACGTCAAGGCTGCAAGGAGACGTGATCACACCACTGCACTCCAGCCTGGGTGTCAGAGTAAGACCCTGCCTCCAAATAAATAAATAAGTAAATAAAAATATTAGTACCAACCTTTAACGCCACTCAACTGATTGGTATACAGAAGTGTATTTGCTTGATTATATTTTGTAAACAACCGCCAGAATATAGATTCCTCCTTTGAGCACAGTCCAGTCACGGTGTTCTTTAACTCTTCCAAGTGCACCAAAGCTGACAGGATACAGTCTAACCAACAGAGAGCATGAGCATTTTTCCACTGGACACATAAAGTCTGGGGAAATGATGTACATTTGCTCTCCAATGGCATTTCCGGTTTAGATGTACATCCTTCATTTTGAGGGGAAGGTCCGTCAGTTCCAGAGACATCAACTGTAGCAGGATCTTTTGTAGTAGCCATGTCAACAGTATCAGCTTCCAAAATCTCATTTCGCTCCAAAGAATCAGCTGTCCTAATTGGATTCTGTTGACCACTACTATCAGGTAAGTTTGATGAGCTTTCATCACATACTTCTCCATTATGCTTGCTGTTCAAAATTTGTTCACCATCAATAACAATATGATTTCTAGTCTTTTTGGAATTTGCTAAAAGAAATGAATCTTTATAGCTGCTTTCCAAACTTTTCCTTTTCTGAGGCTTATGTGGAGTGTGACATTCTTCTGAATCAGGAGAAATTAGGTTATTAAGTGATTTAGAGCCCAAAGGATAGATGCACTGGAAAATAAAAATAAAATGATAAAAATGACAAAAATTCAAATAACTTCGTTTTATAGTTTTCATATCATGAAAAACGTATAGAATTTTAGCATTAATTTGATGACAGGTTATATTTATACACATAAATTTGAAAAAATTAGAGACAAACTACTTAATCAAAAATTTGGCCTCCAAAAGAATTTTTCAGTTTAATTTGAACAATCAAGGGTTTAATCTGAGTTACACAAGGGTAAGCTAATAAGGAAAACATATTTTTGCTTTAATAAAAATCTAATGTTAAGTGAATTTAAAATTTTCAACAATGTAAAGAAACACTCTACAATGAATGTTACTCTTTTGGGACAGACACTACATTACACTACACATTTTAAAAGTATTTTCAAATTAAAAGTGCATGGAGTAATTTCTATGTTTCCTATATTTTGAAACTGAATATGCATCTCAGAGCACTGCTGTTTTACATCTTTATTGGGTTTAGAGTCCAACTGGCTGAATTTTAATGACTTCATCAAATCTTACTGTGCATTAATACAATTTCAGTCAAATAACAAAAATGTAAATATATCACTAAAAGAATCAACGGATCTTTCCTAAGTTTAAAAACTACCAGAATATTTTCAATAAAAGATCTGCTTTTAAAATATGCCTTATTTTTCAGGTGGGCATGGCAGTACACTCCTGTATTCCCAGCTACTTGGGAGGCTGCGGTGGGAGGACTGCTTAAGCCCAGGAGTTGGAGGCTGCAATTAGCTATGATTACCCCACTCTATTGCTCCAGCCTGAGCAATAGAGCAAGACCCTGTCTCTAAAATAGTAATAATAATAATAAATTAATGCCTCATTTTACACAAGTATGGTAGACTACTATCTTGATGGCCCTCCTAAGAACTAGAGAACTACACCTCCTGGTAATTCATGCCCTCCTGCAGCCAGTCCCTGCACTGTACAGAGTTGGTTTGGCCATGTGACTAGCTTTGATGGAACATTAGCACACATGATATACATAGAGGCCTGATAAGCACTGGCTCAAGAGGACAAGCCCTTCTTCTGGAACACTCCTTCTTAGTCCCAGTTATCACACTGTGAAGAGCCCAGTTGGCCTCATGGAGAGAACCTCATGGAAAATAACTGAGACCCCTGGCTGACTACTTGAGCTCAACTGCCAGCTAGTACCAACTGCCAGCCATGTGGACATTTCAGCTGTCCCAGCTGACATGGTATGATGTGAAAGAATTCCTTAGTCAACTCACATAATCATGTGAAATAATAAATGAAGCCACTAAAAATTTTTTTTGAGACAGGGTCTGGCTCTGTCATCCAGGCTGGAGTATAGTGGCACGATCCCAGCTCACTGCAACCTCTGGCTCCTGGGCTCAAGAGAACCTACAACCTCAGCCTCCCAAGTAGCTGGTACTACAGGCACCTGCCAAGGTATTTTCTGTAGAGACTTCACTACATGGCCCAGGCTGCTCTCAAACTCCTGAGTTCAAGCAATCTGCATGCCTTGGCCTCCCAAAGTGCTGGAGTTCCAGATATGAGCTACCATGCCCAGCCACCATTAAAATTTTTGAGCAACTAAGTTGCAAGGTGATTCGTTTCACACCAACAGGTAACTGAAATGCACTAAATCCGCTCAGATAGCATCTGCTACCAATTGAACATTACTCTCATAATACTGCACTTACTATGAAATTCTTTAGTATAAATGGACAAGTTCTAGATTCTTCTGACCTTCCAACTAGCTGCAGTCACCATCAACTAACAACCTGTCAACATTATGCTTTGAGATTACTTCCTAAGTCCTATCATATGTCAGAAAACTGAGAATCCTTTAAAAATAGCATATATGTATTCAAAGCATCATAAAAAGGTACATATACAAAAAAACCTCTAAAGCAGAATCTCGAAGAGATACCTGCACACCCACATTCATTGCAGCATTACTCCCACTACCCAAAAAGTGAAAGCAACTCAAACATCTGCAGATAAGTGAATGGATAAAGGAAATGTGGCATACACGTACGGTGGAATATTATTCAACCTTAAAAATAAGGAACTCCTCCTGTCCTTTGCAGGGACATGGACGAAGCTGGAAACCATCTTTCTCAGCAAACTAACACAGGAACAGAAAACCAAACACCGCATGTTCTCACTCATAAGTGGGAGCTGAACAATGAGAACACATGGATACAGAGAGGGGAACATCACACACCGGCGCCTATCTTGGGGTAGGGAGGTAGCGGGGTAGGGGAGGGACAGCATTAGGAAAAATACCTAATGTAGATGACAGGCTGAGGGGTGCAGCAAACCACCATGGCACGTGTATATCTATGTAACAAACCTGCATGTTCTGCACATGTATCCCGGAACTTAAAGTATAATAAACAAACAGAAATACACTGGAGATTAAGCCTTAAAAAAAAAAAAACAAAAAGTAAGGAACTCCTATCATATGCTACAACATGGATGAATCTTGAGGACATTATGTCAAGCGAAATAAGCCAGTCACAAAAAAAGGCAAATACTGCATGATTCCATTTATATGAGGTACTGAGTCAGATTCATAGAAACAAGAAACTAGAGGCCGGGTGCAGTGGCTCAAGCCTGTAATCCCAGCACTTTGGGAGGCTGAGGCAAGAACACCTGAGGTCAGGAGTTCGAGACCAGCTGGCCAACATGGTGAAACCCTGTCTCTACTAAAAATACAAAAAAAAAAAAAAAAATTAGCCAGGCATGGTGGCATGCCCCTGTAGTCCCAGCTACTCAGGAGGCTGAGGGAGAACTGCTTGAACCCACAGGCAGAGGTCGCGGTGAGCCGAGATCGCACCACTGCACTCCAGCCTGGGCGACAGAGCAAGACTCGAGACTCCGTCTCAAAAGAAAAAAAAGAAACAGACACTAGAATGGTTGCCAGAAGCTGGGGGAGAGGAAAATGGGAAGTAGTTGTTTAATGGGTACAGAGTTTCAGTTTTGCAGGATGAAAAAAAGTTCCAGAGATCTGCTGCACAAGTGAATATACCTAATACTCCTGAACTCTATACTTAAAAATGGTTAAGATGATAAATTTTTTTACAATTTAAAAATCAAAACAAATTTTTTTAAGAGAAAAAAAATCCTGAGCTGAAAACGCTTTGTGAATCTCAAGCAGTCAAGATCATGGTATATGCATCCTACTTACACCTCTACTTTATTCAAAACAGTAATAAACCTTTGGTTCCAAAGGAATGTACATTTAAAAAAAAAAAAAAAAGAACAAAACAGTAATAAACCATAAGAGGCCCCAGAACTGCAAAACTTAGTGATTTCCACCCACACTCTTTGCAAGTGTCTTCACTGACTTTTCTTTATATAATCTGTGCTCCCACCATAGGCCAATCTGGAATATAATTTGTCCTTGCCCTGATTTTTCCCTTATAAATTAATTATTTCAGATTTTTATCTTTATTTTTTCTTTTTATAAAATTTTGTTGCCTCTTTCCACATGTTCTAAAGATTTATATTTCTTTATACCTGACTTGTTTCTATTTACAGTGAACAGTATCATTTTTATAACTAGAATAAAACTTTTAAGCTGTCTTCAAAAAAGTCATAAAAATATACACAAAGCATTAGTATTTTAGCCCAGCACAACCATCTAGTATCATTTAAAATCCAATGCTGAAAAATACCTAATCCTGTCTCTTTCACTGAGTTTTGGAGTAGCTTAAGCAAATTCCTGTACTTATTCTTGTGAAATAGAAGAAAGGAAAACATATCATGTCTTCTTATATAAGTAATTATCAACAAGGTATGGCCAAAGACAAATTATAATAATAATGTATTCATTTTACAAATGGAGAAAACAAAAGAAGTTTTCTTTGATTACTTAACCTTAATGATTTAAAAACTTTATTATAAATTTCATGGGTTTTTTAAAAAGACTAATAAAATGTTCCAAAGTAAACGCTGAATGATAGACTACTCCACGAAAAAAAAAAAAGTTAAAACTTCCTACTGTTTAAAAACACTTGAGAGTTTCAATTTGGTATAATTTTGGACCAGTCTTGAATATTAGTGTTTTTCACAAATCAAGGAACATTTTAATGTAAAGACCTGATTAAAAGGGGTTTTCCAAATGGTTCTTTGCAATTTATAGCACAGTAAACTCCAAATTTTTTTTTTTTTTTTTTTTTTTTTTGAGGCGGAGTCTCTCTGTCCCCTGGACTGGAGTGCAGTGGCCAGATCTCAGCTCACTGCAAGCTCCGCCTCCTGGATTTACGCCATTCTCCTGCCTCAGCCTCCTGAGTAGCTGGGACTACAGGCGCCCGCCACCTCGCCCGGCTAGTTTTTGTATTTTTAGTAGAGACGGGGTTTCACCGTGTTAGCCAGGATGGTCTCGATCTCCTGACCTCGTGATCCGCCCGTCTCGGCCTCCCAAAAACTCCAAATTTTATAACAGAACTCTTTGGAAATAATTTGATTCAGAGGACTTATACAGGGATCAGCAGAGTTTACTGATAAAAGGCTAGATGATAAATAGATTTTATGAGCCGCATAGTCTGTGACAACTACCCAACTCTGTTGTATGCAAAAGAAGCCATGAACAATACATAAATGATTGAGCATGGCTATGTTCCGGTAAAACTTTATTTATGAACATTGAAATATGAATTTCATTTAATTTTCACTTATTATGAAAGGGTATTCCTTTTTGTTGTTGTTGTTTGAGACAGTCTCCTCTGTCACCCAGGCTGGAGTACAGTGGCTCAAATCTTGGCTCACTGCAACCTCTGCCCCGGCTTCAAGCGATTCTCCTGCCTCAGCTTCCCAAGTAGCAGGGATTACAGGCACATGCCACCACACCTGGCCATTTTGGATTTTTAGAAGAGACGGGGTTTCACCATGTTGGCCAGGCTGGTCTCAAATTCCCGACCTCAAGAGAATCCACCTGCCTCAGCCTCCCAAAGTGCTGGGATTGCAGGTGTGAGCCACCGCACCCGGCCCTTCTTTTGATTTTTTCTGGCATTTTTTCTTTTGATACTTTCCTAACCATTTAAAAAACATAAAAATCATCCCTTGCTTGTGCATCATACAAAATGTTTGCTCACCCCTGGTGTAAAGCAATCTACTTCATAAAGTACACTGGGCTCTCATTGCTGACTAGAAATTAAAAAAAAAATAATAAATTACTCACGTTCCTTTTAATATTTCCAAAGTATATACTTAAAATTCTTGATAATATATTTTTTGCCTTACCACTTAAAAAAGAATGCTTCCAAAACCAAAAGTCCGGGCCAGGCGTGGTGGCTCACGCCTGTAACCCCAGCATTTTGGGAGGCTGAGGCAGGTGGATCACCTGAGGTCAGGAGATCAAGATCATCCTGGCCATAGTGAAACCCCATCTCTACTAAAAATACAAAAATTAGCTGGGCATGGTCGCGCATGCCTGTAATCTCAGCTACTCAGGAGGTTGAGGCAGAAGAATCTCTTGAACCATGGAGTTGGAGGTTGCGGTGAGCCAAGATCGTGCCACTGCACCCCAGCCTGGTGACAGAGCAAGACTCCGTCTCTCAAAACAAAACAAAACAAAACAAAACAAAACAAAACAAAAAAACAAACAAAACTAAAAATCCATGTAGTGCGTCTAACTTCAACAGCCAAAAACCTACCTCCTGAGGACTAGGACTTCTCTATTCTTACGGTCCTGATCTTCTCCCCAAAACCTCGCTCTTCCAGGTCTTCCCAGTTCAGTAATTAGCGATTCCATTCTTCTAATTTTTTAAGCCAAAAATCTTGGAACCATCCTTGATTCCTCTTTCCAACCCCATATTCCAATCTTTCAGCAAATCCTGTTGGCTTTACCTTCAAAGTATAAATAAACTCCAACCATGCCTCAACACCTCTGCCACCACCCTCTACCCCAGAATACTGCAACTGCCTTTGACTAGTCCAAAGGGAAAAAAGCTTTTTTTCCTTTCTACTTATCAATCTAAATAAAAAGAAAGAGAGAGGAGCTTTTAAAAAGAAAGTGACATTTAATCAGGAATAAAGTATTCCAATGGGAATACACATGCCATAGTAAACTGTGTTCAGGGAGGTAAGGGAAGACAAAAGGTTTTAAAAGGAAAATGAGGAGGATCACATACTTGTTTTGAGATAATTACTCTTGGCTACAAGGATCAATAACAAGGATGACACCAGTCCATGGGTGGACCAGGCAGTTGTTGAGCAGATGTTCTTGCAGAAGTATCTTCTGTGTAAGTGATGACAGTCTTTGTGCAAGGCTGTGGTTTTTGCAGTCTTTTGGGATATTTTGGTATTTATGCATGAAAGGTCTCTCTTCATAGCCTTTCCTGGCTCTATTTGTCTTTTTTCTTTTTTTTTTTTTTTTAAATAGAGACAGGGTCTCACACTCTGTCATCCCGGCTGGAATGCAGTGGCACAATCATAGCTCACTGCAGCCTGGACCTCCTGGGTATGGGACTGTGCACCTGTAGTCCCCCTCCCAAGTAGCTGGGACTACAGACGCACACCACCATGCCCAGCTAATTTTTTTTTTAGAGACAAGGCCACACTATGTTGCATAGGCTGGTCTCCATTTCCTAGGATCAAGCAATCCTCCTGCCTGCCTCAGTCTCCCAAAGTGTTGGGATTACAGTTGTCAGCCACTTGCCTGACCAGGCAGGAATTTTTTTTTTTTTTTGGAACACAAATGACTCCATGTGGATTCTGACAATTTTCATATATTCTATCCTCCCAGCACACTTTTGTGACCAGAGGTGTGGGGGCTTTTTCCCCACACCAAGCAATTCTCCAGAGGACACCAAATGGGTATCCTATAATCCAATTCCATTTTGATGTTATCTACCTAGAGACCATGTCAGATCCTACAGGTTGAGGGCTCAGTTCCACGACTCCCTCCACTTCAGATGCCAATCCCACATCCAGAACACCAGTATATCTGACTGACTGGCTACAAAGGTTCCCACTCCCGCTTCTTGGGCATAACTAGTTTGCAAGGACGGCTCACAGAACTCAAACAAACACTTACGTTTATTGGTTTACCCTAAAGGATACAGATGAAGAAATGAGTAGAACAAGGTATGGGGCAGAAGAGGTATGAAGCTTCCCCCTTCCTCTAGGCATACCACCTCCCACATGGCACCGGCCCCTCCAGCAACCCAGACACTCATGGAATCCAAATCTTGGTATTTTTATACAGCTTAATCTCCAGCCCCTCCACTCCTCTCCTGGAGGCCTGTGGGTGGGGCTAAAAGTTCTCACTCATTAATTCTCTAACCATGTGGGCTTTCCAGCTACTTGCCCCATCTGAGGCTATCCACGACTCCATCCTAAGTCACCACATTAGTATGAACCCCAGTGTGTTAGCAAACAGGCTCATTATGAATAACAGGACACTCTTGTCACTGGGGAAATTCCAAGAGTTTTAGCTCTGTGACAGAAACCAGAGGCAAGGACCAAATATAATTCATATTATACTATAACTAATCTCCCTGCTTTAGGTCTTGCCCATTACATATATTTTCAACAGTGTAGCCACAGTAATGCTTTTAACACTGAAGTCAACTTATGTCACTCCTCTGCCAACATCTCTGCCATGGTTCCTGGTTCCACCCATAGTAAAAGCCAGAAAGCTTACAATGGCCTATAAGACCCTACTTGGTCCAGCTCCCCCATTATTTTTCTGATCCACCTTCTATCGCCCTGCTGGTTTCATTGCAGTAGCACGAATATCACAGGCAGCCTCCATTCTCTCAGGGCCTCCCTGGAACTTGCTTCCCCTGCCTAGCAAGCTCACTGCTCTTCACCTCTTTCAGGCTTTTGCTCGAATTTCACTTTCTCATTGAAGCATTGCCCTCACCAACTTAATTAAAATTGCAAACTCCCCCTACTTTGGCATTCCAGTACCTACTGCCTTATTTTTCTCCACAGCACTTTTTATCACATGACGCAGAAGCACATACTTGTTTATTGTCTTTCCCACTCTACGACATAACCTCCTTAAGGGCAAGAAATTTTTGTTTTATTATTGTATCCTAACATTGTATCTGGAACAATGCCAAACAGTAACACTCATAAAAAAATTATTGAATATATGCATAAAGAAATTTATATTTGTAGACATGCCTGGGATTACTTTACTTCAAGTTATACCCAGCATAAGTATCTATTAACAACCACGTGATTAAGTCTAGTATTTTCCAAACCTGGCTGGCTGATGATCAGACTCATCCTCAAATGTTACAAAACCACAGAATTCTGGGCCAACTCTACTGAATCAGCATCTGGGGTTGATACTCAGAAATTTATTAAAAGCACTCTAGGTAATTCTGATGAACTGTTAATTTTTTGCTGGAATAAACAGATCCAAAATTAGAAGTCTGTATTCCAACCACAGCTCTGCCACTGTATCAGGATCTTATGTTCCTAAACCCTCTGAAATCCATCTATTTTCTTATTCATGAAATAGGAATACAAATCCTGCAAAGTTCTGAGAATTAAATGTGTATGAGACAGTCTCATAAACTGCCAAATACAATAAAATGTGGAGTATTATAGAATTTAATGAGCTGCTATATAAAAGCTGTACCAGTGGGTACAAATTACTGTAATTTTAAAAGCTATTTAGAGCTTCTAAAAGGGTCTTTTAGAATTTACAAGATTCTATGCTCTATTTGGTTCAGAGTATATATACTGGTTTTAGACTAACCAATTTCCAAAATAATCTTCCAGGTACATTAGAGATTCGCAACTTTTCCCATCAGTTGCAAAGATAAACCAAAGAGATGCAAGAGTAACTACTATATGCTAATAGCTAACAAGGACCTCCAAAAGGTTAAAAAAAAGAACGTGAAATGTATTTTCTCCTCTCTCAAGTCAAACAGCAATAAAAACAAAGATCTTTATGCAACCAGGGAAAGGTAGGTGGAAAAATAACATTGTATACCAGACAGACTTAGAAACTGAGATTACATATTAAAAATCCAGCCTCAAAAACAAAAAATGAGTAAACTTTTAAAAAAAGAAAAAACAAAAATCTTATATATACTATATAAGATTAATACTTTACCTGCAGATCCTCACACAAAAAGATAGATTCTTGAAAACTAATTCGGTAAGTCTTTAAGGCTTTTAACTTTCCCTTCTCTCTACAAGCAGGGCAATACCCATCTGATGGAACTTTAGCTGAATCATAATTCTAAAAGAGAAATAAAGCAAATTAAAATATAGACATTCCTAGAATATATCAAAATATTAAAAGTTAGATGGAAAAGTAACCAGAAAAAATTATAATTTTCTATTGCAAGTATCCTGGCAAGATATTTTCAATATGGCAAATAAAAGAAATGCATATAAGCCTTTAAATACAGCTATTATTCCAAAAAGAATTATGTTATGGTTTTAAATATTAAATATTAAATGTTAAGAATAGCATCAATTTTATTTGCAAGAAAAAAAGTAACATCAACTACCAGGCAGAATTTATGTACCATATTTTCAAAGAACAGTAAATCATAAGGTCTATGTTTTATTTCCACTTTCATGTATCAATAAAACACAAGAGAGGTAAACACATTAAAACAATCTTTCGCCATTACTGTAAGATTTCCGTGGAAGACACAATTTTTTAGAAGTTAACTGGTAACATCAAAATTGAATTTAAGTCTCAAAAATACAGAAAAAAAAAAAAAAAAAACTTTGCACTCAGGCAAAAAATAAGTTCACTAACTTTTCCCAAATACCCCACCATGTGGAGTGAAGATATCCCTATATCAGTCCCTGGTCCAATCACTGGCAAACCATTTCCAATCTTCGGAGAATCCATCATTCCGAGTCATTGGCTAATTTATGTCACTTGAGACATGTCAATATCACTAACGATTTTTTCAATGAACCCTGGAAAAAAAAAGTCAATAAACAATTAAATAAAAATTCTATTTACTACAAAAAAGAACCATGCTATTTTACAAGACATATATATTAAGTAGATTTTGAGGGCTATATGTCCTGGAATAAATATATTCTAAAATTATAATCTTGAAGTGAAAATGATACCTACATTTACAAACCTAGCAAATTTGTGCACAGAGGGCAGTGACCAGTTTTCATAGCAGACTCATTTGTGAACAAATTAAATAAAACCTGTAGTACAGGTAGCTACTATTTAAGGCAAACTATATTGACCAGAATTTGAAAACCTAACTTCTTAGACTCTATGTACACTTTGAAACAAATATGCCAGCATTATACAGAGAAAAACCCCAGATCCGTCGTGCCACTATCTGACAGGAACAAAAGAAACAATGAACCATCTATTCCATACATTCCTATTGTTTTCAACTACCAAGAACATTAATACTTCATCAATTGGGAAAAATACTACAATACTACTTATTAAAAGCTGCTAACAAATTATTATTTGTAAATGATCTAATTTACACATTTAACTTCTTTTGTTATCAGAACAAAAATATAAACACCATCCTAGTACAAATTACATTATGTGGCAAGCTTGTTTTGAGCTTAGTCCCATGGCGTAGAACTACATTTAATAGAGTAAAAATTATGAGAGACCGGAGCTCAGTGTAAGCAAAAAATAATTAAGAGTATTTTAATTGTGGGTTTACAATTATAGGAAAATCAAATACAGGAGACCTTTAGGGCACAGAAGAATTACCACTTAGCAGAAATGTTGTAAAATAATTCTAGGCATAAGTCTTTCCCAAATCCGAATCCATGATTCTATGACAGCCATCTCCTGGGAATCGATGGCTCATAATTCACTTTAAAAGCTAATTATGCTATTCTGGTTCAGCTATATAAACTTCACAAACCTTTCAAGCCAAGGAATAACTTCAAAAATAAAAGTGCTTTTTAAAGAAAGTATCAGTGAATCTTAATTTTCTATTCCTGAAGAAATAACCATAAGACAGCGTTTCTCAACTGCAGCATCACAGATAACTTTGACCAAATAATTGTTTATGAAGGCTGTCCTATGCACTGACGATGTTTAGCAGCGTCACTGACCTTTACCCTCTAGATCCAACAGCCAAAAGTTTCCTGACTTGCCAAATGTCCCCCGGTAGGCAAAATCACCCCTTCTGGTGAGAACTACTGATGCTAACTTTTTTCTTTCTTTTCAGGCACAGACAACTTATTACCCTTTGGCTGGTTCTATTTATAATCTACTTACAAAAGGGAACAATGTAGGAGTCAAACGTCCATGGTTCCTGCTTTGCAGGCTTTGTACCTGCGGATGTTGGTTCCGAAACTTACTTGTAAAATTAGTTTCTTCTAAGAATTAAATGAGATAAAGCATGTAAAAAGTTTAGCACCTGACAAATTAAAGCTACTATTTGGTGCTCATGTTATACTTCATTCTGCGTAGAGAAGCAGTACACGTGCCATCATTCTGCGGTACTCTCAAATAGGAAACTAGTAGGCTATGGACCTTGAATAAACTGTTTTTGATGAAAATTTCCAACTATCTGAGGGAACCTAGAAAACTTTCTCAAATCAAATGGTTTTCTCTTTGTCTCTCTCAATTATAAAATATAAAGAGCCTCCAAATCTGCTCTCCTGATTCCGTCACCCAACATTTCAGCGGGAAAAAGATAGGTTGGTGGTTGAAATCCTGAATATATAGAATCCCCCAAAAGAAAATTCATTTACTACCAGAGGTTTATTTGCCATATGGGGGACATAAAAAAAAAATACCAGAGGTGGGCTCCCCAGGTCTTCTTTCAAATACAATTCAATTTGACTTACATACAAAATCCCGGGGTGGATTTTACAAGTTAATTTGACCCTAAGTAGCTGCTCTTCCTCCCTTCAAAAACAATCTGCTCCTCCTTCCCATATTTCACTTAAATGTGGGCGTCTCCATCCTTCGAAACACACAGGCTAGAAAGTCTGAGTTGTTCCCTATTCCTTATTTCCCTCTTCGCACAGTAAGTCACCAAATTCTGTGGACAGTTCTGTGGAAAGGTCTCAAATCTCTACCTCTTTCCCTTCCATATCACTGTCAAAATGATGCCTCCATAAGATAAGTCTAAGCCTGTCAATGCTTAGCTTAAAATTCTCTATTTACTCCAGCCTGATTACAGCAAAGTCCGTCAAAACAGCCCAATATAACCTAAAGGTAGTACTATGACCTAAAGCTCATTGTACTGTGAAAACAACCCAGCTTTCCAGTTCTATCTTCCTCAGCTCTACTTCACCCCCAGCATCTTTCTTCTAATATCCCCTTTTCATACTTCTGTGGGCCACCTATACTCCAGAAGCCTTAATGTGAATTATTAGCCAAGCATGAACCCAGTTATATAGCACAATGAAAGTGTCAAGCTGGCCGTGGGAATCGCAGAAAGTATGCAATTAAACTTAATTCACACTCCTGTGTGCAAAATGGAGAAACCCAGGGAAACACAGCTGTTCGAAGAGGGGGCCTTATACCCACCCATTTGAGCTTGCCGAGCGAGTAGGCTCGGCACGTGAACTGTCAAGAGCGAGGCCACAACCGACCTGGAAGCCGAGGAACAGGGTCGGCTTTCTGCACCCAGCCCTGTCTGGTACCAAACCCAACTATCTTGAATCAGAGACTAACAGCACCAAAGGAGGTAAGTTTCAACACCCAACCTAAGAAGCCCCAAGAGGCGCAGGGTCCATTAACCCTGCCCAACTGAACGCTCGTTGGAAAACGAAAACAAACTCTGGTTTCTCTTCAGCGTTCACCTCTCTGAGCCCAAACGGATCTGTAAGTCCAACTCTATACTTTAATCATCAATCTTTCCCACTTGAACCTCGTCCCACCCCAGCCCATCCTTTCAGCGCGCCGACTACCCCATAGGTCATCCCAGCTCTGTCTCTTTTCCCAATTTCGAGAGCGGAAAGAAACCCCTCCCTCTTCTCCGTTACCTGCCGCGGGCACTCCCCTTCTTGGTACCGGGTCGATCGGAACTCTGGTTCCAGCTTGATCTCCACCCTAGTTGCAACGTTCAACCCACGTTCCCCTCGGACTGCTCCTCCCCCACTCGCGTCTCCACTAGGAAGGCGGCTTCCGGCTTCAGTCCGCGGCAAAAGAGTCCTCCTTCCTGCTGCACGCAGGGCCTGAAAGAACGGATGCGTGGCGGGGAAGGTGAAGACGTGAGCACTTCCGGTCGCGCTCCGCAGAGGCGTGGCTGTCCGCCCTGTGGCTGCAGACGCAGTTGCGACTGCGGCGACGAGGAGGGGCGGGGCCGGTGGTTGTTGAGCCCGCCATGTGTGAGTGGCTGGGTTTGGGGAGGCGACGTTTCTGGAAGCTGCTGGAAAGCGCCCGAGTGGCGGAGGTGGCGCCAGCGGCCAGGGGGTGGGGCGTGATTAAAACTAGTGCGCGGCCTGCTGCGGAGGGATTACGCTGAGGAAAGAGACCGGCTTCTGCGTCGCTGTTCCGTGGTCCGCGCGAGCGTGATCGGGAGCCGCTGGGCCCTGGGGTGACCCGCGGAGGTGGGAGAGGGAAGGGCTCCCGAAGCTGGCCGGGGTGCCATGGAGCCTCTCCGCCGGCGCGGCCTTCACAGCTGGGTCGCGCTGGGCATCCGTGGTCCGCTCTCCCCAAGCCTCGGTGGAGCCGAAGCTGCCACAGAGTGCATGTTCACAAAGGGTCATCACACACGGAGCTGCCCCTCCCTGTCTCCCTAGAGCCCATCTTCGAGGCCAGGGGCTTTTCTACCAGGATTCTGGGGTGTTTCTCCTCCTTTCCTCCCTCCCAGATCTTCTCACGGTAAGGGGAGCAGCGAAAGCACAGGGACTTTGCATTCCACGACCCGTTCTGACTAGTCAGCAGCCGTTCTGTCCCTGCTGCACTAATTCCAGCTGCCCTGCCTTGTTTTAACTTCAGAGAAAGGGGGAGTTCTCATTTGATAAGTTTAAGCCTCTGCTTTCGTAGGAAGGTCATGTGGCTTAAGGGACATCGTGACCGCGTATGCTATTTCTGCCTGTGCATTCTAAATCTTGGGGGCAGCATATTCCAGAAGTCCTTTTGGTCGATTGGTTATGTGTCCTAGGATAACATTTTGTAGTTTCAGACCATTTCTTTACAGACTAACCACAATTGGTATTTTGGAGTGTGGGGTTTTTTAGTCGTCTCAAACTAAATGATTACATTCTGGAGTAACGTTGATAATTTGGGTAGGGTGGTATGGAGGAAACAAGTCTCGTGTGGAATAAATTATTTAGTAAAAAGGATTTTAGTTTTTGGTACTTCTGAATGCAAATGGCCAAGGAATCCAGCAGAGTTTGTTGGGGTTTCTCCAGACAAAAATAGGCTGGTTAGTTTACCTTTATCTGTTGCTTTACTAGATTATTAATGTATTTGTCTAAGATCTAGCTAGTTAGGTTTTTCTTTTTTATGAATTGTGATTAAAATTGGAGAAAGTAGTGCTTGCTCCTGAAATAGCCAAAACTCAGAGGGTGGTTTTCTTGCTCACCACTGCTACTTCCATTTTTAGAATGGAATACACTATTTGTAAAAAAACAAACTTGCTGAGTATTAACTCATAAATTGAACAAAACAATTGGTTCAGTTAAAATACATCTAAAATTGTAAGACTGCAAAACAGCATCACCAAACTGAATTATGTTTTTTAAAACATTGTTGTCTGCAAAGTTGAATTTTAGTCTTTTAGTGTGAATTTGATATTTTTTCAGAAAAATAATTAGTAACAGAAACAAAATGGAGGTGGGGCTTGAGTTGTAAAGAGAAAGGAAGGGATTTTAGTGTGTTCTGTGTTTTCGCTCTAGAGCTACCCTTGTAAAAGGTAGTACAAGACTCACAAGAACTTTGATACAGGAGATCAGCAGAAATTGACTAGAAAACAAACCCCTTTCGTTTATATTACAGAGTAACGGTCCGAAGTTGAGAATAGTGTATACCTAGCTCCTTATTCCTATATATTTGAAATGCTTTTTTCTACGTATCCTGGTCCTAGACAGAGTGCAGTACCTTCCAGTGGGATTAAAGCTCATTGCCTCCATCCGCTTGTGAGCAGTGTGGGACAGAAATTTTATTGACCTATTTCCAGTTATAAACTCCTGGTTTAAAGGGAGGAAGCTTTTATTAAATTAATAACTAACGAACAGCTGCAGTAGTTCAGTGCTGTATGATTAGGATTTTCTTTTTTTTCTCCCCCTCATTTTAGCCACTCACGATGTCAGCTCTTGCGCCTTCTGCTAAGTTAGATTCCTTAACCACAGTACAAGTCTTTGGCCCAAACCTGGAATATAAAAGCTACTTGCTATGATTTATTTTTCTAGTCTCATCAAAAAGATGAGAGTCGAAGTGACTGGCTGTGCTTTCTAGAAGCACTCTATGAGTACAGTCTGTAATCCCACATCTCAGACTAACATTCAGAAAGCTCTGAAAACCAAAAGCTTTTTAAGCTTGGCAACAAAATTCATTTGGTAGCAAAATACGACCTGAACTATTGAGAAGTTGTATATAGTCTTTATCCCATGTGTTTTACTGAAACTATATTAATATGTTTGATTATGGGGTGCTGCCCTTGCCCCCTGGTATGTGGGATGTTATATATTGATTTATATACCTTGTAACACTTAAAAATTGTATGAAATTCTTATTTCTAAAACACATCCAACCCTTGGGTTTTAGTTAAGGAATTGTAAACCTGTATTCATATTTTTGGCAACACACTTGTGCTATGCGTGTGTATATTTAAAAAATGAAGACATTTTAGTTCTTTCAGTAAATTCAGATATTTAGAATCTGAATTAGGATAGAAAAAGTACGTGTATCATATTGTGTATCTGTCATATTGTGCATCTATCATATTGTATACATGCAATGATAGAGGTATGCACAGCACATTTGTAAGTTTAGCTGTATAGTGATCCAAATAAGAAATTAGTAGTTTCAGGGCTTAAGGTTGGTTTATACTTTAGGCTCTAAAATTTAGATAAAACATGACAACTCAGCCGGGCGTGGTGGCTCACACCTGTAATCCCAGCACTTTGGGAGGCTGAAGGGGGTGGATCATGAGGTCAGGAGTTCAAGACCAGCCTGGCCAAGGTGGTGAAACCCCGTCTCTGCTAAAAAAAAAAAAAAAAATACAAAAATTAACTGGGCACAGTGGGAGGCGCCTGTAATCCCAGCTACTCGGGAGGCTAAGACAGGGAGAATTGCTCGAACCCCGGAGGTTAAGAGATTGCAATGAACTGAGATCACACCACTGCACTCCAGCCTGGGCGACAGAGCGAGACTCCGTCTCAAAAAAAAAAAAAAAATGACAGCTTGTAATGTAGCCCAAACTTACTTGGTTCTGTTTTGCCCATAGAAAATGAGAAGATGGTATGATAATAGTGTAAAGTTGATACTGGAATATCTGACATCTAATCCCATCTCTTCTGCTGTGTGACCTTACGCAAGTCACTGAATTTTTAAGGTCTCAGTTTACAGATCTATAAAATGAGAAGTTAGGAATAGATGGCTGTCTTAAGGAAAGTTCCTTAGAGTTTCAACATTCCATGTACGGGTATTTACTCTTAGAAGTACTGCCTACTTCAAAAAGTTTTTCCTACTAAGGGTGTGATCACATTTCGTCTCAAACTGCTGTCTTGCTGATCTAAACTTGTCATTTTGTTCATAGGAAACACATTTATTCACATGGTTCAAAATTCAAAAGGTAGAAAAGGATACTCAGTGAAGTCATTTTCTGCCTAGGAAGCAACGAGTGCTACCAGTTTCTGGTACATTTTTCAGAAAAATTTTACATATGCGAGAGCAAATAAATTACTATATTTATTTTATTTTTCTTCCCCTTTTCTATGTAAATGGTACATACCATGCATGATGATTATGTACCTTATTTGTTCACTTAACCTTAAAAGTTGTTCTGTTATTATTTAAGGTATTTCCTTATTTTTATGGCTGCATAATCTTCCATTTTATAATGTACCATTATTTCATCAACCCTATCCTTTTGAACATTTAGGTGTTTTTTTTTTCAGATCTTTATTAAAGAGCATTGTGCAATGAAGACCTTTCTGCGTACATCGTTCTCCACATATGTGAATGTATTTGTGCCCTAGCCAATGGTACGGCTGGGTCCTGTCTACTTTGACTTATGTGTTCTCTATGCCAGTATTGTATAGTGGAGTCAACACCCTATTGACTCTAAAGTAAGCGTATGAGATAAATCACGTCACCTGAATGGCTGTTTTTTCATGTGAGCACTGATAGCATGTATGTACATACATAATATACATATGTATGTATATGAAGCAAGTAGATTATGTGTAGGGACTTTGTCCTAAACAAACAAACAAACAAATAAATCTTCTTTAAACACTGAAATCATGCCACTGAGCAAGATTTACCATGAGCGGCATGTGAGAACAGAAATGAGTGATGTAACAACAGGTTTGTTCTTTCCAGCTCATGCTTATTCCAAGGCATGTACTCTGTTAGTACTCTTAAGCTGATATTTTTATTTAAAATTTTTTGCCAAGCATATATGGTTGAATTTGTGTAGCATGCAACTTCTAGATACTTCTACTTTACCAGTAAGAAAACAAGGTGTAAGGCTAGGCACAGTGGCTCACACCTGTAATCCCAGCACTTTGGGAGGCTGAGGCAAGTGGATCACTTGAGGTCAGGAGTTCGAGGGTGTGGTGGCACATGCCTGTAATCCCAGCTACTCAGGAGGCTGAGGCACGAAAATGGCTTGAACCTGGGAGGTAGAGACTGCAGTGACCCGATCGCGTGCCTCTGCACTCCAGCGTGGAGCACAGAGACAAGGCTCTGTCAAAACAAAACAAAACAAAACAAAAACAAGGCCTGAAAGAAATAAACCATTTACTCAAATTTGCGTTAACAAGGTGGCTGACCTGGTACTAAAACCTACATCCTCTCATTTCTAATCCAGGGCTTTTTCCAGTATATTCTCATAATTGGATGTGTAGCTCTAGCAGATTTGAGAATGTCCAGTAATTAGGAACTGCTTTAGGTACATTCACTCTTCCTAGACTCTAGAGCAACCTAAACTTCAGAAAGCAGCAGAGCGTTTTTCCAGTGACAGAATAACGTTCTGTAAGTACTTGTTGAAGTAATCACACAACGTGCTGATTAGCAATCAGGAAGCCTCCAAATCAAAAAATTAATGCATATAAAGAAACACTCTTTCCTAATTGGGACGTAGTTGTCACTTCAAGATGAATTGATCAGTCATGAGGACTGGAAGGAATTTAGGATTATTTGGAAATAGGTAGTCTTAGTTTCCCCAGAGTTCATACCATCATTTTAATTTAGCCAGAAAATTTAAAATAATTATCACCAGAAAAGGAGAAGTGGTAGTAGAAACAATAGCAAAAGAAAAATAGAAAGTTGGAGGATATGCTTTAGTGACTACATTCACATAGAAGGTTAGATATGCTTTAGTAACTGTTCACTTGAAGCTGACATTGCAGCATATGACCCTCCCCTTTAGGACCTCAGCTACCTGCTGACCATGCTAGTCCCCTTCTCTTTACGTAACTGACTCTTCTCATCCTTGGAGTCTTAGCTCGAGTGTCTTGTGTCAAGCTGTCCACCCTATTTGAGGAGCCCTCTGTCCTCTACCCCCACTCTAATTGTTACCACCTATTTGTTTTCCTTATAGCGTGTGTGTGTGTGTGTGTGTGTGTGTATGTATATATATGTGTATGTGTGTGTATATATGTATACATATATTTTTGGCCCCATAGTAGGTTGTGAGATCTGTGAGAGCAAGGACGACATCTCTTTGGTTCACCATCACCTGTGTAGTGTCTAGTATACATAGTGCATATTTGTTGATGAATTATCTTGGTGACTCCCAATTTTCAATTTACATGGTTGATCAAACCTACATTTAAAACAATGTATTAAATAGCCTATTTCCTTCATGTTTGTTCAGATATATGCATAATTGATATGCTTTTCTTATTGAGAAACCTATTATTCATCAATGGCTTTTTTTTTTTTTTTACACTTACTGGTTTTTTATAAAGGATGTTTTAGAGGGTACAGATGAACAGCCAGATGAAGAGATGCACAGGGCCAAAAAGCTTGTATTGAATGTGCAAAGGGCTGCCATAAATGCAGGGAGAATACAATGGTGAATAATGCATAGTCCTTATTCCTAAAGAGAAGTAGAAATGTTTGTAAACAAATAGCTTTCATACAAGGTGGAATGAAATAAGTGCTAAATAGAGTTGTACAAGCAATGTTTTGTAGAAGCTATGGAGGAAAAAATGATTAATTTTAATTATAGGATGTCCCTCACAAAGGTGAATTTTTACTTTGGTCTTCAAAGAAAAATAGAGCACAAGTCCCTATAGATGAAGAATAGGGATGAATAAATGTTTAGCCTCACTTTTTAAAAAGTCCTTAAAATAGCTGTAATCCCAGCACTTTGGAAGGCTGAGGTGGGCGGATCTCAAGGTTGGAGACCAGCCTGGGCAGCATGGTGAAACCCCATCTTTACTAAAAATAAAAAGAATTAGCTGGGCATGGTGGCACGTACCTGTAGTCCCAGCTACGCGGGAAGCTGAGGCAGGAGCCTCAGATCCAAGATTGCACCACTGCACTCCAGTCTGGGCAACAGAGTGAGACTCCGTCTCAAAAAAAAAAAAAGCAGTATTGACCACAAAGAACTCTTACAATGCATTGTTATAAAGCAATCTTTTAAAAAAATTAGTTAAAAATAAAATGACTGCGGCCATAAATATTATACTTCTGCAACTGAGGATGACTGTAAAATCACTTTGTTTTGACTAGGTTGACAGCTAAGTTGAGGTTCAATTTAATGATTGAATTGTAACTGAGTGCTAATTGGAGCTAGTAATTGTTTAGTAAATGTATCAATTAAGACAAAAACTATTGAATAATGAAAACAGATTCATTTTTTAAAGACATTTTTTAGCCACTTGGTGGTCTTTAATATATAGTTCTCTGACCACATAAGTTAAAATGGGGACTGGTTTTTGGTGGTCTAATCTGATTTTTTAAGTTTATTTTTGCTTCCCTATGTCTGTTTTGCTAAGCAATATAGACCTTCCCACTCTTTTTTTTTTTTTTTTTTTTTAGTGTAGGTATTAGTTTTACAGATCTCATTTAAACTTGGCCATATATTAATCCCAGTTTTGTTACTTCATACAAAATATGTAACCTCCCTGAGGCTCAGTTTCACTGATAAAATGAAAACATCTACTAATCCCACTTCTGTCATTTAACTAATTTTGTGGCCTCAGGCAAATTATTTAACCTGTCTGAGCTTCAGTTTTTCCATGTATGAAATGAAATTCTCTTAAACGAGGTAAGACATAGGACAATGTCTGGCAGTTCATATGCCCTCACAGCAGATGCTGGTTTTCCCTCACGCTTCCACCTCATCTAAACCCTGCATGTCCTTCACAGATTGCTTTAAACTCTGTTTTCTCTTGCCTTTGCCAGCTCCTAGCACTCTCTTCTAGAGTTGTTGCACTTACCATATATACCATGGATTCTTAAGTGGGTATTATTACAATTGACCCTTGAGCAGTACAGGGGTTAGGGACCACCCCCTCCTTCCCCATGCTGTTGAAAATCTGCATATAACTTTTGACTGCCCAGAAAATGTAGCTGCTAATAGCCCACTGATGACCGGAAGCTTGCTGATAGCACATATTGTTGACTAACACATATTTTATATTTCATATGTATTATATACTGTATTCTTACAATAAAGGAAGTTACAGAAAAAAAGTTACTAAGAAAATCATAAGGAAAAGTAAATAAGGAAAATAATAAGGAAAAGTAAAAAAAAACTTAAGTGGAAGTGGATCATCATAAAGATCTTCGTCCTTCTCACCTTCACATTGAGTAGACTGAAGAAGAGGAGCCGAGTGGATAAAGAAAATGTTTATGTACACCATGGAATACTATTCAGCCATACAAAGGAATGAAATAATATCTTTTTCAGCAACTTGGATGGAGCTGGAGGCCAGTATTCTAAGTGAAGTAACTCAGGAATGGGAAACCAAAAATGGTATGTTCTCCCTTAAAAGTGGGAGCTAAGCTATGAAAACACCGAGGCGTAAGAATCATGCAATGGACTTTGGGGATTCGGGTTGTGGAGGAAGGTTGGAAGGGGGTTAAAAGACTACATATTGGATACAGTATACACTGTTCAGGTGACAGTTGCACCAAAATCTCAGAAATCACCGTTAACAAACTTATCCATGTAACCAGAAACCATCTGCACCCCCCAAAACTACTGAAATAAAGAGGATGGGTTGTTCCTGCTGTCTTAAGCCTCATGGCAGAGGCTTAAGAGCAGGAGCATGTTGGGAGGGAGGAGAGACAGGCACACTTGGTGTAACTCTTACTGAAAAAAATCACATCCATTTATAAGTGGACCCAGGCAGTTACAAACCTGCATTGATCAAGGGTCAACTATGTATTGGGAACTTGTTAAAACTGCAGCTGCTTGGCTCCCATGCATGATTCCATGAATTTGGCATGGGTCCTGGGCATCTATACTTTTTTCTCCCTCAGATTTTCTTACGCTTACCAATGATCACGTTTTTCACTTGTTTGTTAATCATGTGTTTTTTATAGTTTATATTTAAAACCATTCAGGTGTTTTAGTTTAAACCTCAAATATACTATAAACTCCATGAGGGCACAAAATTAAACTTAGTTTAGAGGTTGATAAGTAATGCCCCCACCTTTTTTATCTGCCTATGTTTGGATCCGGTTAAATCAGATAGATGAAGATTGAAATGTAAGTTTACTGAAAAAAGTTGTTTGGAAAAGGTAGCTGAGATTTGCAGCAACAATGAGCTCCAAAGAACTAGGCAGATTTAAAATTAGAGTTTTTCTATCAGCAAGAATAGAGCTTGTCCCACTGCATTTACTGTGTAACAGAGCAGGCCAAAACAAATGACTCTCTTCAGTCAGCCAAATCCCAAATGGAAAGGAGAGAGAAAGTTGGCCGAGCCTCCGAATTTTTTCTCCCAAACTTGCTGTCAGATCATTTAGCCCCTCCTATCCTAGAAAGAAGTTAAGAGTAGAAGTCAGCCACGAATATTACAGTAAGGAAGTTTTATGTGGAGTATGAAAGAGCTTTCCTCATGCCTTCAACAATACTCAATAGGTATTAATGGATTTTTTTAAATACTTTGCATTGGATTGCTATGATTTTTAGTACCTAAATAAGTTATGAAGTTACAACTTCAGTTAGATCAGTATATATTATTGTATTAGTTATATTTTGTTATGTAACAAATTATTTCCCAAACAGCTTAAAACAACATTTGTCATTTCATACGTGGTGCATGAAATGATACATGGTCAGGAAGCTGGGAGTGGTTTAGCTGAGTGGCTGCAGTTCGGAGCCTCTTAGGTGGTTGCAGTCATCTAAAGGCTGCTTGAGTGTCTTCACAACATGGCACCAGAGCACGTGATCTGAGAGGCAGAAACCACAGTGTCTTTTACAACCTAACCTTAGAAGTGACCTACTGTCACTGTGCTGTATTTTGTGGGTCACAAAGACCTACCTACACAAGAGTATGAATACCAAGAGGTGTAGGATTCGTTGGAGGCCATCTTGAGGGCCGACTACCACACTTTTATAACATGTTAGTTTCACTTTATATCTCACAGAACAAGTAATTCAGTAATGTCTAATATCCCAATAAAATTGTTTAATGGTTATTTTGTGAAATAATTGTATTTTTATATATATTATAAAATTTCCTACCTAGATATCAGGCTGTGAGAGTATGTCCAGAGGATGATTCTCTACTCCCAGCCCCTTCCTGTCTAGTTCTATTTCTGAATCAGAAATTTATATAGCATGATCAAGAACTACTCTGGTTGCATGTTCTTCTAGATAGTCTCTGAAAGTTCAGGTAATTTATAGACAGACTTACCATAAGGTGATTGTATTAGTCTATTTTCACACTGCTGTAAAGAACTACCTGAGACTAGGTAATTTACAAAGAAAAGAGGTTTAATTGACTCACACTTCTGCATGGCTGGGGAGGCCTCAGGAAACTTGCAATTGTGGCAGAAGGCAAAGGGGAAACAAGGCACATCTTACATGGTGGCAGGAGAGAGCGAGAGCGAGGAGGAGGAAGTCCCATGCATTTAAACCATCAGCCCTTGTGAGAACTCCATCACCAGAACAGCAAGGGGGAAGGCCAGCCCAGTGATCCAGTCCCTTCACACCAGGCTTCTCCTTTGATACTTGGGGATTACAATTCAAGATGAGATTTGGATGGGGACACAGAGCCAAACCATATGAGTGATAATAGCTACAATTTTGATTTTAGTATGAGTTAATATTTACTTCTGGTCTCTTGGGAGGTGCCTCATGAAGTCTGATTCCCATCTACTGATTTATTCAAGTGAAGGTTTCTTTTGCAGTGGTAATTAGAATAAGGTGGACTAGATGGCTAGTGAAAGTCATTGAAATAGTCCATAGGCCCAAAGGAGCCGAAAACCACTTGTAAGCAAGTGGCAGTGCTTTGATTAAAATTCTATTGTCAAAGCTTAAAAGAAGTTCAATAAGTGAAATAAAATGATTATAATTTATTTCTTAAAATATGCTAAGTAATCTTAGTTTTTGTAAGATAGCAAAAAATACTACAGTGTGAGGAAACTTGAAATGTTCATTGAATTCAGGAGTGCACAATTCATTTGTCCTCTATAGCTACTCAACACAATAGAAAAGATAATAACTTGAAGATTGTGACAGAAGATGTTTTAACATAACCTGACAATGCCTAAACATTCTTTGGAATTCTAACCATAAGCATTGTTAGGTCAGTTTGCATGTTAAGTTGTTTTGAGTCCTTACAGATGAATGACCAGTTGTAGAAACCCAAATATTTGTATAATCCATTTTCTCATCCAGATGTAAGCTGTTTATTACATAGACATAAGCGTGTAGAGCATATTATTACCAGACCCAGTGAACTCATTTGGATGTCATAATTTCCAGTCATGTAGGCATATTTGACAGCAACTTTCACCCACAAGTGTTAGGAGGCACTATTTTGCTAATCAGGGAAGAAATTTTAGGAAATTCATTTTGCTTTCCAAACGTAATTTGTCATGATCAATAAAATGTTTGGTTATTGATCAGCTTTAAGACAGGCTCTCCTATGAATTCTTAGGGTAAATGAGAGATGGTAGTAGTTTTTTTCTGAATATAGAGTATATAAACCCTGAAAGTTGCTCAGTTGAGTCTTCAGAGCTAATAAGTAATGATAAATGAAAAACAAATCTTGGAATAATTGATTTTCTGAAAATGAAAGGGCAGAGAGGTATAAGGAAATCGGGAAATGTTAATTTTAGACTACTGTGCCAATAGTAATAAATGTATTCACTACCCGAAAAAACTATCCTGCTAGAATAGAAAAACAAGTTAAATGATATAATCAGTCAGATTTATTCTATAAGACAGGTCTTCTCAAAAAGTCGTTATTATTAATAGAGACCAAAGACACATGACAACCAAATGCTGTTCATGGACTTTGACTTGATCCTGGTTTGCAAATCACATATTGGGGAAATTGTCATATACCCAGCTATAGAATATATTTGGGAATAAATTTTTTATTTTCCTAGGTGTGTTCCTGGTTACTATGGCTATGTAGGAGAATGGACTTATTTTAGGAGGTATATCTGAGGTATATTTACAGGGGAAGTTATCTTCAAACAATACACAGTACATACAGGGAAAACAAATATGGCATTAAATGTTGAATCCGTGGTAAAAATAAGTATGGTTGTCAAACAGTTCTTTCAGCTTTTTTATATGTTTGCATATGTAAAACGAGAGAAAAAAAAATCCCTCTCTGGAACCCTGTTTCTTCGTTCAGCTTTGCAAGAAAAGATCTCAAGAGAATGTATCATTGTTTATGGCTACCACCTCTACCCTTCCTCTGCTGTTCTCTCTCTTGAATTCAGACCTTTGAGACTTGTATTGCTGTCTTCCACCAAAACTCTCATTTCCACATCAGCATTGGCCTCCATGTTGCCAGACCTGGTGGTCCTTGCTTAGTTCTCATTTTGCTTGACCTCTAAGCAGCATTTGTTGCAGTCGATCAAATGAGTATAATGATTCTCTCAGACTCTCAGTTCTGCTGCTTCTTGGCTTCTCCTTAGTATCTTTTGGTGTCCTCTTTTTTAAACATCGGAGTGCTTCTGGGCTCAGATCTCATCTCAATTTGTGTTTAGTTCCTGTATCACCTTATCCTGTTCTATAGCTTTCAATAGTATTTAGATGTGGAGACTCCCAAGTTCATATTGCCACCCCAGCCTCTCCCCTGAACTTCGTACTCATTTATCCATCTGCCTACCTGATATGTTCACTTGGTGCCAAATAGGCATTTCAAGTTTTTTAATATATCCAGAACTGAGCACATTGGTGCCATCAGTCTCTTCTGCACACGCCCCAGCAAAGCAAGCACATGCTATTTATCTGCTGTTCCACGTTCTTCCTCATCTCCATATGAGGAACTTCATTCTTCTAATTGCTCAGGCAGTAAACCCTGGTGTCTGATTAATATTTTCCCCTCATACCTTACATTTAATCCCTCAGCGAATATGGTCAGCCATAATTTAAAAACATTCAGGCCGGGCGCAGTGGCTCATGCCTGTAATCCCAGCACTTTGGGAGGCCGAGGCGGGCAGATCGTGAAGTCAGGAGATCGAGACCATCCTGGCCAACATGGTGAAACCCCGTCTCTACTAAAAATACAAAAAATGAGCCAGGCGTGGTGGCGGGCACCTGTAGTCCCAGCTACTCGGGAGGCTGAGGCCAGAAAATGGCGTGAACCCGGGAGGCGGAGCTTGCAGTGAGCTGAGATTGCACCACTGCACTCCAACCTGGGGCGACAGAGCTAGACTCCATCTCAAAAAAAAAAAAAATTCAGAAGCTAAGCACTTCTCCAGATCTTACCACTACCATCTCAATCCAAGGTACATTCTAGGACAGATTATAACAGTTTCTCAACGTTGGTACTATCAACTTTTTGGGCCAGCAATGTTGGGGTGAAGGGCTGTCTTGTGCATCATAGGATGTTTAGCAGCATCCCTAGCTTCTACCTGCTAGATGCAATTAGCAGCCCGCCCCAACAGTTGTGACAGCCAGAAATGTTACCAGACATTGCCAAACTGTTCCTTGGGAGGACGTTGGATTATGGGCCACTGGATTATGGCAAAATCCTCCTATCGTCTCTGCTTCCTCTCTTACCCCCATACAGCTTGTTCTCCATCTAGCAGCCAGTGTATCAGATAGAAACATGAATCAGATCATGTCATTTATTTTCTTCAAAACTTTCCTGTGGCTTCCCATCTCGTTAGCGTCAAATCTGTAAGTGCCTACAGATCCCTTCCTGACCAACGTACATACCTGACCCACCCAACCCCCAACTTGGAGAGCAGCTTTTTCTCTTTGTGCAGATCGAAAAGGGCATCATTTCCACTGGATGGATGCAGCCTCTTCCCCTGCTTTGTTTTTCATCACAGCATTATCACCACTTTACATGTTCGATTTGTTGAATGCATGGTAAGATGAGAAGTATAATTGTCAAAATGTGTACAGTCAGCCCTTGGTATCCATGGGTTCCACATCTGTGGATTCAATCAACTGTGGATCCATAATATTAGAGGGGAAAAAAAGGCATCTATTCTGAACGCGTGTGGACTTTTTTCTTGTCATTTCCTAAACAATACAGTGTAGCAACTATTTAGTATTTTCATCGTATTAGGTATTATAAACTAGAGATGATTTGAAGTATACAGGAAGACATGTAGGTTATATGCAAATACTATACCATTTTATCTAAAGGACTTTGTGGCTTAAACATGCTTTATTATTTGTCACGATCATGTAGGTGACTATAAAGTGCCTCTGCTGGTCTCACCTGGGCTGCTCATGCAGATTTTGGTATCTTTAGGGAGTCCTAGAACCAATTCCCCACAGAGACTGAGGGATGACTGTTTTTAGTAAAAAGATAAGTTGCTAAAAGTTCACCTAACCCAATCTGAGAATGTCAAGAAAACCTTAGCGCCTGACATAACCTCAGAGATTCTACAAAGGTCTCCCAGAAGAAACGATGCCTAAATAAGGCTTAGTGTGGTCGTGTAGAAGGAGAGAAAGGGAATTAATAGTAAAGAGGAGAAGGAGTGGAGCCAATGCCCAGTTCAGTTTTGAACTGCCTCCTTGATACTTGCAAGAGGAGAGAGACTTCAAGAGGAGATTCTGCCATCAGGTAGTTAGAGAAACGAGTCTTGATCTTAGGAGAGACAGCTAGACTGTAAACACAGATTTGGGAATAATCACTAGATAAGCAGAAATGAGGGACTGTTTACATGTCAAAATCGGAAGGAAAGCCTTGAGATTTAGTCTGATAAACTAAAGAAACTCCCTAAACAATTTGCCAGAGAGAAAAATACAGAGGAAAATTTAAGATAGAAGGCCGCACGGTGGCTCATACCGGTAATCCTAGCACTTGGAGAGGCTAGGGCAGGCCTATTGCTTTAGCCCAGGAATTCAAGATCAACTTGGGGCAATAAGGCAAAACTCAATCTCTACCAAAAAAAATACAAAAATTAGCTGGACATGGTAGCATGTGCCTGTGGTCCCAGCTCCTTGGGAGGCTGAGGTGGGAGGATCATCTGAACCTGGGGAAGTCGTGACTGCAGTGAGCTGTGATCACACCACTGCCCAGAGCTCTGGCCTGGGTGACAGAAAAAGGTAAAACAAAACGGGAGACTCCTAATGTGTTTCTCTCAGACAAGGAAAACGAAACGAGATAAGGTTATTTGTTCTTGAGGAAGAGCAATTATTTAGCTTAAACCACACTAAAGCCAGGGAAAGAGTTCTAAATCTGAAGAGTTCTAAAACCTCAGTGATTGTTGAAGTGTTGAGTACAACAGATAATAAAGCCAGCTAGCTGTGCTACTCATATAAATTCTAAGGTTATTTTAATTTTTATGCATTATAAAAATCAGTTTTTCAAAGTTGGAAGTTTTTGGAGGAAAAAATAACTTTTAAAGTATGAAGTGTTCTTTTTCTCTCATTCTTACACTTTTAATTTAGTATTGTAAATGAACATGTTTTTAGTCAAACTGTAATGGTTATCTAATTTTGTGTAACAAACGCCACTCCAAATCTTTGTGGTTTAAAAAACATTTATTATTTGTCATGATCTAGTAGGTGACTGGAAGATTCCTCTGGTCTCGCCTAGTTCTGTTCATGTGGCTGTAGTCAGTTAGCAGCGGGGCTGAGGCTGAAGGGTCTAAGCGGGCCTTGGGGACATGTCTGAGGCTGTGGTGCTGGTGTCCCCGGTGACATGTCTGAGGCCGTGGTGCTGGTGTCCCCGGTGACATGTCTGAGGCTGTGGTGCTGGTGTCACCTGGCTTGTGTGCTCCTGCATGTGCACGTCCTGTTCACCCCCTGCTCCGAGTATGCTCTCTTCATTCATAGTCTCCCCAGAGTTTTTTTTTAACATGGCAACAGGAGTGTTCCAAGAGGGCAAAAGCGAAAACGGCAGGTCTCTTAAGGAGTAGTCTTAGTCACACATCATCATTTCTGCTGCATTCTATCACACTATAATATATGTGGATTAATTCATTTCAACCTCACTACAATGCTGTAACAAGTAGGTAGGTACCTTATTACCCTCATTTTTAAAGTGAGGAGACTAAAACGCAGTACTTGTAGTTTGACCACAGGCCCCCAACAGGTAAGCCACAGAACCAGGTGGGGTTTCAGTCTCTCCTTTGCTATCAACAAGCTCTGAGATGTTCATTTATCTGAGCCTGTTTCTTCTGTAAAATGGGATTGATACAACTTGAGTGTCCCTTGCCTGAAATGTTTGGGACCAGAAGTGTTTCAGATTTGGGTTTTTTCAGATTTTGAAATATTTGCATTATATTTAGCCAGTTGAGTATCCCTAATCACTTGAACCCGGGAGGCGGAGGTTGCAGTGAGTCAAGATTGCGCCATTGCACTCCAGCTTGGGCAACAAGAGCGAAACTCCATCTCAGAAAAAAAAAAAAAGAAAAGTTTCAGATTTTTGGATTAGGGATACTCAACCTATACTATTATACAGAATAATTTTTAGGATTGAATTGAGATCATTTCTAAAATATCTAGTGAATACTTGATTCCTAGCAGGTACTCAAAAATGTGAATTTCATCACATTCTTCTTACTGTTCTCAGGTTGCTTTATCAGATGAGGAAATGTTTTTATACCTGCTATTTGTCTCATTATCTTAAACAAAATTTAAATGACCTATACCGGAATTATTATTAAAGGAGACAGTGATTTCACATTCCAGTAGTAGAGCAGTAATAAAGAAAATTTCATACTGATGGAATTTATTTTAAGACTGTGACCTGAACTCTTCTACCCTGAGGTGTTAGTGGCTGATGATCACTTAATAGATTGCTCTCCCAGAGATTGTTTACATTTTCAGGGGAAATAAAATGCCAATGAAAGAATAGAGTAGAAGAATTTTAGGTTTTGTGGCAAGCCAGTGAGGAAACTATGATTAGGAAAGGGATCTTTCAGTGGTGATCTTTGTGGTCTATCTACCACCATAGATGAGTCCTGGCAAGGTATCAAGTAACTCACCACAGTTTGTATATAATTTATAGATTTGGGTTGCTATAGGAAAAAAAGGCCTTTTAATAAATTCAGATCATCATGCTATATTATTTCATTTGGGTATGACATTTAGATAAGCACAGATGCAGTTACTATACTATAAATCCAGCTGGAGTGTTGACAAATTAAGGTCTAGGCCTGTTATGGGCTGAGTTGTGCCCCACCCCCAATTCATATGTTGAAGCCCTAATCCCCTGGACCTCGGAATGTGACTGTATTTGGACCATAAAAAGGTGATTAAGGTTAAATGAGGTCTTTATGGTGGACCCTAATCCAATATGACTAGTATCTTGATAAGAAGAGGAAATGTGGATACATGGGGAGATACCAGAAACAGACAGAGGGAGAGCCATGTGAAGACATTTCAAGAAAGCAGCCATCTGCAAGTTAAGGAGAAAGGCCTCAGAGAAACCAAACCAGCCAACAACTTTATCCTAGACTTCCAGCCTCCAGAACTGTGAGAAAATAAATATCTGTTGGTCCAGCTACCCAGTCTGTAGTGTTATCGGGGCTTTTTTTGTTTTTTTTTGTTTTTGAGATAGAGTTTCGTTTCTTGTTGCCCAGGCTGGAGTACAATGGCCTAATCTCAACTCACCGCAACCTCCGCCTCCCAGGTTCAAGTGATTCTCCTGCCTCAGCCTCCCAAGTAGCTGGGATTACAGGCATGTGCTACCACACATGGCTAATTTTGTATTTTTAGTAGAGACGGGGTTTCTCCATGTTGGTCAGACTGGTCTCAAACTCCTGACCTCAGGTAATCCACCCACCTCGACCTCGTAAAGTGCAGAGATTACAGGCATGAGCCATTGTGCCTGGCCGGTAGTGTTATGTTATGGCAGCCCAAGCAAACTAACACAGGGCCCAGTACCGACCCTTCCACATGGGTGTTTAACATTTGTTGTTTTTTCAAAACCAAAACACTTTGTTGCTACTTGGGAGGCTGAGGTGGAGAATTGCTTGAGCCCAGGAGTTCAAGACCAGCCTGGGCAGCATAGACCCCATTCTTTTAAAAAAATTATATATACACATACAGACACGTACAATGTATTGTATATGTATATACACATATATATGTATATACATATATATACATATATAAATATACATGTGTACATGTTATATATAAAAGATCTACACACAAATATATAAAATAAATAATAAATTTTTGTTGTAGAAAAATCGGGGATGGATTATAGATGCTGTTTCTCATGAAATAATCAAATTAAGTTACACAACCCAGCATTTGAAACAGACCATTTTAAAAGAGTCTTCTTATCCTTTATTTTGCCGCCAAGGCTATAGCCCCTTTCCTTCCATTTCTCTGTCCTCTTCACCCTACCCTACACTGTTCTGTCCTGTTCCGACATACATGCATGTAGGCCAGCTAGAGCTGGCCCTTTTACCCTCACTTCGTATATTTTCAGGTGTATTCTGTCTAGAAAGCTTTAGTTATTTTTCCTAAGCAACAGGATAATCTTCCATGTTGTTTTTCTATTTCACTCTGTAAAAAATGAGGAGGCCAGTTAAAGAAGGAGAGAAGGCCTTAACATTTATTGAGCACCTATTTTATGCCAGGTACTGTTATTCACTTTACATAAAACATTTCCTTTAGTGAGAAAACAGCAGTGGCCACATTTAGAAAAATGAAAAGCAACAGTGACGATCTTGTAACATTGCTTTAAAATGAGTGTCTGGCCATTGCCCTACTTTCTGTACGTGTGCTTAGCTCTGCTATTATCAGATCTACTGTACCTGGTAGATATGAAAAGTACCTTAGTTATTTAAATCTCTAGATGTAAGTCATTCTGTGAGACGAGAAAGCAAGATAACCTTGGGGTATGTGTCTTTTAGAACGGGTTTAGAAGCAACGCAGGGACGCTGGTGCTTCTGAGAGTATGTCATTGATATAGTCACAAGTAATTTGCTGGTGCATACCTTCTTAATGGAAAGGAATTGAAGGAAAAATGGAAAAAGTTACTAACTTCTGGACAATTAGACAGTAATCTGAGGAAGGGACAGCTACTCTAAGGCTATCGGAAGCATGCCTGGACTGGTGTAAGGTGTCCCACTTAGGAGAGAAAAGGATTTGAAAAAGATAGTTTCCTTTGGCTTGGAACGCTGAACAAAAGGAGCCCAAGGGAAAGGAGGCTTGTTAACCCTACACACCAGGGGTCAGACTATGGGTCAAATGTGGCCTGAGGTCTGTTCTTGCAGTCCTTTGGGATGAAAGTGATTTTTACATTTTTAAGCAGTTGTAAAAAAAAAAAAAATGTAACAGAGACCTTGTTTGTCTCACAAAGCCTAAAATGTTTACTATCTGACCTTTTGCAGAAAAAGTGTGCTATTCCTCGCATATGAGTATAGAGGATTATGAGGGTCTGTTTGTATTTTCAACTGACAGGCTTGTGGTATACTGTAAACAGTTGAATATGAGAAATCTTCCCAAACATTTGTAGCATTTCATAGAATCATCCTCTTTTAGCCCAGTGTTAAAGAGTTCATTTGTATTAGTTTGCTAGGACTGCTGTAACAAAGTACCACAAATTGGGTAGCTTGAACAACAAAAATTTATTGTCTCATGGTTCTGAAGACTAGAAGTCTAAAATGATGTATTGACATGGTGGGTTTCTTCTGAGGACTGTGAGAATCTGTCCCATGTCTCTTTCTAACTTCTGGTGATTTGCTGAAAACCTTTGGTGTCCCTTGGCTTGTAGGTATATCAACCCGATCTCTGCCTTCATGTTCATGTGATATTCTCCTTGTTTGTGTGTATCCAGATTTCCTTTTTTTAATAAGGACACTGGTCATATTGGATTAGGTCACTCCATGACCTCATCTTTATCACTTGCAAAGACCCTAAAGTCACATTCACAGGTATTGCAGTTTAGGACTTCAGCATCTTTTGGAAGGGACATAATCCAACCCATAATATCTTCTAGGCCTTTGTTTTACAGACAAGAACAGAGAAACTATGAAAGTATAAAGAAGTCATTCAAATCGTACAGCTGCCTAGGAGCAGAACCAGTATTATAATGTAGGTCCACTGACCAACCCAGTATTTGTTCACCCACATACTTTATAATCAATTGCAGTGTAATGAGGTTCAATCAAGTGTAATACTTGTTTGTACCAGTTACACTATTCCAGTCATCTTTCCTATGCCTTCCATTAATCATGGAGCAATAATAAATTACAGATGGATCGGAATTAATTCATTTCCAATACAGAAATGAGCACATCATGCACCATTGTTAGTGTATTCCATTCTGTATCCTTTGTGTATTCAGTTCTGAAAGAATTTACTCAAGGCCTGCTGTTTCTAAGGAGTATCTAAGCATACTTGCATAGTAAAGTTGTAGAGAATGCGCTTTGGTCTGGATTTCTACATTGCCTATTTCAGCAGGTTCTAGTCACAACTCCGCTACAAGTTCTAAACTCAAGTCTTGCTGGTTTTGTCCGTTGATAAATCACTTTCTTAAGCCTTAATTCTCATGAGTTGTTCCCATGAGATTTTCAAAAACCCCAGGTAACTTTAGGATTCTATGATTCTGTGACTGTGGTGAGACATTTTTGCATTTGGAGCATCTGATGGCTAAGGAAAGTACATGTAACTTCAGGCTAAGGCGTGTATGGTAAACCACTCTAAAGACAGACTTATCTGGCCAACATGGAGTGATGTTTGTGAATGCTAATTGTAGGGCCCTAGTATCTGATTATAAAAATAATACCAAACAATTACTTGTGACTTTGTAAGTCTTTATATTTATTCTGGTGTGTAATTGATTATAAGAGGGAGAGAATATTGTCAGAGTGTCATATTTTGTATTGTAATTACTGGCCAGATTATTCAATGAAGAACTAAATTAAAAAGGTTACGCCCCAGAGATCACCTAATAGTTCTTACTGTTGGCATATACCAAGGAATTGAGTTTAATTGCACCTTCTTTGCACTTCCCTGGTGTTTTCTCTTCTGTGTAGCCAGCTTCCAAGATGGCCCCTAAGGATTCTTGCCTCTTATTATTCATGCCCTTTTGAAGTCCCTTCCCAGACTAAATAGGATTAACTTGTACAACCAGTAGAATACTGTGTAAATGACAGTATGTCACTTCTGAGGCTAGGTCATAAAAGACATCGTGGCTTTCACTTTCCTGTCTTGGAATACCGACTGTAGGGAAGGTCATGAGGACATTCCAGAAGCCCTGTGGAGAGGTCCGTGTGATAAGAAACTAAGGTCTCCTCCCAGCACCCAGCAGTGACTTGCCCAGCATGTGAGTGAGCCATCTTGCAAGTGGATCCTGCAGCCCTCAAAGTCCTCCAAGGACGACTGTCCCAGCAGACATCTTGTCTGCAGCTGAGCCGGATCCACCCGGTTAAGCTGCTTCTGGATTTCTGACCACAGAAACTTTATGAAATAATAAATGTGTTTTGTTTTAAGCTACTAAGAGTTAGGGAAATATGCTACACAACAATAGGCTACACAACAATAGATAAAAATACAACCTTTGTTGATTCTGCCTTTTTCTCAGATCATCGTTTATATCGTCTGCCACTAGATTTTTACCGAGCAGAGCTTGTGTCTGAACTCATTTTTGTAGGCCTTACGGAAGTCATTACAGCCTTCAGATACTTCTTAAATTGAATGTGGTTGACTTGGATCATGGCTAGAACATCTGGGTTGCTCCTATTGCTTCTGTTTGGAAAGGTGCAAATTACCTCTATCATTTTATTTAGAAACAAATGCAGTATTTTAAATGAGTTTCCTTTAAAAAGAATTTAGAGCGTTTGAAATATGTAAAGGAAATAAAAATACAATTTTTTATCTGAGGCTATATTTCAACAAAGATCTAAACAAATGGGGGCAAACTCACTAGAACCAGGAACAACTGTTGAAGGGGGCGGTAATTTTTGAAGAGTTTACTAAAGAATGACCTTTTTTTGCTTGCTTTTATTCGTTTGAAAATAACTTCAAACTTAAGTTGAAAAAAACAACACAAAGAACATCTGTATGCCTTTTACCTAGATTCACCTGTCATTAAGATTTTGTCTTATTTGGATGCAAATCAAAACCACAATGAGACACCATCTCTCACCAGTTCAAAATGGCGACTATTAAAAAGTCAGAAAAGAACGTATGTTGGCAAGGCTGTGGAGAAAAGGGAACACTTATATGCCATTGGTGGGAATGCAAATTAGTTCCACCCCTGTGGAGAGCAACTAAAAATAGAAATACTTATTTGAGCCAGCAGTCCCATTAGTGGGTATATACCCACAGGAAAATCAATCATTCTACCAGAAAGACACCTGCACTCAGATGTGCATCGCAGCACCATTCACAATAGCAAACACATGAAAGCAATGTAAGTGCCCATTAACTGATGAGTGGATAAAGAAAATGTGGAATACTACACAGCCGTTAAAAAGAATGAAATCAAATCCTTTGCATAACATGAACGTAACTGGAGGCAATTATCCTAACTGAACTAACGCAGAACCAGAAAACTAAATATTGCATGTTCTCACTTGTAAGTGGGACATAAGCCTTGGGTACACATGGACATAAAGATGGGAACAGTAGATGCTGGGGACTCCAAAAGCGAGGAGGGAGGGCAGGAGGGAGGGGGCAAGGGCTGAAAAACTCCCTGCTGGGTACTGTGTTCACTGTTCGGGCAACAAGAACATTAGAGGTCCAATACCTCAGCTTCATACTATATACCCATGTAATAACCTGCGCATGTATCCCCTGAATCTAAAATTTTAAAAAGCTGAAACTTAAAAAATTAAATTTAAAAATAAAGATTTCATCTCATTTGCTTTATCGCTTATGCACATGTGTGCCTTGCTCTCTTCCGCTAAGACACGTGTATGTAGGTACGTATGTTAATGAATATATACACATTTTTGTCTAAACCATTTAAGGGTAACTTACATACTTACATATCTGTGTGCCTAATTTCTTAGGTGAATAATTCCTGAGAAATACAGTTAGCAACTTCAGCAAGTTTCACATTGATGCTTTACTATTGTAATCCAATTTTGTCAGTCAATTCAATACGGTCCTATATGCCATTTTTTCCGTTCTTGCATTTAACTTTAGTCTCCTTCAATCTGTAACATTTCCATAGCCGTTCTTTGTCTTTTATGGCATTGATATTTTTGGAAGAATAAAGACCTCTCCCCACTCCTTTTTTAGTAGAATGTTCCACATTTTGGATCTGTCTGATTTTTTTTTTATGATTAGACTCAGGTTGTAGATATCTTTTTAAATGTTCTAAAATGTGGAAACAGTATTCCATTCAAAGGATCAATGTAAAAATTTAGGTCACACAAACTTTGAAAGAATTATTAGAAGCCAAATCGAAAAACCAAAACGTGTTGTAGAATCAACTTCCTAGAAAATGTTTAGAGTACGATAGTTTTCAGTCTTTCACTTTTTTATAGATGGTGGTTCAACGACTGGATTTTCCAAAATCAAGAAATGTCTTGGCATTGAGGTGAACTTAGGTGGCTTTCTTTAGCTTCATCATGAGCTCTGGCTCCCCAAAAAGCCAGTGATATCTTTCTGTAGAAACAGTATTTTTCTTTCAACTTCTGCTACATTTATTCAACAAACATTACTAAATTCTTATTATCCTGACATTGAGGTGAAACCTGGGAATACAAAGAAGGGCATAACAGAGACTTAATATGCCACACTGTTTATTAAAAGATAATCAGAGGCTAACGTGCCACAGAGGACAGGAGCAGCTTCTGTGGGGGGTTGGGGGACGGGGGGATGGTCTGTAACTGCGCTGGAGGGGGAATACCTAAATGCTACTTTCTGCCCAAAGTGGGAAATCCCTGTTGTTCCTGTAAGAGTCACATCTCTCTTCAAAAAAACTCCGGCTGGTGCTTGGCATGTTTACCTATTCTGGTGCATTAAAAATGACTAAGCCATACTTGAATAGTTTAGTACAGGCAATCCTTTTCAGAGACTGGCAGATAAGAGATTATTTCTTTCGATGCTTGAATTCTTGAATTGTTGTTTTGTACAATATGAAATGTCCTAGGGATTTGCTTTTTTTTTCTTTTAAACTCTAAATTTTAAATTATTTTTTTCATCATTTCCAACAGTATCACAGGTAAACAGTAAAATTACTTTAAAATGGAAAATTTTTTTTAGTTTGAAGACAAAGCAACTTTGCATCTTCTGATGCTGTGATCCTAGTTGTGGCTTTGTTCCTACTTTCTTAAGATTTAAGAAAGATGCTTTACGACCTTTAGCAAAGTCTTAACCAGGTTATTTTATCTGAAGACTACCATATTCTAAGCCACAACTTCATTTCTCTGGTTTCTGCAGGGAATAGTTCATTAAACTTGGGGTGCCCAAAATACTGTAACTTAAACCTGGAAATAAAATACCAATATGCTGAACCTGGGATAATTTCTAAGAGTACTACTAAAGATACTTCTATTTTTTTCCAAACATAACATAGGGGAATGGGTATTGGTTGTACTATGTAGATGTTCTTTAACTTAAATTGTATTACTTGGGAAGACTGGTAACTTTCATGTCATTCTCAGTGTAAGAATAAAGAAAATATAATAGTTATCCATTCTAAATTCTGTGTTATACATTTTCCTAATATAGTAACTAAATATGCCAAAGAAAAGGAGCTGTGATTTCATATTGTCAGAAATATGACTTTTGAAAGCACCTAGATAACAGGAATTCAAGAAGACCCATGAATGTAATATGGGGAAAAAGGTGTTTTTTTTTTTCAATTTTGTGATGATATTATTTACTTCTATATTGGCAAGTATTGACCAAAGAGAAGTATTTTATTGACTAAAAATATATTTTAATCAAAGTAATTCTGATAGGACATTCTAAATAAGCTAATTTTGACAATTTTCCTTCTGTTAAAATTGAGAGGAAAGAACATAGTTGCTTTCTCCCATGCAATTGAAATGCAGTAAATTATAGTATATACTATAACTGGTCTTTCAGATTACCTTAGTTATTGCGCTACCCACAATAGAACAGTATTATAAAGCACAAGGGAAGCTCTGAATCTGATTATAAATGAAATAGAGATTACTTAGAGGTTATTTGTTGTCTATATTGTTAATATAGAATAAGAGTTGACTAGGTTGTCTTACATTTTAAAATCCCTGTTGCGACCGGGCATGCGTGGTGGGCCAAGGTGAGAGGATCGATTGAGCCCAGGAGTTCAAGACCAGCCTGGGCAACATGGCAAAACACCATCTCTACAAAAAATTAGCTGGATGTAGTGGCATGCGCCTGTGGTCCCAACCACTCGGGAGGCTGAGGTGGGAGAATCGCTGAGCCCGAGAGGCAGAGTTGCAGTGAGCTAAGATTGCGCCACTGCACTCCAGGCTGGCTGACGGAGCAAGACCCTGTTCAAAAAGAAAAAAAAAAAAAAAATCCCTGGTGCTCTTTACAGAGCTTAGAGAGCAGAATGTAGAGTGCTTAAAATTCCTTAGCACAATATATTATATAAAATTGCCAAGTGTTTCTTTTTTGTATCAAGACTTACTGGATATCATACATTTTGTATGATTCAACCTTGAACAGGCTTATGTGTAAAAAGATTCTGCCTCGGCCAGGTGCGGTGGTTCACACCTGTAATCCCAGCACTTTGGGAGGCTGAGGCAGGTGGATCATTTAAGGTCAAGAGTTCAAGACTAGCCTGGCCAACATGGTGAAACCCCGTCTCTACTAAAAATACAAAAATTTAGCTAGGTGTGGTGGTGCATGCCTGTAATCCCAGCTGTTGGGAGGCTGAGACAGGACAATTGCTTGAACCCAGGAGGCAGAGGTTGAGCCAAGATCGTGCCATTGTACTCCAGCCTGGATGGCAGAGTGAGGCTTTGTGTTTGTCTCAAAAAAAAAAAAAAAAAAAAGAAAAAAAAAAAGGCTCTGCCTCCTTTTCTAACCTGCTTCCTGCCTTAGTCCACCTTTGTCGTAGTCTATTCAGGCTGCTATAACAAAATACTTTATACTGGATAATTTATAAACAGCAGACATTTATTGCTCACAGTTCTGTAGGCTGGGAAGCCCAACATCAGGATGTGGCAGATTCAGTGTTTGGTGAGTGCTCACTCTCTGCCTGCAACATGGTGCATTCGTGGTGTGTCCTCACATGGTGGAAGGGTCAAAGAGGCTACCTCAGGTGCTCATCCCATTCATGAGGGCTCCACCCTCAAACCCAAATTACCTCCTAAAGCCCCAAATTCTTAATACTGTTGCATTGGGGATTAAGATTTCAACATATGGATTTGAGGAGACACAGAAGTTCAGATCATTTCAACCTTGAATTTCATCCTCGAACAGCATTGAACGGCTTCTCATTTCTTTGCTCACATCTGACTTTCACATCTTACAGTTGCATGTGCAGTATGGTAGCCACTACCTGCATGTGACTATTTAAATTTAAGTTTAGGCCAGGCATGGTGACTCACACCTATAATCCCAGCACTCTGCGGGGAGGCCAAGGCAGGTGGATCACTTGAGCCCAGGAGTTTGAGACTAGCTTGGGCAACATGGTGAAATGCCATCTCTACCAAAAATACAAAAATTAGCCAGTCTCATAACCCAGTCTCTAAATAAATAACAGATTAAAATTTAAAAATAAAGTTTAAAATGCTGTATTAAAAATAAATTTGTTTAAATTCATTAAATTAAATTTAAAATTCAGCCTCTCAGTTGTACTAGCTACATTCCAAATACTCAGTGGCCACGTGCTAGCAGCTGCACCTTATTGGACAGTGCAGATATCGAACACTTGCATCATAGAAAGTGCTGTTGGACAGTGCTGCCTTACAGCCGTTTGTTCCAGGTAATCTCTATTTCATTTATAATCAGATTCAGAGACCAGCCTGAGTAACCAACCTAAGTAATCTCTGATTACTTAGGGTGGTCTCCTCTCACTGCCCACCTCTCTCCTTTCGTATCTATTTAAAGCATTCTTCTTCAAGATTTATATCAGGTGCAAGAAGCATTTTCAGCCAGTCCTGCTCATTCCCAATTTCAGGGTTCTAGTCCTCGAGTCTTCCTTTTTTTTTTTTTTTTTTTTTTTTGAGACAGAGTCTCACTCTGTTGCCCAGGCTAGAGTGCGGTGGCACAATCTTGGCTCACGGCAACCTCTGCCTCCCAGGTTCAAGCGGCTCTCGTGCCTCAGCCTCCTGAGTAGCTGGGATTACAGGTGTGTACCACCATTACCAGCTAATTTTTTGTATTTTTAGGAGAGATGGGGTTTCCCTGTGTTGCCCAGGTTGGTTTCAAACTCCTGGGCTCAAGTGATCTTCCTGCCTCAGCCTCCCAAAGTGCTGGGATTACAGGCATGAGCCACCATGCACGGCCTCTGTCATTTTGGCATTATGCCTTTATTATTGACACTTTACTGTGTGAAAATTTAGGTTTACATATATGTCTTCTCTTCTGACTGTACACTTTTGAAATTTCACCTCCTAAATATTTCTTCAGTCCATCTATTTCACTCTAAATATAGTGGAAATGGTACAGGCTTAGGAGTCAAGCAGGTCTCATTTTGAATTCTAGCCCCTCCACTTACAATATTTGTGACCTTAGACAGCTTTAATCTTGTTGAACCTTAGTTTCCTAATGCATAAAATAAGAATGGTAGGCTGGGTGTGGTGGCTTACACCTGTAATCCCAGCCCTTTGGGAGGCTGAGGCGGGTGGATCACCTGAGGTTGGGAGTTCAAGACCAACCTGACCAACGTGGAGAAACCCCATCTCTACTAAAAATACAAAATTAGCTGGGCATGGTGGCACATGCCTGTAATCCTTGCTACTCGGGAGGCTGAGGCTGGAGAATCACTTAAACCTGGGAGGCAGAGGTCACGGTGAGCTGAGATCGTGCTATTGCATTCCAACCTGGGCAATAAGAGCAAGACTCGGTCTCAAAAAAAAAAAAAAAAAGGTAAACTAGGCATTCAGCTTTACAATTAGAGATCATACATATCATCAGAAAACAATAGTAAATGTTGTTTATTTTTATCATTTTTTTTTAAACGGAGTCTTGCTCTGTCACCCACGCTGGAGTGCAGTGGCGCGATGTGGGCTCACTACAATCTCCGCCTCCCGGGTTCAAGCGATTCTCCTGCCTCAGCCTCCTAAGTAGCTGGGACTACGGGCATGAGCCATCATACCCGCCTAATTTCACCATGTTGGCCAGGCTGGTCTCAAACTCTTGACCTCAAGTCATCTACCCACCTTGGCCTCCCAAAGTGCTGGGATTACAGGCATGAGCCACCGTGCCCAGTCTAATTGTGTTTAATCTTCTATTTATAATGCTTTCATTGTACTCTTTTGACTCAACTTTAAGACCTTTTGTATCCAAGCACTATCTTAACATCAAACCTTTTAACCATGCAGTTTCCCATTATTCTGTTCCCCCTCCCGCCCCGCACAGAGGAAGATTTCTTTACTGTTCCATTAACATCTCATGCTCAGCCCTGTGTCCTAGTTTTTACGTATGTTGTATCCCCGATCAGGAACTCCTTTCCCCTGTTCTACATGATTCACCTGCCTATCCTTCGGGATCCAACCCAGATCTCATCTCCTTCATGAAGTTTTTCCTGATTATTTTAATTTTCAGAATCTAACTATTCTGTACCTCATAATTTACAAATTATGTTATCTTTGCTTGAGTGCGTATGTGTAATTATACATTATCTTTCTGTGTTGCTATGTAATATTTTTAACATGGTTTCTTGTTTTCTATTATTTGTGTTAATGTTATTTTGTAAGAATAGATAGAATAGATATTATGCTTTTTATTTACTCTTTGGCAGGGCTGAGCACATGATAAATCTTCAATAAATGTTTGTTTCTTAAATAATATAATAAATAGACTGGCAGACATGCATGACAGCATATGATGGTAATTTTTACAGGAATTTGTTTTGCTCATAAATTTGTTCACTGCTGATTGATTCATTTTGCATAGTTTGGAGAATAGCCTTCCATTCTCACGTTTGCTTCTTTTCAAGAGATTAGTCATTATGTATTGAGCTTCTAGAAGGAGTGTTGTAATGGACACAGTAGCTCCCTCATTACCAGTTTGTTACTCAGAAATATCTCTCTGTTACTCTTTTTCCAGATTCTTCAAGATAAAAGGAAATCCTATGATGTTGTTGTTGCTAATGATGGAGTGATATAAGAGTTTGTTAATTATAATAGCCCTATGAGAATAAGTAGTTCATTTGCTTGGCTATTCTGTAGTGTGTGAGCATCACACCTTAGTATTTAGCATTGTAATAACTATATTAGGAGATATAAAAGATATACTTGTACCTCAAAGAACGTTTTGGTAGATGTAAATCCAAGTTATTTAATAAATCACTAAAAATACTGTGAATCTTGGTTAAAGACCCCACTAGTCTTATTCATACACACACTTGAGAAATTCAGAAAGCTAAATATTTCTGCTGGGTATGGTGGCAGGGACCTGTAGTCTCAGCTACTTGGCAGGCTGAGGCAGGAGAATTGCTTGAGGCTAGGATGCTGTAGCATGCCGTGGTCAGGTCTGCAGATAGCCACTGCACTCCAGCCTGGGCAACATAGTGAGACTCCATTTCTTAAAAACGAAAGATGACTACTTCTGATTTAAAATTCCAACTTGGATGGTAAACTTTTAGCCATGGCACAGCTGAAAATTTTATTACTGTGTAAGATGGGAAAATCCCTTGCCACATACTGTATTTATAAAGTTATGAGATTATAATTTATTTGACACCAGTACTGATTTAGCTGTTTTTTTTTTTTACGAAGAAATAGTCCTGAGGGAGCACAAGAGGAAGCCCTAGTTTTAATCAAGTAGAGAAGTTATATTATTTATTGTTGGTCTCTGTTTAAAAAATAACAATCCTACAAAGTAAACTTTTTTTTTTTTGTATTTTTTTTTTTTTTTTAGTAGAGATGGGGCTTCACCATGTTAGCCAGGATGGTCTCGATCTCCTGACCTCGTGATCCACCCGTCTCGGCCTCCCAAAGTGCTGGGATTACAGGCTTGAGCCACCGCGCCCGGCCGTAAACTTTTTAAAGAAAACAAATATTACATTTTAATTATAATAACTAGGGAGAAAAGAATTCTTCATAAATTTACAGCAACAAATACTTGGGGAACAAACATTTATTCAATATATGAGTATAAGAATGATAATATTAGTTATTGAGGGAGGTAAGGTTAGGTTTGGGAGGGAAAGTCACGAGGTATATTTTGAACACATTAAGTTTGAGATGCCCACTAAAAGTCCAAATGGATAAGTCAAGTAGATCAATTAAGAAATCATAGGGAAAAGATTGGGATATAATAGTTACTTCAGCCAGGTGCAGTGGGCTTACACCTGTAATCCCAGCACTTTGGGAAGCTGAGGTGGGCAGATCACCTGAGGTCAGGAGTTCGAGACCAGCCTCGCCACATGGTGAAACCCTGTCTCTACTAAAATGGAAAAATTACCTGGGTATGGTGACACACACCTGTAATCCCAGCTACTCAGGAGACTGAGGCAGGAAAATTGCTTGAGCCTAGGAGATGGAGCTTGCAGTGACCCGAGGTCGCACCACTGCACTCTAGCCTGGGCGACAGAGTGAGACTCCATCTCAAAAAAAAAAAAAAAAAAAAAAAAAATAGTGATTTCAGTGTTTCAATAGATAGTATCTAAAGTAATGGGACTGACATCGCCCAGGAGCAGTACAGTAAGGGGTAAGAAAATCTAGGTTCAGTCTTTCTTAATGTTCTTAACATTTAAAGGTCAGATAAAGAGAAGCCGATAGAAGAACTGGCTAAAAATGTAGGAGGAAAATAATAGGGTTTCTTAAAAGTTGAGAGTGTTTCAAGGAGGGAATTGTCAGCTGTGTTAAAGATTGAGTAATTAGCCAGGCATAGCTGTGCATGCCTGTAGCCCCAGCTGAGGTGGAAGGATCTCTTGAACTCAGGGAGGTTAAGGCTGCAGTGAGCTATGATCACACCACTGCATTCCAGCCTGGAATGCATTTTTGCTCTGGGCGACAGAGCGAGACCCAGTCTCTTGAAAAATAAAAAATAAAAAAAATTAGAAAACAGGAAGTGTGTGCTGGATTTGGCAACATGAACGTCATTGATGGCCTTCATAAAAGCAGTTTTAGTGGAGAGTACTGAGAACTGATGCCAGATTGGAGTCGTCTAAAGATAAGTGGATCAAGAGGAAACAGACAACTCCTGAGAAGTTTTGTGGTCAAGAGGAAAGAAATGGGCCAAGGGTTGGAAACCGCAGTGACAGGACAGTTTTTTCCCCTTAGTCTGGGATTGTAGATTGTATAGAGCCTGTTTACATACGTGTGTTCATGGGAGTGAGCTAGCAGTTAGTCATAAAGCTGCAGACATCAGAGCTTTGTGATGTTAGAAAAGATATTTATACTTTTTTAGGTCCCTGCAGAATCAACTGTGTACTTTTTCTTTTTTCTTTTTTCTTTTTTTTTTTATAATGGAGTCTCCATTACCCAGTCTGGAGTTCAATCTTGGCTGACTGCAACCTCTACCTCCCAGGTTCAAGCGATTCTCCCCACTTAGCCTCCCGAGTAGCTGGGATTACGGGCATTCACCACCATTCCTGGCTTATTTTGTATTTTGCATTTTTCACCACGTTAGCCAGGCTGATCTCGAACTCCTGACCTTAAGTGATCTGCCCACCTTGGCCTCCCAAAGTGCTGGAATTACAGGCATGAACCACCACGCCCAGCCCCTATACTTTTCTTTATACTGGATTTAACATTTCAACAATGCATTGGGTTTTGTTTGTTTGTTTTGTTTTCTGTTTTTTGTGTGTTTTTTTTTTTGAAACTGAGTCTCTGTCACTCAGGGCTGGAGTGCAGTGGCATGGGCTATCCAGGGCTCACTGCAGTCTCTACCTCCCAGGCTCAGGTGACCCTCCCACCTTAGCCTCCTGAGTAGCTGGGACTACAGGTGCATGCTACCATGCCTGGCTAACTTTTATTTTTTTTTTGAGACAAGGTATCATTCTATAGTTCAGGATGGAGTGCAGTGATGCAATCACGGCTCACTGCAGCCTCAGTCTCCCGGGGTCAAGCAGTCCTCCTACCTCTCAGCCTCCTGAGTATCTGGGACTATAGATGTCTGCTATTATACCCAGCTAATTTTTGTATTTTTTATAGAGATGGGGTTTTGCCATGCTGGCCAGGCTGGTCTCGAATTCCTGGTGTCAAGTGATCCTCCCTCCTCGGCCTTCCACTATGCTAGGATTACAGGCGTGAACCACTGCACGCAGCCTGGATTGCTTTTTATTAGTGAAAAAGAGTTCAGTGTATTCTGTCTAGTGATGAATACATATTGCTAGATAAAATTGTGTTAATTGTAAGCATTTTTAGAAGCTACCTGGGTGCTAAAATAATGTAGGAATTCTGTTTGACCAAAATAGTAAATATTTTATTTAAATAATTAGAATATACCTGCAAGAATCAGTAATAATTACATTTCAAAGTGTTCATTTTGCTGAGAAAATGAAATTATATAAGTAAAATGTGTCATAGCTAGTCAATAAACAAATTTTTGTTAAGTACTTGGTATGTTCCAGGAACTGTCTTAGGTGCTGATGACACAGGAATGAAAGTCTCTGCCCTCAAGGAATGCAGATATGTTAGGAGGTTGGGGAAGGACAACAAGCACATTCTAAGGAAATGTTTATATACTGAAATGTACTATGAAGAAAATAAAATGGAATAATGTAGCAGAGAATGACTGCGATAAATACTTTTGCTAAGTAGTCAAGAAAAGCTTCTTTGAGCTAAGATTATGTAATGGGTGGAGGAGATTCAAGTCAGAGAAAAGAAAAAGTGCACGTGTTCTGAGGTAGGATTGTGTTTGGCTGGTAAAAGGAAGATAAAAAGGTCTTGTGGCTGAAAGATGGAGTAATCTAGGAATAGAATGGAAGGAGCTGTTCAGAGCATTGGCATGAGATTATTTTATTCTTGTTGATTAGGGTAAAGAAGTTGCATTTGGGTTTATTTATTATTTTATTTTATTTCTTTTCCTTCCTACTTTCTCTCTCTCTCTTCTTTTCCTTTCCTTCTTTCTTTTTGTTCATTCATTCATTCATTCTTTCTTTTTTTTTTTCTTCTTTAGAGACAAGGTCTCACTCTCTCCAGACCGGAGCACAGTGATGCTGTCCTAGCTCACAGGAGCCTCAAATTCCTAGGTACAAGTGATCCTCCTCCCTCAGCTTCTCAAGTGGTTAAGACTGGACTGAGGATTTCTTCTTTTTTTCTTTCTTTCTTTTTTTTTTTTTTTTTTTTTTTTTTTGAGACAGTCTCGCTCTGTCTGTCGCCAGGCTGGAGTGCAGTGGTGCGATCTTGGCTCACTGCAACCTTCACCTCCCGGGTTCAAGCAATTCACCTGCCTCAGCCTCCCGAGTAGCTGGGACTACAGGTGTGTGCCACCATGCCCAGCTAATTTTTGTATTTTTAGTAGAGATGGGGGTTTCACCATGTTGGCCAGGATGGTCTCGATCTCTTCACCTCGTAATCCACCTGCCTTGGCCTCCCAAAGTGATGGGATTACAGGGGTGAGCCACCTTGCCCCGCTTCTTTTTTTTTTTTTTTTTTTTTTGAGACTGGGTCTCACTTCATCCAGGCTAAAGTGTAGTGGCATCATCACAGCTCACTGCTGCCTTGACCTGCAGGGCTCAAGTGATCCTCCCAACTCAGCCTCCCGAGTAGCTGGGACTACAGGTGTACCACCATGCCCAACTAATTATTGTATTTTTTGTATAGATGGAGTTTCACCATGTTGTCTAAGCTGGTGTCGAGCTCCTGACCTCAAGTGATCCTCCCATCTTGGCCTCCCAAAGTGCTGAGATTACAGGCATGAACCATCAGACCTGGCCAGGTTTTTTCGTAATGTGAATTCATTGAAGGGTTTAATCAAGGAAAGGGCATGATTAGATTTATGCTTAGAAAGATCAGTCAGGGTTAGGCACGGTGGTTCACACCGGTAATCCTATCACTTTGGGAGATTGAGGTGGGAGGATCCTTTGAAGCCAGGAGTTCAAGACCAGCCTAGGCAACATGGCAAGACCCTGTCTCTACAAAAAATTTAAAAAAAAAAATAGATCCGTATGGATGCTGTGTGGAATGGAAGCAAGAAGACTCATTCAGAGTCATCTACAGTAGTACAAGTGAGAGATTATGAGAATTCAGACTAAAGTTGTAGCAGCAGAGATGGTAGGATATGTGTTAGATTCAGGTTATATTTGGAAGTAAATGCTGAGAGGGTGTACTGGTGGGTTGGGTGTGGGGTGCTGGTGGGTTGGATGTGGGGTGCTGATGGATTGCATATGGGGTGTAGGGGAAATAGAATCATCAAATTCAGCAGAAACATTTGTTAAATACCTGTCCTTATGTGCGATTATATTAGATAACAAATATACCAATTGATTTAAAACAGCTATGCCCCTTCTTCTTGGACTGTAATTTTTCATCACTTCTTCCCAGTTTGGTGGATTTTTTTTTTTTTTTTTTTTTTTTTTTTTTTTTTTTTTTAAGACGGAGTCTCGCTCTGTCACCCAGGCTGGAATGCAGTGGCGCCATCTCGGCTCACTGCAACCTCCACCTCCTGGGTTCAAGCCATTCTCCTGCCTCAGACTCCCAAGTAGCTGGGACTACAGGCACCCGCCACCATGCCCGGCTAATTTTTTGTATTTTTAGTAGAGACGGGGTTTCACCATGTCAGCCAGGATAGTCTAAATCTCCTGACTTTGTGATCTGCCCACTTTGGCCTCCCAAAAGTGCTGGGATTACAGGCTTGAGCCACCGTGCCCAGCTGGTGGATGTTTTTTAAACCACCTAAATGGTATCATAATTTTCATTCTAGCTTTTAAAATAATGTGTTTTAAAATAATTTTTAAAGATTTTGATTGCAAAATGAAAGAAACAAGGATAAGTTGTACTAATTCCAATGAAGTATGGAGGCCATGGTTTTACCAACATTCCTGGATCTCCTCTTGCTTAAGTGTCCAGCTGCTGGCACACAGAAACATCCCACTTTAGAGCTTCCTTAGGTCTGAATCACCCCATTTCTTTGACTGTGTCTTGTTTTGCTACCTTCCTGATGCTGAGTTCAGTTTTAGCGTCCATTTGTTCACCCTTAGCTCTATTTTCAGATTATATTCTGTTTGCTTTCTCTACCATGATACAGTGATTCTGTCAGATAATCATAAACCACTTCCTTCAGTAAGCCCTGGGACACTTTTACTCCCATATCTCCCTACCTTCCCAGAAAGTCTTGAGACTTACTGAAGAAAGCAATCTTTACCAAGGAGAACCAGGTATCAAAGCATGGTTACTAAAGATGAAATACAGAGCTGAGCACTTGTTCGCAAGGGGAAATGGACTCAAAACTTCTCCTGCAGAAAATTCTGACTTTGCCTGCAGGTGTCTCCCTCCTCGTTAAGATGGCCTTCTATCAAAGCAAGAGTCCTGATTGGGAACCCCCATTTCCATTGTATTAATAGGTGAACAGCTTTACCACCTGCTGGTCTAACTTCTAATACTTGTGGTTCTATTGTTAATCAGCAATATAGAATACTTGTACACTCCAAGGATCAGCAAACTTTCTGTAAAAGGTCAGATGATAAGTATTTTAGTCTTTGTTAGCCATATGACCCCTGTCCCAACCACCCAGCTCTGCTGCTGTAGTGCAGAAGCAGCCATTGACAGTGTGAAAATGAGTGGAAATGACTGTATTCTAATAAAACTTTACAAAAATGAGCAGCAGGGAGGATTCAGCCTGTGGGCCATTGTTTGCTATCCCCTTCTCTAGCCTTTGTTAGACAAACTGTTAGTCTGTTCAGCTATCATCAAAAGCTGGGCTGAGAAAAGTGCTATTTATGGAATATGATAAGAAGGGCCCACTGTATGCAATGGATCTAGAGCAGATTATAGATCTACTCTTCTAAGTAATCTAAGTTATAAGAATCACTTTCTGGATCTGATTCCCTCTTTTGCGTTATTTTTTTTTTCTTTTTGTATTAGGCAGGTAGACCTACTGCTATAAGTCTGCTTTGTCTATAGTAGAAATGCCAAATAGGCTGGCATGGTGGCTCATGCCTATAATCCCACCTCTTTGGCAAGAGGATTGCTTGAGCACAGGACTTCAAGATTATAGTGAGCTATGATGCACTCCAGCCTAGGTGACAGAGAGAGACGCTGTCCCAAAAAGAAAATGCCCAATAGGAAGAATGGCCTCCTATAGCTGCTGATTTCAAGGAAAGGGTGTCTCAATTCTAATGACCAATGGGGATTAGCTACATGGAAAAATACAGGCAGTGGATAAAGACAAGCTATTGAGCAAGACATGATAGAAATTCTCAAAAAGGCTTATCTTTGCTCTTTCTTGCCTCTTTGTGTGTCGTTCTAGTCTCTAATTTTATTGAACTAATAGTTATTAAATGTCTATTATGTGCAAGGCATGGTGCTATGCATTGTTTCCTGAGAATATCTTTCTATTAGAAAAAAAATGCCTGATATAAATGATTGGTATCTGTTTTCCTGCCATAAATAGTCCATTCCCTGGCATGTAGGAGATGCTCAATAAATATTTGTGGCTAAATTAATATCTCACATTATAAATCAATAAATTTCTTTTTTTTTTTTTTGGTAAATTGCTCTCTTGTGAATTCCATTATCATGCATCAGTGGATGAATTTATACATAAAATGAGCCATAACTGCTGTCCAACCGTGAACCTAAGGTGATTCCAAATAGCCTGGGATGTCTAATGATTTTAACAAGATTACCAAATATCTTTTCCTTTCTCATAGTGCCACATCCAGCACTTTAAATTAAATAAATACAATATAGGGATTTAGGAGAAAAGAAGTGAGGGCTAATAGGCGGGTTAGAAACAGGCAACTATTTGGCGGCTAACAAAGCAGAACTTATATTCTTTTTGATCACCTACTAAGTTCTTATTTCTGATGTTGCACTAGAACTTTTTAAATGGAAATACTGTGAAATTGTAGTTATTTATATTTACAGATGCAAAACTGAATCAGAGATTAAGTAATTTATTTGAGGGAAGCCCTGGTTTTCTCACTGTCTGTGTATCAGAAATAAAGTTGTGGTTTAGGAGACTGATAGTCTGGTGTCCTATTTCTTTTGTCTGAAGTAAGATTATATATTCACTTGTATTATTTTTCCTTTTCTCCCAATTGAGCCACTTCACTATTGTACCAGATGAACATGACTTTGTAAGTAAGTCTTCATTTTAAACGGGAGTCATTTTTTATTTCACTGTAATCTGTCTTATGCCAGCAATGACCTCTTAACCCGTTAGTATCAACTATCAATGTAAGCACGTTTGACTGAAGAAACTAACGTTTTTTAACTCTCTTACGTGCCAGGTACCATGTTGTTATCATCATTATCATTGCTAAGATTTATTGAATAAATACTAAGTGCCAGGTATTTACATACATTCTCTTATATATTCCTCACAATACTCTATGAGGAAGATCCTATTACTGTCCTTAGGGTGACTTCAATGAGGAAACTAAAACTTGTGGGTAAGGTTAAATGTTTTGTAAAGTATCAGAGCAAGCTATGATATGAACTCAGGGTATCTAACAAATTTATTTTCACATCATTTAACCTTCCCACAAAGCTTCATGGCAGACTTATATTATAGTTGAGGTTATTACGAAAATAATAAATTGTACTAAACTAAGAAATGACCATATGCAGTGTTTTCCAAGCCTCTTTTAAAACCACGCTGTACAATGGAACATGCATTTTACATTTCAGCCCAATACACATGTACACATGTGTGTGACGGAAACAAAAATTGTGCCCTGTGATTTTTTTACTATTCTCTTTTTCATAATGGATCATGACCTATAGCGTGGAAAGTGATGATACAATGTGATTCTGTCCTCAGTATATATTCTTAGTGTGCCAGTATATTACACAATAAGCCAGTTTTTTCTCACTTTTTCTAGCCATTCTATTCATTAACTTATTTAAAAACTACAAACATATTGAGTGTTTATTATGTCTCAGGTTCAGTTTAGTTCCCAGGACATACAAAGACGAGAATGATTCCGTCCTTGCCCTTGGATTCAAACGGGCAAGACAGACAAAATTATAATAAGTTGTGGTAAGTACTGAGCTATCTGTATGTGCTGTGGGAACAGAGAGGAGCAAGCAGGTGATTCTCCTAGTGGATGTCTAAGAAAGGCTTCATAAAGGAGTGACTTCTGAAATAGGTCATATGGAATGAATGAGAATATCCCAGGCATAAGAGAGAAGGGCATACCTGACAGAGCGAACTGCATATGCAGAGTCAGGGAGGTTTGAAAGCGTTGAACTTGTTCCAGCAACAGTAAGAAGTTTAGCATAGCAAGCGTATAGGTGTATATAGAGAAGTGAGGTGGAGCCCATTGAAGACCTATGCACCTTGCTAAAGAGGTTAGACTTTCTTCTTATATGGTGAGAAACCCAGAGAGGTTCTGAATCTGGGATATGTAAGATAGGATATTTGTGCTTTAGGATGACCATTCTGTTGGCTGTTTAAAGGATGGTGTGGAGAAAAGAGAGATTAGAGTTAGGAAATCCTTTGCATTGCTTCAAATGGGAAATAAGGACTTCAACTAAGACAGGAGTGATGGATACGGAAAAGATGGTCTAGATTCCAGAGTTCAATTCCATTCAGTTTGTGAAACATTTACTGACATTTACCATATAGCAGGCTGCTAAACACTGTGAAACAAAAAAAAAAAAGAAAGAACAAGAACTGAGTTTTCTGTCTAATGGGGAACAAAGACACACCAACAGGTCACTTCAGTATGATAATGGTTAAGTGTCAGTAATAAAGGCTTGCAAACAGTATGAAAGGAGCAAAGATGGGTTCATAACCCACACTAAGGTTCATAAAGGCTTCCTGGGAGGGAAACGTCCAAGCAGAATCGAGGAGAATGAATGGGAGCTGGCCAAGGGAAGCAAAGGGCAAGGATGTGGCAGGCGGAGGGCTGGGGAGAGTCTTCCTGAGGGTCGGAACTACCAGGAACTGCATGAAGTCTCGTGCTGTTGACCTCCATGTGGATGAGGAGTGACATGAAGGAGCCTGAAGTTGGAGTGGAAAGTTCACCTGTGTTCCCGTATTGGAACTTGTGGATTCATATGGAGCCTCTAAGAAATGCTAAGGAAGCTTGGACTTTATCCTGTTGATGGTGGAGAGCCCACTGAAGTGTTTTAAAACATGAGGATGATGTGGGCAGCCTTGTGGCTTAGGTGGCTTATTCTGGTAACGGATGAGATAATAGTAGCTCACTTTCGTTGAGTGCTTATAATATGCCAAGCTGTGTTGGAAGCATTATACATGTATCGCCTTGTTGAAACAACCCTCCTATTATTAGCCTTATTTCACAGGGAGGTCACTGACACACAGAGAGATTAAGTAACTTGCTCGAATTTACACAGACAGTGGCAGAATGAGGACTTAATCCCCAGTGATCTGACTCTAACCCACAGTGATACTTCAAGGTAGACAGATGTGAGAGAGTGGCTGGACTCTAGGGAAGAGAGGATCATGAGCTACCCCGCGGTAACAGAGAGGAGGTCCCTGATGAGTCAGTTTGGGCTGCCACAGCAAAATATCGCAGACTGGGCAGCGCAAGCAACAGAAATTTTCTCACAGCTGTGGAGACTGGAAGTCCTCCAGGTCCTATCAGGATTGGGTTCTGTTGAGGACGCTTTTCTGGGCTATGTATGGCTTTTTTTTTTTTTTTTTTTTTAAGAGACTGGAGCACAGTGGTATGATCACAGCTTGCTGCAGCCTCGAATTCCTGGGCTCAAGCCATCTTCCTGCCTCAGCCTCCTGAGGAGCTGGGACCACAGGTGTGTACCATCATGTCTGACTATTTTATTTTCTTATAGAGCTGGGGTCTCTCACTATGTTGCCCAGGCTGGTCTCAGACTCCTGGCCTCAAGTGATCCTCCCACCTCGGCCTCCCAGAATACTGGGATTACAGGTGTGAGCCCCTGTGCCCAGCTCTAGTCTCTTCTTATAAGGACACTGATCCTATCAGATCAGGGCTCCACCTTCGACCTCACTGAACTTTAATTACTCCTTAGAGGTCGCATCTCTAAACCCAGTCACACCAGGGATTGGGACATACGAATTTGGGGGGACACAAATATTCAGTCCATGACAGTGACCATTCTGGAGAATATTTGGAGATAAAATCAGCACAAGTTGGTAATCGATTTGATGTGGGGAGTGAGGTGGAAGGAGGAATTTAGGATGTCTCTTAGGTTTCTCACCAAGACGCAGAGGAGGGGCTGGCCCGGGGGGAGAATGAACAGCAGTCTGGTTGAGGTGACTGTGGCTCAGCACTTGGAAAGCTTCCAGGAGATAGTTGCGATGCGGATGTGAAGAGAGGCAGCAATGTGTGTGGATGGCAGTGGAAGCCACAGGCTGGGTCACATCACCCAGGGAAGACATGTAGAGTGAAAAGACATGTAGGACTGCCAAGGTGGAAAAATATTTACGAGGCAAGCAGAAGAAAGCAAAGGGAGACTTAAGAAATAACATCCCTTTATCCCTGAACCTAAAGGAAGAGAGAATTCGAAGCAATAGGGAGTGGTTGACACATTCTGCGGCCTCTTTGTATCAGATTGTATTCTTAGGTGAGAAAAGGGAACAGGCTTAGAATCATAGCTTTTTATTGCCCAATAGGACCAAAGAGATGATTCTATGATTCCTTATTCTACACACAAGGAAGCTGAAGCCCTGCAAAGCCTTGTGATTTGTCTCTTTCATGGTAGAAACAGGACTAGAATTTAGGTCTCCTAAGCCATTTGACTTCAATCCAGTGCTTTTTACAATGTGTCAAATAAAATCCACCATTGTGGGGTTTGAAAATTGGGTCTATGTTATAAAAAGAAAATTACACTAAATGGAGAAAGAAGCGTTCAGGTTTTATTTGTATATGCATTTGGGGAGAGGAAGACATAGTATAGTATAGAAAATGCCAAAGACTTTGTCTAAGATGAGAGAATACCAGTGTTGACCTTGAATGGTGATGATGAGATTGACTAGTGGAAGAGGGCCTAGAGACAGGGATTCTGTCCTTACCATATTCGCAGTGGAAATGGCATGTTACCAGTGGCTTCTGTTGTACCCTGAGCACACTTAAAACGAATTTCTTTTTAGAGACAGGGTCTCACTCTCTTGCCCAGGCTGAGTGCAGTTGCACAGTCATAGCTTACTGCAGCCTCAAACTCCTGAGCTCAAGGGATCCGCGTGCCTCAGGCCCTGGAATAGCTGGACTACAGGCGGGCGTCACCATGCCCCTGAGCACACATTTTTAAATGTGACTCCTTCTTATGTTTTTTTCCTATCATTGACTAACCCCACATTAGATATATAGTAGTACTGTATTAGAAAATTTAAGTCAGTACCTTATTACAGGCTTGAAGCTGACAAACTTCATTACTTGGAGAGAGGAGTGGGTTCTTTTACAGGATTTCAAAATTGCCTTCAGCTGCGGAGACTCCCTTATGTGAAAATTTCTGTAAGTAACAGTTTATCTTAGAATTCAGTTAATGAAGTATATATTGAGTATCTACTATAAATGAACCACAGTGTTAAGCACTTCAGGAGGTATTAATGAATTGAACAGAGTCCCTATGTAAGACATGTATGGCGTGTTGCTAGAGTAAAGGAACATCATATGAACCTTTAGACTCACAAATATTTTAATGGGGTCAGTGTAGTCAATAGGGCCAGTACATCCTCTTAAGTACTTGCTGAAAATATGAGCTGACTTCGAGCTGTATTTATCATTTTCAAATTTTAAAAAACACAAACTAAGGCAAGTTTAACCACCATCGTGGTTTATATGTTAATTACTTTCTTGTTTTTACTAGCTGAATAAGCATGAACTTAACGCAATATAAAAGGCTACTATTTTTTCATTTTATAACTTTGTGGCATGAAAACGTACATGCTGATATTTAAAATAATAAACATATGCACACCACGCGGACACTTTTACTTGGAGTTTATATTTTTGGTATATTTTAATGTATCAATTAACATAGAATTATACACAATAACTGATTCCCCAACAGACACATCTTTAGTACCAGGCCATTAATAGAATTTTTATGTAGTATATACATACTACAAAGAGTACATTCTATGGAAAATAAACCAAGCTAGATTCCTAGATTCCTAGCATGGTTTATTTAATGCAAGTATTAAATTAAAAAGTCTGGTTAGCATGCAGTTAGCATCATAAAAAGAATTTCCACATACAACTATGTTAGTATACATTTCTGTATTAAGGACAGCCCTCTACAAAATTACGAAGTATGTAGATATCTTGGCACAACCCATAACATTTTTTATTCCAAATACTAGAACTCTTATCACTGAAGGCATTTCATGAAAAGTTTGATCCATAATTCTGCACTAGTGAAGACTTTCAGTAGAATGGGCACCTTATTACATTCATCTTTATTTTCCTATTTCCTACTAGGGTCATGGAAATTAGCATGTTCTCAATGAAAGTTTATTAAATGAATGCTTTCTGCTGAAAGTAAACAGTAAGAAGAAATTTTCACCATCAATTATGTTACCATAGTGCTATTATCACAAGAGAATTCATTTAGCAACCATTTATTGAACATCATCTGTGTGTAGACAGTGTGTTAGCACTAGGAATATAAAACTTAGTAAGACCAGCCTCTAAGCAGTGGGATTGGGGAACAGTGGATGGAAGAGGCAAAAGAACTTCAAACAGCTGCGATAAAGGGGAAAGATAGTAATGCTATCACGGAAACATCAACAAACAAGATAGTGTTATGCTGTTAGAAAAATACAGAGTGCTGTGGGAGCCCAGAAGAGAAATTAATTCCAGTTGGAGGTAGGAGTGTTTGTCAAGATTTTACATGTTAAGTGGCTTTTGAGTTAAACTTTGAATATCTCACTGGCATCTTGGGCATCTCTAATCCACTGTGTATGTATGTGTATTCATAATTTATTCATCATTTTCCCCTTCCATTCATCCCCAGCCGGCATGTCTGATAGTCTTGAACATGATTACTGATATTGCCATTCACCCCTGGGTCCTTCCTTTTAGAAAATGCTAGATTAGGCCGGGAATGGTGGCTCACACCTGTAATCCCAGCACTGTGGGAGGCTGAGTTGAGTAGATCGCTTGAAACCAGGAGTTCTAGATCAGCCTCAGCAACATGGTGAAACCTTGTCTCTACAAAAAATACCAAAAAAAATTAGCCAGGCGTGTTGGCGCATGCCTGTGGTCCCTGCTACTTGGGAAGCTGAGGTGGGAGGATCACCTGAGCCCATAAGGTTGAGGCTGCAGTGAGCCGTGATTGCGCCATTGCACTCCCACCTGTGTGGCACAGTAAGACCCTTTCCCCAAAAAAAACAAAAAAGAAAGAAAGAAAATAAGAAACTGCTAGATTCATTTGACTCCTTTTCTTTCCCCTCCAATATTTATTTGGTCACTGTAGTTATGTGAAGTTTTGAATAATTTCCAATGTTTTTACAATTTATATGGTTTGTCCATAATGAAAAGCTTATCAAAAGTGTTTGAGTATATCAGTCTACTAATCAAATACTTTTAAAACTTTTTAATTATACACAGAAATCTCCTATTTTGAAGCAATTCACTCATTTTTTTCACATTAAAAAGTTCAATTTTGATTTCGAAAAATCAGAAAATCATAAAGTATTATAGAGAAGCTATCCTGGTATACAATTATGACTTTTTTTTTATTTTAAATGATACTGTCCTTCTAAGAATGTATTTCTGTTAATTTGTCCTTATCTCTACAGAACCCTAAAATTGTAGCACTACTGTAGTGTTTCTAGAGAGTAATACGTTTCTGCTGCCATTTGGAGGAGCCTGCATCACAGAGTAATGAGTTGAGTCTGACTTACAAAGATACCTCCTTTGAAATTCAGACCCCCCAGAAGAATTTGCAGTCCAATTCCTATAATTAATGAATTGTGTCTTCTAGATTCCTTTTAAGTACTACATCTGATGGAAGTTACAATTGTAACTTAATTATTTTGTAGAGACTCTGATGCGTGTGCTTACACCACTGAAACAAAAGATATTCTGAAAACTGAAAGTGAAACTGTCAGCCCTTGGCATCTGTAGTTAACAAACTACTTGAGTTTTGTTGCTAGATATCTAGATAATTGTGAGAATAAGCCAAGAGTGTGGGAGGCTTGCTTTGCTCTTCTAAATGGCTTAAGTTTTGCCAAATCCATGAAGGGTAATCATGGTCTCTTTTAATCTCAAGTTTTAAATAATACCCACAAGTAACTTATTCTTTCGAGTGGTCTTTGGAATTAGAGAAAGCAGAAATATATTAAAATGTATTTCATTCACTTTTTTCCTGATCCTTACACCAGAGTCACGGAGTCACTAAGAATTAGCAAAGTTCGTTGGTAAGAGATTTACCCTTCTGATATCTTGCTGTGGTGAAATACTAGAAAAATGTCTTAAGAATTAAAAGGCAGATGTGAGAGTTAAAGGAAATTTCAGTTAATTAGCAGAGTTACGTTAAAATAATCCTACCATGATCATGAAGTCTTGAATTCTAAGTTTGCCTTTGCTGGTATAATCCTAAATAGCTATTTTACTCAATTTTTGGATTTTCATAATAAATAACCCAGCTTCTGGCAACAAAATGAAGACTTTGCATTTAGAATTGCCTTCAAAATGCAATCAATTCCGATGTCATTACAAAATGTAACTGAACGGTCTCTAAAAGCTACGTTGAACACTTTATCTCTGAGATGTCCTTGCATTCTATTGCAGTTATTTTCCGACATGTACGGGGGAAGAAAGGTATTTCCTACTTTGATCATTTATCAACACACTTGCCCTAATACCTGTGAACAGTCCCACCTCTGCCTGGCATTGTTTTATACTTGCTATCGTCACATTCATTCTTCAAGTTTTAAGTCAAAGTCAGTTCTTTGAAGTCATGCTTACTCTCCCATCATAAACTTGCAAAATTAGGCCTGAAGCTATTTTATTTCCTCTTAAGTAATGTCTGCTATTCAGGTATATATCGACACAGAAACAGCCTCAGGTGTAGTCTTAGGGTGTAGACAGCTGAGTTTATCCTACACTAAATTTACTAAAAGCAAATATAAACATACTAATCCATTAAATTATTTTAATATAGATAAACTCATTAAAATTGTAGGAATGTAAATATTAACTATTAGGATACTATAAAAATATAAAGTAATACTTCTAAAATACCTATACTCTTCATTTGTTAAGAATCCTTAATCCTGAACTATTTTCATTTTCTGCTTAGCTAATCTTAGTTTTCTGTAGACTCAAATAGATTTAAATGTTTTTTTGTAAACCTGCTTGTGGCTTCAAAACCACTAGGCACTATGCCAGCTATTAAAAGTAGATTTTTATTCTACAGCTTAATTGTCCATAATAAAACTTGGCCATTTAGGCCGGGTGCGGTGGCTCACGCCTGTAATCCCAGCACTTTGGGAGGCTGAGGCAGGCGGATCACAAGGTCAGGAGTTCGAGACCAGCCTGGCCAGCATGGTGAAACCTCATCTCTACTAAAAATTAAAGAATTAGCCGGGCATGGTGGTGCACGCCTGTAGTCCCAGCTACTTGGGAGGCTGAGGCAGGAGAATCACTTGAACCTGGGAGGCAGAGGTTGCAGTGAGTCAAGATGGCACCATTGCACTCTAGCCAGGCAACAGAGCGAGACTCCGTCTCAAAAAAAAAAAAAAGCCATTTTTTGCTAATCCTGGAAGAGGGCTTTCTCACACTCATATTACTTTTTTAAGTTGTCAAACTTTCTACATTGTTTTTTGTCTTACCAAAATCAAAATAAAACAATACAGAATAGAATGACTAGATATATCAAAAATTTCCTTGTGATTGTGCATTCCTAATCAGAATAAGATTTTCCATCTTCTAGCTACTCTTATTCTTTTAAATTTGAATTTATGAAAATATATATAATGAATGCACACATTTATTCATGAGCCTGATTTTTGAACATGACTATTTTTAAAAGGCCTATGATACTATTTTTTGAGAATTGATTTATGTGAAAAATCTTACAAGAATATGAAAATGAAAGCACATTAGGTAATATATTTAGAGAATTGCCTTTATTTAAGAAGAAGGAATTGCATGAAATTAGAACTCCCCCAGAAAATACAGAATATAGAACCATCGTCTCTATGGAGTATGGCCCTTATCTATTTAATGGTGTATTGGTAGAGTGCTTAACACGGGGGCACAAAAAGATGGCCATTTCATAATAGCTTTTAATAACCGGGAGATGAACTTCCTTTGATATGAAGAAGTAACCAAAATTGTGCTTTTATTCTCATTGTTCCTAAGGGTGTAGGAAGCAGAGCATTTAATACAGTGCTTAAATAAGAAAGCTGCACACAAAATCAGAAGTGTACCATGTAGAAAGATGATTACATGAAGGATATGTAAGTAGACCCCATGTGTCAGCGTGTGGAGGCAAATTGATAAACACTTACTGAAATTGCTTGTCAGAAAGCTAAGTGATCATAAAGATGCAGAGGTTCAAGGTGAAAAAGTCATCTTAGACTAAGTAAAATGAGAATCCAGTTATGCATTAAGACAGTTTTGCAATACCTAAAAGTTTTCACTAGCATTTGGAAATTCATAAGTGAATTTTGTAGAGAATGAGAACTTGAATCATTATTACTTGCTTGCTTTTTTTTTTTTTAAATAGAGAAAAGGTCTTGCTATGTTGACCAGGCTGGGCTTAAACTCCTGGCCTCAAGTGATCCACCCATCTTGGCCTTCCAAAGTGCTGAGAGTAACAGGCATGAGCCATTAGTGTACTTGTTTAAGCAGAGCGAGGCTTCCAGGCAATGCCTCAGACTTCTTTTTCCCTCCTACTCTTTCGTGAGTCATCACAACCAGTGTGCTGTCCTTCAGTTACAAAGAAATCGCTGTTGACCCATCAAGGGGAAATGCACTGGGTTTGTAATAATCTGTTCTGCTTTCTCTCATCTACCTCCTACCAAAGCCCATGCCTTTACAAACTTCTAGGCAGACTAGGGAACTGTTGCTGCTGGCTGTAGATCAGGATTGGCATCACCAGACCTAGAGATAAAATGCATGACCTTTAGCCTCATGAACACAAGCACTGATTCAGGTGGTAAAATATTTACATTTGGTTTTGGTGTCTTAAAGTCTTCTTCTTTACATATTTTATCTGATTTTCCCACCTCTACAGTTTTCTGCTGCCTAGTAACTTACACTTTCTGCTCTTGGTCCATGAGAGCGCACTCTGGGAAAGGTAATATAGGAAAGAAGTTGACGTGATTAAGAGCAGGGGCTTTGGAAATCAGACTCAGAGTAGCTCGAGGCCTGGTTCTGCCACTGAGTAAATATGTCATCTCAGACGTATCTATATGTCTCATAAAGTGAAGCATTTATGAACATCGTTTTCTCAGTGTTCTCATCTATAAAATGGGGATAATGCATACCTCCCAGAATCCTGTAGAGGTTAAACAAGGTAATGTACTTAAGGTGCCTAGTACACTGCCTAGCATATGCAAATGCATACTAGATAGCCAAAATGAAAAAGGAGCGAGGCTTATTTACACTAAGACTGGTGCGTTTAACACAAGGATAATGTCTTACCCACAAAAATTCACTTTTTTGACAGAATATAAAGACATAATCTCTAGTTGTGGAATGGGAAATAGTACACAGTTGGTGGAAAGAGGCCATGTTTGAAATGGGCCTGTCCCAGGACTTTTATAATCATATACTCATAGGTACATGCCTGTGTTGCTTAATGCAGAACTACAGACCTTTAACAACTTCTTTTTGCTACTTAAGACTTGGCTGGATGTGAGGGCGATCTGGCTGCGACATCTGTCACCCCATTGATCGCCAGGGTTCATTTGGCTGATCTGGCTGGCTAGGCGGGTGTCCCCTTCCTCCCTCACCGCTCCATGTGTGTCCCTCCCGAAGTTGCACACTCGGTCGAAGAGGACGACCATCCCCGCTAGAGGAGGACCGGTCTTCGGTCAAAGGTATACGAGTAGCTGCGCTCCCTTGCTAGAACCTCCAAACAAGCTCTCAAGACTTGGCTATGTCCTAGGATGAAGGAGTCTAGCTCTTTTGCCCAGGCTGGAGTGCAGTGGCATTCACTACAACCCCCACCTCCTGGGTTCAAGCGATCCTTCTGCCTCAGCCTCCTGAGTAGCTGGGATTACAGGTGCACACCACCATGCCCAACTAATTTTTATTTTTAATAGAGACAGGGTTTCACCATGTTGGCCTGGTTGGTCTCCAACTCCTGACCTCAAGTGATCTGCCCATCTTGCCCTCCCAAAGTGCTGGCGTTATAGATCTGAGCCACCGCACCTGGCCCTATGATTATTTTTTTATACTATGTATTAGAGTCCTAATACTACCACTGCCATAACAAATGACACACAAACTTGGTGGCTTAAAACAACAGAAATTGATTCTTCACAGTCCTGGAGGCCAGAAGTTCTGGAGGCTCTGAGGGAGAAACCATCCCATACATCTCTCCTGCCTTCTGGTTGTAGACAGTCCTTGGCACTCCTTGACTTGTAACTGCATCTATGCTTCCCACTTCGTAAGGCCCTCCCCTCTGTGTCTGTCTCACAGTTCCCTGTATCTTTCTTTTGTAAGGACAATCAGGATGATCTTATCTAAGATTCTTTATTACATTTGCAAAGACCTTTTTTTCTTTTCTCCCGAGAGAGGGAGTCTCACTCTGTCACCCAGGTGGAGTAGAGTGACATGATCATAGCTCATTGCAGCCTTGAACTCTTTGGGCTTGAGCAATCCTTCTGCCTCAGCCTCTCAAGTAGCTGGAACTTCAGGTGCATGCCACCACACCTAGCTATTTTTTTATTGTTTATAGAGACAGGGGTCTCAATATGCTGCCTGGGCTGGTCTTGAACTCCTGGGCTCCAGCGATCCACCCACCTTGGCCTGTCAAAGTTCTGGGACTACAGGTGCACACCACTGCACCTGGCCCCATTTTTCCAAATAAGGTCACATCCACAGGTGCAAGGTTAACACATGGACATATCTTTTTGGGGGGCCACCATTTGGCCCACTACACACTAGGTAAGAGAAGAATTGGAATCTGGAAGAATGGAAGAATGGGAGGATGAGCTGGGATGGGAAACTCTACATCCTGGAAGATTCCACCCAGGGGGAACACTAGAGCTTCACTGCCCGTATGTTGTCATGGGACCACTGAAATTAATTTTCTAGGTACAGTTAAGCACCTGCCCAATGGGCGAGTCTTCATCTTTAGCTGCAGGAGCACAGCAGTTGGGATTTGCCCGATTGTCTTTTTCAAGTGTGTCAATGCTATTTAGTTCCCAGGGTTTGCTAACTATATTTGGGTAAAGAGCAAGCAGGGGAGCTAAAAGTACCTTCATGTAGTGTGGGCCTGGGAGCCGTGATGGAGTGTTCTAACAAGAGAGCTGTAGAAGATTTCAGCAGCTGTCAGTATGTTAGTCCCTCAATTGCCTCACCACCACCACCCTCTTTTCAGCAGGCATTTACTGGGCCTCAAGTGTGTGTGATTAGAAATTTGGTTAACAGGCTGGGCGCAGTGATTCATGCCTGTAATCTCAGCACTTTGGGAGGCCGAGGCGGGCGGATCACGAGATCAGGAGTTCAAGACTAGCCTGGTCAACATGGTGAAACCCAGCCTTTACTAAAACTACAAAAAAATTAGCTGGGTTGGGGGTGCACACCTCTAATTCCCAGCTACTCGGGAGACTGAGGCAGGAGAATTGCTTGGACCCAGTACCCAGGAGGCAGAGCTTGCAGTGAATAAAGATCATGCCACTGCACTCCAGCCTAGCGACAGAGTGAGACTCAGTCTCAAGAAAAAAAAAAAAAAGAAATTTGGTTAACAAGTGAAATCAGTGGTTAACAAGTTTTAAAATAAGGTTATATTCTGGACATTTTTGGTTTTTCTTTGAATGGAGCACTGGAAATTGACTACAGGGGCTGAGAAAGGAAAGATTAAAGAAATCATCTAATTGTATTCACCACAGTAGTTTGACTTGTGACCACAGAAAGAACAGTGCTAATACCAGGGCAATTTGCCTGAGACTTGGAACTAGTAACTCTACCTAAAATGGTTTGAAATGGTAGTTAGTTCAAGAAAAATGTAGAGTGGTAGAGAGCTGTGACTTCAGGATAAATGTTTCTACCAACTTGCGTAGCAAGCTGCCCACCAAAGCACTGAGTATTGCACACATTTTTTGAAATCAAAACTCGTGTTCATCAAATCTCTAAACCAAGATATCCTCCACGTTGGTTACTTCATGATTCCTTTTCGCATCTGTGGTTCTTCTCACAGTTTCTATTTAGGTGATGTTTAATTAGCCCATTATTTCATGTATTTCATCACTGCTTACCTTTTAAGGTGCTTTAATTGATTTTTATAAAGATCAAAATTTTGAGGAAGCCAATGACATGATCTCAATGCTGACTTGGGTGGATACAATCTCTTTGTTATATAGAATAACGTCTTGTTGTCATGGTCAGAAGAGATGAGAATTAAATGCATGATTTGAAGGAGAAAAATTTGTGGGTATAAACTGGATCAAGATATCATTGCTTCAGAGCAAGGGTCAGCAAACCCAGCCCACTGCCTGTTTCTATATGGCCTACAGGCTAAAAAGGGTTGTAACACTTGAAAAGGTGGGGAAAAAATCAAAAGAAGAATATTTCATGACACATGAAAAGTTTATGAAATTCAGATTTCAGGGTGCACGAATAAAGTTTTATTGGAACACACCTATTCATGTATGGATTGTGGAGGGCTGCTTTTGGCCTACAGTGGCAGAAGTTGGAAGAGAAACCGTATGGGGCCCAGAAACTCTAAAACATCTACCCTCTGGCCCCTTGCAGAAAAAGTTGGCTGACCACTGCTGTTGAGCCTGTGTTTGATAAAATTGCTGGTTTTTGAACCTTAGTACTGTATAATGAGAACTTGAGTGTGTCCCCTCAAGTTCTTGTTTCACCTAAGGAAAGTAGCGACTCACTGTATCAAATATTAATGGCAAAACCACAATTACTTTTGCACCAAGCTTACTAGCAGCCACACTTCCCTTCTGTGCACCAGGGTGGAGTTTCCCTTGTCAGCTGGGCGATGCTTCGTGGTACTCAGAAAATGGCCCATAACCAAACGGGCCAGGCAGGTAAGCCACAAGCTGAATAGGACCCTGCCACCAGCACCACTGACAGACACCCAGCGCTGCCAGTGCTGGAAATTATTTCTAAGTTGTCCTTGCATCTTTGCAACATAATCTCAAGGGTCATGGCCCTGGAAAGAATTTTCTGGTTGGCCACAATGCCCATACCTACTTGTTACAGATAATAGGGAAGTGAGGCAGACACTTAACTCACTCTTAATTTGCTGCTTTTCAGCTCATCCCTCCCATCATGATGCACAAAGAGATCTCACCTAAATGAGAAACCCTGCGAGGCAGCCGGAGAGTAAATATCAGACATCTTTTTTGCTACTCTAAGTGCGGTCCATGGACCAGCAGCATCAGTGTCCTCTGGAAGCATATCAGACATGCAGACTCAGACCTAACCTAATCAGAATTTGCATTTTAACAAGATCTCTAGGTGATTTGCTTATGTGTTAAAAATTGACAAGCAGTGCAAATGAAGTTCTAATTGGGCAGGATTTCAGGCAGTATTGTGAAGTGAAAGGAAGTATTTAGGCAGTTTGGGCACATATATTTTTGGCCCTAGGAGGTTACCCATAAGCATGACAGATCTGCCTGGCAATCTGTGCCCCTGAGTAATGCCTGCTTTTTCCAATTTCTTTCTTTCTTAAGCCCTCGGATTTACAACTCCAAAATTACAGCATTCCCCTTGATAGCACGCTAGGAGCCCTGATGGTAAAAGTGGACGGTGAGACAGTGGCCATCTAGATGTGTGGGTTGTTTGTAAATAACAGCTTGCCCATATAGGTCACAGAGCCAAAAATTATTTTAAAAGGACAAAGGTGAGTTATTGACCTCTAATATGAATTCAGAAATGAAAGCTTAATATGAACCCAGTCACACTTGGATTCAAATCTTAGTTCTGTCTCTTATTTTGTGATTTTTATATAACTTACATAACCTTCCTGAGCCCAAATGTTCTTATCTCTAAAATGGGGTTAATAATCTAAGAGATAATCTATGTAAAGGACGTACCGTGGTGCCCACCCAGGACTATGTGCTTCATTAATTATAGCTATCATGTGTTTTAATTTGCTGCATTAGGTGGACACGGTTCTTTATGCTTTAGTTCACTAAAGTGTTCCACATTATCAGCTCATTTTGCAGTGGGATTGTTAGAACCACTAATGCTGAATGGTCTATGTTGAGTTTTAGAATTACAGATTCTTAGGCATTCAACTTCTCGTTCTGCCTCCAGTTTCTGTACTATGAGGCATTATAGAGTACAGTTTATATCATGAGGTCAGTTTGATAAATTGCAATCATGAATGTTGGAGAGATAAAAGTACATATTTGAAAAACTGCTGAATCCACTAAAGATATTCCCTAAATATGACTTCTGGAATATGGCCATTACTGGCCACAATAGAAAAATATCAGCAGAACCTTTCGTAAGACAGAAGTCATTACTTTTAGGTATGATAAACCTTCTAAAATTTACTTCCAACAGTCTTTAGTGGTAAAGATAAACAGATCTCTCCAAGCACAGGGCAGTGGTTGGTTTCTTTTTGTCTGTTTGTTTGAGACTGAGTCTCTCTCTCTGTTGCCCAGGCTGGCGTGCAGTGGTGTGATCTTGGCTCACTGCAACCTCTGCCTCCTGGGTTCAAATGATTCTCATGCCTCAGCCTCCCGAGTAGCTGGGACTGCAGGTGTGAGCCACCAACACCTTGCTAATTTTTTTTTTTTTTTTTTTTTTTTTTTGCATTTTTAGTAGAGCCTGGTTTTTGCCATGTTGCCCAACCTGGTCTTGAACTCCTGGGCTCAAGCAATCCACTCACCTGGGCCTCCCAAAGCGCTGGAATTACAGGCATGAGCCGCTGCACCTGGCCCGTGGTTAGTTTCTTAATCATGTCTAATACTGGGCATTTGTCCACTTCTCCTTTGCGAATATGTCACCTTTTAGCATTGATTCCAAAAAATGTGAATTGAAATTATTTTCACAGCTAAAATGTTTTGGCCAGCATGCCCATGAAGTTATTAAAATAAATTATTTATTGAAAAGCAAGATAGGTTTTCCATTTACCATTTTAATTTTTATTGTCTTGTAAATTAAAGAACACAGTTATAAAGTAGAGACCCAGCTAATAAAGCTTAAACAAGTTGTTAATAAATGAACTGGGTGCATAAAATCCTTAAACCACATCTTCATTAGCTGTGAGGCATCTTTATCCTCAATTGATTAATCGTTTCACTCACGTAACAGTTTTGCCAAAGACACCTCTAACATGAAGGTCCTAGGTTACTTTTAGCTAGAATCTAAATATAGAACTGCAGAAAAATGATTGTACTAGCCTTTGAAGTGCATGGCTATAATGTACCAAAAGAAAGAAAGGGGTTTTTAATTTTTATTGTATTTCTTTTTTTGAGACAGAGTCTCTTTCACTGTGTTGCCCAGACTGGAGTGCAGTAGCACAGTTACGGCACACTGCAGCCTCAACCTCCTTGGGCTCAAGTGATCCTCCCACCTCAGCTTTCTGAGTAGCTGGGACTACAGGTGTCTGCCACCACACCCAGCCAATTTTGAAATTTTTTATGGAGATGGGGTCTTGCTATGATGTCCAGGCTGCTCTTGAACTCCTGAAGTTAAGTGATCCTCCTGCCTCAGCCTCCCAAAGTGCCAGGATGACAGCTGTGAGCCACTGCGCCCAACCACAGAAATGTTTCATTAATAATAGCCAAGCAATATTATCACTACTGGCCAGGCAATATGGGTAACACTGTATCAGAAATTAAGTTTGTGGGGATTTTACCCCATTGTTTGAACAGAGAATATCTAGATACTTCTATAAATGCAGAAATCGATTGGACCTTGAAGCAGAGCTTCCTTGTTCTGGTAAAACTTGCCTGAGTAATTGCCCTTAGAATTACTAGTTATAATTCCTGCTGTAGACTAGTAAACTGCTGTTAACAGTACTTGAGGCTTAAAGCCCTGTGCTCTATAGGCTGGCACTTTTTTCACCCCCTAAACTATGTAGAACATACATCCCAGACCTGGCTTTTACATGGCACTGTCATTAACTCTTGGTCTACTTCCTTCCTCCTTGGAGCCAATCCTTTATGGTTTACTGATCCTGTGCCTTCCATAAACCATCTTCACCACCACCCTTTAGGAACACACTAGTTCAGATACTGACAGAGAAAACCAGAATTTTTCCCCCTGATTTGCTAGTTATCAAGGCCAAGCGTCTGCCATTGTAATAGTAATGCTGTACCTCCTCCAACCAACCCAGCGCCAATTCTATCAACTTCAGATGTGTTGGCCATACCCTGACCTCAGTGTCTCTAAGAATGAAGTCTTTGTACCTCTCAGATTCATAGCCCTGTCACTGGTGTGGGACTGCTTTTCTTTTTCACTATTGGAAATGGATAACTTACACTTCTATTATGTGAAATCGTTCTTGGGAAATATTTCTTGTCACTATGTAAACTTCTGTGTAACAAAAATACTGTAATATAAAAAGTAAGTTGATATATAATTAATTCATATACTTTTCATATAAGTATTTTATAGTCATTTACGTGGAATTTTATATGTAAACATAAGGTTATATATAAATTTTATAAACCTCTCTGAGTATTTTATAGTGGTTCTATATAATTTTATATATAAATTCACTTCATATTAGAGAGTATTTCTTATACAGAAATTTATGCAGTGATAATAAACACTTTTTTATTTAGACCAAGTCTAGCTCCATTGCCCAGGCTGGAGTGCAGTGGTGTGATCTTGGCTCACTGCAACCTCTGACTCCTGGATTCAAGTAATTCTCCTGTTTCAGCCTCCCTAGTAGCTGGGATTACAGGCATGCACCACCATGCCTGGCTAATTTTCTTTTATTTTTAGTAGAGGCGGGATTTTGCCATGTTGACCAGGCCAGTCATGAACTCCTGACCTCAGGCGATCCGCCCACCTTGGCCTCCCAAAGTGCTTGGATTACAGGCGTGAGCCACTGCACCCGGCCAAATATATCACAACTTCTATATAAGACACTCTTTTCTCTGACTCCATCATTAACCAGGAGATGATGCAGTCCTTTGCCTGATTATATCTCCACATTCACTCAGAAGTTGGGGGACCAGTTGCTGATGTTTCACTGTCCTTCTGGCCCCTCCCTCATGTCTGCATTTCCTGTGGATGGGATTTTCCTCTCTCATTTCAGTAAATTCCACTCTCTTGATGACCCGCTTTCTCTTCTGTCTTCCAGGTCTGTGAACTCCATCCCAGCAGCATTTAAATCATGCTTACGTATCTTCAATCTTAAAGAAAACTTCTTGCTTAGCCACAAATTCCTTTCTGGCGACTCCCCTTTATTTCTAACTATGCCTCTTCAGTGTCTCAGAAGAATGGTCTACCCTCTGTTTCCACTCTTCAACCTAGTGTCATCTGTCACCGTTCCTACGACTTCACTGACTTTTTTCTCGCAACAAGGTCTTTCCTTGTCACCAACTGGCTGACTCCTTAGCAGCAGTGTCTTTCCTTTAAGAACATCTTCTGCCTCTTCTCCGAGTCCACCATCCTACCTCTCTCATGACAGCTGCTCAGTCTCCTCTGCAAGCCTCTCTTCTTGTGTTGTCACCACAGCCCCACTTAAAGTCTGTGCTCCTCAGGAACTCCTCGTCTTTATTCTCTTCTCATTCGACACACACAGGCTAGGTGATCTCGGCTACCTCCATGATCTTCATACCATCAGGTAGAGTTGCCTCCTCCTCCTGAGCTTCAGACTAGAAAGTCACTGTTGACCATCCCCTCCTCTGTGAAAATACTGCCGTCTATTGGCCGCCCTGATTCCAGAGTCACGTTTTCCTCCAACTTTCTTACCAAATGTGTCTTAGTCTTCTGAAATCTGTCACTCTCCTGCTTAGAGCCCTTCTATTGTTGGAATTCAGTGTAAATTATAAATCCAGGGGGTACCTGGCTCCCACCGTGGTGCTTCCCTCCTTGCACTAGCTCCAGCTATCCTCGTCTGACCCTTCTTTCGTTTCTGCAGACCTCGCTCTGTTATCTTAGGCTGCTGGAGAAAAACATGTATAACGTGAAGTCAGTTCTGATTTATGAACTCCAGCCTTTACTGGTCTAAGAAGTTATTTCAAATGTCCATCATTCTTCAGCCCGTCAGTATTGTCACCTTTCTCCTGTCAGTTGACTTTGCCATCTTCTTCATGGAAAAAGAAAAAAGTGAGCCTATCATGCTAGAATTTTCTGAGCCTCTTCCTCAACACTTAGAAATTTATCTCCATGGGAACCTATCCTTTCTTCTTTATTCTCTCTCCTAGGGTAAGAAATAGGTTCCTACCTTTTTAAGCCCAACCCCATCCCTTCCCGAATCTTGAGGCATGCGTTTTAACTTCTCTATTGATATTGGCCTTTGTCTCAAGTAGTTTCATCTAATGTTACACCTTTATACCCCTTGGGAGGAAAAACAGCCCCTCAACTCCACATTTCCTCCTAGCTACTGACCTAATTCTCCTAACCTTCAGATTTGAGCTTCCTGAAAGAGTTGCTTGTAATTGGGTAGCCCTACTTCCTTATGCCTGCTTGATGACTCAACCCACTGCAATTAGCTTCTGTTCTCTGATGGAATTGTTCTTGCTAAGGTTACCAATAAGCTTCATATTTGCCAAAACCAAAGGCTAAATTTTAACCTTTATCCTACTTCATGCCTTCGTGGTATTAGACACTGCTAAGCACCCCACCATGGAACTTTTTTCCTCCTTTGACTTACATGACCCTAATTTTTCCTCATGCTTCTGTCTTTCTAGCTTTTTCCCTTGCAGCCTCTTTGGGGGTGTCCTCTTTTCTTATTCATTCATTCAACAAATGTTTATGAAACTGGATCCTGGAGCTGCAGTGATAAGTGGGATACAATCTCTACCCTCATCGGTACAGGATACAAGAGAAACAATCAAATGATTATACAAATCACTGTATTTACACACACATTCTGGTAAATGCTGGGAGGGGGTGCCTTGGGAGTCTGATCCAGTCTCATTGGTGAGAAACACATGACATCTGAGTCATGTGAAGGCATCATCCATCTCACTGTACTACCTTTCCTGCTATTTGGGAATATGAGATTTTGGTGAATGAATGCATATTCATCTTAGTCATACTCTTAATTATTTAATAATTGTCAGTCACATACCCTTTCACAATCTGCTATTTCCAAGTGTAGATATTTTTAGCCTTTTAATATACAGTCTCCTCCTCAATCCCTTGTTAGTAGTTATGGAGATACTTGGGCTGAAATACATTTTTATATATCTTGAGTTCAGTTATGCCTTAGTTGAGCAGCAGCAGCTAGAACTTCCCAGAATTCCAGGTGTCCATCTATTTGCAGCTGAATTCCATCCGCTTTCTTAAAATCCGATTTCCCTATGTGGCTATCTAAATTTAGATCTCATGTGTTAGAGCAGGCAGCCTACTACACGCACATCTCTGAACACTACTTTGTGATATGCCATATTGCTGAAGAGGTGTGGACAGAGTACACAGTTGGTTTGAGTCTGGCCTCCATCACTTCATTCTTTTGACAGGTTATTTAAATTCACTGCCCAAGGAAGCAAAACTAGTAAACCAGCATTGAAACTCGGGCCATCTTACTGGGATTGGGAGTTCACCCTGTAAAATAGGCCATGGTCTTGTAAATGACCATTGTCAATGGTGAGGAACCGGTTCTCCCACAGTGTGCTTCCCTAGCCACTCTAGAAGCACAGGAAGCAACTGGCCTTGGAATGAGGCCAGTGCCTAACCTACCTTGGTAAGGAATGATCTAAGGCAGTGCTTCTCAACAGGGGTGATTTTTCCTCCACCCCCAACCTCCACCCCAGGTACATTTGGCAGTGTGAGAAACGGACTCACCTATTTCTAGAGAAGTCCTCAAAAGGTATTTTTAAAATTGAAAGTAACTATAGACTCAGAGTTTTCTGGAAAAGTGTACAGATCATTTATTCATTCAACACATTCTGAACACCTACTATGAGTCACGAGCCAGGGTTAACCTTCAACAGGCTTGGTCCTTGCCCCCAGGGAGATTATAATCCATCTCCTTTTGAGGTATTGGTGGTCCTCAAATTTTACCATGCATCAGAATCCCTTGGAGGCTTGTGAAAAGCTCATTTCTGGGCCCTCCTCCCAGAGTTTCTGATTCAGTAGGTCTGGGGTGGGGCCCAAGAATTTGCATTTCTAACACGTTCAGGATCATACTTGCCCTAGGGGAATAAGGAAAGAAAGCTCCTGTGGTTTTGAGGATCAACATTTGCAGTATCTGTGGGACACCTGAACAGTTTGATTGTATCTGTCAGAATGTCTTTGGAAAAACGAAGGTTTCATAGCCCATGGCTGTTAGAGACAGACTTGGTGTTTCACTAACAACTAGGATTATTGCTAAAAAGCCCAGACATTTTATTGCCTATTTCTCTAAAGCCAGTAAGGTTGAACATTTTTTCATCTTAAAAATCTTTTTTACATGACTTATGTTTTCATTTCAATTATTTTTTTAAAAAATTTTCTGTTGAGGTCTTGGTGAGCAAATGGTTTTAAACTCCACACTTTTGGCTACGAATGAGATGTAAGATACAGACACTAGTTCTTAAAATTCAGCACTGTTCACTTTTGCCAAGTGAATATAAACTGAATTGCATCAAATTACAGAGAACAGAGTATCTAGAATATTGTTTTCTTTTATCATTTTCACCTTTCCATTGAAAGATGTAATCAGGCAATCAAAGTAGCAAGGGTTAAATTTCTAGACTACCACAAATTAGAATTGACAAGAAAAGCTTTCTGATCCATATTTGCCTGGGAAGGCTCCAAGGGAAATACAAGAAGCAGCAACTCAAATCCTGTTCTCTTCATTATCCTTTTTTTTTTTAATAGCTCTTGCATAGGCTCAGTTTTTGGAAGTTGTATGCTGCTAATTTAGGTATATATGTCATTACAATTTTAGCATGGATCCTTCTCAGGCATACACAAGAGATGCCAGACATGTGAAAAAAGGAGGGAGCCAAGCACAGGAACCTCAGGGACACTGTATGACTGTTCTAGAGTCAGAAACCACGTGAACACGTATCGAATTGATAGACCTGAGGCTCAAGTCTGTTCTGTGCCCTGTCTTGCTCTCTCCTCTCAACGTCCCCTTCTCTTTCTGGAACTGGATTTCACATAATTCTTTAGGTGAGAACTAGAGCCATTCAGTCAAAGACTAAAAAGAAGCAAGGTTGGACCAAGTTTAAGTAAGAATCAGGTAACAATTAGCTTTGTGATGGTTAATGAAATCATATGTCTCAGCATAGACTGTTCCCCTGGAAGTGTCTTGCAAAAGCTGGTTATTGGTGAAGTAGGATGGAGAGTTAAGGAAATGGGTTAGATGACCTCCAAAGCCCTTTTAACTACAAGGTGAATCTACAAGTCTAAGAGTCGTAGGTCAACATTTTTTGGAGTGCAGATATGGACAGAGCTCTGTGCTAGGCACTGGGCCACAAAGACGTGAAACATGGTCTTGACCCTCGGAGGCTTGCTCCCTAATCAAGGGGATCAGGTAGACAGATATTTAAATGAAATAAAAATGCAAAGGAACATAGACTAGGCATTCTTTTTAGTTCTGGAACTCGTGTTGAGGATCACATTGGTTACTTTTAGGGTCAACTCCTAGAACTTGAGGAGCAACTTATTTCAGTTAGAAATTCCCATATAAAAATAAAGATGAAAACATGGAAAAAGATACCCTTAAAAAGTTGGAATTCAGTGCAAATTTTATTAGACTACAAAAACATATCATACAATTATTATTTTAGATATATTTATATAAAGTCATAAAAGCTATACTTTTTGAAAAACATTAGCATAAGAAATAATTTTTTAATTTGTTATATAAGTAAATTAACTTTAGCATCTTAAGGATTCAATGATACAGTTTTTAAATTTATTTTTTAAATTGACAAATAGCAATTCTACATATTCTTGAGGGCACAAATTATATTTCCATACATATAATTTATAGTTATCAGATCAGGGTAATTAGCACATTCACCATCTCAAATGTTTATCATTTCTTTGTGTTGAGAATGTACAATATCCGTCTAGCTATTTGAAACTATACATTGCATTATTGTTAACTATAGTCATTCTACAGTGCTGTAGAACACTAGAACTCATTTCTCCTATCTAGCTATAATTTTGTATCTTTTAACAAATCTCTCTGTCACTCTCCCTTCCCAGCCTCTAGTATCCTCTGTCCTACTTTTTACTTCTATGAGATCAACTTTTTTTAGCTTTCACATATGAGTGAGAACATGCACTGTTTAACTTTCCGTTCCTGGCTTTTTTCACTTAAAATAATGTCCTCCAGTTTCATCTATATTCCATGAACGATGGGATTTCACTCTTTTTTATGGCTGAATAATACTCCATAGTGTGTATATATCACATTTTCTTCATTCATTATTCTGTTGTTGCACACCTAGGTTGACTCCATATCTTGGTTATTGAGAATAGTGCTGCAATAGACATGGGATGCAGATGTCTCTTTGTCATACTATCAGTGACTTGTTTTGTTTTTTGTTTTTTGAGACAGAGTTTCTCTCATTGCCCAGGCTGGAGTGCAATGGCAGGATCTTGGCTCACTGCAACCTCCACCTCTCAGGCTCAAGCAATTCTCCTGCCTCAGCCTCTCGAGTAGCCGGGATTACAGTTGCTTGCCACCACACCTGGCTAATTTTTGTGTTTTTAGTAGAGACAAGGTTTTGCTATGTTGGTCAGGCTGGTCTCGAACTCACAGCCTCAGGTGATCTGCCCACCTCGGTCTCCCAAAGTGTTGGGATTACAGGCGTGAGCCACCACGCCCAGCCTCAATGACTTGTTTTAATTGAATTCTCTCTCTGAAGACTTACTGCTATTTCCTGCTTATTGACAGCTGTGGCAGCAAGCATCCAAAAGCTGATTTTTCTGAGGTCTTTGAAACTTTTGGACACTTCTCCTATTGGGAAAATAGAATTTTTCTTTTGAATAATTCTCATTTCCCACTAAGCGTATAAGCAACTTGGAGTATCTTGTAAGATCCATACAGATTAATATTTCAAGCATAATAATCCTTATACATTCCTTTTTGACAATGGAGACTATGGTTACGAGTAAAAGTTTTTAAATAAGGAAAACTTTTGAGGTCCCAAAGCTTTGAAAATCTTAGGTATAAACAAAACAACATATTCCAACGAGATATTGATACCTGGTTTTCTTAAATCTCTCATTCAAAGGTTGAGAGTTTCTTCCTGAAATTTAGACAATATATTATAGAAATGTGCTTTGTCTTTTTGTACATTTAGGATGATTATTTTTAAAAATAATTCTAGGCATTGTTTGTTCTGTATATTAGTGTAATAGTCAATGCAGTAGTTAGAATTGTGGTTGCTAATAGTCACAAAGTCTAGTAAAAATGTGAGTACATGAACCCATCCCCAGGAAACCGATGGGATGAGTAGTAAATTTTTTTTTTTTACTATTTGACAAAAATATTTAATGCTGCCAAAAAGTATAAAAATACAGTAGGAATGGCAGTACAACACAAAGGAATCTCTCCTAATTTTTTTTTTTTACATATTTCTATATTTCATACATGCATTAAAAACAGTTAACAACACATCCAGTGAAAGGTTCTGCAAAGTCTTCTGCTGGTGGGTGCTCCTCATGCCTTGTATGTAAAGTTTACTTTGTAAACAAATGACTGTGAGGCAATCTAGAGGTTTAGCAAGCCTCACTTTAGTGTCCGAAGTGGGCTTCAGGTCTGGCTTTGCACATCAATGGTTCAAAATTTATAGCTCCAGAATATTCTCAAGTCATGAACATTAGGTGCCTATCGTGGCCTTTTTCTTTTTCATTCATTCTCATTTAGCCTCTGTTTCATCTGCCGCACGTTCTGAACTGTGGTGGACTTTCTGCCCTCTCGAATACGTTTCCGTGGAGCATTCTCACTGTTCTCCTCCATTGTATCTTGCATTTGCTGTACATCGGTCACCTGTCAGTTTTTCTTCTAGACCAATTCTGTTCCAATTGTATTTTTCAGTCTTTATTTTGTTTGGTGAGTGATCAAAAGCAGGAGCTAAGTTTTACTTAGAAAGTGCTTTCCACCGTTTCTGTATACTAGAATCTCCCTTTACACATTTTACTGCTTCTATTGTAGCCATGTATGAGAATCTCAGTTGATCTGGGGTCTGAATAAAACCCATTCGGTATTTTCTCATGTTCAATAACACTTTTTTAATGTTAATATAATCTCCTTTCCCCATCAAAACAAGACAAGTGTCTGCCAGAGAGAAGGTGCTGAGCACCCAGTGCCTTCACTGCAATGGATCACCACAGGCTCATGGTCAGGGTTCAAGGAGCCAGATTCTCTCACTTTAACCAAGAAATTGATAAATGAAGCTGGTGATTCAGGGACTCCAAAATCTGGCCAGGTAGTATAATGAAAGTGAGATGTTGTTCTGGTTTCACCACTATTGATATTTTCTAATCATAGAAGATGTACTGTGTAATACAACTTCACATCTTCTGACAAGAGCTTCACACTGAATCCTGTTTCTTTAAACAGCATCTCTTGGTCATCTGTTGGCCAGTACTGTGCACATTTAACCGATTCTTTCTCCACAATGCGGTTCAGCATGACAACTGTTTTGGTCTTCTGCTGCCAAACCGTAAGCCAGAAATGGCAGCACATGTTAGGAAGTGGACCCTGTGTTAAGATGTAACTCCTTTGTGCCTCTTCTATGTCACCTAAGCTGGCATTAATATAATCATTCTCAGCATTTTGCAGTTTAACACGACTGTGATCGTATGGGCTTACATCTCTGTATCTATTTTGATTTCTGTTTTCTGGAAGCTTGGCCACTCTATGAAGATAGTCATGGGACTCAATTCGAATTTCCAAGTACGGTGGCTGCCAGCGAGACTGAGCATCCAACTCCTCAAACTCCCGCTCGATGATGGTGGGCATGGCTGGGACGAGTCGTAAATCTTAAGAGAAATGGAAGAGTGAGGATGGCTCCTAAGCTGGACAGACACCCAATGTGGTTGATTATAGTCAATCATTACTCAAGGAATTTGTATGTATTCTATTCATATATATATGGTAAATTTCTAATTATGGTAATTACTCCTATGAAGTAATTACCATACTCCTATAAAGTATTATCTTCATTATAAAGTGAAGAAAGTGAGGCTGAGAGAAGTTAAATTATGTGCCCAAGGTGATGGCCTAGTGAATGAGCAAACTTGGTTTAGCAGTCAGGTCTCTCTGGCTCCCAAGCTGCTGGTGTTTTACGTTACCACATTGTCTTAGTCTGGGCCCTCCCGAAAGCAAAGCCTGTACAGACAACTTGGAGGTAGGCAGGGAGTTTGTTTGGGAATGTAACACCAAGGAATAGACTGATAAGACAGAAGAATGATCCCCCAGAAGGAGAGAAAGCCAACCCAAGGGTCCCTTTCAAATTAGCAAACATTATGAATATCTGCTACTTGATCCTGTGGGAGCTTCTGAGGAACCTTTTAACGTGTCTCTCAGATTTGGCCACCCAGGCCATTTTTAGCCACCAGGCTAAAAATGAGACAAGCATTTTTCTATGAGCTCCTGTCCCTCAGTGGTCAAGGGCAAGGTTATAGGCCTTAACTGTCCCCCGTTGCCAGATTGTCCATGCCCGAGTGCCAAGTGGTTCCCATGGGACTCCTGTGTCACAGCTCCAACATAGCCCTGGGGCCAGAAACCAGGGGCAGAGGCCAGAAGCAGGTGCTGTGAGGTTGCATCCACACAAGATGAAAGAAGCCCACCACGCAGGCCTGGGCACCACAGCAGTGTTTGAAATTAGAAGTGAAATTGAGAACACGTGATATATTGCCCAGACTGTTGAGAGACACATGACCAGTTATTACGAGAGAGTGGAATGAGAATCTTCAATGTCTCATCATGCATGCATTCATTCATTTATCCATTCAGTCACCAGTGAATGCTGGGTAGTATATGAAGTGAAAGAAGAATTAAAATGAATCTAGCTGAGTTTCAGATACTACAGAAAAGAAAATAGACAATGTGATAGTGTGTTCTAAGTGCTTCAATGGAAGTATACTAAAAGGTAGTAAAAGTATAGAAGGGAGATACCCACTGTATTCTGTGTGTGGACAGAGAGGGGGTGTGGGGAGAAGGGAGGTCATTTTTCTAGAGCTTAGTCTTGAAAGATAAATAGAAGTCAGCCAACTGGGGAGAAATATGAGCATCGGCTCTATATTCAAATTAAATTTTAGTATTTCAATATTAAGTTTCCTAAGTATGATCATTGTGGTTATGTAAGAGAGTGTCCTATTTTTAGGAGATACGTGCTGAAAAATTTAAGAGTAAAGTGTCATAATGTCTGCAACTTACTCTCAAATGATTCAGCACAGTAAATTTGGGGATGGGGAAAAGCAAGTGAACACAAATTAGCAAAATGTTAATAACTGGTGAATATAAGTAAAGGGTATGTATGTGTTTATTCACTAATCTTATAACTTTTTAAAATTTTCTGAAATAAAAAAAGGAGGGGAGAAAGTTAATTAATTGAAGGCCATGGGCAGGGGCTGGGGAAGAGCAGTCTGGGATGGGCTTGTGAGAGGGACAGCAACACCTGAGGACACTTGGGGCATTTTTTAAACTGCAGCGGTTGGCCAGGCGCAACGGCTTACACCTGTAATCCCGGCACTTTGGAGGCCAAGGCAGAAGGATCATTTGAGACCAGCCTGGGCAACAGAGCAAGACCCCATCTCCACAAAAAATACAATATTAAATAGCCAGGCATGGTAGCACGTGACTGTGGTCCCAGCTACTCAGGAGGCTGAGGTGGAAGGATTGCTTAAGCCCAGGAATTCGAGGCTGCAATGAGCTATGATCGCACCACTGCACTCCAGCCTGGGCAACAAGCAAGACCCTCTCTCTACGAAAAGTAAATAAATTGCAGTGGTTAGTGGGACACCGTGGGACATAAATGCTCATGATAGAGAAAAAACAAAAATGGGACAAGAGAAGGGAGTGATCTATGCTAGAGTGTTGGGCTGCATCCTGAAGGCCTAGGTGACATTGAATAATTTCATGCATCTTTTATGTTTTAGATGGTCACTTTAGCAGCAGTTTAATAAGAATGGATTAGAAAGGCCCAAAACTGTGGCAGGAAGATTAGTTTTTATGTTATGACAGTAGTTGACAGATTCTATAGGCCTACAGGAAAATGGTGCCAAAGATAAAGTGAAGACAGCTTTGAAACTGCAGAGGGCAGAAGAGTCAACAGGACTTGGCAATCCCCTACACTTGGTGAGTTCCTAAGAAGATGGACTTGGTTCAGTTCAGGGATGAGTCTTTCAAACCCCAAAGACTTGTGGAGGAAAAAGTTTAGTTTTAGAATGTATTTAACCATGAAATAATGAATTAAGGTGTTTAGTTTGTACATCAGGGGTTTATTTATCTTTTGTCACCATAACTAGTACTGCTTGCAGTATAGTAGGTATGCAATAAAATTTTTTAAACTGTGTTTAGAAATCATGATAGTAGATGGTAAAATGCTTTCTTCAGTTGCTGATACTCGGGGGAACTATGTTGTATGTTTTGTTAATGTTTTCCCCCTGAGGGCTAAGCATTTGGTGAACATCTGTCTCCTAACACCTGTTGGACTGGTTTACCTGGCAATCCAAAGTGAACATGTGCCAGGGTAGTGCCACTTAAAGTACCTTCACTTTTTAGAATCTATCAGATGGGTTTAGAGTCAGTTTTGTCTTTCACCAGCTAGTTTTCTCAGTTTAGAAAGTACACGTATTTCTACTTCTTAGTAAATGTAATATATGACACGTGAATTTAAAGAACATACAAAGGAGGAAACATTTATATTTCATACAACTTGAATTTTCAAATACAAAAATTCCCTCTTGGGAGTGAGTCTTATGCTTTGGAGCAGGAATGACAGAACAGATATGGTACCAAAGCCAAGCTCACCTAGATATTGCAAACACACAGGCAAAAGAGGAGGTGGCCCAAGTGTGTCATCAGAGGGTCACTCGGCATCGGAGCAGTTCCTTTGGCAGGTGGTGAACTGAGCAAAGAGGCAAATGAATGATAGGTAGTTACAGAGAGAGAATCCCTGCATCAAGGAGATACGACAAACACCAGGACTCGATTTTGATTCTATGTCTAAGAGCCTTCCTTTGACATCCTTCCCCACCATGTCATGGAGGCTATGTGCTCTCATTTCATTCAGTCGTTAGCACTGCTCACATTGGTAATAACTTCTTGTTATCTGCTTTCCTCTTTGGACTTTAGATAGCCCCCTGAAAACCACCCACCTTTGTGTTCCCAGTGTTTAGATTGGTCCCTAGCACAATGTCAATGTTCTGTAACTTTCACATACATGAATGAACAAATGGACATACATGACTTCCTAAAAGGATATCATAGCTCTTGATAGTCATGACAGCACTGGTATTAACCTTTGTTTTGTAATGAGTTTCAATTTAATGTTGTTAAGGAAAATACAGGATTTTAAAAACTAGTACACACACATATACATATTCCAGAGTCTTTCTAATGAGTTTGAATATAATTTGTAAAAGAATCTAATAACACATGCTTTAAAAAATAGTGTTTGTGGCCAGGCATGGTGGCTTACGCCTGTAACCCCAGCACTTTGGGAGGCCGAGGCAGGCAGATTACCTGGGGTCAGGAGTTCGAGACCAGCCTGACCAACATGGCAAAACCCCATCTCTACTAAAAATATAAAAATTAGCCAGGCATGGTGGCGGGTGCCTATAATCCCAGCTACTCGGGAAGCTGAGGCAGGAGAATTGCTTGAACCCAGGAGGCGGAGGTTGCAGTGAGTCGAGATCACGCCACTGCATTCCAGCCTGGCGTACAGGCTGAGACGGAGCAAGACTCCATCTCAAACAAAAAACAATTCGTGTTTATGCCAGGCACAGTGGCTCATGCCTGTAATCCCAGTACTTTGGGAGGCCAAAGCAGGAGGGTCTGTTGAGACCAGGAGTTCAAGACTAGCCCGGGCAACATAGTGAAGCCCTGTCTCTACAAAAAAAAAATAATACAAAAATTACTCAGACATGGTGGCCTGCACCTGTAGTCCCAGCTACTAAGGAGGCTGATGCAGGAGGACCACTCGAGCCCAAGATGTCAAGGCTGCAGTGAGCTGTGATTGTGCACTGCTCTCAGCCTGGGCAACAGTGCCAGACTCTGTTTATTACTCTAAACACTGTCACTAGTACTATAAGAGTAATAGAGTTTATTACTAAGTTGTTTTAGGATCTGTCAAATACAGAGATGCTGCCCCAATCTGGTCAGACATTTCTGATTGATTGATTGATTGATTGATTGATTTTTTCAGACAGTATCTCACTCTGTCATCTAGGCTGGAGTTCAGTGGCACAATTACGGCTCACTGCAGACTTGACTTCCTGGACCCAAGTAAGCACCTGAGTAGCTAGGACCACAGGTGTATGCCAGCATGACCAGCTACTTTTCTTATTTTCTGTGGAGATGGTGTCTCACTCTGTTGCCCAGGCTGGTGTTGAACTCCTGGGCACAAGAGATCCTCCTACTTGGCCTCCCAAAGTGTTGCGATTACAAGTGTGAGGCATTGCACCCAGCATCTCTGATTCCTTTGATTCCATTGAAACTAAAGTTTCAGTACATCAAGAAAAAAAACAGCCCAAAGGAACTCACGCTGTCCCTTTATTCACTATCAGGGACAATGTTAATAGGGACTGCTTCCAGCTGTCTGCACAATGCCCTTTACTGTTCAAGACCGGCACTTCCAAGACAGTGTGGTTCATTTGGTCTTAAGAACAGATACTGAGGAACTGGTCCATAATCCACAGCAAAGCTCTGTAGGCACCTGATACCATGGAGAGGTGTTCTGACATTCTTACACGTCCACCAGGGCAGAAATATAGGTTCTGAGTGACATCTTGTTATAATTCAGTGGAAACATTAAGAGGCAAGCAAGCATAATTCTGGGCAAAGAAGGGCTCCCATCATAAGAATTTTGCAAACCGCACACTCTTATTTTGTAACAATGCTTGTAATTTATCTTTTGGAAAGAGGCACAGAGATCTTGATGTAATTTGTGTAATAGATACTGTTTACTAATGAAATATCCTTTTCAAATGAAAGGAAAATATTAGTTTCCTACATCAGGTGCTGTATTAGTCCATCCTCATGCTGCTAATAAAGATATACCCAAGACTGGGTAATTTATAAAGGAAAGAGGTTTAACTGACTCACAGTTCAGCATGACTGGGGAGGCCTCAGGAAACTTACAATCACGGTGGAAGGGGAACCAAACACGTCCTTCTTTACATGGCAGCAGGAAGGAGAAGTGCTAAGCAAAAGGGGGAGAAGCCTCCCTTATAAAACCATCAGATCTCATGAGAACTCACTCAGTATCACAAGAACAGCATGATGGTAACCACCCCCATGATTCAGTTACCTCCCACTGGGTCCCTCCCACAACACGTGGGGATTATGGGAACTGCAATTCAAGATGAGATTTGGGTGAGGACACAGCCAAACTCTATCAGGTGCTTATGACCATTTTAAAACCTGAAACATAGTGGTATTCCTATTGTAAATTTTCCTAGAAAAACACCATTAGATAAAATGCAACAAGCGATAAAATAGCATTTTATATTGTAGAATGATAATTTTTATTTTCTCCTAAACATAGGCGACTAACCTATATCTTTTTTTGAGTCTCACTCACTCTTTTGCTCAGACTGAAGTCCAGTGGCACCATCTTGGCTCACTGCAGCCTCTGCCTTCCGGGTGCAAGCAGTCCTCCTGCTTCAGCCTCCCAAGTAGCTGGGATTACAGGCGTGTGCCACCATGCCTGGCTAATTTTTGTATTTTTAGTAGAAACGGGGTTTCACCATGTTGGCTAGGCTGGTCTCAAACTCCTGATCTCAAGTGATCCACCAGCCTCGGCCTCCCAAAGGCCTCCCACTACGCCTCCCACTACGCCTAGCCATATCTTTATATTAAAAAAAAAAAAAAAAAAAAAACACTAAAGTCCTGTTTGTAAGTACTCTTTTGCCATAGTATTAGACAGACAACATAATGCTCTGTAGCAAACCACCCCAAACTCAATGGTTTGTGTTAACACGTATGTGTTCTCATACTCACAGGTCTTAAGGTTGGCTGAGGTTTAGCATCTATGGAACGGGCTCAGCTCTTGACTCTGCTTAAGGCTGTGGGTAAAGGAAACCAATCTTTAGTCAGTTGAAAATAAGCCTGCCCTGTATTTGGTTCATGAGGTTTTGCCAACATACATAATTATTAAACTTTCACTGAAAATGTTTAGCAACAATATTTTTAATGAAACAGGAGGGTAAAGTGAGAAAACGTACAACTGGAGCAGTGCCTTACCTTTAGTACGTTCTCAAATAATATTTGGGAAAAGAATAAAACAATGGAATATAAAGAAATCAGAGATGATAAAATTTCTTAAAACTGTAACTAAGCAAACCTTGGACAAACCCTGACAAAGCTAAGCAGCAGAACGCTTTTTCCCCATTGCCTTTGTCATCAGTTATGTGAATAACATCTCAGGAGGACTTCAGGCTTGGCATGGCCCACACACATTATCTCTGCTCCTTGCCGAAAACCCGTCAGTAATGCTGAAGGAGTAGGATAGGGATAAAGAGTGTTTTGAAAGATGGGAGACACATGGACCAGTGGTAATTAACAGCACGAAACCTACACCTACAAATGTGTGTGTTGTTGTGGCGGGGGTAAGAGTCAAGTTTCAAGAAAGGGGAGCCTTCAGGTACCCCCAAAGGTGGATTCAGAGTAGGACTGAAAATACAATAATTAATGAAATATTGTGTAAAGAATAACTAAACTGGACTGGGCATGGTGGCTCATGCCTGTAATCCCAGCACTTTGAAAGGCTGAGGTAGGAGGATCAGTTGGGGCCAGGAGTTAAAGACAAGCCTGGATAACATAGCAAGACCCCATCTCTAAAGAAACTACGAAAATTAGCTGGGCATGGTGGCACCCACCTGTAGTTCCAGTTACTCAGAAGGCTGAACTGGGAGCATCACTTGAGCCCAGTACATTAAGGCAGCAGTGAGCTTTAATTGTTCCATTGAACTATAGCTTGGGCAACAGAGCAAGACGCAGTCTCTTAAAAAAAAAAAAAAAAAAAAAGAGGCCGGGCGCGGTGGCTCAAGCCTGTAATCCCAGCACTTTGGGAGGCCAAGACGGGTGGATCACGAGGTCAGGAGATCGAGACCATCCTGGCTAACACGGTGAAACCCCGTCTCTACTAAAAAATACAAAAAACTAGCCGGGCGAGGTGGCGGGCGCCTGTAGTCCCAGCTACTCGGGAGGCTGAGGCAGGAGAATGGCGTGAACCCGGGAGGCGGAGCTTGCAGTGAGCTGAGATCCAGCCACTGCACTCCAGCCTGGGCCACAGAGCCAGACTCCGTCTCAAAAAAAAAAAAAAAGAAAAGAAAGAAAAATCACACTTCCAGTTTCCATCCTCAAGAGTGTAGTTAGGAAACCACTTCTCCCCAAGTATAAAACGTGAGGTTGGCCAGGTGCAGTGGCTCACACCTGTAATCCCAGCACTTTGGGAGGCCAAGGCAGGCAGATCATGAGGTCAGGAGACCAACACCACCCTGGCCAACATGGTGAAACCCTGTCTCTACTAAAATACAAAAATTTAGCTGGGCCTAGTGGTGCACACCTGTAGTCCCAGCTACTCGGGAGGCTGAGGCAGGGGAATCGCTTGAACCTGGGAGGCAGAGATTGCAGGGATCTGAGATCGCGCCACTGCACTCCAGCCTGGCAACAGAGCAAGACTCTGTCTCAACACAAACAAAACTTGAGGTTTAGTCTCCAGCAGTGTGCCACAGAACTTGCCGTGATGATGGAAGTACTTTCTATCTGCATTGTCCAACTAGTGGCTCAATAGCCACCTGAAATGTAGCCAGTGTGACCACACATGGTGGCTCACACCTGCCCAACACTTTGGGAGGCCAAGGTGGGTGGTTCATTTGAGCCCAGGAGTTCAAGACCAGCCTAGGCAACATGGTGAAAACCTGTTTCTATAAAAAAAAAAAAAAAAAAAAACACAAAACTTTGCTGGGCATGGTGGCACACACTTGCAGTCCTAGCTACTCAGGAAGTTGAAGCTGAGGCAGGAGAATCTCTTGAGCCCAGGAGGTTGAGGCTACAGTGATCCATGATTGCACCACTGCACTCCAGCCTGGGTTACAGAGTGAGACCTTGTCTCGAGAAAAACCTGCAAACAAAAATACACGAAATATGGCCAGTGTGACTGAGGAAATGAAGTTTAGTTTTAATTTTGATTCAAATAGCCACATATGGCTAGTGGCTGACATACTGGACAGTGAAGCTCTAGACTCAGGAATACTGGACGCTGCTGAGAATGGGATGGATTCTCTTGCAGAAAAACAGGAAAAGTGAGTAGAATTCTTCAAGTGACTGCTGAGATCTGTCGGCCTCTTCTATTACATGGCACCCAGGTTGGAGGATTCCTTTCTGACAAAACTATGCTGCCAAATTTATATGAATAACAGAATAATACTCATATTATTATTAATAATATTCAGTTATTCCCAAGAGAGCAGCCGGCACTCTAATTCATCACCCAGTGACAGCACCCTCACCTAGAGTCAGCATTTGTTGTGGTCATTTTGTTTTGAGATGGGGTCTCACTGTGTTGCCCAGGCTGGCCTTGAACTCCTGGGCTCAAGCAGTCCTCCCCCATCAGCCTCACATCCATCAGCATTTTAAATGCCTCTCTCTCAAATGTGACTAGGTAGCCAAGGATCACCATGCATTTGGGGAAAGCTGCCCAGCTGAAATGGAAATCAATGCAAACAGAAGAAAAAGAACTGAAACAAGACATGACAGGGAACATAAGAAAAAAAAAATAGTTTTTTTAAGAGAGAAGATATCGCAACCTAAAACAAGATCAGAGGCTATATAAAAGATCGGAGGAACACGTTTCTACATTCAGGCGCCTCCTGACTCACCTGAATTCCAACAGAGCACAGTAAGCGCCAGTTCTCCGCCTGCCCTGGATTGGGCCCTGCAGTTGCAGAGAAAGCTTGGGAATAAAAATGGAGGTAAATCTTTAAGTGATTACCTATTCTTCTGACCCACCAGCTAAAAATCGGTGTTCCCACCACTTTCTCCTCAGGTTCAACTGATTTGACAGCAGCTTACAGAGCTCAGGGAAACACTTTGCTTATGTTGACCTATTTATTATAGTGGATACAGAGGAACAGATGGGAAAGATGCATAGGGCCAGGTATGAGGGAAGGTTACAGAGCTTCCATGCTCTTTCCAGGGGCACCACGTTCCAGGAACCTCCACATTTTCAGCTATCTGGAAGCTCTGCAAACCCAGTCCTCTGAGGGCTTTATGGAAGCATCATTACATAGGCATGATTGACTACATCATTGCCTATTGCTGATCAACTCAACCTTCAGCACCTCTTCCCTCCCCAGAGGTAGGGGGAGTGAGGCTGACATTCTAACCCTCCAATCTTGCCTTGGTCTTTCTGGTGCCAGCCTCCATCCTGAAGCCACCTAGGGATCCCCAGCGATTAGTCATCTCATTAGCAAAGCAAGATACCTTTATTGATCTGGCCGTTCCTAGGGCTTGAGGAGCTGTGGCTAGGAACAGAGATGAAGGCCAGTGGATCACTGGAGGGCTCCCACTATCTCACTTTTGGGGTAGAAGTGGACATTCTGAGGTGAGGAGTGGTTGGCTCAGAACCTCTGACTTGCGTGTTCAATCCCAGGCAGAGAGACATCGCTAGGACCTGCCAGAGTAAGTAAGCTGCTCACGTGGCAGTCATCTGCAGGTGTGGGTGCAGACACATCTAGCTGAGAGTTGGGTGCCACCATTCCAGATGCCTGTCCCCAGAAAGAAAACCTCAGACCAGTAAAGCTCAGAATGGAGGTTTGATCCGAATACCAAGGACGATATAAGCAGAGTTGCTTTAAGGATGCTATTGCTGTTGTCCATGGGAAAGACCCTTTATGCCTGAATTATTTTGATTCCAGATTGAAGGAAAAACTGCTAATTTCAGGTAGTTTTATAGAGGCTGGGGTTTTGGACATTGCTGTTTGACTATAAACTCTCAATAAGGTAGGGAAATAAATTAGAAATCATGGGTGTGCATTTGTAGAGACTTGACAGACTTATTTTGCAGTTGGGGCTTCAGGGCCCAGAACCTTTTAGCATCCCTGCCCTAGTTGAAATCAGACACACCCTCTCCCTGGTATCCAAACAAAGCTAGTTCAGGTGCTGCCCTGAAGGGATTTGGTTGATGTGAAGTCCCAAGTCCTTAAATTAATCAACAGGAGTACTTCCTGGACGGGACTGATTTGATCAGGTGGGTGATATGTAAGTTCTCCTCCTTTACAGGGGAATACACCAGGACTCGGAGAGTCCCACTTCCCATCTCAGACGCTCTCAAGATGGTGACCTCTCTGGGTTTTAACACCTGGAACAAGCCGGGTGCGGTGGCTCACACCTGTCCATCCCAGCACTTTGGGAGGCCAAGATGGGCAGATCAGCTGAGGTTGGGAGTTTGCGACCAGCCTGGCCAACATGGTGAAACCCCATCTCTACTAAAAATACAAAAAGTAGCCAGGCATAGTGGTACATGCCTGTAATCCCAGCTACTCTAGAGGCTGAGGCATGAAAATCGCTTGAACCTGGGAGGCGGAGGTTGCAGTGAGCTGAGGTCACGCCACTGCACTCTAGCCTGAGCAACGGAGCAAGACTCTGTCTTTTAAAAAAAAAAAAAAAAAAAAAAACGCTTGGAACAGGCAGAGCCTAGAGAATGCGTGTGGACTTCCCATCTGTGCCAAATGTGCCTTGGAGAAAACCCACATAGCTGAATGATTCAAGTCAAGCAGCACGGGAAGGGATCAGCCACATAGCAGTGCCCCGTGCACCCTGGCGGAAAGGAATGTTTCTGTCCATTGACATTTGTAGGTGTTCAGTTTGGAATCAGTCTGTTTTGGGAGTCACCACCCATCAACTTGTCAGTCCCAAGGGCACTCATGAAGCAATCACCCATTGAATCTGCACTGGGGCCATCCTGCATCACTGTGAGAAACGGGAGACCTCCACAGAGAAAGTGAAGGTCCAAGGTCCAGAAGGCCAGACTCGGCCCCTGTGGAGTCCTCTGATGAGGCAGATGAAGAATTTTCATTCATTGGGAAACCCAAGGAACGGGAGGCAGAGCCTGAGGAACAGGAGGAGGGCTCATCCAGCCAGCCAGGCTTTGGCATTTTCAGGACCAGGTGAATGACAAGAGGAAGAGAGACTGGCTGGCATTTGAAAACAGTAGAGCCTGGAGTGATAGAAGCAGGCGGCTTCAGAAGAGAAGGAGGTGCCTTGTGCCTGGAATGAGATGTTAGTGAAGAAAAGGAAGAAACCGAGGATAAGGAGATGGAGCGGCAGTGCAGCACCCTGTGTCAGGGAGCACAGGAGAGGAGACAGGAAGGTAGGAGGCACGGGGCCGGGGGTGAGGAGTGGCGTCCTGGGGAGCTCAGAGCAGTTCTGAGTACGGAGAGTCCACAGACAGTGAGGATGAGATGGAGTCTCGCCTGATGCAGGCCCTCACTGGGAAGAAGGGCCGAGTGACAGTTCAGAACCTGAGGCTGAAGCATTGAACGAGAAGGAGCCGTTGCAGGAGGCAAAAGGCACGCTGAGGACGCATGGTGCCCCCTCCAGACTGTAGGAGACCAAGGAAGAGCCGGCAGAGAGCAGGCGGGGCCGCACTACTCTGGATGTGCTTAACACCAAGAAGAGAGTCAGGAGGAGCAGGAGGCATGGAAAGTTCAGAAGCTATAACGAACAAGGGGACAGGGACGAGAAAGAAGAGCTTGAGAAAGAGGAAGCAGAAATTGAGCACCTGGGAAACCTGGCTGAGGAAGAGCAGCAAGCTGAGCTTCAGGCGTATGGCAAGGTCATTACCAGCAAAGCCATTCAGGGCAAATATAAGAAATATACAAAAGAGCTTTCAGTGCCCCTACCCTGGAGGATCATTTTAACAAAGCCATGCTTCCTAAAGTCATGCAAGAACTTTGAGCACTCTGGTTATACCAAATACACCCATGGTGGGGATTGAGACACCACCTCCTTCTACCCAACATGGGGCCAAGAGAGTGCCCAGAACACAAAGTTCTTCAAACAAAAGGCAGCTGAAGCACAAGATGTAGTTGGGCAGCCGTTTGCCAAGAAGCGGAAGAGTACATAGGAGTCAACCAACTCCTTGTTCTCCCCAATGTGGAACTCAAGGGGAAGTCTCAGCATCTGGTCCTTGATTTGCTTTTCCTGTTATTTACATGGCCCCTGAATCCAGCCTTCAGACCTACTGCCATGCCTGTGATACTGCGTGGCCCAGTTTTTGAAGGTGCTTTGTGGAATTTAGACTTGTGCTGAAAAATCCCCCAGAAAAGCATATCCAGGGAGGATTAGAGGCTTCCCACTTATTTCCAGGAAATCTTAGGTTTCATCCATACTAAGACTTCCCATGTTTACATAAGACTGTTCTGATTTTTAATTTTAGAGAGGGAGTCTCGCTACATTGCCCATGCTGGATTTGAACTTCTGGGCTCAAGTGATCCCCCTGCCTCAGCCTCCCAGGTAGCTGGGATTACAGGCTTGTGCCACCACACCTCACTCTGAGTTTCATTTTCCAGCCCCTTAGCTTGGGTCAGAGACATGGGCATGTAAGTGGACAATCAATTTAACTCTTAGGGTTAGGAGTAAAATGCCAGGAAATCTAAACTCATTGAAACTTGTTTTTCATTTCTGGAAGAAGTACATTTTTCTAGATGGACATACTTTTTGATCCATTTATGTGGCATATCAAGAAATAAAAGAAACACACTCCCCCAAAAGAGAAAAAAACATACAAGAAGGAATGCAACCTCTGTGCCAGGCCATTCCCAGTGTTTCACTGGTGCCCTGGGGTCCACATGCTTTTTTAAAGAAGGCTAGGCTGGGCACGGTGGCTCACTCCTGTAATCCCAGCACTTTGGGAGGCCAAGGCAGGCGGATCACCTGAGGTCGGGAGTTCAAGACCAACCTGACCAACATGGAGAAACCCCGTCTCTACTAACAATACAAAATTAGCTGAGCGTGGTGGCGCATGCCTGTAATTGCAGCTACTCAGGAGGCTGAGGCAGGAGAATCACTTGAACCCAGGAGGCAGAGGTGGCGGTGAGCTGAGATCATGCCATTGCACTCCAGCCTGGGCAACAAGAGCGAAACTCTGTCTCAAAAAAAAAAAAAAAAAAAAAAAACCAAAAAGACTAAAGTGCGCCAAATCTGCATTAAATTGAAGAATGTCAGACCTGCCTCTTAGACCTAGCGTGTGGCCTGCACATCCAGGTTCATGACACAGCATTGTCTTTTGAAAGTAATATGCCAAAGTCAGATGTCAGCCGAGGGTTCTACACACAGAATATGAAGAGAGATCTGAAACTCTGATGGAACACGTCCAATGAGCATGCTGGAGAAAGACACATCCCCCAGTGTCGTGCTGCTCAAACTGGCCTGGACCATACCCTACTATCAAAGAAATCAGCCTCACATTCGCTCCTGCTGGGTGAAAGGAGAGTATCAGAGAAAAGAGAAGCATCCCTACAGACACAAGAAGCCTACACATCTGGACGATCCCCTTGCTGATCAAAATGTTGAAGATTCATATTATGGAATCAGTGACCCTGTAGCAGATAAGCTTCCAAAGCAGACTTCAACCATGCCTCATCTGGACCCACCGGAGGACGAGACTCTCACGACATTAGAGGTAGATGGTGTGGGTGAAACAGATCAGAGAAATCATTTCTACCAGTTTGGAAAGATTGACGATCACTCTAATGCAGAAACAGCAGGGTGCTTTCACCCAGTTTTCCACAAGGCAGGCTGCAGACATGGCTGCTGAGAAGGCCTTTAATAAGTTGATTGTAATGGCCACAGACTCAACATGAAATGAAGAAGATCTCAAGCAGCCAGAGGAAAAGAAAAAGAAGGAGGGAACCACGTACTCTGGGATCAAGCTAGAGCCTTTCCCAGGACTGCCGTGAGCTCTTCCTCCTGTTGCAGCAGAGGATGCAGCAGCCAGCTACTTCAGCCTACCCCTAAGTGATCCTCCATCACTGTGGTGAACATTGCCGTGCCACCCCCACTACTCCCCGTACCGTCAGGTTTGGGGCCACACATGTTCCACCCAATGAGACCACCTCATTCCTTTCATGAAGACTCTAGGACCAGTCCTTCTCAGGACCCTCAGAGAATGGGAGCTTGTGCTGGAAAACACAGTAGCCCCCAGCACATGAGCACTACTCTGGGGCTCTGTGGAAGAAAGGGCACTTAAAAATCCCAGTAAATGAGTTTTGGAGTAAATGTATTTTTCCTTTGTAGTTTCCATGGTAGCTGAATATGCTCAGATATGGACAGTCGGTGAACGACAGCCATGCTTCTTTACACATAATCAAAGACTCAGTGGCCTTCAGATAAGCTGCTGAAGACACATCTGGTTACAAATACAACATGACTAATAAAACCTAATGTCTGTTGCGCTCATCTCTGTGGGAATAAGTGACTGGGTGAATTGGAATGCCCAATGGAGCTGCCATCTCAATTACACGTTCATTTTCTACCTTCTCGGTGGGGGCGGGCAGGGGAGAATTGATCTTCAGTAAAAGACTTTTGGGCCAGCTGGGCTCCGTGGCTCACGCCTGTAATCCCAGCACTTTGGGAGGCTGAGGCGGGTGGATCACTTAAGGTCAGGAATTCGAGGCCAGCCGGGCCAACATGGTGAAACCTCATCTCTACTAAAAACACAAAAAGTAGCCGGGCATGGTGGCAAACGCCTGTAATCCCAGCTACTGGGGAGGCTGAGGCAGGAGAATCTCTTGAACCCAGGAGGTGGAGGTTGCAGTGAGCCGAGATCATGCCGTTGTACTCCAGCCTGGGTGACAGAGCGACACTCTATCTCAAACAAAACAAAACAAAACACCTTTGGGCTATTTTTATGTCCATGGGAGTATTTTTCTTTGTATCATCTTTTTTAATAAAAAAAAAAAAAAAGAAAAAGAAAAAAATGCTAGTACTACTCACTGCCGTGTGTCAGGGTGATTTAAGTCTTTTGATGTCACACCCTCAGACAAGTAGAAACCAGCTGCCTGCAAAGCCCAAATGCTTTCTTTCCTCTCCTTTATTACTAAAGGAATCTGACTGATAGTTGTACTTCTCTATATCACCAAAAAATAAAATAAAAAAATAAAAATTACTTTGTATTCCTATCAGTTGGATGGAAACACAAATTTCGTGGAGCTGTGTATTATTGAAAAAACCTGGTGTCTCGGATGAAATTATTTTCAACAACGTCCTGTAAGATGCTTTCTTTAACAAACGGAAATGAAAAGCGTGGAGTGTTTGAGTGGAAGACTTGTGACCTCAGCCGGAACTAGGATCTTCCACATTCACCTTTGTGTGTCTTCAGGAGCTCATTGGAATTTCCTGCTCTGGGCAGGGTGGTCTTAGAAAGTTTGGGTATAACTATTATAGATGATAAAGGAAACTTGATGATGTGTTAAAAAATAAATTTTAAAAAAGAGAAGAAGGGAGAAATCATGAAAGAAGTAATTCCAGCAATTTTCACCATACTGAAGAAAGAATTCAGATTGAAAATGAAAAACGTCTTATGCCATCCAACAGAACTACATCTGTTCAGCAGAGGGCATGTACAGAAACGTTTATGACAGCCCTATCTCTAGTATCCCCGAAATGGAAATAGTCACAAGTCCATCCTCATTAAAACTGGATACATCAATTATATATATATATATATAGTGGAACAAGAGTGAATGAATTGCCACCACATGCAGCGACGTGGGTGAATCAGACAAAATTAATGGTGAATGAAAGAGACCAGGAGCAAAAGAGTACATATTTTTTAAAAATACTACTGGGCACAGTGGCTCATGCCTGTAATCCCAGCACTTTGGGAGTCCGAGGCGGGTGGATCACGAGGTCGGGAGATCGAGACCATCCTGGCTAACATGGTGAAACCCTGTCTCTACTAAAAATACAAAAAATTACCCAGGTGTGGTGGTGGGTGCCTGTAGTCCCAGCTACTCGAGAGGCTGAGGCAGGAGAATGGCGTGAACCCGGGAGGTGGAGCTTGCAGTGAGCCGAGATTGCACCACTGCACTCCAGCCTGGGCAACAGAGCAAGACTCCGTCTCAAAAACAAACAAAAAAATACCTTATAATGATTTCATTTCTATAAAAATTCAAACACAGGCAAACTGATCTATGGTACTGGAAATTACAATAGTGGTTCTCACAAGGGGCCGATAGTGGCTCTTGGTAGCATTGTTTCTTAATCTAGGTATTAATTGCACAAAATGTTCATTTTGTAAAATGATTTGTGCTCTTCTGTATGTTATACTTCAGTAAAAACTTAACGTTTTTCTAAGTTCCATATCAAAACACACCATAGTGAAATTTATGGGGATAAAGAGGAGATTCAAAAAGCTTTGGTTGGGGCTGGGTGACGGTGGGGAGATAAAAGGATCAAGACAGTATAACTTAAGACTTCTTAAAAGTATTACTGGAAAGTAAACAACAATGGAGAAATGCCTATAACATGCTAAGGGGAAATTATGTCCAAACTGTCAATCAAGCGAGAAGGTAAAATAAAGACATTTCGTAAAATGTAGTCTCAAAAAATTTTCTCCCTATGCATCCTTTCTCAGGAAGTTTCTAGAAGACATCACAAAAATAAGAACAGGGAAGACAGAGGACCCAGGGAACAGAAAAGAAAGGAAGAGAATTTCCAAAATGATGGTTGGAAGCAGCTGTAGACCTGCAGGCTTGGAGATGAATCCAGGCCCCGTGGAGCAGGATCGAGGATGCTGCCAAGAAGTCAGTAGCGCAAGTGGTATGAGAGGAGTTTTAAAGTTCTGTTGGAGAGTATGGTGACAAATAGTGATAGGAACCTAGAAAGCTAAGCAAATGGAAATAGAAAAGATAATTACTAGCTACCAGAAAACAAAAAGATGTCCAAGAAAGGAAATGCAATGAGTGTCCACTACAGTGAAAAATACTTACACAGTGTTGAATAATATGAATGTTGATTTAATTTTTAGGCCGGGCATGGTAGCTCATGCCTGTAATCCCAGCACTTTGGGAGGCTGAGCAGGCAGATGACCTGAGGTCAGGAATTCGAGACCAGCCTGGCCAACATGGTGAAACCCCGTCTCCACTGAAAATACAAAAATTAGCCAGGTGTATTAGCGTGTGCCTGTAGTCCCAGCTACTCTGGAGGCTGAAGCAGGAAAATCACTTGAACCCAGAAGACAGAGCTTGCAGTGAGCCGAGATTGCACCACTGAACTCCAGTTCAAAAACAAAAATAATTTTTAAAAATATACATAGTGGGAAATTAGAAGGAGGAGGAGGAGGGGAGAAGTATATTGCATCATGAGGAAAAAGTTAGAAAAAAGTCTGAATCCTAATACCCTATGATAGGAAGTCAATGTTATGTTTTATATACTAGGCATATATGTTATTTTGATAATTTTAAAAACACTGAGGAGAAAAATAATTGTTTCATCTGCAACACAGTGAGAATTATTTGTTGCAGTAACTTCTATTTGAGAAAATAAAACATTTTTCTATCCCTTCTGAAGGAAACCTTTAAGTGCACTTGAATTTTTTATCTAGTTCTGTAGTGTACAAGGTAAGAAAATCAAATTTAAAACATGCTTCCATTTCCCGAATTATGTTATTGGTAATAATTACAAAAATGGACTTATATTATCTGAGTGTGTTGCTTAGCTTTTGCCTATATTCCCGTCTTAATTGTGAGCAGAAAATAGGTTTATTTTTGTTTCAGTTTTTGTTTTGAGACAGAGTTTTGCTCTCATTGCCCAGGCTGGAGTGCAGTGGCAAAATTTCACCTCCCTGCAATCTCCACCTCCCAGGTTCGAGTGATTCTCCTGCCTCAGCCTCCCAAGTAGCTGGGATTACAGGCGCGTGGCACCACACCTGGCTAACTTTTGTATTTTTAGTAGAGATGCAGTTTTGCCATGTTGGTCAGGCTGGTCTCGAACTCCTGACCTCAGGTGATCTGCCCTCCTCAGCTTCCCAAAGTGCTGGGATTACAGGTGTGAGCCACTGTGCCCGGCCAGTTTTTAAAAAGTGCACATTAATTCAATTAAGAGGAATGATAAGATATAATAAGCATACTGAAGCCATTCATCCTAGAAACTTCCAGAATTTCAAATGGCAAAGAGAAGCATGGAGGAAAAGATGTTACCTTTTTTGTGAATTACTAGCATCAATCATCTTTCCAGCTTAGAGAAAGTAGCAATACATACATATGCAAACACACAATTTTTTCCCCAAAATATTGAATTTCAGAAGTTCTCATTCTCATGATAACTATTTTTGTTGCTTCCAAATCTTGACAATTAAGAAAGTTGAGAATGAACTAAGCAAACACTGACGTTCCCTCGTTTTCAAAGTGCTGGCAAAGCACAGCTTCAGATGAACTCCATCAAGTGCTGCTGGCTGGCTTGTCAAGACAGAGGCTACAATTCTATGATAGGGCAGAAAGAGAAAGGCTGAGTGGGGAAGGTTGTACAGAGGACCCTCCTTATCCAAAGATTTATTATGAGAGTCCCTGCAGAAAAGATTAACAAATAATCTAATACCGACTTGTGAAATCAGTCCTCATTCAAGCATCTATCTCCTCTTAGCATCTGTAAGTCGCTGAACAGTCTCTCCAGTGCTGTAAACATTAAAGCAGAGCAAATGGATAGCATAGTGAAAATGCTAATCTAGAAGGTGGAAAATGTCATGGAGCCTATGAAAGTGATGTTAGAAAACAGCTTGAACTGGCCAGGCATGGTGGCTCATACCTGTAATCCCAGGACTTTGGGAGGCCAGGGCAGGCGGATCACCTGAGGCCAGGAGTTTAAGACCAGCCTGGCCAACGTGGTGAAACCCTGTCTCTACTAAAAATACAAAAGTTAAGTGGTGAGGTGGCGCAAGCCCATAATCCCAGCTGTTCGGGAGGCTGAGACAGGAGAATCGTTTGAACCCAGAGGCGGAGGTTGCAATGAGCCAAGATGGTGTCAAAAACAAAAAACAAAACAAAACAAAAAACAGCTTGAACCATAGGCTAGAGTTAGACTAATTAACAACATAGAAAAAAAAGAGTAAGATAAGGATGATAACATAATAGGTGCTTCCAAAAAGAATGACAAGAATATTTAAAAATGTATAAGGGCAGTCCTTGGAAAATTGACAAACCTCTCCTTAAATATTTGTGGGGGGAAAAAATGACCATTTTAATGATCAAGCTATACAAGTCCACCAGGAAGGGTATTATATTGTGCTAGCATCCATTTTTGTAGAACAGAGCTTTCCCCCAGAGAAGGGAGCCATGGGAGGCTAAAGTGAGAGACGAGACTGAGTTTGGCCTGGGCCATGGAGTGTGACTGAGCTGGCTGAGTGAGCAGGGGAAACGGGACCAGCTCAGGGAGGAACTTGAATCAGAATGAGGAATTTAGACCATCATCTTTTTCACATGTTCACCAACCTGGGGAGATAAAGATAGTCTTAGGGCTGGGCGCAGTGGCTCACGCCTATAATCCCAGCACTTTGGGAGGCCGAGGCGGGCGGATCACCTGAGGTCAGGAGTTTGAGACCAGCCTTACCAACATGGAGAAACTCCATCTCCACTAAAAATACAAAATTTGCCGGGTGTGGTGGTGCACACCTGTAATCCCAGCTACTTGAGAAGCTGAGGCAGGAAAATTGCTTGAACCTGGGAGGCAGAGGTTGTGGTGAGCCAAGATTGCACCATTGCACGCCAACCTGGGCAACGAATGAAACTCCGTCTTAAAGAAAATAAAAGATAGTCTTTACCAGGATTTACTACAGAATTTTCAAATTGGGGATTTTTTGTTTTAATTACGTAAGGAAAAAATTTATAATACATTGCAATTAGCTAATAGAATTATTATTTTATGACACTTCTGTTTCAGTTTTATACACGCGTATACCTGTGTCACAAGGCAAATATTGATCTTACTGAGAGTCATGTAATCCAAAATTTGGGCTGCGCATGGTGGCTCACACCTGTAATCCTAGCACTTTAGGAGGCCGAGGCTGGTGGATCACTCGAGGTCAGGAGTTTGAGATCAGCCTGGCCAACATGGTGAAACCCCGTCTTCACTAAAAATACAAAAATTGGCCAGACCTGATGGTGTACACCTGTGATCCCAGCTACTCGGGAGGCTGAGGCAGGAGAATCGCTTGAACCCAGAAGGTGAAGGTTGCAATGACCCGAGATCACACCTCTGTACTCCAGCCTGGGTGACAGAGTGAGAGTCTGTCTCAAAAACAACAAAAAACAAAGTTTGCAAGACACAGCCCTAGGCTGGGCACGGTGGCTCAAGCCTGTAATCCCAGCACTTTGGGAGGCCGAGACGGGCGGATCACGAGGTCAGGAGATCAAGACCATCCTGGCTAACACGGTGAAACCCCGTCTCTACCAAAAAATACAAAAAACTAGCCGGGCGAGGTGGCGGGCGCCTGTAGTCCCAGCTACTCGGGAGGCTGAGGCAGGAGAATGGCGTAAACCCGGGAGGCAGAGTTTGCAGTGAGCTGAGATCCGGCCACTGCACTCCAGCCCGGGCGACAGAGCGAGACTCCGTCTCAAAAAAAAAAAAAAAAAAAGAAAGCCACAGAGGTAGAGGAAGCTTTATGGTTCTGTTGTAGATGAGAACCCAGAAGCCCTAACTGAGCCACATTGGAGAATAGCACCAGACTGAAGTCCCTGGGCTGTGGTTGCACAGATGTCCCCAGGCTCCAATCCCAATGCCTCCCTGCATGCACATCGGCTTGAAGGCCCTTTGCTTGGCCCCACTGCTGCTGAATCCTTCTGTCTGCCCTGCTGCATGTGAATCTGGGTCTCAGGGTGGAAAAAATATATGTTTTGGGCTCAGCTGGACCTGAGTCTGAAGCTTAGTTCAGCCCTTTACAGGTGAAGTTATGAAGCCATTGTGCTACTCTGTTGCCTCTTCTGTAAAAGTGGGGGAAATAACACCTATTTCATACGGTTGTAATGAGGATTTAAAGAATACATGTCACCTCCAATCAAGCCGTATTCTACTTCTAGGAGCTCATCTGTGGAAGTACTCATGTGCACAGATTCACATACATGGATGGTTGATTGCAGTCTTATAAAACCAAACATCTGGAAGGAGGCTAAAAATCTAATAAGGGGCGGGCATGGTGGCTCACCCCTGTAATCCCAGCACTTTGGGAGGCCGAGGCAGGTGGATTACTTGAGGTCAGGAGTTTGAGACCAGCCTGGTCAACATGGCGAAACCCCGTCTCTACTAAACATAGAAAAATGAGCCAGACATGGTGGCGCATGCCTATGGTCCAGTCCCAGCTACTTGGGAGGTTGAGGCAGGAGAATCACTTGAACCTAGGAGGCGGAGCTTGCAGTGAGCTGAGATTGCGCCACTGCACTCCAGCCTGGGTGACAGAGTGAGACACAGTCTCAAAAAATATATATTAAAAAATAAGGGATTGATTTATTTTTAATTATGACATAGCAATATAATGGAATACTGTGGACCTATTTAAAAGAATGAAGTATACCTATGTCTACTTATATGGAAAGATATCTGCCTCACTACTTAGTGGAAAAAAAACAAGTTGCACAATCCTGACCCCTTTTTTTTTTTTTTTTTTTTTTTTTTTTTTGAGACGGAGTCTTGCTTTGTCACCCAGTCTGGAGTACAGTGGTGAGATCTCAGCTCACGACAACCTCCGCTTCCCGGGTTCAAGCGATTCTCTTGCCTCAGCCTCCTGAGTAGCTGGGATTACAGGTGCCCGCCACCATGACCGGCTAATTTTTGTATTTTTAGTAGAGATGAGGTTTTGCCATGTTGATTAGGCTGGTCTCGAACTCCTGACCTTGTGATCTGCTTGCCTCGGCCTCCCAAAGTGCTAGGATTACAGGTGTGAGCCACTGCGCCTGGCCCGATTTTTAAAAAATATTGATTATTGGACATGCTTAAAGAAATGCTGTAATACCATAAAGGTGGCTGTCTTTGGGAAGCAGAATTATGAAGGACTTTAGATTTCTGTTTTGTAAGATGTTTATTTATTATATTTCTTTTTTATTGTTTTTGAGACGTAGTCTCGCTCTGTTGCCCAGGCTGGTGTGCAATGGTGCGATCTCGGCTCACTTGCAACCTCCACCTCCCGGGTTCAAGCCATTCTCCTGCTTCAGCTTCCTGAGTAGTTGGGATTACAGGTACCCACCACCACGCTCAGCTAATTTTTGTATTTTTAGTAGAGACAGAGTTTCACCATGTTAGTCAGGCTGGTCTTGAACTTCTGACCTCAGGTGATCCACCCATCTCGGCCTCCCAAAGTGCTGAGACTACAGGCATGAGCCACCGCACCCAGCTGTAAAATATTTTACAATGAGCATGTGTGGCTTTCATATTCAGGAAAAAACTTTCGCTGAAAACACACACACACATGCATGTGTTACCTAGCAGAGCCGTTCCGAGTAGTTGGTGGTTGTTAGGAGAGTTCCGCTTCCAACATGGGTACGCTACGTCTTTAAATATTTCTGTAGCAATGAGTAGCCACTGTGCCTAGGGTTTCTGTGCGAATACATACCCTCTTTTTTTATTCTTGATAGACTCATTATTTTAGTTGAGGCCTTGTTCTCCTTTCCTTCATTAGCTTTAATCAGCAGGCTCGGGGCACCTGTCACAGGGGATGCCATCATTCATTTTAATTTTGAAAATTATAGTATCAATTTAAGCTCATCCTAAACATGAAAAACAAATCCGCAGTTAGTAAAGTAAAACCTTAAAGTCACCAATTTCACCATGCCTTTCAGTCCCACTACCCAGAGATGGCAGTGGTTCAGTGTATGGTCTTCACAGCTTGTCTGCATATGCAAATGTGTGTGTGCACTTGGGTTTTGTTTTTTGAGACAGGGTCTCACTCTTGCCCAGTCTGGAGTGCAGTGGCACAATATCAGCTCACTGCAGCCTCAACCTTCTGGGCTCAGGTGACCCTCTCACCTCAGCCTTCTGAGTAACTGGGATTACAAACGTGTGCCAGCACACCCAGCTAAATTTTATATTTTTTGTAGAGACAGGGTTTCATTATGTTGGCCAGGCTGGTCTCGAACTCCTGGGCTCAAGCAATCTGCCTGCCTCCACCTCCCAAAATGCTGGGATTACAGGCATGAGCCACCACACCCAGCTTGCACTTGTGTTCTTGTTGCACAGATATCACTAAGCATATAAAAAATTTCTTCCCACAACAGAGATTTATATATACTACGTCTTTTTTAAGAACTGCATAATATTCTACTTTGTAGGTGTAATTTATTTCACCATTCCCTTATTGACATAGTTTTCACTATTGTTAGCAGAGCCACAAAAATATTCTTTTACCTATATCTTCGCACACTTCAGTGAGCAGATCTGTAAGATAAATTCCTACAGGGGAACTTGTATTGGTCAAAGGGTATCCATGTGGATAATTGTTATCATGTTGCACTGACTTACATTCCCAGCAGTACATGTATGAGATCCTTTTTCCCCTACACACTTTTACCTGCACAAGTTGAGTATTCTTTACACAAAATGCTTAGGACCAGGTATGTTTCAGACTTCAGATTTTTTAGGATTTTGGAATATTTGGGTATTCATAATGAGATATCATGGGCGTGGGACCCAAATCTAAACATGAAATTCATTTATGCTTCATATACAGGGAGGCTGAAGGTAATTTTATGCAGTATTCTTAACAATTTTTATGACCCATCACAAGAAGTCAGGTGTTTCAGAAATTTTAGAAAATTTTGGATTTTGGGTTTTCAGATGAGGGTTGTTCAACCTGTGTCGTGTATTATATATGATTGTCTTATTATTGCTTTTGTTATTATTTTTAAATCTTTGGCAATTCGGTATGTGAAAAAATGGGTGTCATTGTTGAATTTGAATTTTTTTCATCGTGACTGAAGACATCATTTCTTTATTGCCACCATCCATTTGGAAATGTTATGCACATTCTGCAAATCCAATTGGAAGGCTGGCCTAGAGTTTGGTTAGATGGTGGCGGGGACATAATATGCTTAGAAACATGGTCCTGGATAGAATGTTGAGAAAAAGTAGAGAGAGAAGATGTGTGTGGGACACAGGTTGGATAGTGGCGTATTTTTTTGCATAGAAATCTGTTAGCTGTATGGCTGCTGCTTCAGCATTCCTGAATCCCTCGCCTGTTTGAAATGGGCCATCTATCCATTCACCTTTGTTCACAACGATAGAAATCGTGTCCAGTATTCTCTGTGTATTTTTTCTCACTGAAATCTGGCATCATAATGACTCAGCATCTGGAGGAGCCAATACAAGTGAATCAAGTTTGTGTTCATCACCCAGCAGTGCCTCGTATGCCTCCGGGATTTCAGGAACTTCATTTCAAAATCATAGTTTGAAATGGTCATGTTTCAAACACCTATAAAGAAACTTTAAAATGTGGCAAAATGTAGACAGGGCCTTAAATGTAGAAAGAACGTTCAGATAACTTTGCAAACAGTTTTTTGGTGATAGCTCAGTTACTTCTTGCCTCATTAGTTGTCCTTGGTGCATAGGACATCCGTGACCCCACGTATGTCAATGATAAAGTTTGTTCCAATACACATTATTTCTCCCTTTCAGAATGAGTGGCCTTGGCAGATGTGAAACCTCTCTGAGCAGGGAATGTCACTATAGGGGACATGCAGAGAGACTGTGCAGAGTCACGTTGTAATGGGGATGTGGGTGAAGAAACTCACAGACACCATTGCCTTTTCCGTCATTTAGGATGTCTTTACTGGTTTCTTCATTTCACCAACCAGAAGTACCGAATTATAAAGGATGTGATTCTTTCTGACTACCCAAGGCATCTAAAATTCAATCTTACGCAGATTGCAATTGAGGACGTTTCCCCTGATTCTTTCGCAGCTTCCAAGTCCCAGTAGTTCTCTGTTTTTAACCTATCAGCTGTTCTCAATGGATGTCATACCTTGAGATGTTCTCTTCCAAACACACAGCATACACAACTAACTCATTCTCTTTTTAGAAAATCAAGCAAATATGTATATAACTGCATATGCAGGCGTCTCAACCAGAAGCAACAAGCATGACCTCACAAGTTTGTGTAAACTCAGTCAAAAGCAAGGGGATGCAATACGGTAGTCCTTTTATGGGTTAATATGATCTCACCCTCCCCCCGCCACAGTAGTGATCTTTCTGTTCCTAAAAAGGGAAGGGCCCTGGGCTGGAAACCCCTTCAGTTATCCCTTCTGAGTGGTATAAATCTCCTTCATCCCATCCCTCTGATGGTCCCAGTTGGTGGTTGTTGGCCGTGAACGAAGGTAAATGGCTCAAGATCATGCACCTCATCCCCCACCTGAAAAAAGACATTGCACGTTCACATTTTGCTGCTGATGGGAGCCCTGAGTCAAAACCTGTATGTAGAAAACAGCCCAGGAGACAGGTTGCCTGGTCACTGGCGCTGCAGCACGCCGAGTTCCCTGCTCTGGGTCAGGTTATTAAGACCGCACGAGGATGCGCTGCTGTAAAACTGCCTGCTTCTTCCAATTTAGGTTCACCAGAGTGCAGAAATCCACTGACAGCTCTCTTCAAACAGTTGTTCTCAACTTTAAATAAAATTTTGAAATAACACCTGGTTTGCCTTTTTAAATTTCCATTTTAAAAAAGAGCAGCAGGAGGGTATAGATTGGGGGGCTATGGAAGGCATTCTACTATTGGGGGAAGAGCACACGTCTTTCAGAGTTTGACTTTGAACCCTGACTTCACTAAACATTTGGCTATATGACCTTGGGAAGGTTATTTTTAAGCTTTGATTCCCTTCTCTGGGAGTAGGAATAAGACTCCTTTCCAGTCTTGTGGACATTTATTAATAATAACTTCAGCATAGCATAGGGCTGGGCATGGGGTCGGGGCTGAGTAAAGGTGAGCTTGCCCGTCTCCTCTCCATCTCTTTTTATGTCACACTGTATCGGAGCCTTCTGTTTCTGCAGTTAAGGGCAGCGCTGGATGTCGTGGTGATGCTGACCCTGAGGAAGTGACAGCCCACTTCCTCAGGGGAAGTAGTGGCACAGACACAGGCAATCATATGTCATTCATAGAAGCAAGTCCCCGGCCACTGTGGACCACCCCTATCTGAGGAAGGTGGGAAGAGTCTCAGAGACAGGAGCTACCACCCTAGCCTCGGCTGTTACTCACCGAGCTGCACTGCAGTCTCAGGGTGGGGACAAAGGTCAGGGGAGCCACCATCCCCGAGAGGTTCCTTCCTTGGTGCGCTGACAAGCCAGTTTCTCCCTGAAGTTTCTTCCAACCAAAGCTTCAGTTCTGGCAAACAGACCACGGACCTAAGTCCTAGGCCCAGCAGCTGCTTCCCCAGGCAGGTCCCTTTCCCTTTCTGAGATCACTGCCCCTTCTCAGCTTTCTCACCCGCCTCCCTGGAGAGAGGAGGCTCAGCACCAGATGCACAGCCGCTGTGGCCCCTGCTCTGCGAGGACTCTTGAGCCTCAGCGGGGAAGGGTCCATGCTACTCGTTAAAAGGCAGGCTCGGCCCCTTTGAGCTCCTCCTGGCCAAGGAGCCTGCGTCGCTGCAGGATGCAAATCCAAAGGCCATCAGAAGGATGTGTGGAAAACACTGTGGTTAGGAATGGGCAGACACTCCTAATGGAGCACGGACCTCAGGCTGATTGTGATCTGAGACAAAACAGTGCCAAGTGCTGCCAAATCATTAGAACACTTGGGGACAACAGCAAGAGAAATGAAGACACGCAGACTGCCACAGGAAGGCTCTGTGGTATGGAGGGAAGCAGGAGCTTTGGTGACAGAGGGCAGAGGCCCCTTTCTAGTTGTCTTGGGACAAGTCATTTAGTGGTGGCGGAACTAGGGCTTGTGGTGGCAGCCTTGCTGTCCCCCCATATGAAGGTCTTGCTGTGTGCCAAGCACTCTCAGGCTCCTTGTAGACACCATGTCCCTATAGCCCTATGAGGTAGGTACTGTGATTATGCCTATTTTGATTTCAAATTTTTTTAGGTTATCTCGTGAGGTTGCAGATCTCCCTGTTTAGATGAAGAATCTGACTCAGGTGAAATGATATGCAGGTAGAACCAGTCTCACTGTTCTCTGTCTTATTGTCTCTCAGCCTTCATTTCTCATCTGCAAAATGGGGATAAAAAATGCAATCTCATAGAGTTAGAGAAATAATGAATAATTCACAAGTCTGTGGTATAAAATAGGTGTTCGGGCCAGGCATAGTGGCTCACACCTATAAACCCAGCACTTTGGGAGGCCGAGGCAGGCGGATCACTTGAGGTCAGGAGTTTGAGACCAGCCTGGCCAACATGGTGAAACCCCGTCTCTACTAAAAATAGAAAAATGAGCCAGACATGGTGGTGCATGCCTGTAATCCCAGCTACTCAGGAGACTGAGGCACGAGAATCACTTGAACCTGGAAGGTGGTGGTTGCAGTGAGCTGAGATCATGCCACTGCCTTCCAGCCTGGGCATCAGAGCAAGACCCTGTCTCAAAAAAAAAAAAAGAAATAAAAGTTGTTAGATGTGGGTTATTTAATGTTGCATGTTGCCTTCCAATTTTTAAAAAAATTACCAGGCAGGGCTCAGTGGCTCATGCCTGCAATCCCAGCACTTTTGGAGGCCAAAGCGGACAGATCGCTTGAGCTCAGGAACTTGAGACCAGCCTGGGCAACATGACGATACCCCCATTATATGGTTAGGCTTTGTGTCCCCACCCAAATCTCATCTTGAATTGTAATCCCCATGTGTCAAGGGAGAGACCAGGTGGAGGTAATGGAAGCACGGGGGCCATTTCCCCATGCTCTTCTCATGGTAGTGAGTGAGTTCCCATGAGACCTGATGCTTTTGTAGTGTTTGGTAGTTCCTCCTGCATTCATTCCCTCTCCTGCCACCTTGTGAAGAAGGCACCTTGCTTCCCCTTCACCGTCCACCATGATTGTAAGTTTCCTGAAGTCTCCCAAGCCATGCTCAACTGTGAGTCAATTAAACCTCTTTCTACCCAGTCTGGGGCAGTTCTTTTTTTTTTTTTTTTTCTTTTTCTTTCTTTTTTTTTTAATATACTTTAAGTTCTGGGATACATGTACAGAACGTGCAGGTTTTGTTACATAGGTATACACGTGCCATGGTGGTTTGCTGCACCCATCAACCCGTCATCTACATTAGGTATTTCTCCTAATGCTATCCCTCCCTTTGTCCCTAACCCCCTAACAGGCCCTGGTGTATGATGTTTCCCTCCCTGTGTCCATGTGTTCTCGTTCAACTCCCACTTACGAGTGAGAGCATGTGGTGTTTGGTTTTCTGTTCTTGTGTTAGTTTGCTGAGAATGATGGTTTCCAGCTTCATCCATGTCCCTGCAAAGGACATGAACTCATCCCTTTTTATGGTTGCATGGTATTCCATGGTGTATATGTGTCCAGCAGTTCTTTATAGCAGTGTGAAAATGGACTAATACACACCCTCTCTACAAAAGATCAAAAAAAAAAAAAAAAATAGCAGGGGAATGGTGGCACTCTCCTGTAGTCCCAGCTACACAGGAAGCTGAAGCAGGAAGACTGCTTGAGTCTGGGAGGTTGGGGCTGCAGTGAGCCAAGATGGCACCACTGCAGTCCAGCCTGGGCAATAGAGTGGGACCCCATCTCAAAGCAAAAAAAAAAGGGCCCAACAAAAACAAACGCCAAATGCAACACCAGGTGGTACAAGTAGCAGCTCCTGTAAGCAAGATGAGGGGACAGCCTGAGCATGGCTTAAGTGTGAAAAGGACACTGGTTCTTTCAGCCACACCAGCATATGCAGAGAGCGGGCCCTATCCTAATACATTTTGTTGTACAAAGAGTGGTAACATCTTTTGGACAAATCCTGAAAAAAAAAATACTTGGCTTCAGTAGATATACCACATGCTGATTAACCTATCTCACTCTATAACTCTGGTAAGATTTTATGGTCCAGTGATTCGAAGCTGACTTTTCCTAGCAAAGTAGGAAAGCTTTGTATAGAGGCCTTTTCCCTTGCTCAGCCAGGGTCGAGCCATGTGCAGAGTTTCTTTGACTAGGAAAGAGTGGTGCTGTAGCACTTAACCTCCAAGGAGATTATTTTATAAAATATTGATTTTTATGCACAAAAAGGAGATAGTTCATGAATAGAAAATGTAAGCATAAGCAAAATTTTTCAGTTCTCTCAGTTCATAAACACAAAAAGTAATGAATCCTGTAACCGACTGAGGCTGGTGTCTACTGTACCTACTGGGAGATAGGCAGAGCTAGAAAATTATTCTTCCCCAATGTTAGAACTACAAGAACTGTTGTACCAAAAGTAGACCAACCTGTATGACACAGCCATGTCCTGTAGGCTGTGAAGGCAAGGCCATAGACTTTGTCGTAAGTTGGACCAGGCAAAGTGGTTCACGCCTGTAATCCCAACATTTTAGGAGGCTGAGGCGGGCAGATTGCTTGAACCCAGGAGTACTAGACCACCCTGGGCAACATGGCAAAACCCTGTCTCTACTAAAAATACAAAAATGAGCCAGGCACGGCAGTGCATGCTTATAGTCCCAGCTACTCAGGAGGCAGAGGTGGGAAGAATGCTTGTGCCTGGGAAGTGGGGGTTGCATCACTGCACTAAAGCCAGGGCAATAGAGCAAGACCCTGTCTCAAAAAAAAAAAAAAAAGACTTTTAGACTTGTTTGCCTCCATAACCCAAGCCATAACTGAGCCTTTCCCCAACATCAGATCCATCTTACTGAGCTGTTGCAAACGAAAAATACAGTTTCACTAGCTACTGCTGTCTTGCAGATGCCAGGAGCCATGCCACATCACCTAAAGTGGTGGCGTCATACTATGTCCTGACAGCATTTCTGCACCCAGTCCTCCTCCTCCCCAGTTTACCTCTAATTCATCATCACTCTTGACCTTACTCTGTCACAGTTAGGTAGCTATCCTGGGGTTGGAACAGCCCGGAGGGGTGAAAGGGCAATGGTCTCAGACACTAGAAGCAAGATTGTGGCCAGGCACAGTGGCTCACACCTGTAATCCCAACACTTTAAGAAGCTGAGCCCAAAAGTTTGAGACCAACATGTCAAGACCCAGTCTCTACAAAAAATAAATAAGTTAGCTGGGCATGGTGGCATGTACCTGTGGTCCCGGCTACTCAAGAGGCTGAGGTGAGAGGATCACTTGAGTCCAGGAGTTCAAGACTGCAGTGAGCTATGATCATACCACTGCACTTCAGCCTGGGCGACAGAGCAAGACAAAAAAAAAAAAAGGTATCATGATTATGTTTTAACTCACATTCTGTCACTGTGCTATCTTAAGCAAGTCAGTGAATTACTCTTCATGTTTGTTTCATTGACTGTGTGTAAGAAATGTTGATAGATGTTGTGAGGATCAAATGAGAAAATGCAGGTGAATGCTTTAAAAATAAATGCAATGCCATGATGAGTTATCAGTTCACACCACACTAAGATGGTTCTAATCACAAAGACAGATGATAACAAGTGTTGGACAAGGATGTAGAGAAATTGAAACCCTCATCTATTGCTGGTAGGATTGTAAAATGGTGCCTCTGCTTTGGAACACAAGGTGGCTGTTCTTCAGACAGGCAAATATTGACTTACACCATGATCCCGCAGTTCTACTTCTAGGGATGTACCCAAGAGACGTGAAAACATGTATCTACACAAAACCATGTACATGAATGCTTATAGCAGCATTATTCATAATAGCCAAAAGCAGAAACCACTCATGTGTCCGTCAACTGACAAGTGAATAAATAAAATGTGGTATATCCATGCAACTGATACTACTCAACAATAAAAGGGTATGAAGTGCTCATACACTACAACATGGATGAACCTTGAAAACATTATGCTAAGGAAAGGAAGCCAGTCACAAAAGACCACATATTGCAATTCCGCTTATACGAAATATTCAGAATAGGCAAATCTATAGAGATAAAAAGTAGATTAATGGTGGCCAGGGGCTTGGAGTCAGGGAAGGAATGGGTACTAACTGCTAATGGGTCCAGGATTTCTTTTTGGGGTAATGAAATTGTACTAAAATTGATGTATCCGTATATTTTGAACATACTAAACTCCACTGAATTTTTCACTTTAAGTGGATAGATGGTATGGTCTGTGAATTTCATTTCAATAAAGCTGTTATGGGAAAAAATAAGGACAGCACAAAGGCCATTAATAATAATACTGGGTTTTCAGCAAATGACCAAATGGAACTGAACTCCAGCAAAGATCAATTCTGGGCTTGATTAACCTATTACCAGTATGTCTGAAATTCAGGACACATCTTATGATGGAAGGTGTCTCACAGTCTGTTTGCCAGGCCACAGTCGTCATTGCCTGTATGTCCATGAACATCAAAAGCGCTAGTGTCCAAACTTAGAAAATGGGTATCAGTTGCTTGGAATAAAATCCCAGAAGGAAGAGTGAAGCACTCCTTTCCTTCCTGGGAACCAAATGTTTATGGGAAAAGAGGTGGGGAGAATGATAAATCATCACGTGCTTGGCAATAATCTTGAAGCAGGAATCAAAAATAGGCAAGCAAAGAGCCCAGCTCCAAGAGCTTTGAGTACTGTTGGATTCTCTTAAGAAATGCTGCATCACCAATGCCCTTGGTGGCACAGAGGACAATATCGAGTGAATAAGCAGCGAGGCAGACTCTGAGTCAAACAAGTGATTCGCGAGGCTGAGATTCTGAATGAGAAGACAATTTAGGAATATTTTATTTTTATTTTATTTATTTATTTATTTATTAATCGAGACGGAGTCTCACTCTGTGGCCCAGGCTGAAGTGCAATGGCCTGATCTCAGCTCACTGCCACCTCCGCCTCCCAGGTTCAAGTGATTCTCGTGCCTCAGCCACCCAAGTAGCTGGGATTACAGGCATGTGCCACCACACCCGGCTAATTTTTATATTTTTAGTGGAAACAGGGTTTTACCATGTTGGCCAGGCTGGTCCCAAACTCCTGGCTTCAAGTGAGCTGCCCACCTCAGCCTCCTAATGTGCTGGGACTACAGGTGTGAGCCACTGCGCCCGGCCTATTTTTATTTTTTTTGAGACAGAGTCTCACGGTGTTGCCCAGGCTGGAGTGTAGTGGCCCAAACTCGGCTCACTGCAAGCTCCGCCTCCCAGGTTCAAGTGATTCTCCTGCCTCAGCCTCCAGAGTAGCTGGGATTATAGGCATGCGCCACCATGCCCATCTAGTTTTGGTATTGTTAGTAGAGATGGGGTTTCACCATGTTGGCCAGGCTGCTCTCGAACTCCTGGACTCAAGTGATCCTCCTGCCTCAGCTTCCCAAAGTGCTGGGATTATGGCAGTGAACCACTGTGCCTGGCCAAGAAGACAATTTAGGAATATTTTAAATCAATTTATTTTGCCTATATTTTCCTTTTTGTGTATGCAAAAGAGTGTTAAATATTTTAAAAAATCTAAGTCTAAAGGAGCAGTTTCAAAAAGTATAAAATGGTAAGTGATAAGGAAGCATCATCTCATAGTTTAGTTTAATTAAAGGAGCAATTTTCTTTTCTGAGGACTGCATAATGCTGCATCAATGGGCTTACATTTGATCATATTTAGTACTTATTATGAAAGATCGTTCTTGAGGGTGGCAGGAACTGTTTTCTAAGTTCAATGTGACATCTCTAGCTGCTATGTTGAATTTTTTTTATTTTTTATTTTTATTTTTTTGAGACAGAGTCTTACTCTGTCACCCAGGCTAGAGTGCAGTGGTGTGATCTTGGTTTACTGCAACCTCCGTCTCCTGGGTTCAAGCGATTCTCCTGCCTCAGCCTCCTGAGTAGCTGGGACTACAGATGTGTGCCACCACACCTGCCTAATTTTCATATTTTTAATAGAGATGGGGTTTTACCATGTTGGCCAGGCTGGTCTTGAACTGCTAGCCTCAAATGATCCACCCGCCTCGGCCTCCCAAAGTGCTGGGATTACAGGCCTAAGCCACCACATCCAGCCTGAAAATTATTATAGGATAATTCTCACTTCTCAAGCATTGAAATTAGTTGACACTTGTTCCAGGACCATCTAGAGAACGTTTATTTGGGCTGGGCGCAGTGGCTGATACCCATAATCCCAACCCTTTTGGAGGCCAAGGCAGGAGGATCATTTGAGCCCAGGAATTCAAGACCAGCCCCCATCTCTACCAAAAAAAAAAAAAAAAAAAAACTAGCTGGGTGTGGTGGCGTGTACCTTTTTTTGTGTGTGGTCCCAGCTACTTGAGAGGCTGAGGTGGGAGGTTCACTTGAGCCTGGGAAGTTGAGGCTGCAGGGAGCCATGCTCGTGGACACTGTGCTCTGTCCTAGGCAAGAGAGTGAGACACTAAATTAAAAAAAAAGTTTCTGTGAGTGTTAAAAGCTGTGTGCTATCTATTGCTCCCTTACTCTGTGTCAGGCACTGTGCTAAATGCTCTTCATGCATTTCTCACTGGCACCTAACGATAATAATGTGTAGAAGGTATAAATACAATTTCTCCTATTTTACAGAAGAGGAAACTGAGGTTAAGGAATATTAAATAACTTTCCCAGAGTCCTTCAGCAACTAAATGACAGAGCTAGGACCTGGATCTGTCTGACTCCAAAAGATCATGCCCTTGATGTTCTGCCAGGACACCTTTACGGCTGATCTAAATTGGGTGTTGAAAATCACAGACAATTCAACACAAAGGGAAATAGGAAAAGGCCGTTGGATATAGAAGTGTTTTGTTTTGCTTGTTTCAGACAAGGTCTCAGTTGCCCAGGCTGGAGTACAGCAGTGTGAACACAGCGCACTGCCGCCTTCAATTCCTGTGCTCAAGTAGCCTTCCCATCTTGGCATCTCAAGTAGTCGGGACTATGGACGTGCGCCACCACGCCCAGCTATTTTTTTTTTTTTATTTTATTTTTAGTAGAGATGAAGTCTCACTATCTTGCCCAGGTTGGTCTTAAATTCCTAGGCTCAAGCTATCCTCCCACCTCAGCCTCCCAAAGTGTTGGGATTACAGGCGTGAGCCACCACATCAAGCCAGATACAGGAGTTAGAAGGGAGTCGCAGACTTCCAGTCTTTAACTACACTAACGGTCAACTTGGCCAGCTCTGGGTTTTCCCTGTTGCTCAATGGAAGTCAAAGCAAACACGAGTGAGAATCTATAGTTATAGTTTCCAGTGTTCTCCTGTAAATTCTGCTGGTGAGGTATAAAGTAAAGTTTCTGTCTCTCACATTTATTGCCCCACCCTTCTGGGGTTTTTTGGTTTTTGTATGCTGAAATACCCATGGAGAGAACTATAGAGGGTTTGAGATGCAGGACCAGAACAAGCCTAACCTGCAGCAAAATCCCAAATCACAGAACTTCAGAGCTCAAAAGGCTCTCAGAGGCCAGGCGCAGTGGCTCATGCCTGTAATCCCAATACTTTGAGAGGCCAAGGCAGGAGAATCATATGAGGTCAGGAGTTAGAGCCTGGTCAACATGTGAAACTCCATCTCTACTAAAAATACAACAATTAGCCAGGCATGGTGTAGTCCCAGCTACTCTGGAGGCTGAGGCAGGAGAATCGCTTGAACCCCGGAGGTGGAGGTTGCAGTGAGCTGAGATGGTGCCACTGCACTCCAGTCTGGGTGACAGAGCGAGACTCCGTCTCAAAAAAAAAACAAAAAGGCTCGGAGAAATTGGCACACAATAAACCACATATGCAGCTTTTCCCAGACAGCTGTTGAATGGGAATCTCAGAGCAGGTTGGTATAAGAACAACATTCTCGGCCGGGCGGGGTGGCTCAAGCCTGTAATCCCAGCACTTTGGGAGGCCGAGACGGGCGGATCACGAGGTCAGGAGATCGAGACCATCCTGGCTAACACGGTGAAACCCCGTCTCTACTAAAAAATACAAAAAACTAGCCGGGCGAGGTGGCGGCGCCTGTAGTCCCAGCTACTTGGGAGGCTGAGGCAGGAGAATGGCGTGAACCCGGGAGGCGGAGCTTGCAGTGAGCTGAGATCCGGCCGCTGCACTCCAGCCTGGGTGACAGAGCAAGACTCCGTCTCCAAAAAACAAACAAACAAACAAACAAAAAACTACATTCTCAGTGGTTCTCAAAATAGGCTTCCTGGACAGCAGCTTTACATCACCTGAGAACTTGTTAGAAATGCATATTTTGGGGGTCTCACCCCAGACCACTGGATCAGAAACTCTGGTGGCAGGGCCCAGTAACCTGTGCTTTACCAAGCCTTCTAGGAGGTTCTAAAACCTGCTGAAGTTTGAGAACCACTGAGCTAGACTAAGAATTTGGATAGGATTCTAAGGTCATTCCTTCTTTTCTGAAGTACATCACAGCTCTATTTCAAATTCAATTTCTTCACATTCAAAATATTTTCATGTTTTGTATACTTGGAACTTTTTTTTAGCATTTATGTATTTAAAAGCACAAGAATCCTAGCCTAAAATTCTGAACCTTATTATTATTGTATTATTTTGAGACTGGGTCTCATTCTGTCACCCAGACTGGAGGGCAGTAGTGTGATCACAGCTCATTGCAGCCTCGATCTTGCAGTCTCAAGCGATCCTCTCACCTTAGCCTTCCAAGTAGGTGGGACTACAGGAGTGTACCACCACTCCTGGCTAATTTTTTATTTTTTGTATAGACAGAGTCTGACTATGGTGCTCAGGCCAGTCTCCAACTCATAGACTCAGGCAATCCTCCTGCCTCAGTCTCCCAAAGTAGTTGGGATTACAGGCATGAGGCACTATGCCCAGCCCTGATCCTATTTTTCTACCTCCTCCTTAACATCGACCAAAAATATCTTTAAAAGTTTGTCAGTTTTAAGTGTGTTCTGCATTAAATTATGAAGTATTGGATGACAAAACAACCTCTTATTTAAAAAAAAATTCACTATGATAATGCACAGATATATGGTATGGCTGAAACTATTCTAGAAAATTCCTTGGTACATTTACTTTGCTGTATAGGTATTTTGTTAAAATTAATACAGTTGTTAAAAATCACTTCTCAAATTTATTGACTCAAGTAAAAAATTAGTAAAAAGTTACTATAGTCCATAAGGAAAGAAAGAAGACACCTTACCAGCTCTTGAATATCTTGAATCAGTTTAACTTCTGAAATATTCCTTGTAGTCCTACTATTTTGATTTAATACTTGGTCAGGAAGGGAGGAATTTGTTCAGGCCAGCATTTCCCAAATTGCATTCCTGCAAGAGGTCAAAAACTATTACTTAAAGAAAGATTCTGTCATAAGTACATTTAGGAGATGCCGTATTTAAAAAATGAGTAGATTCACTTCATGACTTCATAGAGTTTTTAATACAGTAATATGGACTGTAAATCTCTGGGGGTGTGGGGGGAAGGTGGAATGTTGTACATAGCATTTGCCAGACTTTTTAAATAAAATTTTTTAGAAACAAACCAACGAAGCATTGTTTCTAAGGACCTTGGAAGTAGATTTGTTATATAGAATCTTTCTTTATAATGATAATTCATGCAAATAAATTTTACCTATAAATTCTTTTGATGATTACCTTAGTTTGTAAAATATTCTACTAGCTGGTTTTTGGTGTCCTGAAACTAAAATGGAGCCCCTGGGTGTATTAAATGTTTCGAGGTGCATTTCTGCTTTAAATAATTCCTTTCATGTTTTCTAAAAACATCCCTTCTAGAATAATGTGGGGTTTTTTTTTAGCAATTTAATAAATATTAAATGAGCATGACAGATATTGTTCAAATTAAAATATTTGTTAAAATTGTTTTTAATGTTCATAATAGGCAGAAAAGGCCAGCTGGCATTATGACCTTACTGGCGATAAGATAAAGTTATTTCAATTATTAATGTTTTCTCAGTATTTATTGAATGCAATGTTAAATTACCTTTTGTTCAATAGTGAAAGCACTGAAGAGAAGTACGTGTTAGTCTTCTGTTGTTGCATGACAAAAATTATCACAGAGGCTTCAAATAGCACCCAAGTTTAATGATTTAATATGATGAGGGTCAGGCTCACCTGGGTAATCTCCCGTAGCATTCGCTTCAAATAGCACACAGCTGTGTAGGTCAGCAGTTCAGTTTGGCATAGTCAGGTTCTCTAATCAAGGGATCACAAGCCCAAATCAAGGTGTTGGCTAGATTGAGCTCACATCCACTTCCAAGCTCATTCAGCTTCTGTTGGCAGAATCCACTTCCTTGTGGCTCTATAACTGAGTTCCCACTTTCTTGCTGAGCAGTAGTAGGGCACTGCCGTCTGGTTCTAAAAGCTGCTTTCTGGTCCTTTTCCTGTGACCCCCCAACACTTTCAAGCCAGCAAGGGCGAGTCCTAGTCTTCTTCTGCTTTGAATCTCTGATTCCCCGTCTGCCTCCAGCTCTCAGCTTTTAATGATTTACTTTGATGAGGGTCAGGCCCACCTGGGTAATCTCCTGTAGCATTAGCTTCAGCTGTGCCATCTTAACGCAACCTAATCATGGGAGTCAACTCTCGTCATACTCACTTATTCTGCCTGTGTTCAAAGGAGAAGGGATTCTCTAAAGATGGGGCTTAGGGGAGGTCATTGAGGAGCATCTTAGGGTTCTGCCTACCACAAAGTGTAAGACACATCCCAGTACTCCAAAGTTTAACAGTTAAAAGATGACACACACCTGTAGTCCAGCTACTTGGGAGTCTGAGGCGGGAGGATGGCTTGAGCCCAGGAGTTTGAGGCTGTAGTGAGCTATGATGGTGCGGGTGAATAGCCACTGTACTCTAGCCTGAGCAACATAGCCAGACCATCTCTCAAAAAAACTAAATAAAAAGTAAGAAATAGATATACAAATATGACCAGAATGTACAATTTAAAATGAATACTATAATCAGTGCTGCAGTCATTTATAAAAAGGTGATTATCACCTTAAAAAGATTGATTAGAAAGGTCACATAGAGTTTTGAAAAATTGCCAGGTACAGTGGCACATGCCTGTAGTCCTAACTATTTGGGAGGCTGAGGTGGGAGGATCACTTGAGCCCAGGAGTTTGAGTCCAACCTGGGTAACATAGTGAGACCCTATCTCTTAAAAAAAAAAAAAAGAAAGATTGAACTAGACCCTACGGGATAATAATAATGGCTAGTATTAATTGAGCTCTAAACTCCTAGTACAGCTCAGTACAGCTCAGTACTAGGGATTTATAACTCAATCAATGCTAGCCATTGCTATTATTATCATGAGGTAATGTGTATCCTCATTCAATCACTACAAAAATCCTACAATTACTCCCATTTTCTAGATAAGAACCAGTTAGATGACTTCCTTAACAGTCCAGATGAGAGCTATCAAGGGCCTTAGGTGAGAGGTGGACCATATGAAGGGACAGTGGATGGATGAAATTTGGGAAGGCCAGATGCAGTGGCTCACACCTGTAATCCCAGCACTTTGGGAGCCTGAAGCGAGAGGATCACTTGAGGCCAGGAGTTTGAGACCAGCCTAGGCAACAGAGAGAGACCCCATAGACCCCATTTCTACATAGAAAAAAAGAAACCTGGTGACTCGTTAGATGTATAGTATTGCTGTGGTTTGAATATTTGTCACCTCCAAAACTCATGTTGAAACTTGATCCCCAGTGTAACACTATTGAAAAGTGGAGCCTTTGGGAGGTGACTGGGTCATGAGAAGCCTCAATGAATGAGTTAATCCATACATGGATTAATGGGTTATCGTGAGAGTGGATCATCAAGAGAGTGGGTCAAGAAAATTCCGCATTGGCCAAATTAAGGTTGAGTTATCTGTATTACATCCAAGTAGAGATGACCAGTAGAAACTTGGACATACAGGCCTGACGCTCAGCAGAGAAGTCTGTCCTCAGAGAGGCAGATTTTTGGAATCTCAGTGCTTTGGAATAAATTCAGCGCTATTGTATTCATGCTCCCACTACCTTATGCTAGGCCCTAGGAATACAGATATGAAGATACAAATCCTGCCATGGAGAAGACATAAACTCGCACACACCTGTGCAGATGTTTCGCTGTTACAGTGAGCACACGCGTAGCATACAATGAGAGCATTCATGTGGGGTGATTTCCTGAAGCGGAGGACTCCAGGCAGATGAGAGTAAAAGCAGGAGGGAAAAACGGAAGAGATCTTCTACACACCACATGAAAATTGACTAAAGAGCCAAAAGCTGGGGTGGCCAGAGAGAAAACGGAATCCAGGTTAAAATCATGTTGTTTAGTCATGTGGGGTTTTTTAGGTTTTTGTTTTTTGGTGTTGTTTTTGTTTTTGTTTTTTAATGCAGTCTCACTCTGATGCCCAGGCTGGAGTGCGGTGCAGTGGTGTGATCTCAGCTCACTACAACCTCTGCCTCCCAGGTTCAAGCAATTCTCCTGCCTCAGCCTCCTGACTAGCTGGGACTACAGGTGCCCGCCACCACGCCTGGCTAATTTTTGTATTTGTGTTAGAGATGGGGTTTCACCATGTTGGCCAGGCTAATCTTGAATTCCTGACCTCAAATGATTCACCTACCTTGGCCTCCCAAAGCGCTGGGATTACAGGCGTGAGCCACCGTGCCCGGCCCTAGTCATGTGGTTTTATAAAGGTACACTTAGTATTGAGGGATGCAGGGGACTGGCTCAAAAGGTGCATGGACTGTCCACACAGAAGCCCTGTCCAGCACATTTACCTTGGTCAGTTTACCGTGGTCCTGGAGCTGTTCCTCAGGCTCAGACGTGATTTATTTGTTAATTATCATTATTATTACTGAGTGGAAACGGTTCCATTTCTCAGCAGTGGCCTTACTTTAGCCAAGCTCATCAAAACTGATTATCCACACAATCCACACATATGCATGCAGCTGAAGGCCAATGCATTTGGTCTGCAGGGGGATCTGCAACTGACAGCCTGTCTGTCTGATCAGGGCCCATGCCATGAACAACAAACTGCTTCAGGATTGCTGTGGAATCAAACTAGTGAAGGGCATTGTTAGGTGATTTCAGTGTTCACACATCAGGGCCTGAACTGTCACGTTCATTCTTCAGGAGATGTGGGTAGACTTTCTCATTGACTTAACAGATGGGTGTTGCCTACTTTTCACTCCTGAGGCTCCCTTTTCTGACCCTTCTAGTCACACTGCTCCCCTAAGCATGTTCAGTGTTTGCCTCTGCTCCCTAAATTACAATCACTTTCAAATCCTACTTCCCTGACATTACTCCCAGATTTTGATTGGAGTTTCGGGTTACCTCGAGCTCCTCAGTCACTCATTTACAGAGCAGGCATCCTCTTGATTCACTCGTGCGAATTACATCTTTTTTTTTTTTTTTTTTTTAAGAGACAGGCACTCACTATGTTGCCTAGTCTGGTCTCGAACTCCCGAGCTCAGGTGATCCTCCTGCCTCAGCTTCCCAAAGTGCTTGGATTACAGGCCTGAGTCACCATGCCTAGGCCCAATTATGTCTGTGGTGTGTGTTAATCAAGTGCATCTCAGGTGACAACTTTAGCTCTTAAAGGGTAGGCCACAGTCACCCTCAGAGAAGAGTCAGAGAGGTTAGACTGGGAGGAGGGTAGGACGAGGTTGAAAAGTCCTTGAAGCTGTAGCTAAGGAGATTATGGCTTGTCCCAATAGTAGGGAACCTCTAGAGGTGTGGGTTCAGGGCAGTGGGACAGCTTGATGAAATCAATGTTTGGGGCCTGCAGGTAAACTGCAGTAGAGTCAGGAGAAACCAAAGGCCAAGAGCCCAGAGAAGAAACCAGGACAAGGGAGGTAGATGGGACATGCAAGGCCCAGCCTAAGATGGTGCCAAAATCTCGAAAGGAAAAACTACGTTCAGTAGACATTTCACAGAGAGAAGCAAGAAGACTCGGTGTATCAGTCTGTTTTCATTGCTGTAAAGGAATGCCTGAGGCTGGGTAATTTATAAAGAAAAGAGGTTTATTTGGCTTACGATTCCACAGGCTGTATGAAAAGCATGGCACCAGCATCTGCTCAGTCTCAGGAAGCTTCCACCCATGGAAGAAGGTGAAGGGGGAGCAGACAGGTGACATGGCAAGATGGATAGAGCAAGAGAGAGATGAGGAGGTGCCAGGCTCCTTTAAACAACCAGCTCTCACTCATTACCTCAGGGAGGGCACCAAACCATGCATGAGGGATCCACCCCCATGGCCCAAACACCTCCCACCAGGCCCCGCCTCCAGCATTGGGGATGACATTTCAACATGAGATTTGGAGAGAACCAACATCCAAACCGTATCATTTGGTGACTGCTGGGCTGTAGTGGATAACTAAGAGGAAAACATTGATGCCCTGTTTTTCTTTAGTTCTATGATTATTACTAGCAGCGTTTCAGGAATCTTTAATTACCATTATACTTGGTTTTAGGTGTGTGTTTATAAGCACTGTATATGTGTAAAACCATATGACTTCAGTGTGATGAGTAATAGGGTCTGGCTCCTCCACTCTGGTTCACTTAGTACACTTAAAAGAATGAGCAACTTGTAAAACAACTATCTGTTGGCTAATCTAGACTCTCTTCTCAAACATCTTAGGAAGAGATGTTCCTGATACACAATACATGTTGAAGAATAAGGAACAGAATTTGGAGAGAAACTCAGGACACTGGGTTGATTGAGGAGGGCTGGAGGAGAATTGATCTCTCAATTAGTAAGCGTTTATTAAGCACTTACTATATGCCCAAGATTGTGTGAGATGCTGTGGAGGCTACAAAAGCCAATATGTAACAACTTCTTTTCATGAGGAACTTCATAGCCTCCTCGCGAGTTAGATCTTACCCTGAGAAATAACCAGAAGCAAGCAACATAAAAGGAAATGGAACCGTGCCGCTAAGCCAGAGCATAGAGACCTGCGGTATTTTCGTACAACTGAGTGATGAGCCTCTGGAAGCCATGGCAGAGAAAACAACAAGGTCAGAAGGACGAAAAAAAAAATCATAGCTTGAAAGGAATAGGCAAACTGGGGCTGGTAAGTTTAGTAACAGATTCCAGAGGGATTTATCCTTTCTTTTTTTCCCAGAGGTTTATTCTTTGCAAAACACTTTTATGTGTATTAATCTCATTTTAGCTTTGACACAATCCAGCAAGGGAGGCAAGGTGGGGATTAAAAACGGGGAAAGGATTTGAGAGAGATTTATGATGTAGAAACAGCAGGATTTTATGACCAATTAATCTTCTGGTTAAGGGTGAGGGAGAGTCAAAGATGCCCACCCCTACTCACTCATTCACTCATAAAAATCACTCATACAACAAATACTTGTTGAGGATATATTATGTGTCCTGTCTACCCACTGGGACTGGACTTGCAGATTCCTGGCTGAGGCTACGAGGTCAATTACAGTGCCTTGGCCTGAGCAGGAGGTGGTGGAGGAAAAGTATGGGATGCAGGTGGTTGTTCAGGTTTCAGGGGGTTCCGGTTTCCACCCTGTGGATTTGGGAGGGCTATGGGACACACAGGTGAAATTGACAAGCAGGCAATTTTACAGAAAGATTTAGCTTTCTCTGGACAGAGGTCTGGGATATGAAATAGACTATTAATTAGCCTATAGGTAAGAGTTAAAACTGAGAGTGGATTAGGCAACCTCCAGAGATCTTGGTTAAGATACTTAACAATTCAGAGCTTCAGTTTCTTGCTATGGGAAATGAAGAAGATAGTATCTACACCTCGGGATTATTTTAGATCCAGTGAATGTGCGTGAACCTTGAATACAGCAGTACATTATATAAGTTGAAAATATTATTGCCAATATTCCACCACTATAGTATCTGTATCTTGTCTCGCCCGTCAATTTAGTAAACTCCTCAAAAAAGACCCAAGTTTTGCACTCAGATTCCTGCATTATCTCATTATCTTTGTATCCCCAGGCAAAGGTCAAGAGTTAAACAAGACTAGGTCTTGACATCTGGGCTTTGGAATAGAAATTAAGAATATTGGGGCATGGCCAGGCATAGTGGTTCACACCTGTAATCCCAGCACTTGGGGAGGCTGAGGCAGGTGAAACATTTGAGGTCAGGAGTTCAAGACCAGCTGGCCAACATTGTGAAACCCCCGTCTCAACTAAAAATACAAAAGTTAGCTGAGTGTGGTGGTCCACACCTGTAGTCCCAGCTACTCGGGTGGCTGAGACAGGATAATCATATGAACCCAGGAGGCAGAGGTTTCAGTGAGCCAAGATCGCGCCACCACACTCCAGCCTGGGTGACAGAATGACATTCTATCTCAAGAAAAACAAAAATTGGTGCTGGGTGCAGTGGCTCATGCCTATAATTCCAGCATTTTGAGAGGCTGAGGAGGGAGGATGCCTTAAATCCAAGAACTAGAGACTAGCCTGGGCAAAATGGTGAGACCCCCATCTCTACAAAAAAAAAAAAAAAAGTTTGTAATTAGCAGGGCATGGTGGCACACCTGTGGTTCCAGCTGCTCCAGCAGCTGAGGCAGAAGGATGGCTTGAGCCCGGAGGTCAAGGCTGCAGTGTGCTGTGATAGCACCACTGCACTCCAGCCTGGATGACAGAGCAAGACCCTGTCTCAAAACAAAACAAAAATATTGGATTAATTCATAAATCTATTTTAGATATGAAAGGTGTATCTATCTGATCAGGAACTGGGGCAGAAAGATAATTATGCAAGGCAGAATGGCGGTGCTGTTGTTGAGTTTTATTTCCAAAAGCACAGCTAATGAATGATTAATGTGAATAAGTATTTTCACGTAGTCTGACCCTTGAAAAATGAAGGGGGGGGAAATTTAGAGAAATTTGAGAGAACAATTCAGGTTATGACTAGACTCCCGGCCCTGATTGTCAAAATGAAAGGCGGTGAGAAAACCAGGATACCTTTAGGAAAACATTTTCAAAGCAAATTGGTGGAGACTAGGTTTAGGAGCACTGTTTCAACTGAGTACAAGGATGAAACAGGTGACCAAGCAATGTTTTCAAAGGCCTACATTTTTTGTCATTTTCGTTTCTTTTCTTTTTTTCTTGAGAGGGAGTCTTGCTGTGTCACCCAGGCTGGAGTGCAGTGGTGTGATCTTGGCTCACTGCAACCTCTACCTCCCAGGTTCGAGCAATTCTCCTGCCTCAGCCTCCCGAGCAGCTGGGACTACAGGCATACACCCCGATGCCCGGCTAAGTTTTGTATTTTTATTAGAGATGGGGTTTCACCATTTTGGCCAGGCTGGTCTTGAACTCCTGGCTTCGGCGGATCCGCCTGCCTCAGCTTCCCAAAGTGCTGAGATTATAGGCGTGAGCCACTCCGCCCGGCATGTCATTTTCAATTCCATAAGACATGGTATAAAAACGACTTTCTTAATTTATTTTTTGAATGATGTTACTCTAACTCCATGAATTAGAACCTACCTGGGAAAATAAGGAACATATTTATACTCAGTTTTAAATTTTTCGTCCAGTATAATATGGGAGTAACAGTTCAAGGCCATGGCCAGCCACTCCATCTAATTTTCTGGCTCTCATTAATTATTTTTTCTTTTTTAGAGAGGGAATCTCACTCTGTTGCCCAGGCTGGAATGTTGTGGTGCAGTCAATAGCTCAATGCAGCCTGCAATCCTGTGGGGGGCTCAAGCGATCCTCCTAACTCAGCCTTCCTTAATAGCTGGGACTACAGGTGCACACCAGCACGCCTGGCTAATTTTTTAACATTTTATGTAGAGGTGGAGTCTCACTATGTTGTCCAGGCTGGTCTTGAACTCCTAGGCTCAAATGTTCCTCCCACCCCAGCCTCCTGAGTAGCTGGGATTCCAGCTCCGGCTCTTATAATTGATGGGTGCATAGGGATGTCTTCTGTGCAGGTAACCAAATCTCAGAAGTTAACTAGAGGAAGAAGAATGGTCTCCTGGAACTGGAGATTTGCCTACTCTGCTCTCAGGAAAACAAGGTGGGGTAGTTTCTTGAAATAGTAATTCTGCTGTGCTAGTCTTCCTCAGACCACAGAATGACTGTGAAGAGTCAGTCTGTCTTTCTGCAGTGACAGAAGCTAAAGAAACCGGATACCTTATTCCCTCATATAGTTATTCATGAAACGTTTGTGCCAGAGAGTGTGGTGATTGCTGGAGAGGGGTGGATGGAGTAATCTTACTCCTAGGAATCTTCCAGTCTAGTGCAGAAGATAATACTGGGTTCCAGGTGCCACCTCTGAATACATGTGTGAGGTGCAGTGCCCACCCAGGGTTAGGGCCAGGTTGCCCTTCACACAGGTTGTGACGCTGAAGCTGAGTCTTAGGCGCTGAGCAGGAAGTGGCAAATTAGATTGGGAGTTGGAATTCCAGGCAACAGGGAGACAGCTTAGTGGAGGGTTGAAGCATTTGAGCTGTAGTGGAAGACTACACTTTTATGAGTGAGGGACAGAAGACTGAGCTGGAGTGGTCGTCCGGCTGAGCTGTAGTGGAAGACTACACTTTTATGAGTGAGTGACAGCAGACTGAGCTGGAGTGGTTGTCAGGCTCAGGATGGCCTTGAATGGCATTCTGATGAATTTGGAATTTTGCCCTGAATATGAACAAGGAGGCAAGCACCCTCGTGGCTTTGCTTTGCGGGGATCGCCTCCCTATAGACTGAGTTGCCTTGAGAGTGGAGATGGTCTTATTCATCTTTGTAGCCCCATTATTTTCTGACACACATTTCCTGAGCACCTTCGGAGTGAGCACCTTGAGAGCCCAGGGTGCGGGAGAAATAAGACAGCCTCTGCCAGCTGGGAGAGGGTGATACCCACACAGCTGTGCAACCTGGGGACAGAAGTGCCAGGTAACCCCAGAGCCTGCAGGAGCGCACCCCACTCAGCAGGAAGGTGTGTGTCACTGGCACTTTCCTAAAGCAGGTGAGGCTTTGAGAATGCCAAACCAGCCAGGCCAAGAGAGCTGGAGAGAAGGGAAGGCCGGGAGGGGCAGCCCGAGTGTGGATGGATCAGTGGCACCTAGCTAGGTGTGCTGCAGAGAAAGTGTCCGCAGAGAGGCAGAATGACCAACAGAAGGTGGAGGTGGACACGTTGGCCAGAAACAAGAAGGACTGGTCTTCGTGTGAGATGGGAGGAGAAGTGTGAGGGCAGATGGGACTGCAGGCTGGGGTACAGAGGGGTCAGTGATAGAGAAGGGTTCAATAAATGCTGGCTCGGTCATCAGTTAAGAGGGTGGCCTCCATTGGTTAAGAGGGTAGCCTCCATGCTACACTTGTGTGGGTCTGGGAATGCAGCTGACCTTTCCTCAGCCAGATTCCTGCTTCCTCTGGCTGTAGCCCTCTCCACAACTGAAGAGAATATGCCCTTCAGTCCAGAAGCCAGAAAGAATGTCAGCAGATCTCAAATGCTTCCATCCAACACACCGCCCCGCCCACTTGGCTCATTCCTCCCTGCAAGGCCCCACTAATACCTGTTCAGGTCCCCTGATGCTGCCACCTGGGAAGGGACTGGAAAGGGCTTGGGGCTTGGCTGCACCTCCCCCCGATCCAATCCTGATTCAAAGGGTCTAGCTCTCTGCCTTGGTCAGCCAGTTTAGTCTTTCTGTGGGGACTGTTTTCTTCTCTCCTCAAATCTGTCTCCAGGCCAGGCGCGGTGGCTCACACCTGTAATCTCAGCACTTTGGGAGGCCGAGGCAGGCAGATCACATGAGGCCGGGGGTTCAAGACCAGCCTGGCAAACGTGACAAAACCCTGTCTCTACTAAAAATACAAAAACAAAAAACAAAAAAAACTGTCTACTTGATGTCCTCAGACTGCCCCCTGAGAGGATGGGAGTGAATGAAGACAAAGGGGGGAATCCAGAAAGCATGCTTGGCTCTAAGGTGATTGTGTGCGCTGAGGTAAGTGCAGATGAAATCACTGCTTCACACTAAGCCACTAGATAGGAGTATGATGGAAACGGGATGGGCCCTGTGTTGAGAACTGTTGAGGTTGAATAGCGGATACGGGGGTTTCATTATACTCTGCTTTTGCAATTTTCCATAATAAAAAGTTGAAAAACATGCTCACACCTGTAATCCCAGCACTTTGGGAGGCCAAGGTGGGTGGATCACCTGAGGTCAGGAGTTCAAGACCAGCCTGACCAATATGGTGAAACCCCCTCTCTATTAAAAATATAAAAATGGTTGGGCGCGGTGGCTCATGCCTGTAATCCCAGCACTTTGGGAGGCCGAGGCAGGCGGATCACGAGGTCAGGAGATCCAAGACCATCCTGGCTGACATGGTGAAACCCTGTCTCTACTAAAACTACAAAAAATTAGCCAGGCCTGGTGGCTCGCACCTGTAATCCCAGCTACTCAGGAGGCTGAGGCAGGAGAATTGTTTGAACCTGGGAGGCAGAGGTTGCAGTGAGCTGAGATAGCACCACTGCGCTCCAGCCTAGGCGACAAGAGCAAGACTCCATCTCAAAAAAACAAACAATAACAACAAAAACAAAACAACAACAACAAAATATATATATATGTTAGCTGGGCATGGTGGTGGCACCTGTAGTCCCAGCTACTTGGGAGGCTGAGACAAGAGAATTGCTTGAACCTGGGAGGCAGAGGTTGCAGTGAGCCAAGATCACGCCAGTGCACTCCAGCCTGGGCAACAGAGTGAGACTCTGTCTCAAAAAAAAAAAAAAAAATTGAAAAATAAATAGTTGGTATTTTGAAAATGCTGTGAATTGACACTAATACTTCATTTTTGCCAGTCATGTGATAAACGTATTATTTACCAATGTAAGGGGAAGAAAGCAAGAACTGTTTTGTAGGAACTCTGCTGGTTTGGAGCTCTCCTTCCCTCTCTCACCTCCAACTCCAGTCTTTGGCCAGTATTATCTGGTATTACCCCTCCTTGGTTTTAATCAGAGTTACCCTTCAACTTCTTTCCTCCTGTCTGAGCATGCTTGCCTTTATCTGTTTTTCATCTGTAAGGGTAATCCTAGTGTAAGGAAGTTCAATTTCAGCCTAACCAAAACCTTCCCCTGATCTAAGCTTTTCTTTCCACTGCAGCTATGACTTTGATGTGATGGAGAGTTGCTGGTTGTCATACTTGTTTTTAAATTACCCCTCTTGGATAAATAATCTTTTTTTGTCTAGCTTTATCATAGAGGTCTCTGATGTTTTGAAAAGAAGTATCTAGATAACCAACCAGAGAACTGTTGGGGGAAAGAAAATGCAAAACAAAACAAAAAGAAGTATCAGAGCACTGAAAAGATGCTTAGCAATATTAAGCGTGAAAAACAAATTTCAGATATGAAAGATTACCTTGGATTGAAACCACATTGTGATTGAGAAACTTGAAGACAAAGTAACTTCATGAGTCAAAAGATAAGAAACCAGCTAGCAAGAACAACAGATGTTTTGGGTGGAGCCTTATGTCACAGACTGGGGTGGGGTAATTCACATCCAGCCTTCTAACTGTCCTTCCCTCCAGACCCAACCCAACTCATCCCACCTTCTTCAGAGCTCCTCATTAGCTTCAAAATAAAACCTGAATTTCTTCAAGGGCATCTAAGATGACATTAACAATCTCCCATCTCGTATCTCAAAGTTTCCTTCTTGGAAGCCTTTCTTGACTCCCCTGAAAAAAAAAAAAATGGTGATTTCTCCATGAGTGCTCCCAAAGCACCAAAATATACAATACATTTCTGTATGTGTGTATGTATGTATGTATGTATGTATTTATTTTGGAGTCAGGGTCTTGCTATGTTGCCCAGGCTGGAGTGCAGTGGCTATTCACAGCTGCGATCATAGCACACTGCAGCCTTAAACTCCTGGGCTCAAGCAATCCTCCCTCCATGGCCTCCCTCTCCAGTAGCTAGAATTACAGATAATACGGTATGACCCAGCCCTACAATACCTTTATTATTGTTGTCCCTGCTACAAGTTCTTTTTTTTTTTTTTTTTTTGAGACAGAGTCTTGCTCTGTCTCCCAGGCTGGAGTGCAGTGGCGCGATCTCGGCTCACTGCAAGCTCCACCTCCCGGGTTCCCGCCATTCTCCTGCCTCAGCCTCCTGAGTAGCTGGGACTACAGGCGCCCGCCACCGTGCCCGGCTAATTTTATGTATTTTTAGTAGAGACGGGTTTCACCATGTTAGCCAGGATGGTCTCGATCTTCTGACCTTGTGATCCGCCCCCCTCGGGCTCCTAAAGTGCTGGGATTACAGGCGTGAGCTACAAGTTCCTTGAGCTCAGGCAGTCTTGTTGACCTGTGCAGTACCTATGCTTAGCACCTAGGAGTTTCTCAAAAAAAAAGCTGAGTAGGATCAGTGACCCTGCAGAATTGTATTATAGCATCCGCGAATGCAGAGGGCTCATTAAACAAACCTATAGGCTGGCAACAGAAATGTTACTTTCCTAATAGAAGAGGAACCTTCTCCATAAAAGATATAGTACAGACTAGAATAACGATTTATTATTTAATAAAATGATTTATTTTATAATTTATTTATTCATATATTTTTATTGTGTGCTTACTAAGGAGTCAGCCTCTATGCTAAACGCTTTACCTACATTACCTGATTTGCATTTATCCTAAACTTTTTTCTGTTTATTTGTACTCCCTCTCCTTCACCTGCTTTGTATCTCATCAACTCTGTTCAGAGTGTGGAGACTAAGGCCAAGCGCCATGGCTCATGCCTATAATCCCAGCACTTTGGGAGACGGGTAGATTGCTTGACACCAGGAGTTCGAGACCCTCCTGGCCAGTGTGGTGAAACCACATCTCTATTAAAAATACAAAAATTAGCTGGGTATGGTGGCAGGCACCTGTAATCCCAGCTACTCGGGAGGCTGAGGCAGGTGAATTACTTGAACCCAGGAGGCAGAGGTTGCAGTGAGCCAAGATTGCGCCACTGTATCCCAGCCTGGGTGACAAAGTGAGGCCCTGTCTCAAAATAAAATAAAATAAAATAAATAAAATCTGCATACCTAGATTATAATGCAACACTGCAAATACAGTAAAAAATGTAACTGTACATGTTACTTGAATTTTATGATGTGCCTATACATCCACACAGTATGTACATTATATCTCAATAAAACTGGTTTTAAAATCTTGGCCGGGCGCGGTGGCTCAAGCCTGTAATCCCAGCACTTTGGGAGGCCGAGACGGGCGGATCACGAGGTCAGGAGATCGAGACCATCCTGGCTAACACGGTGAAACCCCGTCTCTACTAAAAATACAAAAAAAAAAAAACTAGCTGGGCGAGGTGGCGGCACCTGTAGTCCCAGCTACTCGGGAGGCTGAGGCAGGAGAATGGCATGAACCCGGGAGGCGGAGCTTGCAGTGAGCTGAGATCTGGCCACTGCACTCCAGCCTGGGTGACAGAGCGAGACTCTGTCTCAAAAAAAAATAAAAAATAAAATAAAATAAAATCCTGTGTAAGGTTTTCTATGTAAATGAACAAAAAAGGTCTAGAATAACTATTAATTACTTACAAGGAAGGAACTGAGATGGGGGATGGGCCTTAAGGAGAACAAGTTTGATTTTTTTTATTCTGTGCACTTCTGTATCTGAATGTTTTCCAGTGAGCATATGTGTTAGCTTGTATATTTTTGGTCTGTTTTATTCACTGCTGTAATCCTAGCACCCAGATCAGTGCCTACACATAGCAGAGGCTCAATAAGTATTTGTTAAATGAAAAATAAGTGAATTATACTTTAAATGTAAAAAAACCCAAATGGAGTACATAATAACTTGATTGGTTTGTGTATGGCTGACTCAAACTTTCTAATTTTTAAAATTCATTTCCAAAATAGATTTATGGAACCGATGCTTTTTAGCAATTTGAGAACTATTCTTGGAATACTCTGAATGGGTCCTGGCTTAAAAAATCCAAGCACTGAATTTGATTTTTGGCTGTAAAATTTGGCTATGAAAGGAGTTTCCCCAGTGTATCTTTTAATCAATCTGCTATAAAGCATGTACAATCATTTATTTTTCTTATCTAATACGAGAAAATGAAGTGTTGTAACTGAACATAGCTGTAACTATGTTCACTGGTGACTTGATTTGTATTTGGTATTGCCTTTACATTACCTGATGGATTTTTTTTTTAAACAATAGTGGAAGTAAATTTACCAGTAATTTGCAATCCAGGCTAAAATCTGTATCTGAACACCTCCTTCCCTGATGTACTTGCAAGTATATTAAGGTAAATACTTGTTGATACATACCTGAAATGCTGAAATAATATTGTCTATTAGTATTTAAATGTGGTTACTAATTATGTGATGATTATTTACAACAATCAACCTTTTATCTTGCTATTGATTAAATGGAAGTTTTTTTTAGTTCTATTTAATGCATTCATAAATATATAAAATAATATCTTGATTTTAATCTTGCCTCTCTTCTAAAACAGTGGTTCTTAAGCCTTTTGGAGATCCTTAAGGATCTGATAAAAGCAATGAGTCTTTGCACTGTAAAAATGTACACATTTAGGTTACAGTGAACTCCAGCCACTGCACTCCAGCCCAGGCAACAGAGCAAGAATCTGTCTCTAAACTAAACTAAATGTACACAGTTAAGGATGGTTCCAAACCTCAGGTTAATAACTCTTGTTCTAAATCATTCAAATGCATGGAGCTATCCATAGATACCTCCACATCAAAATTTACATATATATATATATATATAGCTTAAAAGTATGTAATTTGACCAAGTTTCCTAGCTTTTTATATTGATGGTAACTTTCACATTTAACCTGTGGCTCTTTAGGGTATCCAATTCATTTATTAGAATATCATACTCAGGCACAGTGACTCACATCTGTAATCCCACATTTTGGGAGACCAAGGTGGGAGGATCACTTCAGGAGGAGTTCAAGACTAGTCTGGGCAACACTGCAAGACCCCATGTCTACAAAAAAAAATTTTTTTTAATTAGCCAGGTGTGGGTGGGGTGCAGTGGCTCACACCTGTAATCCCAGCACCTTGGGAGGCCAAGGCAGGAAGATCACTTGAGGCCAGGAGTTCTAGACCAGCCTGGCTAACATGGCGAAACCCCATCCCACCTTCTCAGGAGGCTGAGGCAGGAGAATCCCTTGAACCCGGGAGATCTTGCAGTGAGCTGAGATCATGCCATTGCACTCCAGCCTGGGTGACAGAGCAAGAATCCATCTTGGAAAAAAAAAAATAAATTGAAAAACAGAAGTTAGCTGGGTGTGGTGCCACACACCTGTGATCCCAGCTACTCGGGAGGCTGAGGCAGGAGAATCACTTGAACCCAGGAGGCAGAGGTTGAAGTGAGCTGAGATCATGCCACTGCACTCCAGCCTGGGCAACAGAATGAGACTCTGTCTCAAAAAAAAAAAAAAAAAAATTAGCCAGGTGAGGCAGCACACACATGTAATCCCAGCTATTTGGGAGACTGAGTGGCGAGGATCGCTTGAGCCCAGGAATTCAGGGCTGAGGTGAGCCGTGATCGCACCACTGCACTCCAACCTGAGCAACAGAATGGGACCCTGTCTCTTAAAACACACACACAAGAATATCATACTCAACTTGCATCACCTGGTATCTTAGTTCATTTTCTGTTGCTAAGACAGAATACCTGAGACTGGGTAATTTATAAATTAAATAAGTTTATTTGGCTCATGGTTCAGGAGGCCAGGTAGTCCAAGGACATGGCAGCAGCTTCTGGTGCGGGCTTTCGTACTGCTTCAGAACATGGTGGAAAAGCAGGAGGACAGCAGCACATGCAAAAGAGACTACAAGATTGAGTCAAGCTAGCTTTTCTAACAACCTCATCTCCAGAGGGCTCACTCCTGTGAGAGCTAATTCACTCCCTCGGGAACTCACTTCACCTGATGGCATTAATTTATACCTGCGGGCTCTGCCCTCATGACCCAATCATCTCTTAAAGGCCCCATCTCTTAATACTATTACATTGGCAATTAAGCTTCCAGGACAGGAACTTTAGAGAGACACATTCCCCCAGGCCCGAGGAACTCAGGTGGCTGGATGATTGACAGACAGGCTTCAGAATCACTCTAACCAAATCCCAATGGCTTGGGGCAGGGTTTAGTTTTGTTTAATTGAATTCAGCAGTTTTCTTAATTCTTCAAACAATGTCACATAATTATTTAAATGTGATGTAACTAATGGATTGACTTTTCAAGGTTCCTTTTTGGTCTTATGATCCCAAATATGGATTTTAAAGAAGAGGGAATCTACAATTAATGAAGGTTTATTTCTCATACTTTGTGCTTCTATGAGAACGAGAAAAGGGTATTGTGGTTTTTAAATGTGGTTTGGGAAATGTTCATAACAATGGAAAGACCAGTGTTGGGTCAGACGATGAGGCTGCCTGATACAAAGAGAAACTCAGTTTGAAACAGGAAAAAAGAGAAACGGGAAGGGCAAAATGAAGGAAGGGTGAGAGCTGCAATTTTTGAGAAGTAATGATCGAGAGACTTTCTGGTGAAGAGCCACCCAGTCTGGAGATCAGAGATGCAACAGACCCATTTCAGACCTAAGCACACCTATTATTCAGTTGTAGTTAGTAGGAAAACCCAAAGGGTTTGGGATGATTTCTGAACCCATCTTCAGGGTGAAGAATTTGCTGATTGCAGGCTGGGCACATTGGCTCACACCTGTAATCCCAGCAGGTTGGGAGGCCAAGGCAGGTGGACCAGGAGTTTGAGACCAGCCTAGCCAACATGGCAAAACCTTGTCTCTACTAAAAATGCAAAAATTAGCTGGTCATGGTAGTGCACACCTGTAATCCCAGCTACTCAGGAGGCTGAGGCAGGAAAATCACTTGAACCCAGGAGGCGGAGGTTGGAGTGAGCTGAGATCACACCAGTGTACTCCAGCCTGGGCAACAGAGCAAGACTCCATCTCAAAAAAAAAAAAAAAAAAAAAAAAAAAGACTGGGCGCAGTGGCTCACACCTGTAATCCCAGCACTTTAGGAGGCCAAGTCAGGTGGATCACTTGAGGTCAGGAGTTCGAGACCAGCCTGGCCAATATGGTGAAACTGTCTCTACTAAAAATACAGAAATTAGCCGGGTATGGTGGCTCATGCCTGTAGTCCCAGCTACTCAGGAGGCTGAGGCAGGACAATCTCTTGAACACAGGAGGCGGATGTTGCAGTGAGCCAAGATCATGCCACTGCACTCCAGCCTGGGCCACAAAGCAAGACTCCATCTCAATAATATAATAATAATAATAATAATTTGCTGATTCCTTTTTCTAGATTTGTGTATTTGGGGCAAGAATCATTGAAATTGTGTCCGACTCTATAGCTAGACGTGGGGTGGTGGGGGGCATAAAGGGATAGAGTGAGTGATGGAGACCTTGCAAAGGAAGCAAGCCCAGCCATCTCTCCTGATATCCACTACAGCTCTTATCCCTCTCCAGCCCCTCCCACTCCTGCTGCATCCCAGGGGGACAAGGAAAAGTCAATGAGAAGATAAATTCCGAGAGAAGATCATCAAACTTGTCCAACAAAAAGTCTTAATTGACCTTGGGAAGATATATTTTGAGATGGAGTCTCGCTGTGTTCCCCAGGCTGGAGTGCAGTGGTGCAATCTCAGCTCACTACAACCTCCACCTTCTAAGTTCAAGTGATTGTCCTGCTTCAGCCTCCCGAGTAGCTGGGAAGAGAAATGCAAATCAAAACCCCAATGAGATACTATCCCACACTAGTCAGAATGGCCATTACTAAAAAGTCAAAAAACAACAGATGCTGGCAAGGTTGTGGAGAGAAGGGAATGCTTACACACTGCTGGTAGGAATATACATTAGTCCAGCCACTGTGGAAAGCAGTTTGCCGATTCCTCAAAGAACTTAAAACAGAACTACCATTCCACCCAGCAATTCCATTACTGGGTATATACCCGAAGGAATAGAAATCGTTCTATCATAAAGACACACACACCTGTATGTGTTCATTGCGGCACTCCTCCCAATAGCATAAGTCATGGAATGAACCTAAATGCCCATCAGTGGTAGACTGGATAAAGAAAATGTGGTACATATACACCATTGAATACTACCCAGCCATAAAAACGAATAAGAGCATGTCCTTTGCAGCAACATGGATAGAGTTGAAGGTCATCACCCTAAAGGAACTAATGCAGAAACAGAAAGATACAGCATGTTCCCATCTATAAGTGGGAGCTAAACAGTGAGTACACATGGATACAAAGAGGGGAGCAATAGACACTGGGGCCTACTTGAGGGTGGAGGCTGAGAGGAGGGTGAGGGTCAAAAAACTACTTGTCAGGCACCATGCTTATTATCTGGGTGACAAAATAATCTGTACACCAAGCCCCCATGACACAAAATTTACCTATATAACAAACCTGTATCCCCAAACCTAAAATGAAAGTTAAAAAAAAAAAAAAAAAAGCCTGGCCAACATGGTGAAACCCTACCTCTACTAAAAATACAAAAAAAAGAAAAAAAATTAGCTGAGTGTAGTAGCGGGCACCTGTAATCCCAGCTACTCTGGAGGCTGGGGCAGGAGAATCGCTTGAACCGGGGAGGCGGAGGTTGCAGTGAGCCGAGATCGCCCCACTGCACTCCAGCCCAGGTGACAGAGAATCCGTGGTAGATCCAAAAATGGAATGAGTGTGGTGTAATCATTCGAGGTGTTCAGTGTGAGTGAAGAGAGGGCAGGGTTGGTGCAGTTGTATTGACAAGTACGTCTTCTGCATTGAAGGGTCCTGGTTATAGTGAAAGGTGAAGAGGAAGGAGCCAGCCGAAAGAGATAGGGGATCATTTTGGAAAATGAAGAGATGACTGAGGATCAAGGTCTCAGTTTATAATTGAAGGGGAGAAAGACTAAAGGCTGGGGAGGGGATGGCTTTCATGTGTAGAGGAATATAAGCACTGAATTTCTAAGAAGAGAAGAAAAGAGACACTATTTGTGAGGCTCCAGGCATGATGGGAGTATTGGTGGGAGGTGTGTGTGGTGTGTGTGTTGCAGGGAGTGAGCATTGATCTGATGGAAGGAATGTTTGTGTGGAAGAGTAAATAGCCACCAGCCTGAAGTTGACCATTAAAAAAAGTCCCAAAACACATTCAACTGAGTCTTACCCTCTTAAATGACTCCACATTTCAAGAAAATTTGCCTGGAAAAGCAATCCTCTTCCTCACCCATTGAAGATACTGTATTTTACTTTTGAAAAGCCAATGACAAAGATGCAACACCTTTTTAATAAAGAATCTGCCCCTTTGATGGCTTAGATTTTTAGCTGCCTAGAGAAAGGCAAGCTAGGACACTGCTTTCTTGGGTCCATTCCACTAACACTTTTAGGTGAGGTTTTTATTTGATGCGCAGTGTCTGAACTGCCATGTACTTTTGCAAAAATGCATTTCCTGGTTGTGTGTGTTTTATGGCAATTGCTACCATTTCTTCTAATCACTTGCCACAGGTATCCCATAGCTATCAGGGGTAGAACTTCTGGTGCAGGGGGAAGGCCCATGTGCCAGGCTGTGAGTCTAGGCAGGTTGTTGGAAAGGCAGTTGTTTACTAGGCCTTGGTGTTTGGTACATTACTGATATGAAGCCTGGAGGGAGGACTGGTGTGGAGATGATCTGCGTCTGCTATCAGGAGCAAGAAACATTGAATAAATAGGCAAATTGCTAAGGAAAAAAAATGCTCTCCTAACTTCAATTCTTTTCCTTTTCCTTCCTTTGGCCACCCCATCTTCAGGTGCCCAATAGTGTCATAAAAATGTATTTCTTAAAAAACCCTAAATGTTTGAGTTGACTCCAAGTTAATATATATCAACCTTAAACTTAAAAAAGTTAAAGGCGTATTAGGCTGGGTTATAGTAGTAAAACAGGAGAGCGAAGGACACAGTGGTCCCACTCTAGATGGTTGTAGAGTCTAGATGATTATATTCTGTTTTAGGCATCCTGTTTTGATAAGGACACTGACCAACTGGACCACAATCAGAGAAAAGCAGCTAGGGTCTGGGAACCACATTATCTGAGGAATGACTCAAGGCCTGGAAAAAGAAGACTGATGGTTATCTTTATATATTAAAGGGTTGTCTGCCACATAGTAAAGGGAAACATTGGCCGGGTGGGGTGGCTCATGCCTGTAATCCCAGCTCTTTGGGAGGCCAAGGCGGGCGGATCACGAGGTCAGGAGATCAAGACCATCCTGGCTAACATGGTGAAACCCCATCTCCATTAAAAATACAAAAAAAAGTTAGCCGAGCGTGGCAGCATGCGCCTGTAGTCCCAGCTATTCGGGAGGCTGAGGCGGGAGAACGGCGTGAACCCAGGAGGCGAAGCTTGCAGTGAGCCGAGATCGCGCCACTGCACTCTAGCCTGGGCGATAGTGCGAGATTCTGTCTCAAAAAAAAAGAAAGAAAGAAAAGGGAAATATTCAGTGTCGCTCTGGGGGACACAGCTAGGACCAATGGGAGGGAGTGACCAGGAAATATATATTGGATTAAAATAAGAAAGAAATTTCCACTAATTAGAGTTGTTCAAAAGGAGAATGGAAAAAAGCAAACTGCAGAACAGCATTAGAAGTATAATCCCATTTGACTTTGAAATTGCACACAAAAGTCTTTGAACAGTGGAGAGACAGGATCATTGCTTTAGAAAAACGATGCTGGCGGCAAGCTAGAAGGTGCATGAGAAAAGGAGGTAAGGATGGCAGTGAATAGCCCATTGAAATAGTCCAGCCAAAAGATGATGAGACCTTAAACTGGGGTAGTAGCAGTGGGCATCAGGAATTAGAGATGACCCAATTGTCCATCGATAGATAAATGGAGAAACACAATGTAGTCTCTGCATACCATGGAATATGATTCCACCTTAAAGGTGAAGGAAATGCTCACACAGGCTACAACATGGATGAACACAGGAGGCTGAGGCAGGAGAATGGCCTAAACCTAGGAGGCAGAGGTTGCAGTGAGCTGAGATCACGCCATTGCACCCCAGCCTGGGCAACAAGAGCGAAACTCCATCTCAAAAACATAAGTGCTTAAAATGGTAAATTTTATGTTATGTATATTTTAACACAATAAAAAACACTTCTAAATTTAAAACAAACAAGGTTAGAGATGAATTTGAGAAAGAGTTGAAAGATACAAATGAAAGTAGAGTAAAGGTGATTGCCAAGCTATCTAGCTTCGCTGACTAGGTAGATGATGAGGCCATTAGCCAAAAAAGAGAACATTAACCAAGAAGACAAACAGAAGATTAGGAACTCAGTTGGAGAAATGTGAAGTTTGAGTGGCCTGACAAACATTCAATGGGAGATTTTTAAAATAACAACTTTACTGAGTTGTATACAATAAGTTGCACCTATTTAAAGCATGCCATTGAGTTTTTTTTTTGTTTGTTTTTTTTTTTTAAATAATGGCTGGCATTTATTAGATGCTTATTACAGCCATTTTCCCATTTTTTTTTTTTTTTTTTAAATGACATTTCACTATGTTGCACAATCTGGTCTTGAACTCCTGGGCTCAGCAACCCTCCCCCACCTCAGCCTCCTAAGCAGCTGGGATTACAGGTGCACACAACCACACCTGGCTCAATTCAAAGAGTTTTTGTTTTGTTCTGTATAGGAGATGAGTGTCTTGCTTTGATGCCCAGGCTGGAGTGCTGTGGTGTGATCATAGCTCAAGGCAACCTTGAAATCCTGGGCTCAAGAGATCCTCCCACCTAAGCCTCACAAGTAGCTGGGACCACAGGCATGTGCACCTTGCCTGGCTAATTTTTTCATTTTTATTTTTGTAGAGATGAGGTCTTGCTATCTTGCCCAGGCTGGTCTCAAACTCCTAGCCTCAAGTGATCCTCCCACTTTGGCCTCCAAAGTGCTAGGATTATAAGCGTGAATCACTGCACCCAGCCAGTCCAATGCACACATCCATGAACCCACCACAACCAAGGTTCAGAACATTCCTTTCATCCCCCAAATTTTCTCTTTTCCCTTATCCTTCTCCACGCCCGGAAAACAACTGAGCTTTCTGCCACTTACAGGTTAGTTTGCATTTTCTATAAATGAAAACATATAATATGTAGTTTTGTGAGTAGGTCTGACTTATTTCACTAAGCATAAAGATTTTGAGAGCCATCCATGTTGTGAGCATCAGTAGTTCATTCCTGTTTATTACTGACTCATGTCGCACCTTTTGACTATGCCACAACTTGTTTATGCCATAAACAAATTGGTTTAGGCCAGTTGTTGAGCATTTGGTTTGCTTCTAGTTTTTAACTATTACAAATAAACCTACAATGAATATTGCTGTACAAGTCTTTGTGTGAACATATATTTTTATTTTTCCTGGCTGAATACCCAGAGGTGGAATGACAAGGTTGAATGGCAGGTGTATGTTTAACTTTTTTTTTTTTTCTTTTTTTTTAAATTTGAGACGGAGTCTCACTTTGTCACCTGGCCAGGCTAGAGTGCAGTGGCATGACTTTGGCTCACTGCAACCTCCGCCTCCCAGGTTCAAGTGATTCTCCTGCCTCAGGCTCCTGAATAGCTGGGACTACAGGCCCACACTATCATGCCCAGCTAATTTTCGTATTTTTAGTAGAGACAGGGATTCACCATGTTGGCCTGGCTGATCTCGAACTCCTGACCTCAGGTGATCCACCTGCCTCAGCCTCCCAAAGTGCTAGAATTACAGGCGTGAGCCAGCGCGGCTGGCCATGTTTAACTTTTAAAGAAGCTGTCAGTTTTCCAAAGTGCTTGTACCATTTTACATTCCTGTCAGCAGTTGTACATCTTCACCAACACTTGGTATTGTCATCATTTTATCTTGAGCCATTCTCATTGGTGTGTAGTGGCATCTCATTGTGGTTTGAATTTGTGTTTTCTAGATAACGAACAATATTGAGTATCTTTTCATGTAACTTCTTTTTATAAAGCATCTGTTTGTCTTTTGCCCACTGAAAAAATTGCATTGCTTTCTTATTGAGTTGTAATAGTCCTTTATACATTCTAGATACCAGTCCATTATATGTATTGCAAATATTTTTTCATTCTATGCTTTATCTTTTCTCATTTTCTTTTTTCTTTTTAATGTATTAATAAATTTTTGTTTGAGGTGAGGTCTGACTCTATTGCCCAGGCTGGTCTCAAAATCCTGAGCTCAAGCAGTCCTCCCACCTCGGCCTCCCAAAGTGCTGGAATTACAGGCATGAACCACTGTGCCTGGCTTTTTCATTTACTTAACAATATCTTTCTTTTTTTTTTTTTTTTTTTTTTTTCCAGAAAGAGTCTTGCTCATTGCCCAGTCGAGTACAGTGGCGCAATCTCAGCTCACTGCAACCTCTGCCTCCCGGGTTCAAGCGATTCTCCTGCCTCAGCCTCCCAAGTAGCTGGGACTAGAGGCGCCCACCACCACGCCCGGCTAATTGTTTGTATGTTTAGTAGAAACGGGGTTTCACTGTGTTAGCCAGGATGGTCTTGATCTCCTGACCTCATGATCTGCCTGCCTCGGCCTTCCAAAGTGCTGGGATTACAGGCGTAAGCCACCGTGCCTGGCCACCAATATCTTTCTAAGAGCAAATTTTTAAGTTTTAACAAGGTTTAGTTTATCAGTTTTCTCTTTTATGAAAGTTTGCTTTTTGTGTCCTGAGATTTCTCCTCTGTTTAACTCTGGGAGTTTTCTAGATTGTACACTTAGGTCTCACTTTCATTTTCAGTTGATTTCTGTGTATAGCATGATGTAAAAGTCAAAGTTCATTTCTCTTTTTTTTTGAGAAGATAGGGTCTTGCTTTGTCACCCAAGCTAGAGTTCAGTGGCATCATCATGGCTCACTGCAACCTCTGCCTCGCAGGCTTAGGTGATCCTCCCACCTCAGCTCCTCAGCTTCCTGAATAGCTGGGGCTACAGGCACGCACCACCACACACAGCTAATTTTTGTATTTTTTGTAGAGATGGGGTTTTGCCATGTTGCTCAGCCTGGCTCAAGCAATCCGCCTGCCTCAGCCTCCCGAAGTGTTGGAATTAGAGGCTTGCGCCACCACGCCCAGCCTCAAGGTTTGTTTCTTTTTGCATATGACTACCCAGTTGTTTTAGTAAAATTTGTTGAACAGTCTTTCCTATGGGCTGGGCGCGGTGGCTCATGCCTATAATCTAAGCACTTTGGGAGGCCGAGGCGAGTGGATCACCTGATGTTAGGAGTTTGAGACCAGCCTGGCTAACATGGTGAAACCCCGTTTCTACTAAAAATACAAAAAATTAGCCAGGGCCTGGTGCTGCGTGCCTGTAATCCCAGCCACTCAGGAGGTTGAGGCTGGAGAATCGCTTGAACCCGGGAAGCGGAGGTTGCAGTGAGCCAAGATCACGCCATTGCGCTCTAGCTTGGGCAACGAGAGCAAAACTCCATCTCAAAAAAAAAAAAAAAAAAGAAGTCTTTCCTTTTTGTGCTGCATGTCTTACCAACTTTGTTGAAAATGAATTGAACATATATGTCTAGGACTATTTCTGGTGTCTCTTCAGTTCCAGGTGGAGATAAGAGGAATGTGTGACAGAGGGAATTAGAGCTACCTTTTTGCTGAATTCCAGCAGTGTACCTTTGCCTACACACAGAGAAACGCACCTGTCTTCAGGAAAGCCTTCCTACCAACATCAAGTTTGCATATCATTTCCTGAATTTTTTTTTTTTTTTTTAAGAGACAGGGTCTTGTTCTGTCGCCCAAGCTGGAATGCAGTGGTGTGATCATAGCTCATTGCAGCCTCAAATTCTTGGGCTTAAGCAATCCTCCCACCTCAGCCTCCCAAATTCCTAAATTCTTTTTTATTCGCCGAATTCTTAATTTTTGTTGTTGTTGTTCAGACAGAGTCTCACTGTTTCCCAGGCTGGAGTGCAGTGGTGAAACGTCAGCTCACTGCAACCTCTGCCTCCCAGGCTCAAGTGATTCTTGTGCCTCACCCTCCCAAGTAGCTGGGATTATAGGCGAGCACCACCACGCCAACTAATTTTTGTATTTCTATTAGAGACGGGGTTTTGCCATGTTGGCCAGGCTGGTCTCAAACTCTTGGCCCCAAGTGATCTGCCCACCTCGGCCTTCCAAAGTGCTGGGATTACAGGCATGAGCCACCACGCCCAGCCCGAATTCCTAAATTCTTAATTGAAATACTTAACTATGACTCTTTTTAGAGCCAAGACCTACAGTGATAAGGCAAGGGAAAATATTAAAACCTGGGTTCAGACTTGGTGAAGGCATAATGGCAAAGTATTTGGGATACCTGATTCTTGGCAACGCTAAACACTTACTATTTCTGTGAAAAAAATTTACAGGTTAAAGAATTGAAAATGCCTGGAAGACAACTGAAGGATCTGGGGCTTCTGGGGCAGACAGTCAGGATCTGGACATCAGCAAACTCTCCAGGGTTTTTTTTGTTTTTTTTTTTTGTTTGTTTGTTTTTTGAGATCAGCACGGTGGCTCACGCCTGTAATCTCAACATTTTGGGAGGCCAGGGCGAGCAGATCCCTTGGGGTCAGGAGTTCAAGACCGGTCTGACCAACATGGTGAAACCCCATCTCTACTAAAAACACAAAAATTAGCCAGGCATGGTGTTGCCTGCCTGTAATCCCAGCTACTCAGGAGGCTGAGGCAGGAGAATTGCTGGAACTCAGAAGGCAGAGATTGCGGTGAGCTGAGATCTTGCCACTGCACTCCAGCCTGGGTAACAGAGCGAGACTCCATCTCAGAAATAAATAAATAAAATAAAGAAATTCCATTCGAATTGGTCATTTAAAAGGATAGAAGACTGTGCCGAAGAACATGCATTCAGAAGTGAGTGACACAATGGGCCAATGAATCTATTTGTATCCTGACTTTGGCACACATCTTAACAGTGTTAACCTCTGTTCCTCCTCCTAGTGAGAGCTACACGTGCTATTAGGTCAAATACACAGCTACTGTGCAACTCTGCTTATTTAAAACCAGCAAGTTAAAAATATGTTCCAAACAAATCCTTTTCCACTTACACATGCTGTATTTTTTGCTTTTACAACTTTAAATTTCTATCCTCTTCCCACCAGTACAACTGCATCTTCTTATTAAGAAAATAGTTAACTTAGGAATTAATTTTATATCCTTCAATAAGAGTTTTTTTGTTTGTTCATGTGTTTGAGATGGGGGTCTCACTATATTGCCCAGGCTGGTCTCAAATTCCTGGGCTCAAGTGACTCTCCTGCCTCAACCTACTGAGTAGCTGGGACTACAAGCACATACTACTGCACCAGCCTTCAACGAGAGTTTTTAGAAGTGTCTAGAAATTAAAGTTCTAGGGTTTTGTACTGTTGAGTTAATGGTGTTTCTGAAGAAAGAGTGTCAGATCCACCAGTTGCTAAGCCTGCTCCCTTAAAGTCACCCAAAAATGTATTTAGACTCAAAAGCAGTCAACAGAAAGGAAAAATTGTTTTTCCCAACATTTGTGTTTCTGAATGCTTGCTGTGCTGAATATTTGCACTGAATGTGCATGTTTAACCTTTTGTCTAAAATTATTTCATTTCAGGTCTTCCTCTTAGGCCATCATTATTATATGTATATATGTATGTGTATGCATGTCTGTATGTGTGTATGTATGTTAGGTGTGTGGAGGACAGCATAAGATACATCTGTAAGTTTCCCATAATTGAAAAGTTGGCTGGGCACAGTGGCTCCTACCTGTAAACCCAGTACTTTGGGAGGCTGAGGCAGGAGGATCTCTTGAGCCCAGGAGTTCAAAACCAGCCTGGGCAACATAGTAAGACCCTTTATCAGAAAAAAAAAAAAAAAATTAAATGAAAAATTAGCCAGGTAAGGTTGCACATGCTTGTAGCCCCAGTTACTGAGGAGGCTCAGATGGGAGGATCGCTTGAGCCCAGGAGGGCAAGGCTGCAGTGAGCCGGGTTTGGGCCACTGCACTCCAGCCTGGGCAACAGAGAGAGACCCTGTCTCAAAAAAAAAAAAAAAAAAAAAAAAAAAGGAAGAAAAGAAAAGAAAAAGTTGACAGCTACCTGGAATCACATTAAGCCAGTGGATGTCTGTTTACTACTTTGAATCTTTTGAGTCTAAAATTTTTGTAATTATTGCCATAGCAGCAATTCAGATCCATTTTAGTGATGTTACAATAACTATCATAATATCCAAATTAGAAAATAAAAATGCTGGTAAGAGTTTGTTTTTGTTTTGTTTAGTGATAGTTTCCATTTTTATTGGATTTTTATTATTTGAAGTTTACTCTTTGGCTATAATTAATGGTGTCTGTTTTATACACTATTTAGTATATAAAGTTTGTATGACCACCTGGTGTGTTTGGTTGGGTTCAAAGAAGGTTACACAACAATTCTGTAACTCTTTAAAGACTTTGGCAAATGTTTTTTCCCCTCAATTTTAAATCATTGTTTTGTAAGGAAATTTTAATTAGAAAAAAAATTGTTTCTTTTCTGACTAAGTGCACGCCCCTCCATTGAGCCAATAAAGAATTTGTTTGAAAATAATTCCCAGCCTCTAGAACTACTAAGAGTATAATTTTTTCCCTTTAATTAGTAGTTTAGAATTTTTTTTAAACCAATGCCAAATGCAATGTGAGCTCAAGTTTTTAGTTCAGTTCTAAACTTAAAACCCGTGATTTTCAAGTGGGTTCTAAATTTGGCAAAATGTCTTCTCCCTGCCATAGTAGCTGGTGTTTTCCCATTCTTAAGGGTTCATATGTCTTATTTTCTAAGCAAGCAATACTGTTTTCCTTCACTATTTAATAATTTTTCCATTTCCCTTTTGTGGAATACCAAATGTGGTGTAACCTTTTTTAGCCCATAAAATAAAATAGATATAGCAGCTTTTCGAAAGAAAAAGGGGAGGAAATGGTAAGGGGGGAAAAAAGTCATTTAGCTTGCTTCCCTCTTACAAGGAAAAGAATACTGTATGTCTTGGATATTGAATTACACAAAGTTTATATATAGGTTGGTAGAAATCATCAAGTCAGAATTCAGTTCAGGTGCTTATTTTTTCTGCAACCCTCTGCATAAATGCAAATGAGTCCCAGAACCTTCCTGAGGAAAGGATATGTGAAACAGCATCCCATTCGATCACCACGCAAAGAAGCCTGTTCAACAAAGCCATCTCTCCTAGTCTGCTCTTTGCCAAGTATTTCATGGTGCTCCTTGCAGATGAAGGCACCAAGTGTTGAAAGCAGAACTCACTGGGTGCAGTGCTCAGGCCTGGCAAGCTAGGGGCACTGGCCTCTGAAGAGTATAGGTGGTTACTGTGTAGATGTTGTAGGTAGTTGGAAAAAGCCACTTCCATCCACAGAGTGTTGGAGAAAAGGATACCAGGATCTCTCCCCAAAACACAAGACCACACTCACTACATGCTCACGCTCACCTGCGCTGATCTCTGCCGTTCAGCTCTCCGGCTCAGGTCTCTCCCTATCATGTTCCTTGTATTCTTTTTTCTCCTGTTACAATTCTTTCATAAAAATAAAATGACCCAGAGGAAATAAGACCAGCATGAAGAAAAAGGTGAAATGAGGTTTTTATTCCCCTCCCGCACCCAACGTTTGGAATGCGGTCCAGTCCCTCGGGCAGCACTCCTCTGCAGCAGACTGTATCTGTTGGAGCAGCTTCCCTTTCTTCCCATGATCATGTTGTTTAGGCATTTGTAAACGTCACCCCAACCGAGAGCAACAAAGCTCAAGTTTGCTCTTTCTCAGAGATAGAGCATTTCCCAGCACTTCCCTGGAGGTCTTGGCAAATAGGCATCCCGTTCACTCTAGTCTCTCTGGTCCTGCTCTCTTCTCTGCTGGGGAGGAAGAACTATCCAGCTCCTTCTAGCAGCAGGCAGCCTCCAGCAAGAGTGGCCTTGACCGTCCTGTCCAACAGGTTCCCCTGCTTTATTTTTCTCTTGCTTCCCTGGTGCCAAGAGGCGAGGAATACTTAAGATATTTTCCACTCCCAGCCTTCCTGGATACTAAGCATTCAGACTACCAGATTCTGGGCTGTGGCAGCAGTACATTTTCCAGGATGGACGGCCCTCCCATCATCCATACCACTGCCATTGGCAGCTGTCTCCTCTCCCCCAGAGCCGGCAAGTGTTGGTAGAATTCCATTGACCTCAGCATTCCTAGAATGGCTGGAATTGACTTGAACATCCAACCTTTAAGGGAATGCAGCAAAGTGAACCAGCCAGTGCACTGCCCATGTGGGACCATATGGGTGATTCGAGCTCGAGGGAGTAAGAAATCGAAATGGGTTCAGATCAGCAGACCAGACTGGACGCCTGCCTCTGACCGTGATGCAAAGGGCCATTCTGTGAGAGAACATTGTTGCTGTACCATGTCAGCCTCAAACTTTTAGGGGAGTGCCATGCAACATTCCTGGTTTTCTTTAACAATACCTTATTTATCTGGCCTTGTCTCTAACGTCTCTATCTTGGGCCTCTATCATCAGTCACAGTGTTTTCATATTAAATAATCTAATAGAAAAAGCATTAATAGGAATCAAGAGTTCGAGCTTTAGCTCTGCTGTAAGGTGATGTATGGCCCTGGGCAAGGTACTGACCTTCTCTAGACCCAATTTCCTTCATCTAAGACTTAGGGGTGCTGGATTTGATTATAACTGTGTTCTAAAATTCCATAAATCTTCTTAAACTAATACTTACTAGTCTAATGAATAGCAAAGAGTATTTAAAATACTATTGTAAGATACTGTAATATTTTCCCCATAAGTGTCCCTAAGTTACTTTGGTCAAACTTTAAGGAATTCCACTCTTTCTACTCTTATAGGTTCACCCTATCTGTGCTTTTCATGACTGAATAATCTTCCTCATGCTCCCGCTTTTCCTTTGACGTTAGTGATTGCAGATCTGCTGTTTTTTCTTCTCTTTATAAATCTATTTTTATTGATAAGTCTCAGCATGCACTTGATTATTTTCATTGCCCATCTCTAAAGAGCCCCTGGCTCTGAAAAAAGTCGTAGGTACTCAAGGCAGGACAGTGGTGTTTTCTGTGTTTCCCAGTGACACTGCACAGTTTGGTGGCTTTGTGATGGCTGCGGCACGCTGAGCTGGTGCCCTTTGGGGGCTGCCCCCAGTGTCTCCCAAGTTGCCTTCCTATGTTATAAATGGGAGTTAGGGTCCCTCATCTTACTCATCTTAAAAGCACATTTGAAATGTTTTCCAGCTGGGCACAGTGGTTCACACCTGTAATCCCAGCACTTTGGGAGGCCAGTATGGGTGGATCCCTTGAGGTCAGGAGTTCGAGACCAGCCTGACCAACATGGTGAAACCCCCTCTCTACTAAAAATACAAAAATTAACTGGGCATGGTGGCTCATACCTGTAGTCCCAGCTACTTGGGAGGCTGAGGCAGAACCACTTGAACCCAGGAAGTGGAGACTGCAGTAAGCCAAGATCGCACCATGGCACTCCAGCCTGGGCAACAGAGTGAGACTCTGTCTCAAAAAAAAATTAAAAGAAAAAAAGAAATGTTTTCCACGAAATACTTCACTCTTTGCTATATTAATACTTATCTCCCATTTTTTGCATATGTAGCCAGCTGTGAGAGGTCCTTTGGCTGTTTATCCCCTTGGCTCTTTGTCTCCTAGAAGAAGAGTAATCTCTAGAATAAAAGATTGCACTGTGTATTTCCACTTCCATGTCATCTTCCCTCCCCTCCCGTCCCCTCCCCTCCTCTCCCCTCCCCACCCTTCCCTTCCCTTCCCTTCCCCTCTCCTCCCCTCTCCCCTTCTCTCCTCTCCTCTCTTCTCTTTCCTCCTCCTCCTCCTCTTCTTCGTCTTCATCTTCATCTTCTTTTTTTTTCTCTCTCTCTCTCTTTCTCTTTCTTTTTTTGAGACAGGGTCTCACAATGTTGCCCAGGCTACTTTTGAACTCCTGGGCTCAAGCAGTCCTCCTGCCTTGGCCTCCCAAAGTGCTGGGATTACAGGCGTGAACCACTGCGCCTGGCCCATTTTTTCTCAATGGTGAAAACAAAAACCAAAACAATATGATAAGCTCTTATACCCATCCCAGTCCCTGAGACAGAATAGTGGTTGTTGAGGGATGGAGGGTGAGGAACGTGGTGAAGATCCTACTTCAGGGATGGCAAAATAGCATCCTGCTTCACAGAGTTTTAGTAGCATGTATAAAGTAGTTGGTAGCAAAGCTGTTAATAGACTCTCATTCCTTCATTACTTTCCCCACTGTATCATTTTAGACTTTTTTTTTTTTTTTGAGATGGAGTCTCGCTCTGTTGCCGAGGCTGGAGTACAGTGGCCAGATCTCAGCTCACTGCAAGCTCCGCCTCCCGGGTTCACGCCATTCTCCTGCCTCAGCCTCCCGAGTAGCCGGGACTACAGGCGCCCGCCACCACGCCTGGCTAATTTTTTGTATTTTTTTTTTAGTAGAGACGGGGTTTCACTGTGTTAGCCAGGATGGTCTCGATCTCCTGACCTCGTGATCCGCCTGTCTCGGCCTCCCAAAGTGCTGGGATTACAGGCATGAGCCACCGCGCCCTGCCATCATTTTAGACATTTAATGATGAACTGAGTGGCTCCTGGAGGTTTGATGCTGGGGAAAATGGGGAAGAAAGCACACCCTGCCCTGGAGGGGCTTACAGAGGAGAAGGCCACAGATGCCTGGGTAGTACAGCCCCTGGCCCTGGAGACATTGCCAAGGAGGGCAGCTCAGACTGGGATGGAGGGCACCAAGGGACTGCTTCCCCCAGAGCCAGGCTTTGAATGGGATGGTCAGCGGCAGCCTCTCAGAGCTGAAAGAAAAGCACGAGTTGGACAGGTGTAGGGTTATCCTGCTGGAAAGACATCAAGGCCTGAGGGAGCATGACCATCCCAGGACCTCCCAGTGGCTCAGGATGGGAGCTTGAGCATGGGCAGGACAGAGAAGCAGGGCCTGACCATGAGTGGCCTAGGATGCTCTGCTAAGAGCTGAACATTCGGCTTGGTGCAGTAGCTCAAACCTGTAATCCCAGCACTTTGAGAGGCTGAGGCAAGAGGATTGCTTCAGCCCAAGAGTTTGAGACCAGCCTGAGCAACATGGTGAGACACCATCTCTACAAAAAGCTTAAAAATTAGCTGGGTGTGGTGGTGCGTGTCTGTGGCCCCAACGACTCAGGAGGCTGAGGAGGGAGGATCGCTTGAGTCCAGGAGGCAGAGGCTGCAGTGAGCCCAGATGATGCCACTGTACTCCAGCCTGGGTGACAAAGGGAGACCCTGACTCAAAAAAAAAAAAAGAAATTTGCACGTTCTCTTGTGGGCAATAGGGAGTCATGCAGGAATTATTTAAGCAGAGGAACATCATGATCATAATGTCATAATTTACCTTAGAAACGTCACTCAGAGTTTCCTAACACTAAGGCCCAGGGTTGGAGTAGAGTGAGCAGGAGAAGTTGGCCTCAGAAATGAAGGGAAGTGACAGGGATCAGAGACACACATTAAAGAGGTAGGATCCCTAGGACTGGAGGGTTTGCTGGTTGCGGGGAGTGAGGGAAAGAGAGGAGTTAATGATGATACTCAGGTTTCTGGGCCAGGCAACTGAGTGACAGGACCCCCAGACAAGGTTTAATCATGAGCACAAAGGTGATTCTCATGGCAACCTTATGGCTGTGCCAAGCTTCCAAGCCCTGGTGGATGCAGAATAGAGTGGGGTCTTGTGTTTGCTTTGCTCACTCACCTGTGGGTGAGGAGTGCTGGGCTGCTACCCCGTGGCTATATTCTCTGACCTGTCATCTTAACATTAAGACGACTGCTCCTCAATAATTGGTAAAGGGCCAGGCATGGTGGCTCACGCTATAATTCCAGCACTTTGGGAGGCCGAGGCAGGAGGATTGCTTAAGGCCAGAAGTTCAGGACCAGCCTGGGCAACATAGCTATGCCCTGTCTCTATGAAAAAAAAAAAAAAAATAGCTGGAGTTGGTGGTGTGCACCTGTAGTCCTAGACACCCGGGAGGCTGAGGCATAATGATGGCTTGAGCCCGGGAGGTCAAGGCTGCAGTGAGCTATGATCGCACCACTGTACTCCAGCCTGGGCAACAGAATAAGACTCTGTCTCTATTTAAACAACAACAAAAAAAATTGGTAAAGACCTCATTTTTTTTTTTTATTTTATTTCCCACAAAGACCCTTGAAGTCGCTACCATTGTCATTTGCTACCTTTGGAGCGCATCTTTCTGATACTGTTGGTTTTAATGACAAAGGTGGGAATAGGAAAGAGACACACATGGAATGTGTCAGGTCAGACTTGGCTTCAGAGCCAGAAAGACGGGTTTGGATCACTAGCTGGGTAAGCTTAGGCAACCTTAATCTCCTCACCTGTAAAATAAGGAAAATAACACCCACTCCAAAGGCTTGATGTGAGAATTATAATGAGGTAAAAGCATTTATGATCCTAGCAGATGGCGAATGCCCAATAAATATTAGTTTCTGCCCCCTCCTGGCCCCACCATAGACGCTTGCGGCCTGAGCACCACTGTCTGCTAACTCTGATAAAACATGAGCTTGATCTTTACCATCTTCATCTCCCTGTTGCTTTTGTGTGTATGTTTTTGTTTTACTTAATCTTTCAGACAATGGAGAGAAGGGAAGAGAAAAGAGAAAGGGAGAGGAGGAGGGATGCGGAATGGATACAAACTAAATTTAGAACTTTCCTAAATGAAAATGTTGCCTGAAAGAGTACCTTCAGTTGTCCTCCCTCAGTTCTTTCTCCAAGAAAAATATTAACCTATGTGACAATAATATGTGTCTACAGTAGCACATTTAAGACTAAGATTACCTCGAGGCAGGTGGATCACTTGAGATCAGGAGTTCAAGACCAGCCTGGCCAATATTGTGAAACCCCATCTCTACTAAAAATACAAAAATTAGCTGGGTGTGGTGGCACACTCCTGTAGTCCCAGATACTCAGGAGGCTGAGGCAGGAGAATTGCTTGAACCTGGGAGGCGGAGGTTGTGGTGAGCCAAGAGGCACTATTGCACTGGTGACAGAGCAAGACTCCATTTCAAAAAAAAAAAAAAAGACTTAAGAATACCTACATGGAGCTGGCATATCAGGCTGAGTAAGACAGCAGCTTCCTGGCCTTCTAAGACTGAGTCCTTTTTCCCCTGAGCACCAGCCTTGGATAACTGGGGTCTGACAGAGGCACGCTTCAAGAGCGGAGCCTCAGTAGCGGTTTACTGTTTTCATCACGATGGCAGATGTGCTGTGTCCCATCCACTGATTTTGCCCCACTGGGGGAGCCAGTCTCCATCCTTGAATATTATAGTCCTAAACTATGATGGGATTGGCATCTCAATTTAGAAAAATGCCAGGCCGCCGCCTTGGGTCCTCTCCAAATCTTTCAGCTTTTGGAGATACACATTCTTTCTTATTACTCCTTCTGGACATAGATAAGATTTAAGCCTTAGTTTAGCGGTTAGTGCTTGCAATCTCCCTCAGGCCACCTTTCTTAGATGTAGCTTCGGAACATTTGGGCACTGGCTTCTGCTCTCCAGCCTTCACTCCTCCCCTTCTTGGCATTCTCTTTTTCTGTTGTTGTAGCAGATCCTCTTCTAATCTCATCCATGTTTTTTTTTTTTTTTTTCCTCCATCAAAAAATCCCTCTGAAAAAGATCCAAAGTTCAGTTCTAGCCACTTAAGAATATATAGCTACATGAAAGTGTGTGGGGTTTTTTTTTTTTTTTTTTTTTTTTTTTGAGTCTTCTAATTGTCTTTAACAAACATATAGTTCTTGAAAACAACTTGTTATCATATAATACTTAGGTCAGGACATAGTTTCTACCTGCAAGTTTACATTTATTTCTTAAGGTAAGGTTAAAGAAAGAAAAAACACACACAAGAGGAAAAAGATTCAAGAGACTAATATTACACCTCTTTAAAAAGCTGAGCAGGAAACCATAGAGAGAATCTCACAAAAATCCATTCTTCTGCTTGGGATGAGATTATTGATTTCCTTAGTTACTACTTTTCCCTGAAGTGTTGAAATAAGTGCCTTTTGATGCTTGGACTTGAGAAAAACTTGTTCCCCAAAGCCACTTGGCACGTATAAATCCTAGGAACTAGGTACTTTAGGCACTGTGTTTGCTAAGCATGAGAGAGAAGGGCGGGGAGGGGAGGAGACAGAAAAAAGAGCGAGGGAAGGAGGGAAAGTGGCGGTACTAGGTGCCAAAGGAACCATAGCACTGCATGAGAGCGACTGACATAGAAGGGAGTAGGTCCTCACTGAGGCCTGGCTCTTCTTCCCTGAGTTCTACCAGCTTCACCCAGGGCATCTACATCACCCACACTGCTCCCGTGAAACCGGGCTAATTTCATGCAAATCTAAACAGGTTTCATCCAAATGTAAAACCTAGAACTGAGTGCAGTGGCTCTCCTGTAGTTCCAGCTATTCAGGAGCCTAAGGCAGGAGGATCCCTTGAGCCTGGGCAACATAGTGAGACCCCATCTCTAAAATTAAAATAAACAAACAAATATATATTTAAAGAAAACCTAGACTGAATTCATTGAATTTAGTGAATACACATTTTGTTGTCAAAGTGAATATTCTACACACCTCTAAAATTAAAATAAACAAATGAACAAACAAATATATAAATAAATGAAACATAGACGGAATTCATTGAGTTTAACGAATACACATTTTGGTGTCAAAGTAAATATTCCACACAAGGCAATACATTTTGAAGGAGTTTATGAGCTTCTATGATTTCTGGTTATATGTAGAAAATCACATGCTTTAACTTCCAAAAGCATCTTTATTGTCACACAATAAACATTTAAAAGGAGAGATTGGGTTTTAGCAGCAGAGGAGGGGGAAGGACATTACAGGCCAGAGAAACAGTGTGACCAGAATCTTGAAGGTGGGAAAGTACAAGGTCCAGTTTGATTAGAAATCAGGAGGGCAGCAGGAGGGAAAGCAAGAGAGAAACTGCCAGATTAGGGAGGGCCCTGAGGGCCAGAAGAGGATTTTGTAGTTAATTTGGAAGAAAACATTGTAATTAAATAAAAAGTTTTTTAAGCAGTGGAGTTGTATGCATTAGGTAAATTATAATAACATCCAACATCTGTTGATCATTTACAGTGTTCTAAGCGATTTACACTGCAGGCTGAGCTCTTTAGGTATATGAGCTCATTGAAACTCACAACCCTCTTGCAAAGGAGATATCATCCATTTTATGGAAGCAGCTGAGGCTCAGAGATGTTCATTCACTTTGCCCAAGGTGACACAGCTAGTCAGGACCAGGATTTTAACCTTAGAGGTGTCTGGTTCCAAAGCCTCCATTCTTAACCACAAAACAATAAATGCCAGAACAAAAGAAATGAAAAAAAGAATTCAAAAAGTCTTGTGACTTAAATGTTACTGAAGTTGGTGTGAGAGGAGAGGAGGAAAGGGGAGTCAAAAACAACTGCTAGAATTTGAGCCAGTGTGGGAATTCTGCAGGTAGGGAAATCGGAAAGAGGTAAGGTTTAGAAGGCAAACTGGAGAGCTTGCAAAACTGGTGAGGGGTGGGAATAGGAGTCTGAAGTCCAGGATACAGCCTGGGGCTGGAATGGAAACCAAGGGTCATTTACATAATGACAGTGCTTAAAACGCCTCTAAGGAGAGTTGGTCACTGAGGTCTTAAAGAGAGCAGAAGAGAAGCAAAGATGTGGACTAAGGTCCAAATTATAGGGGAAGAATGAACAGTTATTAGAGAAGACACATCAATAGTGACAAGAGGTAAACGTTTAGAGCTATGATAAATGTGCATATTTATCTTTATAGGGAATATTTCTCCATAGGGAACAGTTTCTAGAGTAATGCTGAATTTGTAAAATTATCTGAATCTTTGAGTCCTCTAGTAGCACATTTCTTCTCTTAGAAATTGGGATTTGGCCCAGCTATTTGGGAGGCTGTGGCACGAGAATCGCTTGAACCCGGGAGGCAGAGGTTGCAGTGAGCTGAGATCGCGCCACTGCACTCCAGCCTAGGTGACAGAGGGAGACTCTGTCTCAAAAAAAAAAAAAAGAAAGAAAAAAGAAATTGGGATTTGGGGGCTGGGCACCATGTGGCTCATACCTGTAATCCCAGCACTTTGGGAGGCTGAGGTGGGAAGATCACTAGAGCCCAAGAGTTTGAAGCTGCAGTGAGCTATGATTGTGCCAGTGCACTCCAGCCTGGGCGACAGAGCAAGACCCTGTCTCAAAAAAGAAAAAAGAAAGCAAAGATTATCTTCCATCAGAAATAAATAAGATTAACATTTATTAGTATATTCTTTCAGTCTTTTCTGGATTCATACATACTCTTTTTCAAACTAGGGATCCTTCTGAAAATAGTTTTCCTCATAAGATATTGTGTATATTTTTGCAAGGCATTCAGTTTAGTATTCATAAGAATTTGGTAGTATTATAATAATAATAATGCATCATAAAGGTGGATTAAAATGCATTTAGCCAAACCTCTCATTGGACATTGGACATCTAGGTTGTTTCCACATTATAAATAATGCTCCAATTCATAATTTTTTTAATTAAAAATAATTATTTTTAGAGACAGGGTCTCACTGTGTCCCCAGGCTGGAGCGTGTCTATTCACAGGTAAGATGATAGCTCACTGCAGCCTTGAACTCCGGGGCCCAAGTGATCCTCCTGCCTTGGCCTCCCAAAGTGCTAGGAATACAGGAGTGAGCCACCATGCCTGGTCACTTTTTACTTCTTTCTAAATATTTCCTAGAAGCAAAATCACTGGTCAAATGCCATGAGTGTGATGAATGCAGAGTTCATTTCTGAACATGACATCAATTTGCTGGTAGTACTTACGCTAGACCATAGTGAAGCATGCTATCTCCTTCCTACTTCCTCATTTCCATTCTTGTAAGTCAAAAGGAAACCTTAGAAAAAGGATCAACAGCAACCTTTCAGAAAAGGCATATACATTTTTTGTTGTTGATTTTTTTTCTTTAACACCTTCAGGTATGCGTTAGCAGTCACCCTCTGTTTACCCTTGCAAGCCACTTTGGGCACTCAGTGTTTTTTAAACAAAAAGGCCTGGTAACTTGGATGGTAAGGCTGTCTGTCCCAACTGGTCCAGCTCCTTACTGGCAGAGGGACTTCTGCATTTCCAGCCTGTGACTTTCGTTAGAGGCAAATCCAAGGAGGGGAACCTCACTTAGGTGAGAAAGATACTTGTCAGGTCTGCTAGGATTTCTCTCCTAGGCTTCAGGAATTTGCAAGCATCTTTGCATTTCCTGGCATTTTCTGGCCTGGAGTGCTGCTTTTTGTCTTGGTCCTCCCTGGCAGAGCAAGGCAGTCCCCTTTTCTGTCTTCAGAGCCTTTCTCTGGGCTTGGGACAGGCCCACTGTGTTGGCACAAGCCTCATTTGGTCTGCTGGGGAGCTTGGCCCTGGGTGCCCGGCATCTCCCCTGGCTGTTCCTCTCTGTCCTATTCAATCAGCCTCAGCACCTGCGCTTGTCAGTTAGGCCTGATGTTCCCCTGGATGGGAAATGGAACTTCTTTACCGTTGCTCTAATTCCATGTTTCACAAACCGCAGGGCCATAGATGGATTGGGAAGTAAATTTAAAAATGTGAAGAAAAAAAAATCGGAGTCCATCACAATAATGGTAGGTATTGTTTCATGAAACTTTTTTCAGATTTTATATATGCAAACTGTAAGGGTCCTATTTAAAGACCTTGAAAGCCAAGAATGTGAACTGTGCATTTCAAACGCATGTCAGTATTCCCACGGGGCTATGATGCATATTTAGGTGAGGAAATGTGATACCGTTTTTATTTTGTTAGCTAGGCTAATAACTGCAAGATCATATGGCTTTAGTGGAGAAAACACAAAGCTTTGGACTCAGAACTGGGTCAATATTGTTGCTAACTAGCTGTGTGACCTTGGACAATTCAATGAATCTCTCTGAGCCTCCCTTAGTGTTGTCTGTAAAAGACAGATAAGCATCCTGGCCTCATAGGATTACTGTTAGGATTAAACAAATTTTTCTTTTTTTTTTTTTTTTGAGACAGAGTCTTGCTCTTTTGCCCAGGCTGGAGCACAGTGGTATGATCTTGGCTCTCTCTAACCTTCGCCTCCTGGGTTCAAGTGATTCTCATGCCTCAGCCTCCCTAGTATGTGGGATCACAGGCACGTGGCCACCACACTCGGCTAATATTTTTGTATTTTTAATAGAGCTAGGGTTTTGCCATGTTGGCCAGGCTGGTCTTGAACTCCTGGGCTCAAGTGATCCACCCACCTCCGCCTCCCAAAATGCTGGGATTACAAGCATGAGCCATCACACCAGCCATAAACAAAATAATCTATGTATAGTGCTTAGCACATGGGAGACACATGCTAAATAAAGCTTGTCGTTTGTCTGGGTCATAAGGCATCCTCTCTTGGCAGCACAGCCACTCTCTTCCTCATCTCAACAGTACAAGATGGCTGGGCGCGATGGCTCAGGTCTGTAATCCCAGCACTTTGGGAGGTTGAGGTGGGCAGAACACTTGAGGTCAGGAGTTTGAGACCAGTCTGGCCAACATGGTGAAACCCCATCTCTACTAAAATATACAAAATATTAGCTGAGTGTGGTGACTCGCACCTGTAATCCCAGCTACTCGGGAGGCTGAGCTTGAGCCTGGGAGGCTGAGGTTGCAATTAGGCTGCACTCCAGCCTGGGCGAAAGAGTAAGACTCCGTCTCAAAAAAAAAAAAAAAAAAAAAATGGAGAGAGAGTACATGCTACCTGCGTCTCAAAAAAAAAAAAAAAAAAAAAAGTACATGCCATCTGTGATATCACAACAGTTCTGTTTCTCAGTTTCCCACTTTATGGTTTATATGATGACAATAAGTGTTTCCTATAAAAAGAATCTCTGATCAAGAAAATTTCAGAATTACAGTTTACAATTATATGAAATTCTAAGGCCCCAACTCAGGAGTTGCAAACTCAAGTGTCTACAGGGGCCAGGGAGGTGATGTGATTGGGTGAAAAGTCAGGCTAACCACTTAGGGAATGGCAAGGACTGTGGTTGAGAATCCTGACCCCTTTGAGGGAGGCAGCCACTTTTCATTCCACCCATCCTCCTCATGTGGAAATGTGAACCCAACCTTATCAGATCTCTCATTTTTCAAAAGAAGCCAAATATCTGGATTTTTTATTGTGAAGATTTCTACTGTTTTCTGGGTTTTGTTTGTTTGTTTAGAGACAGGGTCTCTCTCTGTCACCCCGGCTGGATGGAGTGTGATGGCAGGATCATAGCTCACTGCAGCCTCAAACTCCTGGGCTCAAACAATCCTCCTATCTCAGCCTTCTGAGTGAGTAGGTGGAACTAACTATAGGTGAGCGCCACCACCACACCTGGGGAATTTTTTTTTTTTTTTTTTTTTTTTTTTTAAGAGACCATCGCAAACTGGGCACATTGGCTCACACTTGTAATCCCAACACTCTGGGAGGCCAAGACAGGCGGATCACTTGAGCCCAGGAGTTCAAGACCAGCCTGGGCAACATGGAGAGACCCCCATCTCTACAAAAAATACAAAAACATAATTAACCAGGCATGGTGGTGCGCGCCTGTAGTCCCAGCTAATTGGGGTGGGGTGAGGGGAGGGGAGAGGTGGGAGGAGACTGCAGTGAGCTGAGGTCACACCACTGCACTCCAGTCTAGGCGAGACCCTGTCTCAAAAAAAGAGAGAGAGACACAGTGAGCTGAGGTCGCATCACTGCACTCCAGCCTAGGCAAGACCCTGTCTCAAAAAAAAAAAAAAAAAGAGAGAAGGTCTTGCTCTGTCGCCCAGACTTGAGTGCAGTGGTTCAATCACTGTTTACTGCATCCTCGAACTCCTCTTCTGCCTCGACCTCCCAAAGTGCTGAGATTACAAGTGTAAGCCACTGCATCTGCCCAATGTCTACTTTTTTAAAACACCGCTTTAACCAAAAAAAAGTCTGTGGGTCAGAAGATAAGGCCAGAGAGAGGCCAGTTTACGCTGTCAGTCCTAACCCTTCATGGCTGGGCATACTTATTACCGCCACCCCCGGCTCTCCAGAAGAGCCTCCCATGGTATCCCTATAAAAGTGCTTGTTTAAAATAACTATAATATTTTGCAGCAGAAATACACTTTAAGCACAGAATATGTAACTCCAATAATAGATTAAAATTCTACCTAACGAAGAGGACCTCTTTTTCACAAGGTGTTAAACACCACGAACAGCAAGAAATGGGCAGGTCGGTAAGGTGGGAATGTTCCATTGTTCCTGTCTTTCCTTAGTTAACCAAAACCATTCATAAGACATTTATTGCTTTTTAAAAAATAGCTTTATCAAAGTATGATTCATACACCATGCAATTTACCCACTTACAGTGTACAATTCAATGGTTTTGGGCATATTCACCAGGTCATGCTGCCATTACTATAACCTAATCTGGAACATTTTTGTACCCCTAAAAGAAACTCCACACGCATTAGCAGGCACTCTCTTTTTCCCCAAACCCTGGCAGCCACTAATCTACTTTCCTGTCTATAATATTTCCTGTTCTGGATAGTTTATATAAATGGAATCATACAATATGTGGCCTTCTTATGCCTGGCTCTTTCACTTAGCATAATGTCAAATAGATATGTATGTATATGGGTATACCACATTCGCTTATCCACTCATCAGTTGATGGCCATTTGGGTGGTTTCCCCTTTTTGACTGTTATAAATAATGCTGCTATGAAGATTCATGTACAAATGTGTGTGGACATGTTTTTGTTTCTCTTGGGTATATACCTTGGAGTGGAATTGCTGGGTCAACCGGTATCTATCTATGTTTAACCTTCTGAGGAACTGTCAGCTTGTTTTCCAAAACACCTGCACGTTTTACATTCCCACGAGCATGCATAAGGGTTCCAGTTTCTTTCTCCACATGCTCACCCATGCTTGCTGCTGTCTGTCTCCTTGATTATAGCCATCTGCGTGGGTGTGTGATAAGCATTTATTCTGAAGGTGTAAGGCAGTTTTAATAGGGCAGCTGAATTTGGTGTTTGATGTGATTATTGAGATCAAGACCTAATATAGGGATCTTTTCTGAACTTAGATCAACTTTCTGTAAGAACTTCTACTATTACGTTTTCCACTCATGTGTACCATTCTTTGACTAACCAGAAGACAGGCCTCTTAAGGAAAGGTCTGATATTTTCCCCTTCCTAACCAGTAAAATAATCCAATTCTAGAGAAATTATTGATACAAATTAGCTTTGGTACAATTTTCTGTGCCACAGCCATCAATGCTGCCCACAGTGAAGCCGCTGATTTCCCCCAGAAAACTCAGGCTGAGGCAGGAGGTACTTAAGCAGCAGGGGAAGAGGTTCTTCTTCTCCATACATGAACACATATAACACCACCTCCCTATCTTTCACCTCTGGTCTTTCTTCTTGCCTATCCATTTAGTCATGAAACATCCTTTCAAGTTAGATTAAGGTAGCAACAGCCCTAAGGCAATGTTGAGGAAACTGAGCACAGACCTCGGTGACTATGAGAGGTCCATGCATAGTGAATTGAGGGGATTGGATATCAGTATCCTTGCTTCTAGTCTGGAGTTCACAAACCTGTGCTCTCTTCTTTTCCTGAATGCCTCATTCCTTTATTTTCACCGCCCTAAAAAAAAAAAAAAAAGTTTTCAGTATATGTGATCCTTAGTATGGTTGACCTCATCAGACATTTTGGGTTAGTGTTTCTTCTCCTTTTCCGAAACTGGCCCGTTTTGCAAAGCAGACAAGAGAAATCATACAGCTTGACTTTAGGACTCACTGCACTGGGAGAAGTCAATATTCTTCAGCCAATGAAAAACTTACGACTCCCAGTCTGCATTTTTTTTGTTGTTGTTTTCTGTATTGTTTCGTTTTATTTTGTTTTGGGATGGAGTCTTGCTCTGTAGCCCAGGCTGGAGGGCAGTGGCACCATCTCAGCTTACTGCAGCCTCCGTCTCCCAGGTTCAAGTGATTCTCCTGCCTCAGCCTCCGGAGTAGCTGGGACTACAGGTGTGCACCACCATGCCTGGCTAATTTTTGTATTTTTAATAGAGACGCGGTTTCGACATGTTGGCCAGACTGGTCTCTAACCCCTGACCTTAAGTGATCCGCCTGCCTTGGCCTCCCAAAGTGCTGGGATTACAACAAGTGTGAGCCACTGTGCCTGGCCTTGCATGTTGTATTTTTTTACGTCAGAGTTTTTTATTTGTATGTTTGTTTTGAGACAGAGTCTCGCTCTGTGGCACTTTGGCATAGTCTCTGTTCACTGCAACTTCTGCCTCCTGGGTTCAAGCGATTCTCATGCCTCAGTCTCCCAGGTAGCTGGGACTACAGGTATGCGCCACACACCCAGACTCATTTTGGCCTTTTTAGTAGAGACAGGGTTTCGCCGTGTTGGTCAGGTTGGCCTTGAACTCCTGGCCTCAAGTGATCCACCCGCTTCCACCTCCCAAAGTAGTGGGATAACAGGCATAAGCCACCAAACCCTGTCACCTTTTAAGTTTCAGAAGCCCATTGGTGGCCAGCCGCGGTGGCTCACATCTGTAATCCCAGCAGCGCTCTGGGAGGCCGAGGGGGGCAGATCCCCTGAGGTCAGGAGTTCAAGACCAGCCTGGCCATGGTGAAACCCCATCTCTACTAAAAATACAAAAAGTTAGCGAGGTGTGGTGGTGTGCGCCTGTAATTCCAGCTACTCCGGAGGCTGAGGCAGGAGAATCGCTTGAACCCAGGAGGCAGAGGTTGTAGTGAGCCAAGATTGGGCCATTGCACTCCAGCCTGGGCAACAAGAGCAAAACTCCATCGCAGAAAAAAAAAAAAAAAAAAGACCAGGCGTGGTGGCTCACTCCTGTAATCCAAGCACTTTGGGAGGCCAAGGCGGGTGGATCACTTGATGTTAGGAGTTCAAGACCAGCCTGGCTAACATGGTGAAACCCTGTCTCTACTAAAAATAAAATTAAAAATTAAAATTAAATTAGCCAGGCCTGGTGGTCCATGCCTATAATCCCTGCTACTTGGGAGGCTGAGTCAGGAGAATCACTTGAACCCAGGAGTTGGAGGTTGCAGTGAGCCAAGATCGCGCCACTGCACTCCAGCCTGGGCAACAAGAGTGAAACTCCGTCTCAAAAACAAAAACAAACAAACCCATTGGTTGGTTGAACATGGGAGACAAACATAAAATTAAAAATAAAATAAAATAAGCAAGGCATGCTGGTTCACACCTGCAATCCCAGCACTTTGGGAGGCCAAGGCAGGCGGATCACGAGGTCAGGAGTTCAAGACCAGCCTGGCCAATATAGTGAAACCCCATCTCTACTAAAAATAGAAAAATTAGCCGTGGAGCATGCCTGTAGTCCCAGCTACTCGGGAGGCTGAGGCAGAAGAATTGCTTAAACCCGGGAGGCCAAGGTTGCAGTGAGCTGAGACGCACCACTGCACTCCAGCCTGGATGATAGAGTGAGCCTCTGTCTCAAAATAAATAAATAAATAAATAAATAAATAAATAAATAAATAAGTCCAGGCATGGTGGCTCACACCTTTAATCCCAGCACTTTGGGAGGCCAAGGCAGGCGGATCACGAGGTCAGGAATTCAAGACCAGCCTGGCCAATATAGTGAAACCCCATCTCTACTAAAAAGACAAAAAACCGTGGTGCATGCCTATAGTCCCAGCTACTCGGGAGGCTGAGGCAGAAGAATCGCTTGAACCCGGGAGGTGGAGGTTGCAGTGAGCTGAGACCACACCACTGCACTGCAGCCTGGGCGATAGTGCAAACCTCTGTCTGAAAAAATTAATTAATTAATTAATTAACAATAAATAAATAAATAAGTCCAGGCACGGTGGCTCACACCTGTAATCCCAGCACTTTGGAAGGCCAAGGTGGGTGGATCACCTAAGGTCAAGAGTTCAAGACCGGCCGGCCAACATGGTGAAACCCTGTCTGTACTAAAAATACAAAAATTAGCTGGGCATGGTGGCACACGCCTGTGATCCTAGGTACTTGGGAGACTGAGGCGGGAGAATCGCTTGAACCCAGGAGGCAGAGGTTACAGTGAGCCGAGATCGCGCCACTACCCTCCAACGTGGACGACTGAGTGAGACTCCATCTCAAAAATAAAATAAAATAAAATAAAATAAAACAAAACAATAAACAGCCCATTGGTAGCAATCTTTGGGCAGACAATGTTGCAGTTTTCTGTGATAAAGTCTAATTTGGCTTGCCATAGTTCCCTGTATCTACCTAATAATCTTGGCCTAATTGGGAACTGGTAAATGCTTAGACTATATGTGTTTCTCTACATTTGAGATCCCCTGTCACCCTCCAACTGTGCCTCCCCCTTTTTAAGTTACATCAGTGAGATGTAATTGGCACCTATCCTCAATCTTAGTATCCTAACATTCACTTATTTTATTTTCCTGCCTTTTGATTTAGAAAGACCTAAATACTTTTAGATCTAAAGATAGAAGAGGAAGGTTACAACAATAATTTGCAATATGTACTCCTTCAGCTATTAATTCATTTATGCAATGGGCTTTATTTAGTGCCTGCTGTATACCAAGTACTCTGCTAGGTGCTTGAGATTCAAAGATAGGGGCTGAGCTCAGTTTCTCACACCTGTATTCCCAACATTTTGGGAGGCCAATGAGTTTGAGAGCAGCCTGAGTAACATGGACAAACCCTGTGTCTACAAAAAAAAAATAGCCAGGACCAGGCACGGTGGTTCATACCTGTCATCCCAGCATTTTGGGAGGCCAAAGTGGGAAGATCACTTGAGCCCACGAGTTTGAGACCAGCTTGGGCAACATGGAGAGACCCTTGTCTCTACAAAAAATAAAAATAAAAATAAATTAGCCGGGGCTGGGCACGGTGGCTCATGCCTGTAATCCCAGCACGTAGGGAGGCCGAAGTGGGTGGATCACAAGGTCAAGAGATCAAGACCATCTTGGCCAACATGGTGAAACCCCATCTCCACTAAAAATACAAAAATTAGCTGGGCGTGGTGGCGCACACCTGTAGTCACAGCTGTTCAGGAGGCTGAGGCAGGGGAATCGCTTGAACCCAGGAGGTGGAGGTTGCAGTGAGCCAAGATCATGCCACTGCACTCCAGCCTGGTGAGAGAGGGAGACTCCATCTCGATAAATAAATAAATAAATAAATAAGCCAGGCATGGTGGCTCTCACCTGTAGTCCCAGCTTCCTAGGAAGCTGAGGTGGGAGGATGGCTTCAGCCCCAGAAAGTCAAGGCTGCTGTAAGCCGTGATCGTGCCACTGCACTGCACTCCAGCCTGGGCAATACAGCAATACCCTGTCTCAGGAAAAAATAGAGTTCTTGCCTTTAAGGTGTACAGTGCAGTGGGACAAGCAGATTCAACTGGAGAACCACAATTGTGATTGCAGTAATTAATATACAGAATATTACAGGATTACAGAAAAGAGGTACTACCCCTATCCTAGAGGGGATGGAGGAAGGGCATAAAGTATATTAATGACAATCTGTAATTCAGTTGGTTAAACTGAGCATGGGAGAGGGTGTTCAGGGCTTTTCAACTGGATGACTTTGTAATTTGGGATAAAACACCCAATAGCTTGGCCAGATACCGTGTAATTCCAGCACTTTGGAAGGCCGAGGCGAACAGATTACTTGAGGTCAGGAGTTCAAGACCAGCCTGGCCAACATGGTGAAACCCTGTCTCTATCAAAAATACAAAATTACCTGGGCATGGTGGTGCATGCCTGTAGTCCCAGCTACTCAGGAGGCTGAGGCATGAGAATTGCTTGAACCTGGGAGGTGGAGGTTGCAGTGAGCTCAGATCTTGCCACTGCACTCCAGCCTGGGCAACAGAGCGAGACCCTGTCTCAAAAAAACAAAAGCAATAACAATAAAAACCCAGTAACTGTAAAGTAAAATATGTCAACTTGTGACTAAGGATTCACGTGGAAGAAGAAAAGGGTCTAATATCATAAGCGAACATCAAGGTTGTGGGGTTAGAGCTAGAAGATGTAGGTTTTATTTTAAAATTTCTTTCTTTTTTATGTCCTTCCCTGCCTATATCACAGAAAATCAAATATAAGAAATGAAGTGCCTGCAAGTGATGGTTGTTAAACTCTTCTCTCTGACATAGCCTCTGTTAAACTTGGGAATAAATAAAGGTACCATCACCAGACTAGGGGAAGATTAACATTGTTTGAGGTTAACATTTTAAAAAAACAAAACAAGGCCAGGTGCGGTGGCTCACGCCTGTAATCTCAGCACTTTGGGAGGCCGAGGCGGGTGGATTACCTGAGGTTAGGAGTTCAAGACCAGCCTGACCAACATGGTGAAACCCCCATCTCTACTAAAAATAAAAAATTAGGCGTGTTGGCACGTGCCTGTATTCCCAGCTACTCGGGAGGATGAGGCAGGAGAATCGATTGAACTGGGAGGTATAGGTTGCACTGAGCCGAGATCGCGCAATTGCACTCCAGCCTGGGCAACAAGAGCGAAACTCCGTCTCAAACAACAACAACAACAAAAAACAAATTTCACTAGATTTGCAATCACTGCCTTCATATAAGATCAAAATACGAAGAAAAACTCAAGGTTAACTGCACTTGAGGTTTTCTCAATTATGGGATTGAGGGGGTCTATATAATTTTAAACCGGAAAAAAAGTGTAATCTTTACAACCCTGTGGTCCCCTCCACGTTATAGCTGAGAGAATTGAAGCATGGAGGTTTAAAAACTTGCCCAGGATCATACTGCTAGTAAGTAGCAGAGCTGGGATTTGCACCCAAGTCTATTCAATTCCAGTGCCTATTACTCACCGTATCATCCTGTCAAAATAGAATCCTTGTGTGGGTCCACTGCTCTCAAGATGTCCTGTGGCCATAAATGCACCCTGGCAGGAGCAAGCTGGTATAGACAACCAGTAAAGTGGATGGCCGTGCCAGTACAAAGCCAACACTGATCCTGGAAAATACTGAGAGTGCCATATTCAACTAATCATCAAATTTTAATATCATGGATGCCATTGAAAGTATCTTAATCATTCTCATGAATATTTTGTAATATGAGACATTGAGAAGATAAGACAGTATTGAAATATATATCTAGATTTAAATGAAATATAAAATTTGAATGATTAGTAGAGGGAAGCAGATAGTAAATATGTGTGAAAATAACATAAAAGTTCACTTTAGATCTATTCTCTTTAAACACTGCATGTGCAGTATAGCAATTTATATCCTCTTTATTTTTTTTTTTTTTTTTTTTTTTTTTTTTTTTTTTTTTTTTTTTTTTTTGTTGAGACGGAGTCTCGCTCTGCCGCCCAGGCTGGAGTGCAGTGGCCGGATCTCAGCTCACTGCAAGCTCCGCCTCCTGGGTTCACGCCATTCTCCTGCCTCAGCCTCCCGAGTAGCTGGGACCACAGGCGCCCGCCACCTCGCCCGGCTAATTTTTTGTATTTTTAGTAGATACGGGGTTTCACCAGGTTAGCCAGGATGGTCTCGATCTCCTGACCTCGTGATCCGCCCGTCTCGGCCTCCCAAAGTGCTGGGATTACAGGCTTGAGCCACCGCACCCGGCCATCCTCTTTAATATTATAGTCTGTTTCATGTGCGTGTGTGACATACTGTCCATTCACCGAGACTATAATCCCTGAGGCCAATAGCATATTTTCTTTTAAAAAAGAAATCAACATTAAAACAGGAAAGGTTATCTAAGCTTACTCTCAAGTAGTTTAATACATTTGAGGAAATCAATTAGGTTATGGATGCCTATAAGCAATACAGAAAATCAAATGAACACGATGTAGGTGATTTATTCCAACTTTGATCTGTTACATTTGGAGGAATTGGCTGTTGGATTTAGAAGTGTACAAAATACCATTAGAGAGTGAAAAAAAGGGAAGTCTGTTATAACTGAATAGGGGCGTGGTCTGCTCAGGCTAAAAGGAGTAGATAGTAGTTTCATAAAGGACTGATATAACTGTAGAGTCTTCAGAACTGGCCACTACAGCCAGTACATTTTCTCTACAGACGTAAGTATGTCTATTAATACCAGTCAGCTTGGTGAGTTAGAGAAACCATAGCCTGTGGATTTGGGCACATGCACTCTCTGCCTGCATCTAATCCTTCGGGTAACCGTATACCTACAACTCCTGTAATCCTAGAGCAGTTACATGGATGCACTAAGTGGTGTGATGGGAGGGAAAGATATCATCACAAGGATTCGTTTGATTATAACAGTAATCCACACCAAGCCAAATAAAATAGCCAAACAGTTTAGAATGTGGTCTCTAATGAATTTGCTAATTCTACCAGGGCCTCACAAACATTTCCTGCTAGAGTACCCCATATCAAAACGAAGTGGCTGTTCTTTAATTACATGGAATAATTATTTGATTTCCAGGAAGTTAAGACAGTGCTTTGTATTTAAATAAAAAGTTCTAGACATGCTGTGAAACTCGATCAAACCAAGAAAAAGGGTGAAACTGAATGCCTGCTCAGTGACTCAAGATTTCAGCTGCTCAGCGAGCCTGACGTGACGGCTTATGAGCCCAGAAAAGGGGTATTTTAAACCCGGCTGGTTGGATCATGTCACTTTCTTATAGAAACCCTGCCTTTCCACAGACCTAAAGTGTAACGCAATCAGAGACCTTTGAGGGGCTAGAGGCTCGGCGGCTTCCGCCCTCGGCACCAGCGGTGACCCCCGTTTTCAGGGGACAGGATCCCATAGTGTCCCCCTCACTTTTTAAGGGCCATTAAAAGTCTGGGGCCTCTTATCTCAACGGCTTTGGGCGTGAATGTGGGGCAAGGTGGGGGGGGGAGACCTGTGGGTGTCTCTTTTGCCTGAGGAGCTGGAGACACTTGTGGAAAAGTCAGGCCCTTTTCGCTCCGGCGGCCGCTCCGGTGTGGGGCTGGCTTGGGTTAGACACATGCACACATACACCATAGAGCTCTGCTTTCCCGTAGCAGCTGCTGCCTCTGCCTCTGCCTCTCCCGCCTCAGCCTCTTTGCCCGGCATACACACACATTCAGATTTGCGCGCTGTTTCAATCCTTGATGACGTGTCCCCGGAGACAGCCAATAGCAAACGGGCTCTGGTCAGGACAATGGGAGGTATCGGGCCAATGAGCGAGCCCCGTGAGTTGGCGGTAGCCAATAGGAGCCGCGCTGGCTGGAGAGTAATGTTACAGAGCGGAGAGAGTGAGGAGGCTGCGTCTGGCTCCCGCTCTCACAGCCATTGCAGTACATTGAGCTCCATAGAGACAGCGCCGGGGCAAGTAAGAGCCGGACGGGCACTGGGCGACTCTGTGCCTCGCTGAGGGTGAGTCTGGGGCAGCGCCGCGGCGGGGAGAGCGCCTCCGGCAGCTCCCCAGCCCGCACGGCGGCCGGATCCCCGCGGCCGGGAGCCGGCGGGTCAGGATCCACACAAAGGCAAATGAGGGGGGACCGTGGGGGGAACTGCGCACGGAGCGAGCCTCTGCCCGGGCGCCGGGAACGCTGCCCCGCGCCGGAGCCCCGGCCCTCAGGCAGCCTGAGGCGCCGGGAGCCCCGCGCCCCGCGAGTTTCCACCCCCGGCGGCGTCCGCGCTGACTGGCGCAAAAAAAAAATTTTTTTTTTAATTAAAAAATTTTTGAACGTGTTTTGGGCCCTCGGGCCGGGCGTTCGGGCGGGCGGCGTGCGCGGAGCGCGGCCGGGGCGGCGGGGCCGGCGCGGCTCGGCGGCGGGAGGGCAGCGGCGGCGCTTCCCCGGGCTGCATTGGCCGCCGCCGCAGCGAGCCAAGCGCCAGCGGGGAGCGCGGCCGGGCGGGCGGCGGGGCGGGCGGGGCGCCGCGGCGGGCGAGGGCGGCGCGGGGGCCCGGGGGCGGCAGTGCGGGCCCGGCCGGCCTCGGCCCGGGCGCGGCGGCGGCGGCGGCCGGGCGGCGGGGGGAGCGGCGCCGCTGCGCTCGCTGGAACATGGCTGACTCGGGCCCGGCGCTGCTGGCTGGAGAGAAAACAAGGCGGGCGGGCGGGGGAGCTGGGCGCAGCAGTTCCGAGGCAACTTTTTTTTTCCTCTCTCTTTTCACAGCCCCGCGTTCCCCGTGCGGGGGCGGCGGGGCGCGCGGCCCGCGCGGAGGGAGACGGGGAGTGGCGGGCGGGTGGGCCCTCGGGCAGCCCCCACCGCGGCGGGGGGAGGGGAGCGGCGCGGAGGGGAGGGCCCGGCCGCGCGCCCCCCGCCCCTCCCCCGGCCGTAATGGCCGAGTGTGTGCGCCAGAGCGCGGCGCGCACCCCGCCCGCCCGCCGCCGCCGCCGCGCCCGCACCCTCGCACTCACACTCACACACTCACACACACACACACACACAAAGGGAAGGAGCCATATTCTCGCTCGCGCTCGCCCTCGCGGCGGCGGCGGCGGCGGCGGCGCAGGCGGGGAAGACGCGCAGCGGCCATTCCGTGCGCGCCGGCCCCGGCGGCCGCGGGCGGAGCCAGCCCCCATTTCGAGCGGGGCTTCTCCCTGCGCGGAGCCTGACAAAATGGGGGCGGCGGCGGCGCGGGCCTGCGGGGCCTGCCGGGTGCACGTGGCGGCCTCGGGCCTGGGAGCCGGGCCGCGTCGGCCGCGCGGCCACCGGTGAAGTTCTGGGGGCGGGGGCTCGCCCCGCGCGGGAGGCACCCCAACTTTCACGGCTCCGAAAAATACTCCCCGAGTTGGGGGAGGGGGCCACCGAGCCACGAGCAGGAGTGGCTTTTGTCCCTCATCCTTGTTTACTCTGAGAAACTTCAGACCGGACGTGTTTAGTCAGAACAGAAATACATCTCAGGGCCAAACCGATAGGAAACGAGGCTGCCTCGCGGTGGCACCGCCACCCTCCAGCCGGGTTCCGAGCACCGGAGCTGGCTGCAGCTCCCTCTTCGGAGCAAAGTTTTATGCAAAGAGGGTGTTTTTGAAAACTTTCGGTGCACGGTGATTTTTTGTTTTAAAGGTCCTTAATTAGGAAGAGTCGACTCGCTTAGGCCCTTGTTTGTTCCCTACCTAGTAGTGCAAATCCACGAATTGGCAGCATGTTTTCTGACCTTTGGTTTGGTTGGTTTAAAATGGTGTTCTAGATTTTAAAATCGTTTAAGTGACCAGTTACTCATTCAGAGCAGACTCAGGCGGATAGATAGGGAATACTGTATGGGTATATCTTTGTGTCTAGACTTCTTAAGATCGCCCTGAAGGACCGTTTTTGTTTTGTTTTTACTTGGCATAGCCCCTTCAAGGAATTTAATCTCTCGGCCATATTCTTGTCTGATTTCACGGAGGTTGATGTTACTGCTGTGTTAAATAACCAGTATTTGGTTTTCATTCCCTTCCTAAGTACTTTAAGCCCTTATGTGTCATAATTTTATTGCTAACATCAAATAATTTTTTTTTTTTTTAGAAAAATAACTAAACATGGGCAAAGGAGATCCTAAGAAGCCGAGAGGCAAAATGTCATCATATGCATTTTTTGTGCAAACTTGTCGGGAGGAGCATAAGAAGAAGCACCCAGATGCTTCAGTCAACTTCTCAGAGTTTTCTAAGAAGTGCTCAGAGAGGTGGAAGGTAAGGGGGCTTAAAACATGCTAACAAGGTAATTAAAAGACAATTTCCAATTGAGGATGCAAAAAAAAAGTTTAGTTGGCGCTCTCATAGTGTCGCACTATTACATGGCAACAGACATTGGTTTTGAGAATAATTTACTTAAATTTTACAACTTAAACTTACAAATAATTATTTTGTAGACCATGTCTGCTAAAGAGAAAGGAAAATTTGAAGATATGGCAAAGGCCGACAAGGCCCGTTATGAAAGAGAAATGAAAACCTATATCCCTCCCAAAGGGGAGACAAAAAAGAAGTTCAAGGATCCCAATGCACCCAAGAGGCCTCCGTGAGTATCTTGCCTGCTTTTACTTCCCAGACACGTTTTACAATAGAATCTGAGAGAAATTTATTTAGCAAGCTACTTTGTCAGTTTAGGGTGTAAGTGTACAAAGTTTTTTAGCTAATACTTGTTCATACTGGTTATATTTAAATAGTATAAAATTCCTGTTGGGTGGGAGTGTTACCAGAGCATTTGAATTAGACACTTGGTCTCCTTTGCCCAGTGTATCTCCTTTGGTCCTTTTATTTCTTGAAAAATACTATCTCTGAAATAGTGTAATTGTAGAATGTTCATCTGGGGCTCTAGCTAGTATAAACTAAATAGTTGTAAATTAAGCTTTGGTTGTGAAGGATATTAGCATGTTACAGTATTTGCACCCTGTCCAGTGCATCACAGAAATTCACAGGCAGCTTTAAATAGCAGTGCAGTGTACGCTTGATGCTATTTGTTTTCGTGGTCTGTTAACTTAAAATCCTAAATTTAATTTCTTTTTTTTTTTTTTAGTTCGGCCTTCTTCCTGTTCTGCTCTGAGTATCGCCCAAAAATCAAAGGAGAACATCCTGGCCTGTCCATTGGTGATGTTGCGAAGAAACTGGGAGAGATGTGGAATAACACTGCTGCAGATGACAAGCAGCCTTATGAAAAGAAGGCTGCGAAGCTGAAGGAAAAATACGAAAAGGTAAGAAGTGTGGGTTTGCTTGGTAAAATGATGACGAGTATGCCAGATGTTGTATGATTGTACTTAGTTTGAGGCGTAATAAGTTTTTAGTGTAACAGCTGCATTAAGTATGCTGTTGATATAAGTCTTTTCTCATCCTTCAGAGAATACAGAGGACCAAATAAATTGGTTTTTTTTGACTAAATATAATAAGACTCAGACAAAGGCTGTGTACATTTAAGTTGGTTTTGTTATTCCCCAGTATCTTGAAGTTTATGAAAATGTTGATAGTCACTTCAGGTCAAAAATGAGTATTTTCAAATGGCTTGGCATACAGTACAAAAATAAGCTAGACAAAGTAATATAGGCGATGTTTTTCTTAATCATATCCTGAAACATTTATGTTCCTTTCCTTTAGATATTCAAAAAACCACAACATCACTAAGTTAAATTTTAAGTCTGCTGCTCTGTCCAATAAATTAGTAAGATTAAGGAAATCTGTAACTTAAGTAAATTGAAATATTAAATACTTAATTTTCAGCTTCTTTAGTCATTCTGAAAAGTGTTTATTTCTAGATGTTTCTTAACCTCCTAATTGCATGGTTATTGACAAATTACTTTTTTTTCCCTAAGACAACATTTTCTACTAAGGATTAGGGTCTGACAGTGTAAACCTGTAGAGTGCTTTTTTGCATTCAGAAGGTGGCAGTGTCTACCCTTTAATCAAAGTCTCTACATTCTGGTTTTAATAGAGTTAGGATGTGGTACATAATTGCACCTCAATGAGGCATAACTTTGCAAATATTAGACTATGCCATTTTATGAGTTATAGATTGTTACAATCTCGTATTTTTATGTTCGTTTATTGAAGTTCTACTTATTTCTGAAGTTGCAGTGGATCTACAGATACGTGATATTTTGGTATAACTAGAATCTTGATTTCTTTCATAAAGTTCTGCCATGTTCTATTTCTTCCCTTAATGTTTTTTTCTTCCCTACTGTTTTGTCCTCCCTTTGCTTTGGAAGGATATTGCTGCATATCGAGCTAAAGGAAAGCCTGATGCAGCAAAAAAGGGAGTTGTCAAGGCTGAAAAAAGCAAGAAAAAGAAGGAAGAGGAGGAAGATGAGGAAGATGAAGAGGATGAGGAGGAGGAGGAAGATGAAGAAGATGAAGATGAAGAAGAAGATGATGATGATGAATAAGTTGGTTCTAGCGCAGTTTTTTTTTCTTGTCTATAAAGCATTTAACCCCCCTGTACACAACTCACTCCTTTTAAAGAAAAAAATTGAAATGTAAGGCTGTGTAAGATTTGTTTTTAAACTGTACAGTGTCTTTTTTTGTATAGTTAACACACTACCGAATGTGTCTTTAGATAGCCCTGTCCTGGTGGTATTTTCAATAGCCACTAACCTTGCCTGGTACAGTATGGGGGTTGTAAATTGGCATGGAAATTTAAAGCAGGTTCTTGTTGGTGCACAGCACAAATTAGTTATATATGGGGATGGTAGTTTTTTCATCTTCAGTTGTCTCTGATGCAGCTTATACGAAATAATTGTTGTTCTGTTAACTGAATACCACTCTGTAATTGCAAAAAAAAAAAAAAAGTTGCAGCTGTTTTGTTGACATTCTGGATGCTTCTAAGTAAATACAGTTTTTTTATTAGTATTGTTGTCCTTTTCATAGGTCTGAAATTTTTCTTCTTGAGGGGAAGCTAGTCTTTTGCTTTTGCCCATTTTGAATCACATGAATTATTACAGTGTTGATCCTTTCATATAGTTAGCTAATAAAAAGCTTTTGTCTACACACCCTGCATACCGTAATGGGGGTAAAGTTAAGTTGAGATAGTTTTCATCCATAACTGAACATCAAAAGTCTTGATCAGTTAAGAAATTTCACATAGCCCACTTATATTTACAAACTGAAGAGTAATCAGTCTACTCAAAGCATGGGATTATTAGAATCAAACATTTTGAAAGTCTGTCCTTGAAGGACTAATAGAAAAGTATGTTCTAACCTTTACATGAGGACTCTATTCTTTAACTCCCATTACCATGTAATGGCAGTTATATTTTGCAGTTCCCACATTAAAGAAGACCCGAGAATGTATCCCCAAAAGCGTGAGCTTAAAATACAAGACTGCCATATTAAATTTTTTGTTGACATTAGTCTCAGTGAAGACTACGAAAATGCTGGCTATAGATGTCTTTTCCCATTTATCTCAATATGGACTGCTCAGGAAATGAGACTTTCCATTACAAGTATTTTTAATTAATTGGGCCAGCTTTTAAAATGAAGATGCCACATTCAAAATAGGGTATATTTTCCTATATTATGGTTTGCCCCTTTATAAATCCAAGTAGGAGGAAAGAAGACACTTAAACTTTGCATCTCAGTATGAATTATTCAATTTATTTGAATGATTTTTCTTTACAAAAACTCAGTCATTATCTGCTTAGCAGTTTAGGGAACAATTTGGCAATTTTGTGGTTTTCGAGATTATCGTTTTCTTAAAGTGCCAGTATTTTAAAATAGCGTTCTTGTAATTTTACACGCTTTTGTGATGGAGTGCTGTTTTGTTATATAATTTTGACTTGGATTATTTCCATTTGCATTTGTTTATGTAATTTCAGGAAGAATACTGAACATCTGAGTCCTGGATGATACTAATAAACTAATAATTGCAGAGGTTTTAAATATTAGTTAAATGGCTTTCACTTAAGAATTTAAGATTTTGTTACATATTTTTAAATCTTGTTTCTAATAATACCTCTTAGTATCTTTTAAATAAGTATAAGGGATGGCAAAGTTTCCCTTTAAAAATACTCACTTTATGCTTATAAATAGGTTAATGGGCTGATAAAAAGTTTTGTCAAACATTGCAAGTACTCGGTGCTATATATAAATGAGGAAAAACTAGTTTTACTTTCAGAATGATTTAAACAAGATTTTTAAAAAGATACATGCAAGTGAAAAGCAGGGTTAGTGATAGGCTGCAATTGTGTCAACATCAGATTTTTTTGTTAAGAGGAACAAATGACTCAATCTGATTTAAATGGAAGTTTCTACTGTATAGAAATAACCATTGTCAACATTAGTAATTCTGATCAGTTTAAAATGAATTCTGGCTCCAGGAGACTTTGTAACTTTAGTAGGTATGTCATGACAACTACCATTTTTTTGATGTTGAGAACGGGAACAGTTTTTTAAGGTTTATTCTTGACCACAGATCTTAAGAAAATGGACAAAAACCCTCGTCAATCTGAAGATTAGTATACTTTGGTTTGGTGTTCCAACAGTATCCCCTGGAAGTTGGATGTCTAAAACTCAAGTAAATGGAAATAGGAGGCAATTTGGATAATTAAGTGTGAAACCCTGTAACTGAAGATAATTTTTTTTAGAAAGTGTATAGAAACTATTTTAATGCCAAGATAGTTACAGTGCTGTGGGGTTTAAAGACTTTGTTGACATTAAGAAAAGACTAAACAATCTATAATTAATTGGGCCAACTTTTAAAAGGAAGATGCTTTTTAAAACTAATGAACTAAGACGTATAAATCTTAGTTTTTTTGCATTTTAAAGAGGCATATGGCATATTGATTAACGAGTCAAATTTCCTAACTTTGCTGTGCAAAGGTTGAGAGCTATTGCTGATTAGTTATCATTAGTTCTGATGATCGTCCCATCACAGTGTTGTTAATGTTTGCTGTATTTATTAATAATTTTCTTAAAGTGAAATCTGAAAAATGAAATTTGTGTGTCCTGTGTACCCCAGGAGTAATGGTTAAATGATAAAGATAGGAAAAGCGCCCATGTAACACAAAAACTGCCATTCAACAGGTATTTCCCTTACTACCTAAGGAATTGTAACCATTGCTCAGACATTGTAGGATTTAACTGTTGAAAACCACAGGAGAGACAACAGTGGTTTTTGAATGAAATACATGGGTACTACCTTGCTTGACATCACATAGTCCTTGGGGAAAGTTCACATTTAGTTCTGCTTGGTACAATATGCCTCCTGAAAGGGTTCTTGATGAAAGTTCACATTTAAGTCTGCTTGGTACAACACGCCTCCTGAAAGGGTCTGATAGCTTTCAGTACCAGTAAGACACTTGAATATGATGGTAAGGTATCTGCAAATTTGCACACACTGTACACAGCTTAAGTCTTAGAATTAACTTGCTAAAGTGATTAGGCTATTTTATTAGAGAGTGTGATATTTGAATTTCTTTTTCATATTTGTGCTTTGTGTCACTTTCAAATGGCCCTTGAAATGCCTATTAAAACTAGATTAAAGCCAGAAAGTGATTTCATTTGGCTATCCAGCAAAAGATGGAAGGTGGTTCGTTTTTTTGTCCTCTTTTAATATCAAGGCAGTGCTAACACTTGCCATAACTTGGGAAATTCCCTGGGTCTGCGCCACGGTGCTCCCAGATTAATGAGGCAAAATGTTGCTCTGTTCTAGAATTGCTTGTTTCACAATACATCATGAAGGAAATGCCATACAACATGGAATGACAAAAACTAATATGCCACATTCCAGAAAATGTAATGCTCGTCTTCCAGGGGGTTTCAGTCTAAGACAAATAATCTCTACCAGGAAGAAATGCTAGATGACTTTAGGCATGTCGATTGGTTTGGACCTTCTAATTAGTTGAATTTTTACTTATTTTGACATGAGAGATTACATAGAATTTCTATGTTGTCCAGGTTGGTCTCCGAATCTGCTCAAATAATCCTGCCTCAGCTTCTCAAGTAGCTGGGATTACAGGGACACACCACTGTGCCTAGTTTAAATAGTTAAATTTATTGGGCATCCACTGAAAAGGAAGTAGGAATAAAATCTGCAAGTGAGCATGAGCAATGGTGGGCAAGGGTATGCAGACTCTGGAATCCACAAATAGAAAAATCAGTGGAAAGCCAGGCATAGTGGCTTACACTTACAATCCCAGCACTTTGGGAGGCCGAGGTGGGAGGATCACGAGGCCAGGAGTTTGACACTAGCCTGGGCAACATAGTGAGACCTTGTCTACTAAAAATACATAATTTTGTGAATATACTAAATACCATTTTAAAAAGTGGAAAAGGGATTAGAGAGATCCCTGTAAATTATGTACTCACGTTGATTGTTCTCTTTAGTCACATAATTCAGTCACGTGACATTCCACAGTATGGTGCTCCGTAATATATATTTTTTCTTTTTTCGATCTCACTTGTATATGATCCGTAATACTTTTTCTCATTCCCTTACTGATGGACATTTAGATTGTTTCCTATTTTTCGCTGTTTAACAGTACTGCACTGAACATCTGTCCATTTCTCTCAGGCATGTGTGGGTCTTCAGATACCTCAAAAGTAGAACTGCTGAGTCAAAAGACATTTGCATTTAACATTTTGGAAGATGTTGATAAATTGGCCCCCGCCCACAAAAGCTGTATTTATGCTGTGAAACATTTTAACAATGATTTTGCAATTAATCAAGATTTTTACTGGTTTTTCTTTGGCTCTATGACTCAATTTTTAAAAACGAGAAATTAAAATACTGAAATACTGTCATTTGTCCAGAGCTACCTGACCAGAAGAAGAAACACAGGCAGAGTCAACTGAGAGACTCTTAGGACAAGCCACTGCTTTATTTAAACTGCTAAACTATTTCTCAAACTCCCGGCCTCAAACTATCCTCCCTCCCTCCCTCCCTCAGCCCTGTTGCTGAGATTAGAAGCGTGAGCCACAGTGCCCGGCCTAAACTGCTAAACTATTTCTCTCAAGTTACTGCAGTAACTAAATAAGTAATCCACTGTGTGAAAATGAGGAGGTTCTTTCCCATTTTGATAATACTCTTTCCTAAATGGAAGTATGTGATAGTTTTTTGGTTTGTTTTATCCTGGGGAGGGTCTTTTCTATCAAAGATTGTATATCAATCTTACAGAAGCTGCAGCCAACAGTTTTGGAAAAGCAAGTCGTTCAATAAGGTGTAGCGAAAGGCAAAATGTGTGGCCCGGATACTAGCCATTGGGAAACAGGTATTTGGAAAGGCAGAATGGATTCTGAGGATTTGCCTTAAATGGAATAAAGTTCACCAGTTCCTTGCTGGAGATGATACTTTATGGCAAAGGACATACTCTGAATGTGCTTATAAACGAAATTGTATTTATATGCTTAAAGTGAAATTAAGCTTAGGTCTTTAGAATTACATAGAATCTCTCAATAGAGGCTTTACCATATTTTGTTTGTTAGCTTTTGCTTTCTGGGTTTTTTTTCTCTTCACAGGTGTTGACTGTACACTAGTTTTGTTTATTGAGTTTCAGTTAGAGCTTATTTTATAAAGTGATCTGAACATAACCAAGTAAGAGAATAAAAAGCCCTAAAATAAAATAAGGATCTGTTGAGTGTGAGAGAGTGCTCCTAAAGATAAAGAAAAACAAGATGCTCAGTTGCCACAGCCTCAGGTGCCACTGTAATCCGTGGAAGAGATGAAGAGTAAAAACTTGGAGGCTACTCAGAGCAAAGATATTGCAGCTTCCCCACCCCTACACCCCAAGCCCCACTTCCCCAGGCCTCGCTCTGCCATCTGGAATCAGCCTGGCTGGGGTTTGGACACAGGGAATGGGGCTAGGCACACTTAGGCTCAGAAGCAGAGAGGCTGACCAGAGAGCCTCTTTTCAGGGAGGGACAGAATAAGGCATAGCACTAGTGTGGGGTCCTAGCACATTAGAGGCAAAGGGGCTCTAAGGGCTACTGTAGTCTAATCTGTGCATTTTTACAGAGTAGTGGACAGAGGCCCGTAGGGATTCGGAGGCTTGCTCAAGGACAAATGGCAGTATCAAAACACTCTAGCAGTGCCAGGCTCACAGTAGGTGCAAAAAAGATGTGAGCTCTTTCCCCTTCCCTTAAGGACAGCAACAAAGAGGCTAGAAAGCTTCCTCGTTGCCCCTCACTTCCAGGCCTGGGTTCTCCTGCTATGGCTACAATTTTTGCTATGCGGGGATATCCAGTACATTCTGCCATCACTGAGGTTCTTCTCTGGCTTTCTCCTTTGATTTACTTAGACAGAACATTTACCAAACAAAAATGTTCCCAGTCATGTAGAAAGTTGTAGACCATCTGATTCTAAAGGGCTGGTAATCACTGAAATAATAGATGCTGCTTAGGATGGTAGCCTGATCTTCCGGAAGGAGAAGCAAGATGCAATATGCTACACACGACTATAACTTCTGAAAAATCGGTTGCCCTTATTATGAATGAAACTTATAGTATTGAAACAAAATAAATAAGAAAACAAAAATCTATAATTCTACCAGTCAGCAAGACTATTACCATATTATGTGCCCTAAGGCCAGTTTCTACATATAACATGTAATATATATAGATATAGATATATAGAGATATATTTTAAAAATTGAGGTGAGATTCATATAACAAAATTAACCTTTTAAAGTGAACAGTTCAGTGGCATTTAGTACATTCAAAATGTTCTGCGCCCATCACCTCTATCTAGTTCCAACATGATTTCATCACCCAAAAAGCCATCCCTGTACCCATTCTTTTCTTCTCCACTGGCCCTTGGCAACCACCAATCTACATTGTCTCTATGGATTTATCTATTCTAGATATTTCATGTAAATGGAGTCATACAATATGTGACATTTTGTGTCTGGCTTCTTTTACTTCATGTAATATTTTCACAGTTCATTCACATTTATCATGTATCAGTACTTCAATCTTTTTTTTTTTTTGTAAACAGATTCTCACTGTGTCACCCAGGTTGGAGTACAGTGGCACAATCAGAGTTCACTGCAGCCTTGAACTCCTGGGCTCAAATGATCCTCCTACCTCAGCCTCCCCAGTAGCTCAGACTATAAGTGCATGCCACCATGTGTGACTAATTTTTAAATTTTTGGTAAAGATGAGGTCTTTCCATGTTGCCCAGGCTGGTCTCAAATTCCTCCCCTCAAGCCATCCTTCTGCTTCAGCCTCCCAAAGTGCTGGGATTACAGGTGTGAGCCTCCACACCTAGCCATTCATTCCTTTTTTGTTGTTTTGTTTTTTGTTTTTTGAAGACAGTTTCACTCTTGTCACCCAAGCTGGAGTGCAGGGGTGCAATCTCGGCTCACTGCAACCTCCGCCTCCCAGGTTCAAGCGATTCTCCTGTCTCAGCCTCCTGAGTAGCTGGGATTACAGGCACCCACCACCATGCCCGGCTAATTTTCTGTATTTTTAGTAGAGACAGGGGTTCTCCATGTTGGCCAGGCTGGTCTTGAACTCCTGACCTGAGGTGATCCGCCCGCCTCAGCCTCCCAAAGTGCTGGGATTATAGGCCCGAGCCACCGCTCCCGGCCCATTCATTCCTTTTTCAGGTTGAATAATATTCTATTGTGTATATATACCATAATTCCTTATTCATGCATCCAGTGATAAGGTCTTAGGCTGTTTCTACCTTGTGGTTATTGTGAATAGTGCTGCTATGAACATGCGGGTACGTGTATTTGTTTGAGTTCTTATTTTCAATTCTTTGAGTATATATCTAGGAGTGGAATTGTCAGGTCATATAGTAATTTTATGTCTAAATTTTTGAGGAACTGCCAAACTGTTCTCCACAGCTGCACCACTTCACATTCCCACCAATGATGTATGAGGGTTTCAATTTCTCTACAACCTTGCCGGCACTTCCCATTTTCTATTTTTTAAAATTATAGCCATCCTAGTAGGTGTGAAGTGGAATCTCATTGTGGTTTTGACTTGTGTCTCCCTAATGACTGATGATACTGAGTGTCTTTTCATGTGTTTATTGGCCATTTGTATTCTTTGGAGAACTAATTCAAGTTCTTCACCCATATTTAAATTGAGTTGTCTTTTTGTAGTGTTGTGTGCATATACATATACATACATATATATATGTTTTTAAAAATGGTAATAATTTACAAATACTGCATTTGTAAGCTACTTTTTCTACTTCACAGTCTATCTTGAACAAAAGTCTATGTCAGCTGGGCACAGTGGTGCACACCTGTAATCCTAGTACTTTGGGAGGCCAAGGCAGGCGCATCACTTCAGGCCAGGAGTTTGAGACCAGCCTAGCCAACATGGTGAAACCTTGTCTTTACTATAAATATAAAAATTAGCCGGGTATGGTGGCATGCGCCTATAGTCCCAGCTACTCGGGTGACTGAAGCACAAGAATCGCTTGAACCCAGGAGGTGAACAGGAGTTCACCCAGTGAACTGAGATGGTGCCACTACACTTCAGCCTGGGCAACAGAGCAAGACTCTGTCTTTAAAAAAATAAAAAAAAGTCGGCCGGACGCAGTGGCTTACGCCTATAATCCCAACGCTTTGGGAGGCCGAGGTGGGTGGATCACCTGAGGTCAGGAGTTCGAGACCAGCCTGGCCAACATGGTGAAACCCTGTCTCTACTAAAATACAAAAATAAACTGGGCATGGGGGTGGGCGCCTGTAAGCTACTCGGTAGCCTGAGGCAGGAGAAAGCTTGAACCCAGGAGTCGGAGGTTGCAGTGAGCCTAGATCGCACCATTGCACTCTAGTCTGGACGACAAGAGCAAAACTCCATCTCAAAATAAATAAATAAATAAATATAAATATTAAAAAAGTCTATGTCATCATATATTCATATTCTGCTGGGCATTATTTTTAGTGCCTGAATGTAAAATACCATAAATTATTAAATCAATTCCATATTATTAGACATTTAGTTTATAATTTTTTACTGTTACATATAAGGTAAACATGACTACCCTTTCTTTATGCTCACACCTTTGCCCGTAATTATTTCATTAGGCTATAAATATATTCCTCAAAGTGAAATCACTGAATCAAAAGATGAGCCAAATTTGGTGAATTTTACCAAGCCACCTTTAGAAAGTTTTCACCCAAATGTAACAACTTTTTAAAAGGCTATTCAGACAATTTTACATATAAGGGATACAAAATAGGGTCATGGTTTCTAAGATTTTATAAAGGTTCGAGCCTACAACAGTGGGGGGAATTGTGAAAGGAGTAAACCTTCAAAAGCAAGCAGATAAAAAGCCTGAAAAACCTGGAAAACCATTGGATTGAAATGTCCATTCCCCTTTATACTTCTGTTACCTTACTACTTTTCAGGTTGGAGATTAACAGAAAGAGCTTTTATATTCAGGTAATTGCAGAACTGCAAAAAGTGAATGCCTAGATCAATTGGAGTGGGTAGAAAAACTTTGAAAATTTTGCAAGAGCATTAGAGCTTTTTTGCTTTTCACTTCATTGCGTCACTGTACCTTGTAAAAACCTACATAATCTCCAAAGCTTACTAATTAGTAACTATCGGATTTTTTTCTTTAAATAAGATTAAATAACAACATTTTCACATACTGTTTTAAAACCAAGACGTAAATGAAACGTGTATGCCTTGAAAGACATTCTTTTTTTTTTTTTTTTGAGACGGAGTCTCGCTCTGTCGCCCAGGCTGGAGTACAGTGGCCGGATCTCAGCTCACTGCAAGCTCCGCCTCCCGGGTTTACGCCATTCTCCTGCCTCAGCCTCCCGAGTAGCTGGGACTACAGGCGTCCGCCACCTCGCCCGGCTAGTTTTTTGTATTTTTTAGTAGAGACGGGGTTTCACTGTGTTAGCCAGGATGGTCTCGATCTCCTGACCTCGTGATCCGCCCGTCTCGGCCTCCCAAAGTGCTGGGATTACAGGCTTGAGCCACCGCGCCCGGCTGAAAGACATTCTTTCAAGGCATACACGTTTCATTTAACAGTGGCCAGTAGGCCAACATGAAACTGAATTAATTATATATAATTTATCCTCTAGACAACCCCATAGGAATCTTTTTCATACATTGATGAATATTGGATTTTACCCTACACAGGTCACTGAAAAGTAGTGTAAATTTCACGTTTTTTTGTCTTTTTTTTTTTTTTTTTTTAAGATGGAGTCCCGCTCTGTTGCCCAGGCTGGAGAGCAGTGGGACAATCTCAGCTCACTGCACCTAGGTTCAAGCGATTCTCCTGTCTCAGTCTCCTGATTAGCTGGGATTACAGGCACCTGCCACCACTCCCGGCTAATTTTTGTATCTTTTAGTAGAGATGGGGTTTCACCGTCTTGGCCAGGCTGGTCTCAACCTCCTGACCTCAAGTGATCCGTCCTCCTCGGCCTCCCAGAGTGCTGGGATTATGGGCGTGAGCCACCGTGCCTGGCCTCATGTTTCTTTTAAGAACTTAACTTTTAGAAGGCAGCATTGCAAACTTTCATGTCTGAATTTATATATATTGAGCTTCTATAGATAATTACAATGTACCATTAGAAATAATATTGATTTTGGCCAGGCATGGTGGCTCACACCTGTAATCCTAGCACTTGAGGAGGCCGAGGCAGACAGATCACGAGATCAAGAGATCGAGACCGGGCCAGGCGCGGTGGCTCAAGCCTGTAATCCCAGCACTTTGGGAGGCCGAGAGGGGCGGATCACGAGGTCGGGAGATCGAGACCATCCTGGCTAACACGGTGAAACCCCGTCTCTACTAAAAATATAAAAATTAGCCGGGCATGGTGGTAGGCGCCTGTAGTCCCAGCTACTCGGGAGGCTGAGGCAGGAGAATCGCTTGAACATGGCAGGCGGAGGTTGCAGTGAGCCAAGATTACACCACTACACTCCAGCCTGGGCGAACTCTGTCTCAAAAATAAATGAATGAATGAATGAATGAATGAATGAATGAATGAATGAATAAATAAATAAATAAATAAATAAATAAAACTTGGGAGTTTTTAAAAAAACTGTTAAGGTCCTAAAGGTTTTTAAATAACTCTACTTAAGAATCAACTGACCCAGGCCAGGCGAGGTGGCTCATCCATCTCTCTCGTCTCTACTAAAAAATCAAAATGTTGACTTTGGCTGGGCACGGTGACTCACGCCTGTAATCCCAGCACTTTGGGAGGCTGAGGCAGGCAGATCACTTGAGGCCAGGTGTCTGAGACCAGCCTGGCCAACGTGGTGAAACCCTGTCTCTAATACTAAAAATTAGCAGTGCATGGTGGTGCATGCCTGTGATCCCAGCTACTCGGGAGGCTGAGGCAGGAGAACTGCTTGAACCCAGGAGGCAGAGGCTGCAGTGAGCTGGGATCAAGCCACTGCACTCCAGCCTGGGCAACAGAGCAAGATTCTGTCTGAAAAAAAAAAAAAAAGAATCACTGGCCTGGAAAAAAAAAACAGAGATGCCATTTTTTCTTTATTATTTTTTGCTACATCTTCATTTTTAGGCCAAATCTAATTTGTTCTTACCTCTAGGTCTCAGTAGGCTATTAATTCTTAAAATCTTACTAAGAAATCATCAAAATACTTCCATTTATTATGAATATCTCTTTTTTTATGTTATTTATTTATTTTTTTATGAGACAGAGTCTTGCTCTGTCACCCAGGCTGAAGTTCAGTGGCACAATCATGGCTCACTATAGTCTAAATAAACTTCCTGGGTTCAAGCAATCCTCCTATCTCAGCCTCTCAAGTAGGTAAGACTACAGGCATGCACCACCACGCCTGACTAATTTTTTTAAATTATTTTTTGTAGAGACAGAGTCTTGCTATGTTGTCCAGGCTGGTCTTAAATTCCTGACCTTAAGCAATCCTCCCTCCTTGGCCTCCCAAGGCGTAATTCCACCCCCACACCATTTTTTTTCCAGAGATGGGCTGTCCTGCTGCTAAATGAGCTATGTTGTGATCTCACAGCAACAGACTTACAAGGAGTAGCTTCTACTGTCAGATATCCAAAGGAATTCCTAAAATGTATTCTCTACCCAAGGGCCCTGGAACCTGGGTCTCCATAGTTTTTTGTTTGTTTTGTTCCCGTTTTTTTTTTTTTTTTTTTTTTTTTTTCCTGAGATGGAGTTTCACTCTTGTTGCCCAGGCTGGAGTGCAATGGCATGATCTCGGCTCACTGCAACCTCTGCCTCCCAGGTTCAAGTGTTTCTCCTGCCTCAGCCTCCTGAGTAGCTAGAATTACAGGCACCTACCACCACGCCCAGCTAGTTTTTTTTGTATTCTTAGTAGAGACGGGATTTCACCATGTTGGTCAGGCTGGTCTTGAACTCCTGACCTTAGGCGATCCACCCACCTCGGCCTCCCAAAGTGCTGAGATTACAGGCGTGAGCCACTGCGTCCGGCCTCCATAGTTTCTTCTCTCTTTAATTCCAGGAAAGACAGCAGTTAGGTGAGTAATGGAAATTATCAGACGAAAATAATCTTCTTGTCATCTAATCTAGATTCCTTTCTGGGACCCAATTTTAGCTATTATAAAAACCAGAATAAAACCCATCTGCCATCACTTCAGAAAGTGCCAGGGAAAAAGCCTAAGGAAGGCTTTTATTATTTATTTATTTATTTATTTATTTATTTTTCTTTTTTGAGACAAAGTCTCACTCTGTCACCCAGGCTGGAGTGCAATGACTCAGTCATGGCTCACTGTAGCCTCAACCCTCTGAGTTCAAGTGATCCTCCCTCCTCAGCCTCTTGAGTAGCTGGGACTACAGGTGCACACCACCACACCCAGCTAATTTCTGATTTTTTGTAGAGACAGGCTCTCTCCATGTTGCCGGGGCTGGTCTCGAACTCCTGGGATCAAGTGATCCTCCCATCTCAGCCTCCCAAAGGCCTGGGATTACAGGCATGAGCCACTGCACCCGGCCCTAAGGAAGAGTTTTAAACAATAAACTAGCAAGAGGCCCAGTGAGGTGGCTCGCACCTGTAATCAATCCCAGCATTTTGGAAGGCCAAGTTGGGAAGCTTGCTCCAGCCCAGGAGTTCAAGGTTGCAGTGAGCTATGATTGTACCACTGCACTCCAGCTTAGGTGATATAGCAAGACCATGACTCTGAAAGAAAGAAAACAAAAAAGATAATAAATTAATAAGATACATAGTCATGATAAAGCTGTTCAAAATTATGTTTGCAAGCTAAGTTTACATAGGAAAGAAACATTTGTTGCCTGATAGAAAGAAGTCCCTTAATTTTTAAAAAAGAGATTTTAAAAGAAATTTTATTCATCAAAATGTGGCTGCTACAAGAACTATGATATTGTACCATTCGGTATATGGTCCTGTTTACCATATGTATGTGTCCTCTTACTAGCTTAAAACTTGATGGCATGACTTTGCAAGTGCAAAAATGGTAAAACAAAAACAAAACCAGGGCAAATGCTCAGCTGTTTTTTCTTTCAGAGAAACTCCAAGGCATGAAGGAACCCCTCAGGTCACAAGTTTGTCCCCCTCATCTGTAAATTCTGCAATGAGGCAACCAACCCATTTCTCCTTTGCTTTCAAGTAGGCTCTGCTGATCCCCTCTCCTCTGTCACTGCCCATGGCTCAGACTGACTCGATGCTTTCTCAGTGGCCACAGCCAATGAAACTGGGTGCCTGGGCCACCCCGAAGAGTGCGGTAGGAAGCTGGTCAGCTCTGGCCACCTTTAGGGTCTGTGCATATCCCCCAGGCCTGTCCAATGAGGCCAATAGCTATGGCAGCCTTTTTTGTTTTTTTTCTCTCCTGGATTCTTTCTCTTTTAGTCTCCAAAGATCTGTAAGCAATGGTGTTGGATTCCAGTTCCCTATCTCTAGGCACGTTGTCTTCAAACCAAAGGCCTTGTGTAGAAGATTTCTATTTTCCACTTTCTATTAAGACAGCAAGGCGGGGCTGGGTGCAGTGGCTCACACCTGTAATCCCAGCAATTTGGGAGGCTGAGGCAGGCAGATCACCTGAGGTCAGGAGTTTGAGACCAGCCTGACTTACATGGTGAAACCCCATCTCTACTAAAAATACAAAAAATTAGCCGGGCTTGATGGCACATGCCTGTAATCCCAGCTACTCAGGAGGCTGGAGCAGGAGAATCACTTGAACCCGGGAGGCAGAGGTTTCAGTGAGCTGAGAACGTGCCATTACACTCCAGCCCAGGTGACAAAAGCAAAACTCCGTTCCCCGCAACATCTCTGGCATAAAAAATAAAAATAAAAATAAAAATAAATAAATAAATAAAAACAAAGTAGCAGTGAGGGAGTCAAAACACAACTCAAATTGCATAGTTGTTTGTACCTTTGTTCGAGTGATGTGGTGACATTTATTTTTCTAGTAAGACTGTCAGTTCCAGAAGGTTCAGAACTCCTATCATTTGACTGTTGTGTCACCTGTGCAGGTCCTCATACATAAGTGCTTCTTGAGTGAACTCGTTTTCTACTCTGTGACAAATCACAAATTCTAACATGTTGGTTCTAATAGTGAACGGGATACAAGTAATCTCTGAAAACCTAGGTTGGCATACCCTACTGCCCAGTGGCCTAGAGGGATTTGGTATAAAGCTAGCAAGAAATGGTGATATTTCATTACAATTATAGAAGAAAACATTCTGAACTCAGATCTTGGAAAGAACGACACTAATATGCCCAATGAATATAATTTTCACAGTATTTCCAGGTGTGGATGTCTGTATTAGAAATGATTGTCACTTTTGCTGAGCGTGGTGGTGTGTGTCTGTAGTCCTAGCTACTTGGGAGGCTGAGGCAGGAGGACTGCTTGAGCCCATTAGTTCCAGGATGTAGTGCACAATGATTGTGCCTGTGAATAGCCACTGTACTCCATCCTGGGTAACATAGTGAGACCCCGTCTCTAAAAAAAGAAAAGAAATGAAATGACTGTCACTTTTGACAAGCTTTTAAATTTTCAACTCATTTTCTTCTTAAAATATTTAGGTTTAGAGAACACTTGCTTTCAGAGTGAAGTCCTTCAGTTCCATTAACACATAAATTTCATTAACGCCATGAAACCTTCCTTATAAAGGTCTGAATTCTTTATAAATACAACAGACTACATTGGATCTGTCCAAAAGTCAAATGTGTTGAATTGAACTGAGTCTCAAACTTATCTTAACCACGTTATAGGTGAAAATCTTCTAAATGATTATGCTTGTTATACTACTGTAACTTTCCAGTTACCCTATAATTTTACTTTCTTTTTTTTTTTCTTCTTCTTTTTTTCTTTTTGAGATAGAGTTTCACTCTTGTTGCCCAGGCTGAGTGCAATGGCAGTCTCGGCTCACTGCAACCTCCGCCTCCCGAGTTCAAGCGATTCTCCTGCCTCAGCCTCCCGAGTAGCTGGGACTGCAGGTGCCCGTCACCATACCTGGCTAATTTTTGTATTTTTAGTAGGGACGGGGTTTCACCATGTTGGCCAGGCTGGTCTCGAACTCCTGACCTCAGGTGATCCGCCCGCCTCGGCCTCCCAAAGTGCTGGGATTACAGGCATAAGCCACTGCGCCCAGCCCCTAATTTTACTTTCTTTAAATGACATGAGATTACAATAAATAGTGACAAGTGGCAGACATCATCAAAAGAAACAGTGAAGACCATTAATATTTTGTCAGACTCTATGCAATGGGTTGGAAAACACATAAACCCAGGGAGGATGAATTTCCTTACCCTCAAACAGATCCAATTCCTCCCCATAGGTCGAAGACAACATCTCCAAAGGTAAAAGTGAGAAATCCGACAGCGACTTGATTGATGAGTAGGCAGCCTGCTAGTAGGGGACTCCTTCACTCATTTACTTACGAGCTGGGCATTGTACTCCGCCCTGGAGATGCAGAGGTAACAAAGCAGACCCATTGCCTCCCTCACAAAGTTTCTAGGAGCTTAGATTTTCACGGAGAAGACAAAACAATGAACAAGCACACACATACCTAAGCCAGATCATTTCAGGTGCTGCGCAGGCCCACAGAGATAACACAACAGGGTAATGTGACAGGGGTGAGTTCGAGAGGCTGGAAAGGCCTTTCCAAGGAGAGAATAGGACGAAGTTCGTTCCCTTTCAAACTGTCTTCGTCATTCCGCCTGCTGACTCTATTTCGGTTGGCTTGGACGAGGACTGGTGGCTGATTAATGTTCAATGACCCACGGAGGCAGCCCAGGCCGACAGTTCCTCAGGACCCTGCAGGTCAACGTTTCGCAACTTCCCAGGCCTCTCCCTGCTCCAGAACAAGCCTGACTCCGCTCCCAGTTTTTCCGGTAATCTCCTCCTCACCGCTCCGCTGCTGCATTTTACTCACGCCCTCCAGGGAGCCGTCCTAGGCGTCCAGCTCTCAGGATGTGGAGAGCTGCAAATAGCACCGACAGCTGCAGCTGGAGGTAGCCGCCCGGGAAGCCAGCCAGCTGCTGCCACCACAGGGGCCAGGGCCGGCCGCGGGCCTCCGCACGCCCTTGTGAGCAGCTCAGCGGAACCCTCGACGAGGCGGGCCGACTCGCCAGTGCAAATCACGGCTTTTATTTCCTTCTGGGTGCACACGTGGGGAGGGAGGGCGGGTGGGGAAGGAGAGTGTGCGCCCTTCAATGTTTACCACTTCTCTTCAAAACTGCCTGGGAAGTAGGTCGGCACCAATAATCACCTCATTTGCACAAACAGGGACACTGAGGTGAAGGAAGTGACTGCACCGCCTGAACACAGCGGAGTCACAGGGAAGCAGGAATCCATCCAGCCTCTGTGCTCCTGGAGCCTGGCCTTTTCCCTCTGGTTTTCTTAGTCCTTTTACGGTATCTCCGGACCATTTTTTCCCTCCTGTGCTCTCTGCTACGTACACAAGACTCACCTCCTCTGGCCACACTCCTCAACGCGAAAAGATGAGGATTACTTACAGACCCCCACTGGAAACTGGTCTTTAAAGAAGGAAGCCTAGGCCAGGTGTGGTGGCTCACGCCTGTAATCCCAGCACTTTGAGAGGCGGAGGTGGGCGGATCTCCTGCGGTCAGGAATTGGAGACGGGCCTGGCCAACATGGTGAAACCCTGTCTCTACTAAAAATACATAAATTAGCCGCTTGTGGTGGCGCACACCTGTAATCCCAGTTACTCGGGAGGCTGAGGCAAGAGAATCACATGAACTGGTGGGGGCAGTGGTTGCAGTGAGCCGAGATACCGCCCCACTGCACTCCAGCCTGGGGCACAGAGCCAGACTGTCTCGGAGAAAAAAAAAAAAAAAAAAAAAAAAGGCCATGCGCAGTCAGTGGCTCACGCCTGTAATCCCAGCACTTTGGGAGGCTGAGGTGGGCAGATCACCTGAGGTCAGGCGTTCGAGACCAGCCTGGCCAACATGGTGAAACCTGGTCTCTACTAAAAATACAAAAATTAGCTGGGCATGGTGGTGGGCGCCTGTAATGCCAGCTGCTCGGGAGGCTGAGACAAACAGTGAGACTCTGTCTTAAAAAAAGAAAAAAAAGATTCAGACATGAGACTGTGAAACTGACTAGACTCACTATTGCATTGTTTATAGATGTTGCCAGACCGAAAGCCCCAAAGCAGCACAGTACCTTCCTAACACCTGGATTGGGAAATCTAGATTTTAGTAAAATAAATGGTGATACTTACAGAAGAAACGTTGGAGTTAGAGTATGCCAAAAAAAAAAAAAAAAAAAAAAAAAAAAAAAAAAAAAAAAAAAGGAAGCATAGCCTGAAAGGTATTTAAAATGCATCTCCTTGCCCTGCCACACACAGGGGGGCACAGGGATGGGGCCCCGGTCTACGTGCAATCCCAGGCACATCTTCTTCCTTGGGGTTCCTTGGGGTTCAGCCTGGTGTAGAAAGGAGTACTGGACCCGCTCAATGCCCCAGAAACTGGAACCCTGAGCACACACCCTAGGTCGTCTCCCATGGGAAACGGTCTGACGGGGTATGGGATAGAGCGGCCACTGCTTCCTCTGGGCAAGAAGAACTGCTCTCCTGAGGCAGGAGGGCTGAATGAAGAAACTAGACTGCTGAGGTAGGCCCCATTCCTCTCATGGCCAGCCAGGGTCCTGCGGGAGCTTCTCAGGGCAGTTTTAGCTCCTCTCTCAGCTTTTAATGTGAAAAAGAGAGATAAAACCTGATTAAGAAATGAGTGTACAGCAGCAGAGCTGTACACAGGAAACTGGTGCAAATGACCATGACGTTGTACTGTATTTTCATCTTTCTTCTTTTCAGTTTTGCTCTGCAGCAAAAAATTGTAATGTTTATAATTTAAATATTAATAATGTAGCTGGTGGGCCAGATGCAATGGCTCACACCTATCATCTCAGAACCCTGGGAGGCTGAGGTGGGAGGACTGCTTGAGGCTAGGAGTTTGAGACCAACCTGGGCAACAAAGTGAGATCTCCATCTCTACAAAAAATTTTTTTGAAAAATAGCTGGGCATAATGGTGCACGCCTGTAGTCCCAGCTACTCAGGAGGCTGAAGTGGGAGGATCGTTTGAGCTCAGGAGGTCGAGGTTGCAGTGAACCATGATCAGGCCCCTGCACTCCAGCCTGGGCAACAGAGCAAGACTGTCTCGAAACAACAACAAAATAATTCAGCTGGTATTCAGTAATACATGATACTTAAGTGGTCTGCCTTAAAAAAAAAAAAATACAACTTTTTAAACAACCCATACAGGTTGACAGGTCAACACTGAAGACTTTATGAAATAACAAGATTTGCGGTGAATGAGAAGCACAATTATATTCTTCTTCTTTTTCAATTAAATTTGAAACACGCTTCAGCAAATATGTATGTGTCTTCCAGGTGGATGTTGCGTTTCAGGTTTCCTTTCTGTTGCCTACAGTGCTTTAAGTCTGCCAGAAATTCCCTTGAGAGAGAAGGAGACCTTAATGCAGAATATTAAGTCCTCTGCCTATCATATCCATAAAGCCACACCTACCTCTCTCCCAGGGGCGTGAGAAATTGCTTTTGTGTGCTATTTGGAGAGGCGCTGGCATCCAGAAACAAAAGTGAAACAAACCAATGCCCTCAAGAGATAAGATAAAGAAGTACAAAGACCTAAAGAAGCACTGAGTTTTAAGTCACTGGTTTTAAGAAATAATTCAAGTTAAAGCTTTGGAGTCACTGCATTTGTGACGACTCTCACTTGACCACTTGCTAGTATGGGTATCCTTGGGCAAGTACCCAACCTCCTGTGCCTTAATTTCTCCATTTGTCAAATGGGCACAATCATACTGACTTTATAAGTTTTCACTGATGTGTGAGAATTTAATAAAATAATCAATGGAAAATGCCTGCCATTTTGCTTGGCATTTGGTAACAGCTTAATACATTGTTAGCTGTTGCTTTTTTTTTTTGAGATGGGATCTCGCTATGTTGCCCAGGCTGGTCTTGAATTCCTGATCTCAAGGAATTTCTTGAATTCTGAACATTGGAATCATCCAGGGGATTGATGCCTGGGTTCACCCAAGGGATTCTGATGGACTTGGTCTGGGTGTGGCTTGTGCTTTGGAAGTTTTAAAAGCATTCCTGGTGATTCTTAATGCTCAGCTAAGTTTGGAAACTAATGCTTTCTGGTGTTGTCCTAACCAAAAAGGCAAAGCAGATGTTTATAGTTGAGATCAAATTAAGGCAGTATGTATTTTGAGCTAATAATTTGACTTACTTTGCTGCATTAGCCACTCAAATTAGCCAAGCAACTATTTTTTTCACTGAATTTATAAGTTTTGGCTGATTTGACTAATTAAGCAAAAAGTTTGATTCCTTAAAATCATATGGCCACAAGCTCAAGTAAATTAAATTCACTGGGAACCAGCTATGATTGTGGGTATTTTGAACCATTATGATACATTAGGCATGCATTATTTATTTATTTATTTTTATTTTTGAAATGGAGTCTCACTCTATTGCCTAGGCTGGAGTGCAATGGTGTGATCTCAACTTACTACAGCCTCTGCCTCCCAGGTTCAAGTGATTCTCACTGCCCCAGCTTCCTGAGTAGCTGGGATTACAGATGCGCACCACCTTGCCTGGCTAATTTTTCTACTTTTAGTAGAGACGGTGTTTCACCTTATTGGCCAGGTTGATCTCGAACTCCTGACCTCGTGATCCGCCCACCTGGGCCTCCCAAAGTGCTGAGATTACAGGTGTGAGCCACCATGTCCGGTCTTAGGTAATGGATATTCCATTAAAATGCTGATACTTTTAGATGTATTTGATCGGTTCATCCAGTAAAAACTTGATTCTTCAAACTAATACAGCTACAGTCTAAAGGAAATAGAATTTGTTGGACACCAACTAGGCTTTTCAGTGTAATTTAGGATATAAATTACTATAGGAATACACATCATTTAATTCCTGCACATTTGCCAACAAAGTAGATGTTAAATCAAAATGCTATTGTTGGAATGAAACGGATGCTGCCTTGTCCTTTGATCTCATTCTGGGGACTTTTGAAGGTGTGTAGGTTGCTCTTGGATTTGTACACCACTGTTGGTTTATTACTAACCACCTCTTTTAAAAACTAATGAGCCTGTTGGTTAACTTAGTGCTTCAGGTCACACTGATCCATCAGATGAATCACAAGTGAGGTAGCACTCTCAGGCTCTATCAACTTCCTGTCAACATTTTCCATTGGAGGCATGAAATGCTAGATTAGAAAAAGGCCCTGGCCCTTGTTGCCCAGAGTTCTGCATCTGGCCATGGACGTGGGGCATCAGGTGCTACTTTAACTAGTTGAGCAGAGCAAACCTTTCTGCTATGTATCCATAGTTGGACAAAACAGAAACAACCACTTGTCTCCAGACTCTAAAATATAAAATAGTAATCAGGCAATTATATGTGTACGGTTTATTTTCTCCACTGCAGAATAAGTTATTTGTTTATTAAGTATGTATTTATAAGGGGCAAAAAAATGACATCGTTAGAACATGGGGAGCATGCAAAAGTTATTTTAATTTAATTTCCTCTTTTATTTATTTATTTATTTATTTTTGAAACAGAGTCTTTCTGTCACCCAGACTGGAGTGCAGTGGTGTGATCTCAGCTCACTGTAACCTCCGCCTCCTAGGTTCAAGAGATTCTTGTGCCTCAGCCTTCAGCTGGGACTACAGGTGCGTGCCACCGCACATGGCTAATTTTTTTGTATTAGTCAAGAGGCAGAGGTGGGAAGACTGCCTGAGACCGGGAGGTCAAGGATGTAGTGAGCTGAGTTCATACCACTGCACTCTAGCATGGGCAACAGAGCAAGACCCTGTCTCGGGAAAAAAAAAAACTGGGTGCTGTGGCTCATGTCTATAGTCCCAGAACTTTGGGAGGCCAAGGAGGGTTGATCACTTGAGCCCACGAGTTCAAGACCATCCTGAGAAACACGCCAAAACCTCATCTCTACAAAACATAAAAAAAAAATTAGCCAGGCATGGTGGTGTGCCTATAGTCCCAGCTACTCAGGAGGCTTAGGTGGGAGAATCCTTTGAGCCTGAGAGGTCAAGGTTGCAGTGAACTGAGATCGTGACACTGCACTCCAGCCTGGGCAACAGAGTGACACCCTGTCTCAAACAATAAAAAAAAAAAATGGTGCTTTAGGCAGCGTGTTCTGTGGTGTCCCGGCCATTGGAGGTAAAACACTCACTGGGGCTGGGTCAGCGTGGGGCAGACAAAATGGACCATAAGGGCAGGGTCCAAGAAGATTCCACAGGAATCAAGAGGATGATGGTAGTGTCACCAATTCCAGAACAATTGAAAAGATGCAGTGCTCATTTGAGAAAACGGTTCGCATCTTTAGCCTCTGCACATGTGATTTTAGGCTAATTTTCACAAGGCCATCGAGAGACTTGAAAACCTTTAGGTATTTTCATGCATCCTAGGTGAGGATGCTTTATGGGTGGGTAGAGGTGGGTTATCTGTGTGGGTTTTATGCACTCCTCTTTACAGAGAGGTGGTAGCTGAACCAGGCAAGGAGCTTCCTGTCCTTTCTGACATATATTTGCTTAATGATCTCTGCCTGCATCCTGTAGTTTGAAGAGCAACGTACTAGAACCACGTTTCTTCTGACATACTCTGGCTGTATGATGCACACACTTTCCGACAATATCCACATCAGACACCTCTCTTCTGATTCTGGGCTCCCAGATTGTGGCTTTTGCGTTATCCTGTGAATTACCTGAATTGCCAGCTCTGGCTAGGCTGGCTTCTGAGCACAGCTTCCATCACTCAGGCTATTGCTCTGTCCTGGCTCAGTCTGTCTTGTCCATACCACACTGGTTGTCGAACAGTTGATTGGTAAGGTTGCACTTGACTTATGAGAACCAGCTCAAACTGCTTATGACCCTAAAAGAGATTTGCTAAAAGAAGGTGTTACGACAATTAAGAATACATCAACACACACTTAGATTAAATATTTAGATAATGCATGCATTAAGCAAAGCACTGTTTTAGTTTGATGATAAAATCAGGATCAGCTAGTCACCTGATAACATTTCATAGCTGCTTAATTTATCAATGAAACTCACTGACTTCAATTTTCTAACCTTATACTTGTAAGAAAGACATTAATATTAAAGATTATAGTGATATCCAGTAGAGGAGAAGACAGTAATAAATAATTAGCTTCTTTATGCTTCAGTTGCTTTCCTAAATTACTTATGAAACAGCAACAAATGCTACTAGTGCCATTGGGAAAGCTGACATTATCCATTTCTTATTTAACAATGGAGTCATTTAAAAAGGAAAAGAGAGAAAAAGGAGGCTGGGAGTGAGAAACTCATTATTGTATTTAATACAGACCTGGTATCTTTTTTTTGGAGACGGAGTCTCACTCTGTCGCCCAGGCTGGAGTGCAGTGGCGCAATATCGGCTCACTGCAAGTTCTGCTTCCAGGGTTCACACCATTCTCCTGCCCCAGTCTCCCGAGTAGCTGGGACTACAGGCACCCGCTACCATGCCCAGCTAATTTTTTGTATTTTTAGTCAAGATGGGGTTTCACCGTGTTAGCCAGGATGCTCTCAATCTCCTGACCTCGTGATCCACCTGCCTCGGCCTCCCAAAGTGCTGGGATTACAGGCGTGAGCCACCGCGCCCAGCCTTTTTTTTTTTTTTTTTTGAGACAAAGTCTCACTCAGTTGCCCAGGTTGGAGTGCAATGGTGCAATCTCTGCTCACTGCAACCTCTACTTCCCAGGTTCAAGCCATTCTCCTGCCTCAGCCTCCCAAGCAGCTGGGATTACAAGTGCCCACCACCATGCCTGGCTAATTTTTGTATTTTCTTAGAAGAGATGGGGTTTCAGCATGTCGGCCAGACTGGTCTGGAACTCCTGACCTCAGGTGATCTGCCCGCCTTGGCTTCCCAAAGTGCTGGGACTACAGGCGTGTGCCACCGTGCCCGGCCAGATTCTGGTATCTTGAGAGGCTGCATGTTTGGCTGAAGGATATCAAAAGCCACTAAGCAAGAGAATGGCATTTGTTGTCACCAAAGTAAACAATTTTTATTTCTGCTTTCCATATGCAGGCATATGAGTAGAGAAAACGTGGCATATTGTATTTGTACATTTTGGGAAAACATGTAGCCTTATAATCATCATAATACGAAACACATCCCTTATGCTATTAAGTGTTTCATCACTGCTCTGGGAGTTCTGCATTAGCAAAGGAGATGGAAATTATTGGTTCTAAGACATTTCAGCTCCAGTATGAATTCGGATATGGTCCAGATTGAAAGAACCACACCTAAATTGTCTCAGTTACGTGAAAATTTATTTTATAACTGTTTCCAGAGCATGTAGTTCAAATATCACAACTTATCAAATATAAACCTCATTGCCAGGAAATTTTCCTTGAGGCTGACTGAGATTTTTAAAATTTTCTGATCTCTCTAGGGATGGCAATGTCTCCCGTCCTCCATAATCGCCAAGATTTTTTTCTCTCTGTCCAAAAGAGGAAAGTTTTGGTGGAGACAAAATCCGTGTCCCCAGATAAACATGCTCAAATGAATACATTTCTAGAAAGTTCATTAGCAAAAGTTCAGATAAATTGAGAGTATTTTTTAGGAATTGTCATTTCCTTACACTCTGATAACATTTGTGCCTGCTAGATAAAATGTTTACAATAAACTTTGTAAATCTCCATATTTTGAGAAATCATTTGTGGCATTAAGACTGGAAATAGAAGAAATAAATGAAAATAAGAAATCATTGATAATGTCTATGAAGTCCTCAACAGTATGTGCTCAACAAATATTATAGGCTTTAGCATCATAATATTATTTGGGAATATTTGCATTTAATGAAAAATGGTACATATATATTTATAAATGTGAACACATATTTATATACAGCATAGGTATATATAAACAGAAAAGAGTCTGTCTTTCCTAATTGCCAGAAATAATCTTTGCTTGGGAATTAATTCATTGCTGTTTACTATTATTTCTTCTCCTGTACAGAGTTGGAAAGGAGAGCATACCAGTAGAGGTGTGAAATGGCTCATTTATTTGCATTAATTATTAACTTTGAAGCCTCACCAAAATTGTTCTAATCTTAGCATTGAAGCAACTTTGGTCCTTGATGAAATACCTAATCAACGAATTAAAATCACAAAACATGCTAAGAATGCCACTGTTACCATGTAATAATGGAATGTGAGTAGGGACTTCAGACATCATCCGGCGTAATGCCTTCATTTCACAAGTGAGTAACCTGGGGCCCGAACAAGTAAGGGGACATGTCAGATGGGTCATTCCAAAACTGAAATTTTGCCTCCATATCCAGGCTCTGGCCAGCCGTATTATCTGTAAGGCTTTTTACCCTTCTATAAAAACTAAGTCTGGCCGGGTATGGGGGCTCACGTCTGTAGTCTCAGCGCTTTGGGAGGCCGAGGCAGGCAGATCATTGAGGTCAGGAGATTGAGACCAGCCTGGCCAACATGGTGAAACTCTGTCTCTACTAAAAATAGAAAAATTAGCTGGGCGTGGTGGCTCACGCCTGCAATCCCATCTACTCAGGAGGCTGAGGCAAGAGAATTGCTTGAACTCGGGAGGTGGAGGTTGCAGTGAGCCAAGATCATGCCACTGCACTCCAGCCTGGGTGACAGAGCGAGACTCGGTCCTGAGAAAACAAACAAACAACAACAACAAAAACCCAAAAAATACAACAAAACCAAGTCTATCTGATTATGTGAGTCTCTGTGACTCCATTACAGTTGGATTGGCCTCTTTGGCCTCTTAGGGGTGATGGCCTCGAATACTTCTCAAATACAGAGAAAACAAGTTGGTTCTAAAATGATGGAAAAGAACAGGCCCCAACAAGCATCTCTCCTTAACCTCACCTTTTCTGCTCTGCTGTTGTGGATATCCAAAAATATGTGGGGGTTCAGGAATATTACCTCCCTTTAGGATAAAAAAAGTCCATTGTTTTACTTTTGTTTTCTGAGTTTGTTGTTGTTGGTGGTGGTGGTGGTGGTTTTGTTTTTGTTTTTTTCCAAAGACAAGGTCTGTCTCTTTTGCCTAGGCTGGAGTGCAGTGGTGTCATCATAGTTCAATGCAGCCTCAAATTCCTGGGTTCCAGTGATGCTCCTGCCTTAGCCTCCTGAGTAGCTGGGACTATAGGCATGCACCACTAGGCCTCGCTAACTTTTTTTTTTTTTTCCAGTGTTTTTAGAGATGGAGTTTTGCTATGTTGTCCAGGCTGGTCTTGAACTCCTGGCCTCAAGTGGTCCTCCCACCTCAGCCTCCCAAAGTGCTGGGATTACAGGTGTGAGTCACTGCACCTGGCCACCAAGTATATTTTTAGATGAGGTTTTTGAAATAGGTCACAGAATACTCTCATATCTAGGCATAGAATTTTTAGTGATAATTGGTTATTGATGAGTTCAAGAAACCACTTCTCTCTGATTCTCATGTTCCAAATAGGTGGTCCAGTTGTGCAAATTAGCCTGAAACTACATATGCAGAGCCTAAAATGGGGTAAGGGTTGGAGGCTCCTCAAAGGCAGGGTGTGGGTCCCCTTTATAGTTTTCTCTCCAGGGCCAAGTGCAGCTTTTGGTCATTGGAGATGTTCAATGAAGTTTGCTGCACAGCTTAATGAAAAAGTAAACAAATTAAATTTCTAGTTCTCCGAGCTTTTCTTTTTTTTTTTTTTTTAGATGGAGTCTTGCTCTGTCACCCAGGCTAGAGTGCAGTGGCATGATCTCGGCTCACTGCAACCTCCGCCTCCCCAGTTCAAGTGATTCTCCTGCTTCAGCCTCACAAATAGCTGGGACTACAAGTGCCTGCCACCGCGCCCAGCTAATTATTGTATTTTTAGTAGAGACGGGGTTTCACCATCTTGGCCAGGCTGGTCTTGAACTGCTGACCTCGTGATCCACCCGCCTCAGACCCCCAAAGTGGTGGGATTACAGGCATGAGCCACCATGCCTGGCCTCTCCAAGCTTTTCATGGGAATAGAAGAGTATCTTAAACACACAAGCAGGCATTTGTGTTTTCTTTTTTCTTCTTCTTTTTTTTTTTCTTTTGAGATGAGGTCTTGCTCTGTCATCCAGGCTAGGATATAGTGGCATAATCACGGTTCACTGCAGCCTCAACCTCCCAGGCTCAAGTGATCTTCTCACCTCAGCCTCTCAAGCAGTTGGGACCACAGGCATGTGCCACCACAGCTGGCAAACTTTTTTTTGTATTTTTTATAGAGATGAGGGTCTCACTATGTTGCCCAGGCTGGTCTTGACCTCCTACACTCAAGTGATCCATCCACCTTGGCTTCTCAAAGTGCTGGGATTACAGACATTTGTGTTTTATGAAGTTGTGTCTCGCAAACTTGATGGTCTAGTGGCTACTTTGGTGAGTCCGAAAAATCAACCAAACAAAAAAACAGAAAACAAAAAACCCTTTTAAACTTTTCTATCCTTTTCTAATAGTCACTGCATAGCATCTTCCCACGTGTAAAGGTGTATCCTTTGAACTTTAGCAGGTGACGTGGGCATGAGTCTCTGCACCTCATGAATGCCTCAGAATTCTATGTCATTCTGAAATGTTGACCTATTTCTCTTGCTTACTGCTGAGGCCAGTAAACTAACTGTCTTAGCGCCTCACCTCTTGTGGAATATCTCTGGCAAAGCCCGTTTCCAAGTGTCTTGCATTAGTGGAGATGTGTGTTGTATGGTGTCCTCATCAAGAAAAAACACACGTTTGCTTGCTGAAATTTTAGACAATTTCCTTCTAACAAAAGCCCTTGCCTGCCTATCTTTAGAATCCCAGCCTGGGGTGAGCACGGTGGCTCACATCTGTAATCCTAGTGCTTTGGGAGGCTGAGGCAGATGATCACTTGAGGCCGGAAGTTCGAGACCAGCCTGGACAATATAGTGAGACCCTGTCTCCACAAAAAATGTTTAAAATAAATTAGCAGGCATGGTGGCACGTGCCTGTAGTTCCAGCTGCTCTGGAGGCTGAGGCAGAAGGATCGTTTGAACCCAGGAGCTCAAGGTTACAGTGAACTATGATCGTGCCACTGCACTGCACTCCAGCCTGTGCAACAGAGACCCTGTCTGTAAAATAAGTAAATACATAATTAAAAAATTAGAACCCCAGCCTAACTTGTGACTAAATTCGTTCACTAAGTGGTGAGAGATGCTAACATTAAGTGCTGGTCTATATGCTGCTTCATAGATGGCCCTTCTGACAACCATATGTTGTGAAACCATTTGATGCATGTGGCCCACCAGTAGGAAAAGGCATTGTAGTCAGCACTGTCAAGAGATCAGACAGAAGTGTGACATATGTATATTTTAAAGAAGGAGCAACAGTTGGGAATGGACAAAAGACACAGCCAGGGTACCCTCAGAAGCCTGTAATTATACTAGTAACCAAACCTTCCCATAGGAGAGCTCATTTTCAGAGAAGTGAAACTGAATCTGAAGACACGTTTCTGAGACATGAATACTGAGATTGCTTTACCTAGGCATCGGCAATAAAACATCTTTATGTTGATCACATCCTTCCCAGAGACATCAGAAAAGAACATGACTCACCTCACTGGTGTAAAAAGGACACTCTGCGTCCCTTCCATGGTGTTGTTCCGCTTTTGGTTTTGAATTATAGAAAGATGAATATTTTTGTCCCTGAGCCAGGAAGGCTGTGTGCCACGTGTCTTTTACACAGCAGCTACATTTCACAAAAAAGTGTTTTTTACCTGATTTTTCCTGTGGCATTTTAGAAATTTGTTCTGGACTTTCTAACATTCATTTCTTCTGTCCCCAAGGCACCATCACGAGTCAGTGGGAGGAAAAACATTAACTTCACTTAAGCCTGGAGAAAGGTTGAATGGCATGTCCAGAATCACATAGTGACTCAGAATACCGCCTGGGCAGCTTCTTCATCTGTTAGAAGGTTCACTTTTCAAACAGCAAGAGATATTTATTCATTTTGGAAACCTCTTCTACTGTGTTTCTAAATGGTCAACCTCTAGATGAGGGGAGGAAATCACCCAGTTTTCACTAGCTACCAGAAGCCAACACAGTGAACATAAAAGCTGGTAGAAAGATTATTCCCTCAGGATAAATCTATAGTTGGTTATCATCATGCTTGAGAAGTGTTTTTGGAAGTGAGCTCAAGCTTTGGAAATTGATTTCATAGAGCAGGTCTGTGTCCTCATGACCACCCCACCTGCACCCCAACACTGTCCCTGCAAGATGAATGCCTTGGAGGAGCAAGACCAACACCATTGCCCACCTGACGTTTAAAAATTTTCTCATATTTGGGCAAAAGCAGACTTCAAATATCTGGGTTACCACTTTTTCAGTCTTTTCTTAGATGCTTGCATTGTAGAAAAATGTTAGGTAGAGAATTAAGGCAATTTAACAATCACTTTCCACACTCCAGAAGTTTAGGATACCACCTTTAGGCCAGCTCATGTTTTTAATCAACTCATGATAACTATTGGTTCTAAATGAAAAGTTTCCCTTTTTATTGTTTAGCTGTGGCTGAAATTTGCATTTTTCTCTGAATCAATAAAATAATCTTAGAAGTTGGTTGGCATCTTCTCAGATTTCCCTGCTCCTGTTGGGGCACAAAAATTCTTTTTGGTTCTACTTTACCCCTTGCATGTTAAGCAATCCTAGTTCCCTTACCTCTCCTGATCCTTTCCCCTCTCCCTCCAGCTGATGGCTCCTCTCTGATCCTGCTGGGAGGTTCCTGACTACATTCTCCGGGGTAGTTCAGAAATTTACCCTCACCAGTAGCCCTCACTCTCCAAAACAAAAACCAGACAACTCTTTGTTTGGTACTTTATTAAAAATGCTAAAAATAAAATAAAAGAAAGAAAAAAAGAAGCACAAAATGACTCATACACATTCCCCCAGACTAACAGGAGGAGTGACTCACCTTCCCTCCTCAGCTTGTATCACTCATGTCTTATGGATTAGGACATGGAATCATGTGTAGGTTTCTCTGCCACTTTCTAGAGCCAGTTAAATTCTAAGATCCTCAAAAGTTTAGTAGTCATAAACGATTATTAAATACCTGGGCATCAAATATGGTAATGAAATGAAAATATGTCTTCCATGAAGACACTGGCTATGACAATGACCAGAGACGAAAATCCCTAGAATCTTAACATGGTGATTTCTCATTGCTCACCAAGATGTGTGGGTTTCCCTTCACTGATGATACTCACACGAGCTACTCCTACTGCACATGACAAAAAAGAACTCAAGAAGGCAAACTTTCTTTACAAGTTGAAGGTAAAAGAAGCTAGATTGATAATAGTTTCTATAGATTGATTTATCTCTTTGACAAGTTTAAAATATATACTTAAAATATAATTTATCAAATGCTTAATCTGCTGACTCCAGAGCCTGAAGTGCAGGGTGGGGTGGGGGTGGACAGCTGCCCACTACCCCAGCAGAGCAAGACTGCACGGGTGCGGCTCTCCCTCCCACACCCTTCTCTTCAGACACCCAAGGGGTCCCATGCACCCCTGGAATCACACAACTAGTTTCTACAGATTTTAGATATGAGAAATTATAGACACTGGCTTCAGTTATTCAAAAGCAAGAGCTTGGGTTTTTTGATCCTTTAATTAAAGTTCTTGTTCCAAAAAAATGTGTTCAAACACAACCTTTAACAGCTCAATTTCTAAAAATTATTTCATAAAAGGAGGACAGTGAACAATCCTCTATGTATATGTTCTACAGGACAAATCTTATCACCAATTACTAAAGCAGGGAAGTGCAGCTTGTCAAAAAGGCCTTACTGGAGAGGTGGTGGTTGGGTGGAGAAGATGGAGAAGATGAAAATGTCATTAAGGATGAGAGCCTAGACACCACAAAAGATGCAGCACTTCAGAGCAGCCCAGCCAAAATGAGACGTGGCAAAGTTACTTTTTTGTCTGCAATTTGCGTTTGTTTCATTTCCTTTACAATGCCATCTGAATCCCTCCAAGCCACCTCACTTTCTGTTGTCTCCATTTCAGCCTAAAGACACCCCAATTATGGTGTGCATTCCAGGCATTTCAGTCAGTTTTCTTGGGATGGGGTGGAGAGACAGTTTTGCTCTTGTTGCCCAGGCTGGAGTGCAATGGCGATATCTGGGCTCACTGCAGCCTCTTGCCTCCAGGGTTCAAATGATTCTCCTGCCTCAGCCTCCTGAGTAGCTGGGATTACAGGAGCCTGCCACCACACCCGACTCATTTTATTTATTTATCTATTTATATTATTTTTAGTAGAGATGGGGTTTCACCACATTGGCCAGGCTGGTCTCAAACTCCTGACCTCAGGTGATCCACCCACCTCAGCTTCCCAAAGTGATGGGATTACAGGTGTGAGCCACCGAACCCGGCTCGCAGGTATTTCAATCTAAACGTCAGTTCAACAGGAAACATCAAATAAAACAAAAATGGATTTCCCACGACCAATACGAATTCCTGTGGCCACTCTCATCCCATTTCCTATCTACATCCACCAAAAAAAAAAAAGCAATGAATACAGCATACAATCTCTTTTATGTTCTCTAAGTAAACCCTGGGTTCTGGTAGGACCCTGTGTCAACATCCTGCTGTCTGCTTATCCTGTTAGGGCAGCCAGATTTTATGCTTTTAAAACATCAACTAGTCCAATGTATAGTTCCGTCTATTAATGGCCACTTTTTTTTTTTTTTTTTTAGAACATCTTAAATTTTTAATCCTTTCTTTACAGCTTACTTAGACCACTTTTAATTAAGAAAACTGTAGAAAGTCAGTAACTGCTGCAAGCGAACGCCAGGCAGTGGCATGTTAATTTCCAGAGTCCTTCTTTGCGCGGTGTCTGAATGTACTACGGGGGTCTCTGCTCACACTTGCTGGAACCAATCGTGGCAGATTTTAGTCCACAGGTCGCTTTTCCCCATATTTCTTTGTAAACTCTTCAGCATTCTTACAGAATTTTTTACGGTCTTTAGAGTATTCTTCAGCTAGGTCAGCCCGAAGCGGGTGCTCGGGCTGCGGGTCATTCACCAGTGCTATGAGGGACTGGATTACTTGGTCGGTTTTGGTTGCTGGCTTCCAGTTTTCAGCACTAATTACTGGCAGACAGACTTGCCCCTTTTCGTCGATGTTCGGGTGATAGATCTTTGTTTTAAATGTAATCCTCGGTGGTTTGAATGGGTACTCTGCTGGAAAGTTGATTTCGATTCTGAAGGCCCCCTTATTATACGGAGGGTTGTCAGGAACAATAAGCCCTTGCCAAGTCAATAAATTAGCTTCATCAACCTGGATGTTACGGAAGTTTTCCATTCCACATTTGCGGATTTCTTCAAGCTCCTTCATCAGCCTCCTGCTGGCCGCCATCTTGGATTTGGTGCTGCTCCTTTCCCAGAATGCATCGTGGTAACGGCCACTTTTAATGGTTGCATATGTATACACTCAAATAACGTTCTGATGTGGCAGTTTGAACTTACGCTGAGCAAAGCAACTTGCCCACTGGTTGATTAGAGTGATCATCCACAATCCTACACATTATAAAGCTTTTTTTTTTTTTTCTAGAGCCAGAGTCTCGCTCTGTTGCCCCGGCTGGATTGCAGTGGCGCCCTCTCGGCTCACTGCAACCTCTGCCTCCTGGGTTCAAGCCATTCTCTTGCCTGGGCCTCCCAAGTGGCTGGGATTACAGGCACGTGCCACCATGTCCAGCTAACTTTTTTTGTATTTTTAGCAGAGACGAGGTTTCACCATGTTGGCCTGGCTAGTCTTGAACTCCTGACCTCAAGTGATCCGTCTGCGTTGGTCTTCCAAAGTGCTCTACTGCGCCCGGCCTTACACATTATAATTCTACCTGCATATTCACCTGCTGCCTGACTGAAGACTGATATTATATCCAGATCAGATTGCTCACCTTGTATTTCACAGCACAAAGTGAGATCCTTGGTGTTTGAATTTTTTTTCCTGAGGAATTTCTATTAATCCAGTTCATGTTCTCAACAGGAAGTAATTCAGACATGGGAAATGATAAAATGTATCAACTGAGAGCCAAAGAAGATAATGAATAGAGGTCAAATATACTCATGCAAAGGGATAGAAATAATATATTTTGGGGCATTTTCACAAAAAGTTATCACTTTAGAGTACGAATGTAAACTATACTTGTTTACCTGAATTTTCAGATGTAACTCACTTTATAGAATACTTAATATATTGAAACCTATCATTTTAATTATAAAATTGGACTTGAATTTCTGTAGAACAAGTATTACACCCAGAACGACATGAAAACCTCAGTAAGAAGGCAGCAAAACTTATTTAAAAATCACATACTTAAAGGTAAGATTATCTTTTACAATAAATTATTAATGGCACTGCTCAAAATAAGTTATGGAATATGAATGCAAAGTAGTCAAGAGTTATTTTTATATTTGCCATAAGAGCTAAGGAGCTTAAAAAGAAAAGTAGTATTAGAACAACAAAAAATGGGACAGCAGTCACTTGGCTTCAATAAGCCTTCTCTGCAATATTCTGTAAGAAAAGAATATACAAGTTGCATTTTTAAAAGTTACCTTGTTGTGGAAGCTTCTGAATTTTGGAAAGGAATGGTTGATTTTGATCAAAGCCTGGAAGAAACACAGACATTTTGAATCAAAATGTAACAGTATATGCAGAGAGCTCTCTAGCTATAGATAATAAAATCACCACCTAAGCACAGGCTGTGTAGACCAGGACTAGGAAAGAAGTCCATCTGGCAGGAAAATAAGTTAGGATTCAGAGAGCAAATAAGATTGCAGCAGATGTCAGGGTACAGAAAACGATTGAATAAGTAAGAATTCAAAATAGTATGTTTATATGACCTGTCTTCCCCAACTAAAAGCTTCATATGGGCAGGGATTGTAATTTTGTCCATTGCTGTATCCCCAGCTTCTGCGCCAGTGTCTGGCTAATAGAAGGTGCTCCATACATTCCCCCTCCCGACCCCTCACTTTTGTGTAAGCCCTGACTCGCATCCATAGTTTTTTTTTTTTTTTTTTTGAGAAGGAGTTTCACTCTTGTCTCCCAAGCTAGAGTTCAATGGCGTGATCTCAGCTCACTGCAACCTGCACCTCCCAGGTTCAAATGATTCTCCTGCCTCAACCTCCCGAGTAGCTGGGATTATAGGCGCCCACCACCACGCCTGGCTAATTTTTGTATTTTTAGTAGATATGGGGTTTCGCCATGTTGGCCACGCTGTTCTCAAACTCCTGACCTCAGGTGACCCACCAGCCTTGGCTTCCCAAAGTACTGGGATTACAGGCATGAGCCACTGTGCCTGGCCCTTTCTTTCCTTTCCTTTCTTTTCTTTTCTTTCTTTCCTTCTTTCCTTCATTCCTTCCTTTCCTTTTTTTTTTTTTTTTGACAGAGTTTCGTTCTTATCACCCAGGCTGGAGTGCAATGGCGCAATCTTGGCTCACTGCAACATCTGCCTCCTAGGTTCAAGCGATTCTCCTGCCTCGGCCTCTGGAGTAGCTGGGATTCCAGGCACGCCCGGCTAATTTTTGTCATTTTTAGCAGAGACGGGGTTTCACCATGTTGGCCAGGCTGGTCTCAAACTCCTGACCTCAGGTGATCTGCCCACCTTGGCCTCCCAAAGTGTTGGGATTACAGGCGTGAAAACCCTGCCCGGCCCATAAATATTTGGTAAGTGAATAAACATAAGCTGAAGTTTCAGAAGACAGATTTGTCCAAGGAAATTAAGTCCCACAAGTATGTGATGAACACTTAAACAGTACTATGTTAAGTGTCTGCATGTAATGCAAAAGTAACTGTTATCCAAGACTCAGTAATATGGTATGAGAATGCATGGCACTGGGTGGGGAGGAGTGACTGTCTTTGGGAAGAAGGCATTAGAGATGGTATTGAATGGTGAGTGGTAGGAAAGGGAGGGACTGGAGCCCAATGCCAGACCCTGGGCTTTGTATTTCATTCCCAATCTCCCTGAGAACAGGAACCACTTCAAGTGCCTGCCTCACTATATTTCTAGTAGGTGCTCAATAAATATCCATGAACTGATAAGTAGACAATTGGGAGCCAAGCAGTGCATCCAATGGCGCTGCAGGATCAGCATGCTGGCCGGGACCAGCCAGGGAATCAGCCAGGGCCTATCTCTTTGTTCTCTGACTCATCTAATTGAACAACTGTGGCCAATCCAGGATGGGCACTGTCAGAGTGTGGTCTGAGAACTCCTCCCCCAGGATTAAACGTTAAAATGTTAACCCTCAGGCCCCATTGAGACTTCCTGAATCAAAATCCTGAGAGAGAGAACAGAAACTGGAATGTAAAGCAGGTATCCAAGAACTGGGCACTGTGGCTCATGCCTGTAATCCTAGCACTTTGGGAGGCTAAGGTAGGAGGATTGCTTGAGGCCAGGAGTTCAAGACCAGCCTAGGCAACATAGTGAGACCTGGTATCTACAAATTAAAAATTAAAAATTAGGTGAGCATGGTAGCACACACACCTGTAATCCTAGCTACTCAGGAGGCGGGACTGGGAAGATCACTGAGCCCAGGAGGTTGACGCTGCAGTGAGCTATGATTGACTGCACTCCAGAAACTGAAATCCCAAGAGCAAGAGAAACAACTATTTTGGATGGTCACTGTGGGCCAGGTACTGTTCAAGATGCTTTCACATATAGTAATTTTATTGATTTATTTAATTTTAAATTTACTGTAAACTCTTGAGCAGACATACATATAGTAATTTAATATGCAATAATCCACAGAGGTATTTTGATTATAACTATGTTTGAGGAAACAAGCTCAGGGATAGTATATAACTTGCTTTACACTGAATGGCAAGTAACTATTGGGGATCCAAATTCCTGAGCTTAATTTCAGAGACCACACACTCTCCTACATCTCACGGCACCTTAGGGGAATGCGGAATCCAGGAAACCAGGACATCATGTTGTGCCTGCCTTCAGGAAATGTACATTCAGCCTCTGTTTGGTTGAATCTGCCTAAATGAATCTCCAGAAATCGAGATTTGAGGTTTTAACATTACATAATTCTAGATCTTAGAGTGTCAAAGTCATCTATGACTTCAATAATCCTAGTAAGATGTCAAAGCACTGGGTGCAGTGGTTTGTCTGAACCAGGACGAATTTTTAGAAAATTCACATGTGCAGAGTGGACAAGTGCCTTAACAGAGTGAAGGCAGAGGTGGGGGAAGACAGCTGGAGAGGTGCAGACTGTCACCCTCACACCTAACACTGCTGTTGGCTCCTGCCAACAGTCCCACCCAGGGTGGCCGGGTCTTCTCGTGTTTCAGAGAAGCCCAAAGTCCAGCTTTCCATGTGAAACATAACAATTTCAAAATATCCATAACTAGTTCAAAAGTTTAAACTACACCCTGCAGGCCAAACAAACAGGTCTGGAAGACAAGTTCAGGCCCATGGAGCTCCAGCATGCACCCTCTGGTTGGGTGCATCCAAGGTCGTTAAGCTACATAAAGTAACTGGGACATGGTTTAGTGAAAACGGTTTCCATCAGAACCTGTCTGTGCATCTGCTGGCATGAAGGTATATCCCTACCACTATTTCTGGTTTAATTTAGAAAAACATGCATTGCATCATCTTTTGATTTTATGCAAGTGTATCAGATGTGGCCTGAAGGCCAGATTTTTGTAAATTGGGATTGCGTCTTTGTATTACCCTACCTTCCCACCGTAAGGATGCCTAATGCTGGTTTTTGAGTGATCTTTAATGAGCACTGGCCAATTTTCAATGTATGATTCCCTGGCCTTTCAGTTTATTTCATTTTTTTGAGACAAGGTCTGGCTGGAGTGCAGTGGTGCTATCTCGGCTCACTGCAACCTCCACTTCCCAGGCTCAAGCCGTCCTCCCGTCTCAGCCTCCCTAATAGCTGAGACTACAGGTGTGCACCACCATGCCCGGCTAATATTGTAATTTTTTAGAGACGGAGTTTCGCTATGTTACCCAGGCTGCTCTTGAACTCCTGGACTCAAATGATCCCCCTGCCTCAGCCTCCCAAAGTGCTGGGATTACAGACATTGAGCCACCACACCCGGCCCTAGTTTATTTTAAAGGAAGATAGAGTAAACTTTCTGGGGGAAGAACCTCCAGTTTAATAACACTCTGTATTGTATCTCCTTTATTGTAATTGTATTTGGAGATTTTCCACATGCAACTTCTCTGTACTGAAGCCTTAAACCTGCTGTGTTTCAGAGCAGAAGTTATCCACGTCTGTCTGTCTCTCTCTGACACACATGCACAAAAACTAGATACGTGATTTACTATATATGACACGATAAACATTCTAAAACAGTAAGTTTAGAACAACAAATTGAGTTTTGTCATTGCTATTATTTAATGATTTTATCATGTTACTTTACGTAGAATGGCTATGAATAATTAATTAGGTTTTGTTGTTTTTAATATCTCCACAGTCTAAATAATAAACCATTTTCCCAATATTGGCATCGCTTTAGAAGAGATTTTCTTATCTATTTTATGGCAGAGTTAAAAAGGTGCCTCTCCCTGTGTCGTAATTTTTGCAACGTGTGTGCATTTATTACGTGTCATCAAGCGAGGCAATGCTAACCTGGCAAAGCAGAAATCGCCACCAGAGCAAATTAATGCAATGTCACCCGCTGACCGATGTTAAACGCGGCAGAGACGCACAAGCATCCGTGTGAATGGATTAAAAAGGCACTTACAGGGATGACCCGCAAAGATCCTAGTTTCAAGACAACAAAAAGCCTCCAGGAAGTGAAGCCGGCAGGTTCTAATCTCATTTATTTTCATGGCTATGTTTTTTAAATTGTAGTTTTCCACTGTAAAACCAAAGAGCATCAAAGGAGGAGAACAGCCTTTCCCCTCTCCCGGAAGCCTCACGGAGCTGAGTTCCCTGAGCTGCGCGGCCGCCGGTCACGGGGAAGCTGCCCCGCGCGCGGAGCTCCCCGAGCGCCCAGCCCTGCCTGCGGCGCTGCCGCCACCGCAGCCACCACAGCCGCCGCGGCCAGGGAGCTGGGCTGAGCCGAGCCGGGCTGGGCTGAGCTGGGCTGAGCCGAGCTGGGCAGGGCTGGCCGGGACTGGGCTGGGCGGGGATGGGCGGGCCGGGGCGGGGCGAGCGTCCGTAGTTATTTATTTATTTAGCGGCTGCAGGAAAGCTCTGTGGCGCTCGCGAAACCCGAAGACGCCTTCCAGGTAGCCGGGCGCTCCCCCCCGTCCAACAGTTCCCGGGCTTGGGAGAAACTAAGGAACTTGCTTCGCCCGCCCGCCGCTCCCTGGGGCCGCGTGCCCACCCGCGGCGCTCGCCCTCCCCGCTCCTCCCCACTTTCTGCCCCCACCTCCGCCCGCCCCACCTTCCCCTTCCCCCGCTTTCCCCTCTCCCACCTCCTCCTTCCCGCCCCCACCTCCACATTCTCTCCCCTCCCACATCCCCCGTCTCCCACTTCCCCCTCCTTGCCGCCCCACCTCTCCCTGCTCCTCTCCCTCCTCCTCCCCTCCGCTCCTGTGGTTTCCACCACCTCCGCCCTCCCCCACCTGCTCCCCGCTCCCCTCTCCACCCTCTCTTTCCCCACTCCGCTCCCCCGGCGGCGGGCGGCTCCCTGGCTCCGGCGTGTACAGATTTGGGCAGAATGTGGTTCCAAGGCTCTCGGTCAAGAATTCAGAGGAGGAAAGTTTGCTGGCGGCGCCGCGGCTCACACCACTCCCCGCCCCGGTGACTGTCCTCGAGGCCGGGCCGCGCCGCCGGTGCTTCCCTTCCCGGAGCCTTCGCTCTTCCCCGGGAAGGCCCGGCCTTACATGAGGGCCCATGCGCCCGCCCCAGCCCTGGGGGCAGCGCGCTCTGCTCTGCTCAGTTTAACGAAGATTCTGGTCCTGAAACTTAGTACAGATAAAAAGGGCAGCGTTCCGTTTTATTTTAGACAGAAAAATGAGGGCGTAAAAGGGGACTGAGAGGGAGAGGGGCCAGAGAACAAGACAGCAGGTTCGTGTTGGTGGCAGGTGGATGGATAGAAGGTTCCTTGAGAGCGGAATTTCCTATTTGGATGCCTGTGCAGAGGGAGGTGGCTGTAAAGATCGAGTAGCCTTGATAACGCCAAGGTGGCCTGGACAACAGCAGCCCACGGAAGGAAAGGGGGCGGGACTTCTGCTGCCAGAAAGGATGATCACTATCCGCATCCGTAGCGGGACACGCGCCTCAGCGAGGGCGCGTGTAGCGGGGATGTAGGTATGGGTCATGTGCAGGGAGCATAATGCCTGCGTCTCCAGCGGCAGGCCTGGCGTACAGCAGGCACACCATAAACAGCTAACACGTGGGTACTGAGCTAAAACTTTGCCAGCTTGGTTGCATTTAATCCTTAGAACAATTGAGCCCTCCTTACTCCCATTTTACACACAGGGAGACTGAGACCTGGATGGGCTAAGTGACTCGGCCATGACCACACAGCTCTTTGCAGCTGATGAGGACTCAAACCTCAGACTCCAAAACTCATGCTATGGGACAACTTCGTATTTGGGAGGCGTAATACAAAAGGGTTCAGCTTTGGGGCAGAGTGAAGGGACACCGCGTTTGGAGGATAGGCAGGTAGGCTTGCAGCAGGTGGATATGTATGTCCCTACCGCTCTCTCACACTCACATTTCACCATGGACACAGCGGATCTTTACCCCTCAGGACGTTACTGAGGCGGTTCATTAGCCCGAGTTTCTGAAATCCTCTACTTCCTCCACAGTGGGTACTTGAAGAGCTGTTGTCTCTGGTTAACCCAAGTCTCTTTGTGGCTCTTTAGGGAAATTCCCTGTGCCCAAACAAGACTGGTATCCATGTGCAGAGTTACTGGACTCTCCAACGGGATTAAAAACAAATCCCCAAATTCCCATTCTTCTGGGAATTCGTGGGATTCCTGGCCCACACAATATTTTATAAGGGGCCTAACCTGGAGCCTAAGGATGTGGGTGTCCAGGAGTAATGATGATGGGACATTCTTCGTCTAGCGTGAACGTATGTCCCTTTGCTGCTTCTCCCCAGCAACTATGAAACACACCTGATACTGTTAGGCCCCTCCAATAGTTTCTTTTTAAACGGTTTCGAGATCCCACTAAGGATGGTTTTTTTTTTTTTTTTTTTTTTTGCTTCAGTTGCTATTTTTACTACCACTTAACATCTACACACTCATACGAACCCAGAAGACACCCTAATCCTCCCCAAAAGTGAGCAAGATTTGACATCCCAGCCTGCTAAGGAAGTCAGTGGGAAGCCTGGTTCTCAAATCAAATGTCTACACATGTTCCAATAGAGCACAGAGAAATCGGTGTTTAAGAGGCCATGTGGTGGGATAATACCTTAGGGTGCTATCTGATAGTTCATGTATTTCTAAACTAGTGTAGCCGCCATATTGATAATTAAATATCCCGTAGGAGCTCTGGGAGGGTCTCCTTGTGTTATCCCTTCTCCATTTGTTTAAGGGTAAGAACTGAAGCCACCAAAAGGCTTACTATACCACACGACACCCAAGCCTTGTTTTGGGGCATGGGAACAGTGGATCTATGGCTCCTCAGGGTGCCAACCAAGCGAAGAAGGAAGCCAGCTCTACTCAACAGCTCCTACAAAGGAAGGACCACAGGGGAGGGGCTTCGGTGGTTCCAGGCAGCTGCTTCATTCACAACAGAATGACCATTTTCTCCAGCATGGCCAACTATCCCTAGTCTTTTTCTCATGACAGCCTAGAAGGCAGAAGCTAGAGCCAAGGCTGCTGCTAAGGCATTCCTACCCTTACTGGGGCCTAATGTCAGGTTTTCCTTATATTGTGGAGGGGGCCCTGGAGGATAGTTAGAGACTCTCTTCCTGCTGGGCACTCTGAAGAGGAGCAAGAGGATCTGGTGAGCAAAATGAAGCAAAGCTTAGTGCAGTGCCTGGAGCTGACAGCCCAATTCCCTACTGCATGCCGTTGGCTCAGGGCTGTCCCCCCACCTTGGAGCTTCTTGCCACTCACGGGCTACCCTGCACACACTACTTACTGCCCAGACCTGTCTGCTGCCACAGTACCCTATGCCAGAGACCTTTCCTGGCCTCTGCTGGATCCTAGGCCTAGTATCATTCCTAGGGACCCCAGAGGCAAGTCCAGGCTAATGTGTTCTGGGAAAACAATGGACAGTGTACATGTTTGCCTTTTGACATAGATAAATGATACCTGGATCCCAAGTCGGGCTCTGGGGCAGGGGAGCTTCAGGCCTGGCTATGGCAGAACACTGAAGGAGGTACTCTGGGTTTTCACCACCTCTTAAATCATCTGGGAGAGAGAGAGAGAGCCACTTACTTTCACATGCACAAGCTGCCGCTGGCTCTGTCACAAGAAGATGAACTACAAGTAATAAAATCAAGATGAAGTTCTGTGTAAATCTTTCCAGCTTACAAAAATTGTAGAAAGTTGAAGATGAAAGGGATATTAAAGAGCATCTCATTCTACCTCCTCATTTTGCAGCTGTAAGAACCCAGGCCCAGGGAGGGGGACTGGGGAAGCCATCATCACACAGCTGCTCTGTGGCAGGGGTTGTGCTGACTTTCTGTGGCTCTTGCCATTACACCCAGCATCTTTTGACTTTTGAAAACAGTGAAGGAGAAATCAGTCCTCCCAGCATCTTCATCTCCCACGACGTTTATTGTTTCCAGCTGTTAAAAATTGGCCCTTTAAAAATGAGTCACCCTGCCAGTCACAGAGGGTCACCGCGATGGGCAGTGCTGATTTAGAGGGTGGCAGAACAGGGAGGTGATTGGAGGCATAATTACCAGTCTGCTCCCTGGCACCTGGGGATTTCTGTCATTCAAGTCCCTGGGTGTGTGCCCTCAGCAAATACTAACCCACAGAGTCAATTGCTAACTGCAGTCATCTGTGCATTTGCCCTCTGGGGATGGAAAGCCAGAAGAAATGCCATTTCCTAGTCTAGTTGGCCTTGGATGAGAATATATTTTTGCCTAATGGAAGCCTTCGGAGAGTGAATAATGTGTATTTAGGACCTACAATGCTCCCCAGGATGCTGTAAGGGACCTGGTTATAAAGAAAAAAACCTCACGGATAACCATCTTGGCTTTGTCTTTGTCTGAGTTAAGTCCTTTTGGTTGGAAGTAATCAACTTGAGCTGACTTAAGCATTAAGGGACATACAAGAGTACAGCAGTATCTCATGAAGTACAAGGGCAGATGGCCTCAAGGTAGCCCGAGAAGCTGCTAGGAACCTAGGCAGTCCACCTTCTCCAGCTTTCTTCTCTGCTTCATGTCTCTGCAATCTACCTTCTTCTCTGTGAGTAGCTGGGCGGAGGATAATCCCTCAACAACTATCACATCTACATCTTCTCTCCTCAAGAGATTAGCCAAAGGTGAGTGGCTGTTCTCAGTCCAATACCAGATTCCTGGGAGAGGGAATTTGGTTGTCCAGCCTGGGTCAGGTGCACAGCTTGATCCAATCAGGTGTGCTCGGGAGAGGGTTCCCTGAGACAGGCACATCTGGGGACACTCATCCTCATGAACGACCGAATGGACAGTTCTCCAGGAAAGAAGAGAGAAGAGTGGAGGTCAAACATTTCAAATGTGTATTATAGGCAACACATTAGTTACTGATACAGAAAAATGGCAATGTCTAAGTAGGGGGCTTGAGAAACAGTTCAAACACTGTAGAGATTTTGATTATTTGCCTAATTTCCGGGATGATAAATTGTCTATTATGGAGCTGTATCTTTGTTTTGTTTTGTATTTTTTTGAGACAGAGTCTTGCTCTATTGGCAAGGCTGGAGTGCCGTGGTGTGATCTCAGCTCACCGCAACCTCCGCCTCCCAGGTTCAAGCAATTCTCCTGCCTCAGCTTCCTGAGTAGCTGGGATTATAGGCGCCCACCACCACCCCTGGCTAATTTTTGTATTTTTAGTAGAGATGGGGTTTCACCATGTTGGCCACGGTGGTCTGGAACTCCTGACCTCAAGTGATCCGCCCTTCTCAGCCTTCCAAAGTGCCAGGATTACAGGCGTGAGCCACCATGCCCTGCCAGAGCTGAGCTGAATCTTATTTGTGTGTGTGGAGGGGGATGGAGTTTCGCTTTTTCGCCCAGGCTGGAGTGCAATGGCACAATCGTGGCTCATTGCAACCTCCGCCTCCCAGGTCCAAGCGATTCTCCTGCCTCAGCCTCCCCAGTAGCTGGGATTACAGGCATGTGCCACCACGCCTGGGTAATTTTTGTATTTTTAGTAGAGACAAGGTTTCACCATGTTGGCCAGGACATCAAGCGATCCACCCACTTCAGCTTCCCAAAGTGCTGGAATTACAGGCATGAGCCACCGCGCCCAGCCTACTATCTTTTCACGTAGTAGATTTCTTGCAATGTAACCCCTATCCTCTGGGCTTTGTGTAAAAAGTGCATTCAGACAATCTGAGGAGTGTCTTAATTTTTTATGTGACTATCATATATATTTTCATCATGTTGAGGTGTGTTTGCTAGGTGGATATTGAACTTGAAATCAAAGTATAATTTTAAATTTGTGTTGAAATATATGTGTATAAGCATATGTGCACAATTACCTATATTGTTAAACACCCAACCTGCTTTCCAAAGGATTTGAAGCAACGTCTAATAAAAACACAGAAGAAGTATGGCCAAGAGCTGTTAACACCAAAAAAAGTAGTACAGGGCAAGTCGCAAACAGATTGCAGTTGAGCAAAGCTGCAAAGGACTATAATGCCAGGCCTGAAGTGATTGCTAAATGTAGCTCTGAACTTTCTGACATTCAAAGCCAAAAATAGATATATTTTATTATTTAAACAGTGTCTACTCTGAGGTCCTCAAAACGCTTTCAGGGGGTCCACAGATCAAAACCATTTTCATAATAACACCAAGACATTGTTTGCAACTTTCATTGTCATTCTCTCAGGAGTGTACAGTGGAGTTTTCCAGAAGGTACATGCCGTGTTCATCACCACAGATTAAATGCAGAAACAGACATGAGGATCCAGCTGTCTCCTACTAAGCCAGACATTCAGGACATTTAAAAGTGTAAAACAATGCCACTCTTCTCACTAACTTTTTTGTTTTGGAAAATATATCTTTCATAAAATATTAATTATTTTGATATGGGTTTGTTGTTATTTTAAATGAATAAATAATTTTCTGATTTAATTTCTATGACTGTAAATATTGATGGATATATCCTGTATAAGCAAAAAGTCTTTGGGGTTCTCAACTATTTTTAAGAGTGTAAAGGGGTCGTTAGAGAACTGTTCCTCAAGAATATTAGTGTTATTTAAAGAGCTTCTGCACATAAAAAGAAACTATCAACAGAGTAAACAAACTACAGAATGGGAGAAAATATTTGCAAACTGTGCATCTGACAGGGGGCTAATATCCAGACTCTATAAGGAACTTAAAAATTCAATGAGTAAAAAATAATTAACCCCATTAAAAAGTGGGCAAAGGACATGAACAGACACTTCTCAAAAGAAGACATACAAGCAGCCAACAAACACAAAAAAATGCTCAACATCACTAATCATCAGAGAAATGCAAATTAAAACCACAGGGAGATACCATCTCACTGTAGTCAGAATGGCTATTATTAAAAAGTAAAATAAAAAAACCAGATTCTGTTGAGGCTGTAGAGAAAATGTAATGCTTATACATTGTTGATGAGAACGTAAATTAGTCCAGCCACTGTGGAAAGCAGTTTGGAGATTCCTCAGAGAACTTAGAACTACCATTTGACCCAGCAGTCCCATTACTGGGCACATACCCAAAAGAAAACAAATCTTTCCACCAAAAAGACACATGTGCTCGTATGTTCACTGCAGCACTATTCACAATAGCAAAGCCATGGAATCAATCTAGGAGTTCATCAATGATGGACTGGATAAAGGAAATGTGGTACACATACATCATGAAATACTGCCCAGCCATAAAAAAGAACGAAATCATGTCCGTTGCAGCAACATGGATGCAGCTGCAAGCTGTTAGCCCAAGTGAATTAATGCAGGAACAGAAAACCAAATCCTGCATTTTCTCACTTATAAGTGGGGACTAAACATTGAGTACACATGGACATAAAGATGGAAACAACAGACACTGGAGACTACTAGAGGGAGGAGAAAGGGAGGGAGGAGAAAGGGAGGGAGGAGAAAGGGAGGGAGTCAAGGGCTGAAAAACTACCTATTAGGTACCATGCTCACAACCTCGGTAATGGGATTAACTGAATCCCAAACCTCAGCGTCACATAATATACTCATGTAACAAACCCGCGTATGTACCCTCTGAATCTAAAATAAAGGTTGAAATTATTTTTTTAAAAAAGAATATTACTATTATTTAATCATCTGTATCAGTCCATTCTCACAATGCTATATATTAATAAAACTACCCGAGACTGGGTAATTTTTTTTTTTTTTTTGAGACGGAGTCTCGCTCTGCTGCCCAGGCTGGAGTGCAGTGGCCGGATCTCAGCTCACTGCAAGCTCCGCCTCCCGGGTTCACGCCATTCTCCTGCCTTAGCCTCCCGAGTAGCTGGGACTACAGGCGCCCGCCAGGTCGCCCGGCTAGTTTTTTTTTTGTATTTTTAGTAGAGACGGGGTTTCACCATGTTAGCCAGGATGGTCTCGATCTCCTGACCTCGTGATCCGCCCGTCTCGGCCTCCCAAAGTGCTGGGATTACAGGCTTGAGCCACCGCGCCCGGCCAAGACTGGGTAATTTTTAAGGAAAAGAGTTGACTCACAGTTCTGCATGGCTGGGGAGGCCTCGGGAAACTTACAATTATGGTGGAAGGGGAAGCTTGCAAGGCATGTCTTACATAGTATCAGGAGAGAGAGAGAGAGCAAGTCAGGGGGTTGGCAGGAAAGTGCCACACTTTTAAACCATCAGATCTCGGGAGAACTCACTATCACACCATAAAGGAAACTGGACCTGTTACCCAGTCACCTACCAGGTCCCTCACCTGACACATGGGGATTGCAATTCGAGATGAGATTTGGATGGAGACAAGAGCCAAACCATATCATGCATCTGAGATGCTGATTTTGCCCCCATCCCCCAATTTTTTCCAAAAGACATTGATCTACACTTGATCCCCTACAAAACAAAGTATTTTAGGAATAGATGAAGCAGCATTTTTATACACATATATTCATTTATTTCTCATTCTATCTGCTCAAGACGTATTTATTCAGCACCTTTTTTCTGTTTGTTTGTTTTGTTTTGTTTTTTGAAACGGAGTCTCGCTCTGTCACCCACACTGTAGTCCAGAGGCGCAATCTTGGCTCACTGCAACCTCCACCTCCTGGGTTCAAGCAATTCTCTGTCTCAGCCTCCCAAGTAGCTGGGATTACAGGCGCCCACCACCAAGGCTGGTTAATTTTTTTGTGTTTTTAGTGGAGATGGGGTTTCACCATCTTGGCCAGGCTGGTCTTGAACTCCTGACCTTGTGATCCACCAGCCTCGGCCTCCCAAAGTGCTGGGATTTGAGCCATCGCACCTGGCCTATTGAGCACCTTTTTATACATATGCCAGGTGTAGTGCTTGACTCTGGGAATAGGGTGAAGGGCAAGGCACACATGAGCCTTGGCCTCATGAAGATTATGATCTAGCTTGCAAAGGAACAACAGTATGACTTAAAAATAATATAGGGTCAATGTAAAATTAATCCAGATGGAAACTGCTTTTGTTTGTCTTCACATAAACTACCAGTTTTTTAAAAAACCTGCTACCAGTTTTGCTGAGTCTGAAGGTTTAAGGTCAAGGAATTTCTAAGCAGGAGAACATCATGTGCCAGGTATTGAATTTACTGGTGATGTAAGTTACAGCAGCCCTATTCTCTTATTGTGTTTAAAGGTATGGTATGTTTTGAGAAAATTCAGCCTAGGTAAACAAAAATTCATGTGAGAAAGTATTACATTTGTATTAAAAAAATTTTTCATTTTGGAAATATTAGACTTATGGAGGGGGTGATCAATAACTTTATTGATTGAATGATTGAGCAGTTCATTGTATATTTACAACATGATTCAAGGCCGGGTGCGGTGGCTCACGCCTGTAATCCCAGCACTTTGGGAGGCTGAGGTGGGTGGGTCATGAGGTCCGGAGATCAAGACCATTCTGGCTAACATGGTGAAACCCCGTCTCTACTAAAAAATACAAAAAATTGACCGGGCGCGGTGGCTCAAGCCTGTAATCCCAGCACTTTGGGAGGCCAAGACGGGCGGATCACGAGGTCAGAAGATCAAGACTATCCTGGCTAACACGGTGAAACCCCGTCTCTACTAAAAAATACAAAAATCTAGCCGGGCCAGGTGGCGGGCGCCTATAGTCCCAGCTACTTGGGAGGCTGAGGCAGGAGAATGGGGTAAACCCGGGAGGCGGAGCTTGCAGTGAGCTGAGATCAGGCCGCTGCACTCCAGCCTGGGTGACAGAGCGAGACTCCATCTCAAAAAAACAAACAAAAAACATGATTCAGATGATTCCAGTTGACTCAGTTTATCAGTTATATGTATAATACATTTAGAAAAACAAAACTGTATTGCACAGTTGCAGTAGAAAAGAAGGAAGCATGCTTCCAGGGTGACTAGTGTCTGCTGTTAGGCAAGCCCCAGAATAGAAGGAAAAGTCTAGAGTCGGTAAAAGAGCAGCGCCAAAGAAAATATGAACTTCAAAGTTTAAGTGGAACTTAATTTCTTTGACAGCATCGTTGAGCGGAAGGTCAAGGCGGTGCATATAAATTTCAGTAAGGCATTATACAAAAATCTTTTATAGCGTTCTTGTTGATTAGCTAGTGGAGAGATGTAGGGTAGATCATGGTATAATTAGATTGATTTGCAGCTAGCTGGTTGAACAATCATTTCCCAAAAGTCTTGGTAATGGATCCATTTCAACTTTGATGGGGTTCTTTATAGGCTTACCACGGGGCTCTAGCTTAAGCCTCACTCAGTACAATATTGTTGTAAGTCATATGCTGGTGAAATCTGCTGTTGACACACAGATAAGAGGAATAGCTTATACATTAAGATGCTAGGACCAGAGTCCAAAAACATTTGAAAAGACTGGAACAATGTGTCAAGTTTAATAAGATAGAGTTTAATAGGATAGCAGTCCGCATTCTGGCCCCTAAAAACTCTCTAAACAAGTTCATGATGTTTGGAACATGGCATATTTAAACGACATCAGAATGAGGCAAATACATAAACATATCTGAGTCAGGTCCAGTGGCTCATATACATAGTCCAAGCTACTTGGGAGGCTGAGGCAGCAGGCTTGTTTGAGTGCAGCCTGGGCAACATAGTGAGGCCTCACCTCTTAAAAAAAAAAAAAAAAAGGTATCTGTAAGGACTTTGCTATGAGTAGGCCACCACTTGATTTATAGGATGAGGTTTCCTGAAGCTTCTTGATGTCAGTAGGTCTTAGGCCAGGGGACAAGAGGGTGAGGTTATGGAAGAAACCTGCCTAGAACGAATGGTTTAAGAATGCAATATGCGCCCATGTGGTGGCTCACACCTGTAATCCCAGCACTTTGAGAGGCCGAGGCGGGTGGATCACGAGGTCAGGAGATCAAGACCATCCTGGCTAACTTGGTGAAAGCCGTCTCTACTAAAAATACAAAAAATTAGCCGGGCTTGGTGGCGGGCGCCTGTAGTCCCAGCTACTGAGGAGACTGAAGCAGGAGAATCACTTGAACCTAGGAGGTGGAGGTTGCGATGAGCTGAGATTGCACCACCGCACTCCAGCCTGAGTGACAGAGCAAGACTCCATCTCAAAAAAAAAAAGGTGCAATATGCAAAAGAAAACAGCAAACTCAATAAATGACTTTCTAAAATGCAATGGGAGGCCTCAGAATCTATTAACAGAAATATAATGTCCAGAATAAAGGAGGGGATAGTCCTACTTTACTCTGTGCCAGTTAGGCCCCACCTGGAATACTGGAGGCAATTCTGAGTGACTACCTTTTACAGAGACTTTGACCAGCTAAATATATACAGAGAACACAGCAATTAAGATGGAAAGGGTCTTGAAATCATGTCATGTCCTTGCTTTCAAAGTGTGACCCTGCTGGCTACCTCTCAGAGCTCGCTTCCTACCTCTTTCCCCTCACTGTTTCCTCTCCACTGTCTCCATGATGGCCTCGCTGGTATTCCCCTGACATCAAGCATTTATCGTTGCAAGGCCTTTTTTTTTCTCCCCAGATATTGACATGGCTCTTTCCCTCAGTTCAGGAGAGTTTTCCCGAAAGTCAGGTCTTTGTCCAAAGGTTATGTCCTCAGTAGAACCTCTCTTACCTCCCAATCTAAAGAAACAGTTTCATTCCCAGTTTCTCTACCCTGCCTTTCTTTCTGTGTATGTATCACTACGTGACATTACATTATAAATGTACCTATTTAACTGTTTATTTTCTGTCTTCCTCAATAGAATATATGTTCCAGGAGGGCTGTGGCTTTGTTTTCCTCTTCCATCCTTCACTTGGTGAAAGCCGTCTCTACTAAAAATACAAAAAATTAGCCGGGCTTGGTGGCGGGCGCCTGTAGTCCCAGCTACTGAGGAGACTGAAGCAGGAGAATCACTTGAACCTAGGAGGTGTGCCATCCTAGGTACACAATAAACACTTTTTTTCTTTTGAAATAGGGTCTCACTTTGTCACCCAGGTTGGAGTACAGTGGTGTGATCTCACCTCTCTGCAGCCTCGACCTTCTGGGCTCAAGCGATTCTCCCACCTCAGCCCCATAAGTAGGTGGGACTACAGGCATGTGCCACCATGCCCAGCCAATTTGTATTTTTTTGTAGAGACAGGGTTTCACTATGTTGCCCAAGCTAGTCTAGAACTCCTGAGCTCAAGCGGTTTGCCTGCCTCGGCTTCCCAAAGTGCTAGGATTACAGATTACAGGCATGAGCCATGGTGCCCAGTCATCAGCAAGGATTTTATTTATTTATTTATTTATTTATTTATTTATTTATTTATTTAGAGACAGTGTCTTGCTCTGTCACCCAGGCTGGAGTGCAGTGGTATGACCCTGGCTCACTGCAACCTTTGCCTCCCGGGTTCAAGTGATTCTCCTGCCTCAGCCTCCCGAGTAGCTGGGATTACAGGCGTGCACAAGTACGTTCAGCTAATTTTTGTATTTTTCATAGAGGCAGGGTTTCATCATGTTGGCCAGGCTGGTCTCGAACTCCTGACCTCAAGTGATCCACCTGCCTCGGCCTCCCTAAGTGCTGAGATTACAGGCATGAGCCACCATGCCCAGCCACAATAAGCAATTTTTGATGAACTTAAGGAATAAAATGAGTCCATACTGCAAACCTACAAAAGGAAAGCCTCTAAGAGCTACATTCAAACACGTGGAGGAGCTACTTTGTGGAAGAGGTTTTTCCCACATGGCCAGGATAGAATGATGAGTGGGCGCTCAAGGAAAAAAGATTTGAGAATCTCTGGCTCTGTGGGGAAAAAAAAAAAAAAAAAAAAAAAAAAAACATTTCTAAGAGTTGGAAAGGGTAGGTCCCTTGGGGTGTCCCTGCCACTGGTTGTACTTCCATGGATTTGAGAAAACCACTTGTCAGGGATACTGTTTGGTTTCTGAATTAGATGATACTTAACACTTTTTCCTATTCTAAAATTTTATGAGATTTTCACAGGTTAGCCCACCTCTTTCTTATTAAAAAGTAGTTTTAAAATTTGGTCTGCTGAAGTAATTTTCCTATGTGAACACACCTTCAATGTTTTAAATGTGACCATGGATTCAATTGATAGAAAGTATGCTCATTTTCTGAAGCATGGTTTGAACTATGTGAGATTTAGGGGAGGAAGATTTTGGTTTCATGAGAAGTAGGTATCACTCTGAGGGCATCTTAAGAATGATCAGGATGTACCTAATGTTTTTTTTAATCTACATAGCCAGTGTGCTCACCACCCTATTTATAAATAGTCCTAAATGTTGCTTTCTGCGTATCTTTCTAGATAAGACATTGCGTCTGTTCCAAAGAGAATGATTTTAGCACTCAACAGCTGAGAACGGAAATGAATTATCCCATTGTAACTACTAGGGCAACTTAGGTAGTCAGTCATACCTTGGTATGAACAGACAAAAGAATAAACAAGATTCTGCTATGTTTTTTCAATGAGGCGAAAGTCTTTCCTCCCTCCCTCCCTCCCTCCCTCCCTCCCTTCCCTCCCTCCCTCCCTCCCTCCCTCCCTTCCCTCCTTCCTTCCTCCCTCCCTCCCTTCCTTCTTTCTTTTTTTGAGTCGGAGTGTCACCCAGGCTGGAGTTCAGTGGTGCAATCTCAGCTCACTGCAACCTCCGCTTCCCGGGTTCAAGCACTTCTCCTGCCTCAGCCTCCTGAGTAGCTGGGACTACAGGCACACGCCACCACACCTGGCTAATTTTTTGTATTTTAGTAGAAACGGGGTTTCACCGTGTTGCCCAGGCTGGTCAAGAACTCCTGAGCTCAGGCAATCCACCCACCTCGGCCTGCTAAAGTGCTGGGATTACAGGCGTGAGTCACTGCGCCCAGCTCCCCCCCCCCCTTTTTTTTTATTAAGTAGCACTAAATGTTTAATACTAACACAGATGTTAGAGGAAACTGAACAGGGGTCTGGTGTTTTTATAAAGCAAACAGACAAACAAACAAACAAACAAAACAAGTGTTTGTAGAGGACTCTGTGTTTTTGACTTACAGGAAAAGGGACAGAATATCAGTGCAGAAGGACTCCAGGCAGCTTCTAGCTCAGATCTCCAGCACTGACTCACTCCCACAGTCCTCAAGCAGGCCAGGAGCTGTGATACCGCCCGAAAATGTGTCGTGGGAATTTGTGGTTATTTCTCCGGCGATGTGATGAGATTTTTGCTGCCTAAAAACCCCAGAGGTTAGAACCACATGGCTAGTGTTCTGTTAACCTAGTAAGTGAGAAAAGAAAGTCTTTCCCGGAATTCTGAATTTTAAAAACTTATTTCAAAAAGCAAGCAAAAAAGCCCAAACATAATGTTAGCACATTAAAAACAAGCAAACAACAACAGCAACAACAAAAACCCAACAAAAACTGAGCTACATAAAGGTAGACACGGTGCTATCAGCCAGATACTAGAACAGTTTGATGAGAAAGGAAGGAAAGTATGAGGATGTTTGACACCAGTTCCTAGGAACTTCCCAGGACATGAATTTGTAGGGGAATAGGATCAGTGAAGGCAGAGCAGATCCAAGATCACGATTTGGGATGCCTCTATTCGTCCCAAGAGAGAGGACAACTGATGTTCTTCTCGGGGCATGAGCTGGCTTTCCTATGTGACTCTGCATCATCGGGCTTTGGGTCTGATCCCATACCCCAGTGCTATCTGCGGGGCCCGTATCCTGGTTCTTGTGCCCTACAATCGGTGGAGTCAAGACACCTAACAGACCAGGGTCTGCTTGTTCATATGTTTACAGGCTCACTACCCTTGCTGGGCTGCAAGCTCTTTAAGGACAGGAAGGAATTTTGTCCTCCACGGTATTCCCTGCATCTAGCAGAGTCCCAGTCCCAGAGTCAGCGCTCAGTCAAGAGTTTTCAAGTGTTACTATTAAATGAAGTGAAAAGGTCCAAAGAAATGCAAACCCGGCATTACCCCTGTTCTAACGAGAGGCCAAGTGTGCACTCTTGGTATGAGAGAGGATTTCCCGCTCTGGTGTCTTGTATTTTCAAGTACTGAGCACCAGGAGTCACCTTGTCGCCTGATAACTCATTTCTTCGGTGATGTGGGTAGCCAAGGCAGGGTCTGAGTCCTTGGTCACTACTGAAACCCCCTACAGGCCTGGCACCCGGGAGATGATCAGTAGGCATTCGTTGAATAAAATAATAAAAGTGACTACTCCTGGCCTGACTTCTGCCTAGCAGGCTGCCGTCATTACCCAATAAATGGGCCTCTTTCAAAACAGGACACGTTAGGAAATGGAATTTCCCTAAAAGGAAAAGCCAGTAGGGTGGCAGGGCCCTTTCGCTACGCTTTCTGAGAAGGTGAGAAGGAGAAAGACGGGAAAGGGGAGAAAACTTCCCAGGGCGATGGGTCCTGCACTGCCCTTTGATCTTGGGTTTGAGAAGTGACCCGACTCTCCTGGCCATAAAACCCCAGAAACAAGAGCCAGTAGGTTTGGAGGCCGGCAGGGCATTTCCTCCCCACGTGACGAGGTGGCTCCTCTCCACGCCCGCCGCAGCGCGCGCAGCTGCCGGCATTTCAAAGGTGAGGACCTGCAGCCTTGAGGGTGGGCCGCGGTGCGCTCCGGGCGCAGGCGGGCCGGGGGCGGTGCCCGCTCCGGCTCTCGCCGCCCCTCCCCTGCCAGTCTCCTCCTCCTCGCGCCTCCATTTGGTGAACTCACAATAGGTTCCCAAGCCAGGAAAGAGACACCTGCCGGTGGCATGCAGCAATGCGGGGCCCGCAAGCCCGCGCGACACGCAGTCCAGGCCGAGGCCCGCCCGGGAGAACCGAGCAGAGCGGGCCGCGCCGGGACTGCACGCGCTTCTCCTTTGCAAGCCGGTTCTTCATTCAGCTTCCAAGGACACAACATGATCTCATCTTTGAACGCTTTTCCAAACATCTTACAACAGGCATAGGTTCACGTATGGGGGACCCCAAATGTCCCGCCAGCCTGTCCCCCCACGCTGACCGTTCCCGGAGCTGCTGGGCCAAGAGAACACAAGAGCGTTATGTATAACACAAGAGCGTATATATATAACATATGTATATGGCCTGGTGCAGCGGCTCACCCCCGTACTCCCAGTGAACATTTCCCCATCCTCTGCTTTAGGCAATGACCCTATACTAGTGCTTGTGTCTGTGTGTGCGTGTGTGTGCTTGTGCGTGTGAGAGAATGTGTGGACTTGAAAGTGACCAGCTGTATTAGCAGTCACAGTGAGAGAAGCAAGTGTCAGATGAGAACACAGGAGAGGAGAGAGAGAAGAAAAAGGAAGGAAGGAAGGAGGTAAGGAGGGAGGGAGGAGGTAGGGAGGGAGGAGGGGGGAGGAGGGAGGGGGGAGGAGGGAGGAGGGAGGGGGGAGGAGGGAGGAGGGAAGGAAGGAAGGAAGGAAGGAAGGAAAGAAGGAAGGAAAGAAAGAAAAAACGGAAGGAAAGAAAGAAAGAAAAGGGAAGGAAAGAAAGAAAGAAAACGAAATGCAGTAAGAACGCCGTAAGGACAACTTCTATGAGCTGGGACCCTGGGAGCCCAGTTTAGTTGGAAAGGCAGGACTAACCTCATAATTATCATCACTGACTTTCATTGCCCCCGAGTACTAGAAGAAAGAGCTCCATGAAGCCTGGAGAAGTAAAGTCTTCTGGACTTTACAGGCTAACTGGTCTAGGGGTAGTGTCTTCAAAATGGGGTCACCTGGGAGAGAGGAAAGTTTCAAGGATGGCCCAGTTCACTGAGGAAGTAAGTGTGGTGAGAGAAGATCAGACAGACTAGGGGAGGACAAAAATTCCAAAAGCATACAGGGAATTGCCAGTCAGAGAGGGAAGAAAACTAAGATAGTGCAGACTCACTGAGGCACAGAGAAGTGAGATTTCAGAAAGAACCAGTGGAGAGAGCTGGCCTTGGGCAGTGTTTTCCAAACCATTAGAGGGCTGTGAACCAATATGGTTATGAAACCAGCACTTCAAAGCATAATAGAAAATGTCAGAGAGGGCTGGGCACTGTGGCTCATGTCTGTAATCCCAGCACTTTGGAAGGCTGGAGACCAGCCTGGGCAACATAATGGGACTCTGTCTCTTTTTATGTATTTATTTATTTTGAGACATATTCTCACTCTGTTGCCCAGACTGGAGTACAATGGCATGATCTCGGCTCAGTGCAACCTCTGCTGCCCAGGTTCAAGCAATTCTCCTGCCTCTGCCTACTGAGTAGCTGGGATTACAGGCACCTGCCACCGCTAATTTTTGTAGTTTTAGTAGAGACCGGTTTCACCATCTTGCTCAGGCTGGTCTTGAACTCCTGACCTTGTGATCCACCCGCCTCGGCCTCCCAAAGTGCTGGGATTACAGGGGTGAGCCACCGTGCCCAGCCTTCTGTCATATATATATATACACACACACACACACACACATACATACATATGTATATACACACATACATATACACACACACACATATGTGTATATATGGCCAGGTGCGGTGGCTCACCCCTGTAATCCCAGCACTTTGGGAGGCTGAGGCGGGCAGATTGCTTGAGGTCAAGAGTTCGAGATCAGCCTGAGCAACATGGAAAACCCTATCTCTACTAAAATTACAAAAATTAGCTGGACATGGTGGCGTCTGCCTATAGTCCCAGCTACTCAGGAGGCTAAGGTAGGAGAATCACTTGAACCCGGGAGGTGGAGATTGCAGTGAGCCAAGAGTGCACCACTGCACTCCAGCCTGGGTGACAGAGTGAGAACCTGTCAAAAAAAAAAAAAAAAAAAACCAACAACAACAACAAAAGAAAATGCCAGAATGTATCTCACATAGCAAAGGTAGTTTCCAGAAACTTCTGTTTAAGATATATATTTGGGGGGGTGCACAATATCATCTCTGTGACGTTCTTAATTAAAAAATGCATAACCTCAGTCCAATCATGAAAAAGCATACAAACCAAAATGGAAGGACACTTGACAAAACACCTCTTCAAAAGTGTGAAGGTCATGAAAGTCAAGGAAAGGCTGAGAAAAAGTCACAGACTACAGGAGACTAAAGAGACAGGACAGTTGAATGCCATGCAGAGTCCTGAATAGGACCCTGGAACTGAAAAGGGGTATCAGTGGCAAGCCGGTGTCTTCAGCTTGGTTGATAGCACCATACCGATGTTGATTTCCTGATTATGACAATTGTACTACGGTTACATAAGTTGTTAATAGTAGGGGAAGCTGGATGAGGGATATATAAAAATTTCTTGGACTATTGTTGCAACTTTTCTGCAAGGCTAAAATTAGTTCAAAATAAAAAATGTGTTTTTGTATGTGTGAACAACAGTGAGCTCGTGATGTAGAATATGTTTCTCATAATGGGCTGTGGTGGAAAATGTTCACGAGCCACCTCCCTTGGGTGTGGAAGGTGTCCGGATTCGCCAGCCTGGACCCGGCGGTGAGGGTAGCTCCTGGAGCTGAGGTTCCTGGAGGGTTTGTGGGTGTAATGGGGGTGAGTGAGAAGGTGCTGGTGACAGATCATGGTCAGATGTGGTGGTAGCTGGAATTATCATGGTGTCTCTAGGCATTTCAATCCAAGCCACCTATCTGCTGTTTGACAGAGGCTGTAGATTCTAGAAGGGCGAGGAACTCTGACCCCATGAAGTCTGAGGTGGGCATCAGGGATCCTGAAGCTGTCACAGTGCTATTCTGTTATAACCTCAAGCAGCCAGTTGTGGGAAGTTACATGCCAGGAAGAGAGACTTTTGGAGGATTGGTGGTGTTTGATAGTCTAGGGTTGTGTTATTGCTGTGTGTGTGTGTGTGAAGGAGGAGCTAATTTCAGCCCTAAACTATAGTTTCTCTGACTCCCCAAGGCTGTAGGCAGATAAATGTCCCTCTTTCACCAGGAATCTTTCAAGCAACTTGGAGAAATAAAAGGTTTGGTGAGGCAGCTGCTTCTAATACTGCTTTTCTAACCCCTGCTTTGAAAACATATGGAATTAGAACAGCAGTTCTTGACTGGGGGTGACTTTGACCCCCCAGGAGACGTTTGGCAATCTCAGGAGACATTTTCAGTTGTCACACTGGAAGAGAGTGTATGTGTGTGTATGTTACTGGCATCTAGGGGGTAGGGCCAGGGATGCTATAAACATCCCACCACGCACAGGACAGCCCCCTCCACCAGCACAGTGGAAAATTATTCAGCCCAAGATGCCAACAGGACTGAGAATGAGAAACCCTGAGTTAGAGGAGATGAAAAGCCGATGTCTGTTTACAGTCCAGAAAGTTGCCTGGGTGCTTTTCACAAAAGAAAGGGTTTTAAGCTTCATTTCTTGGCTTGATTTCAAGTGGATAATTATAACCTGCCTACCTAAAATTTACGCTTTAATTTTCAGTGGCTATCTTTCTTCAGTTCATGCTTAAACAAGCCAAATGTGGCTGTGTTCTTGACAACAGGGCAATATTCCATGGCTGAGTCGGTTACAGGTCAACAGTGGGTGAAACAATTGGTCTGCAAAGTGATTTGAAGCCTTTGGGGGCTGAAAAGCACTAAAACAAGAAACCTGGGACATTATCACCATTATTAATTATTAGTGATATTACAGCACTTATTCAGCCACTCTCAGGGTTCCCACAGGATTCCCATTAGTGCTAAGGTCAAAATCAGATTCCCGACCTTCAGTCTACCACGGCTTAGAATTAATATGTTAGCTGTTAGAAGCTGGGAGCTGTCACGCTGCATGTCCCTGCTGCTCCAGTGTTTGGGAGAGGCTTTGCACTGGAAACATTGAGCTTCAAAGCAAATCTTCAACCTTCTATTCGTACTCACTGTTCCCATATATAGAACAGAGCAGCACACACTTGTCTATTGCTTCAAGGCAAGAGCAAATTCTGAAGGTATTAAATAGAGTCTTACTTCAACCAAACGAGAGCCCAGAGAAAGCTAAGGGCAAGGTTCTGTCCCTTCCTTTACATTTTAAAAATTTTATTTATTTATTTATTTATTTATTTATTTACTTACTTACTTATTCTTTGAGACGCAGTCTCGCTTTATCTCCCAGGCTGGAGTACAGTGGTGTGATCTCGGCTCACTGCAACCTCCACCTCCCAGGTTCAAGCCATTCTCCTGCCTCAGCCTCCTGAGCAGCTGGGATTACAGGTATGTGCCACCACGCCCGGTTAATTTTCCTATGTTTAGTAGAAATGGGTTTTCACCATGTTGGTTAAGCTGGTCTCGAACTCCTGACCTTGTGATCTGTCCACCTCGTCCTCCCAAAGTGCTGGGATTACAGGCATGAGCCACCGCACCTGGCCTAGATTATAATAATTTGGAGTGGCAGAATTTAAGATCAGGATCCAAGCTGCAAACTCTTAAAACTGCAGGGTTATCGTTTTAGAAGCCACACAGATCAGTTTATGAAACCTGATTTGGCTTTTTTTTTTTTTTTTAAATAAACAGCATGTAAATGTTAAACAAGCCTGGACAGCTACAGACAGGCAACAGGCATAAAAGAAGCAGGCTTAAATTTTTTTTTAAATTTTTGGTGTGTTTGTTCATTTTCCCTAGGATTTCTGTCTTTAGAAAGATAATATCGATTTAATCTTTAGTAACCTGGAGTTTTGGCAAAGTGTGCTTTCTAGAATTTTGAATAGTAATATCTGTCGTTTCTCTGCTTGACACAGCTTTATTTAAATAGCTTTAAAATTGAGACTCCCCTGGCATGACTCTTCCTTTAAAATCCATATAATTTCATAGTACAAGTGCTATCTTACATATATGGACAAGGTGCCACTGACTTTCTTGATTTTTTACTAGTTGATTCGTCTACACCCTCTCACAAGGGCCCTTAAAAACACGCCTTTTGAAGGTGTTAACCAAAGTGAGGGGCAGAAAGTTTAGCCAAGGGACAGAGTTTGTCTTTGCAAAGCAAACTGGTATGTTCCAGACCAAGTCTGAAACCCTGGCTCTCCATGGGAATCATCGCAACAGAGTTAATATTTATTGGCTATTGAGTATGTGCCAATGAGTCCCAAGTTTTCTGTGGAATGACTCATTTCAGCCTTGCCACAACTCCTCTATTTTACAGCCAGTGAAACTGAGGCTGCAAGAGGGTTAGGTGTTTTATTTATCTAAGGTCAGGGAGCAGAAAAGACTGCGGGAATCTGAAACAAGTCATCTGTCTCTAGAGCCCTTGCTCTTGACCTTTTCCCAACAAACATGATCTAAAAAAAAAAAAAAAGCCATTAATCATATTAGCAGGTGATTATTACACAGTTTGATTTTTAAATGGTTCAAACTATTTTCACAACTGTTACCTCTTTCGCTCTGGAGGCATGATGGGAACTGAAATCCTGTAATGTGTCTTTTTGTAAAGATTAGATCTGGAAAAGATACACTCACAAGAAACTACCTTTTCCAGTGCAACGTTAACGGAAGCCCTACTTGAGCAAATCTGGTGCCCCAGGAGATCACCTCTGTTTATTTTCCTTCTCCCCAAGATAAATGTAGGTGGTGAGGTGTTTTGGGGTTTCTTTCAGTACCGCTTTTATTTTTCTACATTTTTCCTGAATATGATGCAATTGATACCCTTTTGAAGTTTAATTATACCTCTGGCGTCGCATTGCATGAAGCATTTTCCTCATGGCTGTGTTTTTGGAATCTAAGTGCATGGCAGTCACAGCATGTTTATCTTGGAGTTGAGACTTGAGAAGCAAGTTCCTCCCTTGAACACGACCTGAGATATATCACTTCCCCATCTGGGATTCCAACCTTAGGTGCATAAGGGAGCAAACGCGTAATTATAAGAGACAATGGGAGTGAGAAGCCATTTTCCATTAATTTAGATGAAAGCCGGTGAGGTGAGGGGCAGCCATCTATCATTTCCAGGGGTTTTAGTACTAGTATCTTCCCCCAACTGCCTCCTGATTCACTGTTCTATAAGTGTGGGGGTCAAGAATGGTTGGCAAATCACCACTTTCAACCGTGTCTATTTGGCTTAAATGCGGCCCTTCTACATCAAGTTGATAATGAACAAGTTGCTAAACAGACACATCTGTGTTTAGGAGACCTGTGGCAACTTGCTGGCATGGCCTAGGGGGCCTTTTGAAATTGGTCCTCAGCCCTCCTTTCTCGCCCGAGCACTGGCCACTCCCTACTTTGCAGCTATACCAGGCAGCCTGCACCTTTTTATTCCAGATGGGGTCACAGGCAAGTCGTGGCTACATTTTGGAATTCCAAGGATTAGTTTCCTACTTCTTCTAGGCTGCAACTTTGAGATTTAGTGGTTCTAGGATGGATGATGTGGTCCTGGGATGATAACCAACTCGTGCAGCCAAACCTTCAAGACACAAAGGAAATTCAATGTCTTCATTTAAGGCAGGAGACATTTTATTTTGCTTCACCCCTCCAAATCTTTCATCCACATGGATCCCTTGTTCTGGGATGCCTTCTTTCACTTCATCTCCTGAATTATAATATTAATATATTCTTCCCTCGATATTCAGTCATCTCCCAGGAGCAGCTTTCCTCACCCACCTTCTGGATGGGATGTCTGTGCCACACCCCATCATACCCTGGGCTTCCCTCCAATACAGCACAGACCACATGGAGGCCTCCCAGCATGGCTTTATCTACCCCTCCCACTAAACTATATTCAATCATTCTGGCTGATAGCAGGGGATCAATATATTTGTTCAATGAATAAATAATTCTTTCTGGTAGAAAAGCCTATTTGGGAAACAAGTCAAGTCATATTACTTGGTGAATATTGAGGACCTGGAACAAGCTGAGCTGGAAATGCTCCGAATCCACGTCTGAAGCCAGCTACCCTGTCGCATGGCCATTATCACTCTCCCGGTTTGTCGTACATTCTTCAAACTCTTCCTATTTCAGTGCTGTGAGCATCTCTATCAGCTCTGGTGGTGTCAAAACGGCCCCCAAGGAGCTCCTAACTCATTAAACTTGGCCATGACTGCAGTGGAGAAAGGTGCTAGTCTCTTGCGTTGAAGAAGTGGGATCATGAGTAGGGCTAGGCCAACTGTGTGGGGTCTTTCATTTGTAGATTTTCTCATGGCTGCCTCTGTGCCCCAACGACATTGTACGCCTGACTTTTTTTTTTTTTTTTTTTTTTAACAAGGGTCTTACTATGTTGCCCAGGCAGTTCTCAAACTCGGGCAGTCAAATGATTCTTCTGTCTCAGCCTCTCAAGTAGCTGGGACTGCAGGCACAGGCCACTGTGCCCAGCTTGCCCGCTTTTTAAAGGGGTGGAGGAATGCTTTTATGCTAGTGGCTGCATGGGATACAGCCATGCTGGGGAGAATTTTCCACTTCGGAGACAGCTCTCTATGCAAGCAAAGGAGATGGTCTCCTTCATATGAGATGAGAACAGAAACTGCTTAAACGATTCCCTCACCACTCTGTGCACTGAAATTCTACCATCAAATCCAAGTATCTGCCTTGAGGGGCTTGCAGGCCTACCATCTATTAACCTCTCCTAACACATTAGCATTCATTAGTTTGTTCAAGGACAGGTCCATTTGCAGTGTGGAGGAAGGCCCCTGAAAGCTCTGTAATTGCGGAGATGAGTAGAAACCCGGGCAGCGGGCGGACCTGAGCTCAGGCCACGATCCTTCTCTTGCCTGGGTTTCGGCCCGTCTTTCTGAGACCTCAGCCAAGCTCTCTAGCTGTGGAGTTTCATCCTCCAGGGTTGGATGTAGAGCACTCATTTTCTTTCTGGGCCTAAATGAAGTGTCAATACTTTAAACTGCCCTCAAAAGCCGGGTAGGTCAGGTGCTATCAGTGACTAATCATGAAGCTGATTTCCTCCAGTCCCTGTGCTCAGCACGCTCAGCACGAGGGCAGCCCTTCCCATTTCCTCCCCTGTCCCCTGCAGGAATGAATCCCTCAGGCCATCACATTCCCAGTGCATTTTCTTTTTATACCTCTGTGTGTCACTTGGGGCTGTCTGCCTTGAATTAGAGTTAGTTGTGTACCTGTGCCTGGCAGCCTCCCCACGACTTGATGATTTGAGCGTGTAAGTGACGAGGCCATCTCTTTTTCACTTTTCTATTCCTCAGAGCACGCTGCTCAGTATTTTACATTTAGGTACTCAGTGTATGGTTTGAATTGAATTGAATGCAACAACTGGGATTTAGATTTGCTGGATGAACCACTACCCTGTGTACCCTCAAAAATATATGAACCTGGGTAAGTTTCACAATTAGGCTGGAGTGGTCATGAACAGTGAGCCCATGAAAAGGGCTACACACAGCCTGAAGTTTTCTAGATAGTCTTGGATCAAAGTAGCCTATCTTGTTCTCTGAATATATGTACACAATTTTTATTTTTTATTTTTTATTTTTGAGATGGACTCTTGCTCTGTGGCACAATCTTGGCTCACTGCAACTTCCACCTCCTGGGTTCAAGTGATTCTTCTGCCTCAGCCTCCCAAATAGCTGGGACTACAGGCGCCCGCCACCATGCCTGGCTAATGTTTGTATTTTTAGTGGAGACAGGGTTTCACCATGTTGGCCAGGATGGTCTCCATCTCTTGACCTCGTGATCTGCCCACCTTGGCCTCCCAAAGCGTTGGGATCACAGGCATGAGCCACCGCATCCAACAAATTTTACACCAGAGGTTTCTAATTTGGGATTTGGAAAGTATAATGGCTGTATCTGTGGCACACCAGTATAACAATAACGACAATAATAATGGTAACCAATAAATATTTGTAAAATGCCAAGCACAGAGTTAAGCAAGCGCTCTTTCCTGTAGCATGACAATTACATGAGGCGCTAGGTAGAGAAGTTAGGTGGTATTTTCATTTGCGGCTTTACCATTCGTATGTTTTGCCTAATGACTTTTTGGACTCTTCATTGCAGGCTCAGCCCGGGTCTGACTTGGTTGAAGCAGGAGACAAGTTTGCTGGGAAGCTGAAGGCGAACTCTCCCACATCTGATCTGCTTTTGGGTTTATAGGTTGATCAGAGTGTTACTCACAGCAACTGTCAGCTGTTAACACAGACAACAATTTGATCGCATCCTAACCACCAGCTTAACTTCTTCCAAGGAGGCCTGTGGTTTTTCCAAATGAGGGTTTTCTTTCTTTTCTAGCAACTCAAAATACCCTGTTTATTTATTTTGTTTTATTTATTTGTATTTTATTTTTACTCTGCATTCAAACTAACAAGTTATGGACCCTGTTTACTTAGAGTTATTTAGTACATGCTTTATGTAAGTGTGAAATATTCTTGGCCAGGCGAGGTGGCTCACGCCTGTAATCCCAGCACTTTGGGAGGCCGAGGTGGGCAGATCACCTGAGGTCAGGAGTTTGAGACCAGCCTGGCCAACATGGTGACACCCCATCTCTACTAAAAATACAAAAAAATTAGCTGGGCATAGTGGCATGCACCTGCAATCCCAGCTACTTGGGAAGCTGAGGCAGGAGAATCACTTGAACCCTGGAGGCGGAGGTTGCAGTGAGCCGAGATCGCGCCACTGCAAGCCACCCTGGGCAACAAGAGTGAAAACTCCACCTCAAAAGAAAAAAAAAGTGTGGAATACTATTTATGGTTTCTTGTAACATGCCCTATTCTATTGTATGTTGTCATAAAATCAAGGCAGAGAACATCTGAAACTTGCTGTCTCAATTTCTCCTATCATGCTTCCTGGGAACTTTTTCCTTCACATCACATCAAGCCCAGCTCCTGTGCCACTACTCCATCTAGAATTTCCCATAACCTACTGCAAAATCTGTTTCTTAATAGGTGAGAAGGCCAGGCATGGTGGCTCATGCCTGTAATCCCAACACTTTGGGAGGCCAACGTGGGAGGATCACTTGAGCCCAGGAGTTCGAGACCAGCCTGGGCAACATAGAGAGAATCTGTCTCTTTTCCATTGAGGCCATCAGTTCCTATCCTCTAAAGAGAAGGCAAGCCCATTCTCCAGCCCAGGACAGAAGATTGCAGTGATGGATTCACTCATTCTACAAATATTGATTGAATGTCTTCTCTGCAGGGCACGATTGCAGGTGCCAGGGATACAAGAGTGACTGAGAAAGAGGGGGACCTCCCCTCGTGGAGCCTCACTCCAAAAGGGTAAGTCACCTCCAAGAGGCCAAGCCCTGGGGCCTGGTGGGGCTGGGAGAGTGGGGGTAGTAGGGCATTACCTTGCTGGGGCTGGGAGAGTGGGGACAGTGGGACATTACCCACATGGCTGCAACGACCAAAGGCCCTTCTCTCCTGGCCACTAAGGACTAATTAATTTAGCAGCAGATGCTTCGGAAACAAGAGTTGAACCTTTTTTAGGAGTTACGGGTGTGATCTTTTTCTTAGAAACCTCGTAAGTTGGCACCAAGGAGTTCTCCCCCTCCAGCCCTGTTTCGGATCCTGCACCAAGAGAAGCCTTTGCGTAGAGGCCACTTCGCTGCTGTCAGCATGACTAAAAACACAGCGGAGCGACTCTGGAGTGATCACTCTGTGAACTTTGATCCAAACATTGCACAGTTCCAGCCTGAGCGCCAACACCTTCCCCTTCCCTGTTTCTCCACAGTCAGCCTTGGAGGACACTCCAGAGACTCTGGCAGGTGCTGCCCCAAAAGCCAGCCTGTCCAAAGTGCCAGAAGGTCGAGGGACAGTTGTGAGCAACCTTCCAAAGGACAGCATGCCAATACTGCTTATGTGCCTCGTGAGAGAGAGGTGTGGGGCCTCCCCTGCTTTGACAGGGCCTAACATGTGTCTGTGAACAGAGAGCAAAAGCATGCCCTGAAATTGGCAGAGCCTCTGCTATCCTGAGTCAGTGCTGGGCAGGAAGTCGGGAAGAGGGAGACTGATAGAAAGGATGCAGCTAGCATATTCTTAGTGAAATCTTAGCTGGATTTTGACAGACATTCAATGGTTCCTCTTCTCTCTAGATCTGTAGCCCACACCAAAGGAAAAGGAAGATGGTGAGCTGAAACAGAAGTCAGAAATGCAGGCAAGATATGTCTGCTGGCTAAGGATGGTATTTTATAAAAGCAGCATTGCCTCAGAGAAGGTCCTTGACATTCACGTCTAATGAGCAATTCAGATATCAGAATTTAGTCCCCCAAAAGTGGCCCCATGGCCATCCCTAACCCTGACCTATGCCTTGGAAGGAGGGACACAGTTCATGCTGAAGGAAGTGACAGCACAGTCTCTGACCCCAAAACTTAGGATGAGGGTATATACTGTATTTTTTTTTTTTTTTGAGATGGAGTCTCACTCTGTCACCCAGGCTGGAGTGCAGTGGCGCAATCTCGGTTCACTGCAACCTCTGCCTCCTGGGTTCAAGTTCTCCTGCCTCAGCTGTGCACCACCACACACGGCTTTTTTTTTTTTTTTTTTTTTAGGAGAGATGGGGTTTCACCATATTGGCCAGGCTGGTCTCGGACTCCTGGCCTCAGGTGATCCATCTGCCTTGGTCTCTGAAAGTGCTGGGATTATAGGCGTGAGCCACCACGCCCGGATGTATACCATATTTTGAACTAAATTTCTCCCAGCCTATCTCAACAACACTTGCCATAGTTTCTTGTTTTCCTGAGAGAGATAGTAACCACCATCTTCCCTCTGTAGAAGGAGAGCCTAAGGTAGAAACAGGTACCGTGTCCAGCATCAGTAAGTCTTTAGAAAATCAAATAATAAATTTTATGTCTTTTTCGGGCTCACCTCTTACAAAGACCTGAGCCACCAGGAGTGTTAGAATGGCACAGCCTCAGCTGGACATGGTGGCTCATGTCTATAATCCCAGCACTTTGGGAGTCTCAGGTGGGATTGCTTGAGTCCAGGAGTTTCAGATCAGCCCGGGCAAGATAGTGAGACCCATCTCTGCAAATCATTTTTTATTTTTTTTGCCAAGTGTGATGGCATGCACCTGTAGCCCCAGCTACTCGGGGAGAGGCTGAGGTGGGTGGATTCCTTGAGCCCGGGAGTTTGAGGTGACAGTGAGCTGTGATTTCACCACTGCACTCCAGCCTGAGCTACAGAGGGAGACCCCATCTCTAGAAAAAACAAATGACACAGCCTCTATGGAAAACAGTATGGTGGGTCCTCAAAAAAATGAAACAGAATTACCATATATCCACCAATCCTACTTCTGGATATTTATCCAAAATAATTGAAAGCATGACTTCTCTTGAAAGGAAATAATTGAAAGGAACTCACGCAGATAATTGTATACCCAGGTTCACAGCAGCATCCTTCACAATGGCCAAAAGGTAGACGCAACCCAAGTGTCCATGGATGGGTGAATAGATAAAATGTGGTTTACGTACAATAGAATATTATCCAGCCTTAAGAAAAAAAGGATATTCTGACACATGCTTCAACATGGATGAACTTTTAACACATTATGTTAAGTGAAACAAGTCAGTCATATAAGGAAAAATACTATGTGACCCTACTTATATGAGGTGTCTAGAGACAATAGCGGAACGGTGGTTACCAGGGGGTAGGGGAGTGGAAAATGGAGAGTAATGTTTAATTGGTCCTAGGCTTAGTACCTGGGTGACTAAATAATCTGTACAACAAACCCCCGTGACATGAGTTGGCCTGTATAACAAACCTGCACTTGTACCCCTGAACCTAAAATAAAAGTTAAAAAAAAAAGAGAGAGAGAGAGAAAAGTGCCCTTTGTGGTTCCACACAGAAGCCCCCCAGCCTTGGGCCAAGAGAACTCACTGGTTTGATGGTTATTGGATCGCTCATTATAGATAACCAAAGCTATTGTTCCTCCCTGGTCTTGCCTCTGTAATTGAGTCATCACCCTTAGAGGCAGAAGAAAGCAAATTATAGCAGGGCTTCTTTAGCATTGGGGTGGGGGGAAGGATTAAAACATGCCTGGTAAAGATGTCACCTTCTTGGTCTTGGAAAAGCCCTCTTGGGGCAAATCTGCATATATTTGCATATATATGCACACATATATCCCAACCTGAAGGGGACATCCAGCTCTTCCCACCCACAAAAAGACGAATCCTTCTGATGTCTCTTTCACAGGGTATGTGGAGAATAAAAATTTAACTCTTAATGTTGTAGAAATCTAAGGAGAAAACCACAAAATGAACATGCCATTTAAATTTTAAATTTAAAAATGTCATTTTTAGTGTAAATTCTTTATAGGTAGATAACAGCATATCTTGAAGACTTTTTAGGAAGGGAGAAGGGGAAATAGTAAAAGGTAACGTCAATCCTAAATCTTTATTTGAAAAGGAGACTGGATCCGTTTTCTTCTCTGTGTGCTGGGCAGTAGTTCTACCTTACTGTACCAAAGGGACTAACAGGGTTTGGAGAATCTGGGCTTCATCTTTTTCCAGGATCAACAGCCATTTTCCAGGGGGAAAATGGACTTTCACTTTGGAAAATATAAAATCGTGTTTGTTTTACCTTAGGAAACGACCTGAGTCTCCGGAAGACGACGCTCTACGCCGCGTTGTGTAACATGCCCGGGGAATCACGTTGCACAGACAAGTCCCACAGGATTTTACTGCAATAATAAGCTTGATCTTCTTATTCAAATACAAGTAACAACCACAGCCGGCTCCAAGTCACGTGTCGAGGTCACATGGCACTCAGAGGCAGAAGCCAACTGGTAATCATTAGCCAATGCTTACTACCAGGGAGAAAATCCCGGCTTTAAAGACAAAAACTCAGTCTTTAGAAAACAAACAGGACTGCAAGAGAAGGCATTTGATGTGGAGGTAGGGTGTCGTTCTTGTTAAGTGCTTTCCAAGCAAAGGAAAAGAGCCAACACACACTCCCTCCTTTCGCTCTTCTCCCAGAACTTTCCAAACTTGCCCAGCATAGCCGCCTTTTCCAAACCTGGAGGAGCCCTGGGCTGAGGATCCCCAGCTCAGGTCTGGGAGCGAGAGAGAGGGGTGGGCTGACTTGGCTGTGGGTCCTAGCCCTTGGGAAATGGAGGGCTGAATTCAGAGCTGAATTTAGTAGAAAGCCAAGTTTTCTCTTCCTTATGAAATTAGTGCTTCTGGGTTGATGGAGTCTGGGGAGAGGTGAGGGGTGAGGAGAAGCACTGTGAGCCATGGGGTCCGTCTGGACTTTTGGTTAACACGAAAGACAACATCCAGAATGTGGCTCCTTTAGGTTTTGCTGTGGGAAGAACAGAAACCGTAAGGACTCTGCCTACCTGAATGTTTCCTTGTTCAGCTGTTTGAATTTAGATAGAAGTTATTTCACTTTCTCTAACTTGTATAGTGTTACTTTGTGCTTTCAAAAACTGCAATGATCGAACTGAGTTTGTTTAATTTAGTGTGGAAGTGACAATAGTGGGTGTCAATGAAGAATTTGGAATCTGCTGCAGGGAAGGGGAAGGTAAAGTACAGATAAAAGGCTTTAGCAGAAAGTTGACAGCATTTTTTTTTTAAATCTAGGCGTGTTTTATTTCACATTGCACAGAAAGTACTTTACCCAAACACTGCAGTACAGATGCAGCCTTACAAGAAAATCTACTGGTGTAGTCTGGAGTCTTAATCCTATTTCATTTAGCTCTTTTCAGAAAGAACAAACATACAAAGAATTTCACTCTGTCACTGAAATATAATTATTTCATGAAATTTAGTTAGGAAGTTTAGTTTTCTCCCTCTTCACCTTTTTCTCCATCGTACCCTCTTCAAAAAGCTAAAATACGCCTGTAATCCCAGCACTTTGGGAGGCTGAGATCAGGAGTTCAAGACCAGCCTGGCCAACATGGTGAAGCCCCGTCTCTACTAAAAATACAAAAGAATTATCCGGGCATGGTGGTGTGTGCCTGTAATCCTAGCTACTCGGGAGGTTGAGGCAAGAGAATTGCCCCAACTGGCAGAGGTTGCAGTGAGCTGAGATTGTGCCACTGCGCTCTAGCCTGCGTGACAAAGTGGAACTCCGTCTCAAAAAAAAAAAAAAAAAAAAGCTAAAATAAGGTTTGATTAATAATAATTTTTTTAAAAAGCTAAATAAGCTAAAATAAGAGTATGTGAGCCAAAGGGGTGAATCTAGGTTTCGTAGGTCCTGAAGCTTATGCAATTTGGAAGGAAGAGAATATTAACTTATACATACAAAATTAGGTATTAAAGTATCACTAAATTTAGAAAAACATATAATTAACTGACTAACATAACTCTAAAATCCTTTCCATCCCACATTTTGGGGCAGATACTCATTGATGGCCTCTTACGTTCCTGAAAGGTGAGAACTTTTATCTTGACCAGTGATCCGTTTAAGTGTATCTACAGTCGTACAACTTTGATGATTGGAAAGCTTTGCCCAGACTCATGTAGGACCCTGTTTCACATCTTGCTCCCTCCCTTGCTCTGGGGACATGCACATATCATGATATGATGCTTGAGTCTGAACCTTCACAATCCATGCCAGCTAAGTCGGTACGTAGGAATATCCCTGGAAACCTTTTCTAAGCAGTAGCTTGGCGATACGAAAGTGACTGCATCAACCAGGTGCAGTGGCTCGTGCCTGTAATCCCAGCACTTTGGGAGACAGAGGTGGGCAGATTGATCGAACCCAGGAGTTTGAGACCAGCCTGGGCAGCATGGCAAAACCTCATCTCTACAAAAAAAATATAAAAAGTAGTTGGGTGTGGTGCTACATGCCTATAGTCCCAGCTACTTGGGAGACTGAGGCAGGAGGATTGCTTGCACCCAGGAGGTCTAGGCTGCAGTGAGCCCTGATCACACCGCTGCATTCAGTCTGGTGATAGAGCGATACCCTGTCTCAGAAGAAAGAAAGAAATTGACTGTATCAATATATCGTAATCAACCCAAAACTAAAGGTAGCTCTAACTTGGATTCTTTAGCTAGGTCCCCAAAACGCCCAGGGTCATTCCAAAGCCACCCAAAAGGAGAGGAAATGTGGCCAAATGGAAGTCAAGGTGGAAAGAGGCAGCGATCTGAAGCAACCAAGCATCTTACCATTGCAGAGTTTATAACAGTGAGTGACCATATGCACAGGCTGCTGGGGCCCTGGCTTGAGCCTCCCTGTGGGGGTGGGTGAAGTGAGAAGCCTGAAGTTTCATTTTCATTAACTTCATGGTAAATCTGCTTCTAGGGACCCCAGGTTCATAATAATTATTTCAAAAAGTGATTTTCTGGGCTCTAGAAAATTTAAGTATGCTTGTTTGAGGTGAGTTTGCTCTCTGGACATATTGGATGGAACGAGTTGTCAGTGTAAATTCTACTTAATAAAAAGCCTCTATTGGGATCGCAGGACTCAGCCCCGGGAGCAGTTCCTCTGGCAGCCAGACACCCAGGAAAACCATATGCAAGGAAAGGGAGGAGGGGAGCAGGAGGGACCACTCGGCTCTTGTTCCAGACTAATTTTGTGCACAGCCCCCTATCCAAGCGCTGGATTACACACATCACACCCTTTGCTTCTCAGGACAGCCCTGCATAGTGACTCTTATTACTACTCCCACTCTACGGATGAGAAATGAAGTCTCAGAGAAAGTGTTTTCTGCCTATACATGGTGGAAGTGTTTCAAAGCTGGAGTTCAAAACCAGGTGTGTCTGCCTTCCCCTAACTCCACTGGTGCCTTCATGGCACGACTCTGACCTTGAACCTTGGGTGAATCAAATGCAGCCCATGCCTTGTGTTCCTTTCTATATTGGAGCTGACTTTATTTGCTGCAGTATCTGGTTATAGCTCCCAGCTCTTTAGCTCTGTTCTTGCAGACCATGATCTCATTGCTTGCTAAAATAATCAGCGGGTGAAGCCAACAGGATTCCCTGACCAGTTTTAAAGTTCTGTTCTTCCCCATTGGATGGTAATGATCTTTCCTGCCTTTCTCTGCCCATGCCCCCTTGTCCTTATTAATAACATACTTCACTCTGGGCATGCCACCCCATTGACTGCCTCTAGAGTAGGTCCTATGCCTTTGCCTCATGCACAGCAGAAAGACTTACCTTGCTGAATCAATCACTCCCTTAGTTTGTCAGGACAGTATTTTGATTTTGGAAAGGCTTATTAGCATGCTGTTTGTCGGGGGAAAGGAGGCTGTCAGTCAGGTCATCTGTAAATGTGTTAATTAGCTGGATGGAAAAAGTCCAAGTGCAAGCAGCAGCATCTCGCCTCCCAGAAGAGCTAACCCATCTGATACTGTCTCATGACTAGTGTCCGCCATGCTTCATCCCGGGCCGGGCTGTGGACGAGGACTGATGAGCATTACTGATTTTTTTAGCTCAGAGTTTTTCAACCTCAACACTATTGATATTTTGGGCCAGACTGAGGGGTGGGTGGGAGAGCTGCCTGTGCATTACAGGATGTTTAGCAGCATCCCTGGCTGCTATCCAGTAGCTCCCCTCCCCACTCCCACCTAAGTTGTGATGGCCAAAAATAGCCAAATGTCCCCTGCGGGCCAAAATCGCCCCTGAATGACAGCCACTGCTTGAGCTCTGTTGACAGACTTTGCCACCATCAGCATCCAGTTCTGTAGATTCTTAAAGCATAGAGTTGGGAGGTAGCGTGGTTTTGATATGCTGACAGGAAGGTGACGCAGAGTGAGAGAGTGGTAAGCTGGACACAGAGCTAATCCTCTTGGATGATAATATTGTGAGGAAAAAGGTATCTATATCTTTGAGTATAGATTCATACTCATTTCCCTACGGTCAGAGTGAATCTGAGACAGGTGGTTGCCTGAAAACTGCAGCTTAGTGGTTGGGAGTTCTGTAGTCAGAGATTGGGTTGGAATCCCTATTCCCTAACTAACTGTGTGGCCTTGGACAAGTTACTTTATCCATGCCTCAGTTTCCCTATTTGTAATATGTAATAATAATATCTATACAGTAGAGGTGTTTTAAGAATTATGGCCAGGTGCAGTGGCTCACACCTGTAATCCCAGCACTTTGGGAGGTTGAGGTGGGAGGATTGCCTGAGGTCAGGAGTTTGAGACCAGCCTGGCCAACATGGTGAAACACTGTCCCTACTAAAAATACCAAAAAATTGGCCAGCCATGGTGGCACATGCCTGTAATCCCAGCACTTTGGAAGACCAAGACGGGCAGATCACTTGAAGTCAGGAGTTCAAGACCAGCCTGGCCAACATGGAGAAACCCCGTGTCCACAAAAAATACAAAAATTAGCTGGGTGTGGTACCTGGTGCCTGTAATCCCAGCTACTCGGGAGGCTGAGGCAGGGGAATTGCTTGAACCCGGGAGGCAGAGGTTGCAGTGAGCTGAGATTGTGCCACTGCATTCCAGCCTAGGCAATAGATCAAGACTCCATCTCAAAAAAAAAAAAAAAAAAAAAAAAAAAGAAAAGAAAAGAATTAAATGACAATGCATGCATTGGTTACACAATGTAAAATAGGTTATACTGGTTAAGCACTTGATACATAGTAAGTGCTTAACCAGTGTATCCTACTTTACAAATTTCTGAACAAATCTTTGATTTCTTATTTTTCTTATTTTTATTTTTTGAGAAAGAGTCTCCCTCTGTCACCCAGGCTGGAGTGCAGTGGCGTGATCTCGGCTCATTGCAACCTCTGCCTCCCGGGTTCAAGTGATCCTCCCTTCTCAGACTCCTGAGTAGCTGGGACTACAGGCGCACATCACCATGCCTGGTTGAAGTTTTGCATTTTTAGTAGAGATGGGGTTTCACCATGTTGCCCAGTCTGTTTGAACTCCTGGATTCAAACAATTCATCCGCCTTTGCCTCCCAAAGTGCTGGGATTACAGGCGTGAGCCACAGCACCTGGCTGTTTTTTTTGTTTTTTTTTTTTGTTTTTTTAATGATACAGATAAACATATTTCTGCCCAAATTCTTCAGATAACTTTGCCAGCCTCCTGGTTTGTTGATCTAGAGACAGTATACTACAAATCAACTTTAGAATCTGCTTGCTTCTTTTCTTTTTTTTTTGAGACAGGGTCTCACTCTGTTGCTCAGGCTGGAGTGCTGTGGCATGATCCTGGCTCACTGCCACCTCTGCCTCCCAGATTCAAGCAATTCCCCTGCCTCAGCCTCCCAAGTAGCTGGGATTATAGGTATGCACCATCATGCCCAGCTAATTTTTGTATTTTTAGTAGAGATGGGGTTTCACCATGGTGGCCAGGCTGGTCTGGAACTCCTGGCCTCAAGTGATCCTCCCGCCTTGGCCTCCCAAAGTGTTGGGATTACAGGCATGAGCCACCGCACCTGGCCTCCTTGCTTTTTATAGGAAGTGCAGATCCCATCTCCTTGAGAACATCCATGATTGTCAACAAAGCTGCGCTTTCCTGAGAAAGGTCAGTCACCACCAAGGACTAGATCAGGGTTCTTGGCTGCAGGCCTCTTGGCCTAAGGTGTGCTTGCTTTGCTAGTACAGGGTGCTGAGGTGTTTTACAAACACATTCAACTCCATCATGCCCATGAAAGGGTTTATTAATGTATTCAATGACAAATGAGCGATAGTTTCTTGTTGTTTTAATAGAAAACAGTGACAAAGTAACGAATGCTGCCCTTGTGTATAGACTAAGTCATTTAACGTTAGGAAAGGTTCTTAAAGACCTTTTGTATATTGTGTAATATATAAAAGCTGCCTTAACCTCTGTAGTCAACAATAATCAGCAGTGGATCGAAAATGCAGTAGACAAACCCCAAAGGATTTAAAGTGCCATGGCTTGACAGCACAGCATCCACAGAGTCTACTAGCCCTGCCCAGGAGAATACCAACTGTTTGCCTGAAGACTTCAAGCCTGGGAGTGATGAAATGTTTGCCTCACGCCATGGATATTTCCTCTATATAAGGCTCCTTTGAATTTGCCTGACTTCAAAGTGGAGTGGTGGACGTGAAGCTGCTAAGGAGATTCTTACAATACTTGCAGATGTTATCTGTCCCAGTGGAATTTTCAATGCAGAAAAAAAATGGATGTGTTAGGGGAAAACATGTTCGAGAGTGCATTCACCAGTTCAGAGGAGGAGTATGTGTGTGAATTTAAAACATGCCTGTTTGGTGGAAAGAAATCTGAGGGCTGCAAGCTTAAACCCTTCCTAGGCAACTGAACTAACAAACAGTGCACTTAAGAACGATCTTTCAGGACTTAACCTGCTTTTACGCGGAGGAGCTTCTGAACATGAAGAATCTTGCTGCCGCCTGGCAGCTACTGCGTTATTTCTCCACAAATGTGACATGTCAGCTCACATTTGTAAACATGGGTCTTGTTTCTAAAATTCCGAGGGCATAAATAGATGGTATAGTTCCAGCCCAGACTCTATGATCCTGTAATCTTTTGGAGATGATAAAAGAGTGGCTTCCTTAGAGGTTTTAACTCTGCAGAGTAGGAGCCAAGAGCAGCTCAGAAGAGTGCAGGAAAGCAGGTTTGACCCCTGTGGCGATTTACTTCCCTTTCCTCTTTCCTTTTCTAGTCCAGCAAAGTCCAAGGCCTTGGAATTCTAGCTAAACCTACTGGCTGAGGCAGAGAAATGAACAAGAAGTGTCAGCCAGGCCGCTGGTCCAGGCACCAACTCACAGTTGCCCAGTAGGATTGAGCTCTGGGTCGTTTACAAGTCCACGTCATTCCTGTATAAACCTTAGAAGTTTACTGTATAAACCTTAGAATAAGAATATAAGATGATTTATTTTAACATAGTATGTGTCTTTGAAAAACTTTTTATTTTGAAATAACTTTAGACTTACGGAAAAGTAAAAACACTAGAGAGGCTGTTTATATATCCCTCGCTCAGCTTCCCCTAAGGTTTACATCTTATAGAATGTCAGCACTATAGCACAATGATCAAAGCCAAGAAAGCAACTGTGGTACAGTATGACTAACTAGACTACAGGTTTACTTGGAGTTCACCAGTTTTCCCATGAAGTCTTTTTTCTGTTTCAAGATCCAAGCGAGGGTCCCACAGTGCATTTAGTCTCTTCATTCTGCAACAGTTCCTCAGTCTTTCCTTGTCGTTCATTATTTTGTCACTATTGAAGAAAACCAGTTTGTTGTGTTGTAGAATATCACTCTGTTTGAGTTTCTCTGTTGATTTCTTCCTCCTCTTCTCCTTCTTCTTTTCTTCTTCTTCTTCTTTTTTTTTTTTTTTGAGACACAGTTGTGCTCTTGTCACACAGGCTGGAGTGCAGTGGTGCAATGTCAGCTCTCTGCAACCTCTGCCTCCAGGGTTCAAGTGATTAACCTGTCTCAGCCTCCTGAGTAGCTGGGATTACAGGCACCAGGCACCACACCCAGCTAATTTTTGTATTTTTAGTGGACACGGGGTTTCTCCATGTTGACCAGGCTGGTCTTGAACTCCTGACTTCAAGTGATCTGCCTGCCTTGGTCTCCCAAAGTGCTGGGACTACAAAGACCTAGGATTACAGGTGGGATTACTGTGTCTGGCCAATTTGTTCCTTTTTATTGCTAAATAATATTCCATTTTTTAGGCACTTCAGGTTATTGCTGCCATTCTGTCATAGTGCCTTGAGTTAGGCCTAGAGTTGTTTTGTTGTTGTTGTTGTTGTTTTTGACACGGAGTTTCGCTCTGTTGCCCCGGCTGGAGTGCAATGGCGCAATCTCGGCTCACTGTAACCTCTGCCTCCCAGGTTCAAGCGATTCTCCTGCCTCAGCCTCCAGAGTAGCTGCGATTACAGGCATGCACCACTATGCCCAGATAATTTTGTATTTTTAGTAGAGACGGGGCTTCACCATGTTGGTCAGGCTGGTCTCGAACTCCCGGCTGCAGTTGATCTGCCCACCTCGGCCTCCCAAAGTGCTAGGATTACAGGAGTGAGCCACCTTACCCGGCCGGCCTAGAGTATTTCAGTGGAAAAAGTGAGACATGCACTGCTGCTCTGGTGGCACTTTGGATTCTCTTCTTCCTCAATCTGCCTGCGACTATTTACTTCTCAGAAATACTGTGTACTGGCTGGGCATGGTGGCTCACAGCATGAGATTCTGTCAAGAAAGAAAAGAAAAAGAAAGAGAGAGAGAGAGAAGGAAGGAAGGAAGGAAGGAGAAAAAGAAAAGAAGGAGAGAGGAAGGAAGGAAGGAAGGAAGGAAGGAAGGAAGGAAGGAAGGAAGGAAGGAAGGAAGACTATTTACTTTCCTTTTTTTTTTTTTTAATTTAAAATTTTAAAAACTGTTTATAGAGACACGATCTTGCTATGTTGCCCAGGTGTCCAACTCCTGATCTCAAGTGATCCTTTGCCTTGGCCTCCCAAAATGCTGGGATTACATTCTGTCCAGGTTTTATAAGTGCAGCTGGGAGAGCCCAGGTGGAGTGTGTGTTTGCCCTCCTGCCCAGAATTGGAACCTCTATCCATTGTCTGTTTGCTTTTCTTTTTCTTTCTTTAGTTCTTTTAAAATTTATTTTTTTTTAATATTTAGTCATTTTTTATTTTATTTTATTTTTTTGAGACAGGGTCTCCCTCTGTCACCCAGGCTGGAGTGCAATAGTGTGATCATGGCTTACTGCAGCCTTGACCTCCTGGGTTCAGTTGACCCTCCCACCTCAGCCTCCTGAGTAGCCAGAACCACAGGCATGCAACACCACACTCAGCTTTTCTTTTTGTTGTTGTTGTTGTTGTAGAGATAGGGTCTCACTATGTTACCCAAGCTGGTCTTGAACTCCTGGGCTCAAGAGATCCTCTGCCTTGGCCACCCAAAGTGTTAAGTGCAAAGGCGTGAGCCACTGCACCCAGCCTCTATTTGCTTTTAGATGTCTGAAGTCAGTGTGTTTCTTGATCCTTTTAATTGACTTATTTTCTCTTTATAAAAACCCGTAGGATTTTTTTTTTTTTTTTTTTTTTTTGGACATTTCTCATTGATGTTCCTTGGTGTGATTCTACTTTCATCTATTGTGTTGGGCACTTGGTGGGCTTTTTATTCTGGAAATTCACATCCTTCTGTTCTGGGCAAACTTCTTGATGAATTTTGTTGATGGGTTTCCCTCGATTTCTCTTTTCTCTCTTCCTGAATCTCCTTCTATTATTTAATGTCAGGCCTCCTGGCCTCATCCTGTCCTTTTCTCTTTCATTTTATAGCTCTTTGTCTTTGTGCTCTAGCTTCTGGGATACTTCCCATCAACTTGATTTTCCAGCCTCTCTATTTAATTTGTCATCTGTATGCTCCTGTTTTTAATTCTCAAGAGCTCTTCCAGCTGTTGCTGTTCTCTGTGTGGGTTTTTTTTTTCTTTCTTTCTTTCCTTTTTGCATGGATCTTTTGTCATCTCTCTGAGGATATTAATTATTTTGGAGGAAGTTTTCTTCTCCCTGCATAACTCGAGTGTGATTTTTCTTCTGTTTGTTTTGTCTGTATCTTCATGAAAAAGAACTGAGAACCAAAAAGCTAACTGGAAGCTTGGCGCTCAAGGCAGGGTTTGCTGCCTCTGAGCTTCCCTGCAGGCTCAGCTGGCTGGCTGGACCATTTGTTGAACAAACCTCATTTCAGTATCTTCTGATGATTTCTCTTGAGCTGGTCAGATTCTCTGGAGCAGAATTTTAGTCTCCTGCCTGGATGCTTAAGATCTGGCCACCAGTGCTCTGGGAGCTAAGCTGGGGGAAGAGGGCCTGGGGGTCTCATCACTCAGCATCCATTGTGCATACAGTCATTTAATCTTCTTGGTTTTGACACGGTGCTTTCAGCTTCCCAAGTCCAGATACTTCTGTTTTGTACTCGTAAGACAGTGAGATGTGTAACTATGAAGGGGTGGAGGCAAAGCAGCTTCCAGGTGACAAACAGCCAGGGAAGGAATCTCGAGACTTGTGTCTCTGGGGTCGCCACCCAGTCCTTATTTCCACCACCCTCTTTGAACCTCCATTTCCAGAGGTATCTGGTACTGTTAGGTACCAGGTACCTGAACTTTGGGAAGATTCTATAGTGAACAGGTTTATCCTTAGCTTTATCAGCCACCAACTCCAGGCCTGTTAATTTGTGTTTTCCTCATTCATCACTTACAGAAGCTGCCTAGATTTTATTCCTTTGTTGCTACTGTCTCCTGTCCCGCCTATTTTTGTGGGATATGTCTTTTAGAAAATTTCTATACTGTAACTTTAGTGTGTTTTGGGAGGAATTACATTAGGTGTGTATATTCATTCTTGCATCCTAAAGTGGACGTCTAAAATCCTTTTTTTTTTGAAATTACAGAAATCATAACTCGACTGTACAATGGAATGTGGATGCCACCTTGACTTTGCTAGGCCTCAGGTGGACAAGGGACCTGTAAAAGCCACACAGCTAGTTAGTTATTGGCAGAGCAGCGGTAGAACCCAGGACTCAACTTGCCTAACTCTCTTGGTTCTATATTGCCACAGTGCTCCTTATTATCATCATCAATTACACTTTTAAAAGCCACTTTGGCCGGGCACAGTGGCTCAAGCCTGTAATCCCAGCACTTTGGGAGGCCGGAGGGGGCAGATCACCTGAGGTCAGGAGTTCGAGACCAGGTTGGCCAACATGGTGAAACCCCGTCTCTACTAAAAATACAAAAATTAGCCATGCGAGGTGGTGCGCGCCTGTAGTCCCGGCTACTCGGGAGGCTGAGGCAGGAGAATCACTTGATCCTGGGAGACAGGGGTTGCAGTGAGCCGAGATCGCGCCACTGCACACTCCAGCCTGAGTGACAGAGCAAGACTCCATCTCAAAAAAAAAAAAACAAAAAACAAAACCAACCAACCAAAAAAAAAAAAAAACCTTTTATTATTTATTTATTTATTTATTTATTTATTTATTTATTTATTTTTGCCGCCACGCCTGGCTAGTTTTTGTATTTTTAGTAGAGATGGGGTTTCACTGTGTTGGCCAGGCTGGTCTCAAACTCCTGACCTTAGGTGATCCGCCCACCTCGGCCTCTCAAAGTGCTGGGATTATAGGCATGAGCTACCGCGCCCAGCTATAAATAGTTTAGAATGCACAAGTTGCAAAAATAAGTTGCAGAGAGTCTTCACGTGCCCTTTTTCTAGCTTCCCCCATGATGTCATCTTATATAACAATATGTGTCAAAACCAGGAGCTTGATGCTGTTATAATAGTCTTAAGTCAGGTGCACACTTTCAAGTAACACTTTTGATGTAAAAATGTGTATATTCTGGTAAGAAAAAGGCAGAAAAAGACCTAATCTTGGCCAGGCGTGGTGGCTCACGCCTGTTATCCCAGCACTTTGGGAGGCCAAGGCAGATGGATCACCTGAGGTCGGGAGTTTGAGACCAGCCTGGCCAACATGGTGAAACCCTGTCTCTACTAAAAATACAAAAATTAGCTGGGCATGGTAACAGGTGCCTGAAGTCCCAGCTACTCTGGAGGCTGAGGCAGGAGAATCGCTTGAACCCGGGAAGCGGAGGTTGCGGTGAGCCGAGATCACACCACTGCACTCCAGCCTGGGTGACAGGGTGAGACTCTGTCTCAAGAAAAAACCCAATCTTTCCTATTGAGAACCTTACAATCTAAATAGACATATAAAGATAACTTGCCAAATAACAAAAACCCAAGTATACAAGTCCAAAATATATTTTAGGGCATTCTTTCAGAAAAGCAAGAAGTGAGAGAAAGGAGACTAGGCTTTGAAATCAGGCAAATCTAGGTCTGAGTTGAACCTTGCTATTTGCGTGTTTCTGGGCAAGGTGTTTCCCTGATCCTCATTTCCTTGATTGTAAAATGAAGAATATCATTATCTACTGTTTGAGATGGTACATATATATCATATGTATGTATATTAACTGCCTAGAACAGTGATTGGCACATAGTAGATATTTAATAAATGGCCAACATAATTAATAATTAATTAAATGAGAGTCCCTAAAGTCATAATTCTCTGGTTGCTCATGTAAGTTCAAGTCCTGCCAAAAGTATCATGTTTGTCTCACAGCAGTATCAGTTCACAAACTGCTCAGCTCCAGCCAGGTGAGGAGACTTGCTTCTTCCCCAAATTCCCCTATTCCACAAACAAGTCCAAAGGTTTCACCCCAAAGAGGAAGCTTTCATCACAGGCACATAAGGAGTGTCCTGGTATTTAAAAGTACATACCAATTCTACACTGAGCTTTAGTAGACTATCTGAATAAAAACACAAGTTAATGTTTGAAGTAGCAACTTGGGGCTTGCAAAGGCCTCCGTCGGTCCTTATGCAGACGGTTGTCAGATAAGCCCTGCTTCCCTCCACACCTGGTGCCCCGCCTGCCCGACTCTGGCTTAAATTTCCTGCCCTTGGCACTAACCGGAAAGCACTCACAAAGGCAGCAGCTGCTGGTGTGGTCCCGCGGCAAGGAAGGCACTCCGCCCAAAACCTGCCTTCTGTTTAAGTCGCAAAGCAATGATTGTCCTGTGGGGGATGGGAGGTCTCGGTCAGTGAGGACCAACAGATGGCCCTCGACCAGACTAGACAATGTCCTCATTTGGGTCCACCCAAGCAGCCTGATGGTAAAACCAGACCAGAGGATAAAGAAAAAGCTACTTTTTGATATGTAGCTCTTCTCCGTTCCTATTGCTTATGATGAAAGAATAACTTTTTTTTTTGTTTTGAGACGGAGTCTCGCTCTGTCGCCCAGGCTGGAGTGCAGTGGCGCGATCTCCACTCACTGCAAGCTCCGCCTCCCGGGTTCACGCCATTCTCCTGCCTCCGCCTCCCGTGCAGCTGGGACTACAGGCGCCCGCCACCGCGACCGGCTAATTTTTGTATTTTTAGTAGAGACGGGGTTTCACCGTGTTAGTCAGGATGGTCTCCATCTCCTGACCTCGTGATCCGCCCGTCTCCGCCTCTCAAAGTGCTGGGATTACAGGCGTGAGCCACCGCGCCCGGCCGACGAAAGAATAACTTTCAGGCCTTTTTTTATGTCTCCAGCCCCATTGTTTCCTACACTTCCCCCCGCCAAAATCATGTTGCCTTCTGCCTGTTTAATTTGTCTGTGTTTTTTATTTTTTAAAATTATTTATTTATTTTTTGAGACAGACTCTCACTCTGTCACCCAGGCTGGAGTGGAAGTGATGTGATCTCAGCTCACTGCAACCTCTGCCTCCAGGTTTAAGCAATTCACCTGCTCCCGAGTAGCTGGGATTACAGGTGCACAGCACCAAACTCAGCTAATTTTTTTTTGTATTTTTAGTAGAGACAGGGTTTCACCATGTTGGCCAGTCTGGTCTCAAACTCCCGACCTCAGGTGATCCGTCCTCCTCGGCCTCCCAAAGTGCTGGCATTACAGGCGTGAGCCACCATGCCCTGTCTATATGCGTGTTATTAAAGGTGTTCAGCTATAGCTTTTGGTAGTTTAATAGAATTGCTAGTTAAAGAAAATCTCTCTTCTATTAGTCACGTAATTCACATAACCAGAATATCCTAAGGAAATTCGGCTACATCTCAATTAACTGTGTGGTAAGTGGTGTGGTATAAACAGAAAACACGGCTTGTTATGGGTGAAATTGTTCTCCTTCGAAATTCATGTGTTGAAGCCCTAACCCCTAATACCTCAACATGTAACTACTATATATTTGGAGACAGGATCTTTAAAAAGGTGATTAAGCTAAAATTAGATTATGAAGGCGGGCCTTAATCCAATCTGATTTGTGTCCTCATAAGAAGAGGAGATTAGGACACAGACATGCCCAGAGGTAAGACCACGTGAAGACACAGGGCCACCTACAACTCCAGGAGCGAGGCTGCAGGAGAAACTAACCCTGCCCACACCTTGGTCTCAGACTTCAGCCTGCAGAATTGTGGGGTGATAAGCGTCTGTTGTAAGCTGGGCATGGTGGCTCACATCTGTAATCTCAGCACCTTGGGAGGCTGAGGTGGGCGGATCACTTGACGTCAGGAGACCAGCTTGGCCAACATGGTGAAACCTCGTCTCTACTAAAAATACAAAAATTAGCCGTGTGTGGTGGAGGTGCCTGTAATCCTAGCTGCTTGGGAGGCTGAGGTAGGAGAATTGCTTGAACCCGGGAGGCGGAGGTTGCAGTGAGCCAAGATCACACCACTGCACTCCAGCCTGGGCAACAGGGTGAGATGCCATCTCAAAGTGTCTGTTGTGTGAACCACCCAGTCTGCAGTACAATGTGATCAATTTTGACATATACCTATGCTCATGAAACCATCACCACAACGACAATGGACATATCTGTTCATCATCTCCAAAAGTTTCCTCGTGCCCTTTGTAATTCCTCTGTCCCTTCCCCTATTTCCCAGTCCACCATGGAAACTGCTTTCAGTCCCTATAGATTAATTTTCCATTTCTAGAGTCTTGTAAATGGAATCATACAGTATGCACTCTTTTACCTTGCATAATTCTCTGGAGATTCATCCAGGTGGTTGTGTGTATCAGTAGTTCATTCCTTTTCATTGCTGAGTAGTATTCCACAGCATAGATAAAACCAGTTTATCCATCTGAGGTAGGAGACCAGCAGGATTTATTTCCCAGTCTCAGGCAGGAAAAAGTGAAGAAACCGGCGGGGACCAACAAATGACAACAAAAGCCATCCCTAGCTGTCATCATTGCTCATTAGCCTCAGACACTCCCACCAATGCCATGACAGTTTACAAATGCCATGACAATGACCCAGAAGTTACCATCTCTTTCCTAGAAAGTTCTAAATAACCTGCCTTTCAATTTGCGCTAACTGTCCCTTAATTTGCATGTAATTGAAAGTTGGTGTAAGTGGGTAGAAATACAGTTGCCAACAGCTCATTTGTTGCCAACTCTAGATGCACTGTCTATTAGTTAGCCCTGCTCTGCAAGGAGCAGTACTGTTCAGTACAAGATTGCTGTCTGAAATCGCCAGCTCGCCCTTGAATTCTTTCCTGGGAAAACCAGGGCTAAGCCCCAGTTTTGGGGCTCACCTGTCCTTCATCACATATGCTTATGAAGCCACCCCTTAAAGGCTTCTTATGGTTTTGTGAGATTATGAATAAGTTATTGTAAGCATTCTTGTACAAGTCTTTCAATGTATGGACATATGCTTTTCTTCCTTTTGAGACGATAACTAGAAGTGAAATGGCTGGATCATGTGGTAGGTGTATGTTTAACTTTTTATTTTATTTTTTTTAGATGGAGTCTGACTCTGTCACCCAGGCTGGAGTGTAGTGACTCGATCTGGGCTCACTGCAGCCTCTGCCTCCTGGGTTCAAGTGATTCTCCTGCCTCAGCCTCCTGAGTAGCTGGGACTACAGGTGTGCACCACCACACCTGTCTAATTTTTGTATTTTTTTTAGTAGAGGTGGGGTTTTGCCATGTTGGCCAGGCTGGTCTTGAATCCTGATCTCAGGTGATTGCCTGCCTCAGCCTCTCAAAGCGCTGGAATTATAGGCATGAGCCACCGCGCCCGGCGAGGTGTATGTTTACCTTTTTAAGAATCAAACTTTTCCAAAATGGCTATACCATTTTGCACGACCCCAGCTGTGCATGAGAGTTCCAGCTCTTCTCCATCCTTGACGATACTTGGTAACTGGTCTTTTTGACTTTAGTCGTTCAAATAGATGTGTAGTAGCACATCCTTGCGATGCTAATTTGCATTTCCCTAATGATGTTGAGCATCATTGCTATCCATGCATGTTTTTTTAATGAAGTATCTGCTCAAAGGCTTTTACTTATTGTTTTCATTGACGTATTTATTGTCTTATTATAGTTTTGAGAGGTCAGTATGGATTCTGGATTCAAGACCTTTATCACATACATACTTTGCAAATATTTTCTCCAGTCTGTGCCTTGTGTTTTCATTCTCTTCGTAGTCTTTCAAAGGGCAGAAGTTGTTAATGTCGATGCAGTCAAGTTATCAATCTTTCTTTTATTGCTTGGGCTTTCGAGATAGTTTCTAAGAAATCCTGGTCTAAGCCAACAACACCAAGATTTTCTCCTATGTTTTCTATAAAAATGTGATGGTTTTCAGTTTTACATTTAGGTCTGTGGTCTATTTTGAGTTAATTTTTGTATGTGGTACAAGGAATGAATCAAAGTTCTTTTTTTTTTTTTTACGTATGGATGTTCAATGGTTTCAGTGCCATTTGTTGAAAAAGACTATTCCTTCGCTTTTATATCTTTGTCATATATCAGTTGTCCCTATGTGTATGAGTTTGTTTGTGGACTTTTAATTCTGTTCCACTGGTATTTGTGTCTGTCGTTATGTCAATACTGTACCACACAGTCTTGATGACAATAGCTTTATAGTAAGTCTTGAAATTAGGAAGTGTTAATTCTCTAACTTTGCTCTTCTGAGTGTGCTTTGTAGACAGCATATTGATTAATGCTGTTATTGTTACTTGGAGGTCCTTTCGGGTGAACCTAATTCATTTCCTGTCTTAATTCCCAGTGTAGTTCGTAGGGATCTGTGCCCTCTCCTCAAGCCCCCACCCTGCGTTTGCTCCTCTCATTCTTAGTTCTTGACTTTGCCCCTGACTTGGCCCAAAAGTTAAAGTCGTCAGCTCACAATTCCTTTGAGCTCTTACGCTCCTCTGCTATAAGGTCACCTCCATTTGCACGAATCCTTACCTGCTTCGTTCCTGGCTCAGAGAACAATACCAGTTATAATGACAGTTAGCTAATTATAGGTAACAAATATTGAGTTATTTCTGTGGGCCAAACACAGATATGCACTTTATACCATTTCTCATTTCAGCATAACATTTCTATCAGATGGAGATATATTATTATTCTCATTTTACAGAAGAGGAAACAGAGGCAACGAGGTTCATTACTTCATTACATTTCCCATGGTTTTGTGGAAGGAGATGGAGCTGGCATTCAAGTCCAGGGCTGTGTGATTTCTGTCTCTCCTCCTGGCCAACCAAAGCTAACAATCTCAGTAGTGCTCACAATTTTGTCCCCACCTAGCTGATGGAGAAGCTCGCTCCATTCATTATCCACTGTCCCACCCCCGCCCCCATTGTCTCTTCTACTGTCCCTCTCCACTTGTTCCTTTCTTTTTTCTTTTTAAAAGATTTTAGAATTATTTATTTATTTTGAGACAGGGTCTTGCTCTGTTGCCCAGGCTTACTAAATTTATCTGGGTCCTTTGTAATTTCTGCATTCATCATAATTTTTTAGAAGAAAATTTCAAAGTAGTAGAGTGTAGTGGCACAATCATAGCTACTGTAGTCTTGAACTCCTGGGCTCAGGCAATCCTCCTGCCTCAACCTCCCAAAGCTCTGAGATTACAGGCATGAGTCACTGCACCCGGCCCTTCCTCCTTTTCATCATGGTGCTCACAACAAAATAAGTATTTTCAACTTGGGCTAAGAAGTTAAAGTTTTCCAACCCTTTTTCTGCAGCCAGACTTGGGTTCTGCAACTTCATATATTAAGTTGTGTATTGGATGGCTTCACCGGAATACATCATGGGCACCTCAAACATCAAAACAAAACTTACCATCTTCTCTCCAAACCCCCTCTTCTTCCTGAATTCTCTGTGTCAGTAGATGGCTCTTCCAGCCATACAGTAGCCCAAGCCCAAAACTGACAATGGAAAAACCCAGATTTTGGTTTCAAAACCCTGCTCTGCCACTTACCAGATAGGAGACTGTTGACTCTCAGTTTCCCAATCAGGGGTAATAGTCCTACCTCACATGGTTGCTTTCAAGGCTAAGTGATCGTGTTAGTTGCTCAAAAATGAGTAATTATCATTATCATCATTGTCATTATCATCATTATTGTCATTGTCACCTCCTGATGCTCCCTTGCACAAAAATATCCTGCACCCTCCTTTTAATTCCTTTGATTCTGCTGTTACTTTTTGGCAAAAGGTTATCCTGACATTCTGGAGCGGTGATCACTAAAGTGCCAAATCAATCCTTAGAGATTCAGGAAGAAAGTATTAGAACATTAATTTATATTCATTGAAAAAATCTCACCTTTAGGTTTCTATTTATAATTTTAAAACATTTAATAGAGTATATATACAATTTAGAAATAAATATAACTATTGAGGTTGCATGTTCAAAATTGTTGCGACAGCTAGATTATAAAGATAGTTGGGAGGTCACCATTCTTGGCTGGGTAAGGTGACTCTTTCTTTTCTTCCCCCAGAATGATATGCTGCTTTGTCGTTACTTATTGTCTTCCTCATGGACGACGCAAGGACAGCGACTGTGATTCAGTCAGGATGAATCAGCAGACAGCAGGATCCACTCTAGCTATAGTAGAAATGGATTTATTATAGGTGGTTGACTTCCAGCAGAGGTCCCTAAACTTTAGGGCATATCAGAATCATCTAGAAGGTTTGCTAAAGTCAAGCCTACCGGGTCCCACCCCAAGAGTTTTCGATCCAGCAGGTCTGGGGTGGGGCCCAAGAATTTGCATTTCTAACAAGTTCCTAGGCACTGTTGGTCCAGAACCCACCCTTGGAGAACCACTGGGCTATAGAATGATGGCAAGGGCTGGAGAGGGAGGCTACAGAGTGAGTCTAGGTCCAGGTACAGTCTCAGAACCACACTGCAAAACTGGCCTAGTCAGGTAGCTGCTGTATCTGCTGCTTCCACTGTGAACTCAAAAACCACATTGCCTGTGCTGCAGCCGGAAAGCTGCTGAACCAGGAAGCTGTGCTGATGCTGCTGACTGCCCCTGAGGTTAGAGATTGACTAGACATAGTGCCACTGTCACCCCTGCTGGAGAAGGTCCAAAGCATCTCCATCTCTGTGCTTTCAGAGGGGCAGTGTGGTAGCCACTTAAAATGCCCAGGCTGTACCATGCACTAGAGCGTCTGCCTGGGTAAGCTGCTATTATTATTATAATCGACCTGGAAGACTACTCGGGGAAAACCGTAGCGCAAGGGACTTTGGAGGAAGAGGTCTTCAGTGTTTCAGCCTTTGGTGCACAGGAAATCTTGCTAGAAGGAGGTTGGAGTGGTTTTGCGTGAGGCGAGAGCAACGTCTGCTGCAGACTGTTTTTCATGTTGTCTCCTGGTATGGTGCCTGAGTTCTAGGACTTGGCACATAGAAGGCCCTCTTCCTTTTCCTTCCTCAACCTGCTAGTCTCAGCCACTCCTCTGAGCACATACAGTATGCTGAAGTGTTTCAGTGTTTCAAGTGAGCTCTTGAGCATGCTGGGTATCCAGGGAGACCAGAATTCTTGCAGTGATAAGTCTGCCGGGGCTATTTCCATCTAGGAGTCAGTCCCACTTAGCTCACTGGGGGTCTAGGGTACATGTGATTTCCTAGAGTGACCTCCCCCTACCCCCTTCCCTCCACATCCTCGTCTCCAGAGCCTGGAACCTTGGGATGCCACCTTGGTCTTGAGAATCTCTGAGGCTGAATCCGTTTCTAGGAGGGAGACCTGAGATTCTTCCACAAATGAGGTGGGGAGGGGTTGGAGGGAACTGTATTGTTTCTAATACATCCTTCAGGCAACAGGTGCAAGCATAGAAAGTGCCAGCTTAAACTTTAGGATGGTATAACAGTGATAGGCATTTAGTAGAAAGTGCACTTCAGGGCTGGGCCCGGTGGCTCACGCCTGTAATCACAGCACTTCGGGAGCCTGGAAGGGCGGATCACGAGGTCAGGAGATCAAGACCATCCTTGCTAACACAGTGAAACCCCGTCTCTACTACAAATACAAAAAATTAGCCAGGTGTTGTGGCACACACCTTTAGTCCCAGCTACTCGGGAGGCTGAGGCAGGAGAATCGCTTGAACCCGGGAGGCGGAGGTTGCAGTGAGCCGAGATGGCACCACTGCACTGCAGCCTGGGCAACAGAGCAAGACTCCGGAGCGAGACTCCATCTCAAAAAAAAAAAAAAAAAAAAAAAAGAAATAGTGCACTTCAGATTCTGAAGACTGGCCTTTATCCCACAGGCAAGGGATATGCCGTATGACACGCTCTCTCAATGCTGGGCAGTGGCTGTGAGCCGAAGCGCCCGGGCAGCCCTGCCCTCAGAAGGGTAAACCACGGACACCTGATGCCTTCCTGAAGGAAGCGCGCTCCACCTGCCAAACCAGCACGCGCTGATGCTCCAGCGCCTTCTTCCCGCGGTTCTCCAGCCTCAGCAGAAGACAGAAATTGATGACCCTGTCGTTGTAGCATCCCCATCACCCAGCAATTAATTTTAGTTCAATGCTTCAAACGCTCTTCAGGCGCAGTGTGCGTTCAGCTGTGTCAGCTAATGGTGAGTACCCGGACAACCATTCTGTTTCACATTCAGTACAGTATTCAATAAATCACATGAGATACTCAACACTTTATTAGAACATAGATAGGCCTGTGTTAGATTACGTCGCCCACTGTAAGCTAATGAAGAGTTCTGAGCACATTTAAGGGAAGCGAGGCTGAGCTCTGATGTTCGATAGGTTAGGTATATTCAAGGCATTTTAGACTTTCAATATTTTCAATTTACAATGGCTTTTGTAGGGATGTTGCTCCACTGTAGGTCGAGGAGAATATGTAGTCAAGTTGCCTGTTCATGAGCACATTTTAGGTCAAGGTATCTTTTATGCAGGTTCTTGGGTTTGCTCCTTCCTTTTCAGTTTGAGCCTGAGGGTGTGTGTTGAGGATAAAAACCAGGTGTGGGCCAGGAGTGGTGGCTCCCGTCTGTAATCCCAGCACTTTGGGAGGCCTAGGTGGGAGGATCTCTTGAACCCAGGGGTTCGAGATCAGTCTGAGAAGGTGACAAGACCTTGTCTCTACAAAAATAAAATAAAAATAAAGAAATTAGCCAGGCCTGGCGGTGCATGCCTGTAGTCCCAGCTACTTAGGAGACAGAAGCAGGAGGATCACTTAAGCCCAGGAATTTGAGGCTGCAGTGAGCCATGATCACGCCACTGCACTCCAGCCTGAGCAACAGAGTGAGACCCTGTCTGTATTTAAAAGAGCGACAGCGAGAGAGAGAGAGAGAGAGAGAGAGAGAGAGAGAGAGAGAGAGAGAGAGAGAGAGAGAGAGAGAGAGAGAGAGAACAAAGAGCAGGTGTGATTAGAGCTCAGGAAATCCTCCCTCTGGTAAGCAGTCCCAGCCTTCTATTGAGGCTGCCACCAGTGCCATCGGCAGCGTTTGCAGACCATGACATACACAAACTGTTGTAAAATTTTGGCAGTGCTCATAGTGTCAGAGCCAAGCTTTGAAACAGCGAGGCAGCAGGAGACAGTGGGAGGACGGTGGGATTAGAGACAGAAGGTCTCCGGGTTTGAATCTTTTCTCTCTATTGGCTGGTTGTGTGACTCTTGTCTCAGCTTCTTGGGCTGTACAAAGAGAAAACTAACACCTGCCTGAGGGACTTGTGATCATGTAGAGTGTTTGACATGTTATTGAATATTAGCAATTGCCGATATTTATAATGAAGAGCACTGGAAGCTGTCACAGTTCTCATAGTTTATTTTGCATTTGCTTATAAGCATCCTGTGCTCATCTCAGTGTCTGTGTGGTCTTAGTGGGATGCTGACTAGATGAATACTTGTAAACTTTACTCATTTGCAATCTTAAATGGGACAAGGGATAAAAATTATTTTTTACATTGTATATTTATTTAGTAAGTGAGCACTTTCCTTTTTAGGCACTGGAGATACAGAAATGAAAGAGACAATGTGCCCTCAAGGATCTCACAATGTGTGGGTGAGGTGGACACACACACGTATCTAAGCACATGACAGTGAGAGGCACGTGGTCACGAGGATGTCACGTGGAGCTGAGAGCCCAGAGGAAGGGCTCTGGGTCAAGCATGGTCAGAACACACTCGGCCATGAAGGTCTTTGAAGGTGGTGAAGGGGTGAAGATGGTGAGAGGATTCCAGGGCTGGGAGAGGTACTCTCCCTACACGTTCTAACCAACTGGCCGTGGGGAGGAAGCTGGAGGTCAGGATGTGGGTGGCACCTGGGTTTTTGCCTCATGTGACTGGGTGGGTGGTCACACTTCAGCCATGCTGTCTTTGAACTCAACACCACCAAAATCATAGGATATTCCTAGTAATATTGATTTCCGCTAGATTACTTTTGGTACCAGAGTTTTAAGGGCAGAAGTCTTTGTCCCTTTTTTTCCCCAACAGGAAGCCATTCTGGGCCATTTATTTGCTGTCAACTTACACAGCCCACTGGAGAATGGAGGGGTGTGAGTGTGGGAACCTGGGTGAGGGCTGCACCAGACTGTCACCAGGACAGTCCTCAATGCTGCCTGGCTTAGCCACATTGCCAAAAACATATGCCCATAGGTTCTGAAATGTTCAATACTATATTGTGTGGGAGAAATACAAAGAGGAGAAAGAACTGGGTTGAAAAGGTGGTCTGATTAGGTATCTCAACCCACTGGCTTATAGACCAGGAACCATTCTAGCCAATGTATGTTAGGAACAGAAATGGGAAACAAAAACATTTCAATTATATTTTTCTCTAATTGCAATAAACTTGGAGGAAAGCTATATTCTTACTTTAAGCTTTTCTTCCAATTACGATGAATGCAGAGATTAATTACAAAGGACCCGGATAAACTAAAAATCATCTACAGCATTTTTTTTTTTTTTTTTTTTTTTGAGACGGAGTCTCGCTCTGTCCCCCAGGCTGGAGTGCAGTGGTGCGATCTTGGCTCACTGCAAGCTCTGCCACTGGGGTTCACGCCATTCTCTTGCCTCAGCCTCCCGAGTAGCTGGGACTACAGGCACCCGCCACCACGCCCGGCTACGTTTTTTTTTGTATATTTGGTAGAGATGGGGTTTCACGATGTTAGCCAGGATGGTCTCGATCTCCTGACCTTGTGACCTGCCTGAGCCCCACAAAGTGCTGGGATTACAGGCATGAGCCACTGCGACTGGCCCTACAGCATATTTTAAAAAGCAAAAAGGTATTTTAAAATTCATGTTGGAAGACGTAGGCTGTAGCTGGGGCTGAGACAGATGATTCAAGTGTCTTTTTTATTTTATTGCGCACTGAGGGTTGAAGCTGCAGAGCATGTGTGCTTACCATTGTGTGTGCACATGTGCATACATGTGTCTTACACCAAAGACTGAAATCTCAAAGAAGCCCCAGTGAGCAGGTGTAACTGTTATGCTACAAATGAACAGGCGTATTGTGGATTGCTATTATACAGTTCTTTTCTTCATACATACCTTCCTGGTATAACGTTTTTTTCCTGAAAGCAAACAATTTCTACTATTGGATTCTTGAGTGTACCATTAAGCTTCTCCAAACACAAATAACATCTACTATGCTTTAAAAGTAATGGCCCACACAGCTATTTATCTGTGTGACTGTTTATCTGTTTATACCTTTGCCTGTTTTCATCTTCAAGCAAATGGGGGATCTCAGAAGCCTTAATGAAGTAACTATCCCTGAACACTCAATAGTCAGAATCCAGCCGTCAAATCAACACTAAGGTATGTACCGGGGAAAGGAAGGTTTTAGGTGAACTCCTAGGTGCATATCTGGTTAACCTGCAACCACACAAAGCAGCTGGGGCAAAGGTGTGTCCTGATGCTTTGTGATGTACTTGGAACTCCACAGCCAGAAGATTAGATGTTGTTTGCTCACTGTTCAAAACAAGAGGTGTAAAGGAAGTTCAGCAACAACCGAAAGATGACTCGTAATTTGTAACTGACTGGCTATGCTTGGCGAGCCTGGTGTATTTATAATCTTTCAAAGCCAAGCGCAAAGGCTCCCGAGCCTTGTGTGTCACCCCACTGCAGAATTCCTGTTGATCACGCTGGTTGTCACCATAAAGCCTGAGCAAAAGTAAACTTTTCTGTCCCAAGGGTTTCCTTGTGCTGAAAGAGCCACTGCTTGAGGCTTTTTACAGGATCACAACCAATGTCTGTTTCATGTGGCAGGTCCCTGGGGACTGTAATTGCAGAAGTATAACCTGGCGGTTATGCTGCATGGCCCAAGAAACTGCCAGGGGACCAACGTGCTTCCTGCCAGACGACCTTTTGCAGCTGAAGGCACTAGTGCCCCATCTGCGGTCGCTGTCTCTGTATGAACAATTCTCTGATGTTCCCTGGGCAAAAGGACGTGCTTGTTGACAACACTGAGTCAAAACTTGGAACCCTGAGCCCTCACTCTGCCACCACGTCACTTTCCTGTTAATGGAGTGACTTGGTCAGGTGTTCATTGACAAGGGTTTTTGTTTTTGTTTTTTTGAAACAAACTGGTTTTAAGTATTAGGCATTTCCCACCTTTGAATCAACTCAGAGCTCATTTCCTACTAAAATGATAAGTGATATCAATATAAGGATGTGGAAGGTTTACCCAGTTTAAGCGTTGGGATTGGAGGCCTAAGCTGCATGGCTGAGGGGATTTGGGCCACAACTGGTCTCACTGGTTGAGGACATGGATGCTGGAGATGCTCAGGTCTGGGCTTCTTTGTCTCTCTAGCCTCGGTATTCTCATCCGTAAAATGGGGTGATGTGAGAAGTCGATGAACTAATATTCATTATCACATGAATAATGACAGCTAATACTTGTGTGGCCCCCACTACATCCCAGGCACTGTTTTTCTGTTAACTCATTTATTCCTCGGAGCAATCCTATGAGGGAGGTACTATAGTTGTCAGTCCCATTTTACAGATGGAAAGCTGAGGTACAGAAAGGTTAGTAACTTGCTCAAGGTCATGCAACTACTAACTGGCAGACCTGGGATTTGAACCTATGCCTGACTGTGGAGCCCATGTTCTTATGACGCCAAGTTGCACCTTTTGTAAGACAGTCAGTCGGTGGCATGCACTTGGTAAGTACTCAGTAACAATCAGAACGGGGTATACAGCGGATCACCTGGAACAGAAGCCATGTTTGTCACCTCTGTTGGCTATGGTGCAAGGCATGGGTGACCTTTAAGGGCCTAATAGTGCTGTCTACTTATCAAAGACTCAGCTTCTTAGCTGTGGCCGCAGGAGACTGGGGCAACCAGAAGTCTGGTAGGGTGTCAAGCCAATAGTCATCCTGGGGATGATGAGATGCCACCAGATTGCTGCTGACTTGAGCCAAGCTGGTGGTGGGCACTTCAGGCCATGCAGAGAACCAGGCATAAGAACAGGGTGTGGCAGGGAAGAGACACTTGGTCTGTGTGTGTGTGTGTGTGTATGTGTTTAGGGAGGCAGATGGGAGCCTCAGGTGATTTCGGGTATTGGGAAAGATAGCTTGGGATGGCGAGTTGGGTCTCAACCCTCATCTCTCACTCAGGTCTACTCCTAACTGGAGACACTGAGAAGGAGAATCAGGGATGAATGCAAGAAGGTGACGGGAGCCATCCCATCCCCACACCTATGTGTTAGGGAACATGGGGGATGTTTTAATAGTAAAGAAATGCCCATAGAATGTTTGGGGGGGGTGATGACTTTGGTATTTCCTTTCAAAAGGCTGAAAATATTGACAGTCTTGTGCTGAAACTGGCTTTAGATTTTCACCCTGTTTGTCATTTTGCTCTAAGACTGGCCGGGCACTATTCTAGGGGATGGAGATTCAAAGACAGTAGACACATAAACATATAACAGAAATCAACAGGGTCATCCAGAAGTAAGCACTGGGGTCATGGGAGCTTTGGGATGGAAGAGGCGGGGTCAGAGACGGTGGGGAATAACAGCTGAAGGTCAGCCTTCGAGGCAGCTGGAGGTGGAAGCATGATCAGGTTTAGGACAGGAAGGCAAGGGATGAGCAGTTGCATCTTGATGGGGCTTAAAATGTCAGGCCAGGTGAGGCAGAAGATAAAGGTGGGGAGGGAGGGCCAGGTGTAATATATATTTTATTAATTTTTTTTTTTTTTGAGAAGGAGTCTCACTCTGTCACCCAAGCTGGAGTGTAGTGGCACCATCTCGGCTCACTGTAACCTCCCCAACCTGGGCTCAAGCAATTCTCCAGCCTCAGCATCCTGAGTAGCTGGGATTAAACAGGCGCCCGACACAATGCCCGGCTAATTTTTTGTATTTTTAGAACAGATGGGGTTTTGCCATGTTGGCCAGGCTGGTCTCAAACTCCTGACCTCAGATGATCCACCTGCCTAGGCCTCCCAAAGTTCTGGGATTACAGGCGTGAGCCACTGCGCCTGACCTAGGTGTAATACATAAAGGAGTTTGTGCTTTATTGGCTGATCAGAAATGTTGGTGTCATTAGATGTCTGAGTTGCTTATTTATTATCATTATTTTAGTTTTTTAGAGACAGGGTCTCACTCTGTCACCAGGCTTGACTACAGTAGTGTAATTATGGCTCACTTCAGCCTTGAACTCCTGGGCTCAAACCGTCCTCCTGCCTCAGCCTCCCAAAGCACTGGGATTACAGGGGTGAGCCAGCACACCTGGCTCCAAGTTGCTTTGTAAACGGATCCTCCTGGCAGCAGTATGGAGGATAAAATTCATGAGAGAAAAAGCCGAGCCAGGGATACCTGTTACAGGAAATCCAGATGAGATGATGAAGGCTTACGACTGAAATCATGGGAAAGCCAGGTAAAAAAAAGTAAGTAGGACTTGAAATGTGATTGGTCATTGAATGAGGCGCTGGGAGACAGAGAATGAAAATTCAAGGACGACTTCCAGGTTTCCAGCTCAAATGGCCAAGTAGGTGGTGGTAACACCCACTAGTTCACAATCACAGGGAGTGGGTAGCTGGGTTGGAGCAGGAAATGATGGGGTTAGCAGGGAACATGCTGAGTTTGAGGTGCCTGATGAGTATTTAGGGGGAAGGTCCAGGAGGCAGTTCCAGAGGCCTTAGTTAACAGCATCTGCATCTAGTGCATTACTGAAGCCTCAGAGAAGAGATGGGCTTGGCTGGGGAGAGAGCGAGTAGGGGGCAGACCAGTGCTCCAAGGAGCGGCCTCAGCAGCACCGGCCGCCTGAGGCTAGGGTGCGTCAGCTCAACGCATCTGGTGTGGCCCCGGCTCTGGTGGGCAAAGACGCTGGGGCCTACACTGGCTTTGCAGGAGAATGGGGCACAGCTGGCCACTTTCAGGGATTGGTGCATTGGGTCTCAGTTCCAGGTGCAGGGCTGGCGGGAAGGGTGGGATTGAGGAAGAGAAAAAGTCACAGCCCTGTGCTGGCTATAGGGGCTCTTTAAAAGGGGACCATTTAAACGTTAGTGAAACATCTTTAAAGGTCCTGTTCATTGAGGGTCCAGGTAGCGGTTCCTTTTTTTTTTTTTTTTCTTTTTTTTGAGATGGAGTCTCACTCTGCCACCCAGGCTGGAGTGCAGTGATGTGATCTCTGCTCACTGCAACCTCCACCTCTCAGGCTCCAGTGATTGTCCTGCCTCAGCCTCCCAAGCAGCTGGGATTACAGGTGCCCGCCACCACACCCGGCTAATTTTTGTATTTTTAGTGGAGACGGGGCTTCACCATGTTAGTCAGGCGGGTCTCAAACTCCTGACCTCAAGTGATCCACCCGTCTCAGCTTCCCAAAGTGCCGGGATTACAGGTGTGAGCCATTGTGCCCGGCCCCAGGTAGAGGTTTTTAAGCAGATGACAGGATAGAACTCACCTGTTTGCCTTTTTCCAATTGCGCATGCGCTCCTCCTCCCACGGGCCTGAGATTCTCACAGGTGTGTGACGGGCGTGGGAGTTGTCCTTCGGGAACTGGCAGTGTGGGATCCATTTTGTGGACCAGAGTCTCCCTGGGATGATTCTGATACATCCTTACCCAATGGAGAATGCACCATTTGCGGTGAGTGAAGCAGTGCTAATGGGAGAAAAGGCTTGGGACCCTCCTTTGTATTTTGCACCCTTAGGTTGAACCATTTTCCACCAGCACTTAAAGTGCCCCGCTCCAGCCTAGTAACGGCACACAGTCCCACCATTTAGAATCTCCACAAGTTCGTTCACACTGCAGGTCAGCAACCACATAATCATCACTCAGCCAGGCCGCATGTGAGGAAGGTGAGGGGCAACACCTGAAGCCATGGGACTGCAGACCACCATGAAACATTGAGGTAACTTTTTCTTTTTTTTTTTTGAGATGGAGTTTCACTCGTCCCCCAGCCTAGAGTGCAATGGCGCTATCTCGGCTCACTGTAACCTCCGCCTCCTGGGTTCAAGCAATTCTCCTGCTTCAGCGTCCCAAGTAGCTGGGATTGCAGGTGCGCACCATCATGCCTGGCTAATTTTGTGTTTTTAGTGGAGATGGGGTTTCACCATGGTGGCCAGGCCGGTTTCAAACTCCTGACCTCAGGTGATCCGCCCTCCTCAGCCTCCCAAAGCACTGGGATTACAGGGGTGAGCCAGCATACCTGGCTCCAAGTTGCTTTGTAAACGGATCCTCCTGGCAGCAGTATGGAGGATAAAATTCATGAGAGAAAAAGCCGAGCCAGGGATACCTGTTACAGGAAATCCAGATGAGATGATGAAGGCTTACGACTGAAATCATGGGAAAGCCAGGTAAAAAAAAGTAAGTAGGACTTGAAATGTGATTGGTCATTGAATGAGGCGCTGGGAGACAGAGAATGAAAATTCAAGGACGGCTTCCAGGTTTCCAGCTCAAATGGCCAAGTAGGTGGTGGTAACACCCACTAGTTCACAATCACAGGGAGTGGGTAGCTGGGTTGGAGCAGGAAATGATGGGGTTAGCAGTGAACATGCTGAGTTTGAGGTGCCTGATGAGTATTTAGGGGAAGGTCCAGGAGGCAGTTCCAGAGGCCTTAGTTAACAGCATCTGCATCTAGTGCATTACTGAAGCCTCAGAGAAGAGATGGGCTTGGCTGGGGAGTGAGTGAGTAGGGGGCAGACCAGTGCTCCAAAGAGCAGCCTCAGCAGCACCGGCCGCCTGAGGCTAGGGTGCGTCAGCTCAACGCATCTGGTGTGGCCCCGGCTCTGGTGGGCAAAGACGCTGGGGCCTACACTGGCTTTGCAGGAGAATGGGGCACAGCTGGCCACTTTCAGGGATTGGTGCATTGGGTCTCAGTTCCAGGTGCAAGGCTGGCGGGAAGGGTGGGATTGAGGAAGAGAAAAAGTCACAGCCCTGTGCTGGCTACAGGGGCTCTTTAAAAGGGGACCATTTAAACGTTAGTGAAACATCTTTAAAGGTCCTGTTCATTGAGGGTCCAGGTAGCGGTTCTTTTTTTTTTTTTTTTCTTTTTTTTGAGATGGAGTCTCACTCTGCCACCCAGGCTGGAGTGCAGTGATGTGATCTCTGCTCACTGCAACCTCCACCTCTCAGGCTCCAGTGATTGTCCTGCCTCAGCCTCCCAAGCAGCTGGGATTACAGGTGCCCGCCACCACACCCGGCTAATTTTTGTATTTTTAGTGGAGACGGGGCTTCACCATGTTAGTCAGGCGGGTCTCAAACTCCTGACCTCAAGTGATCCACCCGTCTCAGCCTCCCAAAGTGCCGGGATTACAGGTGTGAGCCATTGTGCCCGGCCCCAGGTAGAGGTTTTTAAGCAGATGACGGATAGAACTCACCTGTTTGCCTTTTTCCAATTACGCATGCGCTCCTCCTCCCACGGGCCTGAGATTCTCACAGGTGTGTGACGGGCGTGGGAGTTGTCCTTCGGGAACTGGCAGTGTGGGATCCATTTTGTGGACCAGAGTCTCCCTGGGATGATTCTGATACATCCTTACCCAATGGAGAATGCACCATTTGCGGTGAGTGAAGCAGTGCTAATGGGAGAGAAGGCTTGGGACCCTCCTTTGTATTTTGCACCCTTAGGTTGAACCATTTTCCACCAGCACTTAAAGTGCCCCGCTCCAGCCTAGTAACGGCACACAGTCCCACCATTTAGAATCTCCACAAGTTCGTTCACACTGCAGGTCAGCAACCACATAATCATCACTCAGCCAGGCCGCATGTGAGGAAGGTGAGGGGCAACACCTGAAGCCATGGGACTGCAGACCACCATGAAACATTGAGGTAACTTTTTCTTTTTTTTTTTTTTTGAGATGGAGTTTCACTCGTCCCCCAGCCTAGAGTGCAATGGAGCTATCTCGGCTCACTGTAACCTCCGCCTCCTGGGTTCAAGCAATTCTCCTGCTTCAGCGTCCCAAGTAGCTGGGATTGCAGGTGCGCACCATCATGCCTGGCTAATTTTGTGTTTTTAGTGGAGATGGGGTTTCACCATGGTGGCCAGGCCGGTTTCAAACTCCTGACCTCAGGCGATCCGCCCTCCTCAGCCTCCCAAAGTGCTGGGATTACAGGAATGAGTCACCGCACCCAGCCTTGATGTACTTTTTCTTTTTTTTTTTTTTTTGGGACAGAGTCTCGCTCTGTCGCCCAGGCTGGAGTGCAGTGGCCAGATCTCAGCTCACTGCAAGCTCCGCCTCCCAGGTTCACGCCATTCTCCTGCCTCAGCCTCCCGAGTAGCTGGGACTACAGGCGCCTGCCACCTCGCCCAGCTAATTTTTTGTATTTTTTAGTAGAGACGGGGTTTCACCATGTTAGCCAGGATGGTCTCGATCTCCTGACCTCGTGATCCGCCCGTCTCGGCCTCCCAAAGCGCTGGGATTACAGGCTTGAGCCACCGCGCCCGGCCTCATGTACTTTTTCTATTAAATGATCTAAGAACAATTTAACGGGCAGAAAGTATGACTGTAATAAATGTGTGCAATCCAAAACTACCACCCACCTTCCATGAAAATACAAAAACCAAGCTGTCAGGCCAAATCTAATTGGTTACTTCTGTTTCTCTGCTAATAGTTGTTAGCTCCACTCATTTATTTGTTTTATTGTGTCAGTGTCCACTGTCAGATAAGTAAGAGCAGGTGCTGAAATTTTCAGAAACATTTGAGGGAACATTTTCAATGGAATCTATTGAAGTTGAGGTGCCTTTAGTACACTAGTACAACTGCACCACCCCTGAGTGTTAGCAATAAGGGCAATGATTTAATTTTACTGTGGAACTCCCAAGTCCAGCTTATGGAATAAATTCAGGATCATAGTTGGAGAACTACTGGCTTAAAGGGTCCCGTTTCTTACTTTTTTTAACTGTCAAACAGTGTGATTTGTTGTGTGTGTGTGTGTGTATGTATATATGTATTTATGTGTGTGTGTGTGTGTGTGTGTGTGTGTGTGTGTGTATATATATTCCTGGCCCAAGTGATGGGCAAGCTTCGAAGCAGATGAGGACTGCAGTCAAAACTAACTGTGCCCCCGAGTGTTCTAGCTCTGGGGATTTGGTCCCTGGCTTCTTCCTTCAATCTGCACCATCAAGAAGCATTCTTGGCCAGGTGCACTAGCTCACGCCTGTAATCCCAGCACTTTGGGAGGCCGAAGTGGGTGGATCACTTGAGGCCAGGAGTTCCAGACCAGCCTGGCCAACATGGTGAAACGTCGTCTCTAACTAAAAATACCAAAATTAGTTGGGAGTGATGGCTCATGCCTGTAATCCCAGCTATTCAGGAGGCTGAGGCACAAAGACTACTTGAACCTAGTAAGAGGAGGTTGCAGTGAGCCAAGATCACACCACTGCACTCCAACCTGGCCAACTGAATGAGACTCTGTCTCAGAGAAAGAGAGGAAAAAAAAAAAATCATCCTTCTAGGCTCTGCACATAGGTCACTGCTAAAATCAGCATTCCAAGGACCAGAAGGACTTCCAGAGTCATCTTTCAGGTGCGGACACTAGTTCAGAGCCTCAGAGATAGCTCCAGTTTCTGCCCAAGTACGTTCAGGGCCTGGGAATTCACTACTTCCCCCTAAAAAGGTTCTTGTGAACCATCATCTCCCATCTTCACCCTCTAAAACCACCTAGTTCTTCTGCTTTGTTTTTGCTATCAGCACTCTCTGCCTTGTATTGTTATTTGGATACTTAACTGTCACACAGTGGTAAGGGCTTAGGTTTTGGAACCATTTGCATTAGAATCCCAGCTCCGTATTTATCTTCACCATTTACCAGCCACGTGACCTTGGCAAGTTACTTAACCTCTCTGAGCCTCAGTTATGGCCTATATGGGATGGGAATAACCTTAGGGTCTACTTGAAGGATTATTCGGAGGTCTAAGGTAATGGGAGGAACCTGCTTGACGTGTAGAAAGCTCTCAGTACAGCATAGATATTATTATTATTCCTCTGCTAGACTACAAAATCTCTGAGGGCAGGGACCTCTTCTTGGATATCTTTGAACCCCTCCATAACAGTGGGCAAAGTGTCTGTCAGAGGAATTTAATGAATGCATCACACAAAAGAGACTGTACTGAACAAGAGAGACAGGAAGCTTGGATAATTATTTGAATATCTACAGTCATCAGAAGGCTTCTGAATGTAAAGCCAAAGCTCCTGCCAAAGAACTGTGTGGAGCAGAAAACAAAAGCCAGAGCAGAATGTCAAGAGCAAGGATGTGTTGGGACAGGAAATGGAGTCGAGATTGGGAGAGGTCATGCAGAATCAGGTCACATTCTGGAGGGAAGAAGGAGCAAAGGCCCATGATGAGTGAGTGCTAATTAAGGTGGCCAAAGAGAACAGCGTGGTGCTGTAAATGCCGGCAGAGCAAGGAGCCCTGCTGCCAACCTGACCCAACACAGGCATGTTGGTGAAAATGGAAAAAGATGGCTGGAGTTAATGATAATGTATTATAGATTGCAAACTCACTAGAAGAGAGGGTTTTGAATGTTCTCATCCCAAAGAAATCATAAATGTTTAAGGTGCTGGATGTGTTAATTACCCTGATTTGATCATTATACAATGTACACTTGTACTGAAACATCACATTGTGCCCTAGAAGTATGCAATTATGTCAATCATAAATTTAAAAATTAAATTTTTTTAAAAAGGAAAAACAATCTTTCCACCACACAAATCATTTTCTGAGCCTGCACATTGGCATTCGTCTTTCCTCCTACGCTTGTGGCCTTAAAGAGGAGGAGTATGACTGGCAGCGCGGCAGCCTCTCGATATTTACGGACCCCAGCGCTCACTCCTGGCTTCAGTGGTGGTTTCAGCTGGAGCCTCTTCCTGCCGTTCCTTTCCTCTCTGCATGGCTGCTGATGCTCATCCGGGAGCAGGAAATGAGTGCATTCTTAGGTTTTTCTGCAATTAGTCTTCTAAAGAGAAAAACAAAACCAAACAAGAAAGAAAACGGAATGTTTAGGGATATTCTAAAAACTTTTACAGGCTGGCTATTGACGGAGGCCAGTAAAGAAAGGTGGAGGCTGGCGACTCAGCCCCCCTGGATTGGAGGTTTGTGGGAATTTATCTCGGGCTTTCTTATGTTTATTCTATACTTCCAAATAACTTTGAAGGTTTCTTTGGAGATTCCAACATGGGAGAGGAGGCCCTTGCAAACTCTTGACTATGCAGCACCCCATCTTTTGTGGGGAGAAAATGGCTTTGGGACAGCATACAGAGGGGACAGGGCCACTCTCAAATCTCCACCCCTTAGATCACTGTGTCACCACTGGGGTAGGGGTGTGCTGAATAAATTAAAGGTATTATTGTAAATTGGAAGTGCGCTAGAGCCAGGTTGCAGAGGCACACTCTCAAAGCCGCCTTCAGTGAAACCACGGAAATCTCCCAATACTACACATTGGGGCTTTTTTCCCCTTCCCTGAGAATCAGCTGATAATTTACTGGCATGTCACTGCATGTAAACAAAATCCAAGAGGAATCAGTTAACCTGCTGGACTGGACAAGGAGTTTGGCATAAAACTGGCCAGATAAACAGATAATGCTGACTGTGTCATGTCTCCCTTCCTTAATGGAAGCCTGATAGGAATGAGGCCCATGGTGACTCAGCAGCTAGTTCCCTTTACTGCATAGCCTTGGAAGTCATGGAGTGGGCTTTCATAATTTTGCTGCTTTCTTCTTTTCCACTGAAATGGAGTCCTCCAGTTGCAAAGCTCTCCATTGTCAGATTACGCCGCCTGATGGGCATGAAAAGTCCACAAAAGAGAATTTTCTGATGTGAGAATGGAGGGTGTTGCCTGCAACTAGTGGCCCCAGATCCCTGCGGTGGCAGTTTAAGGCAGGTGGGAAGGCTCTAGACGTATGGGACTGGAGTCTTGTGTTCTCTGCCTCAAAGCTAAATTCTGACTCCTCTTTCAGCCTTGTACCAATTTCCCTTCAGTGACCATCTGCACGTAGAAGTGCTATTGAGGCTGGAGAGTGGTGAGTTCAGCTTCAAGGTGCACTCTAGAGATCAGGCCTGTGTATTTTTGGAAGTGCCCTCCATACATTCCAAAAACTGAAAGCTTCGAGGTCCACTTGACCAGCTGACCTAGTTTTTCAGCTAAAAGACCATGGCCTCCTAAAGTCCTATGTCTATAGATTCCAGCCAGGTGGGACCCATGGTGCCCATTTTGTGAATTCCGAAGCACAGCATGGTGTCAGAGAAAAAGGACAGAATTTGGAATACAGAAGTTTGGAGTCAGACTTAGGTTGAAGGCAAAACAAATCTTTCGTGTCGAAGTCAGAAGGGGACGGGGGTTTACCGAGAAAGGGCACAAGGAGACGTCCTGAGTGATGGAAAGACTTTTCCCCTTTTGGGGTGGCAGTGACACAAAGTGCATCCCTTGGTCAAAATCGATCAGACTGAATACTGAATGTCTGGTGTCTTATTGAATGTAAATTATGCAGCAGTTTTTAAAAGGATAGATTCCAGTCCTGGCCCTGCCTCTTATTTACCATCTAGAGAAGTTCCTCGCCTCTTTGAGACTCAGTTTCTTTTTCTATTAAATGGAAGTAGTGCTTCTAGCCGTGCTTATATTCAATAAGATCATGCACGCAAAAGCGCTTTGTAAATGACAAACAGCCTCGATGAGCAGATCACTCCTATCATTATTCTTTCCATCCAGCCGCCTCCTGGAGCAGATTGTTAAGCTGATGCGAGTCTGGGCTCTGCCTCGCCACTTGCCTTGGAGGTTAGTGTTTATCTATTTTAAGGAGACTCTGGAGATATCAAAATGCTGCAGAAAAGCAAATGGAATATGGATGTGCCAGGGAGAGGAGGACGGGCTGGAAGGGAACAGCTGGGGAGAAAGCTCTCAATCCAGCTCAGCAGCAGGGCCGGGCGGGTGCCGAAAGGGAGTCGCTAAATGCCTGAGAGAGAATCGTGACCAGTAAAAGCAGCATGAGTTGGAAAAAAAAAAAAAAAATCACATCTTGCCGAACAAATTGGGTCACATTCGTGATGGAGTTAGTCACTGAGAGCAGAGATGGGAAAGCAGTTTCAGGGCAAAATGCGAAAGATTTGGGGACCCTGGTGACTCAGCTGAACGTGGCAAAGGTCACTTGGGCATCCTGGCCCAGGTTGGGGGTTAAATAAAGGCTCTTCCTGTGGCTTCTGGTGTGAGTCTTAGCATACTTTTGATTTGAACTTGAACTTGATCTTTACTCCTTAATGGCCACCACAAGCTAGCTTTTTTTTTTTTCCTCTTTTTTTTTTTTTTTTTTTTTTTTTTTTGAGGCAAGGTCTTGCTCTGTTGCCCTGGTGTTGTCCAAGCTCACTGCAACCTCGACTTCCTGGGCTCAAGCAATCCTCCAACCTCAGCCTCTCAAGCAGCTGGGACTACAGGCACGCGCCACCATGCCTGGCTAATTTTTAAAATATTTTTTTGTAGAGACAAGGGTCTCACTATATTGCTCAAGCTGGTCTTGAGGCTCACCTCAGCCTCCCAAAGAGCTGCGATTGCAGGCATGAGACACTGAGTCTGGCCTCAAACTACCTTTACATCAGAATCAAGAGCACAGTGTACAGTTTTAAAAAGGAAAATCTTAGAAAGAAGCCGAGTTAAGTGGAGGCTGAGAAAGCAGGAAGGCCATTCCGGAGTTCATCCTCGGAATTCAAGTGGGAGGTGACAACGGCCTGAACCCAGCCAAGCTTCATGATTATGCCGACAAAGTCTTTTCAAAACGTTTAACCCCAGAGCCAATGTCCTTTGACAATAAAATCCCATAAGATGATTGAACAGTGTCAAAATAAATGTTAAATTGTTAGCCACTAAAATAAAGTTAAAACAGGGAAAGATTTAACAGGAAGAAATAATCTAAAAGAGAAATCTGATGTGTGAAATTTTGATTTTATCCTCATTATAAACATTTTGGTGCTTTCTGCTAGCTATTTCTGCCAAGAAATGTGATATGTTGAAAAAGAAGAGGAAATGTACTCTCTCTAGATGCTGTGACTATAAAAGGCTGTTTAAAATGATAGGAATCAGTCAAGGTTCTCCCAGTGACCAAGGTTATAAAATTAGAATCTCAAACTACCAAATCAGGGTGAGAAAAAAAAAAAAAAAAAAACTTCAACAAAAGCAACATCTAAATTTATTTTATTATAATTTCCCTCATCCAACAATGTTGGTGTTTTCTCCGGACACATCAAATTTCTTTTCTCTTTTTTTTTTTTTTTTTTTTTTTTGAGACAGAGTCTTGGTCTGTCGCCAGGTTGCAGTGAGGTGGTATAATCTCAGCTCACTGCAACCTCCACCTCCCGGGTTCAAGTGATTCACCTGCCTCAGCCTCTTGAGTAGCTGGGACTACAGGTGTGTGCCACCATGCCCAGCGAATTTTTGTATTTTTAGTAGAGACGGGGTTTCACCATGTTGGCCAGGATGGTCTTGATCTCTTGACCTCGTGATCTGCCCGCTTCGGCCTCCCAAAGTGTGGGGATTACAGACGTGAGCCACCGCGCCCGGCCCACACATCGAATTTCTTATGTTGTCAATTCCCTACCCTAAAATACATCCTTATTGGAGCAAAGCTGGGGATTGAGATCAGATGGGGTGAGGGGCACCGTGAGAAGGCGGGGCATCTTTCCTGCCAAGCTCTGAATCTGAGAGATGCCAACGGTGCATCAATATATCAATATCAATACCCAGGATGCTGAATGAAGCCTAGGTTGGAGGATCCTTCCAAACCCAGGTCTTTATCTTGCTGGAAATCTTGTGCCTCTTCTCCTCTGCCATCCTGTCTCCCACCTCAACACTTTAGCTTTACTGCTCCATTAATTAGCACATGGAGTCTGAGGCTGGGCCTTTTGCATCCGGGCACTGGCTTCATATGGTTCCTCAACCCCCTTTGTTCACAGGTCTTCAGGAACCATGTAAGATGCAACCTCTCCCCTAGGTCTCTTGTAGGCAGGGACCCCTCAGAGGATTCCTCCTTCCAACGCCCTGGCTTTGGGGTTGACAGACTTGGGTTTGACTAGGCTTCATCCCTTATTGGCCAGTTAGTTAAGCTCTGTGAACACTGACTTCCCTGCCTGGGAGGGTGGCACACTGATGGAAGTAGCTGAACCCATGAGCTGTAATTAGCTACTCAATACTTTTGGCAGTGACTTGATGGGAGAGCTTGATGGCAAGTTGCCCAATAGGTGACAGGAAACCAATGGATGTGAACTAAGAAGAGGGATCCACGATCCCCAGTCATGAATTTGGGACATGACTGGGATAGCCCAAAACAAAGGCTGTGTTCTTATCCCAGATCAGCTTTCCAAGTGCAGGACTGGGACGTGTGGTTCAATGGCAACACGTGTGAAATAGATGTAGGAGTGTCTGGTCCACAGTGACTTCCTGGTGGGGACTGGGACAGGACAGGGTAATCTGGGTCAGAGTTCTTCAGTTGCAAGCAACTGAAATGGACTCTAAATCGGAAAAGGGATTTTCTGGAAAGGTATGGAATAGTTGTTGGATACTGAAGAACCAAGCTGCAGGAAAAAGAGGACATGCCCCGCAACCCCATCCCTGAAATGGGATCATCAGAACTTCTCTGTTCCACTGTTTTCTGTTACATTTTTCTTCCAAATGTTCAAAACTCTGGAAGCTAGAGTCTTAAGGCCTAAACTGGGTTCTGTGTGCTACCATCCTCTGAGTAGGAGGGGCAGGGAGAACCAAGACTTCTCAGAATAAGGAAGAACAGCTCTCTAATGAGAAATCACAGTGCTTTTACCCCCCCACCCCCCAAAAAAAGCGAGAGGGTGTGCTTGACAGGCCAAAGCAAGGGATCTCCAGGATGCTGATTTTAGAAAGGTGCACAGAAAAACAGGGAGATGATTCCACGCTACTCCTTCCTGGCCAAGATCGGGCCAAGTTCTGGGCAATACACTTTCTGAGACTTTTGACTGCTTGGAGTGAGAAGGGATAGGTTCAAAAACAGCAATTAAGATGCAAATATCTGAAAAACATGACACACAAGCAAGGTTGAGAGAATTGAAGAGATCGAACCCAAAGGAGAGAAGACTGAGCTGGCGTTTAATTGCAGCCCTCAGGCTCTGTGAGGCTTAGAATGTAGATGGAGGACAATTTTGTATTCACTGGTTGTGAAAGGAAGACCTAAAATCAAGAAACAGGAGCAGATTAAAGAGGAACACATTTTATCCCATTATATGTAAGATCTTTCCAAGGAAGAATGAAATGAACTGAGTTGTAAGGTAGGAACTTCCCATTTCTGGGAAACCTCAGATGCTCAGTTACCTTTAGCAATAAGCACACTCCTCACAATGGATCACAACACGCCTGGGTGCCGTGGCCCTGCTGCTGAAGATGCTGACCTAATAATGGTGATTCAGGGCCAGAAACTGCACTCCCTGTTTGGCCACATCTGCCAAAGAGCACTTTTCTGAATGTGGAGTTCTAGACATGGACAATGTGAGTGATGATGGGGAGAACAGGAAAGGACTCCTCTGTACTCCTAACCACCTGCCCAGGCCCTACGTGGTGCAAGCCCGCTGTGCGCAGTGCCTTACGTGACGGCACTGCTTCACCAGAGGACTTCTTTTGAGATGTGTTGCATTGACCCACTTCCTTCTACACACCTTCCAACGGGAATGGCATGACATCTTACTTTATCTCTGAACAATATTCAATAAATACATATTAAGTCTCTATGGTGATACCTATGCTTAGGAAGCTAGAGCATACATATTTTAAAACGTCATGTACATGTAAATTATATATATATAGTCACTTAAAACATAAAAATAAGTAAAAAGGAAGCTAGGGTATCAGAGTTGAAAGAACCTTTTGTGATGAGTGTGTTTACAATGCTTGAACATACCCAATGGCATTTCTGACAAGTTGATTTGTAGCCTGGTCTTGATTCCTTTCTGTAACTCACAACCTCCTAACATAGTCCACACACCACTTGAGTGGTTTTGGTTGCTAAAATTCTTTCTTACTGTAGGCTAAAATCTACTCACGATTTGGCCATATCTATCAAAATTTTAAAGCACATACCCTTTGACCAGCATTCTAGCTCTAACAATTAATCCTACAGGTATAGTCCCCATGGGCTCAAAGACGTGTGCAAAGATATTCTTTGCAGCAAAGGACTGGAAATAATTGAAACGTTTGACCAGGGGACTGATGAAATAAATTATGGAATATTTGTACTATGAGAAACCAAGAGGTTGTTAAAAAAATTAAACCATTCTCATGCACTGACAGGGAAAATTCTAAAATTCATGATGATTTGTGAGAAAGAGAGACTAGCTCAATAGTATGTAGAGAATAATTCCATTTATGTGATAGAAAAAAAGGAGATACATGAACATATGCTTAGGTTGTATCTGGAAAGATACTGGTAACTGTTTGCCTCTGCTGAGGGCATCTATGGCAACTGGTTTCGGGGTAGAAGGAAGAATTTTAGGTTTATACATGTATGTATATATGGATGTGTGTTTATATGCATGTGTATGTGTGTGTGTATAAAAATATATATATATATATATATTTTTTTTTTAGACAGAGTCTTGTTCTGTCACCTAGGCTGGAGTACGGTGGTGTGATCACAGCTCACTGCAGCCTCAACCTCCCCGTGCTCAAGTGATCCTCACACCTCAGCCTCCCGAGTAGCCAGGATCACAGGTATGCACCACCACACCCTGCTAATTTTTGTAGTTTTTGTAGAGATGAGGTTTTGCCATGTGGCCCAGGTTAGTCTCAAACTCCTGGGCTCAAATAATCTGCCCACTTCAGCCTCCCAAAGCGCTGAGATTACAGGCATGAGCCACCATGCCTGGCTGCATGTATATATCTTAATTTTTTTAACCCTGTGCATGTATCATTTTAAAAACTTCTTTAAAAACCTGCCCTCTTAAATCCTAGCACAGGGTCCATCTGGTTCTACCTCATAAAGCTGTGCAGAACACCTCTAATCTTTCTTCTGTTAATAGCGTGCATTTGCAAACTTCTACCATGGGCCCTTTATACCCTGTCTTCTACGGGTTAAACAAACACAGTTCTTTACATCAATGCTGCTGTCCCTGACCATCTGGTCCCCTGTCCCCTCCAGACCCAAAACAATGGGCTGTGCTGCAGCAAAATGAGGGTGTCCTCAGTGCACTGAGGCCCTTATACCATGAGAGATGGCAAGTGATGTCAGGGAGAGGAACATCTGCAGAGGCAGTGCTGCCCTGGGAGGCCCTGTCCCAAGCAGTAGTGGGAGCATCCGGAAGGGGTGAATAGGGAGTGTGGGCTGGGCTGGGATGGAAGAGAGGCTAAGCATGCAGAGACCAGCTTTGCCAAGTTGTTGCAGTACATAAGGGTCCCCCTAAAGGGACTAGTTGGCTAGAATGAAAGAGAAAAACCAGAATATCGTACGTTTACATGGCTACTTTATAATTTTCAAGGCATTTTACAAACTGCATTACATTGATTACTTATCACAATGCTTTAAGGTAGGTATTCAGGAATTATTTTTTTCATTTCAGGAGAAAGCCTTGGCCAGAGAGTTTAAGGATCTGGGGCTGGGCACAGTGACTCGTGCCTGTAATCCTAGCACTTTGGGAGGCCAAGGCAGGAGGATCACTTGAGGCCAGGAGTTTGAGACCAGCCTGAGCAACATAGTGAGACTCCCATTTCTAAAAATAAAAAAATTAGGCCTGGCATAGTGGCTCACGCCTGTAATCCCAGCAGTCTGGGAAGCTGAATAAAGAGGATCACTTGAGACCAGGAGTTTGAGCCCAGCCTGGTCAACATGTAGAGAGTTTATCACTACAAAAAGTTTTTATTTATTTATTTTTTTGAGACAGGGTCTCAATTTGTCACTTAGGCTGGAGTGGAGTGTGTGATCACAGCTCACTACAGCCTCGACCTCCTGGGTTCAAGCCATCCCCCCACCTCAGCCTCCCAAGTAGCTGGGACTACAGACATGCACCACCATGTCTGGCTAAATTTTTGTACTTTTTGTGGAGACAGGGTTTTGCCATGTTGCCCAGGCTGGTCTCTAGCTCCTGGGATCAAGCAATCTGCCTGCCTCAGCCTCCCAGAGGCCTGGAATGTAGGCATGAGCCACTGCTCTTGGCCTTTTTTATTTTTTTATTTATTTTTATTATTTATTTATTTATTTTTGAGACAGAGTCTTGCACTGTCACCCACGCTTGAGTGCAGTGGTGCGATCATGGCTCACTGTCATCTCTGCCTCCTGGGTTCATGCCATTCTCTTGCCTCAGCCTCCCGAGTAGCTGGGACTACAGGCGCCCGCCATCACGCCCGGCTAAGTTTTTGTATTTTTTTTTAGTAGAGACAGGGTTTCACTGTGTTAGTCAGGATGGTCTCGATCTCCTGACCTCGTGATCCGCCTGCCTTAGCCTCCCAAAGTGCTGGGATTACAGGCGTGAGCCATCATGCCTGGCCAACCATTTTTAATTTAAGAGACAGGGTCTCACTTTGTTACCCAGGCTGGAGTGCAGTACCCTTACTGCAGACTTGAACTACTGGGCTCAAGCCATCCTCCCACCTCAGCCTCTCAAGTAGCTGGGACTACAGGTGTGCGTCCCCATGCCCAGCTAACTGAGCCACCACCATGCCACTGCATGCCAGTTGTGACAAAATGAGACCCTGTCTCTAAAAAATAATGTTTTAAAAAAGGATTTACTCTGGTATTCTGAGTCCTTACTTCATGGACACTTTCCACTGTGCAGCCTGCCACTGATTTCACATAAAGACAAACAAAACCGAAAGAGACCCTTTGCTAAATTATCCCAAGTCTTACAATCAGGAAAGATTGGAAAATGTTTTCTGTAGAGACAGAGGAAACTGACTGAATGATTTCACCAGATCATCGTGCACACTGGGAGTTCCAAAGCCCCACCTCACCAATGTGATCTGCCCACTTCAGCCTCCCAACGTGCTGAGATTACAGGCATGAGCCACCATGCCTGGCCGCATGTATATATCTTAATTTTTTTAACCCCGTGCATGCATCATTTTAAAAACTTCTTTAAAAACCTGCCCTCTTAAATCCTAGCACAGGGTCCACCTGGTTCCAACTCATAAAGACCCCATAAGACCCTAGGTTAGCCAGGAACACTGGGGGACCCCTTCGTCTCCATTGGCCACACCTGGGCCTGCCTCTACCAAAGGGTAAGAGACCAGTTAAGCTTTCCATGTTGGAGAAAGACCAGTCCCTTCCCCATGGCTGCATAGAAGGAGCTCAGTGTATCCTTAGGGCCAGCGGCATCTGTGGCCTGGGCCTTATACCTTGGGGAATCGCTGTCCTGTGGGGTCTAGACGCTCAGAGTGGCAGCTGAGAGGTGGGAAGGAGGAGGTGAGGAGGGTCACTGGCAGTCCCAGTTACAAAATTCGGGTATCAGATGCCCCCAGTCAGCCTAGGATATGCACGTCACCCAGGCCTGGCTCTTCCTGCAGTCGGCACAGGTCCGGGAGGCTGCTTGTCAGTAACTTTATTTTCACCTTTTAGGACGCTGTCCCTGGCCATTTTAACCTAATGGATCAGGATAAACAAGTTAGGGAAGCAGACGGAAGAGCACATAGGAGCATTTCCTTGCAGGCTGGAGCATCACGATCCGCCAGGGGATAAGAAAGGGGCTTCTCTTCTTGCTCAGAGGAAAAGACATTTTACTAGGACAGATGCTCTCTGGTGTTCTGAACCGGCAAACACTGGGCCAGGGAGAAAGGAGGCCGGGAGAGGAAGGTGGAGAGGTTTCTGCAGGAAGTTGGGCCTTCGGGCCACTCGCTGATAGATGTGGATGCAGGGAGGGATATTTAAAATGTTTAACAGGCGGGCCTGACCCAGCAGACCTGTCACTGCAGGGCCTCCAGAGTCAGCTCCCGGAGGCCCCCTGCTGGGCCATATCTGCCCCCGTTTGGTTGGAGGACAGTGGGGAGGTCTGGGGGCCTGGGCTGCTTACCACCTAGTGTGGAAGCATTTCTGTGTGAGAACAAGGTGTGGCTGCAACCCTTCCCAGCAGCTGAACTTCAGCCCTGGTGGGGTTAGCAGCTGATGGTCCTCCTGGCCTCTCAGGTTGCCTGGCAAATCATGCCAGCCTCGTGCAGATCCCCGGCAGAATTGCAGACAAAAGACTTGTTTGCAGAATTGCGAAATTCTCCCATCCAGAGCCAGGCTGTGCACAAATGTCCCAGTGTACGGTGGGGTGGCCTCTTCTTCTGCAGTAACTGGTGTGCAGTTCTGACATGAGAAGCAAGCAGTTCTTGCTTTACCAGGAGGAATCTTCCTCTCCCTTTATCACCCTCTGGTTCCAGGGTACTGTGTACATTTCCGCCCCCACCGCTGCACAGCTGGAACACACTGTCAGAATGGATGCCTCATTGCATCAGGAATCCAGAGCTCTTCATCTATAAAACAGGAGGGGTGGGCTTCCAGAACCACTAACAGATGTCTAAGTGAAAAAAAACTCCACACCTGCCCAACCGCCAGCTTCCTTTCTCATTCTTGAGGGCTCCCAGTAACAAGACATTAGAAAAATGGGTTGCGAGCTGCGGTTTCCACTTTCCCTGAAACCCAGCTATCTAATCTCCTGGGAGTGAGAATTCAGACAGCGAATTGTCTAAGATGGGAGGTAAGAGGTGCCGTGGGAGGCCAGGTACATGTTGCCCAGGAGGCCTGGCCGCCCAGGGTGCTTGCTTCTGCAGACCCAACCGGGGATGACAGCATGGGCTGGCTAAGGCTGGTCTTGACAGAAAAGCCCATGAAAATCCCTGCTGGTTGTCTCAGTCTGAAGACCTCTGTTTTGATGACGCTTGAAATAGCAAAGCTTCATTTCATTATTTTTATGTTGATACATGTTATTTTTTGCACTTTAGTTTTCCTTTTTGAGACAGAATCTCCCTCTCTCTCCCAGGTTGGAGTGCAGTGGCGCAATCTCTGCTCACTGCAACCTCCGCTTCCCAGGTTCAAGCAATTCTTGTGCCTCAGCCTCCTGAGTAGCTGGGGTTACAGGCACACACCACTACACTAATTTTTTTTGTGTGTGTGTGTTTTTAGTAGAGACAGGTTTCACCATGTTTGCCAGGCTGGTCTGGAACTCCTGGCCTCAAGTAATCTGCCCTCCTCAGCCTCCCAAAATGCTGGGATTACAGGCATGAGCCACCGTGCCAGGCCTATTTCTACATATTATTTTTACTTCTAATCCATATATACAGTTTTAAAATTCTGATATTTACAAACTTTAGTGAAAATTCATAGCCTTGTAGCCTCCTGCCCCACCCATTTTTGCCTTCAGGTACTGCTGTCCAGAGTCAGCCACTGTCTGTGGCTCCTGGTATTTGCAGCAACCATTCCAAATGATGTGCTTATAGAGTTGTATCTTTCTAAACTTTCGAAATGATCTCCTGACTTACTGGAAGATGAAGACGTAGCTTTTTCCTCCTCCCCCCAGGACATGCTTCTTTCTCACTAAGGAACAGAATTCCTGTATTTCTTCCTATTTTAGATGCATGCCTTTGATTATAAGGTTTGCCATTATTTTATGAGGCACTACAAAAGAAGAGAAGTGCAAATAAAGTAACTATGATGCAAGTAAACTATCATGCAACACTTCCTTATCACATTGACTAAAAAATGTGTTCTGATTTCCACAATGTTAAAACGGGGAAAAAATGTGCATTTTAGAATATTATGAATTACAGAACAGCACATCTTCTGATAAAATCCCTGGTCAGTATTTGTATTATTTTGCTTATGTAAATATTGTCTGCAGTGTACTGTGTTTACATTTCTGCTCATGTATATCTTTTCCCCTCGGGAGTTAATAATTGCCTTGTCTTTTTTAATTCATAGGGTTTTTTTTTTTTGGCATTTATGAGTAATTCATTCCCAAGTTCTCCTCAATGTGGTGAACACACCAGTAATCTTGCCATTGCATTTCTCTTCCTGTGCGGACATCCTCCGGGAACTATCCTTCTGCTTCAAACTCAGACTGGTTTCTCCTCAGGTCTACTGTAGTTACCAGCCCAGATTTCAGCATCCTCCTGGAAGTCATTTTTCCTTCTCTCCTGTGTTGGATTCCCTGTTTCCTAGAGCTTGTATCTTTTTTGGTTAATTCTTTGTTTTGTTGGAGCACATCCTCTAGTAGCTTCCTGAGGAAGGGTTCATGGCAGCTAAATATTTGGAGACCTTGTAAATGTCCCTTGCACTTGTCTGGGCATAGAGCTCAACTTCAGGAATATTTTTTCTTCATGTTAGAGGCTTTCTTCAAATGTCTGGTGATTTACTGTTGACACTCAAGTAACGTGTGCATGAGTGAAGCTTGTCAACCAGTGGGCTCATTGTCGGGTGATTCAATGGAGACCTGGATGTTTCATTAAGGAACCCACTAGGTCATTCTCTGTAAGTCTTTTTTCTCTGACTGCTCAGCTTCCCTAATGATGAATCCTCGAATCTTCTGCCCATGGGATAGAACCCTTATTGCCAGCATTCTGGGATCTAAGAGGGGTAAGGAGGCTGTGGTGTCCTATAATCCAGAGTGCAACTGGGTGCAGTGGCTCACTCAGGAGTCCCAGCCACTTGGGAGGCTGAGGCAGGTCTGCTTGAGACCAGGAGTTCAAGACCAGCCTGGGCAACATAGTGAGACCCTGTCTCTACAAAATACAAAAATTAACTGGGCATGTTGGCATGTTCCCATGGTCCCAGCTACTCAGGAATTTGAGGCTGCAGGGAGCCATGATCATGCCATTGGACTTTAGCCTGGGTGACAGCAAGACAAAACAACAAAGACGATAAAGGACAGAGTGTCTTCTAATTCTGTTTCTATGGTGTGTCACATGCCAGGTCTCAGTTGTGCCTGGTGTCCTTGAGTCCAGTCCCTCTTAGATTCAACCTTTCCTCCCGAGGCTGGGCAGGGACAGTGGTGTGACAGTGCAGCTGTGCATAGGTGTACATAGAGATGGAAATAAATGTGGAGTCTTATAGCTCCAGTACACATTCTCAACACATTTGTTTTCAGCACACCTGCACCCGTGTTCTACACAGAGGGAACCAATTTCTGCTTTTTCTAAGATTCTGTGGTGTAGCTGATTTTCTTCTTACAGATTTCCCTCCCTTTGAGCTTAGGTTGCAGCTTTATCTTCTCTGCTAAATTAGTTGCTTCTCATTCATCTGCTTTTTTTTTTTTTTTTCTGATTTCCATAACATTGTTAACATTTTTATCTGCTGTTGTCTCTGTTCCTATTCTCTCTTTATACTTATGGGTCCAGGCAGTGGTGTCCTGGTAAGTGCCTGACAAAACAGCTCTTGTGGGGAAGGGAGGAACCCTGAGTGGTAGCAGTCCAATTTCTGTGGTGTAAATATTCCTAATGTGGCTAATTTCAAGGCACCAAAAGGACATCCCTGAACATGCAGTTGGAAAGAAAAGCAAAGTAGCACACCATTATCCAGATGGTTTCTGGCTTAAAATGGTTCCACTTAACGATTTTTTGACTTTACGATGGTGTGAAAGTGATACACATTCAGTAGAAACAGTACTTCAGTACAGTATTCAGGAAATCACATGAGATATTCAACACTTTATTATAAAATAAGCTATATGTTAGATGATTTTGCCCAACTGTAGGGTAATGTAAGTGTTCTGAGCTCGTTTAAGGTAGGTTAGGCTAAGCTCTGATGTTCAGTAGGTTAGGTGTATTAAATGACTTTCTGGTTTATGATTCCTTCCTTCCTTCCTTCCTTCCTTCCTTCCTTCCTTCCTTCCTTCCTTCCTTCCTTCCTTCCTTCCTTCCTTCCTTCCCTCCTTCCTTCCTTCCCTCCTTCCCTCCCTCCCTCCCTCCCTTCCTTTCTCTCTCTCTCTCTCTCTCTCTCTCTCTCTCTCTCTCTCTCTTTCTTTCTTTTTTGAGATGGAGTCTTGCTCTGTCACTCAGGCTGGAGTGCAGTGGCACAATCTCGGCTCAAATGCAACCTCTGCCTCCTGGGTTCAAGCAATTCTTCTGTCTCAGCCTCCTGAGTCGCTGGGACTGCAGGCACCTGCCACCATACCCAGATAATTTTTGTATTTTTAGAGGAGATGAGGTTTCACCATAGTGGTCAGGCTGGTCTTGAACTCCTGACCTCAGGTGATCCACCTGCCTCAGCCTCTCAAGGTGCTGAGATTACAGGTGTGAGCCACTGTGCCTGGCCTGGTTTATGATATTTTCAACTTAAAATGGGTTTGTCATAAGTCAAGAAGCATCTGTGTAATATTTCCACTATACACATACAGTAGACATGAATAGAAAAAAGTAACCTCAAGAGAATATGTAATTACAAAAATAATATGAAGTGACAAGTATTGAGATTTTATTAGCTTTATTTATTGATTTATTGAGATGGAGTTTCTCTCTGTCGTCCAGGCTGGAATGCAGTGGTGCAATCTTGGCTCACTGCAACCTCTGCCTCCCAGTTGAAGCCATCCTCGTGCCTCAGCTTCCTGAGCAGCTGAGATTACAGGCACCTGCCGCCACGCCTGGCTAATTTTTATATTTTTAGTAGAGACAGGATTTCACTGTGTTGGCCAGGCTGGTCTCAAACTCCTGACCTCAGGTGATCCTCCTGTCTTGGCCTCCCAAAATGCTGGGATTACAGGTGTGAGCTACCCCGCCTGGCCTTTATTAACTTTATTTTTAACATAATTTTAAAAATTGTAAGCCTGTATTTAGTTTTTTAAATAGCTATGTGTCACAACCAGCTGGCAAAATTCCCGACAATTTAACAATCAGTTCTCAAAAGTCAGTGTCAGCTGGCGCTAACGCACCACTGGGTTTATGCCTTTGTAATGGTTTTCTTATCTTTTTAGTATATTAATCAATTGTTTTTAAGTTTATTTCTCTATAGCATACAGTTACCTCTCCTCACATGTTGTTAACACATTGGTAATCCATTCAAAATTCACATTGTCTAATCATAGCTCTCAAACTGTGGTGAAGAAAAGATGACACCTCAGTAGAATGAGATGATGCTTGACATGAGGGATAAATAAAGTTAAAATAAAATGAGGTGAGGAGAGGTCATCAGTATCCACAGGTGGTCAAGGAAAAGTGGTGTCAACACAATGGGGCAGGAGGAGATTGATAGTTACTGCTTTGTCCCAGCAACACAATTGCTAGCAATACAGTTGCTAGAACAAGGTAGTAACAGTAACCAACCTTCCAGTTCCCATTTAATCTCAACTTTTTTTGTTTTTTGGGACTTTTTTTGAGATGGAGTTTCACTCTGTCACCCAGGTTGGGCACGATCTCGGCTCACTGCAACCTCCACCTCCTGGGTTCAAGCGATTCTCCTGTCTCAGCCTCCCAAGTAGCTGGGATTAAAGTCTCCCACCACCACACTGGGCTAGTTTTTGTATTTTTAATAGAGATGGGGTTTTACCATGTTGGCCAGGCTGGTCTCAAACTCCTGACCTCAGGTGATCCACCCACCTCAGCTTCCCAAAGTGATAGGATTATAGGTGTGACCCACTGTGCCTGGCTAATCTCAGTTTTTAAGAAGATACCATTTAATGTATCTGTGTTTCTTAGCAATTCTCTGAAGTGGTTCCAAGCAACATCTTACTCTAAACATACATGTCTGTATAATGAGACCAGCTGCCTACATACAACCCTTCATGAGATGAGCTCAAAGCATTTTACCAACGGTGCCTCGTTAAGTCTTACCAAACCTCAATGTGGGAATTGAGGGGGGACATCATTATTTCTGTTTTACTGATGGATAAAGCAGAGGCCTTAAAGCAAACCAACAGTAGCTGAGACCAACCTGTTTGTCTGCGAATCCAGTGTTCCAGTGTTCTATCTTTTCATGACAACACGATCTTGAACACCAAGTTATGTTTTCTGCCTCTATATAGGTATGTGGAGGGTACAGTTTTATCTGAAATATCAATGAATTATTTGAAGTCCTGAATTGTATGATTCTGGTTTTTACCTTTGTTGACCCCCTCACACCTTCTTGCGCGTGTGATTTGATAGCATCTTATGGAATTAATACCAAAGACCTACCTAGTTACTTTTCATTGCAATTACAGTGTTTAAAAATAATTGCGCAGCCAGGCGTGGTGGCTCACGCCTGTAATCCCAGCACTTTGGGCAGCTAAGGCGGGTGGATCACCTGAGGTCAGGAGTTCGAAAACAGCCTGGCCAACATGGCGAAACCCTGTCTCTACTAAAAATACAAAAATTAGCTGGGTGTAGTGACAGGCACCTATAATCCCAGCTACTCAGGAGGCTGAGGCAGGAGAATCACTTGAACCCAGGAGGCGGAGGTTACAGTGAGCTGAGATCACAGTACTGTACTGCAGCCTGGGCAACAGAGTGAGACTCCATCTCAAAAAAATAAAATAAAATAATAAAATAATAAATAAACAAATACATGTAATTACACAAACCACAATTACTTTTGTACCAACCTAATTATCCAACATAACTCCAGTCTGGCCATAGAAATAGGGGAGTGTTGAAAACAGAAGCCTGCACTACTCGGGTACAAAGGGGAAGATCAGGGACTATGGTTTGGTCTCCGTGTTGAGCAGATAACAAAGCATTAATAATTGCCCAAATAGACCATGGACATTTTGAGCATTTATTATGTGCAAGATATGAAATTTAGTATTTTATACATATTGGCACATTTAAATGATTTAAATTGGCACATTTAAATGACAATTTCTGGTTAGTATTAGTATTATCCCTGTTTTTCAGATAAAAAAATTAAAGCTTAGAGGGTCTAAATAAGTTTCACAAAGACACAGCTAGTGAGTGGTTTGAACCAAAGGTTGTCCAGCTGTAGGTCCATGTGCTTGTAGAGGCTATTGTCTTGCCTTTCTACTCCATCTTTTAGTAACACAGCTGGCCTCTTGGCTATGGGAATTAGTGTAGGGATGGACCTGGCACCCAGCAGAGTCCTAGGCAGGGTTCTCCTAGCTGGACCTAGCAGAAGAACCCTTTCTTCCTTGGTGACAGAGTCATTCGACTGTTTCCTCAGTGAGGTGGACTGCCATGTCTACTGCTCTGTGAGGAAAGCCCTCTGTAGGAGGAGAGATTGAAATCCACAGGCAAAGAGAAAAGCAGAGACCATGATGGGGAGGCTGGGTGTGGTGGTTCATGCCTGTAATCTCAGCACTTTTGGAGGCCGAGGTGGGCGGATCACTTGAGGCCAGGAGTTTGAGAACAGCTTGGCCAACATGGTGAAACCCTGTCTCTACAAAAATACAAAAAAATTAACCAGGTGTGGTGGCGCATGCGTGTAATCCCAGCTACTCAGGAGGCTGAGGCATGAGAATCACTTGAACCCAGGAGGCAGAGGCTGCAGTGAGCTGAGATCATGCTACTGCACTTCAGCCTGGGGGACAGAGTGAGACTGTGTCTCAAACACACACAAAAAAAAGATGGGGAGAAGAATTCTGATGGCATTCAAATCCTTGACTTCAATCCCTGACCCTGTTATCTAAACTAGCCTGAGTTCAGCTTTTGCCACTAGGCTACTGGGAGTGTCCTGAGTAATACAGGGTTTACATACCACACTATCCAGCTGCGACCTGTACCAAGTTGACCAGGATAGGGGAGTTTGCCACTGGGTCCCTTGGACTTACCCCAGTCTGTGTCAAATCTTTAAGCAGGTAAACTTTCCCCACAATACAACCCTTCTTCCACTTTTTTTTTTTTTTTTTTTTTTTTTTTTTTTTTTTGAGTTCGGGGTCTTGCTCTGTCACCCAGGCTGGAATGCAGTGGCACAATCATAGCCCACTGCAGCCTTGAACTCCTGGGCTCACGTGATTCTCCCACTTCAGCCTCCTGAGTAGCTGGAACACCAGGTGCACACCACCATGCCCCACCCCTTCTTCCACTTCGAAATACATTCTGTATTGCACCTGTAAGATTTTTCTCCATCTCTTGTTACTTGGTCCAAGCCTCCTAATGCAAATACAGCACAGTATGTAGTGACAATGTGGACATCTTAGTGTTGACAGGCATTACTTCATATTCTGACCTCAAGAGGCAGGACAGCAGTCATGGAACTAACAATATGAACAATACGATTACATTCCTGACTTCAACTGGGGGTCCCCAAACTGTGTGATTTCACAGGCCAGATTATTATGATTTTTTTGGATGCGACGGGGGTGGGGAGAATATCATAGAGCTGCCAACTTTTTATTTTGTCAAACAGGGCTAATAGACTTACATTTATCCTACCCCAACTCTTCATTCATTTACTTAACAGGTCTAGAAAATACTCTTCGGTCATCCCTGCGGTTAAGCAACCTTACTAAGTCACTGGAAGAATATAAAAGGTCACATGAATTCTTCCACTCCACTTCACCCGATACCTTTGGTTACTGTCTTAGTCCATTTGTGTTGCTGTAAAGAAATATGTGAGGCTAGGTAATTTACGAGGAAAAGAGGTTTATTTGGCTCACAGTTCTGCAGGCTGTACAAGAAGCATGGCACCAGCACCTGCCTCTGGGGAGGGCTTCAGGCTGCTTCTACTCATGGCAAGAGGCAAAGGGAAGCTGGTATGTAGAGACCACGGGGTGAGAGAGAGAGCAAGAGAGAGAGGAGAGGTACTGGGCTTTTTATTTAACAACCAGCCCCTCTGGGAACTAAGAAAATGAGATCTCACTCGTTACCAAGAAGTCAGCACCAAGCCATTCATGAGGGGTCTGCCTCCATGGCCCAAAATACTTCCTGTTAAGCCCCACCTCCTGACATCACCACATTGGGGATCAAATTTCAATATGAGATTTATTGGGGTCAAATAAATCATATCCAAACTATAGCAATTACCTTCCAAAATTTAGAGGCAAGTATATGGAGACTGTCAGTTGACCTTGTTGGTAATAATTTTTTTAGTTAGCTGGAAGCTAGAAAGGGCAAAAAGAGGTGAAGAGGAAGCTGTGGCCATGGAGGTTAATGTGGTCTGGGCTTGGGGTAGGTGTGGTGAGTGGAGGTTGACAACAGGTACAGCTTGTACCGCAAGGGCTGGGTAGCGCAGGAGCTAAGGGAGGCGGGAGTGCCTGCAGAGCCCAGTTCCTATGCTGGGTGTTCTCTGATGAGCTCTGGAATGAAGTAGGCATGGGCAGTTGTTAAGGCTTTAAATCCCTCGATGTTAGGCCTTGAGGGACTGTGATTTCTCCCCACATCACTTCCCCTTAACCAAGCAGTAAACTACATTTGGCTAAAATTGTGCCTTTAGGACAATAGCCAGAGCACGACTCAGAGCAAATCTATGACAGCCACGCTAACACTGCACATAGGACCAGACACAGAGAAAAAGTCTTGGTGTGCCCAGTATCTGCATCTAAGCAAAATAAGTTTATCAGAATCTCCTTGAAACTGCTGCCAAGGAAATCTGAAAGTTTCCAGTAAGCAAAGCACAATGAAATGGAAATTAATTGTACAGTACCCATTACCTTTAGTTTAAGTGCAATTGATAAGCTCTTTACTTACTGTACCACCTGTTTTATTTTAATGAAAGGAAAAATTAGCTATTAGAGCTTTTGTGGATTCATTTGCAACCATGGTCTCTCAACTGTATTTCTTTGGGATGACTTTAAGTTCCTGAGTCCCCAGTTCTCCGACTGAAGTAGTGGTAGTGGGCTGTGTCAGTGAGGCAGGCCTTTGATGGGGGAATGTGGTCAGTGACCTTCAAGATGGTCCCCACCTCCGGGTGTCCATGGTGTAGTCCCTTCCCACATTGTGGCAGGGTTGATCTATGTGACCAATAGGACACAGCAGAACCCAGTGGAGTTTATTTTTAAGATGAGCTCTCAGGTTCTCCCCCTCTCTCTCCCCCCATCTATCAGATCACTAATTCTCAAGCCAGCTGTTATGTCAAAAGGACATGCAGACAGTCTGTGGGCGGGGGGGCATGGGGACTCGAGCCAACAGCCAGTGAGGGCCTGAAGCCATGAACACTGTGAGCACTCTTAGAAGTGGCTCCTCCAGTCCCAGTCAAGCCTTCAGGTGGCTGCAGCCCTGACTTGACTGCAACCTTGTGAGAGCCCCTGAGTCAGCACCACCTTGCTAGTTTCCAGCCCCTCAGATGCTGAGAGATCACACGTTTGCCATGGCAAAAGCTACTGTGTTTGGGGGTAATTGGTTACACGGCAGTAGAAAACCTAATACAGAGAGTACGGTACCCATTACCTCTAGTTCAGTGTGCGATTGATAAGCTCTTTACTTACTGTCCCACTTGTTTTATTTTAATGAAAGGAAAAATGAGCTATTGGAGCTTCTGTGGATTCATTTTGTGGATTCAGAGGGAAGATAGTATCTTCCTGACTCTTTCAAGAGGAGGTCCTCATTACTTCTGCTGGGAGAACTGTCCATGTCCCTGATTAGAGTGGTTGGAGCATTCTCACTCCCTTCGCTGGACTGGGGGTACCGGTATTTTGAATTAGACATAGAAAGGATTTTGCCTACATTCATTGCTGCATGCTTGCAACCCTTGTTATTTGGAGGCATGGATCACAAAGTGCACACAGAATCTAGAGGATGATGCAGAGCAGTTCTTCTTGTCCCTGTTCCATTTTGGTGGGGGCAGCAGGAAACATTTCTGTGCCCTTGTAAGCTTTTGAAACTTGTATAAATGAGAAAAAAATAAGCTTTCTTATAAACACAAAATACCTGTGGTGTAAAAAATAAAAAGGTGAAACCATTCACCACCAATGATTCCACCATCCAGATACAAATACTGTTAACAACTGGGGCATCTCGCTCTCCTATCTAGGGATATATATTTTACACAAATAGATAATATAGTAAGTGCTATTGTATGACTTTTTTCATTAAATATATTATGAGCCTGTGTTTATGTGACTAATATATCATGTCATCTGCAATTATAATTTTAAATGGTTACATGGTATCCATTATACAGATGTGTCATAATTTCTTAAGCCAGTCCCCTTTTGTTGGATGAAATTTGTTTTCATTTTTGCTATTATAAGGATTGCTAAAAAGAAAATGCTTGTAGCAAATATATGTACCTACCTTGACTTTCCTTGTTATGATAAATTATTAAAACAGAATGGTTGGACTAAAGCATATATACATTTTATTTATTTTTTTGTTTGTTTTATTTTATTTTTTTGAGATGGAGTCTCTCTCTGTTACCCAGGCTATAGTGCAGTGATGTGCTCTCAGCTCCACCCAGCAACCTCCGCCTCCCAGATTCAAGTGATTCTCCTGCCTCAGCCTCCTGAGTAGCTGGGATTACAGGCGCCCACCATCATGCCTGGCTAATTTTTGTATTTTTAGTAGAGATGGGGTTTTGCCATGTTGGTCAGGCTGATTTCTGACTCCCAACCTCAGGTGATAACACCTGCCTCGGCCTCCCAAAGTGCTGGGATTACAGGCGTGAGCCACTGCACCCGGCCTAAAGCACATATACATTTTAAATGCATTCCCACATATTACCAAATTGCCTGCCAGAAAGGTTGTACCAGTCTATACTCATTGAAATTTATTGGTGTCTATTTCCTTGTACCCTTGCCAGCACTGAGTAATAATTTTTTAAAAATCTTTCTGGCCTTCTATTTATATGGGAAACGGAATTTTCAAGAAGTCTACCTTATATTCAAAAATTGGCAGCAGCTGGCCAGGCACAATGGCTCACACCTATAATCCCAGCATTTTGGGAGGCTGAGGCTGGAGGATCACTTGAGCCCAGAAGTTTGAGTCTAGTCTGGTCAACATAGTGGGTCCTTGTCTCTACAAAAAAATACAAAAGTTAGCTGGGTGTGTTGCTGTGTGCCTGTAGTCCTAACTACTCAGGAGGTTGAAGTGGGAGGATCCGCTGAGCCTGGGAGGTTAAGGCTGGAGTGAGCTATGATTGTACCACTGCATTCCAGCCTGAGCAACAGAGCAAGACCCTGTCAGAAAGAAAAGGGAAGGGAAGAAAGGAGAGGAGAGGAGGAAAGAAAGGAAGAAATTGGCAGCAGCTTTGAGGGTGAGCAAGCTCTACTATAATCCAGTGCCTAGTCAAGGGTGAGAGAAATGAAGAAATGAATTGACTGTTTCTCCCAGATTATGCTTCGAAGATGACAGGAAGAATGTTGAAAATAATATGTATGTGTTCAGGATGCAAGAAAGTTCAAACATAAAATATTCAAATCTCTTGGCCCTATAATTATACTTCTGACAATTTAGCTTAAATATAAATTCCAGTGAAAGGGAAAAGGGTATATACACCAAACAAAGTTTATTAATAGCACTTTTTTTTTCTAAGACCTAGGTGAGAACAAAACATTACTTATATTAGGGAAACACTACAAACACTTAACAGAAAAGAAATAATTTAAGATACTGGGGTATATCATCTTGAAGGAATATTATACAGTTGTTCAATTAGTAAAGGTTATATAGAAATATACAAATATGTTTATGATATAATGTAATTAGTCATATAAAGGTTATATAGAAACACATATGTTTATAATATGTGAAGTATAAAAAATACAATTTTTAGCATTTAAAAATATGTACTAGTTAAATCCACATCAACAAGACTGCAAGGAAATATAAAACTGCCAATCGTTGTGAAGACAGTGGCATCCCATCTTTGAAATTTTTTTCTTTTCTTTTTTTTCCTGCATTGATTGCTTTTATTTAGGAAAGACCTGATGTCATATGGAAACCAAGAAGAAACTGTTTGAGGAGAAACCTATTGTCCAATTTGTAGGGAAAGCAGAGAGACAGACAGACATTCAAAACAAAGATGGAAATGTAGAATAACTTAAGTTACCAGCACACTTCATAACAATTAAAAATCATCTCGCTTCTTCCTTCTGCCAGCATAATTTTGGGCTCACAGGTGGATTGACCTGACCCCCAGGAAATGTGTGACAAGGACTCGCCGCTCACCTCCTCAGTTACAGCACATGTTTGGTGTTTACGTGAAGCTAGTGGCTTTCGGTATCATGGTGAAATTTTTCTTTTAGGTCATAATTGCATAACTACAATGAAAAGTATTGATTCTGGAAAAGGCTCACCTTCCAAAAGAGGTTCACGTCGGTGTTCACGTCAGGAGGTGAATTAATGTGCTCCAGGGACGGTCATGGAAAATGCTTGGCCACACTGGGTGTGTTCTGTAGCCAGGCGTTGCTGAACGGTGCAGAGAAAGGCGCTGGAGGCAGACAGAGCTGGGCTGGTAGCCAGGCTCCACTTCATACCAGAAGTATGAGCCCGGGCAAGTTATTGAACTTCCTACAGCTTAGTTTACATAGCTGTGAAAATGGATGAATAATGCCTGCTTGTGCTGATGTTAGCGAGGGGACGCCTGCTTGGAGGCGAGTATGCAGTGGGTGCTCAGTGAATGGTGATGAGATAAAAAGCAATGCTGCTCATTTTCTATATTCTTTTCATAATTATTGAGATTACAATGGAGAGAAGGGAATCCAGCTTAAAAGAAAACATTTGCAAATCTGTTTCTGGCAAATGGAAATAAGAGCAACTGTAAACCACATGAATCTGTCCAGGACAGAAGCGAGTGAGTGAAGGGAGACTTTCTCAGCTGGGTGGTCGTGTGAGCAGCATCTCCACTGCCTCTCTGTTAAGTAATTTATCTGGACATCTTGGTTGATAATGATGTGGCACTAAAAAACTAAAAGGCATCACAAAACTGCAAACCTTCTGCTTGCATTGCAGGAATAAAATTGGTCATGAAAAGGTGATGGCCAGAAAAATTTGGTGGGGGGTGGTGGTGGGGGAGTGTGGGGAATAGAAAATCTTGCATAATATCTATTCCTGTGCTTTTTAAAAAATCAGTTTATACAGTCTAATTTTTAAAAACAAAAGCTAGATTTTAGCTCTTTTCTATCCAGTGATTTGAAATCAGCCTGAAGACAGCAAGGTGCGTTGAATTCGCTATGACATCAACCAAATTTGTCAATTTCATTTGGATTTCCAGAATGTCCAGTGCTAGGAGACTCATAAGGTGGAGAGAAATGGCCTGACTTATAGAAACTGAGTGAGACTCCGGAACCACTTGATGCAGAGACACCTGTGACCTGAAAAAGTCTATTTGTGTTTCCTCTGGAAATCCGGGCCAAGAAGACAGGGACAAGCTCCCAACTCTGACTACCCCTTTTATAGGGAAAAAAATCCCATACCCTCTTTGCAGCAAGTGACAAATCCTTGTCATATAGAGATGGCTTTTCCTCCTCCTCTTCAAACATCTTTTAGCAGCAACAGCAGCTCAAGTAACACGTTATTTCAGCGTTAAAATGCGGGCTTTGTAGACCTCTTAGGCAGACAGAGGCAATTTCAAAGGAAACTTCTTTGGCTGGGTACTCAGTGTTACACAGGGATTTGGGGAGTTAATATTCACTGTTTCTGTTGTTGGAGAAAAGGAAAGCAGAACTGCTCTTTTTCATGACTCTCCCCAATGTGCATCTGTTTCCATTCGTATCTTGGAATTGGGAAGATGGAGGAGACTTGAGCGGTGACCCACCTAGCCTCTTGACGCACGCTGGGCTCACCTTAAAACCCCCCAAACAGATGGCAGTTGATCATGGTTTTAAATATCCCAGCATAGACTTTCTGCAGCCTCCCTTGTTAGCCACTATCAGCGCTTAACATTCTGTCATCTGAATAACTCCTTAAAAATGATACCAACGGTAGTAGAAATTTAAAAGGGACCTTCCAAAAAAAAAAACATGCAAAAGCTTACCACCCCAGTAAATCACCCGCAACAATGTTGCAACAGTTTAAATTTACTGCAGAGAGAGTGAAGTTTAGGAGACACCGCTTTATAATATTTTCGAGAGATAGTTATGAGTGCCAATGAGTCTTGTTCCTTTTGCAGCAGGGCCTGCTCCACTGAGTCATCCTGCCTTCAGAAGCTTCCAGTTAAGCAGCAGGCCCCGGCCATAGGCTCCCCGTGTCCCCAGCCTCCAGAGGAGAGGCTCCCACACGATGTTCTCATTGCCCTTAGCTCCACTCCAAAAGGGGCCTGCAGTTCTGCTGCTTATCAGGGGTCTACTGGGAAGTGAGGTGTCACTGTCCCTTTCTGGCAGCCTCTGCACTGTCTGTGAGTGGCTCTCCTGGATTAAGAGTTTGCAAAGTATGGCCAGTGGCCAGGACTGGCCTGCTGCCTGTTTTTGTTTAACCCGCGAGCTAAGAATAGTTTTTACCTATTTTAAGTAGTTGAAAAAAAATCAAGAGAAGAATACTATTTCGTGATATGTGAAAAATCACATGAAATTCAAATGTAAGTGTCCATAAATAAAGCCTTACTGGAAGACAGCCCTTGCCCATTTATTTCTGCCTCTTTCGCTACTGTCTGCGGTTGCCTTCACGCTACAATGGCAGTACTGAGTAGTTGTGGCGGGCCCTGTATGACAGTAAATCCTAAAGTATTTGCCATCTGCCCCTTCACAGAAAGAGTTTGTTGACCCTGGCTTTCGAGCCTCTCATCACTTTGGGATCCCTCTCTTTACCTTCCCCAGAGTGAGGGAGGCAGTAACGTTCCTCATGAGTGCTTAGTCCTCGCTCCCAAGGCAAGAAACCCCCCAAAACCCCTCTCTTTCTGCAGTCTTCTTGTTGGCTTGATAGTGGTAGGGCTGGTTCAGCCAAGGTCACAGTTGGAGGGTGGGAAGGGGGTACAGCTTAGGACGAAGGGGGTGTCTGCTCTAGTCCTGTTTGCAGCAATCTTTAGAATGCAAAATAATTAAGAAGAAAATGCTGATTTTGGGCTATGGGATGCAATTCGAATTCTGGAAAATTAGAATCAACAGAACGTGGGATGTGGGAGTCCAGGACAACTCCTCTGTTTTGGCCGTGTTTGGTGCCATGTGCAGAGGTGGCAGAGATGGGAGAAGGAAGAGGTTTGGGCAGGGGGAGGGAAGAATCAAGATTCTGCTTTGGATGGACCACGTTTGTGGTTCATTGAGAGGACAGCTAGACAACTGGCCACTTGAAGATGGGATGGAAGGCTGAATCTGCAAGGTGTCACAGATGAATGGTATGGAAAGCTGTGGTAGTGGATGAGATCATATGAGCAGTGGGTGCCATCTAAGGACTTGTAATGGGCTCCTCAACACTCGGAAGTTGGGTAGAGGAAGAAGACCACATGAGGGCAGTATCCTGAATGTTCCACTCACTGCTGTATCCCTAGCACTGGATATGGTGCTTGGCACACACTGCACGCTCAGTAAATTATTTGTTGCCCATATAAGTTAACTCGAATTCCAATGGACTAGCATCTTCCACTCTGAACATATTCAACAACAGCAACATCGCACTTACCTATCTTCTCTTCCCTGATCTCTTTCTCATTCTGTCTCTCCTTCCCTTTTCCTCTGCCTTCTTGTTGCCTTCTCTGATATGAGTTAAACTCATCAGGGGTGCCCAGGCATCCAGTTATTCTTGAGCATTCCTTATCTGGCTACAACTCTGGGTGACACTGGTTACTAGTTTAGTGAACGAGCCAACATATATTCTTCTTTTTGTTTACATAGTTTTTTTTTTTTATATTAAACTTGTTCCTATTGCCCCTCAACTCTTTATGAAATGTCAGTTAATGCTATTTTTGGCTCTATTCCTACCTTAGACAAATGCCTCACAACTTGGTGTCATCTGACCTTAATTAGGAGGTTCTTGGTTATGACATTGTTGGGGTAAAAAGAGAGATGTTCAGTATGGGCTCCTCTCTGACATGAGTAAGGTCATGCAGGATGTCCCCAGGTGGAGGCTGAGTCATGGATAGGCTGCCTTTGGGGTGCTATTATTCAACTCTTGGTGCTTGCACTTAAGACAGAAGAGAGTCTCTCTTATTTCCCTCTATCTAGTTGATGAAAAGTCATTTGTGATGGAATCTAAGGTCAGATTTCAACACAGAGAGATTACATCTCTTGCTCATTCCTTATCTACATGGCCTATCTATCATCAAAGAAAATTAAATTGGTCTGCCAAGATCTGATCTACACATACCATTGAGATGAGTGCAAATCGATTGCTTGTTGTTGCTCGAGTCACTTTTGGCACAGAAGAGAAGTGGACTTCTATCATGGCCTGCTTGGGAGTTGCGTGAGGTGAGGCGAGGGACATTAGAGAGACTTGACAAGGCTGGAGGCCATCTTCAGCACCAGGCATTATGCCAGCCACTCGACAAGGATTTTCTCAACTAATGTTCACAAACGCCCAGCGAGGTTGGTATGATTCCGTCTGCTTTCCAGTTAAGGAAACTGAGGCTGAGAAGGCAGAGTGTCATGTTTCAGGTCAGACACTGGTAAGTGGCAGAGGCAGAACTGGAACTGCACATCCTTCACGCTGAGTCCAGCAGTTATACATGTGTGGGATTCCAAACCGTATCGCATTGCAGGGAAGACAATCTTTAAGCTCCTATGGCTTCCAACATCACCAGGATACAGATCACTTCCAAATGTTTAGCTCCGCCCTCTAAAATCCAGCCCACATCTCCCACTGCCTTCTGGACATTTCTACTAGGACATCCTTCTAAAGGCTAGAGCACAAGGCAGAAACTCAAATAACCATCTTCCTTTCAAAACCCAGGCCTCCACCCCTCACTGTCCTGTTTTCTCATGGTATGTCATTCTGTCAAACTTCTCAAAACCTGAGTTATTCTGAACCTCAGAGATTCTATCCCTAAAACATTTCCCATCTCTATCTCTCATCTGCATTTTCACCACCACTACCATTGTGGCCTTTGTCACCTAAGGCTGGGATGACCGAGAGAGTGAAATGTATCTTTCACCAGCTGTCACAGTTCAAGTGCTGCTTCATCAAGTCAGAGCCTAAAACTATGGGCCTCAAATTTGTCTGAATATCGGACTCACCTGGAGAGTTTAAGCAGCACTACAAATTCTCTATGAATGATCTCCCCTTTCAGCATTACCAGGGTCATATAAGACGTGTCTGTATTTGGGAGACCAATGCTGTTGTCATAGGTTCTGGGGGTCAGACATAGTATCCAAGCATGAAGAAGACACGGCCCTAGTCATACTCTTGTCTCTTTGGACTGGATGAAGGCAGGCAGGCTTGGCTGCCAATAAAAAGAGTCAAGAGGGAGAAACTTAACAACATTGCACGTTCCACTTTTCATTATTCCCCCAAAGGTATCTGCTGTGTTTTCCAGTGACTCAGCAGGTGCTCGTGCCTCATGAGGCCTCTGACCTCCCCACTAAAGGGCTACACTTCAGACTTGGCAGCTTCTCATGTTATGTCTTCTGACCAGCTTTCTTGGAGCTTTCTTCCAGAAGACAGCTAGTTGGTTGGCAAATCTGGTCAATTATCACAGAATATAATGGCAAAATTTCTTAATTTGCATTCCATATAACACTAGTACTATAAGGCACTCTACAAAAAGGAGAATTCCATGACCAAATAATCTTAGCAAATCTCTTGGACAGGCACTTTAGCATGTTAAAGGCTTTGAGAATATCTGCATTGCAAAGGTTTATCGATTTTAGTTTGTTCCATTATTTTCCAAATGTATTTGACCATGGAACTCCTTTATTTTCAAGCACCATTCTAATAAGGTAAGAGGCCAGTGTCTATGAGATGTGATTTCTGATAGGTTAAAGCATGGGAAAATGGCTGCTGATAATATGCATCAATTGTAACAAACATCCTAATTTCAGAGACATTAAAATGTGAAAGCTTGTGTACCTTAGTCTTAGTTAAATCCAGTGATCCAAAGTCGCTTCCCTTGGGACTAGGGTTTTGTGGAACACCTGTGGGGAATTGCTGGGCAAGATGAATCTATTTTAACAGGGATGTTCTGGATATGACCAAACATGGGCAATGTGGTAGAAAGGGCAGGCAGTGGAGGCATTGGAGGGGAGAAGGGATTTCCAGCAGCTGCCACTGCTCTGTGTTCAAGAGGACTGGCCTGGGAAGGAAGGAATGATGTCTTCATTGCCAGCAGCCTGGGCTCTGGTGGGCAGAAGAGTGTGATGACCCCAGTCCCACCCTGAGAAAAAGCCTTCTGGCTTGCCAGGTGAGGGGTATCATGAAACAGAAAAAGGTGCATATATGTTGTCATCAGGTGGCAGGGGAGGGGTGGTGGTGAAGAAGCTGATGGGAAGTGGTGTTGAGCCCCAGCTGTGCCCTATTGTGGTGGTGTGAATTTGAGGGAGTTTATACACACACACACACACACACATGTTCTATATATATACACACAAATGTTCTATATATATACAAATGTTCTCTGTGTGTGTGTGTATATATATCTTTTTTTTTTTTTTTTTTTTTTTTTTTTTTTTTTTTTGAGACAGAGTCTCACTCTGTTGCCCAGGCCGGAGTGCAGTGATGCAATCTTGACTCACTGCAGCCTCTGCTTCCTGGGCTCAAGTTATTCTCCTGCCTCAGCCTCCCACGTAGCTGAGACTACAGGTGCATGCCACCGTGCCTGGCTACTTTTTTGTATTTTTAGTAGAGACGGGGGTTCACCATGTTGGCCAGGCTGGTCTCGAACTCCTGACCTCAGTGATCCACCCGCCTCGGCCTCCCGAAGTGTCGGGATTACAGACGTGAGCCACCGCACCTGGCCGGTTGAGGGAGTGTCTTAAGCGACCTGAACATCCGTATCTTAGTACATCAGTCGAACTACCATGATGATAACTATCGGATGGATTCTGTTTATGCTGTGTATAAGAGAAAGGTGACTACGGTGGTGGACCCAAACAAGGCTCCTTTTCTTACACTTCTCAGGAAGTCCAAAGGTAGGCATTTTGGGGGTGCTGGGGACATCTGTGATCCAGATTGCTTCTTTCTTCCTGCTGTTTTCTCAAAGTGAAGCTTTTGTCTTCGCATTTGCCTCTTCGTGGCCACACGATGGCTGCTCTACCTCCCACCGAACTCTGCATTCCAGGCAGGAAGGGAAAAAGGGGAAGCTCCTATACTAGGAAAGCAAAGCTGTTCCCAGAAATCTCCAGCCAACTTCCAGCTAGAACTCCCTGGCCAGCATCTTAGCTATCAGTCTGAGCAGGCAAGCATTAGGGGGCACTTAGGGAACAAAATTGGGATTTGTCAGAAAGGAAGAAGGTGAATGCAGATACTGGGTCCGTGCCTAGTAGCATCGGCCACGCATGTTGGCCGATTACTGGGCTCTGGGAGGTAAGAATGCGCTAATACACACAGATGTGCCCAGCTCTGTGTCGGACACAGAAGGGACCCGCTACAGATGCTTTTCTTTCCACACCTCCGCCCCACTGATAATGTTTGATGGCTGTCCCCATCCTCACAGTTGGAAAATCTGTTGTAATTTGTGGTTATACCACAAGGGGGCATGTAACCAGGAGGGAGTCAGAATCTTGGCTGTGCAGCCTTTGGTCCAACACGCACAGTGGAGGAGAAATGGATTGGATGTTTTGCAACAGGAAGCCCAGGGTGGACGCCAGTTGGCAACTGGGCGTCCAGACACAACATTGTGTTTCATTGGAGAAAGTCAGTGTCTGGGCTAAAGTCCTTCCCCGACTATCCAAGTGGATTGCTCCCTTGTCCTCTGCGCTCCCAGAGGGATCGCTACCTGTTATTTGCACGGCTTTATGACATCTCTTTGTTATTTCCGCGTGTTTACTTCCTGTGTCTCCAACCATGCTATGAACTCATTTGGGACAAGTCTTGCTTCTTGTCCCCTTTGTCCATGCTGTCCCCACCCCTGATCCTCTGACAGTCCAGTGCCTTGGGAGCCAGCCAGGTGAGCGTGTGAAGTGGGCCTGGGGTGAAGAGGAGGCAGCACCCTACAGTGTACACAATCCCTGCCCCTGCCTGACGGAACTCTCATCTAAATAAAAAAAAACATTGGGAAGTAAAGGGTCAAAGTAATGATCAGCAGTGGCTACTCACCTGAAAAACAACAGCAACAACAACAACAGAAAAACAAAACCATTTATCTTGTGCCTTCATAGAAGTACACACCTTTGATGAATTTGTGTCAAAAAATCAAACCTGAATCTGATCAAGCTTCTAGATATAACCACCAATTTACAGGACATAAACGAGAGGAACATGTTAAATGATACCACAGGAATGCAATTAGCAAGAACCGGACTGTGGGAAACCCTATGGGACAAAATGGCCCAGTTTCCTCAACAAATATATTGCAAGGACTATAACAAATGTGGAAGACAAGCCTATAGATTAAAAGACATTTAAGAGAGATATCAACCAGTTGTGATATGTATTGTATTTGGTTCCTGATCTGAACAAACTGTAGAAAAATATTTGAGGCAACTAAAGAAATTTTAAAAATGGACATTGACCTTATCTATCTTCCTCTTCAAATACAAGTTCCTGAAGTGTCCAGGGTACAAGTCAATTCACTCCTGGATAATTTAATATATATTTTAAACACTGGCTTGATTAAGGAATTATGTTTTTTAGGTGTGACAATGATACCGTGGTATGTTTTTGAAGGAGTCCTTATCTTTTAAGGATGCATATTGAAATATTTTAGAGATAAAATGATATTAGGGATTTCTTTAAAATACCACAGTATGTATGGAGGTGAATGACTGGTTAATTCATTACAGATGAATTAAGACTAGCTAGCCTCATGGTTGTGGAAGTTGGACAACAGACGCATAAAATATCATTGTCTTAAATGCTCTAACTTTTGGTTATGTTTGAAATGTTCATAATAGAAAGAAAAAAAAGCTGAAAAAAGGAAGAATCACTGGGCTAAGCAAGCCATACCGATGGCTGACAGGTGGATTTACTATGGAGCTGATGAAATGCAAATGTGTGAGCCTGTCGCCAGCACAGGCCCCTCCCAAGAGAATTGTGCATTCATCATTTTTTCTCAAGGGGGACTCCCCAAATGGTAAAAGCTTGAGGCCTCACAAACCTTCCATCTACCCTTGATGGCAGGCAACTGATTGACTCCTGCTTCAGACATTCAATGAATGTTTGCTGGTTTTTTTTTTTTTTTTTCCTGATACAGTTGGGATCTCACTATGTTGTCAGGCTGGTCTCAAAATCCCGGGCTCAAGTCATCCACCGGCCTCAGCCTCCCAAGTAGCTGGGACCACAGGTTTGCGCCACTGTACCTGGCTAAAAGCACTTGATGTTGAAGATTTTCAAACTTAAACAAAAGCAGACACACATTATATAATGAACCTCATGTGCCCTTCCCCCATTTAAGTTCTCAACATTTTGCTATATTTACACCTTTTTTTCTCCTCTTCCTTTTTCTTCTTCTCTTCCTCTTTCTTCTTTTCCCCTAAGTAGCTGTTTCTCCATTTTCTTTCATAACCGCGATATCACTATCAAACCTAACAAAATTAATAATTATTTAATATTATTTAAGATTGAACCCATGTTCAAATTTTCCCAATTACTTCAAAATGGTTGGTTCTTAAGCAAAAATCTCCAATTAATGTCCGAAACATGAAATAAGAGCCATTAATGAATCATCCCTCTTTTTGCATTAAATATTAGCTTAAGTCACACTTTCCTCCTCCATACCAGGTGGTACTGTATGAAAATACTAAGGTTGACCTTTTTGCGAAATGTAATTGTGCAGGTAAATTTAAAATGGTTATATTTATCAATGGCTACTCATGGCGAGTAAACAAGGTATAAGCGTGTTAGCTGAAAGAAGAGCTTATTTGAAGTATAAATAAGACAACCTACGCATTTGCTCTATGTTCCTTCTTTCTGCAGCTAACAGCCAGCACTCTGCTGTTAACAGTGACCTTTCCTTCTAGCCCTGTCATGCTATAATTATCTAATATGTTCTGTGCGCTTTGCATACTATGTAGACTATACTACGCGGAATAGAATGCATATTGTATGCAGTCTGCTAGGCATACTACCTTTTAATAGTTTACAAGGCATAAAAAGGTTAAGAACCAACAAAGGGCATGCACGCTGCATTAGTCGGCTCCGGCTGTCATAAAAAATACCACTGACCAGGTGGCTTAAAACAACAGAAATTTATTTTCTCACCGTAATGTAGGCTGGAAGTCCAATATCAAGGTGTCAGTAAATTTGTTTCTGGTGAGGCCTCTCTTCCTGGCTTGCCTGACAGTACCTTCTCGCCTTGTCCTCACTTGGTCTTTCTCTGTGTGTGTGCAGACGTGTGCAGAGAAAGACAGCCCTCTGGTGTCCCTTCTTCTCCTAAGGACACCGGTCCTGTGGGATTAGGGCCCCACCCTTATGATCTCATTTAAACTTAGTTACCTCCTTAAAGGCCCTATCTCCAAATGCAGTCACATTGGGGGTTAGGAATGCAACATGAATTTTTGGGGGTGACACAATTCAGACAATACCGTGTGCAATGCGCACGCACACACACACACACACACCCTTAGGATAAGAGAGAATGAGGAGGAGAGAGGGGAGATGCTCACTGGATTGGAAATGAGGTCTTTAGGGACCTTATTAAGCACACTGTCTCTGTGGCGTATAGAGAGTACGCCACATATTAAATTATCCTGCAGTGAATTGACTTGTAAACTGGACACTTCAGTTTTGTATTTGTATTTGGAGGAGGGAAGATAGATAGGGTCAATGTCATTTTTTTTTTTCTGAATATGTGTGTATTCTAAGGAGAGTGAATAAGTGAGTGGGGGACATTGACTGATAGATACTATATCTGGAAGGAATCTCAAGAAATCATCTGATTTAATGTTTGAAGGTAAGAATCAGTTCTGATGAGGAAGAGGATCACTGATTCAGAATAGAAAGGGGATTACTTTTCAGAGACTGGTGAGATGCTGGCACTGCAGAGAAAGGGGTTAAGGGAAGGTCAGGATTTGAGAGGAGGATACAATCATGTGAAGCTAGGAGTGACTGGGAAGCCTTCATGTGACTTTGGATCATTTTCAAAAGATCACATCCATGAAGTGAATGAAACAAAAGAGGTGACACATGGGCTGTGGGGTTGGAACTACATTGTCATCTGCCTTCTTTGACTTCCATGACTGTCTAATTTTCTGTACAAAAGCAGAACAACAAGACCTTGGACTGTTACTGGCAAGTCGAATGTGTGGGCGCCCTGCCATCGACCCTCTGCTTTCTGGCCAGAGATGTGCTGAAGGGTTCGTCTACTGTTTTCGCTGTGGATAGACATTTATCTTCTGCCTTTCAGACCATGCAGGAGATGTGCCTTGCTCAGGGTTTCCGTGGGGGCGGGCTGGGCCAGTGAGCCAGCCAACCTTTGAAATTGAAGCAGCACAGACGCCTCGTGCCCTTGGGCCGTACTAGTGACCTCAGCAGCTGAGACTGGGTTTGATTCTCCGAGGATCTGAGATGTTTTATGGTGTTGGTTCCTGGAATGAAGGGAGTATCTCTTTGGGACCAGCACCATCACTTTGAAAAAGTACAGGAAAATACTTGCTCCAAAGCTGCTAGGTTTAAAAAGGAACAACATGTTGAGCAATCTTGAGTTTCTTGAACCCCTGTTTTAAAAAAGAAACCTGCTGACTTCAGAATTCCTTTTGTTGACAAGTTAGACTTCGGAATTGTGTGAAGGAAGAGCTTTTGCTTTTATTCGAGAATTCATATGTAATTGTCAAGAACTTTGAAGGGGTTGAGATTTTACCCTACTTGCAAGCTAACAAGTTAGCTATTCCAAGTTAGTCTCATGGATCGTGGGAAAAGACATGAGACTGCTGAGTCAGGGAGACAGTTTATTATCCACAGCCATAGCAGTAGATAAACCGTCAGCATGCTTTAAAGAATTTATACTGGCTCCCCACGTCTCAAAAGAGTGATTGAAGAGGGTCAGATCATACATGAAAATGCAATGGGTTGTGTTTTAGGACAGGAATTCTGAGCTTAGGGGACCTGAACAAAGGGCAGTAAGCATGCACGCCCTTGATTTCAGGATTACATATTATCTCTATCTTGCAAGGAGGTAGGCAAACCTACCCTTTGCTCCCAAGGTACACATGATCTCTATTTTCAAGTCTGTTCACTACAGAAACATCCTGCAAAAGATAGTCCAGAGCAAAGGACAGCGTTGTTACTCAAGATATATAGAAATGCAGCCCGGTGTGGTGGCTCACACCTGTAATCTCAGCATTTTGGGAGGCTGAGGCAGGTGGATCACTTGAGCCCATGAGTTCAAGACCAGCCTGGGCAACATGGTGAAACCCCATCTCTACTAAAACAAACAAAAATAAAATAAAATTTAGCAGGGCATGGTGGTGCACGTCTGTAATCCCAGCTACACAGGAAGCTGAGGTGGGAGGATGGCTTGAACCAGGGAGGTGGAAGTTTCAGTGAGCCGAGATCTCACCACTACACTCCAGCCTGAGCAACAGAGCAAGACCCTCCCTCAGAACAAAAACAAAAAAACATGTACAGAAATGCAAGAGATTCACAGAGAATTATATCCCAACAGTAATATGTCATTTAAAACTTAAAATTCCTAATAAATTGAATGAAAATGAAAACAATTTTACCATACATTATTTGCAGTTGTGCCCAAATCCTCTTTACAACTCCCCCTTTTTTGAAAACAGTCGTCTTGAAGAGTTTTCTGAATGTCTTATCATTATTGATGCTTCTGGACCAAAGAAACTTCTTAAACACTGCTGGAGTCTTCTATATACTGTGGTTTCTGCTTCAACTGTTTCTACCTCTCGTATCTCAGATTCCCTCTGGCTTAAATATTTCCTGTTTCATGCCTCTGTCCAGGTGACTACCTGCTAGTTAGTACCTCTTTTCCACTCCCTGGACTCAGCAATGTTTTCTATCTTCCTACTCCCAACATTTGGTTATTCTGGGTTTCGTGTCATCTGCTCTTGCCTATAAGATTTATGAAAGAAGACAAATCCTGACCTTGATCCACTCGACCCCTGAATGCCTTGGCCTCTCTCACTGCATAACTTAAAAGCTGTCTAGTCCAACCTGCTCATTTTACAGATCTGTGGGGCTCTGTGGTCAAATGAATAAAGGCAATACCAAGTTTAAAAAGTTAAACAGGTGCAACCACTTTGGAGAGCTGTTTGGCAGTTTTTATAACATTGAACATATATACCTGATGGCCCAGCAATTTCACTTCTACATATTTACCCAAGAAAAATGAAAACATATGTCTACAAAAAGACTTACATAAGAATGTTCATACCAGCCTTATTCGTTATAGTCAAAACTTGGAAACCACCCAAATGTCTATCAACAGGAAAATGGATAAACAAATTATGAGATATGTATATATGTAATCTCTCTATATATTACAATATAGATGTATATAATCTCATAATTTGTTTACACACACAATGCAATACAACTCAACAATAAAAACATGAATTACTAATATACACGACAGCATTGACGCAACTAAAATATCTCACATGAGCAAAAGCAGCAAGTCACACAAAAATACATGTGACATAGTCCAAGAACGAGCAAAGGCAGATGACGTTGATGAGCAGTAAGACAGTGGTTGTCTCTGAGTGGGGACAGTGGGTTGGCTGGAATTGGGCATGGAGAAACTTTCTGGGGTGGTGGAAATGTTCTACATCTTATTTTGAGTAGTAGTAAATTGAGCATTAAACTCTCAAATATTATTGAGCTGAACACAAGATCTGTGCATATGTTCATTCTACCTCAACTATATATTAAAAAATTAAACACTTCTTTACTCTGGGGCTTTCCAGAGGATTTAACAAGCAAATATGTATGGTGCATCTTTAAGAAGGAGCCTAGAGTGTTTGTTAAACGTGTTTGAGGAGGGGACACTATGTGAAGGAACATCTCATGGAACAGGAAACACTTTAGAGGAGTGATAGTTTGGTTTGAATATTGACCTTAGAGCGTCTCACCAGGACTGTCTTCTGTTGTGATTTCCTTCCTTCTGCTCATCCTAGAGATGGACTGCTCGTGCCAATCCATGGGGCTGGGGGGCAGTGGGATGAAGTGCCTACTGTGGCCCAATTCTCCTGTCTTCCTGTTACCAGACTGGAGCCCTCCATTGGCACCCTGCCCTCTCTAGGCCACTGGATCGCCACCACCTTTGCCTGCTGTCAGAGGCAAGAGACTCACCTGGGCATCTGCTGTATTTGCAGAATTGTATCAGTCACATGGGTCATTTATTCAGCCATGGGTGCATGCGTTCACTCATTTACGACCTGCGTCTCTATGAGTGCCTCCACGTGTCTATCACTGTGCAGCTCCCTGGAGACACAAAACTGAGTAAGGCATAATGCCTGCCTTAAGGGGGAAACAGTCACACAAACACAGTTTTTTAATTTTTTGGAGACAGAGTCTCGCTCTGTCGCCCAGGCTGGAGTGCAGTGGCGCGATCTCGGCTCACTGCAAGCTCCGCCTCCCGGGTTCACACCATTCTCCTGCCTCAGCCTCCTGAGCAGCTGGGACTACAGGCGTCCGCCACCGCGCCCGGCTAATTTTTTGTATATTTTGAGTAGAGTCGGGGTTTCACCGTGTTGGCCAGGATGGTCTGGATCCCCTGACCTCGCGATCTGCCTGCCTCGGCCTCCCAAAGTGTTGGGATTACAGGAGTGAGCCACCGCGCCTGGACACAAACACAGTTTTTAAACAATGCAGAACTGCAGTATTAGAGCAATGCCTAAGGTCTTATTTTTTATTTTATCCCTTCTCCTGCAAACGTGCGATTCCCTTTTCCTCTTATGGGTCTGCCAAGGGCGAAAATAAGAATACCAACCACCTGATACAAAAAGAGAATTATTACTTTGACCAAAAGGGTATCTGCTGCAAGAGAAATACTTTACACATCAGTGGAGTGGTAGGGTAGTGCAGCAGGTAGGGGCTCCAGGGCCTGCTGGGGCTTTGCTGCACATTTTGGGGTGCAGCAGCTAGGAAGGAAACTCAGAAGTGGGTGCTCAATGATGAGGTGACACCTAGATACATAAGTCCTGATCCTCATAAGTTCAATTTTTTTTTTTCTTATCTTGTTTCTCAGGAGAGGCGAAGGGAGGTGAGCTTTATAGATTTTGTAGAAGAGAGCTGTCCCACAAAATGCCTCCTGCCTTCTTACTCATTGTTCAGCTCAAACGTGTGATATTTTCTGAGCTTGAACTGGCAGTGGGGCAGGTGGGGAGCGTCCATTCAGCTGTGAGCTGCACACTCAAGGGCAGCAGAAACAACAGGACATTGGCCTTGTCAATGACCTTCACAAGCAGGTGTCCAAGGAAGGTGGTGAAGTATTATTTAGACTAGGAGGTTCTTAGCAGCAACATCTCTTGTTCATTGGCCTAAAAAAAACTAACATGCAGCAAGATTGACCTTGGGTGTGTGTAGAATTCTATGCCTTTTAATGAGTGTACAGAATCAAGTTGCAGAACAGCTTCATCACTCCAAAGTTTCTTCATGCTATCCTATTTTAATCACACTCTCATCCCACCCCTGACCCCTAGCAACCTGATCTACTCTCTGTTGCCATAGTTTTATCTTTTTGAAACTGCTATATAAATCAAATCATTACAGTACATAACCTTTTGAGTGTAGCTTCTTTCACATGAGGTAACTGTTGATCTTTCTTTAGTAATTCTTCTACAGCATGACTGCTGCCAAAAATTCTCTTATTTTTCATTTATCTTATAATGTTCTTATTCCACCTTCATCCCTGAAGGATATTTTCTTAGAATATAGAATTCTAGGGTGAAAATTTTTTTTCTTTCAGCACTTTACCATCTTGCCTCCAATTGTTTTAGATGAGAATTCCAGTCATTTAATTGTTTCTCTATAAATAGTGTGTTGGTTTTCTCTGACTGTTTTAATAATTTTGGGGGGCTGTTTTTAGTTCTTATCAGTTTGATTAGAATGTGTTTGGGCAGAGGTTCCTCTGGGTTTGTCCTGTATGGAGTTCACTGAATTTCTATAGGTTTGTGCTTTTTGCCACACTTGGGAAGTTTCCAGTCTTTATTTTTTGAGTATATTTATGTACCACACTTTTTCCTGTCCTTTTGGGGCTCTGATGACACAAATATTAGGCTTTTGGGGAATTGTTTCACAGGACCCTGAAGTTCTGGGTGTTTTTTTTTTTTTTTTTTTTTTTTTTAATCAATCTTTATTCTCTTTGCTAAAGTTTTCTAGAGTGTTGATTCTTACTTCTTAGAGCATTTTTATAATAGGTGCTTTAATTTCTTGTCAAATAACTGTCACATTTGTGTTTTCTTCATATTGACATCCATTGTCTTTTCTCTCATGAGTTGAGATTTTCCTGGATCATATGCAGAGTAGTTTTGGAGCATATCAAGAACATCTTAAATATATTATGAGACACTAGGTCTTGTTTAAATCCTGTACAGGTTTGTTCATTTATTTTTTTAGCAGGCAACTGACACAATTGGTTTAGACTGCAAGTTCTGATCAGCTTTCTGTGGTTGTGGTTGCAATGCCAGTTCTATTTTCAAAGTCACTGTGTCCTCTTCACGGTTCTCCTGGGTGCCTATTATTTCACGGTCAGGATGGGACCTAGATAGTGACGTAGCTGTTAATTCAGTTCTCAAAGTCTCTGTTATGATGTTTGTGATCAAATCCAAGCATGCATAGGTCAAGGGTGTGCCCAAAAGCCAGCAAATAACTGTCTAGGTTTGTTTTCCCAAGCTCCTTTCTCTCTACCATCTCCTTTGCACTTTCTAGTTTCCCAGGATTCACCTTTTTGGTTATCCATCTAGAAAGCTGAAGCCTTATCACCCTGCTCTTCTGTGCACTTCTTGTGACTCTGCCCCTGTCCAGGACCAAGTGGTGGGAGCCCAGAGAAAAGAAAAACTATGCCCTTGGGACCATGGTTCCTTTTATTGAAGAGGATAAGGTCACGCTTTGACAACAAATTCTGTGCTGCAGGCCTTCCATGCTGTGGCTGCCACTGCCAGAAGACTCTTCTCTCACCTTGAGCCTGGACTAGAAGGTTTATGCTGGAACTCTCCCTGTCACACTGATGCTGACTTCTGGGTTTCAGGCTGCCTTGAGTCCTGTCCAGGGAATACAGAGGGTAAACATGGTAAAGCCACAGTCAATTGATGATACTTTTGAATTCTGGTTTTCTTCCACAATCTACCTGCTACTGTTTACTTTTTCAAGAGTTGTCAAGCAGCTGCCCTAAGCATTCTGTCCAGGTGTTATAGATATATTCAACAGGAGAACCAGAACCAAAACCCATTCCTGGATTTTTGCAGAGCCATTTCCCCAGTATCTCCTTAGTCTGAGATCTGGCGACGTTTTCCAGGTTACAAAGGTAGAATGGATACATCATCCTGAGAGTTTATGATGGCAATGGTTAAATATGTGAGTTTGCATGTTTATGTGTATATGAAAAACAGACATTGCCGGTGAATTCAGGCAATATGAAAGCTACAAGGGGGAACCAAATCCTTGTTCCCAAACTGGAGTGGTGGTCACCTCCTCATATTCCTAAACCACTGCAGAGGGCAAGAGAGCTTTTTCCACCTGTTCGGCAGATACAGTATTTTAGGTAACAGCTTGCCAGCCGACCTATTGTCCTATTGGGCAAATATAATATTCTAGACATGGAGCTGTTGGCCCTGCATCAACTTGCAGGTACCATCTAAACCTTTTTTTCTTTTCCTTTTATTCATTTCTTCTTCCTGCGCCTTGTTATGGAGTAATGTGACAGTAGGACATACATGATTAGATCTAGATAACAGAAGGGGATGGGTGGAGTGCTGATGAAAAGGAATGAGGTTCTCACATGTTGTAACTATTGTGATCCAGACTGGGGCAATCATTACGGGGAAAAAAAGTTGCAGTGCAGAAAACCCTTGATTGATAAAGATATAGAAGTGCTCGCCAATGCCACCGTCACCCAAGGGATAAACAGCTTGCCCACCATAAAATCTCATTAGTCCCGCCAGGAGAATGGAGAAATGTAAAGATTTGTGGCCCCAGTCTAACTAAAGCCATTATCTCAAGAATATCTCAGCAATGTGTTACCGGTCTGTTTGAAGATTTCAATTTACCTGTAGTAGGTTTGCTTTCTTTGCTTCCACTAGAGGAAAACATTCAGCTTGTTTTATTGTTTTGGATTCATTTTCAGAGGACCAAAAATATCATAGCCCTCTCTCCAAAAAAAAAAAAAAAAAAAAAAGTAAAAATACCAACCGTTTGGCTGTCCTTCCCCAGCACACACAATCTTAAAGGACATTTCAGTTTGTGCAACAATGGGTCACTTTTGTGGGTGTACAAATTGAATGATACAGTTGACACAGTTGTGAATTCATTTGTGGTGGAAAAACATGCTGAGAATCTAAAAATGTCTCTGGAAGAAGACACTGTATTATATTTTCCTTTTTGACATATTTGATATCGTCAGTTCTTTCAACAAACGTTTACTAGGAACCTCTGAATGCATGGTCAGTGTTAGGAGCTGCAAGAGATGTAGAGGATACACCAAGAGCAGGGGCCTTGCTCTCTCAGAGCTTGCAATCTGCTTGTGAAGACGACACACGCGTAGGTGGTGGTGTCTGAGCGTTCACTCAGTTGCCAGGTCAGAAAGCTTGGCCAAGCTTCAGCTTCACTGGTTCCTCACTTCCCACATTCAACTGGTTGCCAAGTCATCTTGATCCTATTTCCAAAATGCTTCTCAAATTTACTTGGTTTTCCTCCTCCTGCTGCGGTTGCAACTCTATCAGGCTTTCGCTTACTTCAATTGCCCAGATCACAGCAGTTTCCTTTTAACCAATCTCCAATCAAGTCACGTATCTGGTCATGTCTCTTCCCTATTCAAAAATTTTTCGTGGTTCTTTATTATGTCCAGAATAAGGCCCACAGCTCCTTAGCACATACATTACTCTGGCCCAAACGTCCTCCTTCATGTCTGTCTTCCACTGGACCTGTAACATGAGGTGCTCTCTGAGAAGACCACGCATTTGCCCACTCCTATGCCTTTGTTCTTGTTATTCTTCCGCTTATAGTCCTCTCCCTTTTTTTCCTGCCAAGCAAAATCAAACTTGTTCTTCAATACGAAGTCAAATGTTGCTTCTTCAGTGTGGCCAGTCACTGGTTATAGCTCCCATTTCTAGGCTCCTGTGGAACTTTGTTTGGGTATCATTTATTCATACATTTATTCATTTGATGTATTCATTAAGTAATGCTTTATTACTGGACAATAGACTAGCTGCTGAGAATGCAAAGGTAAGACATCATTCCTGGCCTCAAGGGACTTAGTCTAGTGGGGAGATGAATTTGAGCATAATAAGCATATGCAATGAGAGAAGATAGTGGTTATAACGGATGTGCGTACAAAGTTGTGTGTGTGTCTATGGGAGGTCCAGGAGAAGAAGCCATTAAATCTGCCTGGAGGAGCTTCCATAGGATACAGCATTTGAGCTGAGGCTTGGTGGCCGGGTAGGGTTTTCCTGGTAGATAAGTAGAGGCAGGAAATTTCACATAGAAGAGCACATTTGAAGGCACTGAACCATGCAGAGCAAGGCACCCAAGGAAGGAGAGTCCACATTGACAGATGCAAAGCATAAGGGTGGCTGTAAGGTTTGTAAGGCAGCATACAGGACAGACGCCGAAGCAGAGGCTGTGTGACTCCTTCTGGAGACAATGAGCAGGGGTTCCTGCAGTGTGTGGGAGGTTAGACTAACCGCTGGGATTAGATTCCAGGAACAAACGCATTTCAGAAATATGTGTGCTTACAAAAATGTAGATAAGGGCTGGGAGCCAGGGCTCACACCTGTAATCCCAACACTTTGAGAGGCCAAGGTGGGAGGATCACCTGAAGTTAGGAGTTCAAGACCAGCCTGGCCAACATGGCGAAACCCCATCTCTACAAAAATTAACAGGGCATGGTGGCAAGCGCCTGTAATCCCAGCTACTTGGGAGGCTGAGGCAGGGAGAATTACTTGAACCTGGGAGGCGGAGGTTGCAGTGAGCTGAGATTGCACCACTGCATTCCAGCCTGGGTGTCAGAGAGAGACTTCGTCTCAAACAGAGAGAGAAAAAAAAAGTAGATAAGTCTGTTGGAACCATTTTTAATTTAAAGGGTACTCTCACTCCCCCAAATGATAGCAGTATTAATCATAGAGTAACATATTTGTTTCTGAGTGCTTAGACCAATATGTCCATTAAATTAATTCTTCCCACTCTTTTTTGCTACCTTCTCTTTATCTTCTTTCTTCCTTTCCCGGGAATTACTGTAAGACAGTACTTATGGTATATATTTAACTGTTGTTGGATTTCGACTGGAAATAGTAAGTCTAAAATCTAAAAATAATTAGAGGAATATTCCATACCTATTACTATAAAAATCAACTAAATCTATCTTATTTTTAGCCATGTGACTCTTCATTATGTTTCTGCTTCCCACCCCGTGTGGACTACGGCTCACACACAGGTGTGCACACACAGAGCTTCCCCACTGCTGATATAAAACACAATTGCTAGATTCCTAGCCCCATCCCCACTGATTTGGGAGGAGGCAGGTGGAGCTCAAGAATGTCTAACATAGGCTCCCAGGTGACGCCCATGCTGCCAATCCGGAGACCACTCTTTAAATCACATTTCTCTACATGCTGCTATCTCCATTATTAAACTCTAAACATACGGATTAGAGAACACTAATCCATATGTTACTTGCTGAGTTGAAAGGCATTTTAAGAGGTTATCTAGACTAATCATCACTTTGAGCTACCATCCAAGGCTACTCCAATGAGGTGCCAAGTAAAAGCAGTTAAATGTAGTTTCAAGTGCCCGTCCTTATAGAAATAGAGCTTGGTTGTTCTGGGTATTACATTTTGTTAATCTTGCATAAGAAACGATCCCGTGACACAGTATATGTTATCATGCATATAACAAATGAACTTCCAAACCACAGTAGTTAATGCCTGGGGACGAAGGTAACTGGCTAATGGAGCTTCTTTAACTTGACTTTCAAATAATTGCCACCTGTCTGTATCCTCAATCATTAAACCTATTTTTTTTTTCTCATGAACTTTACTGAGGACTGATTTAGGTACAATAAGCTGCACCCAATTAAAGTGTACACCAGTCTAACTTTTCAAACTACATTACTAATGACTTATTAATTTAAAATTATTCATCAATATGAATACAAATATTTTTAGAAAGCCTACACAACTGGAAAGTCCTACATGCTTTTAGAAGGAGAGAGACATATGATTTTCTATTTTTGGAATCTATTGGGTACACATGATAGAAAGGCAAGCGGGAGTGAATGGGAATCAGGATGAGACTGTCCACAAGGACGCTGGAAAACCTTGGAGGTGCATCTGGCATCTGGCGCTCCTGAACTTGGCTTGGTGTGCTCACATAGCAATGCTGCTCTGGGAGGATTTGGGCTGTGAGAATGGAATGAAGGGGATGAGTCTCTGTCATGCTTTCACAGCCGTCTGTCACTTCCTTTGTATTCTCAATGTCCCCACCCTGGTAGGCTGTGTCTGAGTTATACCTAGATTGTTGTTAAAAACCATCAGCGTGTCTGCTTGCTTCCTGTCTCTCCCCATATAAACCTATCTTGCACGCATCTGGGTTTATGCCACTTTCCAACTAACAAAACTTCAGAGACTCTCAGGGTGAAGTCAGAATCTTCCCTCTGGCATTGGAAGCCCTCAACCTGTGACATCCACCGATCTCACCTAATTTCAGAGGCAAGTCACCTGTGGTAGATGAACGGCTCTGTTGACTTGCTCTTACCTTCATGTCTTCCTGCCTGCTGGAAAATCCATTTTCCTTACCTTTATTTCACGGTCCAAATGCAGTTCTCTACCAACTTCATGCACACAATGGAGACTTGACTCCCTCAGAATTCCCTCTCCCTATGTTTGTAGTTTTTACAATCTGAACTACTCATTTTATACATAATCATGAACTGCTTTGGATTTGTGTTTAATAGTTCATGGGCATATGTTCTGTCTCTCAAGTGGAATATAAACTGCGTGAGGTCAGGGACCATGCTGTGGAATACTTCTTGGATTTTAGGATTGTAAGTAATTATAGTAATAAAAAAGATACCTTAATGTATAACTAAATGTCTTATTGAGACTTTCCACATAAATCCATGAATCTGAAAACCATCTTTTGTTAGACCAGGTATCTTGTTTTTTATTTTAAAAATATGCCATTTTTATAGGCACTAAGGAAATGCAGAGCAGTGATAATAATGACGAACGTTTATTGTGTTTTTACTGTGTTGTGTACTTTCCTCAGTGCTATGCTGTGTAGTAACTGCCTTAATCCTCCTGACAACATACAGAGACTGGTGCTATTATTATCCCCATTCTATAGCCACAGAAACAAAGGCACAAAGAGGTGAAGTCACTGGCAAGGTCAGAAAGCCAGACTTGAGGGAGCTGGGCCTGGTGCCCACCAGCTTAACCACAGCACACACTGCAACTCATTCATACGAGAAACACATGAAATGTAGGCTGTGTTGAGAAATACATAGCAGAATCGTAATTAGAGGCCAGAGGAAAAGGTTGTGACGACCATGTCAAGATTTATGCCTGCAAGATGGTGAGTAAGAACATGTCCTCTGCGTAACGAAGGTGTTATATTCTAACAAACGCAGGAGAAAGAAGAGCTCATTATCTGTGGGATCTATTTCTAGATCCTTTTTCTTATGTCATTATAAAGAAAATATAAAGCCTCCAATTTGATTGCTCTGTATATGATAGGTCCAATCTTATTATTATTTTTTAAGATGCTCTATCTAAACTGTATTTTGCTGAGTTTTTCCATTAAAAATCTCCTTTTCAAGCCCAGCAAATGTTTAATCTTTTCTACTTGAATAGTTGGAAATTCTCCCTTGGGGGTCATAAGCTCTTTAAATATTTTTAGGTTGCCAGATTTCTTCTGTCGGCTCTCCAAGAAGCCAATTTTGGAAGCCAATTTTGTTCCTAAGAGTAGTCCGGCTCTGTCTTTTGCACACTCACTGCATCACAATAAAATGCTGCCTAATTACCACCTTTGTGGGATCTCAGAGGTGTGAGTATTTGTCTCCAGGCTATTGCTGTGGACTATAAATTCTTCTCAGATGAGAGATAAACCTCTTCATTATTTAAGCCTGCAGGTCTGGTAACAGGAGTTTACTCCATTCAAATTGTTTCCAGTCTTGTAAAAGAAGTCATCAAATGAGACATGCAATTCACCTTGAGATAATTTCTAAAGGGAGTAGTTAAGGGAATGTTCCTTCTGGGTGGTGCCCAGTTCGAAAGGGGATACTGAAAAGTCAAATCCTTTTATTATCTTGTGTCTTCATTTCTGGTTGGAGAAGGGAGTTCCGTGGTAAACAGATGAGGAAGTGTTTCTCCCGCGAAGACACAAAGTCTAGTATACTCTAGTGGAAATTTTCTTCTGACAATGGCTTCTTTAAGAAATTTGAGTCAAACAGCTAAACCTATGTTTTTACTAGAAACTATTTTAATAGATAATATATTTATATTTATAAAATAAATGTATGCTTATTTGGGTTAACCCTAAAGTGAAACATCATATAAAACATGTATAAAACATCAGAATTCAATGGAAAAATACATTATTAAATAATGTCTGATTGTTTCCTTATTATCCATGGGGAAAATTAAAGAATCAGCCACTCATCGGCTATGTGCTTATCCCCTGAGATTTTTTTCTTTTAAAATAGGAGGTATTCAGTTTTCTAACCACTGTGAATAGGAAGTCCTGTGGAATGTTTTCAAGGGGAGCTTAGTGGAGGAGCAGTGATGGGGCTGGGAGGCTCTGGGCTGCTCAGATTCTCTCGCTGTGTGCACCATTTTATCTGTCAACAGTGGCAGTGCAGGAAAAAGGCCAGCTACCTACGTGATGGTGGCATTTAGACTCTTTGTGGTTTGAGCTCTCTTGGATTTCTTTCCCAAGTGACCTCAGACCTATTTGACTTACGTACTTCATTTCTGGAACTAGCAGATGGATTTTTCCAGAATCATAAGCTGTGTTCTTTTAGAGCTGTGATCACTTTCAGCAGCCACTGAGATGTACAAATAGTCTCAAATAGCAGTGGTTCCCAACCTCGGCTGCATATTAGAATCACTTGGAAAACTTTAAAAAAATACTGGTGCCCAGTTCCTCCCCACCAGATTCAATTTTAATTGGTCAGGGTGGGACCCAGACACCTGCATATGTGAGGCTCCCCAGGGGATTCCAGTGGGCTACAATTTAGAGAATCAGCGCTCTAAAGACGTGCTGAGAAGAAAGAGGTTCCCCTTCCCTCACTGGCTGGCTGCTTGTGTACCTGTAGACATGGGAGCAACAGGGGTGTTATATAGGTGATAATAAGCTGCAAAATTACTGAATGGCTGCAGTGAAAGGCACTGTCAAAGTAAAGAGGTTATAACAAATATTACTCTTATTATTTTATTAGAAAACATTGCTAATACCAGACATCTATGGATTACCAGCTCAGTTATGAAGCACTTTCACACATACCACCTGTTTTGTCCTCATAGGCACCCTGTGAGGCAGAGAGGCAAGGAATGATTATGTACTTTTTTTTTTTTTTTTTTTTTTGAGACGGAGTCTTGCCCTGTCACCAGGCTGGAATGCAGTGGCCTGATCTCGGCTCACTGCAACCTCCGCCTCCTGGGTTCAAGCGATTCTCCTGCCTCAGTCTCCTAAGTAGCTGAGACTACAGGGATGAGCCACCATGCCCAGCTAATTTTTTTTTTTTTTTGTATTTTTAGTAGAGACAGGGTTTCACCATTTTGGCCAGGATGGTCTCAATCTCCTGACCTCGTGATCCGCCCTCCTCGGCCTCCCAAAGTGCTGGGATTACAGGTGTGAGTCACCACACCCGGCTGATAATGTACATTTTTTATAAGTGAGGAAATGAAGGCCAGAAGGTTGAATGGGGCCAAATGTGGTGGCTCATGCCTGTAATCCCAGCACTTTGGGAGGATCCCCTCAGCCTAGGAGTTGAAGACCAGTCTGGGCAACACAGCAAGACCCCTCTCTCTACAGTAAATTAAAAAAATTAGCCAGGTGTGGTTGGCACATACCTATGTAGTCCCAGCTATTCAAGAGGCTAAGGCTGGAGGATCGCTTCAGCCCAGGAGTTCAAGGCTGCAGTGAGCTATGATTGTACCACTGCACTCCAAACTGGGTGACAGAGTGAGACCCTGTCTTTTTTTCCCTTTTTTTCAAAAAAAAAAAAAAAAAAAAAAACGAAAAAAAAAAGGTAAATGACATGTCCAAGATCATACATCTTAATAGCTGGCAGCCTTGGGGTTAGAGTCCAAGTTTTTTTGTTGCTATTCTCTTGCAACAATTGGTACTCTTATACCTTAGAATCCTGAGCAGTTCTACTCAGTTGCTGTGTGACCTACAGTTGTATAACCTCTGTGAACCTCAGTTTCCTCACCTACAAAATGGTTATAATACTTGTACCTACTTCACAGGGCTGCTCTGACCTCAAACAAGCTGAAAAAAGATAAAGCATGTCACAGACTACAAAAAATAGGTACAAATATAAGCTGTTGCTATTATTATAACTAGCAGGAGAAGGCAATAGTTTGAGAGAGGTAAGGTTATTTATAATGCTGTCATCCTGCTCTCAGGATTTTAAGTTAAGCCCAAAACAAGGAGGACATATCATATTCTTTTTAATACAGTCTGCATGTGTTTTTGACCTAGTTTGTTTATTCATTAATTCAACATCCAGGGTTGCAGAATTGACCTGAGCAGACCAGGCTTCCGAGGGTCAAAAAAGCGCCTGAAGGAGAGACACTGAGTACATTCTGGGTTCACATTCCCCTCCTCTACTTCATTCCTGAATTTTCTGCCTCATAGCGGCATCTGAAGCCGTGGCTGTATGTGTGCTTAACCACCCTTCAAATCCACAGCATGTCATATTACCTCGTTTTTGGCTCCCTGGGACTATTTTGGAGGACCTGAATTAGCCATGTGGGATACTTGATTAAAAACCACTTGAACGGCCCATTTCTTCTGCTCAACACTGGGCCTCTCTGTTTGTGAACAGACCTGGGCCAGGAGAGCAATGTCTGAGGTTTCTCTCCTAAGACATGAAAATAGGGAATCAGTTAAGAAAAAGAGATGAAAGAAATGGGTTCTTTAATTCTCACTTTCATCATTCAATCCACTGTCAGTGAGACATCTGATGGTACTTAGTTGTAGATATAAAGAATCCTCATTTATAAGTACAGGTCATTTTATACCTATTTTTTTTCATTTAGCACTGTCAAGTTCCACTATTTTTTTCATAATTTTCTCCAGCACAGTGCTCTATGTATAATAGATTTTCAATAAATGTTGTCAGGAACTTCTTTCTCTATCCTTAATCTCTACGACATTCATTCAATCGTTCACATAAGAAACATCCATTAGGTTTTGACTTTATGTCAGGTACTATGCTAGGGCTGGGGATACGAAACTGTAGAGACCTACTCCCCATTCTCAAGGAACTTGTCTAGTGGGAAAACAGAGAAGTGAACAGATGATTCAATTCAGAGTAAGTGCTGTGATGGTGGCGGCACAGGGTTCTACGGGGCATACGGAAAGAAGACCAGGGTCAGGGAATGGGTTCCAGAGGCAATGCCTGAGCTGATTCTTAAGGGGCAAAGAGGAGCTGGGAAGGTGATAGGTACAGTAGGGGAAGGTAGGTATAGGCAGAAGGAGGACATGTGCAGGCACAGAGGTCTCGGAGCATGAGGAGGCAGACAATGAGGAAGAGCAACCAGGCCAGGTCACCATGTACTCTGCACTGCATCCTGCAGGCTGTGTTTGCTACACCTACCAGTAGTTCATGAATTAAATGTAAATGAAATAGGATAGAGAACATGAGAGCACAGGACAGTAACCGAGGCCCTCAGTCCGACCACCTGCAAGGAACTGAATTCTGGCAACCACCATGAGAGCCTGGAAGCAGATCCTTCCCATGTCAAGTCTTCAGAAGAGATCCCAGCCCTGGATGACACCTTGAATGCAGCCTCATGAGACACCCTGGAGCAGAGAACCCACTAAGCTGTGGCTGGATTCCTGACCCACAGAAACTGTGAAATAAATATGCGTTGTTTTGAGCAAGTTTGGGGTAATTTGTTATGCAGCAATAGAGAATTAATACGCTGCCTAATTTATATTTGACTTCCTCTGCTTCCTTAGCTTCAGCCTCGCATTCCTGACTTGACAACCCTCATAGAGTCACACCTACATCAAACCCAAATCCACTTTCAAACATTCACACTCATCAGACCAGCAAAAATAGAAATGTCAGATAATTCCAAGATGGGATGAAGTGGGAATTCTCTCTTTTTTTTTTTTTTTTTTTTGAGACGGAGTCTCGCTCTGTCACCCAGGCTGGAGTGTAGTGGCCGAATCCTGGCTCACTGCAAGCTCCGCCTCCCGGGTTCACGCCATTCTCCTGCCTCAGCCTCCCGAGTAGCTGGGACTACAGGCGCCCGCCACCTCGCCCGGCTAGTTTTTTGTATTTTTTTAGTAGAGACAGGGTTTCACCATGTTAGCCAGGATGGTCTCGATCTCCTGACCTTGTGGTCCACCCGTCTCGGCCTCCCAAAGTGCTGGGATTACAGGCTTGAGCCACCGTGCCCGGCCGGGAATTCTCTTACATTGCTGTTCTGAGAGTACATGAATACAGTCACTTTAGGGAACATTGGTGAAATCTAGGAAAATTGAAGATGAACCGCCTTTGCTATCTATCATTCTACTTCTTGGATAAATTCTCCAAAACCTTTCACACATACGTATATGGAAATATTCAAGAATGTTTATTGTACAACCTTTAGTATTAGTGAAGGATAAACTAGTCATCCATAGGAAATAGATGAATGGTATTACATGGTTACAGCAATTAAAATGAGTGAACTAAATCTATTAACATGTATAAATCTCAGAAATACATTGTTGAATTTAAAAAGGCAACCTCAAGAAAGCATAGTATAACGACATTTATAGAAAGCTTGAAAATATGCAAAATGGTATTATGTAATGCCTATAATATACAGATATGTAATAATAGTAAAAGAACATGAATCCAAAAATAACATCAAAATCAGGATGTGGTGAGTACCAGGGTTTCTTTTTTGTTATGCAACTCTATAATTTTTTTTGTGTTTTAAATTTAAAAAAACTAAAATGCTTTTCTGTCATGAAGGTGTAAATCCTAGAACAGATCAAGAAGGAAGAAACATATGTTTCTTCCCAATCTTATGTAATTGCCATACTTACTTTATTTCATCTTAACTTCACTTTCAGACAGTAAGAACAGGTAGCCAGTAATTTGGGAAAAAGGGATCGAGATGAGGTTGAGTAAGTGCTGTTAGAATCCTTTATTGTCAGTGAGGATTTTTTGGAAATGTGAAAATTGAGGTGAGACTTGAGAAAGGAGTGAGGCAGGCCAGCGAACATAAGGAGAGAATATCAGGGAGAATAAGATGATGAACAGTTTGCTTGAATCGTTAACCATTTAGGAATGATTCATGTAAGCCAACGTTTATGATTTTGTATCATTTATGCACATAAATCACAAAAACTACCTAAAATGCATGAGAAACAGGAGGGAAGAAAGGAAATGGAATTTTCCTCCAAAACTCATCACTCTCAATTCTCTATAGTGGAAGTAGAACAGACTTAAGAAAAATAGGAAAAGAAAAGATTTCAGACATGGGAGGGGCCCTGGAGAGGGTTTGCATCTCCTTAGAAGGGGAAACGGGATCCCAGCTGTACTGCTCCTTTTTCATTCATACTTGAAATGTTCAGTGGTTGGGGTTGCCTGGCACAACACTGTATTCTATGAATAGAAAACCTGATCACAAGCTGCTCTTTCTCTGTGACATGCCACCTACATTGTAACATGCTTCAGTGGGTAAATCGGAAGGTGACATGCTTTTCAATTTACTAGAAGATTCTTTGCATGGCACAAACGAAGTAACTCTTGCCAACATTTGCCCGAGTAATTCACTCTGAGTTATGTATTCTTCTATCAAATGCAAAGTCCTAAAACAGTTAGGTGAAAAAAGTGTTGCTAATGTATTAGTATCTAGCACGGTATCTGCAATGACTTACTGCAGTGCTCAATGAAAATACTATTCCTCCAGCTATCACAGATGACTATATATTCATTCATTGAGTTATGTGCCCACAACACTCCAAGTGTTACAAATCCACTTAACAGCCACAAGTCCTGGGTTTTCTGTTCATATTTCTGAATTAGCATAAAGAAATGCAAAATCATAAGCAAGGAGAATCCTCATAAATTGCTGCCAAGAGGTTTTGTGTTTATCTTGGCATACGTAAGAAATATTTTGAGTTCCTGAAATGTGGAGCAGTTCTTCTTATTAGGAATAAGTGATTAAGTGAGTCTCACTTCTAATGGGAGACTGAGGCATAAGTATAGTAAGTTCATGAATAAAATAGAGCAAAAACCTCATGTTGACCGGATAAGGCAGAAACATAGGTATTAGGTATTAGTATAAGGTTCTTAATTTCCTCCTCTTGTCTACTATCTCTTCGGATTACATGCGAGAAAAGGCAGCAACAGAGAAAATTCACACCTTGAAAATCTACCTTTTAAATCCTTCCCTTCCACTCAATCGAGTTCCATTTCACCGTATGAGGTCTCCGGTACTAGTTCCTGGCTTTCTTCATCATTAACTTTCTGCTTCCTCTCACTTGCTAATAATGAGTAAAACTGTAGCAAGTAAAGAAGCTGAGTTTCTGCGTGTTTAAGAGAGGTCAGATTCCATATGGGTTCAGGCCAAACTCTGATGGACGACTGCAGGCTCACCCTAGTCGCTAGTGATCCCTACAGGCCAGGCTGGGCCTGGGGTCCGACAGTGACAACTGCTGTAGTGGAACAGGATCTTTGCTTTTCATGGACCTGAAATCCAGAGTACCTCTGTCTGCATGTTAGGACTGGCCCCTTAGCTGCATCTCAGGTCATCTGGCTATTTAAGAACTCCCAATCCTCTAAAGCAGTGTTTCTTAAACCCTTTTGATGGACACTTATGGCAGGAAGTACATTTTACTTAACAATCCATATAAGTCAGGGTCCAGTCAGGAAAAAAGAAACTTAAGTAGGTATTTTAAGAGAGAGAATTTAGCACAGGGAATTGATTAGACAGATGTTCAAGGACTGAAAAACTGAAAAAGGAACACTGGTGTAACACATAGTTTATAACTGCAAAAAGCCGCTCCTGCCTATAGGGCTGGAGATCAAAGGGAGGAGAGGAGGTTGGGGTTTGCAGGAAAGGCCCATTGAGGCTGGGCACAGGCTCCTGAAGAAGGACACTGGCTGGCTGCTGCTGCAGGTAATGCTCTGGGGTGCAGGAAGAAGACACGCGATGAGGCTGGTTGAGATACAATAAGAAGCTGGAGACAAGTAGAAGTGCCACCGGGCTGAAAGTCTGTGGCAGGAGTGATGCTGCCAAGCACAGCAGGCCATCAGGAAGGAGCAAGTTGCTTCCCTCTCCTCCAGCCTTGTGCTCTTCCTCTGGTCCTGCTGTGCCGCCCCCGCCTCTCCACGCAGATGACAAAGGAGAAATGTGGTTTGCACAATTCCAGCCCCACCTCCAAAACTCAGAGGACAGAGGGTAGGTTTGAAGCTGAAAGATGACAGCTCAGTAACTGCCATATAATACTTGACCCTAACCATGCACATCCCCTCTGGATTTCATTTTCTACTGCCTTCGACTTTACCCTACACTACCTTGCCTTATCACATTTTAAATATTACAAAGCTGGAAGAGACATCACACTGACTTCATGACCTACTGATAGGCTGTGACCCACAGTGAGGAAAACTCTGTTCTAGATCTTCATGGGTAAGAGGGCCTGAGCGCTGGAATTCAGTGCTACTTACAATTGCGTTCCTTCCACAGCAACAGCGACTTAAAGAATTACCTCCCAAGGTACTCTCCTCCACTGAACATGTATGGGGACCCACAGTTCTATAGGCTTCAGGGAAATTTATATCAAGAGGCTGTAAAAGTCCTGTATAGTAGTAGAAGAGGGACAGCTACCAGATAAAGGAGGTTTTGCTAAGGGGAAAAGTTAAAAGAACTACCAATCAAAAACATTTATTGTGCCCTTATTATATGTAGGGTATTATGAAGGTGTTTTTGAGAATACCCAGAAACGCACGTTGGAGGAGCTTGAAATATAGTGAGGCAAGACAAAAAGCCAGTGAGTAAATAATAGATGAGCAGCCACTCGGCAGTATGGTCAGCTGTTGAGGGAGTGAGATTGACAGGAAATATTCTGAGCACAGAGCAGGGTGATATGACTACTGAGCAGGAATGATCTGGAAAGGCTTCATGTGAAGGTTTGTTTTCAGAATACATAGACCTTAGAGGGGTAAGGGGCTGGCATCTCAGGAGAAGAGAACAGAAGTAACAGAACAAGTTAAGGAAGAGTAGGCCTGCTTGTGCAGTGCTGGAACTTGTGGATCAGAACTAGCAAGAGAAATTGGAGCGTCAACCATGGCTGAGGCGGAAGCTTGCAAATGGAGAAGGTGTAATGACTGAACCTTGGCAACTATCCTCACATTTAAGGAGCAGGTAAAAGAGCTGGTGAATAACACAGTGAAGTCTGGTTGGAAAGCTCTGGAGAGATCCAAGGTCAAGGACTACCAAGGAGGGTGGTCAGCAAAGTCAAATGCTAGAGAGGCCAAGAACTCCAAGAACTGAGGAAAGACCTCAACTGTAAACCAGATGCGCTGGAAATGAGGGTGGTGGCTCTTGATCACACTGCCTGTGTGGATTAATGTGCTACTACTTTCAGCTCCATCTTTTGGATTTGCATAGGGTGTTTAACTATGACTTGAACAGGTCCAAAGTCTCTGGTGAAAACAATAAACTATGGTTTACCATCGGTCCTTATTCCTTCCTACCTGTCCACAGCCATGTGAGGCATTTTAAGGCTGTGCTTCGGTGGCTTGTGGTCTTCCCTCCCGCGACTGCCCACCTCCAACTCACTGCAAAGCAACTTTTTGTGCTGCTGTCATCCATTCTCAAGTGGCCTGTCCTGCTGAGCTGATTTTCTGGGATCCTGGCTTCACAAAACAAGGAGCGTTATGCACTGGGACCTTGCCTTTGGAGACTTCATCATGGCTGTAGGCTGCACTACAACTCTGGCCCGCTGCCTTGCAAAGAAAGACAAGCGACTGGTCACAAGGGAAACCAGATCAGGGATAGATGGATCCGGTGAACCTATTATCCCTACTACAAACGTGTTCATCTGGTATAGCAGATCCATAACATCTTCTCCAGGAGTAAGGGAGAATTTATTTACATGCTCATTACATGTGCAGAGTTGTGACCAAACTGCTGCAGGTGACAGGCTCAAGTTCCTATAAAGATGTCCTCTGGCTTAACACCCAGACTTTGTTCCGGACTTCATCTCCTAAGTGCTGTCATTTCTTCTGTACAAACTATGGTTACTTTGGTTTCTTTTCTTCGACAGCAGATTCCAGCTATTATCACACAGCTTCCTCATTTATACTAAATAGAGTAAACCATCATTATGGATGTAAGAAAATGGGTTTCATAAGTGAACCCACTGTGAAGGTAGCAAGCACAGGTGTATTAGTCCGTTTTCATGCTGCTAATAAAGACATACACAAGACAGGGTAATTTATGAAGGAAAGAGTAAATAATGGACTCACTTCCACATGGCTGGGGAGGCCTCACAATCACGGAGGAAGATGAAGAGCAAAGAGACTTCCCACACAGTGGCAGGCAAAAGAGCTTGTGTAGGGGAACTCCCATTTATAAAGCCATCAGATCTCATGAGACTTATTCACTACCACGAGAATGGTAGGGGTGAAACCGCCCCCATGATTCAATTATCTCCACCTGGCCCTGCCCTTGACAGGTGGGAATTATTACAATACAAAGTGAGAGGTGGGTGGGGACACAGCCAAACCATATCAACAGGTTACGTACCTAAGCTGCTTAATATTGATGAAGCAGTGACACTGTGGACTGAATCAAATAGAGTATGAGGATACATAGGTAAAAAAAATTATTTTAATAGCTGGCTCCAGAGTTTCTCTTGGGAAGTTACTTTGTATAGGAAAATACTTTGGTAAACAGTTTAGGAATGGTAGGTAGCTATAAAGGCACAGATTAGGAGATAAAAATAAAAGTATTGTATAAAGAGAGAAGAGAGGAGGGGAGAGATGGGACCAGAGAGATAGTACGATAGTGGGAGGTTACAGGTAATGATGAAAAAATGGGGGTAGGCGGTAGGTGGATAAAAATATCACGGGAGGAACTGAAGGACTTTTAAGAGCAGGAATTTCTAATTTTAGGTTTTTTACATCCTTAATTTAAAACCACTCATCTGCTCCAAACCTTCCAGAGTTGGCTATAGAAACAACCAAAGAAAAGGCGCTGATTTCAACATTATGTGTCAGTAGAAGTGGAGAGAAAAGAGTTATAAGAGGTGATATGTGGAGAAGTCTAAGTGTTCAGAAAAAGCAAGAACTGAGAGCCAGAAGTGACGGTGGAATCCTTGAGAGGACACTGTCCGTGGGGAACAACAAAAGGTGGATAAGCGACTCAGTCAAGTTCAAGAAAATCTCTGTGGTACGATGACTCAGCTGAATTACAGGCATAGTGCCTTGTTATTTTCAACCATAATTTTTCAGGAGATATTCATTACCAGAAAACGACAAGGTCACGAATTCATTCCCCTTCCTCTTTTTTCCTATTAAATCTCTGGGCTTCAGTTTTCTCATCTATAAAATCTAGAGATTGGGCTTATAATATCTCTGTGGTTTCTATTACAGTCTATATAGCTCTAATAATAATAACAACACATTTTTATGTTCTGTTTTGAGGTAAATTTACATGCAGTGAAATGGACAAATCTTAAATGTTCCATTCCAAGAGTTCTGACAAATGCATATACTTCTGGAACTGAAACCCTTAGCTATAGAATTTTTTCATCACTACAAAAAATTCTCTCAAACGCCTCCCCGACGGCCACTATTCTGACTTTTATCATTTTTTTTTTTTTTTTTTTTTTTTTTTGAGACGGAGTCTAGCTCTGTCGCCCAGGCTGGAGTGCAGTGGCGCGATCTCGGCACACTGCAAGCTCCGCCTCCCGGGTTTACGCCATTCTCCTGCCTCAGCCTCCCGAGTAGCTGGGACTACAGGCGCCCGCCTCGTCGCCCGGCTAGTTTTTTCTATTTTTTAGTAGCAACGGGGTTTCACCGTGTAGACCAGGATGGTCTCGATCTCCTGACCTCGTGATCCACCCGTCTCGGCCTCCCAAAGTGCTGGGATTACAGGCTTGAGCCACCGCGCCCGGCCAATCACTATTGATTAATTAATATTTAATAGCTATTGTTAAATGCTAAGCTTTGTTTTATAGAGCTTCATCAGTATTAATGCATGTATTTCTTACAAGAGTTGCAAGATGGATATCTCCATTTTTGCAGATCAAAGCGTTAAGAGGTGAGAAAGGCGCCCCTGGTCATCAGCTACCAATTAGGGGCAGGACGTGAACTAAGAATTCGTTTTATAAGCCCACGCTCTTAACCTGTATATCCTAGAGTCCACAAACGATTGCCCAAGAAACAGCATAAATCCAAATTCAGTCGAAAGCAATGCCATTTGCAAGTTCTAAAACCTCCTGAATAATCCTAAAGGGCATATGCATTCCATCTTATGGAAGGATCCTTTCCATCCCACTCCCCAAAGAATGGAGAAAGCGGGTGCGAAGGACTTCAATTCGGTTTGACTGCAGAAAAATACAGAGGTGGCGTAGGATCCACACATCCCATGGGGGCAGACCCAGCGGCGGAAGCCGTACAGGCGGCGGGGGAAGGGCGCTGCGACGCCCCGGGTGCCCCCACCCTCGACGCCACTGGCATCCCCTCCGAAAACAGCAGGCACGAAGGTGCCCCGCCACGGGGGCTGGACGCAGTGGAGGCGGGCTCATCAGGCACTACCAGAGCTCAGTCGGCCACACGTCCTCCTCAATGTCACCGTCTCCCTGCTCTCCCACCCCGCGCCGCTGCACCTCCCTCCCCCGGCAACCTGGGCTAGAGTCCCAAGCTCCGCCCCAGAGCGGACTCACAGCCCCCGCGCTCCCTTCCGCGCTGCACCCACCGCGCGGCCGGGGCTGCCATGGCAACCCTACGCCGCCGCCGCCTCTTCACGCACGTCGCGAACTAACGGACTCGGCGGCGGCGGTGGCGGCGGCTGCCTGCGCCCCACCCCCAACCCGTCTGGACCGCATCGCCGGCTGTGCCCGGACCTGCGCCTTCTAGGTAATGAATCCGAGGGACAGGGGCTCGAGCGATACAGCAGGTGGTGCGGGGCTCTAGCCGATAGCCCCTCCCAGGCCTCCCACCGCCGGAGACGCCAGGGAAGTGGGCTGCGGGGTTCCTCGGGCGCTGGCCCAGTGCGGGGACTGGGAGGGGCGCGGGCGCGCCAGGCTCATGGTGCATCCTGGGAATTGTAGTTCAGTGACTCCTCGGGCTCGCGGCCTTGGCGGGGTAGCTCGGACTGGCGAACTACAAAGCCCGGCGGCCCCGACCGCCGGGAAAGACTGTTAAACTTTGAGCGGACTGGGACAGAAAAAAAAATCTCTTTGTCTTGAGAGGGCTGTTGGGTGGTCGCGGACCAGGGCTCTGTGCGTTGGGAAAGGGAAGTGGAGGTGAGCCTCGGGCTTCTAGCCCAGTCGCTGGGCCCGCCCCAGCTACAGCGCTCAGCTCCACCCCGGCTGGGCCACCGCCCTGCACAGTCTCAGGGATGAGCAGCCGCCCAAGCTGCAGGGCCTCGGGTCTTCGGCGCCTCTGACCCTCGCAGGTTGCTGCCTCTCGGTGCAGAACCGTATGTATGTCATACATTGGATGTGAGACCCGAGAAACCGTGTTTTAACAGGCTTTTCTCCTTTCCTGGATACGTTTATTTCTGGGTTAGTCATGTTTGTTTTAAAGTAGCTCAGAGGTATTTGCATATTAAACCCATCAATTGGTAATTACTCAAAGGGCCGTAATGTTTAAAGGTTAAGTGTGGAAATAGATAAAAAGATGTCATTGCTATTATATGGTGGGATCTGGCATTTTTAACTTTTAGCATTTTTGCATTTTATTTCTTGAGGTTCAAGGTTGTGAAATGGGTGCTCCACCCCACCTCCCCCCGCCAGCCTGAACACTGCCTACACATACTTTGATTAGTTCAGTTTTAAATTACTAGTAACTTTTAAAAACATACTTTTTTTTTAGCAGTAGGAAGCAATAATTTTTTTCTTTGATTATTCCAGTGTTATTCAGAATTTCTCAGCATGTTTTCGGAAGGAAAAATACCATGTTTTAATTAATTATTTATATATTTTTTTATGCTCAGGAGTACACTTGAGTCCTTAGAGTTGACTCAAGACTTGGTGGTAAACGAAGCTGACACAGATTTAGAAAACCTTCCTTGACGACCCTTTAAAATTTTTCAATAGGTAGATAACCATCCTAGAAATGTGCTGCTTTATGGAGTAAGTTGGAGAATTGTTGATATTATTGTGAGTTTGTGTGTGTGTGTGTTTAAAAACAAAAAGACCACAAATCCTATAAAACTTTCTGAATTAAAATGAAGTTGACCTGTGTAAATTTTACTTGAGGTAACAATTTTGTACAAGGAGGAGATGGAAAGTAGGTTTGTAAGACAGGTAGAAAACAAAATTGAGGCCTTATGTGATACAATATAAGGTTTGACGTATTTTATTTATTCATTCAAAATTCGTTAAGAACCTATGTGCCAGGCATTATGCCAGGTGTGAGAATAAAGAGATGAAAAAAGATAGTCTGTGTCCTGCATGGGCAGTCATGTCATCACAATAGTGTGGTAGAGATACGTGCAAGTAGCTATAGGAGCCCAGAGGAAATAATCACCTAACAGTAACATTTATTGAATATGTCAGGTGCTGTGCGGAGTATTTTGCATGCAGCTCGTTAGTAAGTCCCCCAAACAGTTGGTGAAGTAGTTACTGATGTTTAGCGATGAGGAAACAGGCTTTAGAGGCCCTGCACAGAATCCTAGTCAGTCAAGTGTGAACCTGTGATTTCAGCCCAGGTGGGTCTGGTCATGATCTCAAGCACCGACCATTTTCTCTGTCAATTAGTAGGAAGATCCTGACTCTGTCTAAGGAAGTCAGGGGAGGCCTTCAGTATGATTTGACTTTTAACTTGTGTTAAAATAGCTGAATAAGCTTTCACTGGAGTGATGAAGAGGAAAGTCATTCTAGGACAAATGGATGGCACAACACGAACAAAGGATAGATTGAAGAATGAGTATTTTGTATTTGGGGAACGCTAGGTAGTTCTGAACGACCGGATCCCAGAATGCTCACCATTAGTGGGTGAGGCCAGATCTTGAAGTACTTGGCACCATATTCAGAGTTTAGAATTTTTCTTGACTTGGGGCAGCCATTGAAGAATTTTAGCTAGAGTGGTGGTGTCGTTAGGTTTGTATTTTAGAAAGATAATTCCAGCTCCAGTGTAGAGAATGGACCTGGGAGGGGAAAGATTATAGGCAGTGGAAAAGCCAGTTGTATAATAGAAAAAAACACCAAGTCCAGTAGAGAAATAAAGAGAGTCTGAACTAAGCCGTTGGAGTTACAGGAAAACATGGATTCAAGGAATATTTAAGAGATAACATTGGTATGACTTAATAGAGTTTGGATGTTGGGAGTTAGAGAGATTTGGAGCTCTCAGCTGATTGATTCCTCAGTTTCTGGCTAGCAAGACTGAGGTAATAGTGAACCCACTGATTGAGATGAGCAGGAGCTGGGTTTTGTTAGGGTGAAAGAGATGTTAATTCAGTTTTAAGCATTTGTTTGAGGTTCCTGTGGGATATTCAGGTGGAGATGCATTTGAGTCTGGAGTTCAGAGAGAGCAGGCTGGAGTTAGAAGTTTGCGTATAGATAAGTAGTTAAAGCGACGGGAGAATGGACCAGCTCACATTGGAGTAATGAGTAGAAAAGAAAAAGGAAGAGGTTTGGATATGGAACTCTCACTTAAGAGATGTGTGTAGGCCGGGCGCAGTGGCTCGCGCGTGTAATCCCAGCATATTGGAAGGCTGAGACAGGCAGATCAGGAGATCAAGAGATTGAGACCATCCTGGCCAACATGGTGAAAGCCCATTTCTACCAAAAATACAAAAATTAGCTGGGCATGGTGGCACTCGCCTGTGTAGTCCCAGCTACTCAGGAGGCTGAGGCAGGAGAATCGCTTGAACCCAGGAGGCAGAGGTTGCAGTGAGCCAAGATCGTACCACTGCACTCCAGCCTGGCGACAGAGCAAGATTCCGGGTCAGAAAAAAAAAAAAAAAAACCAAACAAACAGAGTTGTATGTATGTGTTTGCGGGAGGAGCCTACAAATGAGACCCTGGTTAGGAGGCAGAGAGGAAGAAGAACTTGGAGAGAGCATAACAAAGGAGGGGACAATAAGGAGAGCAAGTAAGTTGTCTAATTTTGTTTCTACAACTTATTTTCTGTATGATCATAGGCAGGTCTCCAAATCTGTACCCTTATTTCGTATGAGGTGTTAATGCTATTTTATTTGATTTTGGGAAGTTGAAACAGTTTAGTGGAGGTAAACCCTAAAGTGCTCAACAACTGACAGCAGTTCTTCTCCCGCTTCCTTACTAACAGTGTGGCAGGACTGCCAGTTCTGTCTGATAGAAAGGCCCTGTTCCGTGACTTTACTTGACCATATTAAGCAGGTGGATCAGGTAGTAGTTATATTACAAAGTGATGATTTGAGTCTGAGGACTAATCGTGTTTTTTTTAAATAAAGCTTCCTTTAATGCTATAAAATGTTATTGTATAGGGCATTAATACTAATGTGTTTTTGCCTTGTTTTCATCTTCAAAGAAACAGGAAGTTCCACTAGATAATTTGAGAGCCCAATGGCTCTAAAATTCTTCAATTCTGACAGTATTTCATGTCTGGACTGATTTGTGATTTCACTGATAGTTGAACATCTGTAAATGAATATATGTTTATATTTTAATGTGCTCAAGAATATTTCATTTTATTTTATTTTATTTTTTAGAGACAGGGTCTGACTCTGTCACCTAGGCTGGAGTGCAGTGGTGCAGTCATAGCTCACGGCAGCCTTGAACTCCTGGGCTCAAGCAGCCTTCCTGTCTCAGCCTCCCCAATGGCTGGGATTTCAGGCATGTGCCCACACCTGGCTCAACATTATTTTAAACGTTTTTCTCTTCAGTGATAACTATACTTATATATGGTAGTCCCAGGGAAATTGTGCCCTAGAATACCTGATAAAAGTGAGATATCGGCATTTGCCAGATAAACTCAAGGCATAGATTGTGAGAGTAGTTTTTTTAAAAAAAAATGAAATAGTTTTTCAAGGTGGTCTAATCTACACTAGATGTCTTTAGATATGTTTTTCCTGCTGGGGTATGGTTTGATTGTGGTCCTAACTGATCGGAGGGCAAAGGAGTAAATGACCTTCTAAGTCCTTTTGTAACTTTGTTCTGTCCATTAGTAATTGTAAAAGCTCCTGTTAAGCAGTCTACTAAAAAGTGAGCTTTGGTTTGAAATCTTATTCTTTTTAATATTTTGCTATGATGCTGTTTTTAGTAAACATTTTTTATAGTTTTTAGTCACGTCTGAGTATTGTTTTGCATTTTGTAAAGAAGTTAGTGCTCAGTTGCTGACACCCAATTGTATTTACTTCCCAGGGTATTATAGAACTCTTTAGAATGGTGATTTTATGGACATTTATCAAACACATATGTCTTGCATTTCAGTTCAAGAAACATTATTGTGTGTCTGTATGTCAAACAGTGTACCAAATGATACACCATACATGACTAAGATCTGGCCCCTCTCTCAAAGGATGTTACATTTCAATCAGTGCTCAGACTAGTTTGGTACACTCTTGTGTTTTTTAAGGAAATCGTCTCCAAAAAACAATGTATTTTATTTCTTATTTTCTTAGCTTTTATGTGTTTGAGGGACAAACGATATAACTTCATTTGCTGTATTTCAATAACTTGTTCCTTAATTCTCGTTTATTCCTATGTCTCTGTGAGTGTCTTTATATGTTAGTATTCTTTTCTTTCTGAGGTTTTCCTCTTTCCATTTCTCCTGGTGATTTTGGCAGTAGGAAGAGAAATGAATGAGAGAGAGAATCAGTAGTGACTGTTTTTTCTTTTTTTCTTACCTACTTATGTGAGAATATGCATGACTGGTATTTAACACATAATTCCTGGTATTTTTATACTAGTATTTTCTCTGCATTGTTAGATATTTGAAGTCAAGCATTTTATGTTAGTAAACTCCACGTGGCCTTACATTGTTTCTTATGTATACATAGGTTATTTGCTTAATGTGGTAGGTGCCTACCATTTAGATTGGATAATGAATGGATGAGTAAGAAAATATGATAATAAAATTACTTGTTCAAAGACTACTTGAGTCTGGGTGTGGTGGCTCTTGCTTGTTATCGCAGCACTTCGGGAGACTGAGGGGGCAGAATGCTTGAGTCCAGGAGTTTGAGCCAAGTTGCCTGAGCAACATGGCGAGACCTCATCTCTGCAAAAAATACGAAAATTAGCCAGGCATGGCTGCGCACACCCATGGTCCCAGCTACTCAGGAGGCTGAGGTGGGAGGATTGGTTGAGACTAGGAGGTTGGGAGGTCGAGGTTGCAGTGAGCCAAGATTGAATCATTGCCCTCCAGCCTGGGTGACAGAGCAAGACCTTGTCTCAAAAATAAATAAGTACATACATACATAATTACATACTTCATAAAATAAAGTAATATGAAGCAGATGGCTTTGAAAGGTTTTATGTTCAAAGCACCATGAAATTAAAAAACAAGTAGTATTTAATTATATAGGCAACAGCAACAAAATATCTTTATTTCTGTTAATAAGCCTTTTATATTTATTTTTAGATTAGTTGCGTAACTTTAAAGGAATTTGAGGCAGTAAACTGTAATGAGCTAGGAGGACAGGCTCTGAGAGAGACACATCTGGGTTCAAATCCAGCTCTATGGGCAAATTGTTTAAATTCTTTAAAGCCTCAGTCACCTGCTCTGTTAAATCGTGAGTAACTGTTATTGTTTTGTAGTGTTATAAGGATTAGATGAGATAATGCCTAGAAAAACATTTTTATCATATTACTTGGTGGGGAGTTAGCATTCAATAAACGTCGCCACTATTACTTTTGGTGCTAAAAAGGGTATTTACGCACTTAAGATAAAGTTTATAGTTTTTTTTTTTTTTTTTTTGAGACAGAGTCTCACTCTTGTTACCCAGGTTGAAGTGCAGTGGTGCCATCTCGGCTCACTGTAGCCTCCGCCTCCTGGGTTCAAGCTTCTCCCACCTCAGCCTCCTGAGAAGCTGGGACCACAGACGCTTATCACCACGCTTGGCTAATTTTTGTACTTTTTTTAGTGGAGACAGGGTTTCGCCATGTTGGCCAGGCTGGTCTCGAACTCCTGACCTCAGGAGATCCGCTGGTGTCTGCCTCCCAAAGTGCTGGGATTACAGGCCTGAACCACCACACCTGGCCAAATTTATGGTTTAAGCTGTCATCTTGAGACACAGTAACAGATGATCCACATTTTCTGTCCTTTGTAATATTTTAAAGTTGCCAGTAGAATTTGGAACATGAGCAGAAATTACTGTAATGGTTACACTTCTGAGAAACATTTAAGCTCTTAGAATCCAATATTAATATATTAGATTCTTTTATGTTTATGAACAGTTTTTTTTTGTTTCTAAATATTTGAGAAGTGATTTCTATATGTGTAAAAAATAAATGAAAAGGCTTCATTACTACATACATTCTTCTGTAATGTCTGGGTTTGTGATTAAGTTGTTTTCTCTATTATTCCTGGCAAACTGTAGTCCTTGAGACTGTTACCCAACATAAAGAGATGGGAGGTATTGTGGTTTTCAAAATTAACTATTTTGTTGATTAGTACTCACATAGTAGCTTCATTTATTACCCTTGAAACGTACTTCAAGATGCATTAATTTGAGAAGTCGTGGTTTTGTGTTTGCTTAATTGCTTTTATTTATAGCAGCCATTGTATGACATAAACTGAACTTCGGTGATTTGGAGAAGCTTTTTTTTTTTTTTTTCCGTTAAACATGTAAAGCCTAGACATATTGATAAAATTCATTGTGGTACAAAATATTGAAAATAAAACTTGTTTTGTTGTTTTGCTTACCACTGTTCTAGTGTTATTTAGTTCACATTGCTATAGTTCAGGTTACTTAGGTGTTTCTGAAATAGGCATCTACTTTCAGGAATTTATACGTTTTAGGAGGAAAAGGAACAATATGAGAAAAATATGGAAGTGTCAGAATAAAAATAGTTTAAAGCAGAAATTATTTTCTTAGTCTCCTATGTATTGTAAGTATAACTGAATTAGATTGACATCATTCACATAAAATTAGTTTAAAAAATGTTTGTTTCCTCTTTAAAAACCATTACTGTGGAGACAAAAGAATGATAAATATGATTCCATTTGTAATAGGAATTATGAGTGATGTCCCTGGTGGGGTTGGGTTCTGGATACAAGCTAGCTTTTCATTTTTTCAATTATGTGTCTTAGTCTTGGCATTAGATAAAAAATTCAAGTGTTTTGGGAGAGAAGGTTTGTGTGTGTGTGTGTGTGTGTTGTGGGTGATGGTAGATTTAAAGGAGAGAACAGAAAGGTTGGAGGTGTAGCTGAGGAGTTGACTTTATGTGTTACGTTTAGATCTGAGTCATGAAACAGTTACAAAAATAATTGTCTGGGACCAGATAAAGCAGTATTCCTTCTTGGTCTGAGCATGAACTTGGACTGAGCTCTTCTCAGTCTGAGCCTAGGACTCTCCTTGAAGATATTACCTGGAGCATTCTGTATAGGGCAGCATTGCTGCATCAGTTCAGCAGTAAATACTGTAAGAAGATGCTTAATTTATTTTTGAATATATAATAAACTCGAGACATATTGTCAAATATTAGACATTGCTAAAATATTTTGTCTTTAGATTTAACCTGACATTTTAAAAAGTCCTAGAAATTCTTCTAATTTATAGTAAAGGAGATTTAAAAAAAACTGTGTATTTCAAGATTGTGACTAAAAGTAATTATAGTATAGCTTCTAGAAATTTATAATGAAATTGAATCAGTTGATTTCTTTTTTCAGAGGAAAAATGAACTGCTTCAATTATCTGTATTGATGTTGAGTGTAGAGTAAAAATACTCCTTACATTGATTCAGTGTTGTATGTGAGGAGTGATGTTAACATATCACATTTAATTTTTAAAATAACCTTATGATAAATATTATTTTTCCTATTTTGTAGACAGAACTGAGGCCTATTGAAATTACATGATTTGTCTGAGGTCACAACTAAACATTTATGGTGCCTGGATTCATACCTAGGTTTTTCTGTCTGAAATTTTTATGTGGCCTTTATCAAACATAAACTTGAATGGTTTGGTATACAATTCTAGATTGTCAACCCCCTACCCGCTTACCCCTTGGAAGATATTATTTCACTGTCTCCAGCCTCCCGATGTTCCTCTTGAAAAGTTACCTATCAATATGATTTCTTTCCTTTGTATATAATTTGTCATTTCTTTCCATTTTAAATGTTCTTCAGTCTTACTACCTTGTCTCTAGGTGTGAACTTTGATTTGCTTTTAAACTGAAAATTATTGTCTTCTGCTAGTTTTGGAAAATTCTCAGCCATTATATTTTTGAATTTTGCCTTTCTTTTTTCTTCTTCTGGAATTCATAAGAGACATATATGATGGATCTTCTCTTTCTACTCTGCTGCATTTCTTATTCTTATTTACTTATTCTTTCTGTATATACGGCATTCTGGTCAGTTTCTACAGCTCTGTCTTCTGGTTTATTGATTCTCCTTTCATCTGTGTCTAAGCTCTTGCTTCCTCAGTCCACTGAGGTTTTTTTTTTTTTTTTATTTCAGTGACTATATATTTTAATGCCAGAAGTTCTTTTTGATTATTTTTCAAATAAGCTTATTTATTTTAAGATCTCTTGTCCCTATGTCTTTAAATGTACTTATTTTACAGTAGCTATCTAATGGATTATCAAGGACTTTAGATAAAGGCCTTAATTTTGCTCTATGTTGTATTCTCCCTCGTAGTGGATTGTTTTCTTTGTATCTTGTAATTTTTGATGTAAACTCAGTGGAAATAAAGCCTGGGTAAATGATATGTCCTGTACTTTTGTGATTTGTTTCTGTGAAGTGCCCTATGGAGAACTGATGAGTGAATAAACAAATTTTAGTGTGTCTATATAATAGGATACTATTCAGCAATAAAAAGTAATTACTGATACATATAAGGGCGTAGTTGAATCTCAAAAGCATTATTCTAAATGAAGGAAATCAGAGTACATACTGTATGAGTTTATTTATTTTGCATTCTAGAACTGACAAAACTACAGGCATACTTTGGAGATGCTGTGGCTTTGTTCCAGACCATTTTGGTAAAGCAAATATTGCTATAAAGCTAGTCACACAAACTTTCTGGTTTCCCAACGCGTATAAAAGTTATGTTTACACTATAGTATAATTTATTAAGTATGCAAGAGCAGTACATCTAAAAAATGTACATGTCTCAATTTAAAAAGACAAACATTTTTTAACTTTTATTTTAGATTTAGGGGGTACGTCTGCAGGTTTGTTACATGGCTATATTGCATGATGTTGAGGTTTGGGATATGAATGATCCCGTCACCCAGACGGTGAGTGTAGTAGCCAAAAGATAGTTTTCCAACCCTTGCCTGCCTCCCTCCCACCTCTATTAGTTTCCAGTATCTGTTGTTGTCATCTTTATATCTAGGAGTACCCAATGTTTAGCTCCCACTTGTATATAAGAATATGTAGTATTTGGTTTTCTCTTCCTGCATTAATTTGCTAAGGATAATGACCTCCAGCTACATCCATGTTGCTGCGAAAGACATGATTTTGTTCTTTTTTAAGAGCATGTAGTATTCCGTGGTATATATGTACCACGTTTTCTTTATCCAATCCACTGTTGATGGATACCAAGATTGATTCCATGGCTTTGCTATTGTGAATAGTGCTGCAGTGAACATATGAGTGCATGTGTCTTTATGGTAGAATGATTGGTTTTCTTTTGGGTATATACCCAGTAATGGGACTGCTGGGTCAAATGGTAGTTCTGTTTTAAGTTCTTTGAGAAATCTCGAAACTGCTTTCCATACCAACAGTGTATAAGTATTCACTTTTCGCTGCAGCCTTGCCAGCATCTGTTGTTAAAAAAGACTATATTGCTAAAAAATGCTAAAAACGCTAACAGTTATCTGAGCCTCAGCAAGTCTTAAAGTTTTTACTGGTGGGGGGTCTTTTGATGGCTGCTGACAGATCAGGGTAGTGGTTGCTGAAGGTTGGGGTGGCTGTGGCAATTTCTTCTTCTTCCTTGTTCTTCTTCTCTCCTCTTCCTCTCTTCCTCCTTGTCCTTCTTCCTTCCTCCTCCTCCTTCCTCTTCTTTCTTTTTCTCCTTCTCCTCCTTCTTCTTTCTTCCTTCTCCTTTTCTTTTTTTTAGAGACAGGGCCTCACTCTTTCACCCAGGCTGGAGGGCTGGAGTGTAGTGGTGCCATCATAACTTACTGCAGCCTCAAACTCTCGGACTCAAGCGATCTTCCCGCCCCAGCCTCTTGAGTAGCTAGGACCACATGTGACTAATTTTTTTTCCCCTTCCCTAATACTTTATTGGTCACCTCTAGGCCTGTTGCAGCTGGGCGGGCTTTGGGGAGGGCGTCACTATTCAGCTCCCAGGTGGAAGCATGAGAAGGCCTTGGCCTGGCCCTCCAGGGTCCCACACTGTGGCGTTTGGAGGGGCAGGTCTGGCCTTTTCTGGGTCAGCACAGGGCACCTAGGTGGGGGTACAGGTGGGTACCCAGCACAGGCACCTAGGTAGGGGCACAAGCTCACTACCCATTGGCCAGCCTAATTGTGTTTGGAGAAATATTCCTTGCTGTCATCCACATTGGGCTTAATCTTGTCACTGCCAAGCTTCCAGCCAGCAGGACAAACTTCCGTGTGTTCATCCGTGTATTGGATGGCCCGGATCAGCTGCAGAGCCTCATTCAATGAGCATCCCACAGGCAAATCATAACGGTGATCTGGCGAAGGACACCCTTCCATCAATGTAAAAGAGGCCCCTGTAGGCAATGCCCTCATCTGTTTTCAGCATGCTGTAATCCTCAGACAAGCATCTTGTCGCATCAGCACGCAGGGGGATGTTCAGGGGGCCCAAGCCTCCCTCCTTCTGGGGGGTGTTGATCCAAGCCAGGTGGGTGAACTGAGAGTCCACCAAGATGCCCAGCACTTGACAGCCCAGCTTGCGGAAGTCCTCGGTGTGGTTGCTGAATGCGATGATCTCTGTGGGGCACACAAAAGTGAAGCCTAGAGGGTAGAAAAAGAGGACCACGTACTTCCCTTTGTAGTCTGAAAGCTTCACCTCTTTGAAGGCGCCGTCCACCATGGCTGTGGCCTTGAAGTCAGGGGCGGGCTTTTCCACGTGCGCGTTACCGGAGGCCATGACTGAAAGCTGTGTGGGCAAAGGCTAGATGCACGGATGATCACACGTGTGGACCTACGTTCTCTGCCCATGTGACTAATTTTTAATTTTAATTTTTTTTTTTTGTAGAATTGGCATCTTGCTCTGTTGCCCAGGCTGGTCTTGAACGTCTAGCCTCAAGTGATACTCCTGTCTCTGCCTCCCAAAGCATTGGGATTACTGGCATGACCCAATGTGCCTGGCCCAGGGCAATTCTTAAAATAAGACAACAACAGAGTTTGGTGGATGTATTGACTCTTCCTTTCGTGAAAAATTTCTCCATAGCATGCCATTATACTGTTTGATAGCACTTTACCCACAGTAGCAGTTCTTTCACAATTGGAGTCAATCCTCTCCAAATCCTGCTGCTGCTTTATCAACTAAGATAATGTAGTAATCTAAATCCTTCATTGTTATTTCAACAGTGTTCACAAGCATCTTCACCAGGAGTAGATTCCAGCTCAGTAAACCGCTTTCTTTGTTCATGTATAAGAAACAACTCCTCATCTGTTCAATTTTTTAAAAATTTTTTGTAGAGATGGGTTCTTGCTGTGTTACCCAGGCTGGTCTTGAACTCCTGGTCTTAAGCAATCCTCTTGCCTTTGCCTCCCGAAATGTTGAGATTACAGGTGTGAGTCACTGCCCTACCCCGTTTATGGTTTATCATGAGATTGCAGCAATTCAGTCACATCTACAAGCTCCACTTCTAATTCTAGTTCTCTTGCTATTTCTACCACATCTGCAGTGACTTCCTCCACTAAAGTCTTGAAACTCTCAGAGTCATCCATGAGGACTGGAATCAATTTCTGTAACACTCCTG